>NC_137245.1:0-2400000 GCF_051294905.1 Botryllus schlosseri
ACCAAGGTCTGCTTTCTCATTTTCAATATTTCCACCACCGCATCTTGTCTGTGTCTTAGCACTACCGTGTGAGGATGGCGAAATCTGTGGGTGGTAACACGGATGGACATGAAATTCTTCGATATGATCAACTGAAACCACGGATGTGGTGGGTTAGAGTCTTGTCGTGATGGTCCGTTTCGAAATGCAAGCGGATGAACTAGACCAAAAGTTTCGAAGATGCGTTTTATAATTGCTCTAGGTGTGAAATAGACATCGCACTCTTGCGGGGAAACAACACGAATTCAGTCTTCACACCGCAGAAACACAGCCCGCTTGGTTAACATCACAAAACCGCAATTGAACTCAAGATTGCCATACACGGAATCGCTGTTAACGATGTCTGACTGCGGCGTTTCGACGAGTAACGAATTCTCGTATTTAGTATTGATTGTGACACATAGTCAAAACAGCGACAGTTTTCACAACCCGGTACATACATTGAACCAACTGATGTAAGGTGAAACACTACGTTCACACCAAAAAAAGTTTGCAGGGTATGACCACCGCCAACATATAGAGTAGTGAGTGAGTAATTAAACTACATACCCCGATTTTACTATATTCCGAGATCCGGATCACGATTCAAGTCTACCTGAGAATCCGAACTACCCTGTGAAGTTGATATATCAAGTTGTGAACCGTGAAAGGGTTGTAATCTCGGTGAAATAGTGTGCGACACATTTTTCCACAAGTCGAATGCATGTCGGTTCATACTAAGACCATGTTACGGTCAAATATGTGTGTTTTTCTGTCTCCAAGTCAGCTACCCCCACATTGAATGTACAGAGTCGGTGCATGTATGAGACTTCAGAACATGAATTTGTAATCCATGATGCTTGTAGTGCCGGCCATGATGTTATCCATGATGTATGTAATGTCACACACCTCCTTTACGCGAATACTTGGTATCTATGAACAATCGTGAAGTATACTGGATGTGTAATGTCTTGTTATTTTCATGGAAACACGGGGGTGTAACATGTTTGAATATTGTTCATTGGTTTGTCGATTCAGAGTTGATATCCGGATCCGGTTAATACTTTCTCGGGTTTCCGATTTCAAACTGAACGGTGGGATATGTATTGACCAATAAAGAGTGACACAATATAGTAAACATGTGTGAGAAAACTCACAAGTAACCCGGATTTGTTAGCGCGACGGGGACATAAATTCAACCATTATCCGTGTACCAAGCAGTTACCAAAGTCATGGAGGTTGCTAATTTCAAACATATTGACTCTGTGGGAGGCTAAAGCACGAACCGGGACACACACAGACACACACACCAGGACACACAATATCCGTCGATTTCCAAAGCATACATTTCGATATACAAGAGCATATTGTTATTTCATGTGGTTAACCGTTGATATAGATGCGATGCGATCGACGCGGGTATACTCTGAAACCGGTTGTCCGTTTATATGAGAAAAGATGCTGTGAAGGACTTTAAAAAGCGGCAGTTGAGCAAGACGTAGTTTGCTTACTGCAGTAATTCATTTCACTTGCAGAACTTCTATGGCCAAGCTCCACGTGTGTGTTTCAGAGTAGTTCCAAATGAATGAATTTCATTTTCACGTGCTTGAATTCGTTTTACCATACTGTAAAATGCTTTTGCATGCCCAAGTTGGGGATCCTCGTAACATTGTCTTCTTGTGTGTTGGTGATTAAATACATTGCGACGCTGTCACTTGGCTCTTAATTGGGTTGTTTCATCTGAAAGAACTAATTTTGTCTGTTATAATACTTTATTAGACTTGTATGGCGAGGCGTCTGGTATCGAGAAGTGAGATCGCAAGCAATCATTGAGTCAGTCGTGATATCTGATTGGGAGTGTCGGCCTCTTATATCCAGCAAATGTAATGTGCCATATTAGGCCATAAGTATCGTAGGCCCCGCGTGAAGTGTACAAATTTCGATGTTGCGCAAATACCACAAACTTTGCTTGCTTTCAGAGCCGGCAACTAAATGCAAGACAGACTTTACGCAAAAGTTGCTATTCTGAAAATTTTGTCAAGGTAATGGTTTGGAAACTTATACTTGAGCACTCGTACTTCTTGAGAATACCCAAGTAGGTTTTTAGCCTAGATGCACCACATAGTCTCAAGTCCTTATGATATTGGAGTACATCAACTTCATGATAGCTAGAGTATTAAACAGTAATATACCTAGAGTACTAACGTTTTACTTACTCGGAAATGACTACTTCTACCTTATTTTAAAGGATACCTCGTTCGAAGCGAAATTGTATGTGGTTTTGGATAACATCCAAGATGTAGGCTCACTTTGAAGGTTACTTCGTAAAACTCAAATATTGCGCAGTGAGAGTTCGCAAATTCTCGAAGTATTTTTGTTATTTTTATTGCGATAAGTCATTCTGCAGCGCGAAAATGCGTCGTAGGATATAGATGAAACTAGCACCACTCATCAAGACCGCTGAAAACAGTACGTTTCAACATTTAGTAGCAGTAAATTCCTAGTAAAGTACAAGACGTGATGATTTCCGAGTGAGTTAAAAAGTATTGCAGGTATAGTTTACCTGAAAACCGAATACTCTGAAATAGAAGTAGATGCAGTGTAAATAGTTAATCACTTGATTAAGTTTAGCGCAAGCAGATAAAACCTATACTTGAGTAGTACAAAATGCACGAGTACTTCGCTATCGCCTCCCTGCACGTAATCAGTGCTTTTACCGATACTCGTCGGTTTCAGTTTTAGATAGAATTCAGAAACCAAATAATTTCATAAACATAAGCTAATTTAATGAATTTACTCGAATGTACTATGCCGCGCTGATAAGATTAATTATAATATACTTATCATGTTACAGCGATTTTTCTAGCGTAGAAAATCTTTAAAATGTAGTAAGCAGGCCAAATGAAGATTTTCGTTGAGTTGAATAAACATAAAAAATACTCTAGACCACTTTATCGGTACTTTACAGTTTCAGTTTTAGATAAAATTTGTCCCTTTCACCTATAATTACAACTCCTCGCTATCTAAACATGTTTAGAATATATTATTTGCGATGATACGAACCCGTGAAGTGCTCAAGTAGCTTTTCGTAGGATATAGATGAAACTGACAACACTCACCAAGACCGCTGGTCCACTGAAAAAAGTACATTGTAGCAGTAAAGTCCTACTAAAGTACAAGAAGTAATGATTTCCCAGTTAGTTGAAAAGTAAGTATTGAAGGTATAGTTTGCTGGAAAATGCGAAAAACTCTGAAATCGAAGTAGATGCAGTGTAAATAGGTAATCACTTATTTAAGTATAGCGCAAGCAGGCCAAACCTATACTTGAGTACTGCAAAATGTACAAGTACTTCGCTATGTTCTCCCTCCACGTAAAAAGTGACTAGGTTTTAGACTACTTTATCGGTACTCGACAGTTTCAGTTTTAGATAAAATTTGGTAAGACTTTAAATTTTAAAGTAGTTTGAGCTTACGTTTGTATCACCTTGACAAGTAACATTATCAGACATGAAAATGATACTATCACCTAATATAGAAGTTAACACGCGTCAATGTGCTTCGGAATTCACGAGAAATTGCTTACTAAGAGAAGTTTATTCTTGTATACACAATAGTGAAGAGAATCTTTAAAATGTAGTAAGCAGGCCGATGGGTATTCGTTTAGTTGTATAGGCATAAAAAACATTCCCGCGCGCTCTTAAACAAAACACTTCCTAACCCTACCACCTAATACTAAGGCGCGCGGGAATGTTTTTTATGCCTATACAACTAAACGAACACCCATCGGCCTGCTTACTACATTTTAAAGATTCTCTTCACTATTGTGTATACAAGAATATACTTCTCTTAGTAAGCAATTTCTCGTGAATTCCGAAGCACATTGACGCGTGTTAACTTCTATATTAGGTGATAGTATCATTTTCATGTCTGATAATGTTACTTGTCAAGGTGATACAAACGTAAGCTCAAACTACTTTAAAATTTAAAGTCTTACCAAATTTTATCTAAAACTGAAACTGTCGAGTACCGATAAAGTAGTCTAAAACCTAGTCACTTTTTACGTGGAGGGAGAACATAGCGAAGTACTTGTACATTTTGCAGTACTCAAGTATAGGTTTGGCCTGCTTGCGCTATACTTAAATAAGTGATTACCTATTTACACTGCATCTACTTCGATTTCAGAGTTTTTCGCATTTTCCAGCAAACTATACCTTCAATACTTACTTTTCAACTAACTGGGAAATCATTACTTCTTGTACTTTAGTAGGACTTTACTGCTACAATGTACTTTTTTCAGTGGACCAGCGGTCTTGGTGAGTGTTGTCAGTTTCATCTATATCCTACGAAAAGCTACTTGAGCACTTCACGGGTTCGTATCATCGCAAATAATATATTCTAAACATGTTTAGATAGCGAGGAGTTGTAATTATAGGTGAAAGGGACAAATTTTATCTAAAACTGAAACTGTAAAGTACCGATAAAGTGGTCTAGAGTATTTTTTATGTTTATTCAACTCAACGAAAATCTTCATTTGGCCTGCTTACTACATTTTAAAGATTTTCTACGCTAGAAAAATCGCTGTAACATGATAAGTATATTATAATTAATCTTATCAGCGCGGCATAGTACATTCGAGTAAATTCATTAAATTAGCTTATGTTTATGAAATTATTTGGTTTCTGAATTCTATCTAAAACTGAAACCGACGAGTATCGGTAAAAGCACTGATTACGTGCAGGGAGGCGATAGCGAAGTACTCGTGCATTTTGTACTACTCAAGTATAGGTTTTATCTGCTTGCGCTAAACTTAATCAAGTGATTAACTATTTACACTGCATCTACTTCTATTTCAGAGTATTCGGTTTTCAGGTAAACTATACCTGCAATACTTTTTAACTCACTCGGAAATCATCACGTCTTGTACTTTACTAGGAATTTACTGCTACTAAATGTTGAAACGTACTGTTTTCAGCGGTCTTGATGAGTGGTGCTAGTTTCATCTATATCCTACGACGCATTTTCGCGCTGCAGAATGACTTATCGCAATAAAAATAACAAAAATACTTCGAGAATTTGCGAACTCTCACTGCGCAATATTTGAGTTTTACGAAGTAACCTTCAAAGTGAGCCTACATCTTGGATGTTATCCAAAACCACATACAATTTCGCTTCGAACGAGGTATCCTTTAAAATAAGGTAGAAGTAGTCATTTCCGAGTAAGTAAAACGTTAGTACTCTAGGTATATTACTGTTTAATACTCTAGCTATCATGAAGTTGATGTACTCCAATATCATAAGGACTTGAGACTATGTGGTGCATCTAGGCTAAAAACCTACTTGGGTATTCTCAAGAAGTACGAGTGCTCAAGTATAAGTTTCCAAACCATTACCTTGACAAAATTTTCAGAATAGCAACTTTTGCGTAAAGTCTGTCTTGCATTTAGTTGCCGGCTCTGAAAGCAAGCAAAGTTTGTGGTATTTGCGCAACATCGAAATTTGTACACTTCACGCGGGGCCTACGATACTTATGGCCTAATATGGCACATTACATTTGCTGGATATAAGAGGCCGACACTCCCAATCAGATATCACGACTGACTCAATGATTGCTTGCGATCTCACTTCTCGATACCAGACGCCTCGCCATACAAGTCTAATAAAGTATTATAACAGACAAAATTAGTTCTTTCAGATGAAACAACCCAATTAAGAGCCAAGTGACAGCGTCGCAATGTATTTAATCACCAACACACAAGAAGACAATGTTACGAGGATCCCCAACTTGGGCATGCAAAAGCATTTTACAGTATGGTAAAACGAATTCAAGCACGTGAAAATGAAATTCATTCATTTGGAACTACTCTGAAACACACACGTGGAGCTTGGCCATAGAAGTTCTGCAAGTGAAATGAATTACTGCAGTAAGCAAACTACGTCTTGCTCAACTGCCGCTTTTTAAAGTCCTTCACAGCATCTTTTCTCATATAAACGGACAACCGGTTTCAGAGTATACCCGCGTCGATCGCATCGCATCTATATCAACGGTTAACCACATGAAATAACAATATGCTCTTGTATATCGAAATGTATGCTTTGGAAATCGACGGATATTGTGTGTCCTGGTGTGTGTGTCTGTGTGTGTCCCGGTTCGTGCTTTAGCCTCCCACAGAGTCAATATGTTGAAATTAGCAACCTCCATGACTTTGGTAACTGCTTGGTACACGGATAATGGTTGAATTTATGTCCCCGTCGCGCTAACAAATCCGGGTTACTTGTGAGTTTTCTCACACATGTTTACTATATTGTGTCACTCTTTATTGGTCAATACATATCCCACCGTTCAGTTTGAAATCGGAAACCCGAGAAAGTATTAACCGGATCCGGATATCAACTCTGAATCGACAAACCAATGAACAATATTCAAACATGTTACACCCCCGTGTTTCCATGAAAATAACAAGACATTACACATCCAGTATACTTCACGATTGTTCATAGATACCAAGTATTCGCGTAAAGGAGGTGTGTGACATTACATACATCATGGATAACATCATGGCCGGCACTACAAGCATCATGGATTACAAATTCATGTTCTGAAGTCTCATACATGCACCGACTCTGTACATTCAATGTGGGGGTAGCTGACTTGGAGACAGAAAAACACACATATTTGACCGTAACATGGTCTTAGTATGAACCGACATGCATTCGACTTGTGGAAAAATGTGTCGCACACTATTTCACCGAGATTACAACCCTTTCACGGTTCACAACTTGATATATCAACTTCACAGGGTAGTTCGGATTCTCAGGTAGACTTGAATCGTGATCCGGATCTCGGAATATAGTAAAATCGGGGTATGTAGTTTAATTACTCACTCACTACTCTATATGTTGGCGGTGGTCATACCCTGCAAACTTTTTTTGGTGTGAACGTAGTGTTTCACCTTACATCAGTTGGTTCAATGTATGTACCGGGTTGTGAAAACTGTCGCTGTTTTGACTATGTGTCACAATCAATACTAAATACGAGAATTCGTTACTCGTCGAAACGCCGCAGTCAGACATCGTTAACAGCGATTCCGTGTATGGCAATCTTGAGTTCAATTGCGGTTTTGTGATGTTAACCAAGCGGCTGTGTTTCTGCGGTGTGAAGACTGAATTCGTGTTGTTTCCCCGCAAGAGTGCGATGTCTATTTCACACCTAGAGCAATTATAAAACGCATCTTCGAAACTTTTGGTCTAGTTCATCCGCTTGCATTTCGAAACGGACCATCACGACAAGACTCTAACCCACCACATCCGTGGTTTCAGTTGATCATATCGAAGAATTTCATGTCCATCCGTGTTACCACCCACAGATTTCGCCATCCTCACACGGTAGTGCTAAGACACAGACAAGATGCGGTGGTGGAAATATTGAAAATGAGAAAGCAGACCTTGGTGTCATTTGATTTGGATTTTACACCCGATGAACCCACCATTCGTACTGCGCATTGGGATGAGGATTCTATCATTGATTTCGAGGGAAAGGAGATGTACAGATTTGTTGGTGTCGTGAATATTCAACGAAAGTCGGGGTATATGGCTGTGCATGGTTCGCGTATTTGACTGTGGAGATATCGCTATACATAACGTGCTGTTCACCGTATCGATAGCACCAACGAATATCCGTGAAAGGGTTGTAATCTCGGTGAAATAGTGTGCGAGACATTTTTCCACAAGTCGAATGCATGTCGGTTCATACTAAGACCATGTTACGGTCAAATATGTGTGTTTTTCTGTCGCACCTATAGGACACCCCCTTGCCACATCATCCACCCATTGCCGCACCTATAGCAAACCCATTGCCACATCATCTGCGCCACATCATCAAGTGCCACTCCTATAGTGCCACATCATCCATTGCCACATCATCACCGCATTGATTGCCGCATCTATATGGTGCACAGCGCCGCATCAACCAGCGCGATGTCGATTGGAAGTATACTGGATGTGTAATGTCTTGTTATTTTCATGGAAACACGGTATTTGATATGTTCCATTGTCATAATGTCCTACACCTGTGAACCAATCTTCAAGTTGCGCATTCAATGTTTAGCTCGGTAATTCCGTTATTAAAGTTGAGTATGCATAGGTACGTGCTACGCTCCCGCAAAGGTCGGTATGGAACTGCGTTAATTTAAAAGTTGTTCAATCATGAAATGCGTAACAAAATTAGACATGGTGCATTGTCATAATGTCTTACAACTGCGTAGCGAGTTTCAAGGTGGGGAGTCGATAATTAATATGGTAATTCCGTTATTAAAGTTGACTATGTATAGGTACGTGCTACGCTACGGAAAAACAGATTTAGCCAAAAGTCTGTATAGAACTGCGTTGGTTTTAAAGGTGTTACATCATGGAATGCCTGACGAAATTTGGTATGGTGCATTGTTATTATGTCCTACAACTGCGTACCAACGTTCAAGGTGAGAATTTATTGTTTAACATGCTAATTCTGTTACTAAAATTGACTATGTATCGGTATATGCTATGTTCACGAAAAACAGATATGCGTAAAAGTCGATATTCGACTGCGATAGTTTCAAAGGTGTTCCATCATTAGATGTGTGATGAAATTTAGCATGGTGCATTGCCATAATGTCCTACAACTGCGTATCAAGTTTAGAGTTGGGATTCAATGTTAAGCATGGTAATTCCGTTATTAAAGTTAACTATGTATAGGTACGTTCTATACGCTCCCGCAAAACAGATGTACGCAAAAAGTCGATGTAGAGCCGCGTTAGTTTTAAAGTTGTTCCATTATGAAATGCGTGAGGAAATTTGGTATGCTACATAATCACAATGTCCTGCAACTACGTACCAAGTTGCAAGGTGAGGAGTCACATATTAGCTTGGTAAATCTGTTATTAAAGCTGACTATGTATATGTATACGCTACCGAAAACAGATTTAGGCAAAAGTTGCTATAGAACTGCGTTAGTTTTAAAGTTGTTCCATCATGAAATGGTTGATGAAATTTGGTATGCTGCATAATCACAATGCCCTGGAGCTCATTTAGATACGTTTTTAATGTAGTTTCACGTTCTAGTTGTTTTGATGTAAGGAAAAAATCATTCGATAACTCGATACAACTAGTTAACGCGCGTTGATGTAACTTTCCTCATTTGTATGCATAGCCTACGCGCAATTGGTTACCGAATTTTTCGATTAGTTTATATTCCGTATTTTATTTAAAACTGAAACTGTTAAGTACTACTTAAAGTGTTATAAAATGTGAAAAAGTGTACAAGTAGAATTATTACTATGTCATGAATAAGTAGTTAACAAATTCATACGATTTTTCTTTTTGCGTTCCGGGATAAAATGTAATTTTTCTCTCTTTTTTATTTTTTATTTTTTCAATAAAATTAGTATTCATTTTACAAAAACGTCGTGTAAAGATAAAGTACTTGTACATTTCGTAGTGCTCAAGTATAAGTTTTTAATGTATTAACTTGATAAAATTTTCAGAATAGAGACTTTTGCGTAAAGTCTGTCTTGCATTTAGTTGCCAGCTCTGAAAGAAAGCAAAGTTTGTGGTATTTGCGCAACATCGAAAATCGATAAAGTAGTCTAAAACCTAGATACTTTTTACGTGGAGGGAGTACATAGCGAAGTACTTGTACATTTTGGAGTACTCAAGTATAGGTTTGGCCTGCTTGCGGTATACTTAATGAATCATTCCTGTGTCATAAACACTTGAGTAGTTGGTGCGTGTAGACAAAAACCTACTTGAGTACATAATTTTTATTTTCCATTAAAATTAGTATTCATTTTACAAAAACGTCGTGTAAAGTTAAAGTACTTGTACATTTCGGAGTACTCAAGTATAGGTTTTGTTAGCTTATTATATGCTCAGTATATTATATGTCGAGAATTGTGGAGCATTTATGCGGGTCTCCGGGGTGCTCTTCATTGAGTGTCCGTGTTGGGCGATAAGTTTAATTCGCAAAATTAGTGTGTTCAAATCAGGCCTGTCGCCAATATAGTGATGTCGCATTAGCCCTAAATACACATAATAGAATATCAAGGAAAAGTATCATGTTATTTATTTCTCGGAAGCAAGTTATTATCAAAACATAGTGGTCAAAATTATCGCAGAGCAATACCGATTTTGCGTAAATTCCGTTATGCGTCTGACTACGTTACTAGGGATTATGTAGTTAGTTAGGAAATTAGGAGTCCTATCTTCCCAATCGGTATGGAACAACATCAAAAGCATCACAAAGCAATATCGACTTTTGCGTGAATTCTGTTATGCGTTTTACTACGGTAGTATGCGCACCTGCTTACAGATATCCAGACGTGAACTTTCTACTATATTCGCTCCTAACATTATAGCAGCACCCGACGCAGCTTACATTATTACGTTATAAGACGCCGGCGGCGTTTCACTGTCAGTTTAATCACCTTATTCTAGTGACATGAAAAGGACTGAATCGTATGAAATGTGGTCACTTCAAGAATCACGATTTTTCATTAAGTAGTTATGTTTCTAGGCTACTTTTACTTCTATTTCACGGGTTTTCATAGAAATCTGCTTACTTTTATAACTTTATATTTTGTGAAGTAGAGAGTAGTTTAAGGTTATGTTTGTCTAACCTTGGCGAGTGCTATTGTCACACTCGATCACCATCTTCAAATCATGGCTATCTCAATGATGTTGACTAAATTTTCGGCTTCAGAACGTGTTAATTAGACCTAATCGTTTTAACGCTGGGGTTCGCGTACAGGCATCGATAGAGTTTGTATAAATAAAGCCCTGCGAATCGCACGCCTACGGCTATAGTTCGTTCGATTATTTTCACCTTGGGATTCGCGTATATGCTACTAAGCTGTTACGACTTTAGAAAATTCTACAAGACTATTCGGAACGCGCACATGCGAGTGATTTGTTTCCGTAGCTCCGAACTGGAGAATCGCTTGCCTGCGTCTAATGAAAATAAGTCGTAAAATGTGGAGGCTGCAGAGACAGTAACTTGTATACATAAAATCAAGTTTAAAAATATGGACGGATGAGTTATCTCTGACCAATAGAGTAATATAACCGCCTATAGTTTAGTGGGGTATTGCTATAATGTATATCCAAACAATCGTTGCAGACTCTGAATGTTACCTAGGTCCTTATCACAAAAAATCATGCATCAGAAGCGTAGGGGTTCATATTATCAAGTCGCAGCGCTCAAAATCGCATTTTATATTAAGTAATTAGTGATGATGTGTAGAATTTTGATATTAATAATATTATCCGGAGAATATAACCTTACATAGACATCATAGTTTTCGCATTTATGTATAATCTGAATAGGAATTTAAATACATAGTCCTAAATACACATAATAGAAAATCTGTCGATTCTAGCCAAGGTAAGTTTTGACGCAGCAATCATAAGTCGTAAAATGTGGAAACTGCAGAAACCGTAACTTGTACACATAAAATCAAGTTTAAAAAATGTGGACGGGTGACATTAGTCCTAAATACACATAATAGAATATCTGAGAAAAGTATCAAGATGCGGCAATCAATGCAGTGATGATATAGCAATGGGTGGATGATGTGACACTATAGGCGTGGCGCTTGATGATGTGGCACAGATGACGTAGCAGATGAATGTGCCCTTAGGGTATGAAAATGGGCGTGGCAATTAGGATGACGTGGCGCTCTCTGATTGGACGGTACCAAATTCAGGTACCCTTACTACTCATTCATCTCTGCATCACAGCAATGATTTAGCAAGCTACTGTATAGGCTAAGCATCAATTGATGGGCAGTCAACCCCGCTTAAATCGAACACCGAATAACCCGGATAACCGCTGCGTTCAGCCAAAATGCTCGGGAACGGAACAAAAGTTAAAATTGCACGTAAAGTATCTCCCATTAATTAATTCGGATTATTCCCGGCTAAATTCGGACCGTCCCGCAATTTCCATGGTTTGGTTGTGACGAAATAAGCAGTACTTCCTTCGTTTTAACACAAGAGGGGTGATTTTAGTGAAACAATGACGATCCATGCAGTGGTAATCGATAATGAACTCACATAAGGCCGCGTCAGCCGTATAATCGCTTTTAATTCGACGCAATTGCGTTCGTCTTGTAGAGCAGAATGCTAGAGCAATTGATTTTTTTTGGTACTGCTGTTGAAGCAAATGCGGCATCATCATACAGTTATTCAAAGTTTACTGGATGCCCTATTTCAGCGACGGCCACCACGTAAACGTACGGGCCCATGTGTTTTGTGGACTTAGCCTCCAGCTAATAGAATTTTTATTTTTGTTTCGCGGTGCAAATCTATGAAGTGAAGATATCTATTCAGCCTTTCCTGTTGGGCTTACTGACACAATTGGATAATAACCAATATTTTAACTCTAAATGTGTCTATTGCACAGTAATACAGTATGCAATATTTGTTGAATCGCTTGATATCGAAATAATGTACAATACAACTATCTTGCAGGTATAACTCGCATGCGTCTAATACAGGGGTGGGCAAACTACGGTCCGCGGGCCGCATGCGGCTCGCGAGGGTATAAAGAAACTTTAAAAATATTGATGAAATGAGTACTAAAAATCCGAATAATGCACGGACTTGAATAAACTTTTCTTAGTAGATTTCACCATGATAATTCAGTGGTTCTCAAACTGGGGGGCACCCCCTTGGGGGGGTGAAAGCATCTGAAAGGGGGCGTGAAGCTAAGCTCAACTAATAAAATTCGCGCTGGGCGCGATTCATATCCAATTCATGGTTATTGCTCTGTATTTAGTATGATTACCACATTTTCAAATCTCTCATCCACAGTCGTAGCCTTCCATGTCGTCAAACTATCCATTAGGTTTGCTAGCATCGTGGTTGCGTTTTGTGATATGACGGTGAGGGGTGCGCGAAATATTTCACTATCATAAGGGGCGGGGAGTGTCTTAAAAAGTTTGAACCACTGTTCTAAGGTTAATACTTCCTACATTATTTTATGTTTAATTTTGCTGAGCGACAGCCCGATCTCAAGGCCCACACGATTTAAAAGGTTTCAACTGCTATAGCAGTTGAACTGCTATAGCAGTTGAAACATCACAGAAATCCTAAACGATATAGACATAATTCGGATCGCGAGTGAGATTTCAGATTGGCTACTCCTGTTTTAATTATTTCAGTTATAAACATATCACAGAAATCCTAAACGATATAGACATAATTCGGATCGCGAGAGAGATTTCAGATTGGCTACTCCTGTTTTAATCATTTCAGTGATGTGCTTATAAAAAACGATTCGCTCGAGTCTTAGAGGTAGATTTGTTCTGTGTATGCGTATAATTGGGGTATTATTATTTTATCTACACCTGCGTGTTTGAAGCAAACATGGTTATGTTGCTGTCAGCATTGTGTGTCCTGGAATTTAGACAAAAGTGGATTCAGTAAATCTATGAACGGATCGTTGCTCACAGATTTACATTTCAATGCTGTTCTAAGAATCGGGATAACCGACTTTCATCTCTATAGTTTTGACAAATTGGTTATTGCAAGATGTCGGCCAGCCTATGACATCTCGTGACTATGTTTCTGATGCGTGTACGATGTTACCAAAGCAGTATTTGGTTTGTTGTAAATAAGCACATAGACTATCTTCATGTCCTCACTATATAATCAAATACCAATATTGCCTTTTGGTTTATAATCATAATTTTATATAGTGCGGCTCGCGAACGGATTCAGATGTTGAATGCGGCCCGCCAGATCAAAAGTTTGCCCACCCCTGGTCTAATAGAATAAATGCCAATAACTGCAGTACAGCGCAGCTACAATTCATTTTTTACGAAACACTACGGTATTTCTATCGCATCGCCAGCTTTTATGCATGACTATGAAACACATTATTGAATATCAGCATAATTTGGACGAAGCCGTTTCTCTTCATATCACTGGATATTATGACGTACCGCATGACTTATTTTTCAAATCCTCCAGCCAGCCGTTTACCAACGATTTATGGTCGGTATAATCAATGATTGTGTAACATGATTCTGATGTAAATAGCAATGTCCTTTTTGTGAGACTCCATACTACATTCCAGTCCACGATGTTATACAAATCCGTTCTGTAATTGTAGCGTGGTATCCTTGGTCATTTACATTCTATGTCAAATAAGAATGAATGAAGTTAATATGCAGCCTATTTGTCGGTATATGTGAGAAATGAGGAACAACAAAAGCAGCAGAATATTTCTAAATTTAGAGTTAGTTGTAAGCCGGGGTCATTGATAAACGCATATAATGTGTAGTGATGATGCGTACATTCCCCGTTCCCGGTGGTGTTATGCATACGAACCTTGGTAATTTGTAGACTCCCGTTCTTAAAATAACCACATCAGATTTAGCGCCCAGTGCCCATGCAAGTGAAATCTCATTGACCAATTGAGTAAATTATTTTTACGCTGACTAATCTAATTTAGGAATAGCTGTGTCACTGTACTAGTTGATACTTCTTCCATTCATGTACGTGACTAGAGATTTATTGCATTATATTTTCATATGGTCCTACCAGACATGGGGTAATCGCGATTAGTAATCGTAATCGATTACGACGATTACAGCATTTTTAAGTAATCGTAATCGCAATCGATTACATTCGAAAAAAATCTGAAGAAATCGTAATCGTAATCGACTACTTCCCATATCTAATCGATTTTTTTGTGAAAGAACGATTACTTTTTGTTTGTACAAGGACTATGACATGAACTGAATATTCGTGAACAAGAATGAGATAATGTACCACGTTAGCGATAGCACAAAGTCTGTTTTCAAACGCCACTGACTCATTATTACGTAAGAAGTATTAGCTCCGCTCGTCATTGCGTAAGAAGTATCCCCACATAGTAAACAGACATGCGATGGACATTGTAGTGTGATTGTAAGAACACCTCTCGTGGTGTATATCATGTTATCAATTCACTACAGAAGCCGCTACCTCGCAGCAGGATATTGATCACCACTCTGCCTATAGTTTCAAATAGTAACTTATTAATGCTTGGTTGTGCTTAGTTAAACGCAGTTTACCATTGCTGCTTGGCGAGCAGGAGGCCTACGTACGCACGTGCACCTGACGAAGATTCGGAATGTTGTACTCGTCGAATAAAACATTACAGTTTCCACAACGGAGCATTACAAATAAATAACAGCTCGCTGTATATGTATTAAGTTGAAGGCAGAATTTTTATGTTAACTATATCTTATTCTCATATAACTACTTGAAACGGGCGTCAATCGTTATTTCACAGTTCGTTACTTAGCATTTGGACTTGCGCCATAACCATCCGCTGATATAGCCTGACATGTTAGCGTGGGTTGTAGCTAGAATCAGCAATTCCCCTGTCTAATCGTTGGTCAATTTTCAATACTGAATTTCGTCAATAATATTGGTAATTGCATTATATTACTATTCATTTATAACCTCTCTGAGCCCCGAGTGTCAGATTTACTTGTAAAGCTGGGGCACGTAATTCATATTCATAGCATCTGGTATGTTGTTATAATGACTTTATGTTGTTAATTCGCCACCTCCAGTCCGTTGTATAATCAAAAGATATTGTACTCGCCCAAACGTAGCAGACTAAAAGAATATCTTTTGTGAGACGCACACACAAATTGTCATGGCTTTCTTCCTTTGTGGATGCACCGGGTGACATTTGCATTGTGGGTCCAGATTGGAAGGACAGGAGTTATAAGTCACGCCCACCCAGCGCGGCTATTGACAATGGTCGAATACCCTAAGTTTCGGCCAAGGTATTTCTTTGGTATCACATGCCGTGGAGTGGCGTGTTGGCCGAAACTGCATATGTCTTTTGGTGTGTTGTGGGATCGTGGCGCGCTAATGACCGGCTCCGAAATGCCTGTTCCCATAAAATATAGCCTATGTATATTTTTTTGAAGGGAAGAGGTATGCATTTCAAACCCAGCTATCTACTGGAGCAGGGGTCCCCAACTGTTTTGAAGCAAAAAGTTACTTCTTGTGTAGTGTGTACTGATTATTGTGACGACCGACGGGGTACCACGTACTCCCGTCGTTTATCCATGTTCAGTTGGAGTTCGTCACTTAGAGTTAGACAATCAGAGCACTGGGCCGGGTTTCCACCCCTTACCAAGAATAAAAAACGCTCACTCGCAGGGACTCACACCAGCTCCTCCAAGCTCAGTTGCGTTGCTGCAGTGCGCGCAGAAGCGCCAATCTCGGCGTCTAGACTCGGGAATATTAACTATAGATTCCCATTGAGCCGCCGCGTGGGCGAAAACAAGCAATGCCCCGAGCGACTGCGTTCGTATGTTCCTTGGCGTCAGCCGACCCATGTTCAACTGCTGCTCATATGAAACGAGCTTCAACTTTCAAATATCTCATTTGGATATTTGCAACAACGCAGTGGTGGCCATACGAACGGGGGGGGACTGGGCGAGACTTACCGGGGGGCTCCTATAAGTATCTATCCGTAACTTATGGAGGGCTTCGCCCCCCAGACCCCCCTTTCGCATCTGTTATTATTATCTATCTATCAAGGTTTGGCGAGGTGCTGAATTCGGTCATGTCTATTTTTTATGTGTGCAAGGATAGACTACATTAAAACTAAGTAGCTCTACCGCATGCAGAGACGTAATTATTATCGGGATATGGTACTTTTCTAACAAATGCAGAGATTTGATGATGATTGACACATCTGTACGGCATCCGATTCTTGCTTTACACGGATTTCCATGTTTATTCGTTATTATCCTTGGAAAAAGCGTATAATCCAAAAAGGGGAGCCCTTCGACCAGCCCCCCCCGGCGACCGGCCAACTCACCCTCCCCAAAAGCCACCACTACTACAGCGACCGCGGGCGACTCATTTGGTCCGCGTTGGTGACCCTTGTACTAGAGACATTTGAATCGCAAAGCTCGAAAAACATTTTCAAGAATTAATTAAATTATCGAAAATACTCTATAATATATGTTGGTTTACGAAATACTTTTGAGTCCCCTTCGAGCACGCTCCCCACTCTATTAAGGAATTTGGGGTGCGGCAGGTAAAGACCTGGCAATAATGCAAATCGCTGGATGCGATAAATCATCCACTATAAAGTTGGCAATTGATATATTATGACGTAATAAGCAAATGACGCAAGACGTATGAAGAAAGTTGATATCTCATTAAGCCTTTTCATCGCAATCCTTGTATTGTCTTCCCATATATCATTTAAGATAATAGTCCTAAGCAAAACAAATGTAATCGTGATTACTTTTTCAATGTAATCGTAATCGTAATCGACTACTTCCTGATTTTGCTGTAATCGTAATCGTAATCGTAATCGCGTGATTCCGAAGTAATCGTAATCGCAATCGATTACATTCATAAAGTAATCAACCCATGTCTGGGTCCTACATCACTTACTTGACCTCGGCTAATTTTCATTTTTAACGTACAATTCATTTAGCTAGATTGTCTACGGGTCCATATTCGTAAAACATTGATGTCGATTTTATTTTATAGGAAGCTGAGAGGAAAATATCAGATGCGCATTCTTGTCAATATTTGCGTCTGTTTGTCCGTCGCATTAGCGCTCTTCCTTTTTGGAGTTGACAAGGTACGTACGTCGCTTTCATAGCGTTTTCTGTGTGTTCATGTTGGCGCGTCATGGCCAGACTTGTACAAAGTACTATGGATTTTCAAAATGAGCAACTAGAATTAGAACCACTCACTTTTTGAAAATTGCGACTGGGGCTACAACTAGAATTGCCCACTTTCCGAAAATCGCATATAGAACTAAAACTACTCAATTTTTAAACCTCACAACTAGAACAAGAACTAACGACCTTTGAAAATCCGCAACAAACTAAAACACCTATAACCAGATTTAATCACGAAGGAAGCCACTCACTTCAAGTTTATCGGAATCGGATCGGTTTTTCACATGAACAAAGTTGGAAATGAGAGGGTTTTCGACCCCCAAAATCCAGCTCTAGTCTACAGTACTGTCAGCAATGATGACTAGAGATAAGCTAGCGATTATTGCAAGAACATCACAACAAAATAGCAGTATCACAATTCACGTCTATGGTTGCATTTAAAACAAACGGTGTTCTTAAACACTTTGTTCAAAACATACCTTAAACAGTGTTTTAAAAATGGTATTTAAAAAAGAAAATTGTGTTTTTTGAAGTTGTAAAATTTTGCCATAATTGAGCTTTTTTTACCCTATATTTTCAATTGTCAATGTCAATCTACTATGACGTCACAATTGAATATTCTTGACGTCATGGCCTGAAAAATAGCAATAAAAAAACAATACAAATCATGTTTTAAATTAGGGCCTCGTTTTAAAATATTTGTTTTAAATTTATTTTTGTTTTAAATGCAACCCCATTCACGTCAATCGACAAACCGTATTTTCTATTTATTCGTCAAATAAATTCTTTTTCATGGGCAACTAGAACTAGATCTACTCACTTTTCAAAATCCGAAACTAGAACTTGAATTAAAGTGCCCACTTTCCAAAACTCGCAACTAGAACTAGATGTAGAACTACTAAAGAAACCGCAAGATTCGTGGTTTGTACAAATCTGGTCATGGGTGATAAATTGGCCCTTGATTTCATACGCAACGAGTCCAATACGATATTATATATACGTGAAAAACTATCCATGAAAGTAATTTCTAGGGATGGTGTGAACGTAAGGTTCACGTTCACGCGTTCTGTGTGTGAACCTCAGAAATTCAGAGGTTCACGTTCACAAACGAACCTTGGTGTATGGTAATGGCAGCTTTGAAAAACAACACCAAACGAGTATGCACCTTGCTAATCTCAAAATTATACTTGCTTTGTTACAAAATTTTGCTCGAAATATTCTGCATTCCGTTTGTGAATATTTAGTGACTTTCTGCTTGACCCGCAATCACACAACACCAAGAACGAAATACACTATATGTGAGAAGTTAGTGAATGATGTGCTTCTTCAAACAATCAGTAAATTGATATAAGGAATCAAGTCCGAGCGACTTGATGTTGGCTACTGGATATTTTGTTTGTGGGGTAATATCGGTCGCAAGTATGCAAATAGGGTTGCATTTACTACAATCGGTGTTTCAAAACACTTTGATTCAAACAGTGTTTTAAACAATGTTTTTTTGTGTTTTTTAGTTGTAAAATTATACCATAATTGTGTAAATACTTTTCAAAAAACATGTCGTATGAGTCTACGGACAATAACCACCCGATATAGCCGACTTATATCGATATGGAATGGTTGGAACCGTCAAAATAGTCAACATTAATAGTGCAGATATTTCGTCAAAGGAGCTACATTTACCCTATATTTTCAATTGTCAATGTCAATCCACTATGGCGTCACAATTGAATATGCGTGACGAAATGGCTTTAAAAACTGTTTTAAATTTGGGCCTTGTTTCAAGGATATTTGTTTTAAATTGTTTTTTTTTAATGCAACCCCATATACAAACCATTTTTTAATACTCTGCTCAATATCAATGCAGCAATAGTCAGACGCAAAATCCATTTTCCGGTATGGCCTTGACCGTTAAGACGTAGGCTTATATTCCCTTGCGAGTCCTCGTCGAAATTGTTGGCAAAGCGTCGTTAGATATTGATTTTATTATAGCATTTGATTGCTCTAGTTATTACATTAGGCGACGCTCAAAACGTCAGCATGTAATTCAACAATATGGCATAATGTGGCCTGAGTCGTAGCTAGGTATCGTGTACAATGAATTGAACATGTACAATGTACATATATAGCCTATCACTTTACTGAAACTTTTAGGGGTTCGCACCATCCCTAGTAATTTCTACATTATGGGAGATGCTGCCGATAATGATATATTGATAAATTATGCTTGTACATTGCGAAATAACTGGTTACCTGAAATCAACACAGAACTGAGGTTCATTCATCAACTCGCATGTTCATTGTCAGATATCGGCTTAGACAATTTCTCTTGGGCGACCGGATAAAGTACAAACCATAGGATTTTATTTAAAAATCTATTGTAAAAGTCAACCATATTCGAGACATATGAGTCAGTTTGATGCGCCCACCTACTGATATTTGATCTTATTTTTCCTTCCTAATTCAGACGGATAGTAGCAGTGGCTGTACAGCGCTGACAATTGCGATGCAGTACTCCTTTCTTGCGACATGGTCTTGGACGTCTGTTTACGGTTATGTCATCTATAGAGACTTCGCACAAGTAAGAATTAGGAGAGGAGTTTAATCAATCAGTATTCTCTATTAAAAAGTTTTGACGAAAATTTCGCGGAGGAATATTAGTTGTAATTAATCTAGCACGCTATTTTCAATGCATATGCCTAGAATTGAAACATTCCACACCCTACGACTTCTTGTAATGAGATGCCAGCCACTGAGAGGCGCACAGACATCTGGGAGTCGTGTTCCTACTACCGTGTTGGAGGTTTGTCTACGCAAAACTTTACGTGTTCATGTGCTCCGGCGCAGTAGGGGTTGGCCTCGAAATGAATGAGTCTCATAGACCTGAACTCGCTCGTTGCACACCCCTACACTGTAGTTCATCTCAACGGTCTTCGACCATGTTTTCCAGAAAAACCAGTCGGACAAATCTTATCATGAATTCAAACCAAAGGTCGACAGATTCTCATGATCAAGCCATATTTTCTGTGTGTCTCGCTTATTGGCTATAGTACCCAACACAGTGACCTTGGATATGTAAAAACTATCGCAGGATTTTTTGCAATGAATTTAACAAATATTACATCCATGTTAACAGATAGCTCTGACACCGTGTCGACCCAAAATGATACCCTTTGCGGCCCATACTTAAATAGATGTTGAAGGTTTGCAGTAAAACTTGTGTGAGTATGTAATGATCGTGTTTATTACTATCCTCGTGCCTATCGCTAATCAAACAGTTATTACGAAAGAAAGCAGAAAATCAATTTGACGTCATTTTTTCCAGCATGTCGCCGGCTCAGACGGGTGATACACTGTATGTCTGGCACTATGCCGGCTTTCAAACCGGGCTTTTCGTTACGTAATAATTATAGTGCGAAAATATTTATCCACCACGGCTTGTGAGAGGCAAAGTTATTGTCAAAGCTGCGATTAGTGGTGTGTTGTAAGTCAAACAAGTTTTTGCAATTGCGTCGCAACTGCAAAAGTTACACTGCCCTCGAATTTCCTATTCAGTATATCTGAATTATTCCACGTCAGAAATATGAACAATTATTCACGATTTTCATCCGCACTCATCCGGATTTTCATTCGCATGTACCACCTTCGTCATTCCCATTGCAAATGTGTTCATTCGCACAAGTGCGTATACCATCCCTCAGGTTGAAAAGCTCTGATATATTTCATCACTCAGTCTTTCACTTGTAATTATGCCTGCAATTATTTTTATATATTACTATGCATTACGCCTATACGCTACTTGGGTTATATAGCTTACCTATAACATAACCAACTACTTGTACGATTCAGTAGAGTCCCCGTTATAATGCGCATATAATATGAAACTCTTTTCCTAGATTATGGTGTCATACGGAAGAAACTTCAAACTCGGCCTCGCTTCTCTTGTTGCATATGGAGTTCCTCTCGTAGTTGTTGCATTGAACGCTGGAATAACGCTTGGCTATATTGATGCAAATCTACCAGGTGCGATTGAAATATATTGATTAGCAGCATGCAAGTCAGTGGCTACATATAGCGAAGTGATACTTGCAACAGCTGGCAACAGCAAGATTATAATGACTCGAGTCGCAATGTTTTGTTGACTCGACCACGTCATAATAATCACAACGTTCTGTATGAATTGATCCAAGTCTCATGTCCCAGGACAGATAATAGAAAAATAGCCCAAAAATTGTATATTATCTGTTTGCATAATTATGTTATGAATGATGAAAATGAGTATATTAAGATGTGAGGCCTTTGATATCACCCAATAAAGACTTCACAAAAAGTGAGTTGCACCTGACTTGAACCCGATCATAAACAGTGGACACTATGACTCGGACTCAGACTCGACCCTTTGCAACATGACTTGAGCTCGGACTTGACGCTGTGGCGAGTCGACAAATACTCGACCTGACTCGAGTTAAAACTACAAAATTTAAATTTACTCATGACTCGGAACCTTGTGACTTGGATACAACCCTGTACATCATCTATGAGTTATGAGTTCGAATCCGACCGAGGTGTTGCAGGCTTATATATTAGGCTATTCTCCGCCGTGCGTCTTATAAAAGCTTAAAACTAAATTGAGCCGTTCCATAAATCGGCAGATTACGGCCTGGCGTAAATTACCATAGTAGTCGGAACCATGATTACGGTCAAGTCACAAAGGTTCCGAGTCACACAAGGTTCCGAGTTACTTTTATGGTTTTGACTCGAGTCAAGCCGAGTCATTTTCAGTTCTTCATCGGGTCAAGTCCGAGTCCAAATCGTGGGACAACGGGTCGAGTCCTAGTTGTAGTGTTGAGACTCGATTTCGAACCCAAGTTATAGTGTTTACGGTACATTATTGAGTTCAAGGCAGGTTTAACTATAACTATTTTAAATTCTTGGGTGATGTCTAAGGCCCCAGTTTCACTCATTTTTCTCACTCTTAACCAGAGGCGGTCGAAGTGGTCACAGTCGGTACTCAAGTGGCAGTAACGCCGTAAATTTCTACTCAAGTAGAAGTAGATATAGGGATTCAAAAGTAAGTATTCCAGACATAGTTTTGCCAAAAATATCTGAAGTACAAGTAGAATTAGTCCAAAATCATAACTACTTGAGGAAGTAGTGCGAGTAGGCAAAATCCGGGGCTTCTTCAATATACGCCCATGATCGAAACAGTGTTTCACATGTCACCAGCAAGTGTTTCCAATGAACACGATCAAATTTTATAAACGTCAAAATAAATTGTTATTTTGCCTGTGGAGAGACGGATATTAGGGTTGGATGAGGGTTAGGGTCAAAGTTGGGGTTAGGGTATCCCAAGATGAGGTTGGGGGGATATTACGGTAGGGAGAGTGTGGGATATTAGGGTTGGGGTATATTAGAGTTGGATATCGTATCCCTCACCCCAAACCTAATCTTGGGACACCCTAATCGTAATCCCAACCCAGCTCTAACACTAACTCTAACCCACTCCCCTAACCCTAATACCCCCCTCCCCCCACTTCCCCAACCCTAATACCCCCCTCTCCTGCAACCCTAATATCGCCCTATCCCAACCCTAATATCCATCATTCCTCGAACCCCAATATCCCCCCTCTCCCCCTCTCCTGCAACCCAAAATCCTCCCTCCTCGGCCCTAATATCCCCCTCTCCTCCAACCATAATATCCCCCCTTCCACAACAAAGGCAGAAGGTTTATAAATTTTATTGTGTTCATGTGAAACATTTCTTCTTGTCATGGGGAACACTGTTTCGATCTGGGGCGTATATCGAAGAAGCGCCCAAAATCCACCTCAAGTACTTCGAAAAGTTCAAGTAATATGTTACTGATCAACTCTGCTTTTCGCATGTTTATTCAAAGATATAAAACAAGATTCTGGGCCTATTTTTCAAGTACAGGATCGTGATTAGGGCTGGGCAAAATCGAGTACCTGAGTGATTCGATTCTGAATCACGTAATATGCTTCGAGTCGAGTCGAGTAATCGAGTATCACTCATTATGACGTCACAACAGGATGTAGTATGTCGAAGTCCAAATATGAACCTTTTATGCCACCACAAAGAACGTAATGCCTGTTATCCATCACATTAAAGATGCTTTGGTATTTTTTTGACCATACCGATTTCATTGCACTTCTTAACAATTTTGTTGGATGATAATGACTTCGGAAATGTGTTATTTCCAGTAACGTTCGTAGCTTTGTATTGTGCCTGGTATGCTAAAACACGGCCAATCAAGGTTTCACGACTTCCTCAGTGGAAAATAGTATCAAAACTATAATTCTCGTCAGTAAATCAACTTTCAGTTGCGAGGACCGTATAATTTCAGTACTCGAAAAAATCGTCTTTTACTACTCGACTCGAATCATTAAAATTACTACTCGATTCAGATTCGAGTACTCGAATCATTTTGCCCAGCCCTAATCGTGATACATGAGAATGAGACTATAATCAATTCCCGTTAGAGGTAAGAATGTCCTGAGTCATAGGAATTGACCGAGTCATGCGTAGTGACTTGAGTACAAATCGAGTCAATCCACAAATTGACTCGAGTCTATATAATTTTAGAATAACGATTCGAGTCAATAAAAAATTGCGACTCACATCATAACAACCATTGACATCAAAACAACAATGCCATGTGTGCATGCAGTCGAACATTTCCACCAGTTATAGTGAAGCTGGAAGCTTGAGTGCGCGTCACTCTTGAGCATTTCGTTAAAGGATTTGGTTCAGGTTTGATTTGCGGTTAGAATGGGGTTGGTGCTACAGTTTGGATAATAGTTTATGAGGAATTAGGATTCGATTTTTCAGTTATAAAGTCACATGCTGAAATATCACGAGCAGTTTCTCATTATTACGCATGCTCAAATGCCGGGCAACCTGCAAATTACAATTGATTACAAATGTAGACTAGCCTACTTATTGATTATTATAGGATCACACCGGTGGCCATGAGTTTGCCTTAGGCTTGTACCTTGAGGAAGAATTTAAGGGAAATTAATAGTATTATTTAGTAAAGCCGAGTAATTGTAACCAAGAAAAGCTTTTACGCGAGTTGATGTTTTTAAGACTCGGTATCCGGGATATAGAATTCAAACCGTAATCGGAAACGCGACTTTCGACAACAGTTTCTTTCTAATATAAGCCGTTTTTTGTGCACAGAAAATGAATTATCGTCGTACAAAGCTTCAAACTTCTGCTGGTTACGTCACCACTCGTTATATTTCGGATTTCTGCTCATTGTGGGAATCTTGCTGCTATGCAATATCGTCATTTTTTGCATCGTCATTCCGAAAGTGACTTGCAGAAGGGATCAGGTGAGTGTGATATTCATAGTGTCCAATGTAAGTTGGAATACTATTGATTAATATATTGACATTGAAATGAACCCACCTAGTTTCGGCTGACACTCGTCAGGGGTATCGTCAGCAACTATTAGTGATTACAAAATAGCTTTGTATATCAACCACCGTATCACCAAATATGACGCCACCACCTTGAACATTCGAATAATCGAAGTGAAAACATGATTTAAGCTCAACGGACTATATTTACATATGTATTATGCAATTGTATAGTAAGCTTTATACCTTAAAGAGTCTGTAAACGAGAATACACCCATTTGCACATTCAGTTGAGGTGATGCAGGGTCAATTAATTATCTTATATAAAGGGCGCTGCTCTCTAAATATGTTGTGGTCTCAAAATAAAATTGAAACTGTGCAAGTATTTTTCGCAGCAGCTATATCTCTCAGAATAACACCGTATTCGAACTGCAGTTGAAAAAAATTCGCGGGTTGTAGGCGTGCCATTCCACTCTATCACTGTGGTAGGCCTACTGAAATTATTCAAACCAGATATTTGTAACATCAAATATTATTGTTTTCTTCTCTATCACCATGTCATATCATTCTCGCGATTTATAGACAATTAATTGTCTTTATTGAGCCTATGATAGCACGCCGATGCCCTTTGATATATTTTGACTTAGAACAACTAAGGCGGGGGTTCTCAACCTTTTTGTCTTAACGGACCCCCTTTGGACTGTCACGGATCCCCGCGGTCCCAGTTCAAATTTAGCTCCATGATAGTGCAACTGTCATCTGTCATGTGCAAATATTAACTCTAGGCTATAGTGATGAACTGCACTAAAACGAGCCTTCTTGAAAATAACATCACACTATTCATGTAGAACTGGGGCAGTATTTTGTTATTTCAAATTTTGTAGCTGTATTCCTTGAAATGCACGGCCGTGATTTGAAAATCGGCGCCGTCAATTTGATATGAAAGAGTGCTGAAAATCCAGTAATTTAGACAAAGATATGTGGTAGCGAATGTAATAATAACGCGGAACGCTTCCGACGACACCTTGTAATCAAGTTCAAGTTTATTAGTAAAATTTCATCACTTCGAAAATAATCACAAGACTGCAATACAATGTATGATAGGAAGATGCCGAAACGACTAGGAGTAGTCTTAAGATAACCAACTTTCGGGTATGATCGCAACCTATGACACCAATATAACGTCCAGTATAGTCATTTCTATCTAGCAGTTCATCTTCAAGTTATTCTGGAATAGCGGTTATGTATATCACAGGAGAAAATGGATTTTTTTACAAACGAATTTATTCCGAAACCCCAACATAAAATCTCTAAACAGCAATGTTTAAATCAGTAGGCTATTGGCAATTGGACGATGAGTTTGCACAGTAGAACATTTTATCTCCGACGGTAATTCTCTTTATGGAAGACCTGAAGTTTTAGCAGTCATGTAGCGAAACTGCTGGTAATTTCTCCAAATCAAAAAATAAAATTAGGTTATCAACCCTTTTTCAAATTCGGAGGTTTCGCGGACCACCTGGAATTGCTTCACGGACCCCTTGGGGTCCGCGGACCCCCCGTTGAGAACCACTGAACTAAAATGTAATGATTACAAGAGTAATCACTGAAATGAGAAAACGTAGCATTTTTTGTCGTACTGTGCTTTAAAATCCGTCATTGCTTACCCGTCAGACAGTCAGAGTCGATCAAGTAGACAGAGTTTCTACTCCAGTAGAAGTAACGCTGTAAAATTCTACTCAAATACACTTACAAGTAGAAATTTCAAAGACCTGTCAATCCTACGTCAAGTGAGCAAAGAAAATGCAAATATGCAAAGAACTCAAATAAGTATCAAAAACTAGATTTGGTCAAAGGATTCATTTAGCAGTTAATCTCAGATGGTCACTTTCGCAATTGGAAGTGTATCTTCGCCACTAACGCAAAGTTACTAATGACACTATACAATAGATTCAGTCCTCCGAAAATAGATTCGGTTACCATGACAGAGTGACTATTTCGTTCACTAGCCATGATCATTTCACTCGTAACAGCCATGCATACATATTCCGAAACTACTACCAACTCCACGAAATGCAAGGTGCAAAAAGAGAGTGATTTTGTCTAAAAACTGTTTAGTAGGACTGGATGTAGGCAACAAACATAACCACTTGAGTAAGCTGTACGAGTAAGAAAAAACGACTTGAGTACTCGGTAAAAGCAAAAGTATAGGGAGATGTGGTACCGATGGATCACTGGGACCGAAAATACTTGAAAGATTGTCCATAATAATTCCATGATTACACTCCGGGAATTTGTCTACAGATGCATGCTGGCAGAATCCTTCCTCACGTACAAAAACTTCGACGTGCGCGAGTTATGGGGTGTCTGACAGATGTTTTGTGTTTTTTTTGGGGGGTGTAAAATAAATTTAGATCAACGCATAAATTTATCCTTTACTGCGTTTCCATGTACGGTCGACGGGCTCGTTTTCGAGAGACTCGGCCGACGAACGAGAGAATTTTTGTTGCGCAGCACACCCACGTCGGCCGACTTGTCGGCCATCGAGTGAATACTTCGGCTCAGCCGTTCGGCCCTACTTGCATTGTATCTTCGATCAGCTGATTGCAATTGGCTATTTACAATACACCTTTCGTATCAAATTAACCATCGCTGACACTCCGGACAGATCTTGGACGCATTGAGAAACCATGAATTTAATCATGCTTGCAACAGAAGTTAGTACAGTAGCACCGGTACTGCTGCGAGTTACCCCTAGGTTACCGAAATCTTTTTGGCAATCTGCTCAGATACGCTGCTGCTACAATTCAAGGGGTTGTTTTCTGTTGCATGGATACAAACTACGGCTTGACCTCGGTACTACTAAAGGTACTACTAACTTCCATTGCAATCATAATTAAATTCCTGATTTCTCAAAGCGTCCAAGATCTGTCCGGAGTGTCAGCCACGTTTAATTTGACAAGAAAAGTGTATAGCCATCAGCTCATCGAAGGCACAGCGCAAGCATGGCCGAACGACCAAGCCGAAGTATTCACTTGACGGCCGACAAGTCGGCCGACGTGGGTGTGCTGCGCAACAAAACATCTCTCGTACGTCGGCCCAGTCTCTCGAAAACGGGCCCGTCGGCCGTGCATGGAAACGCAGTATAGATGTCATAATGGCCTGTGATGTTTTATGGCTATAACGAGCTATTTGGAAGTCAAATTGTCAATTTACGTGCAATATGGATGTACCTTCAAATTTGTAAGTTAGAGCCTAAATCGAGACGTGATTTTATGGTAGGCCTAACATATGAGTTATTATTGATTTCATTTTTGACGGTTGCGACCAATCATTCACAATACACAGCAAGAAGAATTGGAACATTTGAGTTCTTGATCGTACGTCTCATTGGTTCCCGGGTCGCGTGCATTTGGATACACCGGGTGGGAACGGATGATGCGTTCGAGCTACAAATTTTGAACATTCATAAATATTTTTTTCAAGTCGGATATTCTTGTATATATGCGTGATAGGTAGAGCTTGTATCAGAGTGTTGAGCCAGCGAAAGATCTGCTGTTAACGTCCGAAAACTTTTGGGCCAAAGATCATCTCCAAGTTTTGATCAATCGGTACCACATCTACACTACTTCGTTACTGCATCAGCGCATCTCCATACAGTACATAGATTTTCGTAAAATCAACAAACATCGACAGATCAACTCACCAACCCACCAACTCTATACATCACAGATAAAGTCTTCCAAGAAAGAGCCAGGATGGGGGAGGAATGTGGCAACCGCTACAGCACTCTCGACAACGATGGGACTGTCGTGGATTTTCGGATACTTGATGCTGACATCTGACAACACCACGTTTTTGCTAGCCATGAGTTGGGTCTTCACCATAGCAAACGCCTTCCAGGTAAGGAGTCGGGTTGTTGAAAAATAACTTGTTCTCAAGTTTTTGAGCTATTACCTAGAATTGTTATGTTGGCTAAAAAACGTTGTAGACCAAATATGGCTCAATTCTAACGAGTAGAAGTGAAGCTTAGAGTTGGAAAATTTTGAATTTATTATCAAATAACTGTATTCCTAAATTTTACTTCACCGATACACAGCAAATTTGGCTCAATTCCAACTGGTAGAAGCGAAGCTACTGGAGTTGAAAATCTCGTATATAATCAAATAGGATTAGGTGAGGGTGATACAAGAATTATGAAGGAAAAACTGGAATAACTTTACTTCTGCGGACTGGAATCGCGTCAAATTTGTTTTTCACAGTTTTTGCAGATAATTTAACCATTTCTTGGATTAGCCACTAAAATTTAGAATTATTTGTAATTTTTGCTATCAACATATCGGTATAAATGTGGGTTTTCAACAAATGTTACTTCAGAAGACCTCAGCTATCACAATAGCTAGACTTGTAATAGTAATTGATGTCCTATCATGTTTACTGTTTTTGTTTTATTCATATCATTTCATCATTCTAACTGACGGTTACTGTATAAACCAGTGGTTCTTAACCTTGCCCCCAGCGCCCCCCAGGGGGCGCTGGCGATCTTGAAGGGGGGCGGAAACGCTCAGGGGGCGATATGGGGGGCGCTGGGCTCAGGGGGGCGGTATGGGGGGCGCTGGAGAAAAATGGCTTCGCAGTAGATGATGTGGTGATAGGACATATCCTTAATGAGTATTCAGAGCAAATTAACACCGAAAACTTCGTTACATATAGCCTTCAAAATACATATAGGTTTAATTGTCCATGGGCGCCTAAATGACTGACACCGAATGTTCCTGTATTGGCAATCTGAACCCCAGAAGACGAATTCCATCTGGCAGGGAAAAATTATATGTCAGTGGAGAAATACCAATCTGAAATCGTGTGCGTCTTTTAGTTTAGTACGATTGGGCGACAGGGATATTCCTGTTGGGCGATATCCTCGTTGAGCGATTCTATATTTATTGATATCGCAGACAGGGGGTCACGAAATAACATCATGCAACGAAGTCTTCCAACGGGTTCGCCCGCCCGAATATGTTTAATTATTAGTAACGGGCCCTACAGTTTCCAAGAAACCTCACAATGTTCGCTTTAACTTTTGATGAGTCTGCGCACACTCAACAACTCACTGCGCTGACCCTTGGACAACAGTGCGTAACGACTAAAAAAAGGTAATAACTCCGGATTTGTTGTGCGCAACGTAGATTTTCTGTGCGCAGAGACCGTGTCAGCACTGCGCACGTGCGCAGCTTGGAGGGAATATTGCACCTCACTCAGCTCTACCGGTAAATGTGTTTACGTGAGCAGAGAGAGGATAAAAATTGATCTCAAATACATGCAATTCCCGATGATATTGACCAATTCAATCATTAATTAGTGAAATTTTTCGCACTTCGTGCGAATAGGCAGTAATAGCTGCATCAGTAAATGGACACCCAATGTATATACCTAATAGGCTATCAGCAAATAGCGGACAGCCTAATGGGGGTCTGGGAGTGAAGTCCCCGGAAGTTTGGTTTATCACCCGATGGGGGCCCAGGACCAACGTTTTTTGTTTTTTTTTATGGGCGGGAGGGGGGGTGACGAAGTGCTGTTACGGCCCTGGTAACGAATAATTGTACCTGCGAGCACGCCCGAATATGTTTAATTATTAATTACGTGCCCTTTATTTTCCTATAAAACAGCTCACTCAGTGCTACTGGTAAATCTGATTACGTGGGCTGAGAGGCTAAAAAGTTTATAGCGACTTATATATGTAATTACCACCTATTCATTCATGCATTATGGAAAATTTTCGTACCTAGGGCGACCAGGCCACACAAACTTTGCTGACTATCAAAATCACGATATGGGGTTCGTGGGGGCGAAGCCCTCAGAAGTTCGGTTTATCACGCTATGGGTGCGCAAGGCAATCGTTTTTAGGGGGTTTAACGAAGTGCTGTTACGACCCTACCTCTTACTCATTGTCTTTATTACATTCCTTACAATATGAAGTTGGGGGGCGCTGGAGCACGATAATTTTTGAAAGGGGGCGCTGGAAGAAAAAAGGTTAAGAACCACTGGTATAAACCAGCCTTTTTTACTTGGAATGACGTTTCCTTACTTGTTTAAAAAGTCTAAATATTAGGAGAGCCAATATGGTATTTCCAAATTTCCCAAAGAACCTACCGTATAAACGGGTTGGGAGCCTGCTTGGAGTCGATTCATTCCTGTAAACGATCTAAAAACTCAACAATAATTTGCAATGCATAATTTGTCTTTGCAGGGTCTTTTAGTCTTCTATTTCACCGTGATCAGGACGGGCAAATGGCGAGAAATCTGCGGACAGATAGACGCGCGTTTATCCACGAGGGCGACAATGTCGAGTGACGTTTCGGTGTCGAGAACTGCTAAAATCTGATAGCCACGATCGATATATTGCCTTTCGGGAACACTGACACAGTAAACGGAAGTTATCCTGTCCAAGATATACTGACAGTGTAATGAAATATGCATCGCCAGTGGTTTTTTATGTACTAAGTTGTATCGATCGGGACATATAGGCTATCTATGATGCAAATTCATCCCTGGAGAGTCTTTAATGCAGTCTTACTTCTAACTTCATCTTACCATGTGTCGATTATATTACCTATGAAGACAGTACTTGACGTGCTAAGTTATGCATTAAAGCCATATACTTGCTAGCCACCTTATTTACTAATTTCGTTTTAAGAGTCTTCGCACGTTAGATCTATTAAGCGTGAGAAATACACAAATGATAACTAATATATCGTAAAAAAATCACAGTAAAAAATGTAAAAATATTAATATAGGTCTAATTTTAGGCTTACCATACGTCCTCTTTTAAGAGGATTTGTCCTCTTTTTTGACTTTTTTGAAAGTGTCCTCGGAGGACGCCCTTTTGTCCTCTTTTTTGAGATTTTGTCCTCTTTTTTGAAAATTTAGGTCAGATATAGAGGAAATTGCGAGTGATATGCCGCAAATTAGCGCAGAAGTGAAGCTCCGGCGGGTATTTCGGAGGAAAAAGCGGTGATTTCAGCTCTGAGCGAAATGAAGACCTTTTTTTTTTTTTTTTTTTTAGTCAACCGATCATGAAGCGGGTGAAATTTACCTGTTTTTGAGAATTCTTCTCCAGTTTTGCATGTCTGAAATTTCTGAAAAAGTGTCCTCTTTTTTCATTTCCGAAATATGGTAAGCCTATCTAATTTACAATTTAGCTTGAAATTGAGCTTGCTAAATGCAGGCCATGTGTTATTAAAAGGTGAGTGATGCAACCTTGAGTAATCGGGTATTTCTCCTGTAACTTCAATTTAGTTCAGCTCGGTATATTACCAATTTTTATCTAATCAATACACCACAAAATCACGATACAATGAAAAGATAGGAAGTTGTCGAAACGACTTGGAGTACTTTTCGGAATCAGACGCTCACCTTGGCCTAGGTGCTGTAAAGAGGAGGCATGCACACTGAATGAAGAGTAAAAGACGAGAGTATAAAAAGCAAGCGACACAAAATTGGGTGGCATGTCACAGGAGGCGATATCGATGGGTCAGGTCGGGGTCCGGTAATTTTGAGGGCAGTCGAGTAATAATTTAGTAGAAATTGCTCGTATTTTGATTTGAATGTGGATATGTCCGTCGACTGTCGGATGGCCGGCTGTTTCACACGTCAGGTCCGGCATATTTCATAGAGTGATGATCTTTTCGGTCGATCATATGATATCTGAACTACGTGGACGCGCGTGTGTTGTACTTTGCGCTTTACCAGCAACTGACAGACTGTATGCTGTCGGAAAGTCGGTGCAAAAAGATGAAGGGGAGATATGGTACCGATGGATCAAAAATTGGAAAATGATCGCTGGCCCCAAAATGTTCAGCCGAAAACAGCAGATCTTTTGCTGGCTCAGCACTTTGATACAAGCTCTACCTATCGCGCACATATACATGAATATTCGCCTTTTCAAAAAATATTTATGGACGTTCAAAATTTGTTGCTCGAACGTGTCATCGGTCCCCACCCGGTGGGTCCAATAGCACACGACCCCGGGACCTATGACACACCCGTAAAAACTCAAATGTGACGACTTTTCTTGCTCAGTATTATAATCTAAGCTACAGCAAGCCACAGAATAATGTTTGGTCGCAACTGTCAAAAATTAGAATAAATATTAACTCAAATGTTGTCATAAAATCACGTTTCGATTTAGGCTCGGACTTATAAATTTGAGGGTACATACATATTGCCCGAAAATCGACAGTGTGACTTCCAAATACCTCGTTATAGCGATACAACATCATATGCAATTATTACATAAAGATTTTCTGTACGTAGGCATGTTTCATTTGTTTCATGATTAGTATGCTTGATTATTTTGCTTGATTTGGCTATTGTATCATCGGTCCCCACCCTACGAATTTTATACATGAATCGAAAAAACGTCCACTCAAGGAAAGTACTGAAAAAAATAATAGGTGCCATTATATAGCCTGATACAAGCCCTACACTTCACAATAAAAATGATTGCTGGTTTGTTCGTGTTGAAGGTTACAAAGAAAAATGTATATGTCGATCTAAATTTACTTTACACCCCCCAAAACAAAAATCATCTGTGAGAGACCCCATAGCTCGCGCACGTCGAATTTTTTTGTATGTGAGGAAAGATTTTGCCAGCATGCAATTGTAGACAAGTTCACCCGAGTGTAATCATGGAATTATCATAGAGAATTTTCAAAGTATTTTCGGTCCCACTGATCCATCGGTACCACATCTCCCCTACAGCTTACGCCAGGGGTGGGCAATTATTTTTCTCCGCGGGCCAAATCAGAAGTAGAAAATACGTTGGCGGGCTGAGTGAATTTTTTTAGCTATATTCTCCAGCGCATTTTAAGTTGTTAATAAGTGTGTTGATGTTAGGTAATGAGAAAGGGACGGTCGGATAATACACAGAACAATAACCATGAGGGGTGAATCGCGCGGAGCGCGAACTTTTTTAATTTCACTGCTTCTTCGCCCCCCCCCCCCCCCCCCCCGTTTGAGATGGTATTTGGGATGGTACAAAGCAGTGTGCAGATTGGTGAAATAGCCTTGATGTTTAGCGAACCTTGCAGTTCTTCTGAAATTCGCCCTCCCTTGAGCGAGTGTCTGTCTTCGTGTTTTTGTCATGATAAGACCAACTGTAAATAAAATGCTCAAAACTCGTCGACCTGCTCGGCACAAACGTCTTCGTGTTTTTGTCATGATAAGACCGACTGTAAATAAAATCCTCAAACTCGTCGACCTGCTCGGCACAAACCAAAATGACGGGTTTACCCCTGACTCCAGTATACAAATATTCAGTGGTTTAACCCAGTGGTTCCCAACCTTTATTGATGTACTCTGAAGTTGTTCCCAACCTTTATAGTAGGCCTAAGTCGAACTTCAATGTACGCATTTCGATACTCTATATCGGTAATTGTAGGATTGATAGATACGGCTTGACGAGTGCAACTATAATATGGTCAAAGTAGTCAAAAATCTACTCAAGTACAAGTAGAAGTACTTCTTTCATAAGCAACCTAAAACTACTTGAAGTAGAAGTAGAATTTGCTGGCTTTAAATCTACTCAAGTAAGTAAGTAGTTTTGAAAACGGTCATAATACGTTCGCATGGACTTCCGAAAGCTGCAAATTGAGCTATGCAGAAGGTGCAGAGAGCTTCATGTACAATGCATATTGATGCATCCCACAAGTTATAAATTTCCGACGGAATTAGCATTCGACCGCATTATGAGATGCAAATGATAGTTTTGTTATGGAAATGAGATACTAATCTTATGCTTACTCGAACATCCCGTTTAGAAAATGTCATGGCATGTTCCCTCACGCATATTACGGCCTTTAGTTTGGTCAAAGAGCAATACGGAGAAGTTAAATGAATACGATGTTAACACTTTGCGCGATTCGTATACGATGATAAAAAATATGGCACGACGTAAAAATGCCATATGGTGTAATTATATTTTCGGAAAATAGAGGGCGATGCTACACTTGCTTTTAAACTTATACATGTATGTTCTCCAGACAAAAGAACTGAGACTTATTAGAACTCTAAGTAATGATACAGTGAATTGAACGAGAAATACCAATACTACGTCAGAAAAGTGGAAAATGTAGTAGGCTACATGTATTTTGTCGAGACAGTCCGGTGGTCTGCTAAAACAGATCAAACGCTCAAAAAGCCAGAGATTACGATATGATTGGAATGCTAGATTGCAAAACGGTAATTTCAAACGTTATGATGGGCCATATTGACTGTAGTGAATTAGGTCATATGGGCGACAATGCGGTGAACAGGGCTTTGGAGCCGGAGCCGGAGCCCGGAGCCCCGAAGCCGTGCATTTTCACCGTAGCTGGAGCCGGAGCCGGAGCTCTAAATAAAATTCAGCCGGAGCCGGAGCTGGAGCCCGTTATTTGAGGAGTAGCTCCGGCTCCGATCGACCTATTTCATAAGATGCCATTATATATATGCAACAACCACATCTGCTGATTTATCATAATTGATCGGCAGGCCTGAATTTTAATGCTGTGCACAGCAATGGCATAGAGTAAAGTGCAATATATTGCAACTATGATGTTGTTGACAATTGACAAGTATTCAGTATGAGGTCACACGCCGGCACGGCGGCACCTATATGTCTTCGTTGCTATGCATCGGATGTTACTGACGGCTAACAGACTCTAGATTACTATAGATAACTAACCTATGGGTAGATTAGAAATCTATATAGACCAGGAATGGCCAACCTTTTCGACTAAAGTGGCACATGCAATTGACGAACGAGTGTGCGGTCCACTAGCCGCGCCAAGCGGGTAAAATTTTCTAAGTTTATAAATAAAAATAGGTCGATAATATATTATTACTTGAGTATTGCGGGTCTATTGTATACCGCCCGCTAGGCTCAGTTTGCTACGACACGACTATTCGGCGTCTGCTCACATCGATATCGAAGGTCTCCGAAAATATGCGACAATCATGTTGTGCCTACATTTCACCGTCGACGATCTTTATGCTAGCGCAAACGCGAAAAGCCTTTCTCCCGTAATTGCGAATACAGTTAGACTCAATCGGGTAAATTAGGCGTTTTTTTTTCATTTTCAGTAGAAGGTAGGCTACCAAGCAAGAAATAGTGTGACAATTAAACACGCGAAGCGTGAAGAAAAATTTCGCTACTATTTTAGTTTATTGTAATGTACGACGATTGACTGAAAATGTGACTGGGCCCTTGATCTACCAATGCGTCGGAAGTAGGAACTGATATTTTACTCATCAGCATCCCAAGTGTCGCAGCCAGAATTGTAATTTTTGGTTGGCATTGCATATTCACAATCTGAGCAATTCATTTTCGATAATATAATAGGAAATTACCTCGCGGGCCACGCAAAACGTCTCGCGAGCCACATTTGGCCCGCGGGTTGGCCACCCCTGATATAGACAGGCCCATTCGATAATTTCAGAGCCGGAGCTGGAGCCGGAGCAGTGGTAATAATGCGGCTCCGGAGCTGGAGCCGGAGCTAATGTATGAAAGAAGAGAGCTCCGGAGCCGGAGCTGGAGCAGTTTACATTTACGGCTGCTCCAAAGCCCTGGCGGTGAATCAATCAACCTGTTACCTGAATAATATTCACTTCCGTAGAAACAAATTTGTAACTCCGCCATATCTACTTTGTGTGAAGCACGACTGAAATTCTGGGTTTGACTTGAAATATTTTAAATTGAAAGTTAGAACTCCGTGAAAACAGCCCGAAGGCTCCGCAGTTTCTCTTTCTAATTGGAGGGTTACACTACTTCTACTTGACAAAATGAAAATAGCGAAAAGTAAGTAAGTAGATCACAAAATATTACGAAGTAGAAGTAGAAGTAGCGAAAATTCTATCTACTTGAGTAAGTACCAGAAGTAGAGGAAAACTACTTGAGTACTTCGAAAAAGTAGAAGTACTTCGTTACTGACCACCTCTGAACTATATTAAACAAACTGTAAATGCGTAAAATATCTACAGGGTAAGAAAGAAATGGTGTATTCGACGATTTTCACTCCTGCGTAGGGTGTAAATCAGGTAATCCGCATTTCAGGTATCGAATTATGTTTTCGCGCCCTTGCACAAGTACAAATGAGCCAAACACTCATGTTCTGATGGAGATACAGTATTTCATTGGTATGTGGTGGATTCTGTTTTCATGCACAACCCCAACAAATATCAAAAAGCTGGTATTAAAACAAAACCAATTAAAATACTCAACTGCTGCGGGGATGTACGACCATAAGTAGGCCTATCTATGCGCAATTGTGCATTTAACTCATTTTCAAGGTAAAATTTGATTTTACATCCAGCTATATGGATGGAATTTGGTAAATTCACGAACTTTCCATCCATTATGGACTCACGTTGCCTGGGAATATACGAGGAGCAGTATTGAACGTCTGCTATTTATGCTTGGGTAATAGCTGTTATCTCGATGGAAGTAACATTGTATGGACATTACCTCGCCATAGAAAAATATCTATTGAAGTCTATAGCACCAGTACAGGTAGAAGTAAAGTCAATGAGAGCCTCAAGAAGGCTTGCACGGGACTGCATGCTATTACACATCCCAGGTACGAAGACAGCGTATTATGGCATAGTATTGAACAGGCTTTAAAGTAGACCAATTTCCAGTTCAGTTTATACAGCCTATGGTTTTAGTTCACACATCCAACATTCAAAAATAGGGTTATGTTTGGAAATCCGCACAACTTGTCGCGGGTCGCACAGAATAGCTCCGCGGGCCGCATTTGGCCCGCGCGCCGCACTTTGCCCAGGTCTGGCTTACGCCTATTTTGCTTATGCAGTGTCAAACCTGGAGACAATTTTGAAGTTGAGTTGTATCTCGTATGTTTCATCGTTGTTTGAGTAATACACACTGTAACTCCATGGGTGGAAATAGCTGTATATGCAATTCATCGGAGTTACGTCATGGCGCGGGGTGTAAACCAGGTGAACGGCACTTTCAGTAACCAGAGCGACAGTCAAACACACCAATTCATTTGGAGATATAAGCTATAGGCTACCAGGGATGCAGGGCTGTAATGACTGAAGTACTTTTCTCAAAGATGGAAATAACTCGATTCGACATGTATTTGATTCTTTGCGCATGACTCGGACAATCAAGACAGATATTTCGTTGTAACGTCGAAGAATAGTAAAGCTGCAACGTTACTGGCATTTCGTCTATCAGAACCGGTGACTGAGCAATAGGACAAGAAACTGATAACAGTGAGGAAAATTACTATAAATTTACTAATATTATGAATGCGAGGCACTGGCATAGCTGTAAAAATTAGGTTGAACTCGCAACTGAACCGCTGTCAACACAATGACTTGGACTCGAACCTCTGTTCACCGACTCGGACTCGAACTTGACTCGGTGGTGAAGTGAAAATGATGACTTCTGTAATTTTCTTGTTTCTCGGAAAGTTATACGTAACTCGCTTACTGCTTATATTCATTCGACCAATGCATCTATCTGAGGCAGGGGCGGCCAACCCGTGGCCCTCAAGCTATTACCTAAAAACGGAAGATTTCGACCTAAAAAAACAAAATTTTGACGTTTTTTTTACATTAAAAAACTTAAATTCGACCAAATGTTGACCTAACGCATGCAAATCAGATTTGGATCAATTACAATAATTCAAAACAATTACAATTACAATTACTTTCTTGAATGTTACAATTACATTGCAATTACAATCACTCAATGCTAAAAATGTCAAATTACATTTACAATTACAATTACTGTTGATTTGGAAGAGAGGTGTAGCGACGTAGCAACGTTATTATAGCAACAATCTTAAGCTATTCAGTATTCAGCAGAGGTGGTCAAAGTAGTCAAGAAAGCTACTCAAGTAGAAGTAGAAGTAGCCATGAAAAAATCTACTCAAGTACGAGTAGAAGTACTTCTTCAATAAGCAACCTGAAACTACTTGAAGTAGAAGTAGAATTGACTGACTTTAAATCTACTCAAGTAAGTAAGTAGTTTTGAAAACAGTCTTTAATTCGATAGCATGGACTGCCAAAAGCTGCAAATTGAGCTAGGCGGAAGGGGAAAAGAACTTGATTCGTATTGATGCATCCCAGGAGGTATCAATTTTCGACAGAAGAAGCATTGTTTCGCATCATGGGATGCAAATTATAGTATTGATATGGAAATGCGATACTAACCCTTTGTTTACTAGAAGACCCCGTTTTAGAGACTATAATGGCATGGCGCCCCACCCCATATTACAAGGCCCAAAGTTTAGGCTAGGCGCAATACGTAGAAGTTGTATCGGGTACGCTTTCATCACTTGGCGCGATTAGTATATGTTAATAACAACTATTGTGGATCGTAAGAGTTATATTTAGTGTAGCTTAATTTTCGGAAAATAGAGGCATGACTACACTTGCTTTTATGTTTCGACATGTATGTTCTGCAGACAAAAGAACTGAAAGTAATTAGAGCTCAAAGTATGATACTCGCAACTGAAAGTGAAATACAAATACCACTTCTAAAAAGCGGAAAATATTTTTCATGTCTTTTGTCCATAAATCTTCAAAGGTGATCTGCTAAAAGAGGTGTAACGTTAAAAAAGCTGGATTTTCCAGATTAGCAAGACACGTAATGGGCTGTTAGATTACGATATGATAGGTAATTGCTAGATTGCGAAACGGTAGTTGCAACGTTATGGTGGTCCATATTTACTGCGGTGAAATATTTGATATCGGCGACAATGCGGTGTGAGCGGAACCAAGCAATCCGGTACACCTAAATTACATTCACTGATACTTTCGTGAAAACATATATTTGTCACTCCATAACTACTGTGCGCGAAGCGCAACAAAATTGCTGGGCTTTACTTGACTTTTATTATGAATATTGAATGTTGGTACTATGTGAAAACAGCCCCGAAATTCCTCAGGCTATCTTACGTGTTGAGGTATTAAACTACTTCTACTTGACAAACTGAAAATAGCGAAAAGTAAGTAGATCACAAAATATTATGAAGTAGAAGTAGAAGTAGAGAAAATCAGATCTATTTGAGTAAGTACCAGAAGTAGATGAAGACTACTTGAGTACTTCGAAAAAGTAGAAGTACTTCGTTACTGACCACCTCTGGTGTTCAGGTTTCATTCGTGATACTATAGAATGTACATTACATTCTATAATGATACCTAGAATACCCTTTAATTAAAAAAAACTGAACGTATTCGAACTATTCTTAATCATGAGTACTGAAAATTACAAACACTGAAAAATGTTTCAGCGACTAACAGCGATTAGGCTACAGGACAGTTAATGAAATGTAATCAACCGATTAGGCTATTCATAGCTGAGTGAGGATAATGAAATCTAATTGGTAGGGCTTCAGCGATAAGGATGATACCGATAAGATGTGTAAATTACAGTAACTGCAAAAGAAAAGAACCTCTTGATAACTACGAATTACAACATTTTAGTTCGCACTTCTATTTTGAACTCACAACGACGAACATTATATTACGACGTACATGAGGTCAGACAATGAGTTATTCCATTTATTGACCTCAATAATCCGGATTGAATTTTGCATAAGACTAGCAGAGACAGGGACAAGCTATAGAGGAAAATCTTGATTGATGTTGGTGAGTATATCCGAAAGGTATGTAGCCGGACGCATATTTTGAAAATTTACTGGCAGTTCAGCCAGTTGATTGCTCTATGCATAGATATCATGACCTCAAATTTGAAAATGTAGTTGACCTTATATATTAAATCTTTGGTAGGTCTATAATCCTTAACGACTATAGTATATACGTTTTAGTCTTATTCATCTGAAGAGACTCTTTGGGGTATTTATCTGGTGACACAGACCATAGAAATTTACAGCGTAGTTAAGTTGTAGATTGCTATGGATAGACTCGATGTGGATATGGATATGAGCTAATCATTGCGATTAGAGCCCGACCGATTATTGGATCGCCGATATCGAGTCGGTATCACATTTTGAAAGAATTATCAGTATCGGCCATTGGAGTTGAAAAAATATCGGATATTCTCGTGACGTCACAACATGGGGATTGGAAATCAGAAAACTATAATCTTTGACCGCTAGACTGCGGATATTGATATATTTCACAAAGCTTACACTTTACAGGTGTCCAAACCCACCCTTTCTAGTTTATTCCATGCCCAAGTATAGCGATGGCTGTAAAGCTTCTCAGATAATGCTCTGATTTTTCTAAATGCGCCTTTCAAGGTACATTCGACATCTTTTTATTATCGGCTGAATATGTCGGGTTTTCTGTGAAGGTGATTCATATTATTCTGTGAATAATAATATGATTCAGGCGGATTTTTCGGTCTCAGAATTTGAAGTTGCCATTCGGGGGCGTCGGAGCCAGATGTAATCCGATTACGTAATTTGAAAATCCGCTAATGCTTCATGTTCAGATTTGCAGTGCTCCCCGTGTACAACAATTTCCATAACTTTGAAATTGTTTTGCGCGGATGGCAGGATCCGCTCACCGGACCAGTCATACAGAAGTCGTTTTTTTCAGTTATATAATATGCGATCTGTTAATTAACACCATTGTGGCCAACACCAGAAGCCTTTGCAGACTTCTTCCCTTTACCAGGAGTCATTATGAAAACTAGAGTACACCAACTTACTGTTTTCTTGAACAGAAGTGTGTCCTTTTCTCCAACATCAGTATGAATGAAGCAAGTCCTATTACCGGCACCAATCCACACAATATGGATTGTTCTCTCCTTATGTACCGATAGCCGTCCTGTGTTACTGTTCCGCTTCCTGGAAGCCCGTTTGGAATCGGTGGCAGGTGCTCCCCTGACGGCTTGCCGGGTGCCTTGCTCACTGCTCACAATGCTCCTCATGAATTGGCGCCCCGTGCTCACCTGACAGGGAGGCTCTTGCTCACTGCTCACTGCTTGTCTTACCCACGCTATTCTCTCTATAGTTTTTCTTGAAGATCACTCTCGACAAAAAGTGATAGGGAGGATTTGGCGCTTCTTCGTTATACGATCATGACAAGCCAGTGTTCCCCCATGACACCAACAAATGTTTCCCATGAACACGAACAAAAATTTATAAACGTCAAAATAAATTGTTTTTTTGTGTCTTTGTAGGGACGGATATTTGGGTGGGGGTGGGGTAGGGTTACGTGAGGGGGATATTAGGGTTAGGATTAGGGGAGGTGGGATATTAGGGTTAGGGGACGGGAATATTAGGGTTAGGGATTAGGGTTATGATTAGGGTTAGGGGAGGTGGGATATTAGGGTTAGGGGTTAGGTTAGGGTTATGATTAGGGGAGGTGGGATATTAGGGTTAGGGGACGGGAATATTAGGGTTGAGGGAGAGGGTGATGTTAGGGGAGGCGGGATATAGGGTTGGAGAGAGGGAGATGTTAGGGTTGGGGAGAGGGGTGATATTAGGGTTGGAGAAGAGGGTTAGGGACATGATATCCATAACCCTAATATCCCACTTCCCCTAATCCTAACCCTAATATCCCACCTCCCCTAATCATAACCCTAACCCTAACATCCCCCTCTCCCCCAACCCTAATATCCCCCCTTACCCCAACCCTAATCTTGAGATAACCTACCCCAACCTGGCCCTAACCCGCATCCAATCCCCCTTTTCCCCAACCCTAACATATCTCAACCCTAATCTTGGGATACCCTACCCCAACCTTGGCCCTAACCCGCATCCAATCCCCCTTTCCCCAACCCTTATACCCCCCACCCCCACCCAAATATCCGTCTCTACAAAGACACAAAAAAACAATTTATTTTGGCGTTTATTCGTGTTTTTGGGAAACATTTGTTGGTGTCGTGGGGGAACACTGGCTTGTCATGATCGTATAACGAAGAAGCGCCGAGGATTTTCCTGCGAGTAAATCACTATTGTGCGGGTGGCCTATGTATTTCTTATTGGCAATGGTGATTTTCTCGCAGGAAAATCCTCGGTGTCTCACAGGGAACGAGATTGTCTCACAGCAGAATCACCTGTGTCGAGATAGTCTCACAGCAAAATCGTCAGTGTCTCACAGGTAACGAGATTGTCTCACACCAAAATCGCCTGTACTCACAGAGGAATCTTCAATGCTCCCCTGATATATCAGGCAAAACGTACCGAGATTCCAATCAGGCCTGGAAGGGCGCTAAATTTTAATACGGTAGCCTGTGGTATTTTATCAGCTTTATACTGAACCATCCAATGCAATAGACTCTTGGCCCAGCCAGAGTGGAATTGGTGGCAAAGTCACGCAGAACTTTTTGTTCAATTACCTAATTATTCTATGCAGAAAAGCTCTCATCACGCAGGATTTATTTCAAAAAATGAACCAATATTTCGTAGGGGCTCTTTGGCTCTGGACTGGGACTGAGTCGACTGACAAAATTATTTCGATGGAAAGCTCGTTGCCTGGGCTGCATGAAATTCCATGCATGTTACCCACGAACCAAGTTAGTTTGCGGTCAACTAACCACTTACTTTGTGAGTAGTTCTAGTTAAAAATTCAAATTGCAGATTTCTTTATGTGAGTATAGTTATAGTTTCGTATTCTAAAAAATGTTTAGAACAGTGATTCCAAAACTCTCAACAAAATTCATGAAACGCCCCCTTGGAAAAATTTGAACTGTCTCATGTTCCCTTACAAAATACTCATCATGCTGGATTATTTCAAAAAATGAACCGAGATTCCATAGGGGGGTACCGGTGCTGTTGTGTGATGTTCTTTCTGCAGTCATAACTACTATAACAGTGGCGTAGCCAGGAGTAGGTTTTGGGGTTCGAAACCTTTCCCATTTCAAACTCAAAACCCACATAACTCATTTGTGATTCAGTAACTCGTATTAGCGACGTTGTGTTTTAGTTGCTGATTTTTACATGTCATTATTGATTTATTTCTAGTTCTAGTTGCAAGTTATGTAAAGTGACTATAGTTCTAGTTCTATAGTTGTGCGTTTTGAAAATTCAGTAGTTTGTACGAGTCTGCTGCTATGAACGTTTATTTTTCCTGGTAGATTTTACTCGATCATGAAACACTAGGCCGTTTATTTCTTATTGCATACATGTGTGAAGATCAAGGTATCATCAAAATGAAAACGAGTCGTCCTTTGAAGAAAAAGAAGGAACGCACCTGGGCCGAAGCCATCACAGAGGTGAACTCATCAAATCCCACAATATTGCTTCCCGCATTCTTAGAGTTCTCCTTTTTGTGTGTTGTATTATGACGGAAATTTTGTAGGCATATGCCTAGCTCACAGCTTCTCAAACTTTGTTGACTGCTTGCCCTTTCGATTTGCATGCATGTATGATTGTATGGCGTATCCCAAAAATGTGAATCCAAAGTGAATGTACGACTGTCTGTCAGGTCTATTTTGAGGGTTTGAAAATATAACTCGAGTACTCGAATCTGAATCGAACATTAATTTTAATAATTCGAGTCGAGTAGTAAAAGACGATTTTTTCGAGCACTGAAATTAAAGCACTGAAATTAAAACTGAAAGTTATTTTATCAACGAGAATAATAGTTTCCATACTAATATTCACTGTTGAAGCTTTGAAAGCTTGATGGGCCGCATCATAGCACACGAAACATATAGTTCAAAGCTACGAACGTAACTGGAAATAACACATTTCCGAAGTCATTTTCATCCTACGACATTGTCACCAAGTGCAATGAAATCGGTATGGTTGAAAAAATACCAAAGTATGTGTAATGTGATGGATAACAGGCATTGTATTCTTTGTGGTCGCATAAAAGGAACATATTTGAACTTTGACATAGTACATTCTGTTATGACGTCATAATGAGTAATAGGCCTACTCGATTACTCCACTCGAAGCATTTTATGTGATTCTGAATCGAATTACTCAGGTACTCGATTTGCCCAGCCATACTCGGGAGGACACTATCTTTGCATTCATGTTTCTCAAAAGAACCCAAGATTTTAGAAAATTTATTAATTACTATAGATGAATATAGTCTTTAGTAGCCCCCAGCATTTAGAAAGCTGAAACTTTTTCTTGCTTGGCACATCAACGTTAAAATGCTTCAAGGAAAATTTATACAGTGCCAGAAACAGCAGGCTAGCCGCATACCCCCGTAGTTTGTCTCGCGTACCCTCATGAAGGCTGAAGTGTCGATCAATTTTAAAACTGCGCAAGTTTATAACTTGTACATAAAATCTCTGTGCGATCTCTTAATGTGTAGGCCTGTAGGGAAATGATGAGTTGGCAAATGAGCTTGCAATTGTAAAGTAACTTCCAAGCTTTTTGTTGTGGTTGGCAATCTTATAGTATATAGCAGGCCAGTAGCACTAAAAAAAATAGACTAGGGAGACGGTGGCCAACAATGAAATGACAGATATGGTAATGACTAAATGACCTCCAATGAACGTCATGAACGCCTAACCATGCAATTTTGGAGCAGAAAATTAATTAATTCTATGCCGTCACGGAGCTATAACAAAGAAAATGCATAATGCCCCAGTCAAAACTTAAAGGGGCAAGAACAATGACTGTATAGTGTATAGTCGTCCTCAGTAAGATAATGTGCACGCTTCAGAGTCCGTTTTCTACTTTTGAGAATTTATTTAAAAGAGAATATGGGACCATTGTTTTCGGCGCTTCTTCGATATACCCCCCGAGATGAAACATGTGTTCCCAATGACCCCAAGTAATTTTTCTCATGAACATGCGAAAATTTATGAACGTAAAAATAAATTGTTTTTGCCTTTGGAGAGACGGATATTACGGTTGGGAAGGGGGGATGTTAGGAGTGAGGGAGGGGGATATTAGGGTTGGACGAGAGGGGGATATTAGGGCTGGAGGAGAGGGGATATTAGGGCTGGATATCGTATCACTCACCACAACCGTAATGTTATGATGCCCTAACCCCAACTTTAACCCTAACCCATCTCCAACCTTTACATCCCCGTCCCCAAACCCTAATACCCCCCTCCAACCGTAATACACCCCCACCTCCTACCCTAAACCTACCCCTACACGCACCCACCTTAATCTTGTATACCCTGACCAGGCGCGTAGCCAGCCGAAAAATATGGGAGGGGTTTGAAATGAAGAGGGCGGGGTTTCGGTTTTTATAGCATCAATTCATTAGGGTTAAGTAATGCGTAAATGACGATTATACAATCGCCTCGCGTTGACGAACTTACGCGTATGATAAGCTTGTCAACGTGTCCGGAAGTGCTGTTAATTAGCGAGTCCCTGATCTCTCGCGAACAATTGAATACGCGGGCTTTCAACGCGTATTACGCGCATATCAACGCATATTACGTAACCTCGGCGACGATTTGCACAAGTCAAAATGTCCGAATTGTTATGGAATCTGTTCTATAATGGCACCGATTTCAGGTGGTTCAATTTCAAACCTTTCTCATCTTTTATAACTCAAGCATTGACACACATCTTCCGATGGTTATGTTCAAGTATTAGCGAAAATCAATCAAGTATGTACGCACTGTCGCACGTACATGTTTGAGGTCGATTGCGGACATTCCATGTCATTCAGTTTAGCGATGTCATTCTTTAATCACAATCGCAAATCCGCATACAATCCATCGAGAGATCGGAGCCAAAGCATGCTAGGCCTGAGACGCGATCGTTAGGCTAGCGATGATATCTTTCGTATCAGGCATATTGCGGATGCGATTGTTGTGTAAGCCAACGATGATATGGTGCGGGACAGGCAAAGCAAATGCGATGGTATAGTTCGCACCGGGCCTATTGCAGATGCGGTTCTTCAAGCCAGTAGAACTAGGCTTGTTAGAGACGTGATAAATCAGGCTAGCAACGATTGCCGAGCGCGCGCCAATCGATGACTTAATTTCGCAATCATCTCAGCGAGATCGATTCTCGCTAGTTTTTGCCGTGCTGGGTGCTATCGTTGCTAGCCTGATTTATCACGTCTTTAACAAGCCTAGTTCTACTGGCTTGAAGAACCGCATCTGCAATAGGCCCGGCCAATTGGCCGTGCGCAAGCCGGGCCTGGCTGTGTTAAAGGATTTTAGCAAAAAATGTTGGCGTGGATTGAAGAATGCCGTTTGAATACAGTGTTCTTCAGATAACCTGTTGCTATTTCTCCGTTCTTTGTTGATATTAAGCCGTCAAATTGTAGATCAAAGTTGAGTTGCCGTGTATCGGTGAATGCGTGAGATTAAGCATCCAATTGTTGAAGCATAGACCTAATAGAGTTCTAGATTTGATGAGATCGCGGACCACGCGACAATTATGAATTACGCGTCGCCATTGAGGTGAATACTGCAATACATCCGATATCATTAATACTGATTACGCGCGTTCGGAAAAGCGACGAGACGAGTTGTAGCTACACTGTGACTGTGATTACATGATACGATATAACGACCTTGTCTCCCTTGCACGCACGTGAAAAAAGGCCCTCTCTCGTCTACTGTGCACACGAGAGAAGACGCGAGAAAAAGGCCATCGTATGTATCGGTCATGTCATTGCGCAAGAGCGTGCTACAAATTAGCTAGTGCTACCGACCGACGAAATATTGGAATGCATCGAGAGGGGTTTCGCGTAAATGGAAGGGGTTTCGCGTTTCAAAAGTCGGGGGTTCCGACCCCCCAAACCCCCCCCCTGGCTACGCGCCTGACCCTGACCCATCTCCAACCCTAATATCCCCACCCTTACCCCCCCAATATCCCGCACCCACAACTCCAATCCCAACACGAAATACTATTTATTTTGACGTTTCTAAATTTTGACATGTTCATAGGAAGCATTTATTGGTGTCATTGGTGTCTTGTTTGATATCGGGGGGGGGGGGTAGGCCCTATATCGAAGAAGCGTCTTGTTTTCAACATTAAGAAATCATTCTTCGTTCAGTGGTGTGGAGTGATGTTGTTATTTTTTTGTATTTAAGCATCAATGGTCATATTACAGTAGGCTGATGTTATTATTTATGATTTCAGTTCTAGAGGTGACAGTTTAGAATAATGCCAGCCAGCTCAGCAATATCGGTTTCTAATTTAGCGTGATATGTGAGTCCAAGTGAGGCAATAGAAACTATGCCACTAAAAATATGTACGACTTCTAGCATGGATATTTTTGAAAAATGATCTGATAACCAGAAATATTTTATTCAATCTTCGCGGGGTCTAGTCAGTAATACTTTTTGTGTAGTCCGATATAAGAGTTGGCCTATATTGATGATAAGTATTCTTATCTATGAATATTAGTAAAAGTGTAGGTGTTATGAGAGTGTTCTAATCTTTCTCTTTGATATATTCAGGCTCTGCGTCGGAATGACATAAAAATCATGGGATTGAAGGAAATTCATAACTCGATCTATCTCAACAAACTAAAAGACATCGGAATGACCAAGTGAGCTATGAGGGATGGGTGGTGTGCATTAGGGTGGTTCAAAAATGACTGTTTTCGAATTGTTCTAGCTAGTTAATTGATAGCAGTTACTTGTAAGTTTGACTGAAAAACGCAGCGCATCAAATTTGGCTCAATTATAAGACATAAATGTGAAGTTATATAAAATAGTATTAATAGGGGGGTGTTCTTAGATCAATAATTATTATTGAACCACCAAAAATACCCGAATTTTGAGACACAATGACTTCACTTCCACCGGTTGGAATGCAGCCAAATACGGTATGCATGGACTTTTAGACAACTTGACAATTTCATGAGGTAGAATTTAGTTTAATGAATTAAAGCTGTTCTAACTTCGATAGCTTCATTTCTACAGGTTTGAACTCAGCTAAAGTTTTAAGCCAACCTAACAATTCCTCCCACTAGCCTGTAAAATTTTATGATAAAGGTATTTTTTAACAATCCAAGTGTACCCCAGAGGACCCTTTTCACACTTGGACCAGTTCACGTGCTATGATTGGTTTCAGGTGTATAGCGATGAAACTGGTCGGAGTTGGAGCTTGCTAAAATGCTCATGACTATGACTACGAACACACTGAAAAGTGTTGATAGTAATTTATAATTATGATGAAATTGAATTACTGTTCACCACTGAAGCACCACAGAAATCAGCATTGACTTATTATCGGGCTGTATTAAGATACTAGTCTTAAAACTGACATCTATGTTTGCCTTGATTTATTAGGTATGACGATTAGGCCTATCTATAGAGAGAATAACATATTTATTCAACTATATTATTATCATCATTATTATAAAAACATAAGTTACCCATATATATAACAATGAAAACAAGCCAAAAAAGGTAAAGGGAGTTTGACTTTTTTCAAATTTACCAAGATAGCATCAATTTGTTAGCGGGTTTAGTGCATGCAAAAATGCCCATAGGCCTAATACGTGGATCACACAAGATTCTCCGATTTGCTCAACTTACGTGTATGAAATATATATTATGCAGGCTCCATTTTTACACGGTATAATAAGTTTGCCAGTGGCCGTGCACTGCCAACTATCAATTCTTGACGTCTGTGACTAAAATGAAATGTTTTCACTTTGTGGCCGATCTCGGAGGATGCCAGGCCGTGTAGCCAATGTCTAATCTCAACTGATTTGATGTCTCAAAAGGCACCTGATGACGAGAAAAATGTCATCACATCAAGCTCAACACTACTCAGGCTGTTCCATGGCTAAAAATACTTACTACTAGACAAGGTGGTCACAGTCCTGCTCATGTCGTCATTGTCGAATGATAATCTGGTGTTGTAGTTTCTTGGAGGTAGCCTTTATTACAATAATTCTCTTTATGGATCCTGTAAAATCAGTTCACTGGCCCCAGTTTGACAACCCCTGTACTAAACTAATGCTAGAGAATAGTTGTCTAATTCGAGCGAAAGGCCGCTAATCTGATAATCATCTAATTTGTTGATTGTTTTCATGCTCAGATCCCATTTCTACTCTAGCTTCTGGATTTCCTAACATTTCCTAACACTGCTACAGGAGAAATCTATAGTCCTTCAGCCGAGCTTGCTCCATAGACATTTGGCGTGGTCTTGCTGTGATAATGAGCTCAGTGATTTGACATGAACCGAACCAATATCCTAATCTAAAAAACGGAACTAAAATCAGAGAATAACTTCCATAGGCTACCTTGCTTCTTTGCCTATATCATCAATCAAAATGAAGCAACTAAACAATTCTGGTGAAAACAAAAATACAATTACCATAGAATAGAATAGAATAGACTACAAATTCTATTAAAAACTCTAAACCATGAACAATATTTCGAAATTTCCCAAGATCTATGCCAGTGATTCTCAACCGCGGCTCTCCGAGCCGCATGCGGCTCTCGACTGCTCTCCGTGCGGCTCTCACTAACGATGTGAAATCATTGATGCTTCTACGGAAATTCTAATTATTCATGATCATAAATAAATCGCGCCTTCAACACAACAAATGTACGTTTATGTTCACGTTTACTGACGCGAAGGTCATTCCCTGATCACAATAGAATCCTACGTAATACAAGTTGTACGGGTTGTGACGTAACATTACCGATAGTAATTTCGGTAGGCTTTAAATCCGAACCTTTACTGCTTTACTGAAGGCTCTGACCGTCTGACCTAAGCCTAATCAGGTGTCTGTAATGAGACGGGCGAAGTTTATTTCGCTCGAGACGGCGGCTCATATTAGAATACGGGTGACAAGAGACTCGGTCAATAAGACAATCAACGTTTGGGGTAACTGCAGGTACTTTATTTTCTTACTCTTTGCTTTGATCTTGATAGCGTTAGAAAATATCGGAGACTTTGGTTCAATGATAATGTCAGGTTCAGATCAACCTGCAAAGAAATCTCGCACCCTTGTGCAAGAAAATCGGGCCTTTCAAAGTGAATGGGAAGAGGCGTATTTTCAAATTGAGGAAAACGGCAAAGCGAAATGCCTTCTGTGCCCTATAATAATAAACGGTGTAAAATCTTTCAACGTTAAGAGGCATTATAAAACACATGCGGGAAAATACGACGTCTATCAAGGTGAATCAAGGAAACGGAAGTTAGAATGTCTGAAAGCAGAGCGTAGCAAACAAGGAAAAATGTTTTTAAAAAAAAAAGAACCCGAAGAGGTAACAATAACATCATATAAGATCAGTCATCTATTGGCCAGCAATATGAAGCCATATTCTGATGGCGAAATTACGAAGCAGGCTATTGTTTTGTTTACCGAAGACAATTGTTCTCCTGCCATTCAGCAGAAAGCTAAAAAATTGCAGCTTAGCAATGATACAGTAACGCGTCGTGTCGATTGCATATCCCAAGATCTGCATGAGCAACTTATTCACAAGTCGCAAGATTTTTCTTACTACTCGCTTGCTCTTGACAGCACTAACGACATTACCGACATAGAGCAATTAGCTGTATTCATCCGGGGAGTCATGCCAGATTTCAAGATTTGCGAGGAGTTTCTTACTTTGCGATCTATTCATGGCACAACGAAGGGAACCGACATGTTTCGTGAATTTCATGCTACTCTTCAAGAAGCGCATTTAGACCCATCGAAATTATATTCATTGGCGACAGATGGCTGCCCAGCAATGCTCGGCAAAAATCTAGGTCTTCAAGGACTCGTCAACAAATGGCGTGCTGAACAGAATCTTGACGCTGTGACTTGGCAACACTGCATTATACACCAGGAAAGTCTTGTTGCTAAATCATTAAAGATGTCCAATGTGACAGATATAGTAATATCGACCGTAAATTGGATTCGAGCAAACGCACTTAACCATCGAAAATTCAAGGCTTTTCTCACCGATATTGATGCTGACCATGGAGACTTGATCATGTTCACCGCTGTACGATGGCTAAGCCGAGCTGCATGCCTCAAAAGATTTTACGCGCTACTTCCTGAGATTAAAATATTTGTCGAAGGAAAGAAAGACATCCCTCAGTTGGGAAACGAACACTGGGTTGCTGACTTGGCGTTCATGGTGGATATTACCTCACACCTGTCGTCACTAAATCGGAACTTACAAGGAAATAACAAGCTCTGTCACGCCTGGTACGGGACAGTGTCTGGTTTCATTGAGAAATTGTGTCTTTGGAGAAAGCACCTAGAGGAGGGTGTTACGACACATTTTGTAACGCTTTCAAACCACCGACAGAATGGATCATTCAAAACATATGACCAGGTTATTAGTACCTTGATTGACGGGTTTAAACGTCGAATAGAGGGAATGCATCATTCCGTACCCCTGATGAATATATTTTCAAACCCAATGGCAGTAGATGCCGCCACTGCCCCTGATATTTTTCAGATGGAACTGCTGGACTTGCAGTCCGATATAGAATTGCGACTGTTGTTTCAAAGCAATGGACTCCTTGAATTTTGGGGTGCTGTTCCTGAAGAAAAATACCCCAACCTGATAGCTAACGCATCGAAGAATGCCTGCATGTTCGGTTCAACCTATGTATGTGAAGCCCTTTTCAGCAAATTAGTGAGGATCAAAAGCAAATATCGCAACCGATTGACTGATCGTCATCTGAAACAGCTCTTGTGCACAGCTTCCTCCACGATGAAACCTCGTTATGACAAACTTGTGAAAAATCAAATTCAATTTCAAGTTTCGCACTAAGTTGCAAAATAGATAGTGATCACCACAGATTTAGCGTCACGCCTTGTTCATCCAAACTCAATTCACATGCTCTCGGAACTCAGAAAGATTGTGGATTAAGTCTCAATAAACATGTTGTGACGCTAAATCTGTGGTGATCACTATCTATTTACTATCTGGAAGAATGTAAATTGTAAATCATCCGCAATCGGCTTCAACGGTGAAGGGTATACCTCGGTATACCATCGGTGAAGGGACGTGGCTGGGTAACGTCGTTTCGGAAGTTGTCCGTATGGGGAGTGCCCGCTGTCACAGTGTCGTCTGGGGAAATTGTCGTATTTGTTTTGGCCGTCGCTGTTTGAGCCAATCGCGGTTTTGGCCGTCGCTGTTATGGCCGTCGCTGTTGTGGCCAGTCGGTGTTTTGGCCGTCGCTATTAAGGCCGTCGCTATTTTAGCCGTACACCATTTCGTTGATACCATTTTTGATGATATTTTTCTATTCTCAATAAATTACGTTATTCGTGCCATCATGCGGCTCCCGACAGAGTTGAGGTTCATAAAATGGCTCCCACAGTGAAAAAGCTTGAGAACCACTGATCTATGCCGTTGACCGTTTTAGTCATCGAGTACGTCATTATTTTCAGGACTGACGAAAAGAATCTCCGTACCATGCTCGCCCAACACACGAGCACTCCCACTGCAGCGGCCAACTGCTCTTTTTATCGTGTTAAAGACAGACCAGGATACTATGGCTTGAAGGTAAACTAGCGTTTCATGCAAGACACACTACCTATCACTAGATCACCGCATAGAGCCACTTTGAAATACTGGGACATGCTATGCAGACTTGTACAAACTACGGGAAATTGAAAATGTGTTACTAATACTAGAGATACTCGCTTCAAAACCCGCAACTACAACTACTCGCTTTTTAACACTCACAACTAGAACGAACGACCTTTGAAAATCCGCAACCAACCCAGAAGTACAAGAGACGGGCTTTCGAGTGTGAGCTGAGAGGTTTCTACCAGCAATTCCCCTATTAATATGCCACTGGTAGCAGTGAAGACTTTGAGCTAGCATTGGCTGCAAGAACATCACACAAAAGAACACCGCTATCACGATTCACGACAAATGACAACACGTGTTTTCTAGTTGATAGACGAGTAATTTGAAATGTTCTCATGGATACATCATCAACTCAACTTGAATTCTTTTCTAGAATGAAGCTCTGATGACCAAGCCTGTTCTTTCCGATTCTCTGGAAAGCTCCCTGAATTCCTTGAAACGGAAATTGGCAGACAAAGGTTTTTTTTTATTTACATTTATTCATCTCCAGCTAATTATGCTGATCAATATTTTAAATATGACAAAGTACTCTTATTCCTTTTATTCTCAAAATGTAAGGAATTACTTATCTAATTTATTTTCACAAACTGGTACTGACTCTTTAACAAAAAGCATGACTTTTGGATTCGAGTCTTGTCAGCGTCGTGATTTCACATTTTGGAGATTTCAATATCATTTTTTGTACAGACATAATATATTGTATCATTCATCAAGTCATTTAGCGTGCTACGGGAAGGGTTGTAGCCAAGTCACAAGGTTCCGAGTCACGAGTCAATCTTGCTTTATAGTTTTGACTCGAGTCAAGTCCAGTCATGTTCAATTTACGACCGACTCATGTCCAAGTCGGTTCCGAGTCATGGTGTTCAGTTTTGAGTTCAATCCGGTTCAACCCACTTTTTTCAACTCTGCGATATAGTGATAGAGAAATAGAATGGCTCGCATTGATAATATCGTCATTTTCCTCAGTCCTGATAGTTTCTGGCCCTATTTTCCAAGTATCAGCATGACTTATAGACGAAATACCAATCATGTGGTGATTTTACTATACTTCGAAGTTTCAACGAAATGTCCTGTTTTAGCCGTCCTAGTCGCGAGTCACATGACTTGGTTCGAGTCATGCACAGTTAAGTCAATACAGAAATTGACTCGTGGAGCCATTTTATGCATTTGAAAAAATGACTCGAGGCAAGTCGAGTCACCAAATAATCGTGACTCTAGTCGGACTACAACCCTGCTCAAAATACTCAAGTAGATAATGCCTCAGTTTGACTCGGTCAAGTAGTTAGCTTTTTGGGCTACTGCGCGCCCATATTTAGTCAAAACTAGACCTAGACTTCTTACTTTTTACTTGCTTGGAAATAACAACTTATGTTTGTACTTGAGTAGAAGTTTGTGAAGTTGAATATTATGTTTTCGTTTTACGTTAGAATATTTCCTCTTTTTTCAGATTCCACGCGATCCGATATGAATCCTAAGAAAAAAATTCCCTCCAAGGTGAGCATTATTTTCTATACATCATGTAGATAAGGGCAGTCTATTTTCTGACTTGTGAGCAACATTTTCTATTTCACCGAATACCGATATTTGCTACAGGATTGGATTCCAGTCTCACTTTCATCGATCACTAAGGATTCTTAAACTTCTCGCAGTTTCTGCAGTATTTATTGACACAATTTCATCTTCATTTCTGATTCAAATGATAGTTTACGTGTGTCCTCTGATTGATCACAAGGTTACAGAAAAAATAGGTTTGAAAAGATTCCGATTATCGACATGATAGATTCGGGTCCATTTTTTTGCCAAATTTACCAAAGTAGAGGAGTAGGACTACATGGCAGACTTGCGAAAATGACCAGTCTGGTCAGTTGGCATCATGTTGAGTCACCGATAAATTGCAACTTCGTGATTACAACCCTGGTTTCATTTTGACTGTTGTCCATAATTATGAGAATTTATCTATTTATTACAGATCTTGGCTGCCAATCTATCAAAACGCTCAAATTCATTCACTGGGAATGCATGTGAGTTTTCTATAACTCCTTTTCTGCCTCTTTGAATAGATATTCTTATTTTGAGTGTCACTCATTGATAGTGATCTTTTGATCAGCGAAAGAGGTAATGTGGCCTGATTTTCAATGGAGGTCAACGATCCTGACTAATACTAGAGATAGAATATTTTCAGCAGATTAGATTGCAATTAGAGATACTGAAGTTGCGAAAACTTTGAAATTTAAATTCAATTGTGAATCAGTAAAAAATAGGTCGAATATCAAGTTCAGTTCATAGCAAATCGGAGGTGAATCTGACACGCACGAGAATGACGAAGGTACATTGAGCTTGGCTCGTTTTACACGGTACAGTTATCCCGTAGCATTCTCAGGAAAAGCAGAAAATTGATTAGAATTTGATTACCTGTATTTCTCTTTATTCATTCTAATTACACAACTAGTATGCTCTGGTTGTCCAAGTCTGCCGTATTCTGCACGTTTTGCATTTAAGATTTTCCCTTTCAGTGCACAAGTCTCGGTTGCTGACGCAAAGACGCACGTCCACCCCCAACATATCCGCCTTCTCTAACCTGCGACATCGCACACATCTGCAGCAAGTCCAACGCAGTCGATCCACCAACGCCTTGCTCAAATCTCTCTCCAACGCCAGAACTTCAAACAGAAAGATGCAGCTGGATTTGGAGACTCCCAGCAGCGTGCTCACCAATACCAGGATAAAGGTGACTTGATGAATAATAGGGAACTTATTCGCATGGGTCGTCAGCAATATACTTGTGCAAACTGCCAAATTTTCAAAAATTGCAACTAGAACTAAAACTAGAACAACTCGCTTTTTCAAACTCGCAACTAGAACTTGAACTACTCAATTTTTAGAACTTGCAACTAGCATTGCATTTACCTTAATTGTCCATGTCCATGTATAATCCGCAAAATTTCACGGATTTTTTGCCCTAAACTAGGGGCTGCGTATTATGCATGGGTAGGGGTACAACAAGCCTTGCAGAAAATCTTCCTCAATAAAAAACTTGAAATCACACCTTTCTTCATGTTTGTTTCCAACCGCGCATCACTTTGATCATTGATCAATCATGCCCAGTCAGGCGCGTAGCCAGAGGGGGGGTTTCGGGGGTCGAAACCCACTCCTTTAGAAACGCGAAACCCCCTCCTTTAACGCGAAACCTCGCCCTATTTAAATGACCGCTCTGACGCTAATACTCGGTTGCAATTCAATAAGTCGTATTATCAGTATTGCGCGCGGCCAATTAACGAAAGGCGTGTTGCTAATTAGCACTGCACAATGTAACGCGACACGATCCCCCCCCCCCGCTGAGATGATTGCGAAATCAGGTCATTCATTGTTGCGCGTTCGGCAATCATTACTAGCCTGATTTACCGCGTCTCCAACATGCCTAATTCCGCTGGCTTGAATAATCACATCTGCAATAGGCCCTGTGCGCACGATATCGTCACTGGCCTTCACAATCACATCTGCATTGGCTTGGAGTGCACGATATCTTCGCTGGCCTACACAATCGCATCTGCAATAGACCTAGTACTAAAGATATCGCTAGCCTAACTACCGCTTCTTGGGCATATCATGCTTTGGCTCCTATTTCTCGATGGCTTGGATAAATTGCTATTAAGTATATGCTGATTAGCGATTGTGATTAAAGAGTGACATCTCGTAACCGAATGACATCGAATGTCCGCAATCATGTTCGACGCGTGCGCACATGCGTAATTGATTTCCACTAGTCTTCAGTTATAGTCCTGTAGGCTTGAGTTATAACAGAGGTAAGGTTTGAACCACCTGAAATCGGCGTCATTATAGCACGGATAAAGACTCGTACGTTTTTACTTGCGCAAATCTCGATGCTACGTAAGACGCAAGACGCATTGATGAGCAGGCGTATTTAATTGTTGGACGCGCGCGAATTTAATTGTTCGGCGCGTTGATAAGCGCGCGCGTATTCAAATGTTCGACGCGTGCGTATTTCATTGTTCACGACAGATCAGGGAGTCGCTAATTAACGGCACTTCCGGACTCGTCGACAAGCTCATCATACGCCTATAATCGCGAACACGGGGATGTTGTATAATCGTTATTTACGCATCGCATGTACTTAACCCTAATGAATCGATGCTACGTTACTATATTCGAAAAAAATCGAACCCCCCCTCTTTTATTTCAAACCCCTCCCTTATTTTTCGGCTGACTTCGTATTATCAGTGTAACGCACTGCCAATGAGGGAGGAGCGTGTTCACAGCACATGATCTCCTGCTGAGTTAGTTTGCCCTTTGTATGCAAGCGAAATTAGGTCATTGCGGGTGGCCAGTTCAGTAGGGTAGTTCAAAAATAACATTTTTTCAAATTTTACTGGTTGGTGAATAAAATTGTTCGATTGTCTAAACCGCTTCATATCAAATCGGGCTAAATTCTACCCAGTAGAAGAAGTGTAGCTACGAGGATGGGAAATTTTAGATTTGAGACTATAGCCTACTCTTTATGGTCATGAATTCTATAATTAATAATGATAGATATCCCACTTCACTATTATAGATACTATTTTTAATCCAAATAGTGTACTGCCATTACTTCTTTGCCACACGTGGGAATTGAGCCATATTTGTTTTGTATCGCTTATTAAGACAAATAATTTCATGTGGCGGCTAGTAAATATCTACTACTACCACGCTATGAAGTCAAAATTGCCAATATTTGTTTACCTCTCAAGCAGTGGTTCCCAACCTTTCTTGAATAATTGCCCTCTTCTTGAACTCGACTAAACCATGTGATTTCCCACATAATGTTATAATTGTACTACTTATCTTCATTTCTGGTTGGAACTGTCCGACCTTACCTAGTAGTTTGGCCTGGAAAAACTTATAAATTCAACTTACAAACTGACAAATTTTGCATGAAAAATCTTTATTTTGACGAAATATGACCCTATGAAGAATTCCAGTAGTTACCGTAATTTTCCGAATATAGTGCGCCCCCATGAATAATACGCACCCTTAAAATGACGTACACGTATATTCTGGAAAAAAGCCTGTACCCATGTATAGTACGCACCCTGCATTCGCATTACATGAGTACATAATAGTTGCAGTTTAGTATTCGATGTTGTTCTATTTTGTGTTGTCACTGTCGAACAATCATAATTCATGACATAATGATCGCTAATCATAATACAATTAACGGCATTGTCTCTAAACGAGAGTAGATAGTAGCCAAAGCCTGTGAGGTCGGCGACGCAATATTTCAGGCTAGCAACTCACGACGTCTTGCGCACGAGGCCTATTACAATTACTGATGCGATTGCTCAGGCCAGCGATTATGTCGGGCGCACCAGTCCTGTTGGAGATGCGACTGATTACGAAAGCGATTACATCTTGCGCACATGGCCTCTTGTGTATGCGATTGTTAAGGCCTGTCGTTAACGCGATGAATCAACAAGGATTGCCGCGCACGCTTGTAGCAATCAGCGACCTAATTTCGCTCGCATACAAACGGCAAACCAACTCTGCAAGAGATCGGGTGCTGTGCTGACAACTCTCCTTAATTAGAAACACGCTTTTCGTTAATTGGCAACATGCTTCTCTATTTGACAACGCATTAAACGAATTACGAGGGGCCAATGGCTAGAGGTGATGCGCGATTTAAACAAACATGAAGAAAGGTGTGATTTCAAGTTTTTGATTGAGGGAATTTTTTTCAAGGCTTGCTGTACCTATGTATAATACGCACCCCCCCTATTTTAGAACAAAAAATTGGTAAAATTTTGCGCATTATAGATGTAAAATTACGGTACATTACGCATTATGGTGGAAATAATTGAAATTTGTTGTTGTACAACGGAATATAGGCCTACTATTCTACGTTCTCGGGTAGAAAGTGTCTATCCTTCTTAAGTAGCTTGCCAAGAATGGAGAAAGAACGCTCAACAGCTGCAGTTGTTGGCTGGCAACACTGAAGTTGTTCTGGTGACAAACCGTGTTGCTTCATTCTGATAATGTTGTCAACATTACAATTTGTCATCATGCGCTTCTTAATATAAGAGCCAATGCCCACGCAGTTTTGCTTCAGTTGAGATATTGCGGTACTTGACCATAACACCGTGTTGACCTATTTGTTTCATTTGAATGTTTATGATTCACAATGAGCAGATAATGTGAAGTCTACAACGGTAGGCTCATGAAGAAGGATAAAAGCTGTAAAATGTTGTATGATAAGCTCACCGACAGTGCAAACATTTACGATACAAGCGGAATGCTGGAGGAAAAAAGATTTTGACAATTTTTGACCTACCGCTACAATTTTGACATGTCAAAAAAAATCGCCCTAGTTATGACCTTTTTTAGTCAACTTCCGTGTCATATGCAGAACAAGCCGTCTTCACATGTATTTTTTGGTTGTGTTAATTTTAAATCTATCTCACGGGACGTTCTAACATTTCGCTCCCCAGTCGCCCCCTTTGGGGTTTTCGACCCCTTGTTTCTCAAAATCACCCACTGGGGGGCGATATCGCTCATGTTGGGAACCACTACTCCAAAGGCTGATTCCGATAGCTCTTTGAAAGTGTGGTTTTGACGCGATATTATTGGCAAACCGAACCAGTATTGTCAATGTTTCTGAAGTGTTTGATGTTGATTGTAAATTTTGTTTTATTCAGAGCGTTATCAACAGCGCAACATTCTCCATGCTGCCTGCCTCTTATCAATATCAACTGATCCAGCTGCTACCGGAAGTGGACAGAAAATGTGACGAAAACGGCGTCCCAAGAATGACTCAGACCGCTCTCAGCAACGAGTTCTTTTCGCAAGCAATACAGGTGTCATACTCGTGATTTCAATACGGTTGCTCCAATTTACTCCTATTTCAATCCATGATCCCGACATAATTGTGTTTGTAAGAATGATGTGCACTCTGCTCAGAGACTAGTAACTACATTGCCACATGTTCTATAATGGCGATGCAATTGCAGCCATACATCCTCCATGGAGATCAAGGTCCGAGCCAGCACCATTCTGTTTTGAGCATCAGAATTAGGTCTGGTCACAATGATTGGAGAACCGTACTCAAATCTGAATCGCGTTTTCATTCCAAAGATTCCAGTCGAGCATTGGGTGACGATTTTTCTAGAGGCTGCCACCCGCCACGATCCGCTTCAGGGCCGGAATAGGAGCAGGATTTCATCAATTTTCAATGTATTCGGACTAAGGCCGGATTTTTTATTTGCTTTGAATTTCGGATTTCAGCAGGGTTTTTAGACTGAAATATGACAAATTGGCTTGATTTTAGCAGGGTTGTTTCGGACTCCCTATTTTGAATTGCCGGCCAGAGCCGGATAGAATGGAATTTCGCAAATTTGGAATCTGGCCATCTCTACTTACCGCTAAGAGTAATTTGTCAGCGAGAACGAATTTCCACTGTGGAAGGCTGTAAACCTTGATTGGTTGTATTGCAGTATTCGAGACATGTAATACAGAGCTGTAAATGTTTGTGGAAATTAAATATTGTGAAGTAGTAATTGAACCGCAGCATTTTTACAAAGTGTAATGAAAGATGATGATGCTGATGCAGAACATAGATTATTTATTTTTTTGGTTGCATAAAAGGTACATATGTGAACTTTCCATATACAGCTACAAGGTCATAAATAATGATACACGAATAAGCTTCATACTCTATTTTCGATTGAATCACTCGAGCAATCAATGTGCACAGCCTTAGTTGCACTGGACTGCAACCTCATAAGTCATTACCAATGTTCGCTCTAAGCTGCGCACGTGCGCAAATGCGCAGTGCCGAAACGGTCTCTGCGCACAAAAAATCTGAAGTGACGATTTTTTTACTCGAAGCGCACTGTTCTACAAAGGACTGGGCAAGTGCGCAGACTCGTGAAAAATGAGAGGGAACATTGCCAGGGGCAAACAGTGTTATCGCTGAAGTCTGAAACCGAGTTACAAGTGCGGCCCGTAAAGGCAAATATTGCGCTCTGCGAAGAAATGAAAATTTGCAATGACGGGCGCCTCACGAAAGAGATTTTTCTTTTAGCATATGGTCTCGTACGCGTGAGCGATACTGATATCATTTCAATAGCTCAATCTTTCCTGAGAATGGCGAAATAACATGGTTTGTCAAAGTTATAAATAACAAGGGGTTATTAGCTCGAAGTTAGTCTGCGAGAAACTTACGAATAATATTCTCTGCGTGGCATGAACATTGCATAAGATTTACTGTACAATTACATGCCGTGAATTTTCGAAGTCATCACTTACATCATGCAAATCTGATCAAGTATGGTGAGACAGGACAATATGCAGAATGTGCAAGTACAAGCACCAATAATCCCTCCCCTTGAAAACGGGAAATGCTTCAAGTGCACACTGTAGGGCGTTGAATTACATCAGCTTTTCAGCAGCACAAGTTTTGATTTTATTCGATTCGTTTGAACGGGAATCTTTTGTCGATAAGGTCATACGCTAATATTGTTCTGGCTTCAGTCATACTTGAATATTCGTATCATTTTGGTCCTGATAGTAATGAGTGCATTGCCGGTATTAAGACGTCACATCAGTGTTCTAACGCGGTAGGCCTACATCGATCGCATGTATTGATTTGAAGGGCGTCCTCGTGCGTGTACGTACCAGAGGTGATCAAAGTAGTCACCGTCGCTACTTGAATAGAAGTAGAAGTAACGTGGGAATTTCAACTCAAGTAGAAGTAGGAGAGGCGGTTCGTAAGTAAGTAGGTAGGCTATTCCACGCCTATTTTTGCCTAAAAATCTGAAAACTGTCAAGTAGAAGTAGTATAAAATTATAACTACTTAATTGGTAGTGCGAGTAGGCAAAATCTACTTGGAGTACTTCAAAAAGTAGAAGTACTTCGTGACTGACCACCTCAGGTACGTACGTCTACTAGCAATCTATATGTCACCATGCTCACGGACTCATGGTGACGTCACAGATGGTCGCACAAAATTACGATTCGGCGTTTATAGTACTTGCGGTTAATACAAGCGTCCGGTTGTGTCGCTTCATGTGTTTGGCTAGCAGCTTACCTGTGTGGCCAACGCTAAAAGAATACTCGCTAGTTCTGCTTGTCACTGTTTCTACTGATCGCTTTTAATGAAGGCAAAACCAATGGGTAGCCTAGTTTCTGATGCTCATACCCTCACCAAGCTAAATTAGTAAGAAGTGCGATTCGTTTAACAAGGAATGGTCGGCGGAGCATGTGAAAACGGAAGACAAAACTAGGTACGCCCGAAGACGTTCAATTATTATTCAGGGATCCCACCTTTTCCAACGCACCTGACTCGATCAGCTCAACCGGTAAATCTGATTACGTGAGCAGATAGAGCATAAAAATTGATAGCAATATACCGACTCTATCATGAACTATAAAAAATTCAGGCGACACACCCACTAAACGGACAACAATTTAAATGATGAGCATCGGCCAAACAGCGTCTAGCCCAAGGGGGGTCTGGGGGCTTCGCCCCCCAGAAGCTTAATTTATCACCGTATGGGGGCCTGGTTGCGCAGTGCTATCCAAGGGCCTGCGCAGTGAGTTGGCGTGTTTGCGCATACTCGTGAAAAATTCGAGGGAACATTGGTCATTACATTACGTCTTTTCCCCTTTGCATCTGAGTTTCACCAGTCCTATTTTGAGGTCATCATCTCACTCAAAATGCACTGTGACATCATTGATTGACCTTTGTTGCTACATTTTACATCTCTTCTTGCAATTGCTGTGTCACCGAAGCATATGTTAAGATGTATGCGTTTATACACCCTGCTATGGACCATGGTAATCATGTGGCGGTGATTTTTCAGGACTGGTCGACCCACCTATCGGAAGGCGAGTTCACTCGTGAAACCCAAGCTCGTATCGTGCAGGAAATTGCGCGAGAACGCAGCAAGATACAGCCGTGGAAAGAGAAGTTTTTCGAAGAGTACTACGGACAAAGGTTGGTCGATCATAATCACGCCTGGCCGCAATGGTTCGGGTGTGCAGAGAAAGGATGAAAAAATGTTCATCTCTAAGTTGGCGCCACTATAACAAATGAAATAGATTAAAATTAATTACAAATTCTAATACGAAATGTAGCAGAAAGCTAGGTACATTTGTGGAAATGACCCAAGTGAAGTCATGATCAACCCACAGTATTGTCACAAAGTGTAACGAAACGGCATGGTCGAAAAAATAGCAAATCATGTTCAATGTGATGTAGAAGTGACGTTTTATTCTCTGTGGTCGCATGAAAGGTACATATTTGAACTCTCCGTATCCTTCATACAGTTATGATGTCATATTGAGTCCGATTTGTACTCAAATACTCGACTCAAACCCTAACACTCGAACAGGAATCAAATCCACCGGGTCCTCGTTTTGCGCATACCTGATTATAATATTTCATATTGGCTCTTCTACTGATTGCTGAGCTTACCCTTACATGCTACTCTTCGCTTCCTAGCTTCTATAAAGGAGACACTGTTGCTGGCGTGTCAAACCGACTCTCTTGCAATTTGTTCGTTCGTTGCCTATTTTCAAGATTGAGCAACTATTACAGTTGGTCTGGTTAGTTTATTTGCAAACCATTTTGATTGAAGTCGGGACTACTGACGATATTTTTGTTATCTTGTACTCAATACATGGAATAATTTTTAAATTGGCTTTCTATTATTTCTATTGACTTTTTGTGCTAAGCTACTAGTCATCATTGCTAAGGAGGCACAAATAGACGTGATGTCGTAAATCTCTACTCAAGCACGAGTATAGGTAGCAATTTCCATGGCATGTCGAAACTACTACAAGTAGAAAAGTAGAAATCAAGTATTTCTACTCTGGCAAGTAGTTTGAAAAAATGTTAACTTGGACTGGCCGTTGCATTCTTGTAGTAGCCAACCGAAGGTGTCTACTTTCAAAATTCTAGGTAGTTCACGTTATGATCAAGGTAATTTCGCTCATAAACAGAATGAAGACGAACAGCCCAAAATAGTCGGTTTTATTTCAATATGTAGTAAGAATGGTGCGAACCCCTGAAAGGGTCTGGTTCGTGTGAACGTCAGACTTTTTGATAGGTTACCGTGAACGCAAACGTTGATACGAACCTATGATGTCATATATTGCTAATTTTGACCTGGCATTTCCGTAAAGTAATCTATTAATGTACTAGCGACAACTTTATGCCACAGTGCTGCCAAACTTATCAAGTATAACAATCAAATGCTATAATGATTCCATGAAATCAATTTGATATTACCGCAAAATTATGTGATACAGTAGCCAACACCGCTGATACAATAAACATATCAAATCAAGATCCATCCCGTAGGCCTGATATACCTTTTACACAGGGCAACGATACCTTCTTTATATAAAATTTGTTGATCACATTCATTGTTTTTCTTAACGCATGTCCATGTCACGCATACTCAGCCCGTCGCATTTTCACAGAAAAGAATCAAAACGACCCAGAATTCGAAGCCACGACGCCAGCAACAATATCGCCGACCTCAGTTTTGAGGCCCAGCTCGCAAAGTTCAGCCACCTCTCCACAAAAATAGACTCGGAAGAACACTTGAGTTACCATCCGGACCGGCCTGACATCATCACCATATCTGGTTCCGAATCAGATCGAGACCCTGATTATACAGAGGCGGGCCAAACCGTGCAGGCGCCCCCAGAAAAAGACCCGACCAAGTCGATGAACAGGCGGAAAATCCGTAAACCTTTCAAGAGAACGATACACAATTCATCAGGGGCGTACCCCACCAATACGGCGATGATTCATAGGAGAGTGGTCAATAGCCCGGATTTATTCACCCATTTTACAAGCAAGGCGTTGTCGAAATTTCAAGTCCGCGATGAAAGTTATAGAAGTGACAGCGAACCTTCTGATGCTGGTGAGTCGGAATTGGTGTTATGTCGCTGATAACTGCTCGCTATCATTGTCAATATAATGAATATGGTTAGACCCCGGCTGATGTCCGATTTTTAGCCTATACTGATAAAACGAGTGATAATCCCAATATATTCGGCCTTTTTTTCAGAAGATATGACATCCAACATAAGGCACATTTCCAGTACTGCAAAGCATATATCTCAACAGCTTTACATCCGTTGCTATACTTGGAGAAAGGAATAAACTAAAAAGGATAGGTTACATCTGGAATAGAGGTCGATCGATGTTGATTTTTACAGGCCAATACCGATTCTCGGCACACTCACAACGCCGATAACCGATATCATAAGCCAATATTAATATGGAAGGCGCAGAGAGCCATTTCGCCAAAAAATATTATGTATTAGGCAAGATGGCACTTGGACACGGCAAAGAAAGCTGGACAACAGACGAGCGAACTGAAATGAAAAAGAATTATTGGGCGATGTCACCCCCCCAGTATTGAGAAACAAGGGAGCAATGTTCCCTCTCATTTTTCACGAGTTTGCGCGCACTCCCCTACTCACTGCGGGGTCCCTTGGACAACAGCGCATAACCACTAAAAAAAGTCCCCACTTTGATTGAACTGCCGAATCAGCCACTTTTCTCGTTCATTTTGCGGTGTTGACTCGAAAAAGCTCATCACTTCGTCTTTTTTGTGCGCAGCTTCGACCGTGTCGGTATTGGGTAATCGCGTACACGCAGAGTGAACAGTGCAAGGGGCGGAAATACCAAACGGGCGAAAATATTCGAACGTCCCGTGTAATGTCTTTCATTAACACGGCCAAAAATGCACGTGAAGACGGCTTATTCTGCATATGATCCAAAAATTAACTAAAAAAATGGTCAACACAACGGAAAGTAGTCGATGAAACCGGTTTTCGAGCACCGTCTCACAAAACTGACCTTTTTTAGTCAATTTACCAGCGATCACAGTCAGGTGAATCAATTTCCCGATTCTATGTCCGCTTTTTCTGATCCGCAAATATGGGGGTCGAAAATTTGTGTCAAGCTCGCTAAGACGCAATAAGAGTTGAAAAAGGTTGGGAACCGCAACTAGAGGATTCATGCCTTCTCAGAGACGAGTCGGTACGTCCACGGATTTCAGCACGTAGCTCCAGACTTGTGCAAACCATGGGCTTTTCAAAATGAGCAACTACAAATAGAATTACTCGGTGCTCACTAGGGCTGTTCAAACATAACCTTTTTTCCTGAATCTTGCTGGTTACTTGATTAAATCGTTAGGTTGCCTTAAAAAACGACGCACGCCAAATTTGAATTCATTCCAACCAATATTCGCGGATTTCGTACAGTTTGAAAATTTTGAATTTGCCTGGCAAAAATTCAGGAAAAAAGGTTATTTTTGAACAGCCCTATTGTTAATATGCGCTGTTCTTTTGGATTCTCTCCTAGTTGCTGACGATTACCCCTGGCGAGTATCAGCCGAAAAGATTCTTTTTTATTCAATATCTATTTTTCAGTTGCATATTGAAGTCCTGTATTTTCAAGAGTCTCTCTGTATGACCTTCGCAATAGTACATCGATTTCTATGATATGAACGTTTAGGTGGTTCAGAAATAATTAATGGCTAGCTGATAAAATTGTTTGGTTACCCAAAAAAATGCCGCACACCAATTCCAACCCGTGGAATCGGATTTCCTGGGGTAGAAAATTTAGGATTTTAAACGAAAATAAACATGAAGATTTTTCCAATTTAACTGGCTACCTCATGAAATTGCAAGGTTTTCTGAAGAAACGCTACACATCAAATTTGGCTTGAATCCAAAAGTGACGGTAGTAGAAGGGGAGTTGTTGATGCTCAAAATTGAGGATTTCAAATCATAGTATTTTCGGTGGGTAGATCTAAAATAAATAACGAACTGTTTGCCGCCGTAAATACTATTTTTTCCAAATCCAAAATTTTCTACTCCAATAACCTCGTTTCTACTAGTTGGAATTGAGCGAAAATGGGTGTGCAGCGTTTTTTTTAGGTGAGCCAGGCAAATTCAAAATTTTCAAACTGTACGAAATCCGCGAATATTGGTTGGAATGAATTCAAATTAGGTGTGCGTCGTTTTTTAAGGCAACCTAACGATTTAATCAAGTAACCAGAAAGATTCAGGAAAAAGGGTTATTTTTGAACAGCCCTAGTGAGCACTTTGCAAAATGTGCAGCTTGAATCAGGACTGCTGACTTTTGATAATGCTACAACTTCAACTACAGAAAAAGGCAACAAACTATATTGTTACTTTGGACAAGTGTGCTCAGCTGACAACAATGCACATTTCCAGAAATGTCGGACAGCAATTCGTACCATCAACACGACGAGAGCGAGGACGACGCGGATTCTTCAGACGACATGATGAACACGGGCGACGATAACTTGATGGTTGACGAATACAATTCCGATTCGGACGACAGCGATAAACCAATCGCCAGACTCATTGCCAAGACATCAGACGGGAAACCCGTGGTAAGGATGTGTTTTGTTTGTTTGTATGTCCGTTGGAGAGGGATTTTATTGCTTCTGCGATCAAAACATGAACAAGCAAATTGGTTATGTAAGAAATACCAAAAACAAAAACGCAATCATTTTAGTGTGTAACTAGCTGTGTAACGGCTCAGAAGGGTGCGGGCGATATCAACCTTACTATATTTCTGTCGCGTCGGGACCCTGGAGATGGTGAACAGACTTGGACAACTAGAAAATTTTCAACTTTTCCAAATTACATTAGAATTAGAGTTACACCTATAAAGTTTTTTCCCGAATCAGACTGTAATTAAAATCATAGCTACATATTTTTTTTTCAAATCAGAATTATACTGATAGAACATTTTTCCAGATTACCTCAGAATTAGAATGATAACTACACACAGTTTTTTTTCAAATTGGATTAGAATTGGAACTAGTGGATTTGGCAAAACTCGAACATGGAAGAAAGTCCCGTCCATAGCAAGTCAGTGGTGATTCTCGAGACCTCATGAATGGCAAATGTCTGTATACTTCACACAGTTCACCTCTAGCATTCTCAGGAAAACCAGAAATCGTAATAAAATGAGTGTGTAGAAACGTTTCACAAATTAGATTCCCGGCATTTTGCTCTCATCAATCTAATCTAATTCATCGAAAAGTCTAATTGTATTGTGACATATACTCCTGTGCTTGGTAGTTATGATAATATATATATATGTCAGTGGTAACTCTTCGAAAGTAAAAATCTGTATTGGATGCTTGTTGAAATAATTGTTAGGTTGCCTAAAAAAACAATGTAGGCCTACATCAAATTTGACTCAATTCCAGCATGTAGAAGCAAAAGAATTAAGAAACAAGCTCAACTATCTCATTTGCTGATTACGTAATTGTAAGAACTCGGGCGAATTTTCTTATTGAGATGTCAAAATATGATGTAGCCTAACAACTGGAATTCTTAGCAGGTCCAGATTTCGTCCAAATAAAGTTTTTGATGTAAAAATTTGTTTGTTTTCAAGTCAAAAAGTTTTTTCAGGCCAAACTGCAACGCCAGGACAAGATAGTTTCTGCCAGATATGAAGATAAGTAGTACGATTCGAAAATGATGTGCAAAATTTTGTCAAAATTACGTGTTTTTAAGGGTGAAAAAATGTAAAACTTTTGATTGTTTAGGTCAAAATCTTCTGTTATCAAGGGTTCAATAGAATCGTCCCAGTAATAACTTATTAATGTGCCATGATCAGTCAGAAGGTTCCGAGTCGTAAGTCAATCACACTTTTATGGTTTTGTTTTGACTCTGGTCAAGTCCGAGTGATAGTGTCAAGAGTGGAGTCCGAGTTTCAGTCATACTGTCCCATATCGAATTCCATCGACAGCATTGTCGCAAAGTGCAATCGAATGGGTAGAGTCGAAAAAATAGCGTCACATCTTCAATGTGATGTAGAACTGGCATTGCACTCTTTGTGGTCGCATGAGAGATACACATTTGAACTTTACATATCTTCCATATTCTTATGACGTCGTAATGAATGATAGCGGAAGCCTAATACTCCAAATCGAATCACTCCATTTTGCCACTGCTGACCACCGCCTCTACTTCAGGTAGATAAAATCCACTAGATTACTCACGAGAAGCGCAAAAGCCCCATACTCAACACTTCTGACGTTCACTCAAAAATGCTCGCTATTCTATCTCCAGGGCAGGCGAAAATCGAAAGAGCAGTCGGAAAAAAGCAGGATGTACGCATCTTCGAATATCGCAAGAAAGGACGCTGGCGATAGCAAAATCTCAATTCCTGCACAACGTGATTCAGATGACAGTTGTAAAGTTGACAAGGAAGATGTCAACAAAGGGGTGGTTAAACACGTAAGCTATTATGTATTGCTGTGTCAATGAGCATATTGTTAGTAGACCGGTCATTAACGGTTTGCGGATATCATCGAATCGACAGCAGTATTTGAAAGAAATATCGGTATTGGTCATTTGAGGTAGAAAAATATGGCCAATTTTTGTGAGGTCACAACATGTTGGTAGGGAGTCAAAGAAGTATAATCTGCGGCTGCTAGACTGGAAATGCCGATCTATTCCTCAAATCTTACCGGTAGAGTGAGTCAAAGTATTCATTGTTGGTGCTCAATTAAAAGCAACTACTTAAATTTCTACTCAAATACAAGTACAAGTAGCGGTCTGTAAGTAAATTGAAAAGTATTCTAGGCCAAGAAACTGAAAAGGGCCACATCTGTGTACAGTAGGGCTCTTCAAAAATGACTTTTTTTCTCAAATCGTACTGGCTACTTGATAAAACTGTAGTATTAACGGTGAGCACCGTAAATACTATTTTATTCAAATCCAAATTTTTCGACGGCAATAACTCCGCTTCCACTGGTTGGAATTGAGCCAAATTTGGTGAGCGTCGTTTCTATAGACAGCCTAACACTTTCATGGGGTAAACAGAAAATTTTCAAAATTTTTATCATTTATTTTTATATAATAAATAGAAACTTTCTTCTCCTGTAGCAAAGCGGTTACTGGCTGAAATTGAACCAAATTTTGTGTGTAGGCTTAAATTAGGTAACCTAACAATTTTATCAAGTAGCCAGTACGATTTGAGAAAAGAAGTCATTTTTGAAGAGCCCTAATGTACAGGTGGCCAGATGCATCCTTTCTGGTATATTTCATGCCCGAGCATGGTTGTGAAGCTGTTCAAATAAATGCCCAAGTTTTGCCAGGGTTGGACCAAGTCACACGGATCCATTACACATGTCATTCCCACTTTTGTAGTTATGACTCGAGTCAAGTCGAGTCATTTTCATTTCACCACCGAGTCAAGCCCGAGCCATAGCGTTGTGACAAGTCGTTCTGTTCACTGTTTGGTTTTCAGTTCAATCCAATTCATGATAGGCGAAATATCAGTCATGTGGTGACTTTACTATTCTTCCAAGTTACAATGAAATGTCTGCCTTGGCCGCCCTAGTCTCGAGTCATGCGCAACGACTCAAGTGGAAGTCGAGTCAATATAAAAATTTACTCAAGTCACCCAAAAATTGTCATGACTTGAGTCATTGCAACCCGAGTTTTGGAAATGCGCATTGAAATAGAATCCATATTTTCTGAAATCGGATGCAACAGATTTCATCCTTTTTCCGATAAAGCCCTTTCCCCCATTGCGTGTGATGCAATATTAGTATTTTTACCACAATCTTACCACAAGTGTCACGTCGAAGCGTTGCGATAGATTGTGAGTGAGACCAATCTATTTTGTGTCGTTTTTTACAGGAAGAGAAAAGTGCGTCGTTTGGTGAATCGTTTTTGGAAACGTCTGCTTCAAACGTGAAAACGGTCTTGTTCGGGGTAGGTGCCGTGATAACCTATTCTATCGCTATAACATTATGGTTGTTCCAAGTTTTTTTGCCGAATTTTACCGGCTCATTCCTAAAATTGTTAGATTACGGTAGAAAAATGATGCCTAAAAAATTAAGCTCAATTCTAACTCATAGAAGCAAAGATATCGGAGGAAAAAGTTTTGGATTTGAAAAAAGTGATGCCATGTGGAAGATGCCTTACAGATCTTCGAAATTAGTATCTAAATTGAGGTGGCTTAGAACAGGGCTCGCCATAGTTTTTTGATTTAGCTCGTGGTCGGGTACACTTGAACCAAGCCCATGCCAAAAAGAGACGGTATTATCGCATTGAAATCGTTGAAATAGGTAACCCCTATGATACGTGCTGTCTTGCATATTAGGGTTGTCCATAATTTGGAAAATCTCAAAATTTATGCTTATCCATGTCTCATTTTATAGATTATAGTTGAAAAACGTCAATGAGCCTGCAATAAGCTCACAGGAAAGTCGTTAACATTTGTCTAAATGCGTTTGAAAGTAGCTGCCGTAGAGTGGGCGTGTCAGCGACCATAGTGCGACAAGCAGACTAGTAATCACGAAATCACGGCGCTTGATTGACTAATCTGCTATGCTTCAATGATCACGACGGTGACGGCTTGCTGATCAGCTGGTCAAGGAGTCGACTAACGGCGGTGATTCTGTAAGCGCATTGTAGGTTGGTCCGCAGATAATGATTTAGGATTAATTCAGAACATGTTGAGTGACGAAATAAATGATGAACAAAGAACAGCTGCTTCACAAAAACTTCAAATACATGAGTTGATAACTTATTGTGAAGGCAACCGTTGTAGCCTGTATGCCTTGTTTTGATCGAGGGAAAGCACAAAAACACGAGAAGAAATATTGCAAAGGCGTTTATGCAAGTGGCGAACGAACTTCTAGTTTCAGAGGGGATGTTCCATGATTAAATACAAATATAAAACTTGACATTGACAATCCCGTGTCTGAACTTATATCTTGTCGTGGTAGCCTATATAATTGAAGTCTTAAAAGCTGTACGGGTTGGATGAATCAGCCATTTATGCTTGGCACTTGTCACATTCTTGCAGCATAATGAATCATACCCGCGAGTGCTGTCTAAGTCCTCAATGATGCCCCGGAAGAAGGTCTAAAGGCAAGCATAGACTATGCTGGTAGGACCAGCAAAAAGACTGTTCGCATGCATTGTTTAGCATGTCCATAATGAATCTTAGATCATTACCGGCTGCATCACGACTAATGCTTGAATCAAAGCAGACATGGAAATAAAAAAGAATGTATTGAAGCGGTGCGGTAGTTGCATTTCTTTAGAGTCCAAATGCAATCTACATGGTCGGTCCACATATCTTCTGATCATGCAGGATTGTGTCCAGAATCCATCTCACATGGTGTGCTGCACCAGTTTGGTGATAACTAATGTGCTTTACCTGCACTGCACCCAGAAAAGCAGGACCACTTGGCATACTCTCAATCATATCAGATAGGTATTTCTGGGATCTATAAGTTCACCAGCATTCGCTGTTTCACCTCTGTCATGCCTGCAAGAGGGTATTGTTGTTCTGAACCTATCGTTATCTATTTTTAACACAAAAAATTCAATGACCAAGTGTCTCATTTTAGTATTTAATCACCAACGTACAATGCGCTTACAGAATCATCATTGCCGTGAGCGTACTTCTTGAACTAGTAGAAGCAATAATCAGCAAGCCGCCGTGGTCGTGATCATTGAAGCATAGCTGATTAACCAATCAGGAGACGTGATTTCGTGATTACTAGTCTTCTCGCCGTTCTATGGTCGCTAACACGCCCACTCTATGGCAGCTACTTTCGAACGCATTTAGACAAATGTTAACGACTTTCCTGTAAGCTAATTGCAGGTTCATTGACGTTTTTTATCAATAATCTACAGAATGAGACATGGATACGCATCTTTTTTGAGATTTTCCAAATTTTGGACAACCCTACTTCATATGATCATTTTTGACACAATATTTTACTGAAATTTGGTTTGCACTCTGCGCCATTTACGTCCAGCCGATCATTGTTGATCTGTCTATAGTCCAAATTTCGAATTTGAGAATCTCTCAACATTCATAACCTTCTATTTCATCTAGCCATACGTTGGGATTACAAACATTCTTGTTTTTTTGATATAGTGATAAGAGAGGGTGCGAAATTTTCCACTATCGTCGATGGGGAGTGTCTGAAAAAGTTTGTCAACCACAGTTTTAGACGAACTAACAATTACGTGGGGTTGCCGGTAACATTTGTAAAGAAAAATAATTTTCATCATCTTCATTTTTCATAATGAATGAACTCATTCAAACCCTAGACGCTTCACTTCTACAATTCGGAATTGATTGAAGTTTGGTGCGCAGTGTTCTTTTCACAACCCAGCTGTTCTATCGAGCAACCAGTATAATGGAGAGGAAAAGCTGTTTTTCCACAGTTCGATTCGTTATCATACGTATTTCTAACCATTTTTATTTCCTGTCCCAGCTTCAAAGCACGGCCAGCGCCAGCTACGGCGCTTCTGTGGTGCCCCGGATATCGGCCACAAGCGGACTGCTATCCAACTCGGTGCCACCCACCACGGTGTGCACGTCAGCCGCCCCGGCCAGGGCGGTGGTGGAAAAAATCAGCCGCGAAAAGCAGACCGAAAAACATTTGATTTCCAAAGGCAATAAGCATGAAATCGTGTCAAAATATCACCGGCTCACATCACCGCATCATACGACTTTTCCTGTCAAAAGCAATGAAAATGTGATGGCTGTGAAATCAGGATGTCTTCGAGACCCAAAGTGTGGCAAATCAAACCCTGCAGTGGACGATGCAAAGGTGAAACCCGTTACTAGTACAAAAGAAGGGGCATGCGGCAATTCTGCGGCGTTGCCTATAAAGACGGGACCTCGTCATGTGCAGACAGTCAAAAGCGGAGCTGCTGCAAAAACTTTACTGCCTTCTGATTCGACGACGTCAGTATCTGGTGAGTTACTTTCATCATAGTTGTTCTGCTTTCCGCTTTTCCAAATTACATTACAATTACAATGATAGCGACACAGGTTTTTCCAAATTCTGTTCCAGTTGGAACTACTAAATTCAAAAAGACTCTGAACTGAAGTTCAGTTGATCTCAAATCAGCGCTTCTTCCAAGCTTTACAATGGCAAATGTTTGTACTAGAGCCCGACCGATATTGGATTTTTGAACCGATAATCAGAAGATACGCTATCTTGTTGAAGGCGCATTTCAAAAATTTTGCGGCGTTTATTTTCCGCAACTTTACAGCCATTGGAAAGTTGCACGGTTGTTCGAGTCATATTTTGAAACGCGGAAAATGACCCGACTTGTACTCGAGTCATTGTGCATGACTCGGACCATTTCATGTGACTCGAAACTGGAACTAGCAAGACCGGCATTTCATTGTCATTTCCAAGAACCACACTATTGGTAGGCTATTTCGTATATCAGTACTGATACTTGAAAATGAGGATATTTTGAATCCGCAGTACTCTATATCACTAGGCACAGTGTTCTAAAAAGTCGGTTTCACAAGACTCTCACTCCAAACTGAACAGTCAACACAATGACTTGGACTCAGGCTCGAGTCATAACACTATGACTCGAACTCGACCCCCTGCTCCCTGACTTCGACTCGGACTTGACTTGTTGGTGAATTGAAAATGACTCAACTTGACCCGAGTCAAAACTATAAATGTGAGATTGACTTGTGACTTGGTTACAACCCTGATAATGCCTGCATCTGGACACTTGTAATCTGTAAGATAAAACAATATTCTCAGTGTTTCAGTCACACATTACACTTCTCTGACTGCCCACTCCCATGCTGTGATATTTTTTGCCCTCTCACGGCGGTTCGTGATATGTTTTTGAAGTGTGATATCGGCTTGATATTGTCGGCGAACCAATTATTAATCGGGCTCTAGTTTTTAATTTCTCCAAACATTTGATAAAGAATATTTAGTTTTCCTGTACCTAGTACCGTAGTTGTATTTTAATCTTGTAGCAAAGCTTGATAGCGGTTTCATTCCTATTTAGATTACTTGACCACGGTGAGATACTATTCGATGTAACGCGCCTAAACTTGCCGGTGATTTTCAAGGTGTGAAGCGTCCCAACGCGAGTGGCAGTCCGATGAAGCGCACAAAAACCTTGGCGGAAATCAAGGCTCAAATGAAAGCGAAAAGGCTGGCGGTAGCTTCTGGCAATAGGTGCGTTTCTGGTATTTCGAAGCGTTTGTCAAACTACGTAACCGCAGAATTTTTCAAAAATAACTCTTTCGAATTTTTGCGGCTATTACCACAGTTGAAATTGTAAGGTTGCCTAAAAAAATGTTGCACACCAAATTTGACGCACTTCCAATCAGTAGAAGTGAAGCTACAGGGGTTTTAAAATTTTAATTTATTATGAAATATTTGAAAATTCTTTCAAATTTTACTGTCAACCCCGTGAAATTGTTACGTTGCCAACAAAAACGATGCGAAACAAAATTGACTCGATTCCAACGCGTAGAAGCGGACTTATTTGAGTTTTTCCTTCCTGATTCTGGAGTTACACACTGTCAATGCTATATTTACAAATGCATAACTTTCAACTGCAATAACTTAGCTTCTACCGTTTGGAATTGACCAAAATTGTGATACATCGTTTTTTTTAGACAACTTCACAATTTCCTGAGATAGCCAGCAAAATTTGAGAAAAAAATTAATATTTTGCATTAAATTCAAAATTTTTCAACTCATGTTGCTTCATTTGTACTGGTTAAATTGGAGCCAAATTTGGTGTGCGACGTTTGTTTGGTCCACCTCACAATTTTAGCTAATAGTTGCAAAAATTTACAAAAATAGGTATTTTTGAACAACCCTAAAACATGTCGTAGTCGCCCGATTGACCTTACTGCTCCGACTTTTTATTTTTTTGCAAACCCCAACAAAACATCTCTAAACAGCAATATGCTGGGATCAGTAAGCTATTAGCGTTTTGGCAACTAGAAAGAATTTGTGCACTAGGATGTTTCATCTCATGATCTCATTGTGTTGATGTGAGCACTTATGAAGCGAAAGTGCCTCGTGATTCCCTAATTTAAAAAGAATAATTAGATTAGCAATCATTTCGCAAATGTAGAAGTTTCGTGTGCCCCTGAAATTGGTTCGCTGACCCCGGTTGAGAACCACAGCGCCAGTATATATCGCTGAATCCACAAGTCCTGAGATCAGTGCATTTTCAGCGCGCAAAGACCGTCCGTTTTATTGACGCCTCTCAGTCAACTACAATTGGGCAAACTTGCTGAACCCGCGTGCAGTTCCAGTGCGAACACCGTAGAATCGAAAGAAACCTCTACAAGCTCTGCGGTGATATCACATAAAACGGATGCAAAGCCAGACACAAAAGCGGGCGAGATACCGGACGAATTACTTTCGATCGAAGAGAAATTCACGAAATGTCCGCGTATCCAACTCAACCCTTGTACGGAACACAAAACAATCACCGTTATGAAAAGTGGCGATGAAAAAAGTGACGTTCTTCCCAACGGAAAAGAAAAAATCATACTCAAAATCAAGGCGGGGGTCGTTGAAAAAAAGCAGATACGATCTGAGGAGTCCTCAGATTCAGACGATGAAGTAATAGTCCGTAAAAGCCGACGTTCCAGTCACGTTATCGTGTCATCTGGGGAAAGCGCTGAAGAGATTTTACCAGATTCAGTGCCTAGTATCGAAAAAATCGACGACGAATACGCGATGTTGACGCAGTTAGCTTTACCGACGTTTTCAACAAAATCGAGCGTGGATGCATCGATGAAGCGAACTCCGAAATCTCCCGTCTTCGGGGTGCCGCCGTTTGAGGTTGTGCCGGCCGTGTCCTTGTGTCATATAGACGCAGAGGCTTATTTGGGGGACAATGGTAAAGCAAGGACAAGACCTTTCATGTCGGACCAGACGGAAATTGGGTTTCATAACATACCACCGTGTACAGTGATTGCGTCTACGAGGGTAAGTTGTTTCGTGTAAGCCTGAGCGTCATTCGTAAATGGAATGAACTTTGCTATGTTACAATTGAATAATACCTGCATTGGGGCAAAAAACAAATTCTTTTAGAATGGTACTGGCTACGTGATAAAATTGTTGGCTCACCTAAAAAAAAACGCTGCACACCCATTTAGGCTCAGTTCCAAACAGTGGAAACGAGGTTATTGGAGTAGAAAATTTTGGATACGGAAAAAATAGTATTTACGACGGCAATTCTTTCGGTATTTATTACAGATCTACCCACCAAAAATACTATGATTTGAAATCCTCAATTTTGAACATCAACAACTTCGCTTCTACTACCGTAGTTGGATTCGAGCCGAATTTGATGTGTAGCATTTCTTCAGACAACCTTACAGTTTCATGGGGTAGTCAGTAAAATTTGAAAAATCTGTATATTTATTTTCGTTTAAAATCCAAAATTTTCTACCCCAGTAAATTCGATTCCACGGGTTGGAATTGGTGTGCGGCATTTTTTAGGTAACCTAACAATTTTATCGGCTAGCCATTAATTATTATCGAACAACTGAAACGTTCATTTCATAGAAATCGATGTACTAATGCGAAGGTCGTACAAAGAGACTCGTGAAGATACAGAACTTCAATATGCAACTGAAAAGTAGATATTGAATAAAAAGAATATTTTCGGCTGACGCTTGCCACGTGTCATAGTCAGTGACTAGTCGAGATTTCAAAAGTAGTTTGTATACCAACAAATATGACGTCACCGACACAAAAAATTCGAAGCAAGGAGTCACACAGATGGATTTTGCACCATGTACTATTGTTATTGACTATTCAGATTTAGTCTGCGTACCATCTAAAAATAGTAGGCCCGCATGGACCACACCATCTTTCCGCCTTGATTCAATTGGTGATACGATTGTTGATATTCGAACTTCTTTCCAATTCTCTACTAGTTGCTGACGATAACCCCTGACGAGTGTCACCCAAAATATTCGGATTCATTTCAATATCAATATAGTGTTCAATTGTGCATTGAAGTTACATGACTCCAACAGACCCTTTCAACGACATTTGTTGCATGACATCGATTTTTAGGATTTGTACTTTGAAAAGGGCTGTTTTACGTTAACTGAATGTATTTTCTAAGATCGTCCCTATTTTCAGTGTCATTGCTATCTTATGCTGAAAGTGGACAACCCCTCTGCCAAATCTATCTTTTGAATATGCTGGGGCCATTCTGAGTCCTTTCTTTTGCTGCTGGCACTTGAAGTAGCTTTGTCATGTTTTGAAAATTGCTGCTTCTGCTTGTAATTGAGTAGGCGTGAATGGGGTGTCACTTCTTTAGTAGCATCGTTGAAAACTTTGATGAGTTTCAATATCTATTTATCGTGTGAAATATGCAAGTTTTAATCTCTTTGAATCGGGACTTATGTCTCTCTGATATCATTTCAGACTTCTGATTGTGTCCGTCCCACGACAGCAAACGCAGCCGCGACTGTTGAATCTCAGAAATATCGATCTACTAGCAAAGGTACGTGTGGATATGTTTCTACGTTTTACTGCTGATCGACTGCGTTGTGTTCATGAAGTGAGTTGGAGCGACAGAGATGAGAATGGCAGACTGAAAACGATTCGTCTTGTCCTATTTGTCAGGAAGGAAGGATCTGCAGACAAAATTGACTTGTCCACTGTAGCAGGTTGGTTGAGGAAAGGTAGTCTAGTGAGGGAGACTTGCACAACTGGGTCATTTTCACCTTTTACCGATTAGATCACCATTAGAATGATAGTGACACAATTTTTTCAAGTTAGGGTGAATTCCAATGAGAACGAAACAGTTATTTAGAAATTAGATTAGAATGATAGCTGCAGTTTATTTTGCAGCAAACAATACTGCTTAAGTTCACTGCTGCCAGTCGAAAAGCTTCCAGTGGAATAAATTTAACAATATGAACGTATTGTTTGCTGCAATATTGAAGTTCTGTACTTCGAAAAGCCTATACAGTTTATTTTGAAAAGAAACTAAAATTATGACAACACAGCTTTTTACAAATTTGACAATTAGAATTAGAACTGCAGCGTTTTCCAAATTACACTAGAATTAGGATTGTGGTTGCAATTTTTTTCATAATCAGTAAAAATATGTTGAGTCTTGAGTGATGCAGTTTTTTTTTTAATTAGATTGCAATTAGAATTGGAATTACCGAATTCGTGAGAACTTGGAAAGTGAATAAGTTCTGTCCATATCAAATGATAGTTGATTCCCATAAGCACGAGATTGGCAAATGTCTGTCTAACAAGCTTGGCTGGTTTCGTACGATAGAGTTCTCTGCAGCATTTTCAGGAAAAGCAGAAATTGGATTAGAATTGAAATGAGGGCATGGAAGCATTTCACCAGATTAGAGTTCGAGCAGCGACATTTCGCTCAGATTATTTTGATCAGAACTAGAATTATTGTCTTGTTGCCGCAGTCTGAGTGAGGAGGTAATTTCTTTTTTGTGTATTGGAGGTTACGTTTTTGTAACAGTATTTTGGTATCCTCAATCCCAGTGTTGAAATGAACAATGAACATGGAAAATGTCTCGGCGCGACTTGAGGGATTATGAATGACTCGATCAAGTCGTATGGATTAAGACATTGTTAGTAAAAAGGATCTGAGAGTGTATTGGTCACTATTCGTTTCACAAACATAACTTACAATCAGCTTTTTTCCTGCCTGTGCTGCTTACACAAGTGGTCGTGTTTTTAGATTGCCTTCACTTTACATTTTTCGATAAATTTGTAATAGAAGATCGTTTTTGGATAACTTTTCTGCACTCTTATGAATTAAATTTCAATGACATGTGACGAAACAGCCCCTGTTGGCTCCAATTTGGAGAGTCATTCATCACTTTGTGTTGGTCACGAAGATGCATTTGCAATTGCAAATTTCTGCGCCAATTTTATGCCGTACTTCACAAATGCTCTATTTTCAGGTAAGAGCCTTGTTAAGATGCAACAGCTGGCCCGGACCAGCGCCACCAATTCCGACGAGTCCGACCTGTTGGATTCCGACACGGAGGAGGAATCGGCGGCGACTTCATCGACCGACGACGATCGATCCTCGCACGGCATCGGGAGATCCATGTTGAGGAAAAGGGACCCAATCACGGGTCGTGTTGAAAAGTAATTGGCTCATCTGTACACTTACACAAGCCACCAATCTAGTTACTTGACAATCAACTGACTACTTCTACTTCTAATTGCGTATTTTGATATGTCAGTAGTTCTAGATGCTCTTTTTGAAAAGTGGGTTAGGTTCTATTTGTAGTTCTAATTGTGAGTATTAAAAAATTAGTAGATGTACTTCTAGATCTAGCTGTGAATTTGGATGAGTGAGTAATTATAGTTATAGCTGCGAGCTTTAAAAAGTGAGTAGTTGTAGTTATAATTATAGTTGCAAATTTCGAAAAGTAAGTAGATTTAGTTCTAGTTATTAATTTTTAAAAACTAGAGTGATTGTAGTTGTTGGCTACTTCTAGTTCTAGTTGTGAATTTTTATAATTGAGTATTTGTAGTTCTAGTTGCGAGTTTTAAAAAGTAAGTAGTTGTAGTTTTAGTTGCGAAATTTGAAAAGCGAGTACTTGTAATTCTAGTTGAGAATTTTGAATATCTAGTGTAGTTGTAATTCAAATTGCGAGTTTTAAAATGTGAGCACTTGTAATTCTAATTGCGACTTTCGAAAAATGAGTAGTTCTAATTGCAGTTGCGCATTTTGGAAATCCAGTAGTTTGTGCAAGTCTGCTGTGCAGTGTGTGTCAACGATTTGGTGCCTAGCAATATTACAAACGTGAAACGTATCCATTATCGACAACCCTATTCCCAGCGCCTCTGTCAAACCATCAAAGTCCAACGGCACAGTAAACGGTGGCAAAGGTATACTCTGCAGGAAGAAAATGTCCGACTCCTCAGACTACGATGACTCTTCATCTTCATCAAGCGAAGACCGGCCCCTCATCAAAGAATGTATTTGCGCTTGCAAGCCGCTGGTCCTGTGCAAGGGTTGCGGGGCGTACGCTCACAAAGGATGCCTCAGCCCCGCGGACTTGTGCTCCTTGTGCGTTTTGTGATTTTATTTCCACATCAAATTTTATAACGTCACTTTTTCGTAAAGAACATATTCTATTTTGTCAATCATAAGGTTTGAACGCCCATTTTTTCCGAGCGTGCCGAGATTTCAGTTCGCTACTATACCGGCACGGTGGAATCAAGAGTAGATGATGTCCATATTTCAAATTCTGAGATCTATTTTTCCAATTGATGGGAAATCAAGATGAAAGAGCTTCTTGGAGGTACAGAACTCCATTATACAATTAGTTGATATATTGATATCGAAACAATCCTGGATATTTTCGGCTGACACTCGTCAAGGTAATCGTCACCAACTAGCAGAGAATTGGAAAGAAAATTGTATATCAACAATCGTATCACAAAATATGATGTCACATCTTGGTAATTTTCTGAAAATGTGTATAATGGACATAAGCTACTTTGATTCCACAGTGACAATTCCATTCATAGCTCGAGTCACTTTGTTGTCTATATGGTCATTTCTTTTTCTTGGTACATTTTCAGTGTTTGTTGAGTAGAGCCCGACTGATGTTGTAGTAGTCTCTACTCAATAGCGATACTGGCACCTTCACCATTAACGCCGATCTGTTCGGTTGATGTTTGAAAGATAAGGCATCTGGCTTAAGGCGCATTACCAAAACTTCAGAGCATATGTTTGAACATCTTTGCTGTCATCGCTATGCTTGGACGTGAAATGAATTAAAAAGGCTGCATCTGGACACCCGTAAGGAAATAGGTGAATATTCCCAGTCATTCTATTTTTCTCATTCCCTGCTGCCATGTTTTGACGTCATGAAAATTGCCAGTATGTTTTGTCTTTCATGGCTGATAATGCTGTTCCATTCAAATCATGATATCGACTAGATATTATCGGCAAACCGATAGCTGTCCGTCCTCTAGCCTTGGCACATATTCAATGCAGTGAAGTCAACAATTTTGCGCGACTCTGCTGGATACAGTTGTTAAAATCGATGACCTTGTGAATGCCAGCATCTCAAAATTTACAATCATTTTATTCGCTTAACAGTAATGATATATAGATATTGAAATAAGTATGAATATTTTCGGCTGACACTGGTCGAGAGTTATTCGTCAGCAACTAGCGGAGAATTGGAAAGAACTTGGTACATCGAGAATTACACACCATGTTCTTTCCAATTCTCCGCTAGTTGCTGACGAATAACTCTCGACCAGTGTAGGCCGAAAATATTCGGGTTTCTTTCGATGTGAATATATTATCCAATTATGAATTAAAGTTCAGTACCTTCGAGAGTCTTTCCTGATGCTACCTTGCTATGATACATCTTATATAAAGGGAATTGACCGATGACCGTGGCCCGTGAGCATAGCCAGTGTACTTGCAAAGTTCTGGATTTGAATATTGATACACTTTCAGTGTATTCTATGTAGCACACCTATTCAGTCAATATGTTGTCATCGATTTTTGCAACATCTTTTGCCGAAGTCAATTTGTTCCTATTTATGCCATTCGCAATCTCTGTATTTATTGAATGCTTCTGAACTATGGCTCTGCACAATGTTTCGAGTCGAGTAGTGTAATGATACGCTCCTTGCCACTAGAGTTAGTTTATCAACCAGGTTTATAGTTTCAATAACATTTTCCCTGTGTAAGCCTTAAAATCTCGATTGGTCGCATTGCAGCATACGAAATATGGTAGAAAGCAACGCACGTTCTTGGGAATGACATTTCTGAAGTCTTGATCGACCCACGACATGGTCACAAATTGCATTGAAATAGCCACGTTCGAAAAATATATCAAATCATCTTCAATGTGACGTATAGCCTACTGGCATTATTTGAGGTTGCGTAAAAAGTACACATTTGAACTTGCCATGTCATTCATACACGTGAAGCGTCATAAAGAGTGACGCTGAAATGCTCGACTCGCGGCATACTACTTGATTCAGCATGGGGTCACTCACGTACACTCGGTTTTGCCCAGATCTACTGCTGACATTGCCACGAAGCAGTATCAAAATTCAAGAACATCTTTGAGGAGATTTTTTATTTGCATTCTAGCTGATCAGTTCCGTTAGATTGTGATTTCTGCAGATTATTCGTTTTGTTCTGTCTCGTGTTTTCAATCGTAGTGTTCAACTGGGCTTTGCTTTCCAGCACTATTTGAGCCGTACTGTGCATGTCTACTCTTGTAGAGAAACGTTTTATTGCTAAAGTTTTTAATCGAGTATTTCTTGACATAAATAGTAGCATAGATGAATTGTGTTGGTTGTCTGCAAGCGTGGCTTCAGATCGACATTGGCTTTTCTTCCAGTGTGTATCATCAGGTTTTTTTTATTCGCTTGTCAGAAAACAATCATAATCACTACTCAACAGTACTCAGTAGCGTGAACAACTGTAAAACCTCAAGAAGTGGGCTGTAGAATATTTTTATAATACGAAAAGGGTAAGAATCAGTAGCATACACTACTGCAATAATCACCTGCCTGAGGCAGGGTTGTAACCAAGTCATAAGGTTCCGAGTGGCATGTCACTCTAACTGACTCGAGTCATAACTGAGTCCCAAGTCGAGTCTGCGTCTCAGCGCTAAGACTAGAACAGCGGTTCTCAACCGGGGGTCCGCGAAGCCTCAAAATATTTGATAACCTAATTTGTATTTTTTTTTAATTCGGAATATCACAAGGCAGTTTCGCTTCATTACTAGTAAAACTTCCGAACTCACACAGAATGGCCGTCTGAGATGAAATATTCTACAGTACAGACTCATTTTAATTGCTAAATTGCCGATAGCCCACTGATTCAAACATTTTGCGGTTTAGAGATGTTTTGTTGGGGATTGTGGGAAAGAAAAGTTGGATGAGTAAGGTCAATCACGGCGACTTCGAGATATTTACAAAAATCCACTTTCTCCTGTGATACATAATTATTTTTTCATATTAACTTCAAGATAAGCTGCTAGATAAAAATGACCAGGCTAGACGTTATATGATCATTAAAAAATTGTTTGTCCATATTGGTGCCATATAATTGTTGCGATCATACCCAAATGTGTCGTCGGAAGCGTTCCGCGTTATGATTACATTCGCCACTATCTAGATTTGTGGAAATGTATTTTTTGTACTCGTTCATGTAAAATCGAAGGCGCGGATTTCCAAGACACGACCACTTGTTTCAAGAAATTATTGCAGAACTCGCTTAGAAATAATAGAAGTCAACCCAGGTTATACACGTGAATAGTATGATCTCATTTTCAAGAAAAGTCATTTTGGTGATGTTTATCACTAAGGGTATACAGTTATCATTTTGCACAAGACAGATGACGATTGCACGATAATTGAGCTAAATTTAGACTAAAACTTCGCGGGGTCCGTGACGGTCCGAAAGTGGTCCGCGAACACGAAAAGGTTGAGAACCACTGGACTAGAATCATTTTATTGAGTTGTGGGATCAACTCTAGGGTTACGATACGTCCTCCCTTTCAAGAGGACTGACCTCTTTTGAAAGTGTCCTCGTTTTTGAGAATTTTGGTTAAATATAGGGCCAAATTTGACTAGACACAAGAAGTTAGCCTGTAATGATGGACAAAATACCAATCATGTCGTTACTTGACTAGTCTTCAAAGTTGCTAAGAAATTCTTATCTTGGCTATCCTATTCTTGAGCCATTTTCTATATATAGGAGTCGAGTCATTCCAACCCTGGCAAAGAGGTTGGCGATGTCGTTTTCCGGATATAGAAAGTTTGTTTCATCTCGACTTGAGGCACTGCTGAATATGATGTTGCCTCGAATTTAAGTTGACGTTGTGAAAAATAGTTTGACAGCAGCATCGGACAGTCACCTCATTGAGCTGCATCTAGATCATTTCCGCTACTTGTAGACTACCATCTAGACGTCTTCACTATTATGCAATTTCTGGCACGCATACTTCACTGTGACACGTAACTTGGCACACATTAATTTTAAAACATATATTTCACCACCTTAACTTAGCATTCGGAAAGACAAAATAAAGATAGGATCGGAGAGAAATTACTACCATTGGGCAACGCTCTAATTACAATTTCAAAGTGTTGTGATAGGATTGTTTGTGAAAAATGCTGAAACTTGCTATATTAAATGACACACTTTCAAAACCATACCATACACCTTTCAGTTTCATTGCAAAAGGTACAACAAAACACAACTGCGGAAGCTTGTAATCTGTCTACGCCGCTTCCTGAAATTAGTGGCTATATTTTTATCGATGGCCGACAACTTTTATCCCCAGATGTGTGGGTCGAAATGCAGATATCCACTTCTGACATCTTCTAACCGACCCACGACAAATTAAGTAGAATAGGTTTTTCAGCATTCACTGGATAATTGATAAAATTGTTACGTTAACTACAAAAATCCTGCAAATTTGGCTCAATTCCAACCCTTGTAGCTATAACAGTAGAAATTTTTAGATTTGTTACAAAAAATCATCGAACTGTACTGGATGCCCCATGAAATGGTTATGTTGTCTAAAACCGATGCAAACCAAATTTAACTCAATTCAGACCCATAACAGCAAATATAGTGGACTATTGGTATGTTGTGCAGCCAAGCTAACAATTTTATCAATCAAACAGTAAAATTTGAAGTCATTTTCGAACAGCTTAAATATAGAATGAGATCAAATCAGGTAAAAGAAGTGAATATCAAGCACCGATCGTATGTTATAAAGCACGGTTCATAGCGAATGTACAATTCCTTACATAGACTTTTTGAAGCACAGAACTTGAATATCGCAACAAACAATGTGTTCATTTTGCCAAATTTATGTCTTTCGCGATGAGAGTCCGTCGTAAAGCTTTGGCAATATCAACATATCATTTGTTGCGATGATGTAGAGATTGTGTACATGTGTAGGAGTCTAGCAATAATGAGTGCAACAGAACTGCTGTGAAAAATTGCACAGTGCGAACAAAAAGCAGTGACATACGTACAGGTTTGTCTGTACAATGACAAATGTACCGTAATATCGAATCAAAGGAATACCTAGGGCTGGACACAATGATTCGGGTATTCAATCTAATGATTCGAGTAGCAATAAATGATTTTTCGAGTAGCCTACCCAAAAATATGTTCTTTGCCATTAAGCGTTCATTCAACGAGAATTGTAGTTTCGATACTATATTACAATGTGGAAGCTGGTAAACCTTGATTGGTCATATCGCAGCATACGAAACATGTAGTAGGCCTACAAAGCTACACATATTTGTGGAAATGACATACTGTGTCTGTGAAGTCGCGATCAACTCACAGCAGACAGCATTGTCGCAAAGTGCAATGAAATAGGTCGAAAAAACCATATTAACTTTAATGTGATGTAGAACCGTCATTATATTATTTGTGGTCGCATAAAAGGCATACATTTGAACACCCCACATATCATTCCTACTAGTGTGACATGATCATGATTGATACTCGAATACTAGACTTTTACTCAATTCAGGAACGAACCACTCAGACAATCTATGTTGTCCAGCCTTAGCAAACACAATCATTGGAAATTAAAGGATAAAAGGTCATATTGCAGACCAAATTTCACGACATATGTTACTCTTGATAAGGCATATTTTATCGTTAAAAGTGCACCAAAACAATATCGTAAAACACTTCTTGCCGCCATGAACACATCCGCAATCAATTGCTACCTTTGCGGAATCAGTGATGGAACACATACTGGTAATGAGTCTACTATGCGGTTATCGTAGGGATTGAAGAGTAGAATGTCAGCACCAAGTACTCAAGTAGAAGTAGTGTTTTCACAGGGTTGCGCCTGAGTCAAACATACTTTTATAATTTTTAGTCGAGTCAAATCGAGATATTTTTAATTAACCACCGAGACAGCTGTTGAGACTCAAGTCCAAGTCTTGCCGTTTCTTATTGTACAGTGTCTAATTCATGAAGTAGGCATAGGTGACCTGTGCTTTGTAAAAGTACTCAAGTGACTTTTACCTGTTTTCACTACTTCCTTCAGTGGTAATTATTTTCCCCTACTTCTACTTGAGAGTTTTCAGAGTGTTGGACAAGACTAGGCCCAGAATACTTACTTTTTTACTTACATGCAATTGCTATCTTGTCTTGGGGGTGAATTTAGATTGTTACTTGGATTCTAATTGAGTACCAACTATGGCTACTTTCTATAGCAGTGGTTCTCAAACTGCGAGAAAGCATCTGAAGGGAGTCGTGAATTAGCGGTCAACTGAAAAAAATTTGCGCAATGCTCAATTTATCTTCAATTTATAGTTATTGTTCTGTTTGTAGTCCTAATTTAATATTTGAGAATTCTGGAATCGTCAGTCATGGCCTTCGATGCCATCAAATTGTCCGTTGGGATTGCGAGCATTCTGGTTGGATTTTGTGATATGACAATAAGGTGGCATGAAATTTTTCACTATCGTAAAGGGGGACACGTCTGAAAAAGTTTGAGAACCATTGGTCCACAGGTTTATTCAAACAGATTGAATGACAGTTTTAGGCCAGACTTGCCTCGAGTCAGTACACAAAGTGACCCCAAGTTTCCACTACTAGGCCTGAAATACTTGTTTGGAAATAACAGGGCTGCATTCACTCGACAGTCCAGGCACTTTCTTACAAGTATTTTCGGCCTAGTTTTGCCTCAAGTAGAAGTAGCAATCAAAATCATGTAAAAGTAGTACTCTTGAAAAGTAGCAACATCCGATTTGGATGATACTCGACACTTTGAGAAAAGAATCAGTTTTTGTAGACAACCTCCTGTTTTAGTTTTTCCGCCACAGCACGTCTTGAGGCCAGTTTTTTATCTTCTTCCGGATGTACACGATGAGGACTTTCTTCCTTGCGATTTTCCATGAAATTCACTAATTCCTCATTTCTCTGTTTTCTTTTGTGGGCGAGTAATTTGTCTCTCTGTTCTTGTAAATAAGCTTTACGCTTCGCGAGCTCTTCTGGATCGATCGCCCCAAATTTCGAATGATCGTTAGCATTGGACAACATGGAATTCTTTGGAGAATCGATGATTCCTTTCATGGCTTGATCTAACCATGCGTTAGCCGCTTGCGCACTCGAGATATCAGTCGCAGATTTCAACGGGGGTAAACTGCTAGCGTTTGTATCTGGTTTTTGGACATCTCTTGACTGTGATGATGCAGCTCCACGCGTTTTTTTATCAGCCTTAGACAGGGAATGTGTCGCAGTTACTTCGACAGAGTTTTCTGCAAAAACGGGTGATGCACCAGACACAAGCACTGGTTTTGTCAGTTCATTACTAGCTTCATTGTGCTCAAAGTCTGCAGTTTTAGACACGTGGGTATCAGATTTCTGAATATCAGACTTGTGGATATCAGATGTCTGATGAAACTCATTGTTCAAGGTCGACACATCAGATTTCTGATTCAACTGACCGTCTAACATGGATACATCTGATTTATGAATATCGGACGCGAGGTAATCGGACCGTTCTAGGAACCTAGGATTTTCAGCAGGAGGATGTGCCATACCCGAAAGTGGACTATCATTTTTGTGTAAATCTGCTTGAGAGCTTTCAAGCGATAACTTTATGGCTTGATCGAGTAATTGCTTCTCTTTATCGGCCAATGACTGCAATCTCTCCATTTCCAATCTTGAAAATTCAATCGCCATACGAAAATCTTCTTCCTCTTGCTTCTGACGAGCTTTTCTTTCCGATATACTGACTTTGGACGATTTCAACATTTTAGTCACAGTGTCCGCGTCTTCGCTGGTGAATTTTTTGTGCTTTTCCGATGCGTTATATCCGGGTTGCATCATTTCTAACGCTTCTTGCTGGAGAGTTATATTGTGAGACGCCATCAATCCTTTGAATATTAAGAAATCATCGGCGGCCCATATGTATTCAAAATCTCGGTGTAATCTTGCGATATCGCGATTCGACGGCGAACAAGCTGAAGAAAACTGTTTTTCGGATATTCCGAGTTCCTGCGTGTATGCTTTGAGAAGTTTTTCGACTAGTGCCTTGTATTTTTGATGGATCTCGGTGTGTTCTAACGAGCATTCTTCGGAATGTGTGAAACTACCGCACTGGCTGTCTACGAAGTTTAAAACTGGCGCATTCCATGTAGGACTTTGCAGATATTCGACTATGCCTTCCACAATCCATGACACATCTTCCTCTGATTTGCTTTTGGTTTTGTCTTTCTTCGATGACTTCTTCTTAAACATGGCCAATATTGTTTAAGGTTAGGATGCAATCCCAATAACCTTAGCTATATCTTTAGTCAGAGAATCACAGAAGGTCTTGAAAAAGCTCCAGCTAAAGGAACACAGAAGCGCTTCCCAATATGTAAGGCTCTGGGAATCAAATCTTTCATAAAATAGTACCAAACTGTCTAAAATGATGCAAAATTAAAGGAAGAATGAGTTGTAGCAGTCTGGCATAGAATAGGTTATATATACTACAAAAAGCACTTGAACAGCTTCTTGTAGGTATACAAAACTTCAATATACAATTGAATGGTATATTCATACTGAAATGAACCCGAATATTTTCGGCTGATACTAATCAGCATCAGGGGTAATCGTCAGCAACTAGTAGAGAATTCAAAAGAACATCGCATATCAACAATCGTATCACAAAATACGACGTCACCAGCAATCAGCATGAAATGTCGAATACGAGAGCGTTCCTCAGTGTACTATTATTAAATGGTACACGAACTCTTTTTGTTGACACAGCCTTGGCTGGTGTATTTTGATAAAAGTCGACTCCAAGGCACACAAATGAAAGTGCGAACGGCCCCTTCCGTCGACGCGAAATCTGTGCACTTGCTACAACACAATACGCATACGCATCTACAATGCGCTGAAAACAGCTTGTCATTGCGAAATTATGCAAAGCCGAAAGTGACAAAATAGTGTCAACGTGTCTAACTTGAAATTTCGGTGCCAAATTGCCTGAAAAAGTGCAAAAATTCAGAAATTTGGCACTAAAAATCTGCCGATTCCGATCGTCAATACTGAACGCAGAACCCAAGGTAGCCAAGTCGTTGCTATTTGTTTTCTTTTGTGAACCAAACATTGACAGGTGCGCTTCATGCTCATTGTGTCCAGAATCGGACAACTAGAAAATTTGCAAATCAGATTAGAATTAGAGCAGTGGTTCACAACCTTTTTCGACTCATCGCCCCCTTTTGAAGCTCCACACCGATCATCGCCCCCCCCCCCCAATATTGGGAACCGAAAAATGGACATACAAACTGGGATCATTGACGAGTTGACTAACGAAAAAAGGTCAGCTTTTCGGCCCGACCTCAAAATTACACTTTGACAGCTAAATTTTCGTGAATTGCCTAAACAAAAGGTAATTTCTCCGACTTGACGCCAATCAGGACCGTAACAGCACTTCATCAGACACCCCAAAAACATTGGTATTAAGCCCCCATAGGGTGATAAACCAAACCTCAGACCCCCTCAGCTGGTGGGTTTTTTGTCGCTACGTATAGCTATACCCTATTTCATGTACTGTTTGGTGAGTCACCGTAATTCGCCTAAACGCGTGAAGCGCGACAAATTTATATCATTCATGTTTAAATCGGTCAATATGGTCGGGAATTGCATATATATTGCTATCAATTATTTATCCTCTCTCTGCTCACGTAATCAGATTTACCGGTAGAGCTGAGTGTGGTGTGTTGGAAAAGGTAGGACCCCTAAATAATAATTAAACATCTTCGGGCGGACCCGTTGTTATATTGACTTCGTTACATGAAGCTATTTTGTGACCTCCTATATCTGCCATGTCAGAAGATATGGAAATCGCCAAAACGTACAAAACTAAAAGACGCACATGATTTCAAATTGGTATTTCTTTACTGGCAAAGAATTTTTCCCTGCGGGATGGCATTTGTCCTGTAGGGTTCAAATCGCCAGGAATGGAACATTCGACGCCTGCCATTGAGGCCCCTATGGAGAATTAAATATATATAGCCTATGTATTATTGTATATATATCGAAGTTTTCGGTCAGCACAAGGGCATTCGTTTTCGACCAAGGTCTTCTAGCTGCTGATCGTTCTGGCACACTTCTCGGAGTCCCATGTTACATGGCCTATAACTTCATATATCTTGGTGCGTCGTGGCGCAGTAATGACTGACTCCGAAGCCTCCCATTTCCATAAATCATGCGTATTTTTGTTGGGTGACGGGTACCCCAAAATATATGAAAATAATGACATCGCGCGCAGCGCGAAAACTTTTTGAAAAAGTTGCATGAATTTCTAACAAATTACTCTATAATTTATGTTAATTCACGAAATAATTTTGGGCCTTATTCGATTTCGGCCCCCCACCCCCAATTGGGGGTTTGGGGTGTGGCAGTTATGGTCCTGACTCCAATATAGACGTTTTAACGCGTCATCGCCCCCCTATCGCCCCCTTCGTTGTTTTCGCCCCCTTCGTTGTTTTCGCCCCCTTCGTCTGTTTTCGCCCCCCTATCGCCCCCTTCGTTATTTTCGCCCCCTAGACCGCCAAATCGCCCCCTGGGGGGCGATATCACCCACGTTGGGAACCACTGAATTAGAGGTACACATCTTTCACCAAATTATATTAGAATTAGAGCAACACACTTTTTTCCAAATTATATTAGAATTAGTATAACTGAATCGGCAAATAGTTGGAAATTGAATAAAGTTCCGAGTGAGAAGGAAATATAGCAAAATTCAAGTATAATTCACAACAAATCAGAGAATGGTCTACGTCTCAATAACGTCTGTACACCAGACATGCCACTTCTAGGTTTTTCCACCCAGATCTGGATTTTTCGAGCATCACCTGGGTTTCTGGGTTTTTGTGCTTGAAATCCGGGAGTTTTTTCAACATCATGTTTGTCAGGTCAATTTTACGGCGCAAACTTGATTGCCGGTATTAGATTAGTAAGATCTTATAATGTCGACGGATTCTGCTGTGATTGAAACGGCAGAGTCTAAAGGGACCCATTCACTATTAAAATGAGACGTCTTGGCGTGATGCGATAGCTTCATTGAATACTGACTATTAGGTCGCAGAAAGCTCTGTTCACAGCAGGGGAACTCTGGAGCAGTTGTTTCACAATTGAAAAGGATTTAGGACTTGAATGCTAGCGCTGCAACAAATTCGTTGTGTGTCAGTAAATAGTATGTAACTGCTGTAATATGCAATTGATGCACATGGAAAGACCAAATGTTGATCTAACTAATTTACCATGTTGGCATCAATATTCTCTTTCAACAGGGACACTCAAATAAAGACAGTTTGGGCACCTGGGCAAGTTATTCAGAGGGAGAGGGGTTTGTTAAATTCAAATGCACCCTTAATTTCATGATTTGTCAGTTTCTTATTCGACTAAACATCCCAGATAAAAGTGCTTGTCCCTGGTTTAATGAATCGAAAGCTATTTTCAATCTATCTGGTCACAGTCACTGGAACTATACCCTAAAATCATCCTCATCATAAGGCCTGGTTACATGTTCGACTCGACTTGGGCCCTTTTCATACCGGATTTACGAAACTCTTTCGGGAACAAGTTCCGAAACAGGCGATGTTCACATAGAGAAAAAATTACCGAAACAGTTCCGGGAAAAGAACGCGTTCATACCTATTTAGAGTTACCGCGAACTTATGTTCATACAGGTCGTTTTTTCGGTAAATTCGCGGGAAATTATGGCCAGTATGAACGCGATTCTCCGTAAGTGTTGATAGTTACGAAACCATGTCTGTGGGGTGTTCCAGTTGTAATATGCTTGTGGAAAACGATGTGGGAGAGGCATATTCGTGAGATGCGGAGAAGTTGGCTCCAACCTTGGCGCTTCTTCGTTATACGATCAGAGAGAGTGAGTGCTCCCCATGGCACCTATAAACAATGTTCCCATTGAACATGATACAATGTAACGTGTTTCACATGATATCAAGCTGTGCTGCCCCTGAACTCGATATTTTTTTCTACGCAGGCGACCTGGGTTCGATTCTCGCCAGTACCCTCTTTTAGCTATGGGATGTTGCGGATATGCCTTCTCGATGTGTATGGGGCTCTATACTCAATATACCTGGCTCAGTAATAGAGACCGAGCATGTTCCTGGCTTATATTATTAACCGAAGCTGAGAGCAGAAACTGAAAGCCAGCAAAGAGGACAGAGTCCTGGAATGAAAAGAACCACCGATCACATCTGCGTACGACAAAGTCAGTTTATCTAGTTGTGGTTGCTGTATAATGGTTTGGGTAAATCTAATCTTATGTACACTGTACAGAAAAACCAGGGAATTCGAGAAATCCGTGAGAGAAGCATTTGGTGTACTCTGCGACGAGCTTCGAAACCATAACGAAAAGCAGCCAGCAAATTATACGAACTCAATTTCTCTTGCTTGCTGAGTAGCTGTCGCTCTTTGGAGGGTAGCCAATGAAGCCAATCGTTTATTAAATCCAGGTAAACGATTTTAATACAAATAATTGCTGGTGCCTAGTGGGGCTAGCCACAATGATTCGAGTACTCGAATCTGAATCGAGTAATAACTTTAATGATTCGAGTCGAGTAGTAAAATACTATTTTTCGAGTACTGTAATTATACTGAAAGTTGATTTGCTAACGAGAATTATACCATAGTTTTGATACTATTTTCCACTGAGTAAGCCTTGAAACCTTGATTGGCCGTGTCGCAACATACGAGATATAGCACAAAGCTACGAACGTTGCTGGAAATAACACATTTCCGAAGTCAGGACCATCTCATGGCCATAACAGTCAAGCAGTGCAATGAAAATGGTATGGTCGAAAAAAACAGTATCTTTAATGCGACGGACAATAGGCGTTATGTTTTTTATGGTGGCATAAAAGGTAGCCTACACACTTAAATTTTGGCATTGTACATTGTGTTGTGATGTCATCATGATGATACTCGACTCGAATCGAAGTGTAATAAGTGATTCAGAATCGAATCACTCAGGCACTCGATTTTGCCCAACCCTAGTGCATCGTAATATTTCTATACTTGTCATGGCGGAACGTCAGCCAGTTTTTGCGTAGCATACCACTACAAAACGGTCAGACAAATTTGGTCTTGAATCATTATGTTTGAAAAAGAAGTCTGAAAGACCAATTGTTCTTGCCAAGTAGGCTACTTTCTATCTCGAAAGTAAGACCCAAATTGATGAAAGATAGACTTAAACTGGAAACTGAGCAGTCAACACAATGACTTGGACTCGAGTCATAAAACCATGTCTCGAACTCGACGCTCTGCTCGATGAGTTGGACTCGGATTTGACACGGTGGTAAATTGAAAATATATTGACTTGAATCTAGTCAAAACTATTGAAGTGGGATCGACTTGTGACTAGGTTACAACCCTGCTCACTCTTAAGACTGAAATTGCTGAAAATGAGACCAAATTTGTATATTTTTTGTAGTGTAGTCAGACATGTAGGCTACATTGTACATCAACCTACTCAGTTAATTTTAGTTACTAAAACTAAGTAGTTCTAGTTGTGGATTTGAAAAAGTGAATAGTTTTTGGTTCTAGTTGCGGATATTTGAAAGTGAGTAGTTCTAGTTCTAATTGCAGATTTTGAAAAGTTGATGGTTCTAGTTCAGGGTCGGCCAGCCCGTGGCTCGTGAGTTAATTTCCGAAATTAGTAGTATTATCAAAAATGGATTGCACAGATTGTGAACTTGCAAGGCCAATCAAAAATTTGATTTTTCTGGCCGCAACACTCGAGATGTGATGACTGAAATATCAGTTCCGACGCATTGGTGGATCTATGAGCCAGTCACATTTTGGTAGATCTTCGTACACTACAATAAAGCAGAATACTTGCGATAGATTTATCAGAAGTAAAAATTTTCTGCACGCTTAGCGCAACATCTTGTCACTCGATTTCTTGCTTTTAATATTGTTACCCCTTCGTGAAAATGAAAGAACGCCTAATGTAGCGGATTGAGTCTAACTATATATATATTCGCGACCTCCCGTTAGCACTCGCAGAAAGACCGTTGACTATGAAACCTAGGCACAAAATGATTGCCGCATGTTGGACGAAGCTTTCGATATCGATATGTCCAGGTGCTGAATAGTCCAGTCCTTGCAAACTGAGCCCAACATTATGCATCAGGCTTGCAATATAGTGGGGTGACAATATTATAAATTTATCAACTTCAAAAAATTTTCGCACTTAGCGCGGCTAGTGGCCCGCAGAATAGTTCGTCAATCGAATGTGGCGATTTGGCTGAAAAGGTTGGCCACCCCTGTTCTAGTTGCTAGTTGCGCATTTTGAAATTCCAGCGCATTTTGAAATTCCAGTACACTGTACAAGTCTTGAGTGTTGTGGGTGGATAAAAAATTACCACAGCAACATTTGTACCAAACATGCATTCACATGCATTTGCTGCATTCAAGTTTTTCAGGATGACTTCATGATTGGGAGCCAGAGGGTTCAGTACTAGCCTACATAACTGATGACACAGCCTATCCCTTTCAGCCCCGGCTCACGAAGCCTTTTCCCTGAAACACAAACAGAGCATAAGCTAGAGCTAATTTCAAATATGTAATATAAATTTCCTATCTGCCGCCCGTAAAATTCACAATTGCTTTTTCAGAAACTTAGCAAAGCACACATGAAGGTTGAAAGATTTTGGTCGACTGAAGGCGCGGTGTTCGGCTTAGCTCAGAAACTGCAATCCGCTAAGGCCAGAATGAAACAGATGGTATACGCAATGAAGCCAAGACCTGGTGGTGATCCAAATATCGCTGGCCCAGACGCCGGAAATGCCCTGTGTGAATTTCTCAATAAACAGGCTCTTGCTTAACGAGATGTGTTTGTGCTGTTTCATTTTATTCATGAGAAAAACTATAACTTGATGCACACTTGGACAGGTCCATCTTTTTCATCAGTATCCTCCATCTAGACCTGCGAAAAAATCAGATTAAGTTACACTTGCCTAACATTGTGTGACAAAGGAATGAGAATGACTTGGTTGTAACAAGAAAATGAAGGCATATGTGAAAACCAGATTATGGCTTGGATGATGTACGATGGTTTACCAGCCCGTTCGTACAATTTCAATTTTGGTTAGTGATTCAGAGCTAAGGACATCATTCTCTGATGTGCTGCCACTACTATCAAAGCAGATGTTACTAAATCCCCTTTTCAGAGTGGGATGTAGCATTTTTCTTGATCTAAAAAAAGCATTTGACTGCGTCGATCACAGTATTCTTCTCTCAAAATTGGCGCGCTACGGGTTCCGGGGTCCACAACTAGAGCTCATGAAAAGCTACCTTACTGGGAGATATCAAATGGTTTCGATATCCAACACTTTGTCCTCCCCCCACCTTGTTACCTGTGGTGTTCCGCAAGGCTCTGTTCTTGGACCTGTCCTTTTTACTTTATATGTCAATGATATCTTTGAAACCTCATCATTGAATACCACACTCTTCGCTGACGATACTCACCTCCTATCTCACGCACCTACTACCGCAAGCTTGAATGCCGTCACCAGTGATCAAATGCCCAAAGTGCATGAGTGGACGTCCCATAATAGCCTTCGGGTTAATGCTGCGAAATCCCAATTATTGGTCGTGAACTCCTGCGATAACCTAACCGTTGACATCGCTGGCCAACCAATTTCCAACACTAAAAATGCCAAATACCTTGGTGTTTTACTGGATTCGGACATGTCCTGGAAGAGTCACATACAATCACTCAAACCACGACTATCGAAGGTATGTGGTCTATTTCGCCGCCTTAGCTACATTCTGCCAGTCAGCGTGCTGTTAATACTCTTCAACTCTCTATTCCTATCAAAGTTACAATACGGAATTCTTTGTTGGGGTGCTGCCTGCAAGAATACGATTGACCCACTGCAAAAACTTCAACATCGGATCATCCGTATCATTGCCAAAGCCCCACGGGGGCCTGGATGTGCAACTGATAAATCGCTTCTCAAAAGATTTGGTGTTCTAAACTTAGAAGATATCAGGAAGCTAGAAATTGCCAAGTTTATGTATCAGTTTCATTGCGGTCAATGTCCCTCCAATTTCAAGGACTACTTCACCTCGGAGACAAAAGCGCACAAGTACAGCACACGCGCGTCAACGAAGAACAACTACCATATGATCAGGACTGAATACAAGAAAACGCATTGCTCTATCAAGTATGCCGGACCCCAATTGTGGAACAGCATCTCGCCGGCTATCCGACAGTCGTCGAGCATGTCCGCATTCAAGTCGAAATACAAGCAATTTCTTCTAAATCAATACTAGCCAGTCTTCAGGATTACCGGACCACGACCTAACATCGACCTCGCCCTCCGCCACATACCACCCAATGTTGTCGCTTGCGTCTTATATTCTCTGCATTACTTTTCATTCAGTGTGCATGCCTCTTATTTACTTCGCCTAGGCTAAGGTGGGTGTCTGATCTTAATGGCTACTCCAAGTTGTTTCGACACCCTCCTATCTTTTCATTGTATCGCAGTCTTGTGATGTTTTGAAACGATGAAAATATTAATAAACCTGACTGACTGACTGACTGACAGTAGGCGTATATGATGGTGACTAACCTACGCACAGCATATCCGTGGTTAGAAACTTGCCTTTGATGTAACAAATTTGGTAAGGGTTAAGATCGCCTACCAAATTAGTGTTGAAGTCTCAAAGTTTTCAGGCAACTCACCCAATGCTGCATCATTTGGAGATGGTGTTCTACCTTTTAAGCCGTGCTCTGTTTACAAAACCGCAGAAAAAATAAGCTGACTAGTAGTCAGTGACTACGTATTGTGAGCATACAGAATATAAATCCAAGAATAATGCATTCCCAACACCATTACACAAGAAGATCAAAATGCTGCAGGTAGCTGACCTCGAAATACAAGCAGCCTGAATGAACAGCGAGTTACCGTAACTAAAAGTTTGATTGACAGCGTTCCGGGAACCCAGCTGCGCCATTCGTGTTCATACTCAGTCGGTCCCGTAAAAATCTCCGAAAATAAGCGCGTTCATACCGCCCCGAAAAACCGATGTTATGTTCACATAGAGGGGTTCCGGTAAACATTTTCGAGAAATGTTATTACCGGAACCCCGGTATGAAAAGGGCCTTGGCGTTCAAGTCGTCTCCGGTGACGTCACGTCTCATCTCCAAGCTGACTCGTTAAAGGGACCTGTTTAGTGTTTACATGATCCTTCAGGAAGCTGTATCGTGGACGACCCGGTGTCGCTATACCCCTTATACAAATATATATTCGTAGTAAGTTTGGTGGGAAAAGGTACAACGACAATGTGTGTTTGGTCGTACTCTGAAACGTTTCTTATCCTCGAAATTAACGATGATGACATACTCAGAATATCGATATTTGTAGAGGAAAATAATCTTGTTCATATCATGATTGTAGAGGAAAACAACAAGTATAAGTTATCAGCTAGCTTTTTCGGCGCCAACGAAGATGGGCCGTGGAGTATAGGCGGGAGTAACGACTGTTTTGATATGTCAGGCATCACTTGTCGATGCGATTAAAAGAAGGTCATTAACACTCAAGTGACCCACTTGCAAACCCCATGTGGCCTCTAGTTGTTCGGCCGCTCCTCTGTAACAGACTACCCCATGTATGCCGGTGACTTAAGAGTCAGTCACGATACAGGAACTACAGCAGAGATTTTATTGAAGCATCTTGTCGGCATGATATACCAAATAGGAAGTTAACAATACTTTAACGCAGAGCGAACGTTTGTAGTTGTATAATTGTATATCTGACTCCAAGTTGTATTATTGACTCCAAGAAGGTTGCGTTTACAATTCGCTGCGTGTTTCTTCTTCCGTTCGACGACCGGCGTAACCCACGCCGTACGACCTTGTTGGCTGACGTACCACCAGGCCTGTCTATTGCACACGTATTCGATGGATCACACTGACGAATATATTTTGTTTCCGTCTCCCCGACTTGTAACTTTATTGAATATCACGTACGGTTCAAAAAGCGATATATTTTTCTCGCAATTAGCGAAGCACTTATAAATGTCTATCGACTTCCGAACTGGCTCATAATCATGCATGTATATCGACTTCCTCACCAGCTAATAATCACCAACGAATGCATCAACGTCTTTACGTGGTATTGCATGCACCAAACATAGTACGATTTATACTTCTTATCTATCATTCATACGACAAATAAACGACTGACAAATGTCTTATCGGGTCTCAGTTCAGGGAATTACGTAAGGTTTACCAACTCCCTATTGACTATTATTAAAATGGCATTATACCAATATATTTCGTTAAAGAATGTCTATAAAAACTGTCATAAAGAGGAATATAGAGCACTACTACTAAATTGCTACCCACCAATTAAACTTTGAGAAGTGCCAATTTCAGCACCCTCACAAACACATAGGATACCATGAATACAATATCAAAACGGCAAGCTGAAAATCGTGAACACCTGCACGACCGCATCATATCAGCAGAACACTATAACCCAGAACCCAGAACTAACAACAAAGCAATAATCCTAACACCGCTGCGCTTCATCATCACCAGGAGAGTCACAAATGTCCATATCATCCACCCGGGAGAGACACCAGCTCCATCCCATCACATGCGCGCTCACATCAGTTTATCCAGTGGAACAGTAGGCCTATGTACGAAATGCAGCAATCGTTCATGTATTCCCGTATCGATAACACTATAGATAACTAACCTACGTAGGTTAGTTATCTATAATAGCACACTGCAAGGCCGCTTCTTCCATCAGTCAAGTGTACCTGTTTGATGCTGGTGTGATCAGACTAGATGACCCTCACGGTGTTATCGATCATTCCTATCTAATACCGCATACTGTGCAATGTGCATGCATATTTTCTGTACCACCACCACTGCCGAGTGTTATGTATTTTGGTTTGATGAAAAATAAAGACTCTCTCTCTCTCTCTCTCTCTCTCTCAGTTCACTATGCATGTCGTAGTCGAATTGTAGTACCGGTACAATCCACATCTCTTCCGAACTGTAGTCTGAGAAGTTGAAATACAGATGCAACGTTTTACCTTGTTAGCCATTTTATGTAGCTAATGACAGCAACTAGGCTACTGCAGATCGAAGCGTCGCAGCCATATATCAAATATAAAACTGCCCTAAAAGAGCACGGTTGCTACTCCGGTACTGGTGTACTGCATATATTCCATCGTAAACAAGCGAGCACTTACAAAGTAACCCCATTTTTCCTTGCCATGTTTGCCCAATTTCTCAACATCAGATGAAAAACATGAATTACGATGCCAAGAGCCCGCGCGGCAAATACCAGCGCCGTCGAACGAAAATCGCCGGAGGGCCATTCCATACACAGACAAACGATGTTCACATCACTACCTCTTCAAATCTCTTGAAATTTGGTACACGCAGAGATGAGCTTATTCCAAACAGGATGAACTTTATTTTATGAAAATGCGACTTTGAGGTCAAAAGTTACGTCACTTTGAAAATTGACAATTTTCTGCTCATTTCGGGTCTGCACATCTCAGGTTTCATTAATGAAATATTCAAGAGGGTGTAGCTAGATGTTGGACGACAGTTGAGATACGGCACTTGGATTTATCTGAAGCTTGTCTGATCGTCTATATTTCCAAGTGAAATTTAATACCCTGGAGGTTAGGGTCAAACGTTAAATTGAGGGGGAAATCTAAAACCAGTCAGGCGTTACACGATTTAGACAGCGGATTGCTCAAAAACATATTAAAATATTTTGTAAAAAACGATCTTAAATGAATGTTTGCTTCAAGGGGAATTCGTTCATAGCGGTTTAATTTTGCTTTTGAAACTGTAAAGTGATGAAATTGCAGTTTTAAGAGCACACGTCATTTGTACATGGAAATGCAGTACTAGTAGGGCGTGTTCGGACATCGAGTCTGGGGTGTGTGCAGGCAACATGTCTGGGGTGTGTTCGGACTGTGTTGCCATTCGGACATCGTATCTGGGGTGAGTTAGGACTGTTTTGTCCCTCGGACATCCTGTCTGGGGTGTGTTCGCGACATCATGTCTTGGGTGAGTTTGGACAGTTTTGCAACTCCGATATCGTGCCTAGGCTGTGTTCGTACTGTGTTGCCATTCGGACATCGTGTCTAGGGCGTGTTCGGACATCATTTCTGGGGTGTTACGACTGTGCTGCCACTCGGACATCGTCTTTGGGGGTGTTGGGATATCATGCCTGGGGTGTGTTCGGATTGTATTGTCACTTGGGCATCGTGTCAGTGGGGTGTTTGGACATCATGCCTGGGGTGTGTTCGGAATGCGTTGCCATTTGGACATCGTGTCTCGGGCGTGTTCGTACATCATGTCTGGGGTGTGTGCAGGCAACATGAGTTCGGACTGTTTTACCCCTCGGACATCGTGTATGGGGTGTATTCGGACAACATGCATTGGGGGCGTTCGGACAGTTTTGCAACTAGGACATCGTGCCTAGGGTGTGTTCGGAATGCGTTGCCATTTGGACATCGTGTCTCGGGCGTGTTCGTACATCATGTCTGGGGTGTTAGGACTGTGTTGCCACTGGGACATCGCGTCTGGAGGGAGTTGTTCGGACATCATGCCTGGGGTGTGTTCGGACTGTGTTTTCACTCGGACATCGTGTCTGGAATATGTTTGTGCTGCGCCAGACATGCCTCAGACCTGATATCTGCGCACTATTTTTATCCGGACATGCTCCGGTGCTGATACATGTGCTCTTAATACCCCAGGCATGGTCCGAACCGGATATATGCGCGCTTAATGGACACAGACATGCGTCAGACGTGATACCTGCGTCCTAAACGACGCATGACCTATATATGACCTATGTCTGCAGTTTTTGTTGATATCTGCGATAGCTGGGTATATCCACAATAGTGATAGATGAGTATATGTTTGTGATGCGCACTATTGTAATCTGGACATGCTTCGGAGCTGATACCTGCGCACCAAATACTCCCAGGCATGGTCCAGACCTGATATCTGCGCGCTGAATGGACACAGACATGCTTCAGACGTGATACCCGCGTCCTAAATGACGCGTGACCTATATATGACCTCTACGTTTGCGATGTAGCGATAGCTGATATGTAGCGATAGCTGAGTATATCCACAATTCCACATCCACAGTAGTGGTATCTGGTATCTGTGATAGCTGAGCATATCCACAGTAGTGATAGCTGAGTATATCCACAGCTACCCAGCTATCGCAGATATCAGCAAAAACCGAAGACATATAGGCAGTGTTGCCATCGACATGGACCCAAAAATAAGGACAGTCGAAAAATTAGATTGGCATTTAAAAGCGTTTTCGAAAATACTGTGTATTTATACGAGGCGTGGCATATCATTTTCCATACTTTCGCCAGAAACAATCTGCTCCAGCAACTCCTTGTTATCAGAAAGTGCTTCATTGATCTCACGACCGCTCAGGTCTAGGTTTACCTTTACTCAGGGCCGAAACAGAACTTCGCCACCCCCCCCCCAAAAAACGCAATACGATGGTATTGGGCCCTCATAGGGTGATAAACCAAACTTCTTCACCTCGCTGTGATTGGAGGCGTCAACCAACATGCGAAAAGGCTGTACACCAAGTTCAGACAAAATCATTTTGGAGTGTATGGAGCAAGACCTCCAGTAACAAAGCTTGTTGTCTTGGTCCTGTCCGAAGCAAACTCCTTGCGATGTTATAATCGGGGAATATTGCGATGTGCAATCGTTGGTGAGGAATGATTGCTGGTTTTTGTCAGCATGGAATGCCCTAGGTATCCTCAGCAGCAGCTGACACACTTCTTGTGTTTTGGGGTATCAATATAAGTTGAAATAGCGGTCTTTTTCAGATGGCCTCCAGGTCAATGTCACAATTGCAGATGTTGCAACACAGATACCAGAGGAATATGATCGAAGTCCTGTAGTTGTTGAAAATAAGACAAAATAAGGACGCAAGTCGAAAACAAGGACATTTCTTATAGAAATAAGGACGGTATGGGTACCCTGCATATAGGTCATGCGTCGTTTAGGACGCAGGTATCACGTTTGACGCATGGCTGTCGTCTATTAAGCGCGCAGATATCCGGTCCGGACCATGCCTGGAGGTAGGCCTATTTAGTGAGCAGATATCAGCACCGAAGCATATGTTCGGATAAAAATAGTGCGCAGATATCAGGTCTGAGGCATGTCTGGGGCAGCACGAACATATCCTAGACACGATGTCCGAATGGCAACACAGCCCGAACACATCCCAGGCATGACGTCCGAACACCCCCCAGACACGATGTCCGAGTCACAATACAATCCGAACACACCCCAGGCATGATGTCCGAACACCCCCAGACACGATGTCCGAGTGGCAGCACAGTCCTAACACCCCAGACATGATGTCCGAACACGCCCTAGACACGATGTCCGAATGGCAACACATTACGAACAGACATGGGGTAATCGCGATTAGTAATCGTAATCGATTACAACGATTACAGCATTTTCAAGTAATCGTAATCGCAATCGATTACATTCGAAAAAATTCCGAAGTAATCGTATCGACTACTTCCCATATCTAATCGATTTATTTGTGAAAGAACGATTACTTTTTCTTTGTACAAGGACTACGACATAAACTGAACATTCGTGAACAAGGTAGAGATATTATACCAGGTTCGTGATAGCACAAACGTCTGATTTTCAGATGCCATTGCTCATTATTACGTCAGAAGTAGCCTATTAACTTTGCTAGTCCTTGCGTAAGAAGTATCCACAACAAATAGAAATATTCAATGTACGTACATTAGTCTGATTGTAAGAAAACCCGCCGTGCTGTATATCAGGTTATCAAAACGTTCCACACGCCAGTACCTCGCAGCAGGATAATTAATCACCACTCTGCCTAGTTTAAAATAGTAACTTGTGTATTGATGTTTGGTTATGCTTATAGTTAAACGCAGTTTGACCGATCCTGCTTGGCGAGCAGTAGGCCTATGTAGTACGTACGTACACCGGACTAAAATTTGAAATTTTGTACTTGTCAAATAAAACATTACGGTTTCCACAACGAAGCATTGAAAATCAACAGCTTCATCATAACCGAGCCGTTTTGGCCGTTTCTCGTAACGGCAGCTTGCAGTACATTATCTGTATTAAGTTGAAGGCAGAATTTTATGTTCTCTGCATCTTATTCTCATATGACTCTACTTGAAACGGGCGCCAATCCTCATTTCCCAATTCTTTACTCAACATTGGGAACTGCCGTCATAGCCATGGGCTTATATATCATGTTAGCGTGGGTTGTAGCTAGAATCAGGACTAAAACAACAATTCGTCCCCCAGTCCAAACGTTGGTGTTTGGCCCTCATAGGGTGATATTTTCAAGTTGAAGACTGAATTTCGTCATAAATATTGGTAATCGCATTTTAATATTATTACTTTTTATTCCTCTCTCTGCCCCGATGTTCAGATTTACCTGTTGAGCTGGGGGCACGTTATTCATAATTATAACGTCTGGTATCCTGTTTTACTTTAGTGTATGTTGTTAATTCATGACCTCCGGTCTGTTATATAATCAAAAGATATTGTTGTATCCCAAACGTAGCAGACTAAAAGAAAAACTTTCGCGAGACGCAGACACAAATTGTCATGTCTTTAATGCTCTGTGGGTGTCCGGGTGGCATTTTCATTGTAGGCTCAGACTGGAAGGACCGTGGACTATTAGTCACGTCCAGGGCCGTAACAGCACTTCGTCAGCCCCCCCCCCCAAAAAAAAAACGTTGGTCTTGGGCCCCCCATAGGGTGATAAACCTATTGCCAAGACCAGATTGCCAAGACGGGAACATTCGGCGCCAGTCATTTAGGCGCCTATGGACAATTAAACCTATATGTATTTTGTATATATAACGAAGTCTTCGGTCAGCATAACGGCATAGTCCTTTTCGGCAAAGGTTTTCTCGCTGCCGATCGTTCTGGCACACTTCTTGGAGTCTCATGTTATATGACTTGAAACTTGATTGTATGTCTTGGTGGGTCGTGGCGCGGTAATGGCCCAATACCCAATAATAAAGATAAATGGCACCTTGAATTCGCGCCCAGCGCGAAATTTTTTTTGAAAAATTGCATAAATTAAAAAAAAATACTCTATGATTTATGCTAATTCACGAAATAATTTTGGGCCCCCTTCGAGCTCGCCCCCCACCCAATTGGGGGGTTTCGGGTGCGGCAGTTACGGTGCTGGTCACGCCCACCCAGCGCGGCTAATAACAATGGACACATACCCTAAGTTTCGGCCAAGGTCTTTCTTTAGTAGCACACTTTGTGAAGTCGCGTGTTGGTCGAAACTGCATATGTCTTTTGGTGTATCGTGGCACGGTATTGACTGGGACCTAAATGCCTATTACTATAAACTAGGGTTGCATTTAAAACAAAATCAATTTAAAGCAAACATGTTTGAATCATGTTTTTTGAAGCCATGAAGGCAAGAATGTGGATTGACATTGACAATTACAAATATAAGGTATATATAGCTCCGTTGACGAAATATCTATCCTATAACTGTTGAACCGACTATTTTGAGGGTTCCAACCATCCCATATCGATGTACGTCGGCTAAATCGGGTGGCTATTGTCCGTATAGGCTTATACAACATGTTTTTTGAAAAGTATTTACACAGTTATGGCATAATTTTTTCAAGTCTTTGTTCAAAACATGTTTTAAACAAAGTATTTTAAACAACCATTTGTTTTAAATGCAGCCCTACTGTAAATAATGTAGGCTGTGCTTTTTTTGTTGAGGGGAAGACGTATGCATTTCAAAATCAAGCTTATCTAGAGAGAATTTTCAAGTCAATATAATCTCTCGAAAATACTCAATAATTTATGTTGGTCTACGAAATACTTTGAGTCCTCTTCGAGCTCGCTCCTTACCCTATTGGGAAATTTGGGGTGCGCAAGTCATGGACCTGGCAAGAATGCAAATCGTTGGGTGCGATAAATCGTCCTCTATAAAAATGAGCAATAGGTAGGCTACATTATGACGCAACAAGCAAATAACGCATCTTTTTTAAAGGAAGTTTTGTTATCTCATTAGGCCTTTTCAGCGCAATCCATATATTGTTTTCCAATATAACTTCTAAGATGCAAAATAAATGTAATCGTGAGTAATCGTGATTACTTTTCCAATGTAATCGTAATCGTAATCGACTACTTCCTGATTTTGCTGTAATCGTAATCGTAATCGTAATCGCGTCATTCAGAAGTAATCGTAATCGCAATCGATTACAATCATGAAGTAATCACCCCATGTCTGATTACGAACACAGCCTAGGCACGATATCCGAGTTTCAAAACTGTCGAAACGCACCCAAGACATGATGTCCCGAACACACCCCAGAGACTATGTCCGAGGGGAAAAACACTCCGAACTCATCCCAGATACAATGTCCGAATGGCAACACAGTCCGAACACACCCCAGACATGTTGCCCGCACACACCCCAGACTCGATGTACGAACACGCCCTACTGGTACTGCATTTCCATGTACAAATGAAGTGTGCTCTTAAAACTGCAATTTCATCACTTTACAGTTTCAAAACCGAAATCAAAGCGCTATGAATGAATTCTCCTTGTAGAAAACTTTCATTTAAGATAGTTTTTTCCAAAATATTTTGATATGTTTTGGAGCAATCCTCTGTCTAAATCATGTAACGCCTGACTGATTTTAGATTTTCCCCTCAATTTACCCTTTGATCCTAACCTCCAGGGTATTAAATTTCACTTGGAAATATAGACGATCAGACAAGCTTCAGATAAATCCAAGTGCCGTATCTCAACTGTCGTCCAACATCTAGCTACACCCTCTTGAATATTTCATTAATAAAACCTGAGATGTGCAGACCCGAAATGAGCAGAAAGTTGTCAATTTTCAAAGTGACGTAACTTTTGACCCCAAAGTCCAATTTCCATAAAATAAAGTTCATCCTGTTTGGAATAAGCTCATCTCTGCGTGTACCAAATTTCAGGAGATTTGAAGAGGTAGTGGTGTGAACATCGTTTGTCTGTGTATGGAATGGCCCCGGACGCCGATGACCAAATACTCAAGCCGATCGTAAACCACATTACACAACAGCTTGAGGCTCGAGTCGACTTGAAGCAGTTTGCCTTTCTCTTTTCATCGAATACGAGAGAGACGGATCGACGAGTCAGCTTCGAAGCTGACTTAAACCGTCATGTAAATGGGCCTATAGATGGGATTAGCATTGTTACGAACATTACGAATATATAATACACTACGTATTGAGCCCCCATACCGAATGCTATGTAGCGAAGTGTCGAGAGGAAAACATCATATTTCGATGGATTTGCTCAATTAATTGAGCAAAATGTGAAGTATGAAAATGAGCCGCTTGGATTTCAATATCAAGGGCATAAAACTTCTAGATCCGTATAACTGTCATTGATGACTCTCAGTCTCTGTTTTACAGCTAAATCATAGAAATTTGAGTGCAATATAGGATCTCATCATCATCATCATCATCATTGGTTTATTAGCAATTTTATCAGTTCAATACACTACAAAAAATGCGATACAATGAAAAGACAGGAAGATGTCGAAGCGACAAGGAGTAGTCTATGGAATCTGACACCCACCTTGGCCTAGGCGATGTAAAGAGTAGGCATGCACACAGAATGAAAGTAAAGAAGATAGTATACAAAAAGAAAGCGACAAGAAATAGGGCGGCATGTCATGGGAAGCGACATCGATAGGTCAGTCGTGGTCCGGTAATCTTGAGGATGGACTGTATTTATTTAATACTAATTGCTTGTATTTCGACTTGAATGTGGACATGCTCGTCGACTGTCGGATGGCCGGCGGGATACTGTTCCACACATCAGGTCCGGGTTTTTAACGTCCAAATATGGGTTTTTCCAAAATATCTCAGTGGCATCTCTCTGCTGTTCACCAAACTTGGCTCTTTTCGCACCATACAGTTCCCCTGCAAGGATGAAAACTATTTCCGGTGGAGCTGATGTTGCAGTCATGCCAACAAGTTCCCGAGCACCAGCCTTGAGATGAGTAACGATTTTCTCTTTTGCAATGTGTACTTGTGCGCTTTTGTCTCCGAGGTGAAGTAGTCGTTGAAATTTCAGGGACATTGACCGCGAATCAATGCCCAATCCTAATCCGACTCTAGCTTGAAATTAAGAAAAAATGCTAATTTATGCAAGGAAGGAATTGGAAATTTTTCCTTCACAACCAACAATTCTTTTGATTTAAGATAACTTTGCATAGGGCTGCACCTCTCATGTTCATGGGCACCGAGTGTACCGTAGTGTAGTGTATCGTAAGTACATTAATGACTGATCTGAATAAAGTTTGTCGCCATTTGCCACACGACATATCAATCTGTCAGACAATCGGTAAATCCAATCCAAATCCTAATCCGCTCAGAAAACATCTCAAATCCCAGTCCAATCCAAATCCAACGAAATTTCACAAATCCGTTTTTTTCAAATCCTAATCCTAATCCGTGCTCATCTCTGCTCTCGAGGAACTCTGTGATCGATACTCTTCAAGGCTGATTACGCACAGTTTTTGTTGTTGTCGCTGTAGCGAAGCAACTTTCCAACTAAAGTCACTTTCGCACTCACTGCACAACACTATCCATCACCCGAGTTAATGGCGAGTCTATCATGATTGCGATTCAGTATGAGTAGTATCAGAGTTCGGGTTCTAAAAGCTTTTAAAGATCTGCACAAGTCCAGGCTAGCAGTCTTTCGCGGCGATCTGTGTGCCTTGGCTGACGGCCGACAAAAAATCAATGAAGAATTTCGCAAAAACTTGGAAGAGAAAGACCCTGCCAAGTGAGTCTACTGCACCTAGTGCACTAGCCTTTATGGTATTGTTTGACTATGATTGTACGCTGTTTGCGAGTACTATTGCATGACATAAAACACATATAGCTTTCACGCAAACTTGCGATAATAGTAGAGGAGAGTGCCTATATAAAATATTCGATTTCTATTTCTGTAGTAAATTATATGTTGTTGGAATATCCAAGAAGCGGCATTAATTGTGGCATTCTCTTCAGCATTGAAATAGGTTTCAAATTTTTCTTGCAACAAATTAAGTTGGTTGTGAGACTTGCTTCAAAGGCAAACTGGCAACACTTATTATTTTATTGAAAATTTCCAGTCGAGTTGAAGAACCCCTTGTTTAGTGTGATGTGACGCACCACGCACCCGTGTACACGTTTTGTAGTGGTGCAACTACAGCCCCCATGTATATTTTGGTACAACTTGAGCTTCACCATACACAGCGATTGAAGAGCAGGAGCACTGTACTATTGCCGTATCTCCGTTTGCGTTTACCGAGACCGTATTCCTAACATTGTTATCATAGTTGGATGGATTGAGCTCATATCCAACAAGACTTTCATGATATATATGATGCCAATGCCAATACCTTTTCAAACACACAATTTAATGAACATCAAAAGTTTCACAGTTTCAGTGTTATCATTAAGAATGAAACTTCTCTTTGTTTTGTTGAAATCTGCCTATTTCAGACTTGACTTGACTCGAGCCAATAGATTTGGTGACTCTAAATGACTTGCCACTCGAATGAAGGGACTTGATCCCAACGCTGATTAGAGTTGATTTCGGCACACCAGACTAGACTCTGCCAGTAAATTCCTGAAAATCAATACTCATCCAAATTCACATGTTGGTTACTTTGTCGCTGAGCAACTGCATACATATTTGTGTGCTCACATTATATCTCATCATCCCCGATTTTGCAGGATCAAAGAACTTTTACAAATTGCTGAAGACTCATCGGTGATATTACGAAAACACGTCATTCAGTTTGAGCAAGTTTCGGAGAGCACATATCGAGCGAACATTACTGAAGATACTTACAAGATTGACAATTCTCAGTACAGGTAATACAGAAATAGGCCTACTGATGCAAAACATTCATTTGCAGTCGCTTATGAAGCCGGTTTGTAAAAAATTGAACGTGCCATATGCACTGGTAATCATAGTATATTGTAGGTTGTTTCTTGTAATATGTTCAGATTGGTACGCCTGTGTCTCGTATCAGTGGTATGCAATATCATTTCAGAGAAGTGTCAGACGAAGAACTTCTGTCCGCATCAAGGAAAGTGAAGGGCCGTTGTAAAAAGAGATCGGAAAACCAAACTACCTAATATGTCCACGTTCTCCACACCAAAGAGCAGCAGCTCGCAAAAGCAGCGCAGGAAATCTTCAACGCCCAAGCAAGGCCAATTGACCGGCCTTCCCAGGAAGATCAGTGATGGTGTTGCGGATATTTATAACAGCATTCAGAAATGGGAAGTGTTGAAAAATCAGGGATTCAATATCGTGACCGATATTGCTAATTGGAAGATTGAGAAACGGTTCGTTTGACTTTCTCTCATGATTGGACTTTATTATCTGCTTCAAACTCGTACAAACTATTGAAATTTTAAAATGTGCAACTAGAATTAGAACGCCCTTTTTGGAACTTGCAACTAGAACTAGAACTACACGCTTTTGGGAACTCGCAAGTAGAATTAGTACTTCTCATTTTTCAAAACTCTTACCTACAACTAGGACTGCACACTTTTCAAATAGAGCCATAGAGAAAAATCCTGGCGTATCCATAATCCGTCTTTTTCCTTTTACAGAACGCTAAGTGAGCCTAGTTTGGAAGGGTTGGAATCATTCTGCCACAATTTGCTGCTGATAGGCAATGAATTGAAACAGCTCGAGACGAAAATCTCTGCGATCAGCCAACAGTTTCAACGTATCGCAAATATGTCCACTGTCAGGTACGGTTGTTAAAGTTAGTACTGGCATAGCTGAAGACAAGCTACTCAAACCACCTGCTCAAGAGATTATGTCACTGTTTCTCGTTTGTTAGAGAAATCTACTTCCGTTTTACACTTATGATTTTCAAAAATAGCAAGTAGGCCTAGTTGACCTTTCGTCACTAGGGCCATTATTTTTTTTACCTAAAAACGGACGATTTTGCACCAAAAAATTAAAATTTCGGTATGTTTTGGCATCACAAATCTAAATTTTGACAGAATTTGCGCTCAAGCATTTAAATTAGGTATGGTTGCGCATAATGTCATAATTGTAGGAGGCCTACATTTCTGGTTGAAGCTGTCTGTCTTTATGAAGTAGCTTGGCAAGAATAGGCCTGGAGAAAAAAACGTTCAACAGCAGCAATTGTTTGCTGGCAGCATTGAATTTCATCGTATACTGCTGGAGTGCTTGTAACAGACCTGTGGCTTGATGTCGACAATGTCGTCTACATCGCACTGTTTGGGCCGCATCTCGCGACCCACCCATACGTTGAGAGCCGCTGTGCTGCAAGGACCGAAGTCCATCATGCAGCCAAGCTTCAGATTCAGATTTGAGCTATCGGCGTAAGCTTGTGAAAACTGAAACTGACCTACCAAAAATTTCACTAGTTATTAGGTGTGATGATCATCACGCCATGTCAACTTATTTGTTCCTTTCGCTGGTTTATGATTCACAATGACTAGACCAGGGTGGCCAACCTTTTCGGCCAATAGGCCATACGATATTTACGAACCATTGCGCCACTTGAATGTTGGTGAACTTTTTTTACTCGTCCGAAAGGAGCGAACTGGATTAGGTAACGGTGAAAACAAGATTTCTATTACTGCGCATCAAAATCGAAAACAATTATGTCATGTAAAGTTGGTATGCATGTGCACTGTGCAGTGATGTCTTCGCGCAAAATTTTTTCAAAGTTAATGAATGAATTCAGTCAATAATTATGTTTCTTGCATATATTGCGGGTCGCCTCTGTATTCTGCTGGGCTCATTTGGCAAGGACAGGATTATTCGGCGCTTGGTCGTGTAAATATCAAAGACTTTTGTGACCTTACGTCTATCATTTTGTGCAAAGGTTTCATCACTGACAATCCTTCTGTGAGTGCAGACGCGAAGTTGCATGTTGGATGACACGTTCTCTCATAATTGAATAGTATACTGATATTGAAATGAAGCCGAATATTTTCGGCTGACACTCGTCAGGGGTAATCGTCAGCAACTAGCAGAGAATTGGAAAGAACATCGCATATCAACAATCGTATCACAAAATATGACGTCACCAGCATGAAATGTCGAATACTGGAGCGTTCCACGTACTATTTGTAGATGTACGAGTTAATCTAAAAACGAGAATGATCTTTTCAATACTCTTTTCCATCGTAGATATCTGTAGACCTCGATTGGTCGTATCGCCGCATAAGAAACATGTAGTGGCAGATCTACTCGCGTTAGTTGAATGACATATTGTGATGTCGTGATCACCCCACAGCATTTGCACAAAGTGCAATGAGATGGGTGCGGTCGAAGTAATACCAAATTATATGCAATGTGTCGTAGAACTGGCATTAGCTTTTTGTGGTTGCAATAAAGTCCATATTGGAACTTTGCGCATCATTCACACTATTTTGATATCATTATAAGCGATGAAAATAGAATCACTCACATACTCGATTTTGTCTAGCCTTGCAAACGACATTGCCTGTAGGTACCGGATAGTGCCGTTGCTAGGAATTTGAAATCCATTCAACTTTACAGTGACTCGGACATCCTTTTCTACTCGTGGCCGCCCCGAAAATTTGCCGATGCTGCTGAAAAACTCGCTCTGATGTATCAGCAAGAAGTCAAGGCAAAATTGGCGATCGTAGAAGACATTGCTCACGTTGACTATATGCACGGCTACTTCACTATGCTCCGATCGCCAGAATCTAGCAGAAATGTATTGATGGCGTACGTGGCTTGCTGGTTGCACGAACCTTGTATTGACGAAGATGCCCGGGCCGTCCTTCTTGAAGAACTACTCCTGGAAACTGGACATCACTAGCACACTTTGACAACTAGATCATCCTTCTTGTCTATTTAAATCAGTGATTCTCAACCTGTGGTACGCGTGCCACTAATGGTACGCGAGTTGACTCTGTTTTTTTCTTCGACAGAAGGAATGTATTAATTCAGGCGGGGTTGATTTTGATTTTTTTGAAGCCGTCGTCACCGTGGGTAGGGGCAATCCCACCAACGACAGCCTACGGGTAATAGATCCACTACAGAAATCATATACTGCGCCTTAAAATGGGCAGTTTATTTCAGTGGACGTTGGAAACATTTTTCGACCGCCTCCGCCACGCGTAACTTATATAGGTGGTAAGCGAGCACTGCATAAAACCTCGAAATGGTACGTGGGCAGAATAAGGTTGCGTACCAGTGATTTAAACGAATTGGAGCAAAATACCTGTGATCTAACTGAAATATTTCTGTGCTCTAATTTTGACTATAATCTCATTTCTGGTTTTCCTGAAAATGCTACAGGAGAACTCTATCGTGCGAAACGTTCCAAGCTTGCTGTACAGACATTTGCATTCTCGTTCTTAAAAGAATCAACTCTGATTTGTCATGAACTGAATTCGGTTCTATTTCCAAATGTTGAAGAAATCAGTTAGAAGCATTCTAGTCTGATTTGGAAAAAACTGTGCAGAGTGCACTGTGCAGCTATCATTCTAATTCTAGTCTAATTTGACAAAAGCCGAAGATGGCTGCAACGATTCAATAGTTGCTAAACGACAAATCTGATCTGTGAGCATGAAAAGTGACCTGTCGAACGCCTTCTGAATCCTGGGCCAAAGTAAGAAGGTTTAGGCACTTGCAGTCGTCTGCGGCAGGGTACTGTTTCGGAGTAGAATACTCGAGTAGGTCGTGCGTACTTGCTCATCTCGTGTTGTTTATTGTGTCCGCTTCAAATTGATCGAAGTCACAGAATGATCCGTTTCAATATTATAGCTATCATAAATGCAGAACAAGTTTTGTTTTATTATTTAGACATGGTGATGAGTGGTGTCGGTTGGGGGGGCACTGGCACTTTACTCGCTGTCCCTGGGGCGGTAGCTCGAAAAAGTTTGGGTTACACTGTCCTTAACAAAGTGCTTTAAACAACCATTTGTTTTAGAAGCAGCCCTACGTACACGCGTCAGACACATAGACGAGATTCAATATGGACGGTTGGCCAGGTCACTCGGTTGGCATGATTCTTAAAATTGGATGCAAATTTGAGTATGTGTGCACTGAGCAGCAATCTGTTCATAGATTTGCTGATTGTAATTTTGGTTTAACTCCAGGACACAGAATGCTAATGGTATAACCTTTTAACACGCTCCTGCAATGTACAAATATTATAAACATGAATAATTCTACACATAGAAAGAACGAATCTATCTACATGTGGCTAGCGTATTGGTAAAATCCAAAGCTGCGACACCAATGAGTTGTGGGTTCGAGATCGACTACAGAATTCCTATCTAAGTGGTAGAGGTTTATACTAGGCTCCTCTTCGCCATCTCATCCGTGTAAGCCGTGTATTATAAAAGCCTAAAAGTGGGCCGTGCTACAAATATGCAGCTACGGAATACATATAACGAATATTGGCCTGGTGTAAATGACCATAGTAGTCGACAAAACACCACGAATACAACAACGAATCTATCTAAAACACTCGCGAATCGCTTTTTGCAAGTACAGCACTAAAAGTAAAAACTTGCTGGTGTTGCCAATCTAAAATCACACCCGTGAGACGAATTATGTCATTTACGTTGCACTTTCTGTGATGTTTAGAAATTGAAACCTTTCAAAATGCAAGGGACTCGAGGTCGGGATATCGCGCCAACAATGAGATAAAAAAATATTGTGGTAAGAATACAACTTATCATTATCATGTCTAAATGTATAGTGAATTAGGAAAAGTTTTAATCAAGTACCAACATTAATTTTATTTTATACATATTTTTACGTTTCTTGAGGCTTTCACAAGCACAAAACGGCGTTGCGGGCCGTAGTTTGCCCACCACTGATGTAGGCCTATACGGCCGTAAACCAAACTTTACGCTGATTGGTCGAGAGACAATGGCCATGGATACGACGCAGCAACGGAGGACGCTGCATTTACTTCAACATATAGTCGGCACTGCTATGTATTCCTATAGCCGTGTAGACTGTATAAAACGACAAGATTACAGTTAAATGTTTATTTCTTCATCAATAATGAAATTAGGAAAGGAAATAAAATATTTACTAACATATACTGAAATATAATGCCGAAATACTACTGTGTTAATGAATGCAGTGCCACCAATGGCAATGAACTGGGGAAGAACAGATCTTTCCATTCATTTTCTTCCAACGCAAAGGACAGAAAGGCTTGGGAAGGCAGAGTATAAGAAGGCAGGACTATTTGTGGCATACATTTGGGCCTGAATTTGATGCCAATAAGAGTGATTTACTTGTAATTATCTAGCAGCAGTCAAATAAAAACTCCTTTCCTGTGATTTCTGCCCAAGTTCAAATTTCATGAACTCATTGCATGTGCTGTTACAATACCTCAAGCACACCGGTGCAGATGAGGTCTGCTCAGCTAGGATCACTCTATCATGTGAAGCACCCAGATATCCATATGGAAAAAGAACATGACCAATCTTTGCTACGTTCACATGCGTGATGCTTAGTAGTCTTGAATGGCGCTTTCTTCGTGCAATAACCCCTACAATATTGAATACCTGTTCATACTGTACAGTCATTGAAGTGATTTGAAAAGAGATGTTGCATATGGAGTACCTGCTGTCTTTTTCCCCTCAAAGCAGTCCAAAACCCTACCAAAATTGCTACTTGTGAGTCGAAGAGCCCTATGTATTTACCCCATTCTGCACATCCTCTCTGTTCTGATGTTCTGTGGGCTTAGGTAGCTAATCTGCATATGACTGACTTCGTTGGCTTTTCACCCTAAGATTTGCATGTGCAGCATCCACAACATTGCAGGAAGACAGTTGACACGGCATGGAGTTCAGGGTCCGCCTCTTTGCAATGCGCATAATCTTCTGCTTCACCACGGAGATTGCGACTGGGAATCGCCCCTCTCTTTAGACGTGACTGTATTGGTATATCTATAATGCACTAGCAGCAAAATCTTCCTTGCAAAATTGGTAGGAGCAAATTATTATTATTATTATTATCATTGTACACAACAGTGGTGCTTTTAGCCTGTTTAAGGCTTTGTGCTCCACGACATGACAGTATTCGAACTGATCAATGCATTTATTCTTGTCTTTGACATTCTTTCCACTCTGTCATGCATCGGCTCGCGATTCATCGGCTCTTTAGCTGCCGACTTGTAGCTCGCCTCACTGTGATTTCTGGGCTTTTTAAGTCAGTGCAACTGCAGTGAGGTCGGCGATGAGGAGTAAATGAAGCTTGTGGAAGTAGGCTTGAAATCCTGCCTTCTTACTCTGCATTCCCAAGCCTTCCTGACCTTTGCGTTGGAAGGATATGAATGGGAAAATCTGTTCTTCCCCAGTTCATTGCCCTTGGTGGCACTGCATTCATAAACACAGTAGTATTTCGGCACTATATTTCAGTATATGGTATTAAATATTTTATTTCCTTTCCTAATTTCATTATTAATGAAGAAATAAACATTTAACTGTAATCTTGTCGTTTTTATACAGTCTACACGGCTATAGGAATACATCGTAGTGCCGACTATATGTTGAAGTAAATGCAGCGTCCTCCGTTACTGCGTCGTATCCATGGCCATTGTCTCTCGACCAATCAGCGTAAAGTTTGGTTTACGGCCGTATAGCGATACATCAGACACAATGTTATATAATAAACAGATATACAACGATATCGAAACGACCAGGCAGGATTTCTTAATTTTGCATCCATTTCGTCTTTCTTTTAAACCAAGGGTGGCCTACCCGCGACATAAAAGAATAAATATGCCTATGTGGCTTTGTACAATGTGGACGTAATTCAATTAGCATACGGATTGGCGGCGTCTACATACCATTCGAATTTACGAATCGACCCGCAACCCGACATGCAAAATAAATAGCATATATTCACAGATGAAGTTGGTCCTTCGTTGAAACTATCTGGTAAATCAACATAAAGTATAAACTATAGAGCAGTGTGGTTCCCAACGTGGGCGATATCGCCCCCCAGAGGGTGATTTGGTGGCCTAGGGGACGAAAATGACGAAGGGGGCGGAAATGGACAAAGGGGGCAACAGGTCGACCGACATCGAGCCGGAAAGTCGACCTTATATTTTTAGTCAACCCGCCGATGATTACAGATTGTATACCGATTTTTCGGTTCACAAAATCTGGGGGGCGATGAGTCGAAAAAGGTTGGGAACGAACTATAGAGTATTTTTTGAGCGAATTGATTTTGTAACTTCAAATTTTTATTCGCGCTTCGCGCTATGCAGTGCGAATTGATATATTGCACTTCTTTGTGAGTTTTGAAAAGCTCTCGGTTCTACTTGTAGTTGCCCATTCCCGCATTCCAATGGTTCGCGCAAGTCTGTTTCGATGCACACTGTATTTTTCGAGATTAATCAGTAACGTCTATCAACATATCGCTAAATCTCGTTAAGCGAAAGTGAAGTTTCGATTCATTCCAATTCCTATATTGATTGCAAAAATTCAGATCGTGCCCTGCACGCGCGCACCTCAACTAGTGAACACATGGCTGACGCCTCCTAAATTACCCCTAAACGATTTATCGATCGTTTGTGCTGTTATGGTATATAGGGAATGCTATCAAGGACATTGTTGTTGGCCACTGGTTTTGCGTAATCTGCAACTGCAATGTGGATTGTTGATGGAAACAATATGCTAACCACGAAGGAACATGTCAAATTCGTGGCGTTCACTATTCTTTGGAGTGTGATCCTAAATGAAGTCGTTGGTGAGTAGTAAACATCTGGTGCTCCGTCTACAGTATAGTAACAGCATTGAGTAGAATATCCCGTTATATATGTATTTATTGTATATCTATATGCCTACTTGAATAAGAACAGAAATATGATAGTAGGCTATTTACTGCAGATGGGCGTGGCTTCTGCGGCATGACTCGGATGTTCGCACGAACCCCAAAGGCTCGCTCGAGATGAAGCCGCACACTCTAATCATACAGCAGAAGTCGCGCTGATCGGCAGTAAATATCATAATCCTTGTGAATATCCTTGGTTTAGTTCTTTTAGCATTGGTGTTGATGCAGTGTTCATTTTGTACACCGGTGTTGTATAGTATTGCATCGTTTTGTGAGTAAAAGTCGAAAATTTGGGATGCACTTGAATGCCTGCAGATTAGCGTCAGGGTTGCCGAGCTAGCAAAGTTTAAGAGCCACTGATAAATATAACTTAAGCACATACAGTCACAGCGAATGGAACTTCCGTCGCTTTGACAATGACTGATGGGCACAATTTATTGCTTCTTGTGACAAGAGTTTAATTCAACGATATAAGTGCGGCAGAATTGACATGTAACTAATATCCCTCGTTCGCTAGAGCGGACGTTTACATTTTAGTAAACTATAGCAAGCTGGATCTGGATATCGACATTATGATTATTTGCGATTCTAAATTTACAATTGAATAGTAGGCCTATATTCATATTGAAATGAACCAGAATATTTTCGGCTTACACTCGTCAGGGGTAATCGTTAGCAACTAGTAGAGAATTGAAAATTACAGCGTATATCAACAATCGTAGCACAAAATATGACGTCACCAGCATGACATATGTCGAATACGAGAGCGTTCATAGTACTAGTTTTAGATGATACACGAACTCTTTCTGTTGACACAGCCTTTGCTGATGTATTTTGATAAAAGTCGACTCCAAGGCACGCAAATGAAAGTGTGAACGACCCTTTCTAAATTTATAGAAAGTAAACATTACCACCATGAGCACCAATCTAACTGATGTTTACGATGTTGCAATGTGATTGACAATTTGGCTTACTTTTAGTGTTGCCCATTTCCTTGTTATTACTGATATGGTAGGCCTATTCTGCAGTTCTATATTATTCGTTACTACGTGTCTACGTTGCTTCTGTTTCTGTGATGAATTCCTCCCCTGACAATGAACCAGTTCACACTTGGTTTTTGTAGGGTGTCTCCTGTTAGAATTCAACATACGGACAGAATTTAGCGATATTGATTTTCGTGTGGCATGCATCTATAGTCATAGAGCTTGTTGACGTTGACCATATATGCCAGTGGTTCTCAAACTTTTTTAGACACGCCCAACGTTATGACAGTGAAAAATTTCGCGCCTCCTTGTCGTCAAAATTTCAATTGAACGCAGCTTCGCGCCCCCCAGATTGAGAACAACTGATATATGCTAATAAGTGTGACGTTACTGCTACTTACAGATTATGGACTGTTAGAACTTTTACTTTTTAGTTTTAGAAGAGTGTGACGTTTAATAGTTGACCCTACACTGTACAGAAAAATCTTTCAGGAATAAAAATGTGCTTTCACACCCTTCCAATGGGCGAAATCGAGTCAAATACTCCAATTGTGACAATATATGCTAGGGGTGTAGCGCTGTTTTCGTGTACCAAGCTCGAGAAATTTCAAAACGGTGGTGCACGCAAACAGAACCATCTACACCAGAGGCGGGCAACTTCTCCAGTCGGCGGGCCGGATATTGGAAAATTAAGTACTTGGTAGGCCGGATTCCTGAATAGATGCATAAATCACGTATTTATCCGCCAATATAGGGAATAAATCATATTCTTTGTAAACTTTATGTTAACAGCATAGAGACCAAAACCAGCATTCAATGAATTAATTCGCGTAATGTATACTTCAATAGCTGATGAAGTCAATGAGACATCCGTGGTTTCGATCAAAGATTTCAACAAGTTCTTTGAACTCTAGCCGCATGTCGGACGCAGAAACTCTTAGTAAAGACTACACGTGAACATTAGTTAGATAAGTGGTTCTCAGACGTTTTTAGACACGCCCCCTTTATGACAGAGATAGGAATTTCGTGCGCCCATTATCGTGATATCACACAATATCAAAATATCAAAATGAGCTACCAAAATATGCTAGCAATTCTAACAGATAGTTTGATGGCATGAAAAGTCATGGATGTTGATGGGATAATTGTCGAATATGAAATGAGGAATATACACAGGGGAAAATATATGAGCTGGAGGTAAATCGCGTAGTGCGCGAAAAAAATTCCAGTTGACTGCGACTTCGCGCTCCCCTTCAGAGGCTTTCACGCCCCGCCGTTTGAGAACCACTCAGTTAGATCGTAACGAAGCTTTGTCTTGTTAATGTTCATGGTCGAAAATGGTTGCTCGCACACAGACGTAGACTCGCAGGTTATATTAACATGGAGGGTCGAAAACTGTCTGCGGGACGCTCAAAATCCCGTCGCGGGCGGGATCCGGCCGGCGGGTCGTATGTTGTCCGCCCCTGCCCCACACCGTGTGATATATCTTTATAAGAATAAGTGTATGAGTCATTTTTACCCATTAGACGGGTGTGAAAGCCCAATTATCCACCTATACATGGTGTTTAACTGATTTCGACTCTTAGCTAATGTGGAAATCAAATAAATACACCTATATTTTCCACTCACGTATTTACAGTGGTATTCATACCCGCGTACCGACCGTAATATACGGGTGTGAATATCTACCATTGCTACACGAAGCCAGAACCTAGTACAGACTTCCACCACCACCATGTAAATCTAGCACATTTTAATCCAAATGATGCATATTGCATATAGACCGCGATATAATTCTGAGTTATGCTCTGTTGGTATGTAACGGTCTTTAGGGTGTGGATACACACACTTTTCGCTGAGGGTGTACCGTGTATTTTAATAGAATCTGACCTGAACCTTAGATTAGTTTGCGTTAACGATATATTTCGGTTTGATTTGATATTATCACCGTTTCCTAACCTTCTGCATACAAATGCTACTATACTTTGTGTCCTGCAAGGTTCAAAGATGGAGGAGGATCTGGGAGATTTCCTATTTTCGAATTATACGAAGCATGTTCGTCCCTCGAAAACCGTGAATGGCGTCGTCGAAGTGAAATTTTTCATCACGTTTCTTCATTTGATCAGGTGGATTATTAGCAATGAATCTGCAATGGGCCGTAATCTACCAGTAGAATTACTCGCGGTATAAGTTTCTATATATACAGAGGTGTTTAAAGTAGTCAGCGTTGCTACTCAAGTAGAAGTAAAAGTATGTCGCAAATTTCTACTCAATTGCGAGTAGCAGTAGAAATTTACAATTCCTAGTAGAAATCAAAAATGGAGTAGAAATTTTCGTATTCAAGTAAGTAGTTTGAAAAAGAAGATTTGGTTCACGTACTTTTGACAGGTAATTGAATGCCAGTTTCGAAATGACATGGGGTGTCTTTGCAACGAACACGAAATGAGTTGGTGCAAATTTTCAATAATATATTCAGCGACATTTATGACAATCTCACTTAGCAGATTTGTAAAAGCTACCAATCTAGTTAGTTTCAAGTGGCGTGATAGCGTAGTGGTATAACCCACAGCTACAATACCAAAGGGTTGTGGGTTCGACTCCGACGGACGTCGTCTCCAGAACTCCTACCTAAGTATTGGAGGTTTATCCAGGCTCCGCCTCGCCATTTCATCAGCGTAAGCGGTGTCTTAAAAAAAGCTCAGAAGTGGGCCGTGCCACAAGTCGGCAGCTACAGAATTAAAAAAAAAAATATCGGCCTCGTGTGAATGGCCATGACCATAGTACTCGACAAACACCACGAATACCGCAACCAACAATAGCAACTTAGAATTGACGTTCATATAACTACCTCATTTTTGATTAGTTCTACCTCTAGTTCCTGTTGTTGATTTTGAAAATGGAGTCGTCTTAGTTTCAGTTTTAGTTGTGTATTTAAAAAAATATTTGCTGAACAACAAGTAAACAGGTAGGCTATCATCGTTTGGCGTGAATCGTAGTACCGGTGTTCTGTTGTGTGATATTCCTGCAGCCGTTGCTAGCAGCATCTTCACTACTAATAGTGGGTGGTCAGGGTGGCTGTGAAGTTTCGAAACGTGAGTAGTTCTATTTCTAGTTCCGGTTGCCGGATTTGAAAAGAGGGTATAGTTCTACTTCTTAGCTGAGTGTTTTGAAAATTGAGTAGTTCTAGTTCTATTTGCGCGTTTTCAAAAGTGAGGTGCTCTGTTCGAAAAAGCGAGCAGTTTCAGTTGTAGTTCTAGTTGCGCATTTGAAAATCTACTATAGTTCGTACAAGTCTGATGCTTAGATGATCTTAAGTTCCGTTGTCAACAAAAATGTGAAAATGTCAATGCGCACCATGTCCTCGTTCCCATTCTTGCATTGAAGTGTCGATGAAAAGTCGGAACAAATGACAACATCACAATACATCACACTACGTTGGAACGACCCGAGGCTGAGATGGAATCCGGCCGATTTCGGTGGCTTGTCTGGGATCCGAGTGCCGTCGGATTTCGTGTGGAAACCGGATTTGGCGCTGAGTAACAAGTATCAACTAGCTCTAGCTTGTTTTTGTAGAGCACTGATTTTTGAACCTTTTTACACCGAATTGATTTTTTTTATTTCTTACCAGTTAATTACATCTTGGTTCTAAAGTGCCGAGAACGAGTCGATGTTAGTGGTGAATGTTTTCACCGGTTATTCAGATGCGAAATTTATATTATTTAGAAAGTTCGTGTTTGAAAACGCTGACTCGAAAATGTAAGACGGTCCAAACAATTGAGAATTTGCAAATCAACGATAATGGATTTGCTTTTGTTCAAAATCTAAGTAAATACTGAGGCAGATAAGCCACTTGCGCAGTCTGGCCATTGTACTTTGTTATGCCCTAGTATTGTGTTATGCAAACACAATTTTCAATATTTTCGTAATAATTTTCCAGCATAGACGGTAAATATGACAAGTCCGTCCCCGTGAACGCCGTGCTCAATTACACGGGGGATATCGAATGGTTGCCGCCTGCCATATACAAGAGTTCGTGTCAAATTCAAGTGGAGTATTTTCCATTCGACTGGCAAAACTGCTCACTTCGGTAATAGACATTTCGTGATCATGACTTGTACAAACTATTGGAGTTTGAAAATACGAAACTAGAACTGGGGCTATTCAATTTTCAAAACTCGCAAATAAAACTAGAATTAGAAATATACTCCCTCTTCAAAACTAGCAACCAGAACTAGAAATTGAACTAAACTGTAGCAACTACTCACTTTTCAAAATCCATAACTTGAACTAGAACTAGAAATACTCATTTCTCAAAACTACCAACTAAAACTAGAACTAAAACTACTCAGTTTCCAAAAGTTGCTACTTGAACTAGAACTAGAAATAAACACTTTTAGAAATCCACAACTAACACTAGACCTAGAACTAGTCATTTCTCAAAAATAGCAACTAGAATTGGAACTACTCACTTTCTAAACGTTGCAACTAGAACTAGAGCCATATAGGCCTACTCTCTTTACAGAAGTCACAGCTTGAACTAGGACTAGAACTATACTCACTTTTGAAACCTCACAACTTGAACTAGAACCAACGGGCCTTAAACACCCGCGACTATGACCAAAATGAAACTAACTATGGATTCAATTCCGTAGCAACTCGCTCATTTTTGATTTATTTTTAAATGCGTAATTAGAACTGTGAATACCAAAAAAAAAACAGAAGTTAATTGCCTGCCAACTAAGTAGATTGGAAGTGTGTACAAGTCTGGATCTCGTATATGCGAAGATATCAATGACATGTATTCTTTCTGTGTGCAGATTTCAAAGTTTTACGTACGGCATGGACGAAATTAATCTCCACCCAGAGTACAGAAAGGCCGTGGTTGACAAGGAAGCATATACCGACAACGGTTTATTTTGGATAGTATATTGATATTGAAACTATCTCATTGAGCTGACATTCTTGAGATGTAATCGTCAATAATTAGTAGTGAATTGCAAAGAACTTTGTATATCAACAATCGCATCAACAATAGCTGAGTTCTTTTCAATTCTGCACTAAGTTGCTGACGATAACTCCTGACGAGTGTCAGCTGAATATATTCGGATTCATTTCAATATATTATCTAACTGTATTTTACGGCTCTGTGTATCCAAGAGTCTCTTCAAAATCGTTTGTTTGTTATTTATAATCCATTTCAATTTCCCAGTAATAAACTGCACTATACGTTTTCAGGAGAATGGGAAATCGTGCACTGTCCAGTCAGAGTGAACACAAATCCGTCCAATCTTGAAAAGCAGGACGTCACGATGTATCTGATTATCAGAAGAAAACCGCTTTTTTACATCATCAACATCATAGTACCGTGCGTACTTATTTCGTCTCTGTCGGTCGGAGTGTTTTATCTGCCGAGCGAATGCTGTGAAAAGACGAACATGAGTATTTCGGTTTTATTGGGTGAGTTCAACTGTTATACTTGTACCAACTACCTTTAGTTAGTTACCTGTCTAGTTAGTTGACGGTAAACTAAGTATACTGTTTTTGTTAACAACAGTTCTTATTCTAGCTGCGTAATTTGCAATTTGAGTAGTTCTAGTTCTAATTGCGGATTTTGAAAACTGAGTGCTTCTAGTTTAGCTCATCTCGATGCCACAGAGGTGGGATGACACATTTCGAGAACGGTGACTTTCTAAGGATAATGACTGCTCTCAAAATGTTGTTTTTGCACTTCCAACTTCTATTTCAGACCACATCATATTTAGAGCGCTGTCCCGCTATAATCGGACGGAGAGAGCGCTTGAGATAAATGTACAATGCACGGACTAGGCTGGTGTATTCTGATCAAAGTCGACTCCAAGGCACTCAATCGAAATATGACCGGCCTCTTTCAAATATGTCGTCTCGATCATTTTTCGCGCAGACAAGATCATCCCAAAAATCTTTGCCAATTGCATAATTAATGATATTTGCATTTTCTGCATATACACTCAGGGGGTGAGTCAAGGGGCCAGCCATTCGCAGAGCACGATGGGCGTGTTCATATAAATATAGGGTAACGCTGCTGCGGTCCTGGAAATGTTGTGTCGTTTTCCCCAAGTTAACAAAATCCCGGGGTCATTTACATTCATAAACTACATGACTTCGTTGAAGTGCAAGAAGCACGTCTTTGCGTGTTGCAGGGAGCAGTCGGGTTGTCGTAAAAAATCACGTTGGTCTCCACGATGTAACACAATCTGACTTCAAAAATCAATATATTTCCAAAGCTGATGGAAATAGGAATTCGGGTGGAAGCTCAAATTGTAAAAAGCAAGTCGTTTAGTTCAATTAGAACTGGGAGTAGTCTAAATACATAACGACTCATGTAATAGTAAGCAATACTTATTTCAGTACTAAAAAAAAACAGAATTACTTTGCTACGGACCACCTCTGGTTTACCATTTGGAGAAACCCTTGTATTGACATAATTCGATTCACGCTACTGCTTAAAATCAAATATACCTCGCGTGTATAGTGAATTGATAATGTTTGATGACCATCGATCGACGATTAGTTTGCTGATTAGAATTGGTGCTTGTCGTGAAGACTTACCGAAACAAATCGATGTCCAATTTACTCGGCGAAACCCGCGTATTCCGCGCAATCCAATCATACGCACGAACGCGTGGGCCTAGATTAAGTCTTGCTAATACCACACATATTAAACCGATAGTCAAAATATATGTCATCTAGCCTAGCATCTAATGTTTCAGGACAGTTTTATAGCCATTGTTATGTTGGACATGAATTAAAGTATGCTTAACGAAACCTGTAAGCATAGGTGGTCAGTAACGAAGTAGGGGAGATGGAGTACCGATGGATCAAAAATTGGAAAATGATCTCTGGCCCTCAAATCCTCAGCCTAGAATAGCAGATCTTTTGCTGTCTCAACACTTTGATACAAGCTCTACATATCGCGGACATTTACATGAATATCCTCCTTTTCAAAAAATGATAATAAGCCGTACGCTCAAAACTCAAATTTTTCAACTTGTTTTGTTGTGTAGCAATCTAAGCTATAGCAAGCAAATGAAGAATGTTTGTTCGCCACCTTCAAGAATAAAGTAGTTTGTATCAACTCAGATCACGTTTTGATTTCTGCCGAAATTTACAAATTTAATTCCTCATACATATTACCCGCAAATCGACATTTGACTTTCGTAATAGCGATAAAACATCACAGGTAACTCTGGTTTACACCCTCTATATATATGTAGGCGTGTTTCTGCTGTTAAGTGATTAGTTAGTCCAACTATTTTGCTTGATTTGGCTATGGTACCACAGGTCCCCAACCCTATAAATATTGTAATTGAGTTGAAAATGCTCCCCTCAAGAATGATATTGATTCAAAAAAATATGTGCCATGATATACCCTGATACAAGCTTTACACTTGCCATCAAAAAATATTTCGGGTTTGTTAGTCTGGAAGGTGATATAGAAAAATGTAAATGTCGATCCAAATTTATTTCACAGCCCCTAAAACGTAAACCATCTGTCACAGACACCATAACTCACCCAGGTCAAAATGTTTTTCATGTGAGGAAAGATTCTGTCTGCATGCCATTGTAGACAAAGTCGCGTACTGTAATCATGGGGTTATCACAGATAATTTTTCAAGTATTTTCGGTCCCAGTGTCTCCCCTACTTCTACATTTCGAAGTACTTCAAGTTGATTTCGCCTTCTCGCACTAGTTCAAGTGCGTATGATTTTAGACTGCTTCTACAGCACAGTTTATAGTTATTTTAGGAAAATCTAGGCCTAGAATATTTACTTTTTTTACTTACTTGTAAATCTATACTTGAGTATCGACGGTGACTACTTTGACCAACTCTGCTCCGTACTACAATGTTGTGACATCACGAAAATTACCGAAAAAGCATCATGTCTGTCATGATTCTGTTGTAAATCTAAAATCTGCCTCTAAAATTCGCAATTGCCAATCATATCGAATTTCCATCCTGGTTCTATGGTGTGATTCTCAATATATATGACTGGGACGAATTTTATGAGGTGTCAAAATATCAAAATTTTGTCATAATTGTAGCGTTTGGTCAAAACATTGTAAAAATTGTTAACAAAGTCAAAAAAATTATGCAATCTGCATTCCGCTTGTATCGTAGATCATTCGACATTTGACATCTTTTAACCCACTTAATCGGCCTATACCGTTGTAGGCGGCCCATTGTCTGCTCATTATGAATCATAAACGGTCAAATGAAACAAATAACTTGACATAGTGTTATGCTCAACGTACCGCAGTGGTTCTTTTCTCAAGAAGCGCATGATGATAAATTGTGATGTAGAAAACATTGTCAGAATGAAGCAACACGGTTTGTCACCAGCAGTGTACTCGTAACTTCAGTGTTGCCAGCCAACAACCGTGGCTGTTAAACGATCTTTCTCCAAACACTGTCTAGCCAAGAATGCAGAAAAGTATCTTTCGTTGTACCCAACAAATTTTTATTATTTCTACCATAATGCGTGATGTAAGTAGTGGAATTAGTGGCGAGATAGCGCAGTGGTATAATCCGCGGCTGCAACACCAATGGGTGCGGGTTCGAGTCCGACCGAGGTCGACTTCTGAATTAAGATATCTAAGTGTTGGAGGTTTACCTAGGCTCCTCCTCGCCGCCTCATCCGCGTCAGCGGTGTCTTACAAAAGCCTAGAGGTGGGCCGTGCTATAAATCGGCAGTTACGGAAAATAAAAAGAATATCGGCCTGGTGTAAATGACCATAGTAGTCGACAAACACCATGAATACCCAAAACAAAACAAACAAACAAGTAGTGAAATTCTTCATGGGTCCATATTTCGTTAAAGTAAAGTATTTTCATGTAAAAATTTACGAGTTTCTAAGTTGAAAAGTTTTTACAGGCCAAACTACTTCTTAAGGACTGACAGCTCAAACCAGAAATGAACATAAGAAATACAATTATAATATTATGTGCGAAAACGCAAAATTACATACATCAGGGCAAAATGTTGTCGAAATTAAGTTTTTTAACGCCAAAATCTTCCATTTTTCATGTAGTGTATGTATGGAAAGATAAGGTGTTTTCATATATTATATATACAGCAATAAAAATACGTCTCTTGAACCCTGACTGCATTGCCACTCTTCACCACTATGATGTTTGGAATATCGATTGATTGAATCCTGTGGTGTTCACGAAACGTATTCGAGCGCGTGTGTCCATTTAATGATTCAAAATCTCATTAGGTACATGATCTTGTTCTGATAAAGGCGATTTATAGGTCAGTTGGAGTCAAATAATCCCGATTGAAACATTGAAATGCAAGGGTCAGATCAATGACCAACAAGTTGACATTGGTATCCGTGGCAATATTGCTGAACGCACCGCGCAAAGACTAATTCGAAGTTTTTTTTTCGTCCCATCACATATGAATGAGGTGAAATGGTCACAGATTCGGATAACTAGATAATTATAGATCATGATTAGACTCATTAAAGCGAAATGCCGGTAATGTAGTTCTTATCTAACTTGAGGAGTGTTTTACGCTCACATTCGAATTTCAAATTCATTTCTGGTTTTCCTGAAAATGCTACTGGAGAACTACATAGTGCGAAACGAGTCAAGCTTGCTGTACGTACATGCATTTGTACTGTTGGTGATCATGAACATCAACTCTAATTTGATATGAACTGAGCTTGACTATGGTTGTACTTCTTTCTAATTCACAGTTCGTAAATTCAGCCATCCAAATTTGGATTTAATACGGTAAAAATACTGTGTAGCCATCATTCCAATCTAATTTGGAAACGTTGGACATTTTTTAGTCGTTCAAGTCTGCATGCAGCGATTGAAGTGCTAGCCTTGCCGATCATACATGCAAGGTTGTAATGACTCGAGTCAGACTCGAGTCACGATTTTTTTGTGACTCGACTTGACTCGAGTCATTTTCTTGAAATGGGAAAATGACTCGACTCCAGTCAATATTTGGATTGACTCGACTTGTACTCGACCCAAGTCATTGACTTGGCTTATTTTATATGACTCGAATACGAATAAAAATCGCGAATCGTAATGGCTTAATGGCTAGATCAACGCATCTGACGAATTCTGCTGACATCGCTATTTGTCACCACTGCTTTCGTTGCACTTAGTCTGATATCAGATAGGCCGTAAAAACAACAGACAATGGTACATAGTAGCAATACATTGTACAAAATCATCCAGTGACGAAAAGGTAATAAATCCTCCGCAATCAAAGTACCGTACTCAAAACTTTTCAATTATACAAGCAAAGAATCGAAGCAAAGTTCAAATAGAGCCAATGAAATGACTCAGATGGTTCAGTACTTGGAAGAGACTGATAAGCTCACGTGTAGATTTGAAGGCGATGACTATTTGCATTTTTGGGCGACTAGAAAGAATGGAGTATCCAACGCTCTTCAATGAGGTTCAAAAATGCTTGTCAATTCCTGCATCTAGTGCACCAGTGGAAAGTGTATTCAGTAAATGTGGATGTATTCTAAGGCCATGCCGCTTTAATATATCTGAGGATCTGGTATTTTTGAAGTGTAACTCATCATTGATTTGATCTGCCGTCTGTGAAAACACACAAAACCCTCCGTCCATTTGACGTTTTATTAGGTATGTGCATTGTGCACTTGAGTAATAAGGAATGGCTATAATGTTGTGTGATGTTTGTACAGTAGGGCTGTTCAAATATAACTTCTTTTTTATTTTACTTGATGGCTACTTGATAAAATTGTTATGTTGCATTAAAAGAACACTGAATCTGGTTAAATTTTAAAAAGTAGAATCAATGATATGAGAAGAGAAAATTTTGGATTTGAAAATTAATGGAGTAATTTTAGTGAGAAATTCTTTCGTATGATATTATTACATACTAGTGGTAAGCCGACTATTTTTTCATATCCAAAATATCATACTCTGATAACTTCGCTTGTTCTTGTTAGAATTGAGCCAAATTTGCTATGAATCATATTTTTACACAATCTAACAATATCGTGAGGTAGCCAGTAAAATTCCAAAATCTATATTCGTAATTAATCCAAAATTTTCTCCCAGTGCATTACTTTCTACCGGTCGGAATTGAGCCAAATTTGAGTTTTTTTAGGCAATCTAACAATTCTAAGAAGTAGTCGGAAAATTGGAAATTTTTTTAACTGCCCCAATTATTTCTCCAATGCCGTAACTGCGATGTAGTCTGTAATGCAAATGGGAAAACCTTTAGTAATATCAAATGGTATCTGTTTTTTGTCACTGCACATAGCTACATACATGCTTTTACAGCATGCTGGCCAGGTGAAAATACCCCTACATAAACACGCATCTGTTGATTCTCTATTACCTTATTTGTCGACGTGCATTCGTAGGTTCTCTATCAGATAGTATGTAGACTTGAATTCGTTGGTTCTCAATCAGCTATTTGTGAGCTGTCGTCGATGTGGTCGTAATAGAAACTGAATGCTGGTATTTGTGATGTATCAGACTGACAAGACAGATATTTGATTTTAAGTTCTAAGATTAGTAAAGTTATCATATTGGCGGCATGTCCCGTCTATCTGTAGCATCGGTAAATGAGGCCAGGAACTGTCCGTAATCTACCAAAATAAACATGTGCCAAGACTGTGGTAGGGACAAAATAAGCATGTTAGACAAGCAAGGAATTCGATATCACCCAAGCAGGATTGAAAACATTGGATGAACATGACTTCAATACTGTGACTTGGACTCGGACTCGAGTCATAACACTATGACTTGGACTTGACCCGGTAAACGGTGACTTGGACTCGGACTCGACTCGGTGATGAATTGAAAATGACTCGACTTGACTCGAGTCAAAACCACAAAAGTAAGATTGACTCGTGACTCGGAACCATGTGACTTGGTTACAACCCTGCATATATGCGGTGAATATGTCTATATATCTGGACCTTTGATTTATGCCTGCAATGTATCATATTCAGGATTACCGGTTTTCCTTCTGCTTTTGGCTAAACGTGTTCCAGAGACTTCACTAGCAGTTCCCCTGATCGGAAGCTATCTACTGTTCACTATGTTCACCGTTACTTGTTCGGTGATATCCAGGTAATGATGATGAAGAATAAACTAAGTTCGCGGCCCAAGACTACGGTGACTTGCTCAGACCTATATTTTTTATTCTGATTTTCTTTTTTTGCATCGTTCATCCATTGCAGTATGGATCGAATCCATCGTCATCGTCACACTTGTTAGCGATTGTACAGCATCTCCTTGTTTTTGTGTTTCAATTTCATTTTTTTCACGCCCTGTGACAATCATCATTATCAATCTGCGTTTTTCGTTCTCTGTAATCGCTAGCTTAGGTTTTTTGTTTACTTTGCGGAACAAACAGTCGTGATTGTTACATGATTCAAATCAGCGGTCGTCGACTCATCATGAGTCACGGGCCACTTTTGAAATTTCGTAGAGGACGCGGGCCGCAAGAATGCAATATCGAGACAAAATAGAGGCCTAGACCGCACTTTCAGCAACGACGTTTTAAATCTTTACGTCAGTAGGCTACAACGCTGTGCTCTCTAACATGGGCGACTGGCATAGTTTCAACAAAAGAAGTAATATTTTCATGAAGAAATACAAATTCAACGAAAATAGCATTATCATCGATTTCATTTTATTTTGAACTATGAGCTGTACACGATACCTGACGACGCTTTTCAGCGACCAAGAAATCGATATTGACGCTAACGAGACACTATACTAGCTGAAACACTATCTCCTCGTAAAGCGCAGGAGCTTTCTTTGAAACGGCAACAATTGGAACTGATATCATTTTGGCATTTCAATTCGATTTGATTAGCGATCTTCCAACTTCTGAAATCATATTTGTACTCCATCTGTGCTTATTCTATTCTGCCATGCGTCATTTGGTGTTGTGTTTGAATTATACCGCGATATACTTGAGAGGTAAATTCTGTTTCCTTGTCCCACCTTCTGGGCGTGAATACACACTCTTCGCTATAACAATATAAGGTAAAGGTAACGTCGCACACTGTAAAGAAAATCGTGTATTTCGCCGATTTTCGTCCTACCGTAGAGTGCGAATCAGGAAAACGGCACTTTCAGGTATCAAAATGTATCATGTATCAAAACGCCCTTCCGATGGGTGAAAATGAGTCGAATACTCCAATGCTCAATGAGGTGTATAAAAAGCTAATTTTGAACAGCCCTACTTTCTACCCATGGATTCAGAGCGTATCTTTATTACAATTATTCTTTCTAATTCGAATTTCCTGCCTTGCAGCGTTTTCGTATTGAGCATACACCACCGGTCTCCTCTTTTACACAAGTTGGGCAAGAAAACGCGCCAAGTTTTTCTAGAGTTTTTACCACCGTTACTATGCATACCCACTCAAGCTCTTCCGCCGCTAAAAAACATTTCGAAACCGAATCCTGTGAAAGAGGTAAAGAATCAGAGATCGATGTTACATGCCGAATCGAATATGGCAAGTATCTTTTTCATTCTCTCTATTTATTACTGATATGATGCGGATTAGCATTTATCTTACATGCATATTATTCGCTAGTGGATAAGCACTCTGACATAGAGTGGTAACCAAGTCACAATATCCCGAGTCATATGTCATTTTCTTTTTATAGCATTGACTCGAGTGGAGTCATATTCAATTCACCACCGAGTCAAGTCCGAGTCAAAGTCAGGGTGCAATGAGTCGAGTCTTAGGCCTAGTGTTGAGACTCGAGTCCGAGTCCAAATCTTATAGTCCGCAGTTCATTATCAAGATCAGGTCATGTTCAGCACACTTCTGTGAAACTTTTGAGTAATATTGAAGGCCTCGCATTTCGCATTCATAATATAATCATTTTTTTATTGTTCACATGTTTATTCAAATAGATAAAAAAAAAAGGGATGATAATCTAATTTGGAAAAACCTGTGTGTCTATAATTCTAATTCTGACGAGTGTCTGCCGAACACATTCGGGTTTCTTTCAATATCCTTATATTATTCAATTGCACATTCATAATATTGCTTTTTCGTGCCTTGCAGTCTGGCAAATCACATTCATCACAAAAGAATCAACCAAGCCTTCATCAACACATATTGAGAAACCAGGACGATCAAGATTGCAGTGGCGTAGATATCATGGCTTTCGGGAGAAAAAGTATTGGTATCAACGCGGTACCTAGAGTGCCCGCAGACGAACTGAACCAAGCCCAATGCACTTCTGCATGTCCGGGAAAGATGTCGGAACAACACGAATATTTCAGACTTACATGCAATAATATCGCCAATGACAGATCTGAATATGCTGTCAATTCCAGAAATCTTAACCCAGCCGAGAGGAACAGTTTTGTTGAGGAAGAACGATTTGATTCGGTGCTTGGACGTTCAGCTAATGGGAGGTTTGACTCAAACGTAGCCGGTCCAGACGCCACTTCTACGAGTCGAAGATCGAGAATCTCAGACCGCACAGTAGACGAGTGAGTGAAATAGGACAATAGGTACAATCATTGCCGTAACTGCCGCACCCAGAACCTCGAATGGGGGAGGGGGATTATTTCGCAAATCAATATAAATTATAGAATATCTTGTGGGAGATTTAACACGGCTGCAAAATTTCCTTCTTGCTTAGCGCGATTTAGTAGCCTACCATTTTATGTCTACTTTCTAATATGGGAAACCCTCAGCGCCCAATAAAAAAGTACGCACCATTTATTTCAAAATAGGGATGCCAGCACGGGCCATTAACGCTTCACGACATACCAAGACGTCTGAAGTTTCGGCCAGCAAACGACTCTGCGAAGTGTATTACCAACAACAACGTTTGCCGAAAATCACCGCCGCATGTTGGCTGAAACCATCAATATATGGCCAATTGTTCATCGTCCATAGGCGCTGATTAGTCCTGCGCTTGCTACCAGAAGTCACCATCCTCAGCTCTACCAATAAATATGATCATGTGGACTAAGAGAGGATGAGAAAATAATAGGAATAAGTGCAATTACCATTATTATAGACAAAATTCAATTCTTGATATGAAAATGTTTCGCGTTATGCGCGACTGCGCACAAGTATATATTGTATTGTATTGATAAGGTACGACAGCGGTGCTTATAGCCTTATGAGTAGGGCGGGTTTTTTGACATTGTAGCGTTGGGTTAAAATTTGCCAAAATTGTTTACACAGCCAAATTTTTCTTGACCTCTGCATTTCATTTATGTCGAAGATTTTGCACTGCCGGTGAACTTATCATCTGATATTTTACAGCTTGTAGCCTACTTTATAGGCCTACCGTTGTAAACGGTCCATCGTCTGCTCATTTAGAATCATAAACGGTCAAATGACACAATGAAACGCCAACACATAGAAACTTGCTAGAACCGAGACTTGAACCAACAACCATTGGTGTCATGACGGTGTCGTTTAGCCCACTGCATCACTCGCTTCATCACATGTAGCCTATATAGGCCTATAGAGCCCCTATAAAAGTAAAACGTGCTTTTTCTGGTAGTGATAGAAAGACCCACCATGTCAACTATTTTGCAAATAACACATCCGTTCACTTATGTTTATATCATTCACAATTCAGCGAACAATCCTCCGATAAGACGGACCAGGAAACAGATTCTCTTGTGCAGGAGGATCCTACGAATTGGACACACTGTCTCACGGCTGTTATGGTCATGCTGGAATTTGCAAAGTTTAATGACATGCGAAATACGGTTAGCAGTCGATGGACACATGAGTTTGATACCTTATTTCAAGTTGATTTTGCAGAAGTCCAAGCATTGGAAAACCATAGCGATGGTGGTGGACTATATAATGTTCAGAGGATTTCTAGTTTTTTATGTTGCTGGAACTCTTTTCTTCGCGATCAAGGTTAGTTATAGATCCAGTAACTGTCATACTATAGAAACTAACTGCGGGTGGATTCTAAATAAGTGACTTCACTTTTTGAGGACTTCTACAAACCAGAGATTTAGTTAATTTACCGTCAACTAATTACTGTTTTTTGAGTAGTTCTACTTCTAGTTCTATTTGAACATTTTGAAGAGTGACTAGTTCTAGTTGTAGTTTTAGTTTCGCATTTTGAAAAGTGAGTAGTTCTAGCTGTAGTAGTTCTAGTTGAGGATTTTGAAGAGTGAGTAGTTCTAGTTCTAGGTCTATTTGTAGGTCTAGTTCTAATTTCGGATTTTGAAAAGTAAGTAGTCTGTACACGTCTGACTGCTGGGCAACCAGATGCAGCTAGCATCCTCTTATCGCTTCGTAAGGAGACATGATGATGTCATAATTAGTTATAGAAATTAAAATGGGTCTCGTACGAAAGCCGCTCTCGAAAATATAAATTATATCTGGTCAGGGCTCTGAAATACCCCAGAATTCCCCTCTTGAAAGTCGAAAATTGGCGTAGTTTGTTAAATCGGAACAACGCCCATAACGATGGCCTTTTTCGGCGTCCCGTGCCGTCTTCTAGCCAGAGGTGGTCAAAGTAGACAGCATTTTTACTTATGCAGAAGTAGAAGAAACGTTCTAAATTTCTATTCGGGTTTCAGTAGAAATTGAGACATCCAGGCGAGTAAATAACTAAGTATTGTCGGCCTAGTTTTGCACAGAAAACTGAAAACTATCAGGTTTAAGTAGAATTGGTTTGAAACATATCAAGTATGCAAAATCTAAGTGAAGTAGAAGTTGAAGTACTTTGTTTTTGGCCAACTCTGGTTACATTGTCGATGTTTCACTAGGCTAGGCCCAAAATCCTGCAAATATAATTTGTTACAACTGATTCTATTTCAAGGCACTGACCAACTACCCACCAGAGCATCCGTTTCACAGCGGAGATCATGGCTATGTCAGCTGCTGGGACGATGACTCAAACTCGCATTAGTCTGAATCCAGATGAAGATGCACTCCGCGAACATAGCGAATATGAAAGGCACAAAGAAATGAAATGAAAATGCATTGCTATTGGAAAACGATGGCCTGAAGACTATTGATTACCTGAATTTTTGTATTTATTGATATTTTAATTAATCCACTCATTTTGACTTGGTGGATTACAAGGTTTGATTCATGTCGCATAATAAGAAAGGCACGATCTGAATACACAGGTAGTAAGAGTGGTACGTTTGCAACCGATGAATGTTAAGCTACTTCAGCAATTCGGTAAATTTTTACCTCAACGAAAAAACAACTCATGGTTGTAAAGATTTGACTTGACTCGAGTTATTTCCGTAAAATGCGGAAAATTACTCAACTTGACTTGAGTCAATATGTGTATTGACTCGACTTGTACTCGACTCATTTCGCATGAATTAGCCAAGTCATATGATTCTGGACTAGGGCGGCCGAGACCGACATTTCATTGTTACGTCGAAGAATAGTAAGCTACCTCACTGTTGATATCTCGTCTATCAGTACTGGCACTTGGAAATGCGGCCAGGAACTGTTGAAAGTGAGGAAATTTAGTATATTACGAATGCGAAGAATTCGATGTCACCCGTGCAGTGTTGTGAAAAGTGGATTTAGAAAAACTTGAACTGGAAACTGAACAATCAACACAATGACTTGGACGAGGACTTGACGTCGTGGTGAATCGAAAATGACTCGACTTGAATTGACTCGAGTCAAACCTACCAAAGAAAGATTGACTTGTGACTCTGAACCTATCGACTTATTGGTTACAACCCTGGCGATACTTCTATTGACCGGCTTGTGAAAATAACTTGAAATGTGACCTGCTACGATACATGATTTTTAATTTCCGATACTCCAAAACAACTTTACAAATCACAAGATAGATCCCAATGACGGACCCCGTAATCTCTGCGGTATTTGAAATGCGTGTGATTTCAGAAACAGATTTTTATACATGCATTGTTGTAATGATTTCAATCATTATAATTTAAGCAAATCTTTCCAATGGACACTTATCGCTGGATAAACGTGATTTGTATTTGCACCAATACAGTGGTTCCCAACCTTTTTGTCTTCATTCCCCACTTCAGATTTATTCCGAGCCTTCATTCCCCACCAGGACCGTAACCGCTCGGCCCCGCTGAGCCTGTACGCTTTTCCCTGCAACTTATCAGCTACATTGGGTCTACTGTTTAATGCGTCGGCTTACTTCGACTAAACGCCCGAAGCGCGAAAATTTATATAATTCGTGTTTGAATCGGCCGGTTTGATCGGGAATTGCATATATTTTGCTATCAATTTTATCCCCTCTCTGCTCACGTAATCAGATTGAACGGTAAAGCTGAATGAGCTGTGTTGGAAAAGATAGGACCCCTAAATAAGAATTAAACATCTTCGGGTACACCCGTTGGTATATTGACTTCGTCACACTATGCTATTTCGTTACCTCCTATATATATCTGCTATGTCAAAAGATATGGAAATCGCCAAAACTAAAAGGCACACACGATTTCAAATTGGTATTGCTTTACTGGCAAATTATTTTTCCCTGCGGGATGGCATTTGTCCTGTGGGGTTCAGATCACTAGAACAGGAACATTCGGCGCCAGCCATTTAGCGATTTAAAAATATATGTTGTATATTGAATATATATAACGAAGTTTTGGGTCACCACATGGGCATTCCTTCTCGGTCAAGGTCTTCTCGCTGCTGATCGTTCTGGCACACTTCTCGGAGTTGCATGTTACATGGCCTATAATTTCATATGCCTTGGTGCGTCCTGGCGCAGTAATGACCGACGCCGAAGTCTCCATTTCTATAAATTCTATAAATTCTACGTATTTTCATGGGGGAAGGGTACCCACTAATCAGATATTCGGCATTATTAAATCGCACGCCCAGCGCGATAATTTTTTGAAAAAGTGGCATAAATTTCAAAATAAATACTTCAATTTATATTAATTCACGAAATAATTTTGGGCCCCTTCGAGCTCTCCCCCCCCCCCCAATTAGGGGGTTTGGGGTGCGGCAGTTACGGTCCTGTTCCCCACTACCCCGCACTTTTGTCATCACAGAGCAGCTATATTTGCTTGTTTGAGTACACAAGACACACAACCACACCAGTACGCAAGACAACCGCCAATAACTGCATCATAAAACGTATTGTGAACCAATACCAGTAACGCTCAAAATTTCGCGAAAGCGTTATTTCACGTCAGACTAGTCGTGCTGGATGCGTTTGTGAGTTAAAAATGAGGTTTTGTGAACAACACGCAATATAATTTTCGATACATACATTCCAGAGCAGTCAACTGGTAACGGTAATTGCGCATGTGTCTCCGTGAATTTGTTAACTGTCCTGTAAATAATTTTGAACAAATGCGTCTATTCCCCACCAGAAACCCTTGAATTCCCCACCAGTGGGGAATTCTTCACCGTTTGGGAACCACTGCACTAATAGAACACTCAGTTTATGTAACGATTCCGTAATCCGGCCCGCCAAAGGAAGCAGTCTTCTACCCCTCATAATATATGTCGGAAGCTGGAAACACATCACACTGCACCGGTCCGCCCAAATAAGACATATATATATATATACTTTAAAAACATTTAATCCATTTTATAATAAGAAAACATAAAATGAACGGTTGGTAGGTTTTCAACAAGACTTAAAAATCCATAGTCACAGAACACGAGAAATGGCCATGCATTTCTGGTACCAACATTACAGAACAATAGATCGATGCTCGTTCTTATAAAAACAATCGTAGATTTTAAGCAGATTTAATTCTACGCAGTGGATCTATGACGACCCCGATCAATCACGGTGCTCTAATTCACAAGTATTTGCTCGTTCACGATTATCACCACACACAGACGGAAAAGGAATCAATTCATAATGGACAACTTTGCGGACGCTTACAATGGGAAGCCTCAACAGCGCAAGAAATATTTCTGTTTGTCCGGAATACGCAGATATCACCTCACAGATATGCGATTTTTACTAAGGCATCGAAAAATGGAAGCTGCAAGATTACTACAATGGGAAGTATATCGAAACTATCATTGTAGTTGATAAAGTAATTCTTAGCTGCAAGGACCGTATAATTTTATTACTTTAAAGAAACTTATCTCACTTCTCGACTTATACCATAATAACTAATACTCGAACTATTGTGGCCAGCGCTAATATGAAGTTGCCAGTCTCAAGATTGCGTCAACGGTACCGGGGGCGGTGGGTATTCGGGCGGAGATGGCAGTTGCGGTTGCGAATCTAAAAATACATTATCACTCTCAGCAGCAGGAGACCAAGGTGCCGGGTTCGCCCCAGATGATTGCGACACTTGTTGAGCTGGCATTTCAGTGCTATGACGCTGGGCAACATTCCAGTTATGTACTTCGTACGGACTTGCTGGATTTTGATGGTTTTGTGCTGATCCAACTTGATGAGTACATGCAGTCTGTGGGGAGACATAATGCCCGTAAAACACATCACCGCTGTGCGGTCTGATAGCGCGCATCTGTCGTTTTTTGGCGATCATCTGCATGACTTGCATGTCCGTCGAGTTCAAGGACGCCATGCTACGATTGGTGTATTCGTCGCCTAGGTTCGAGGTCACGTGGCCCATTGATCTTTCGTTCGTCCAGTTTGCTCTTGGTATCATAGGAAAACGTGGGAAAAATCCTGGTTTTTGAGACTTAGGCACGCAGTAGTATGGAGATAAATCGACTTGACTCGGTCGCACTCTTTCCCAACCTGTGTCTAAATCAGGGTAGGGCAATCCTAGATTGCTGCGTTTGTGATAAGGCACATTTTCGCGCGAAATTCTGTTTTGGTGACTTCCACAAGGTTGACAATGTCTTCGACAGGTCCTAGACCTGGATTTACCTTCCACCATGCGGTAATAATCGTACCAGTTCACACAGGGGTGCTTTGAGATGTAATCCCACCAGGGCATGTTTTCTAAATGCTTCAAAGTGTCGCCTTCTGTACGTTCGTTGGGTTTTGGCGTAGGCACACGGTATGAATTTTCTTGCGTAGTTTGGTTTTCGACCTGATTTTCAACAATTGGTTCGTCCATAGTATCATTTTTTGATTTACGTCGACTTGCGATGCATGTGCATATCCACATGAAAGCCAGTATGATAATAAGCACGGCGATTACGATGCTGGAGTACAAAATCACGGCCACGCTGTAGGGTACGTTTGGAAACATGTCTTTCGGATTTGTGAGTATTTCCCACAATGACATGTTGTTGTCTGGCACAGTGTCATCCGTGTTTATGGTGTCTTGAGACGTATTCTGTGCTGGAAAGGAGAGGTTGAGTTTGAGATATGATGCGGAATATATTCAGGGGTGATCAATGTAATCTCTGTTGGTACTCAAGTAGAAGTAGATGTAACGCCGTAAATTTCCACGCAATTAGAAGTACTGTTAGTAGTAGTTAGCAGTGTTGGGATGACTCGAGTCATGACTTGACTCGAGTCAGACTCGAGTCACCTTTTTCGTATGACTTGACTTGACTCGAGTCACTTTGCTAAAATGACTTGACTTGACTTGACTCGGCGTATCAGAAATGTGGATTGAATCGTGACTCGGAGCAAAATTCACGAGTCAATTTCAAGTTATCGGTTTTGATAAAAATCACTGTATCTTGCATATGTTCGGATTGTTCGCAAAACGCTGGTATAACCCAGAAAGCGACCAATCATTCAATGATCGTGCGTTTAACTGAGCCTCCATTATTCTCTCACAATTAAATTGACCACAAACGAAGTGATCGAAGCTTGCAGCTTACGTTGTCGTAAACTAGTATAGTAAAGTAATTTCTGTTCTCTGTCTATACCTCAACCAAACCTCTTGTTCTATTGAAATTGAATTCGAATATAGTTTATATAGTCCTGAACCATTGGCGCAGGCTGGAATTGTATCATATCATTTCGTAAATGGGTAATGTATTGCATTTTATCAATTCGTTTCTCAATTCTCTATTTTGGCTTGTTACTATAAACTGACCGATACTGCGCTTTCTTGCATGTATATTTAACTCTATATTCGTTCATCGGTTCAAAATCAATGACCACTCAATATGCATTTCAGAAAGCTAGCAAAATGCAATGGCGTAACCATGCCTCATACTTCGAAAAGGCAACTTGACTTGAATTGTGACTTGACTCGTGACTTGACTTGACTTGACTTGACTCGACTTGACTCGAGTCACCTCCAAAAATCGAGTGACTTGACTTGACTCGAGTCACCTTCGAAAATCGATTGACTTGACTTGACTCGAGTCAAAATGTGCAATGACTCGAAATGACTCGTGACTCGAAGGTAGTGACTTGATCCCAACACTGGTAGTTAGCAAGTAAATCATAAAAAATGTTAAAGTGGAAGTAGACTAAAAAGTACTTTCTGCTACTCAAAATCCAAAGTTTACGAAATTGTGTTGCCTAAAAAACTGTTCAGGTAAGAGTGGGCGTAGTTTAAAACGTGACCCTTGAGTAAAACTTATTCGAAGTCAGGGGTAATCGTCAGCAACTAGTAGAGAATTGGAAGTAACACTGTATATCAACAATCGTTCACACTTTTATTTGGATCCCTTGGAGAGTACTTTTATCAAAATACGCCAAGCGCCACCCAAAGCCTCCACCTGTACCTCCATAAGGAGACCGTGCAACATCAAAAAATAATACATTGAGCTCGAGCGTTCTCTTCGCTTCGATTATCCGAAATTTCATGTTGGTGATGTCATATTTTGCGATACGATTGTGGATATACAATTTTCTTTCCAAATCTCTAAGTTGCTGACGATTACCCCTGGCGAGTGTCAGCCGAAAATATTCGGGTTCATTTCGATATCAATATTCCATTCAATTGTAAAACTTATTACAAAACCACCTACTTTTTAAAACTTTTCTACTTTTTAAATCAAGTCTAATCTAAAACGCGGGTAATTTTGCCTAAAAATATGGTAAAGTAGAAGTGGAAGTAGTCCAAAATCATCCCCAAACTACTTTCTATCTTTGATAATCCAACGCGTTAAAAGTAAGTAGTTTTGAATAACATAATTGGAAGTGGTTTCAAAACATAACCGCAAGCATAATTGGGAGTAGGCTAAAATCTACTTGAAAACTTCAAAAAAGAACAAGTACTTCGCGACTGACCCCATCTGAGTATAACATTGAATTTTCCTCTACAATCCTACCTTGTGACGTCATATTATGTTCGATTCCTCCGATTCGTAGTTAGAATTCGATAAATGTTGACCGGTCGACGATGTCATCCGGGCTTGGCAGCTTCGGCATTTAATAGCGCGAATCTGTCTTCTAAAATTGATAATCAATTCATTAAGAATTTGATCGTTACTATTCCACAATCGTAAGAATTGCTTCCTCTGAGGCATCATTCTCAATTCTGATTCTGAGTCGGTTATTATGCTTCGAGTCGAGTTATACTCGAGTATCGCTCATTATAGCCTCATAGCAGTATGATATGGACAGTAGGGCTCTTCAAAAATGACTTTTTTTCTCAAATCGTACTGGCTACTTGATAAAATTGTTAGGTTACCTAATTTAAGCCTACACACAAAATTTGGTTCAATTTAAACCAGTAACCGGTTTGCTACAGGAGAAGAAAGTTTCTATTTATTATATAAAAATAAATAATAAAAAATTTGAAAATTTTCTGTTCACCCCATGAAAGTGTTAGGCTGTCTATAGAAACGATGCTCACCAAATTAGGTTCAATTCCAACTAGTGGAAGCGGAGTTATTGCCGTCGAAAAATTTGGATTTGAATAAAATAGTATTTACGGTGACCGATTCTTGGTTTATTTATTATAGTTGTGCTCACCGTAAATACTATTTTATAGTATAGTATAGTACAATAGAACGCCCAGTCGAGTTATGGCACAGACATGCAATTTACGAACTGGGGACAAAAATAAAAAAAATAAACCCGAAGCTATATAAAAACGCAGAAATACATAAATTTTCTACCCCAATAAGGTTGACTGAAAATCTTGAAATCATACAAAAAATGGCGTGGAGCGATGAAGACTGGAAAGAAGCAACGCAAAATAAACTATACAAAGCAATAAAAAAAATGAAAGAAAATACGCCCCACTCTAGAACACAGAGCGGAGAAAAAATAAACTGGAACAAAATCCTGCAAACAAAAATCTTCGGACACAACATCATTACAAACGAAGAGATGGTAATAAACTTCAGGGTAGCCCGCAGTGGCTACATTTTCGGAGACAAAAGGAGAGAGAGAAATCTTATATTAAACCAAAATCAAAAACCACTAGATCTGAGATGTAAATTCTGCAATTCACGAGATGACAACATAGACCACATCTTTTCAGAATGCAGATATATACAGAACATAATTCGTAAACTAGAAAAAATATTCGATATAAAACTGACTAAAAACGCCATAAAATATAACATCAAAACAACAAAAATAGAATGGATGATCATTTCTATCATAAAAAGAACTATTATCAAACTGAAAATCGCCTTAGATATCGATAACCGAAAAGTCTCCGAATAAAAACCCGAAAAAAAATACTGGGGAGGATAAAAAAACGACTAGAAAACCTCCCACATAACGTGCGGCAGACGATAGCGCTCCAACAGGTAAGCGCACATATCGATACGATATGACCTAGCCTGAGCGTGAATGAGACTGGAGTCTTTGGTTGTACTAAGGTACTGCCGCCAGTAAACAGTAAAACAAAAATAATGAAGAAAAATTAACGAGAAAACAATTAGAATTATTTAAATACCGTTCAACCCCCTGTGTTAGAACAAAAAATACCGTTTAACCCCTTTGTTGGAAAAATGGAAAAAATAAATAAAAAAGAAGAACCTCAAAAACCCCCAGACCGGAGCAGGCACCTATACCAGATGTAGAGAGGGCCTGCGATGGCCTGGGTATCCGGAGAGCCGCATAAAAAAAAATGAGGATCGTTTCTATAGACAGCCTAACACTTTAATGGGGTGAACAGAAAATTTTCAAATTTTTTATTATTTATTTTTATATAATGAATAGAAACTTTCTTCTCCTGTAGCAAAGCGGTTACTGGCTGGAATTGAACCAAATTTTGTGTGTAGGCTTAAATTAGGTAACCTAACAATTTTATCAAGTAGCCAGCACGATTTAAGAAAAAAAGTCATTTTTGAAGAGCCCTAATGGACAGCCAACATAGCCTATGTACCTTTCATGCGATGACAAAGACTATTATGCCCGTTCTAAATCACATGAAAGATGATTTGAGATTTTTTCGTCCATGTCTACTTCATTGCACTTTGTGACAATGCTGTGGGTCAATCACGGATTCACAGATATGTGTTTTCTACGAACGCACGGAGCTTTGTACTGCATTTTCTGTATCCTGTGATACGACAAACCTTGGTTTCAAGACTTCTACAGTGGAAAAAGTATCGAAAATATTATTCTCGTTGTTAAATTAACTCCTAAATAGTGACAATGAGAGCATTATTTCAGTCCTAATCCAGTCCTACTTTTAACTTTACTACATTGCAATACGAGCGCTCGAATCGCTTATAGTGTTGGTTGAAATGATTTCAGTTGATTTGGCTCAACTGATTATTTGAAGTGCCGAAATATGGACGTCAATGAAACAGTCGTCGAGCACGTCCACGTGCAAGTCAAAATACAAGCAGATTAGTCGATATATGTTCCCAATCAAAATTGAATTTTTGCATTGCTCATTTTCTCAATGACTTTCGCAACTGTTGTTGAAGTTGGGCAACTTCCACTTGTGGCCTGAGTGTTTCTATTCTATTCTTATATTTTATCGTTACTTCATGACCTTTTTCGTAGTATCAGACTTGGTTTTCAGCGTGTCCAAATTAGATTAAAATTAGAATTATAAATACTGTTTCTTTTTCGTATTAGAGCCTCCTTAGAATTATAGCTATACGGTTTTTTAAAATTAGATTCGAATTATAATTAGTGAATTTGAGAATACTTGGAAATGGAATCAAGTTCAGTCCATATTAAATCACACTTGTTTCCCATAAGCATAAGCCGCTTGCGATATTTCTTCAAACTGCGACATCGACTCGATATTATCTACGAGCCGATCATTATAGTCGGTCGGGCTGTAGCTAACCCAATCAGCTCGGCGCTCATACTAAACTCGAAAACGAGTTGTTTCTACATATACGGAAAGTGGATATGCAAATATGCCTCATATCTCAGACCATGTTGTGACCAGCTTGGAATACTAGATAATTTTAGTTGTCAAATCAGACTAATTAGAGTGAAAAGCCGGTAATCTTATCCAATCTAATTTGTGAAATGTTTCTAGGCTCTCATTTTGATTCTAATCTAATTTCTGGTCGTCCTGGAAATACTACGGGAGAACGAGCCAAGCTTGCTATACAGACATTTGCCGTTGGATATGAAGTGAACGTCAAATGTTTGTTGCAGCTCCTTCTAATTCGGAATTAAATTCAATTTCCCAGTTTTTGCGAATTTATAATTTTAATTCTAATCTAATTAGGAAAACGGTTAGGTAAAATTTAAATTCCAATTTAAGTTGGAAAAGCCGATAGTCTTTAGTTGCCCAACTTCGATTGTTAACGCAAATTCGAATTAAATAACCTGAACCTATAAGCTCTGAGCTGTACCTACGCATATTGACTATGACACAATTGTACAACGCTACGCTGTTCTAAAACTGTATTGAACTCGACATTATCTTACACAAATTCATGCTTACTATGGAGATATACAGGGAGTATCGCATTCGTGTATTGTGGATAGCTATGTCCCGTTATAGCGTACAATATCGTATGAAGCAAACCACATCAGACGACTACGCGTAGGCAGCTCTAGTTTCAGATAAAGGTCCTTCACATTAGGAGTGAAGTAGGCTCATGGTAAATGTATCTGGCAGGCATTAATAAATGAGGCGAATGGAGATCACTAAATGAACTAATGGGAGTGTGACCCTCACCACACGAGAGTACTTATCGTAAATGATCTGTCATCAAGTGAATAGTCGTAATTTCGAGAATAGAATATCATTTACCTTATAGTAACTTTATGTGATGCGTTCTCTGATGAAATAGGTAGGGACATAGCCTGATATTAGTTGGATTACATGTCGATATATTATATATAATAACACACTATCTCACTGTATTCCGATGCCATTAAATTTCGACCCGGACAACTAGCTTATTCTAGTTGTTTAATTATACTAATTATAGGGAAATACCGGTGAGCTAATTCCAATATAATTTGTGAAGTGCTTCTATGCGTTCATTTTAATTGTAATCTAATTTCTGGTTTACCTGTAAATGCTATAGGAGCCAAGCTTGGTGTGCAGACATTTGCCATTCTCATGCTGATAAGAATAAACTATATGATTTGATGCAAACTAAACTTCATTCAATGTCCCAGTTTTCGCGAATTTGGTAATTCTAATTCTAATCTAATTTCAAAAAGAGGCATTAGCTATAAATCTACGTTGAAAAAACACTGTGTAGCTATAACTCGAATTCCAGTCTGATTTGAAAAATAAACTCTGAGTAGCATTGTTGGTAGTTTTTGCAATGCTATTTCCCCTCATATTTTTAAACTATATTGGTTGACATTTAGTGTCATGCAAATTTTTGCGGGCAGCTTGCAGTCACCACCGCTGAGCATCGTCGGTTTTGTGGAAAATCTGATTTATGACACTATCAAGTAAGTTTCAGACAGCACCATAATTGGATTAGAAAATGTCATATTCATTTCCCGTGGCAATCCAGTACGGTGATGGACAACAAAAAACTATAGGTAATTTTCAGCTTTCCAAATTAGATTAGAACTGTAATGATAGCTACGCATTTTTTTCAAAATTTGATTAGAATTAGAATTACTGAATTCGCAAAAGTTTTTAAACTGAATTCAATCCCGCATTAGAAGGAAATACAACATGATTCAAGTTCAGTTCATGTCAAATCAGAGTTGAATCACATGCGCATTACGCATGAAAATAGCAAGTGTCTGTGCACCGAGCTTGGCTCGTTTCGCGCAATACGGTTCTCCTATTGTAGACTACATTAAGAACACCATAAATCAGATCAGAATTCAAGTGAGAGCATAGAAAGTAATAAGCGAACTCATAATCGTCATCCAGAATTAGGACCTAAGTGTTGGAGGTTTATCTAGGCTCCTCCTCGCCATCTCATCCGTGCAAGCGGTGTCATAAAAAACTAGAAGTAGGCCGTACTACAAAGTCGGCATCTGCGGTATAAGATGAAGAATATTGGCCTGGTGTAAATGACCATGGTAGTTGATAAACGCCATGAATACCACGTGGCGAGATAGCCCAGTGGTATAATCTGCGGCTGCAACACCAATGGGTGCGGGTTCGAGTCCGACCGAGGTCGACTTCCGAATTCCGATATCTAAGTGTTGGAGGTTTACCTAGGCTCCTCCTCGCCACCTCATCCGCGTCAGCGGTGTCTTACAAAAGCCTACAGGTGGGCCGTGCTATAAGTCGGCAGTTACGGAAAATAAGAAGAATAACGGCCTGGTGTAAATGACCATAGTAGTCGACAAACACCATGAATGCCCCAAAAAACAACAAAACAACCATGAATACCACAAACCAAACAAACTCATTAGCGACAGCACACGGTGACTGTAAAATCGAACCCGCTATTTCATACGGCTGTTATGAACCAGCATATTTGAATCGCAACATTGTTATGGTAGATTTGAACGACATACCTTTGCGATACGAATAGATAAGACGTGAAGATAACGTATATCGCGCACGAGACTCCCGCCACGATAAGCACAGCGAGTTGCCAGTATGATAGTGATGCAACCCCATTTTCTGCAAATGAAATAAGCTATACTCATCGTGCGATGTATATTCGCAACATACCAGGGATATATCTACAACTCCCTAAATATAAAAATTCCTCGTAATACACCAACGTGTTGAACAGTGAACAGCTTTATAGCCATTGACAAGCTAGGACATGAAATGAAGTATAGAATGGCTCCATCTGTACACCTATAAGCTATATAAGAAACATATAAATATTCCAAGTGTATCAGTCGCAGATTATAGATCTCCTACTCCCTACTACCGTGTTGTGCAGTATCGAAAATCGCCGATATTTTTTACTTCTCATGGCCTATGTCGATACTGCAGGGGTTCTCAACTCGCGGGCCGCAAGCGGCCCACAGACGATTATTTTGCGGCCCACGGCATCTTTCATTATGAACGTAATTGCTACTCTGCCACGGGACTGTTATGGCAGACCGATGTGTCATATTTGTCGAAGTACAGTTGTTGTAACGAATTGTAGAAGCTTAAAATGATTCCACGATAGTTTCTTCTGGAGTTATACATATCGCGTGATCTTAGAGAAAACGTTGCTAGCTAAGTTTCAAGCCCAACAATCCATATTTCGAGGTATTGGTAAAATTGCCGACGACGTTACATACGTATTGTTCAAAATTGCTTGGAATAACGCTAAACCCAAGAATTTGCTAGAGGTGTGACTTCAATAATACTTTAACGTACTGTACAAATATTCGCTGTTTCCGGAACTTAGCAGCAAGACCAACATCACCTGACAAATTTCGAAGCTACAGTTGTCTGATTCAACCGTCACCATAAGAGTAACAGCAGTGTCAGTTGATCTTTTATCACATGTTCTGAAACACGTTGTCATGTAGACTACTTTAGCCTAGCATTGGACGAATCCATCGACTTCTCACACATTGCATAGCTAATTATCCAGGTGTGTTTTATCACACTGGACAATGTGGACATATTTCCAGAGGAAATGCTGACGGGGCAAACGTGGGGATGAGATAATATGTGAAAAACATCAACTTGACAAAGCTCACTTCTGAGCTGACTTCTGTACCTATAGGTGCAGGGCTCCAGTCATGGAAGGAAAGGCAAAAGGGTTGATTGGTTTGCTCAGAAATTACCCCGAACTGCCAGACTTCTTCTGATATCAATGAGAGCTCAAAGTGATAATGGCCTCTGTAACGAAAAAGTTACCTTAATTCTATACTTGCTTGTTCACGCATTAAAACAGAGATTTTGATTCTCTAGTGAAGGGGTTTGGAGGTGCATATACCATCTTGGCAACGAATGCAATGCACACTCCATGAAGGGATTTACTTGCGCCGCTGGGAGATGGATATTCTCACAAAAAAAAACAGCAACTGCAAACTTGCGAACGCTGTCCATTATGGCTTTAGAGCAGTGGTTCCCAAACGGTGGGTAATTCCCCACTGGCGGGGAATTCAATGGTTTCTGGTGGGGAATAGACGCATTTGCTCAAAATTATATACAGTCAAGTCTACATATTCACGGAGAGACATGCGCAATAACAGCGTTACCAGTTAACTGCTCTTGAATGTATGTATCGAAAATTATATTGCGTGTTGTTCACAAAACCTCATTTTTTCTGGATAGCCAATGATGGCGTCACAAACGCATCCAGCACGGCTAGTGTGACGTGAAATACCGCTTTCGCGAACTTTTGAGCGGTACTGGTATCGGTTCACTTCACAATACGTTTTATGTTGCTGTCAAAGGCGATTGTCTTGCGTACTGGCGTGGTCTTGTGTCTTGTGTAGTCAAACCAGCAAATAACTGCTCTGTGATGAGAAAAGTACTGGGTAGTGGAGCGGTTGGATAGTGCTGGGTCGAGCTCAAAGTATTTTTTTTTAAATTTATGCCACTTTTTCAAAATAAATTTAGCGCTGGGTGCGCGATTTAATATTGCCGAATATCTGATTATTGGGTACCCTTCCCACACGAAAATGGAGAGTTCGGCGTCGACCATTGCTGCGCCACGACGCTCCAATGCATATGAAGTTATAGGCTATGTAACATACAACTCCGAGAAGTGTGCCACAACGATCAGCAGCGAGAAGACCTTGGCCCAGAAGAAATGCCCTTGTGGTGACCCGAGACTTCGATATATATACAATATGCATGTATGTTTAATTGGCTAAATAGCTGGCGCCGAATGTTCCTGTACTAGCGATCTGAATCCCACAGGACAAATGCCATCCCGCAGGGAAAAATTATTTGCCAGTAAAGCAGTACCAATTTGAAATCGTATGTGCCTTTTAGTTTTGGCGATTTCCATATCTTTTCACATATCAGAGGTCACGAAATAGCATAATGTAACGAAGTCAATATACCAACAGGTCCACCCGAAAATGTTTAATTCTTATTTATGTTTCCTACGTTTTCCAACACACCTCGATCATCTCTACCGGTAAATCTGATTACGAGAGCAGAGAGGGGATAAAAAATCGACACCAAAATATATCCAATTCCCCATCATATTGGCCGATTCAAACACGAATTATATAATTTTTTCGCGCTTCGCGCGTTTAGTCGAAGTAAGGCGAAGCACTAAACAGTAGACCCAATGTAGCTGATAAGTTGCAGGGAAAAAACGTATAGGCTCAGCGGGGCTTACGGGGTTCTAGGGGCGCAAGACTAACGTTTTTTTGGCGGGACTCAGTGAGTCTGTTTTATCAAAACTTTTACATCATTTCAACACACCACAAAACTGAGATACAATGAAAAGATAGGAAGATGTCGAAACAACTTGGAGTAGTCTTTGAGATCAGAAACCCACCTTGACTGACAAAGAGCAGTTGCCGTCCTGGTGGGGAATGAAGGCTCGGAATAAATTTGAAGTGGGGAATGAAGACAAAAAGGTTGGGAACCACTGCTTTAGAGTGCATAAAAATGTACTAAATACCCGTATAAGACTGGCAAATAGGCTGTAGTAGCCTAACTTTAATAATAGCCCATTGATAATGTTCTGCGGCCCGCAGCTTCTTTTGCTGTCAAAATGCGGCCCGTTATCCGAGGGAAGTTGAAAACCCCTGCGATATTGCGTTCAAAGTGTAATATCGACTCGATATGATCGGTGAATCCATAATCGAGCTCTACTTACGACATGCATCGCACGTCAGAGAAGCCGACCATACGCCATTTTGTTGACATTCGGCCACCCTGAAGGTATCCTCGTGTTTGTGCTTGCCAGGACAATATATCCAAATGGTCTGTCCAGGATCAAATGTTTCTTCAGCAGAATCAAGACTACATGCAGCGTGGCTTCGGTAAGTGAATTTGATTTGTGAACGACCATCTGTAATGTACAATAAGAAAGAGTAACGTACAAGGAATTGATGTCAGTATAATTCTATGTATGTGGTACCATTTCGTTCGGCTTTCTTGCTGATAGAACGGGTTGTTATCTCGATTGAGTCCCCTGGTTTCGTGGGGCTTGAAGTGGCGTCGGAGAGACCTTTTTGTGCAGTAGATCCGAGGTCATCTATAACTACCAATTCGATGATATATTGGTTTTATTCAGAACTAGTCAAAGTAGTCAACGTATAGAAGTAGTAGTTACGCCTTAAATTTCTACTCGGGTACAAGTACAACTAGCGATTTACAAGTAAGTAAAAAAGTTGATATCTCAGGCCTTAAAATCTGAAAACTGAAAGTAGAAGTAGTCTACAACCATACCCACTTGAAGAAATAGTGCGAGTAGGAAAAATCTACTTGAGTACTTCGAAAAAAATAGAACTACTTTGTGACTGACTATTATTATTCTGCGGTGATCAGAAACGAAGTAGCTTATTCCTACTTTTTGGAGTTCTCAAGTAGGTTTTGCCAAGAAGTTATGTTAACTGACTATTTCCACTTCTAATTACCAATTTAGACGCTAAAATTCGGCGGAGCGGCATCAACTGCACGAGTAATTCGATTCTTAATCGAGTTTAGGCTGCGATTCGAGTAGCGAGAGACGTGTTTTCTAGTAATGAGATTATATTTACCCTTCACCATGCTATAAATTTTATCAACGGGAATGATAGCTTCAACGCTATTTTACATTGTAAAAGTCTGTGGACCTCGATTGGTCGGATCGCAGCATACGGAACATGTACATGCAAATGACGTATATGTGAAGCAGGGCTGTTCAAAAATAACCTTTACCTTGGTCCTGGGGATTCACTGATTAAATTGTTTGGTTTCCTAAAAAAAAGCTGCACACAAAATTTTGCTCAATTCCAACCAGTATACGCCGACGCAGAGCCAATTGAATTTAAATTGAATTGAATTGAATTCCCGGGATCCAGAAAAAGGTATTTTTGAACAGCCTAATGTGAAGTGATGATCAAGCCACAACATTGGCACAATTTGTAATGAAATAGGCAAGGTCAAGCTGGGTGATACTAGAAAACTCAACTCGATTTTGCCAGGCCCCACCCGTGTCCCCATGATATATCTGTGACAAGTCATTTCAATCTATTCGAGTAGAAGCAATTTGTTACCAACCACTTTTCACAACCACAGCGACTGATATCAGATCCATCCTGAGGAATAGTAGAGTAATCTTACAGCTGGCAAAATGACAATTTTCTTCCTCATCGCTAACCTCACTGCCATAGCAGTGTCTCAAGAAGCCCAGTATGACGGTGAGCGCGCCAGTAAGAAATCGGCAGTAAAGTACAAGTCCGGATGCATGAAAGAGAGAGGACTGAAGTTGGGAGCGCGGGAGTGTGGAAGTCGTCAGGAAAGAATACGGAAGCAAAAATCCTGTACATTACTAATATCATTGTCGTGGAGTACATGACCTTAATAGGCGATAAACACCACCGTTGTATGTGTTAAATAAACAAACAAACAAATGACAATTTTCTAACCTGTTGTTCGGAACGCGAGCCGAAATCCTGATCTTTGAAGTGAATCGTCGCTCTTGAACTTGATACGAGCCCAAGTACCAACGTTCGCCAGTATCTTCTCCGTAGATGATGTATCGCTACCGCAATATCGCACCGTCTCAATACCAACGTGACTTATGGAAACGTAGTCATGCCTGGAATGAAAGCCAGCGTCAACCGAATCGAGTGTGATATTAATAACTGTGATGATGACGACGTATTCTGATCGATATATGTTAACCACGCGAAAGAGCACTCGTGTTGCTAAACACAAAGATGCATGTACAAAATATTTGGGGGTTTCATGTTTATTCAACGAGATTCAATCATTATTTGTATACGCTAGACGGCGCATGCCTTCCTGCATTTCCTGGACAGTGGACAAATCTATTAAGAAACATTCTAGATATAGCCGTCTAAGGGTATTCTGTGTATCGGTAGTAATCTGCCCACCGGACATTCCTCACTGTATTTACCAATCTTGTTGCGTCATCAACTATCTTGTTCGATCTAGTAGTGTATTAGTTGTGTTATCACCGGAATATAAGGAAGACAGCCATTTAGTCCCTTCAAGCTAAATATGCTACTGACTACTTTAAGATCGCGAGCAGTCGACGAGCATGTCCACATTCAAGTCGAAATACGAGCAATTACTACTAAATAAATACAGTCCATCCTCAAGATTGCCTGACCACGACTGACCTATCGATCTCGCTTTCCATGACACGCCGCCCTATTTTCTTGTCGCTTCCTTTTTCTATACTATCTTCTTTACTTTTCATTCAGTGTGCATTAGGGTTATGACTAGAAAAAAAATTTGCCTGCAGCAGGAATTAATGAGCATTTTGGTATAAATTAAAAAAATTATAATCATTTTGTTCAAATCGAAAAAAATGTCCCGCACAAACCAACTTCAATTTTCGACACTGGTCCAAATATAGAAAAAAAATACAATTCAAAGGTATTCTTTGCTACAAATTTAATCTTCATTTATATGTCCTTTTGTACTTCTGGTAAAGTTCATCCACCAATTTGACTTCTCTTTCTGTTATTATGTTAGTGCCAGGGACATCTACAATGGAAATATCCGACTTCCAATGGGATTTTAAGGCACTTTATCGCAGCAGGACATTCGAGCGCAAAAATAGCAGCAAATCATCTTTGGTGTACTCTAGACTAGAGCCCGATCGATATTGGATTATTGGGTCGATACCAATAAAACCGATATCTCACACCTTGACCGAGAACCCCAATACATTCAGCCGATATTCAAAAGAAGTTGGATATACATAAGCACATTTTCAAAGCTTCAGGGCATTTATTTGAACATCTTTACAGCCATTGTTATAATTGAACATTAAATAAACTAGAAAGGCTACATCTGGACACCTGTTAAGTGTAAGCTTTGTGACATATATCAATGTTCTCAGTCTAGCGGTCAAAGATTATAGATTTCTGACTTCCTACCGCCTTGTTATGACGTCACAAAAATTGACGACAATTTTCCAGCTCCAGTGGCTGATACCGCTAGTTCTTTCAAAGTGTGAAATCGTCCCGATATTATCGGCGAACCGATAAACGGTCGGGCTCCAGAATATTCCATCTATAGACATCTGGTTAGAATACCAGGTTTCCTGACACGCGTTTGCGAAGAATAAGCATGATATCTCAATAGTTACTCTCCATCTGGGGACTTGGAAGTACGGAATTATAGCCATTGAGCTCCATCTCGCATTGCGTAGAGATGGAAGTTTATGCCATTTGATTACTGGTAATCTACTATTTCCTCTGAAAGAGAGGCATGCTCTGCACAGCACATAGATAAACTTAAAATCATCCCTCCATCCTCGGTTTTCCAATATTTTCAGTTGAAATCCTGGCTTGATGGATTGTACCAAGTTTTCGTAGTGTTTTACCATATCATCTCCAAATTTGTAGCTGATAGTTGGATTTGTTCAGGATGTGGGACTGAAGAACTCTGATATATGCTTCAAGAATCGATAATATTATGTTGGCAACAAATGTATTGTGGTTTATGAAAACCCTTGCTCATCATTGCAATTTGCAGTTTTGCAACAACGCCATTCCGCCGCCCAGTATCAACAGATGCTGAGTCACATATGATATGACATTTTCAAATTTTCATCATATTCCTCTAATCGGTTTTCTAGACCGCTGAAAATATGTTGACTTGTTCTACTTTCGCCTTTTCGAACAACCAGTTCGATTTGTGTCAGACAAATTGGAATTATACGATCTATACAGTCTACATCTAAAATCGAAATTAATAATTATTTATTAATTATTTAATTTTGACTGTAAGCAAGAAAACGATAGGAATAATTCAATATGAGCGATCAAAATTTACCAAAATATTATTTACATCTTCGCAATTGGAATTGTGTCAGTTAAATTCAAATCAGTCGGTATATATATTATATAGTCCGTATCTACAAAGAAAGCCTATCCTTCATACCGTGAAAACTGGAAAAAAAATTTGCGGGAGGTTTTTGTTTAACCAGTGTTAACTTTTGGTATTTTTGCAATCAGGACACAAAAGTTCATCGTTTGTGACTACAAAATTTTGAATTTTTTTTCTAGTCATAACCCTAGTCTGCATGTCTCCTCTTTACATCGCCTAGGCCCAGGTGGGTGTCTGATTCCATAAGACTACTCCAAGTCGATTCGACATCTTCCTGTCTTTTCATTGTATCGCTTTTTTGTGGTGTATTGAACTGATAAAATTGCTAATAAACCAATGATGAGTATAGGCTACTCATACATGCATCGGTAAATTATCGGAACTTGCAGTGGTATCAGGTGAAGGGAACACAGCTCTATATCTAGGATAATACAGTTGGTTTAGTGACCATAATATGTACCGGTAATCAGCTATTGCGAAGCTGCTATTAATTATTAGTCCTGCTTGAGCTATTAACCCCTGTTGTCGAGTTTGTGATATCGTGTGATAGATTCCTTAAATTTTGATCCGTATAAATAAAAGCTAAATTATGTTCATAAGTAACTTATACCAGAAGGTAATTACAGACCGTGGCGGAGCAGTCCCTTATGGGAGATAAGCGCTACTACAACTTTTTACAATGCTAAGAACAATAATATTAGGATTATCTTACATTTGCTGCATTTCCGCTAAAAAAAAAACGGGCTAAAATAAATATTCAATTACTCACAAACAGTAGTCTGAAGTTTCGATGTCGATATCGATAAAGTTCAACGATAGTCTGTGTCTCATCGTAGGCGCACGTATTGTCCATTCGCAATCACTGTTCGCCTTATATTGAAGTGGATACCCAGGGGACTCTATGATGCCTAACAGCGGAATAAGATCATTCGATAAATATCAGCAAGACCAACCGCATATGTATATTGCAGACTTGTAAAAACTATTACAAACTATCACAGACTATTACTACAGACTTGTACAAACTAACAATCTAGTTAGCAGATATTCATCTGACTACTTTTTTAGTAGTTATAGTTCTAGTTGCACATTTTGACAAAAAAGATTAGTTGTAGTAGGCTTCAACTATGAAAAAAGTGTCGTCGTTTGGCAAGAACCGTGGTACCGGCGCTCTGTTGTGTAATGTTCTTGCAGCCATTGCTAGTTTGGAGTCATCACTACTATAAAAGTGACGTAGCAAAGGCGTGGGTTTGGGGTTTCGACCCAGAGATGGAAGCGGGCCGGGTGAGCCGGACCCGAACCCGGCCCGAACCCGACAAGTTCAGCCCGAACCCGGCCCGAACCCCTCGGTCGAGTTTTCAGCCCGTTTCGGCCCGAAACCAAGTTCAAATAGCAATTTTCAACTGTTGCGAGCAAATAAGCTGATATACGATTCAAATTTCGAGCTTTTCAACGCTTTCAATGCTCTCACTTTGTTTTCTTTTGATAGCAATCTTGCATATGGCAAGAGAACTTAATATATCTGAATGAGAATACGCTGAAAACAGCCCCACTGTTAACTTAGTTCCACCATGCTTTTTGCAAAATATGAACTGTATTAAATGGTTCAATATTAAACTAAATTAAAGAAATAAAGGAATGAAATTGGCCAAGATGAGAAAAAATAGTCTGTTCAAAATACAAGTCAAATGTCATCCATACAAAGGGCGTTGCATTCACACGTTATACGAAGAATTGATTATTTCAATAGCCTCAACAGTTACTGGAGACAGTCGGGTTCGTCTCTGCGACAAGGTCAGACCGCACGAAGAAAAATCTCTTTCGGATTGCGCACTTGAGCACTGGGCTGCAAACATCTTTCTAGCCACCCTGGAGAGCGTTGGAAAGTCCCGTTCATGGTTTCTCCAGAAGTCCAGCGGATTGGGGTGCGATGATGCATTTTGGTATTCCTTGTACCGTTGAAGTTCCTGAAGTAAGTTTCGCTTGATACTGTCAGACGAAGCGAGGCTTGGAGCAGAATGTCTGTCAAGACCGTCGCGAAATTGGGAGAATGGATCATCAAGTTCGATTGGTCGCATTTCTCTTGCTACTGATCGAACATAGTCTTGATTTCCTGGGCTATTGTCGGCAACCTTTTCCATGTGTTCAATTACCCATTTATCAATGTCCGAGAGCAATCTTATCTTGAATGAGACCTCTTCATTACTAATAAGTGGCAGAAATTCAAATCGTTTGAAATTTGGATCGAGAAAGGTAGCTAGCCAGTGATGGGCCTTCAGCGAAGATTTAAAATATACTGTGTCCAAAAGTTGTCTAAGTTCTGTCTTCATGGCCTTGATAACGGGATGGTCATTCTGGCAAGGTTTTGCAAGTTCAAACGCCTTATAATACGCTAGCACGGCGTAGCCTATCGTTGGTTTGGAATTAAATTGCATAACATCAAATATATCGCCGAATGGTTTCATGAATTGTAAAATTTCCGCGTTCATTCTTCGATTAACAGATGCTATGAGCTGCATGCGGTCTCTGTGTGGTTCTGAAAGAATGCGCACCAAAGCTTCATAACTTTCGTTGATGGAATATGCTCTATCAATATAGCCTTGCCATCTCCGAGTTGACGAGCCTTTTTTCAACGACACGGGCAGTTGTTCCTGCACACCGGAGGCTTGATTACAATACTTTACCAGAGAAGATGCATTGTTATCGTAATCGAGCAATTCTGACTGTGAAGTGCATACCCGTGACCACATGGTTGAGAAGCAAGTGTGTAGCCTATGTGCCATACAGTCAAGGCGTGCGGACGTTTCCAACATTCCTACTCGAAAGGCAGCGACAACATTTGCACCGTGGTCGGTAGTTGCCGTAATGTTTGAAGCATCAATAGCATATTCAGCCAATATAGTCTGTATAACCCGTGAAATATTTTCAGCAGTGTGACGTTCAGTCCCAAAATGACGTACCGTCAAAACTTGATGTTTCAGTTCAAAGCACTTATCAATCCAGAAGACGTGTACGTCTAGGTATGACGTATGCTTGTATTCGTCCGTCCACAAGTCCAACGTTACTGCGACGGCTTCGGCTAACTGTGGTTCAACTAAAACCTCTGTTGTCCTTTCCCTTATTACTGCAGCTTTTTCCTTGCAATATAACGATATTGTTTTACGTCCATATATCACGTCTGATACATTAAAACGTCCATGCGTCGCGGACATGTTCACAAATTGCTGTAATAGCTTGATCAGGCCGTCATTTTCAACTGATTGAAAGGCATGATAGCCACGAACGCAAAACTCCAATTCAGCAGTTTTTATGTCCAGCTTTTCAGATTCGCTTAGTCTAAGCGTTTTATTTGCAAACTGTAACATTAGCTGCTGCTTCTTTTTTCCATGAGACCCAGGCTTGCAATGTTCGGAATGGCGCTTGATATGGGACGACCCTGTTTTTTGGCAATCGTATTTTAATACTAGTTTGCAAACACCGCATGAAACTATTCCGGTCAAAATTTCCGGTGTGACACCAATTACATCATTAGTAGGCTGACAACGCCGTGCTACGACTTTCATTGTCCTCCAAAACTCTGATCGACCTGGAGCAGGAGAAAACGTAAATCGTTCTGGATGTCTTTGCAATTCTTTTGATAATTCATGTGTCGTCTGCATTATTTACTGTTAGTGTAGCCTACTATATAACAATACTACCGCTGTCACATAGCCTAATACAATATAAGTTAGTTTCCGTATAGACCTAAAGCAATTCACCATGGACGACAAAATCAATATGGCGCATCTAAAAGCTTTCTTTAATAAATATTAACACCGCCGTAACACATCTATCGATCAATTCTGCTGTGCCACAACGGAAGCCGTCGTCTCATCACCTGCTTCTAGCTGTTCAGTTCAGCATGCCTCATCGAAATTTTAACTAAATTGGTAGTAATCCAGGCTCCAGCATGGTAATCCATCCATCCGTAAGTCATGTTTTCGTCACAATGTGGCCTGAATAATGATCAATGTCTGGCGTATTTGGGACACTTGTTTACTATTTAGCTGACATTGTTTCATTATTCAATCATAGTCTTCGGGCCGTCTTATAATGAAGTTTATCTGGGTTCGTACTGCGTATAAAATTTATTCACAGATATTGCCATACTTACGTGATACGGTATTGGTGTGTCTTATATGTAGTTGTGCCACTTTCGAACAAAATTGCAAATCAAATTTGTAAATTAAGTCAATGCTTTTCGTAGTGACTATTCGGCCCGATTCAATCCCGATAATTTTTATAACTTTATGCCCGAACCCGGCCCGAGCCCGGCCCGAACCCGAAAAGCCCGGCCCGACTTCCATCTCTGTTTCGAACCCCGCCCCCCCATTTCAAACAAATTCGCCACCTGTTCCTTTTGAAAGCCAATTTTATCTGCAATAGCGATTACTGTCATCGGCGATTCAGCGATTACTGTCATCGGTTATCAGTGGGTTGTGATTTAGTTGGTAGCGGATTTCCGACGGTCGGTTGAGTAGTTCTAGTACTATAGTTGCGCATTTTACAATTCCAGTAGTTTGTACAAGCCAGGTCAATTCTGTTCACCAGTAATTACCGCTGTATCCAGTAATCGTTTCGTTTCCACACTGAGGAGTGTCCTGGCTAGACTCTGACGATATTCCGCCGAACGATTTCGTAAGATCTGCTGCGAATTGAACACAAGCATGTTAAAACGTTCTTGAAAAGTTTCAAGGACTTTTATCAAGTGGTTATACCTAGTGATCTAGTGGCGAATTTAAGTCATAAAGTATTGTATGGAATGAAGGTAATGACGAAATCCACGAATCAATATAAAGTATAGGCCTATCCTGATGTGATCACAGTGGCATGCTTATTCTATACCTGAGTTGTTTCTTGAAATGAAGTTAATTTTTACTTTCTAGGGGGTTAAGTATTTCGGTAATTTATTTTTGTTTCAATAGCCACTATTATGTATGCACATTGAGGGCAAATTCAGTCACCACCTTGTCAAAAAACAGGCTTAGGAAACACTTCACTACCGTATTCGGACTAAGCTCTAATAATGAATTCGTGTTCAGAAAGTACAACAATTGTAGCAATAACACAACGATCACCTATTTTGAGAGTCTGTGGAATTGTCGCAACCCAGCACATTGAACATTTCACAGTAACACACGACTTACCTGACAGGAGCACCGCTGTTAGGAAGATTAATTTGCTGACAATATCCATCTCGAATACAGGTGGAGCCTAGGCCTATATCTCAACGAAAGCAGAGACCTATTTTGAGTACAAACTAAAAATGACACGACATTTATCAAACACGGCGAAATAACCAAATCCGTGCTCGTTTATCATTGAAAAATCAAAATTCTCGCACAATAACAGCGACATTTGAATTCATATTGCAATTTTTGAGGCCAGACATATACAGATCACTGGATTTCTAAAATGGGCAACTAGAACTAGAACTGTATTCACTCACTTTTTGAACCGCGCAGCTATAATTGTAACTTGAATTACTCATTTTTGAATACTCGCAACTAGAAATCGAACTTTTCAATACTCGCAACTAGGACTAGGTAAAACTACACACTTTTCAAAACCCAAAACTAGAACTACACAATTTTCACAACTCACAACTAGAACTGGAACTAGAGCTACTCACTTTCCAAAACTCACAACAGGAACTAGAACTACTCACTTTTCAAACTCACAACTAGAACTAGATTTAGAACTACTCACTTTCCAAAACTCCCAACTACATCAAGAACTATACCTAGAACTACTCAATTTTCAAACTCACAACTATAAGTAGAGCTAGAACTAGTCACTTTTCAAAATCTGCAACTAGAACTATTTAAAAATCCAGTAGTCATTCGAACATCAACTAACTAGACTGGACAAGTCTGCCTACGAGCCCACTACAATATGGCTATGTCAAGAATCGCCCCGCTCATTACAACGTTCGACTTTCAAGTACGCTGTATGAACTTATGAAAAATCATCGCCGAACAATCCTTCGGCATGAAAGCATTTTGAGAGCAAGAACTGTTGGCGCAGGGTTACTTGAAGAACACTAAAACAACAAAGGTTTCGATTAAACTTCCTTCGACTACGAGGGCCCCGTACAGGTGTAGTGGAGGCGAATGAGTGGGATGGCTACTTCAGATCAAGCTGTCCGATTATGAGGGCTTTCAAGATTTAAACCCACGTCTGTATATGGTATAATGAAGTTTGTAATATAATTGGAAGATCTGCGAACATATTCTATATCGCAATAGGCGTATGATTCTGATATGGGAAACAATACATATTTGACGAGACACTCGGAAGGTACACAGCTTCAATATTCAATTAATTAATATATTGGTATTGAAATAAACTCGAATAATTTTTGTCAGAGGTAATCGTCAGAAAGTAGTAGAGAATTGAAAATAACATTGTCTATCAACAATCGTACCACTGGCCGAAAATATTTGGGTCTGATGAATAATGAAGTCCTGCGCCTCAAAGAAGCTGTATGAATATCCAAAATCTTTTCAGTAAATAACACATCATTAGCATGAAAACTCGAATAATCGAGCTCAAGCTCAGTGTATTACTTTTGGATGGACACAAGCGCCGACTAACGTGTTTTGGTGATCATAGGCGGAGCAGACTGGAACAAGCGGTAGGGGAGATTGGACGGTACTAAAAAATTTAACACCTCATCACTTAGCAAGAAACTGAGAACCGTTGAATAAAAGGATGGACCAACAGGTGTCGAAGACCAGTTATAGTTTACGACTCGAAGTTTGGAATTGTAATGCAACTTCCATGAAGTTCGCTGCCGCGACTTTCTGCGTGCCGTGATTACTAATGTCCTCCATTTATTGTGTGACACTGCTGGCATGGTTTTAAGGGAGATTTGATGACGATTTTGATTCCACGCACTCTTCCGTTGATTTTTATATATTTTGTAAACAGGCCTTTGGATATCAATGGTCCCCTGTGATCCAGCCAGATTGTGTCGATGTGACCCACCAACTTCTTCAGAACAAAAATCCCCAAAAACTTCAAAACTTCAAAATCGCTATTCTGCCCCTAAAATAGCATGCGGGGCGATCCTGAACTGCTCCGACTAAGTTGGCTACCAATTTAAAGCACATCGGGATTACGGTTGATATGACACTATTAAATCATCGAGTGATCTATATTCTTCATGTCTGTTTTAAAAATATTTACGATGTACCATTGTGCCCCGCCCTCCCTTACGTGTTTGGACTACTGCCACTTCTACTTAAAAGTTTCCAGTATTTAGGCAATGCTCACTCTCAGGGAAAAGAGTGTGCATTCACACCCGTCTACCTTCCCTGATATAAGGGCGTTAATATACACTTATGGCACAGGGAACCAGAACCTATACCTCAGACTTATACCACGGTATAAATATCGAGTACATTTTATTCCAAAGTATGCAGGTAGGATTTATAACAGAGATATCATTCTGAGATAGGTTCTGTTTTCATGTACCACCTTTTTCTGCCCTTTGGCTGCGAATACACACTCGACTAATCGCTAAGAGTGCAGAGCCCACAATTGAGTATTAGATTGATTCGATGCCTAGCCGAGTAATAATCGCTGAATCGAGTGTTTGAGTACCACATGTTATGATGCCATACTTTGAACGCGACCTGTATCGGATATCGATACCGATAAAACCGATCACTAGCACGTTCACCGGTAGCACTAATCTATTCAGCCAATATTCTGAAGATACTGTATTTAGCTTAAAATCGCATTTCCCAAACTTCAGACCATTTGCTTGAACAGCTTTACAGCCGTTGATATTCTTGGAGATTACATAAACTAGAAATGCTGCATCTGGACAATTATAAGCCGAGAAAATCGCCTTTCCGAGACGTCAATAGAATATTATAGAGCAAATAGCAGAATTTAAAGTAGTTTTAGCATCTTCGATAAAAATTCTTTCAATTTCCACTTCCTATCACCGTCTCCATGGGGATGTAGGCGAGAAAGGAGTATAAAGACAAAGACAGGATAAGCCTTGATTAAGTCACAAAACCTTAATGATTCTACACAATTTTTGCCTGAAATATCGCAACGTTGCTACTCATGTCGACGTAAAAGTGACGCCGTAAATTTCTACTGAATTGCGTACAAAAGGTATTATAGCATTTTCCAATACCTATCCTAACTACTTCAAGGAAAAGCAAAAAACGAAAGGATTGAAAAGTTCTCAAACTGGTCTTGAAAAGGAGATTTAGTCGTGGGGGCGGAAATTTCTAGCAATAAACGTTTCTACTTTCCTAATCGTAAGTTGCATTTTGACGCCTTACGCAAAATCACTAATAACACTGCAATAAGTAAAATCTCCGGACAAATATTCGGTAAAAGTAGAATTGCCTCATCATTGACCACCTATGAATTTGTACAACGCTACCATTTCAGAACAATTTTTACAATGATTCCATGCAGGTATTCATTGTCAAAAATTAAAAACGCGTATTAGGCAATAGTATATATTTGTTCGTCGGCGCTTTTAAATAAACAAATTCATTTAAAGAGAAGAAAACATTGCTCACACACAATAAATAGAAGTCACGGTTCGAAGACACTCTTACAAACTCTTCGATATACAATTGAATAATATATTGATATTGAAATAAACCCGAATATGTCAGCTGACACTCGTCAGGGGTAATCGTCATTGTACATCGATAATCGTATCACGAAATTTGACGTCACAGGCACGAAAATGCGAGTGTCAGACGAAATTACTTGAATTTATTTCAATATAGATATGTTATTCAATTTACGCTTCGAGAGAAGACTTTAATAAAAACCCGGGGCGGTTTGACCATTCATAAATTGGTACTACATATTCCAAGGCATTTGGTTGCCAAAGCCAGGAGCGCCTGGATGTGGCATATTTTGGTGTCCTGGAACGGGGAACATGTTGTTGAAAGGGTTGGCTAGGTTCAAGTTCATCATGGATTGCGGACCGAAAGGATTATGTTGCTGTTGAGGCATCTGAAATCCTGGATTCATTCCAAAGAAGGGATAGGATGGATTAAAAAATGGGAATCCGTGGTTTGTTGGTGGCTTCTCCATATCCACTTTTTCTTCGTTAGTTGACTCGCAAGCACATCCGTTTGGGACCTGTGAAATACGTTTACACATGGGTTGTCGATTTCAATTCCTGGCGGCATACATCGTGGTCATTCATACGCTTATTGCATGACGATACACATTTATGCCATAGATCCATTATTACGGACTTCTAGCACCCAGTGCTCTCTTGGCCACACTATAAATCCATCGATGGGAAATAGGTGTATTTATCATATTTCCGCCAAAGCGTAGAGTGTAAATAAGGCAAACGACACCTTCAGGTAAAAATAGTGCTTTCACACCCTTCTTCTAGTGGGTTATTATTATTATTAGTCCAGTGGTGCTTTTTGCCAAATTAAGACTTCGTGCTTCACGACATTACATTTTTTCGTACTCTGAATAGCATTTTTTCGGGTCTCTCATGCAGTGTCTGTCACGCTCGCTTCATTATCGTTTCTTTGCTGCCGAGACTTCTAGCTCGGCTCACTGCAATGTCACTGCAACTGCAGTGAGATCGGCGATGAGTAGCCCAAATAACCTCCGTCCCGTAGAAGTTGGTCACAACCGGGATTCGAACTACTGCCATTAGTGTCGTGACGCTGGCGCTTAACCAACTGCGCCACTCGCTTCCCCCATCCCGCACTAGAGGGTGAAAATGAATCAAACACGCCATTCTGATAGAGATACATCGATCAGGTGTAAGTTATGTTTACGTGTACCACCCATTTGAGATTTCATACGGTTGTACACCTCGGCTACAGCATCCATTACACACAAGGGATATATCACCACAAGAATTGGTGTGAATTACTCATTTTCACCCATTTCAAGGGTGTGAAGTATCTGAGAGTATCTGATTTGCACTTTACGCTAAGGTGAAAATCGGCAAAATACACGGTTTCGTTTACAATATACAGTGTTTCATCTTTCTTTGGTGGTGTTCCCTTGAACGTTATCAAAAAGCTATAAAAACCTTCTTCTAAAGTTTTGATCATCATTTTTTCATCGCAGTAGTCGTCAATATCTTCCTGATAATGGGACAAATTTAACCATTTATTTATCTCATAATTATGTTTTTCAAGTTGTATAATTATGCCATAATTGTGTAAATACTTTCCAAGAAACATGTTGTATGAGCCTATGCACGACTACCGCCCGATATAGCCGATTTATACTATATGAGATGGTGGGAACCCGCATAATAGTCGGTTCAACAGCCATAGTACGTATAAATATTTCGTCAAAGGAGCTATATTTGCCGTATAATTTCAATTGTCAATGCCAATCCACTATGACGTCGCAATTGAATATTCGTGATGTCATGGCTTGCAAAACGATAAAAAAACATGCTTAAACAAGGGCTTTGTTTTTAAACATGTTTGTTTAAATTGATTTTTGTCTCAAATGCAACACTAGTAAGAAAAGTTCAAAACATTTATCTTTTATGCGATTACAAAGAATGCAATGCCAGTTCTACTTCACATTGAAGATAATCTGACATTTTTTTCGACCACGATTATTGCATTTGACCTCGTGATCATGCTGTGCGTTGATCACGACTCCACAGATATGCAATTTCCACTCACATGCGCATCTTTGTACTACATGTTGCGGTCGATCAATCATGGTTTCAAGGTTTCCACATCGGTAAATACTTTCGAAACTATAATTCTCGTTCATATATCAACTTTTAGTGGCGAGGATCGTATCATTCCAGTACAAAAAACCTTTCACTGCCGCCCCGAACCATTAGAATAAAACCTCAATTCAGATTCGATTATCCAATCATTATGCCCATCCCTTAGGTACGGTGATAAATGTTGACTCACCATGACGTAAAGCGATTCGAAACTGATCATCTTCGACATCTCCTTGCTGCTCATCAGAATGGGAAGCATCTTAAGGAACGTGTTGCCGGTCGATGTGGATTTGTCTTGCATCAAAAAGTAACGGAACATGGCCGAAGTCAACATGGATTGCCCGTGTACTGGAGCAGAGGTTGGTGGAGATGGTGAGTGATGCTGTTGCTGGGTGGGTCCTTGATTATGTGAAGGATATGGGACATGGTACGGTTGTGGGTTTGGATTCGGGTACTGATTATAGACAGGTGAGCTTGGTTGATGATGATATTGATTTTGCTGAAAACCGTTAAAAGTCGTAGGGTTAGCGTTTGCGGAATACATCGGCTCTTTTTTAGGTTGCTGTGGCAAATACGTTGATATTTGAGGAGGAGACTGCCTGTACATATTTTGATGTTGCGCAGGCATCGGTCGCTCCTGTTGGTACATATTTTGAGGTTGCGCAGGCATCGGCTGAGGAAATGGAGCACCTTGAAATGGATTGAAACCATCCATTCCTTGGTTTTGTTGAGGAAAAGACATGGGACCCATCGGGTACCCTTGTGGTGCTTGATTCATACGAAGACTTTGTACTAGTGATTGAAATTTCTGCATTTCTGAATTTTGTTCGTTGAATTGTTGACCGGGCTGACCAGAAAGTGCGGGGTTTGGTAGGTATTCTAGAGATCTTTTGGAGTCAGAGTCGTCTGAATGTTCTTTACCAGTCAAAGATCTAGCGTAAAAACCAGATATTGGTACACCAGTTGCTGATTGACTGTTGTAAGACTGTGCAAATGATGATTGGATCGGGCTTGCTATCGGCATTCCGAATTGAGGCTGCCCGAACCCGGCTTGATGTCCTCCGTGTTGGATGATTCCGATGGGCTTCCGATACCGAGACTTGTGAGATTTTTTCGGCTCGTTGTACACCACGAAAAAGGTTCTTTCCACTCGGTATTGCTGTTTGCAGACTTTAGCCGCTGCCTTGCAGGCGCATTTCTCTTCTGTTTCGCAGGAGCAAGGTTGGGCTTTTACACTGATGAATGAGAAAAATGTAGACTGTGAATGAACAACCTGTTGCAGAAGGCGTATATAGTCAAATTAAGTAGCCAAATAGACTGCAGCGATTCGTTTGGTTGATGGATTTTAAATTTTGCTATTGCATTTTCGTAACCACGCCGCAATTTATACATATTGTACATAGTACACAATTGGACGACTAGAAAATTTTTAGCTTTTCCATTAGATTAGAATTTGCATCTACAAAGATTTGTCAAAATTATACCACTATCGGAATTAATCACTTCAGAAAAACCTAGAAATTGCATTGGATTCCGAATTGGAAGAAATACGGCAAAATCAAGTACAGTTCACATCAAATCAGAGTTGCACGAGAATGGCAAATGTCTGTACCGCAAGCTTGTATAGTTTCGCACGATACAATTCTGCTGTAGCATTTTCAGGATAATCAGAAAACATGTGAGAATTAAAATTTGAGCGTAGAAACATTTCGCATATAACAATTACAATCACAATTGGATTACTGGCATTTTCAATATTTTATTTTAAACTTTTCAGAATGCGTTTATTTTTGTAATATGGATCAGCTTTGAGACACAAGTTACGATACGCACGTATGCCGTTATGGATCTTGGACACATCGCACACAGTATACAAATGCAATTGAATTATATTTTGATATTCAAATAATCCCGAGTATTATCTGCCGATACTCGCCAGGAGGAATCGTATGCAACTGGTAAAGAATTGGAAAGAACATGGTATATCGACGAACGTATCTGTCATTGTGTGTACAGTTCTTGTATGATTTCCAATTCTTATGAGAGTGTAAATAATTACCTGCAGACTGCTCCTTCCATTCCTTGGAATGAGTATATGATTCGCTTAGCAGACGTCACGATGGCTCGCGGATTATATTTGAATTGAGGCGAATACGGGTGGTTGGCCAGTCCCACAGTGGGTTGGTACAGACACGTCGTGTTTTGACATTCAGACAAACCGGCGTACAGTTCTTCTGAAGTTTTGTCGCAAATGTCTTCTCGTCTCCTGAAATCATTCATCGATAAGGAAAATGAAGGAAATTAACATCCTCCATAATTTTAATGCGTTCAATCAGCCATTATTAGGATTTGTTACGTTCAGGAATTATCCCATTCTACTAGGAATTACACGGAGATGGTTTAAGTCAGTGGTTCTCAACCTTTTTTTAAACACGCCCCCTTTTTGATAATGAAAAATTTCGCGCCCCCCCAAGGGGGGCGCGCCCCCCAGGTTGAGAACCCCTGGTCTAAGTACTTGGTATTAATGCGCAAGTGGAAGTAATTCAGTACATTTCTACTCAATTACAAGTATAAGGGCCTAATTGCTAGACATTACATAATTACTTGAAGTAGAAGTAGAAAATCCAAGGTATGAAAAGTACTCAAGTATGTAGTATGAAGTATGTAGTTTTGAAAAATGTATATGGAAGCGGCAGTGGCGTGGGAGCATATACTGACCAGCTCTGCAATGAAACCCCAGGAAATGGCACCTGTTACTAATATCAGTGCGAAAAGTATTGTCAGGTGCGTCACACAGACCTGAACAAACTACCGGATATTGAACAGAGCAACTACAATTACTGGAACAAACGATCTTTAAAAATCCGCAACTAACTAACTAAAAGACAAACAACTAAATTCAATCCGTGTCAACTGCCTAATTTTCATTTTATGGGAATAGGATCAGCTGATATACCCAAAACTCACTCCATGGGTACGTCACTGTTAGTAGTCACGACTCCGAGCTAACAATGACCACAAGAACATCACACAACAGAACAACGACGCGTGTTTCTAGTTGTTCGGTATTTTTCAAATGCGAAAATAGAACGAGAACTCCTTATATGACAGTCAACTAACTAAATTTGTAGTTTGTACAAATCGGTCGATACGGGATATCGGGACAATCTACCTTTTATGAAATAAGTTCAAGTACACACCAGGACGGCAGAGGTGATAGCCTATGCGTAGCGCGTACTAGTACTGATTCACATTTTTAACACACGACATCAAGAGCTCTGTAACAAGGAGTACACATTTCCGGGATAATAAGCAGCGGTGACGAGACCAGCAACAAAGTACATCTAGTTGTTTGGTGTGCCCAAGTCGTTTTTTCCATTTGCATTACTAACTCACGTGTAATGCACATGTAATAATGCATGCAGAAAATGAAGTAAAACGCGATGAAAAACTCGACTCTGACGACAAAATGACGACCTTTTTTCATTATTTTTAGCCAACACCGCACATTACCGGAAAACTAGCCGGAGTGATTACCTTTTTTTAGTCAACACAATGTAATCTGTTTCGGATCCCTATGTTACGCACTGTCGTCAAAAGGACCGCGCAGTGAGTTGGTGAGTGCGCGCAGACGCGTGAAAAATTAGAGGGAACATTGGTTGCGACTCACTAGTGCAGTGGTCGGGAACCTTTTTTGTCCGAAGAGCCATATTGGCCCTATTTTTTCCGTCTCAACTCTCAAAGAGCCATACATGCCAATCAACTGCTACGTCGCGATTGGAAATTCGTGACGACATGGTAGTACTAATTGGAACTCATTACATGGGATTCCTCGTTTGCGCGACATTTTCTCTGTAAAATCTGGTATTTATTGTTCGGAAGGAAAGCTAGAAACGCGAAGTAAGATGCAGACTGGCCAAGCCTCACCAATGATAACGCAATTCATCGTAAGTAGCTTAGAATTTATTATAACTGGTATTAATCGAATGTGACTGTCACACTGATTCCGAAATTCTAAATACTTATAGACTTCTCAATATTCAAAGTATTCGGCGGTAACATAACGTTGCGCTATACGCATACATTTTATCGCCGGTGCTACACAGAACGTGGAGAACGTAGAACGCGGATAGCTATGGCGTTCTTTGTAATTCGAGTTTGTAATTGTGAATGTCACATCCACAACAGTTTATTTCGCGCCGTAGATCAGGAAGACAATATGTATTTGAAAACTGCGTTTTAAATAGGCGTCGCCATGTCTGCTCTGCTCTTTGATTCAACGTATCGCACAACTCAAGATTTCGACTCCGACACATCGCCAGGAGGTTTGAGTAACCAGTCATTTCGATGGCGTGTGTTCCAATTCCATCGCGGCTATCATGCCAGTCTGTAATCCCTGCTGCACCACGAAACGATATCGACACACGACAAACGTTTATTACAGAAGAGATATCCTAACATCACGAATACTCGTTATATGAGGCAACTAAATAAACGGCGCAATCAGAGAACTAATCATTAGCCCGCCAATTAACAGCAGTCGAGGTTCGGCTCCAGTATAATACAAACAATACTACAGCATAGAATTCGCGAGTGATATTGGCCGCCGGCGTGACAGTAACTGAAATTAGATGATTTTAAAGAGATGGGGTCCGAGCCCCTAAACCTGAAGACGGCATTGTCTTTACCTCTCAAAGACTTGTTTATACTGCCACGAGAATAATTATTATGGCCATGATGGAAATTTACCAACAAATCGCTGCAAAATATTGATCAATTCAGTAACAAAAAAATATTTGACAAAGAGCCATATCTTATACCCAAAAGAGCCATATATGGCTCGCGAGCCATAGGTTCCCGACCACTGCACTAGTGGGTCGCGGAGCTTTCTGGTGGGTCGCGAAGAATTTCTAAATGTTGCAGTTTCCTATTCAAAATGCCAAGCACCTCATCTTCTCACGTTTAGACGAGCAAATACACGTTCTCATCTTCTAAATTGGATTGTGTTTGAGTCCTAACTAAGACTTATATCGCGTCATAAATCATACACCCCTCTCCTACCTTCCTACTTGCATGCATAATTTGGATTAAAATGCTGTACTTGATTCATACCGCGGTATAAGTCCGATGTATAGGTTCTGGTTTCGTGTCATATGGGTGTATATTTCCACCCTTATATCAGGGGTGGTTCACGGGTGGAAATGAACACTCTTTTCGCTCGGAAGGGGTATATTGTGTTTATATTTTATATTTAAGTAAGAAATCTTACTTGTCACATGGCTCCAGAACGCTTTCCTGGTCTCTAGCTTCCTTCAAGGTCCTTTGAAAGTTCTGAAACAATGGGATGCAGAATGAATCCAACGTTACTGAGTCCAACTCGACTTTTTTCGCAACGCCACGATGATTCGAAATTGCATGCCGGTGACGTCATATTTTGTGATACGATTGTTAATATACAATGTTCTTTCCAATTCTCTACTAGATGCTGACGATTACCGTCAACCGAAAATATTCGGGTTTATTTCAATATCAATACATTATTATTCAATTGTATATTGAATTTCTGTACCTCTCCCGTTGTATAATGGTAAATAATTCGAACAAATATACATCTTTATATAAGCAATTGATGTACATAGTCAACCAACAAAAGTAGATTATAGTATTTTAAGCACAAGCTACGGAAGCTGGATAGGAAATCTTAGATATTTCTTGCACTGATTTTTGAGAATTCGGCACTTGCGAAGGCGAATAATTTGCCTCAGTGAATCCCAAATGCACACTCCATGGTGCTAATTATATGGTCGAGGTTTTCGCGATAAATTGATATATTCCAACACAGCGGTCAATTCCTTTGGATTACTTCGACTGGAATTTGTTGATTCATATCCCTTGAAAGAAATATCAGTATCGGCCAATAGAGGTAAACAAATATCGCCACAATAGTTGGGATTCAGAGAACTATAATCTGCCACTGCTACACTGGGGATATCGATCCATGTCTTATTGATTGCAAGTGTTCAGATGCAGGCTTTCTAGTTAATTTCATGTCGAAGCATAGCAATCGAGCGTCAGCCTGCTCAAATAAATGTTTTCAAGTTTTTGAAATACGCCTTAAGCTAGATGAGTTATCTTTTGAATATCGGCCGAACATATGGCTCAACAACCCGACCGGTATCTAGTTATTACGTCAACCTTAAATTTAATTACTACCAATGTATGCAACTCAAATATAACATTGGAAATGTCATTGGTGCTACGTTTTTTATTATAGATCTTTAAATGTGGCTCTATTGAAGTCTCTGCAAGGCGAAGCTCGCGACGCCCTGTTAATTTGCAACCTGATTGTGATTGTACGGTATCCTTTGAAGGAAATGCGACTTTGCTGTTTGCTATCGCCTCTATTATAAAGTCCAGTTTCGCTCAAGTTCAAAGTCAGAATGTAACGATTCTTGTTTAAAAGTCCCTCTAGCTTTCACAAATAAATTGTATGAAACGAGTTGTAGGCTATTATTAAACAGTTTCGGGCAAAACTTGCAACATTGTGGCGTACACCCATATGAAACCACAAACTCTCTATTACGGCACTATGGAGAAAAATACTCACCAAACCTCTCTACATCAATTTAAAATTTGATGTTTTAGTTCTCTAATTAATGGACAAGCGCCAAACTTCGTACATTTTAGAATTGAGACGTAAAATTCTAAAACTTTTGGCGGACCGGCGGTTTAGAAACACTGGTCTATACTATAATATCGCAAACACCTGGTTGTCGCCATGAATTTATGCTTTATACTCCTTTAAAAATACTGCGAATGCATATTTTAGCTTTCCGTACCGATTGCATACCAACCTCGATATCGGCTACATGTATGTATAATACAAAATGTTGCCTAGTACTAGTAAAATCTATAACCAATTGCCTGCGTTGTTGTTTTAGAACACCACACACAAAAGTCGCATGCTCAGTCATAACAAAAGTCAAACTCACCATAATTTGACTTGCTTCTGCATTTTTAAAGACTGTGATACCTAACAAAGCGCACACAAACAGATGATAACCATTCATGATTGAGTATATGTCGAAAAATCAGCTCCCACTGATATCATAAATGTTTTGCGACAAGACCTTTACTAGTCTTTTATAACATGACACATTCACGTCATAGCATATAGCGTTAATTTTAATCACATCATTATTATCGCTAATATCTCCGATGCCATTTCGGATGTTGAATACAAGGCGCCATGTTTTAACCAACGGCAATTTTATTTCCCGTAATTAAGGCTATCACAGAACATAACGGGACGTACTTATCGACTAATTGGTAAGAGATTGTAAGGGAAAGTTATCATCGAGGCATTCAGTAGCGGTAATGATCGAAGAATATCTCTACATTTTGTTTGCTATTGCGTAGTACGACGATGCTTATTATTCGATAATGGGGTGTAGATTTACATTTTGGGAATTAATGTTCCTCTACGACCCGCGAGTATCGACGTTCAGAGAAAATAAGAGTATTGAACACGATTACTTGAAATTCGTTCTGGTTCATTTCGATTTGCGTATTCCCGATATGGTTGCAATATGTTTCTAAGGACTAATGGCTCTGGGTAAGGTCGATTACCTGAGCGATTCGATTCACTGGCCAACAAAATGATATTTTTTTAGGCAGAACATCTGAGAGCCGTTTCTGGTTTTTTTTTAGGTTGCTGATTACGAATATCACATTAGTTTTGTCAGATTGGCTCTCTGTCAGAAGATATTTATACCCATAAAAAAGCCCAAATTTACTGTATTTACCCTTAAATATTTCACTTGGTAGGAAGAAAATCGTAGTTTCTTTTAATTTTATACTGCGCATAAATGGCTAATTGACTATGAAGAACCCTCATGTCATTCTCAGTCATTCTATCAATATTAACATGGCATGATGAAAAATATTTGTATGTCAAAAAAGCAGTTTGTCAAGCCTAAAAAATTGTACTTCTGCAAAACGGAAATTCATCTTCTCCTGAATCAATTGGTCATTCTACCAAGATTATAGAGGAGTATAAAACTGTAAAATTTGTCCTTGAAAGGATCAACTACTATATTCATATGTGTCTCATTTCTTTTGACGGGTAAATGGATAATTTTCCACTGAATCAACAAAGTGGGTATACCTAGTAAGTAGTAACCCTATCAAACGAGAAGCTTAAATCTGGTATCTGGTATATTCGAATACCGATGAAAGATTCCAATTTCACATTAGGAGGTGTTCACAGCATGTAATTTCTCCTAAGATGTAGTAAATAAAACTTTTTAGCTGATCACAAAGCACCAAACTACAAACAGTTGGTCCGAAAATTCGTAACTGCATATCGAAAACTTGGAACAAACATGAGCATAAAAGTTCACTTCTTGTTCAGTCATCTTGGTATATTTCCCGATCATCTTGTTGATTATAGCAAGGGTAGAGGTTCTAACAAGACATGAGAACAACAAAAGAAAGATACCAGGCCAGATGATATGAACCATTGAACATGAACATATTATGTCAGACCATTGCCGGAACCTTTCGAGAAACTTCACTAAATAGCTTACTGGCGAATATCGTACAAAAAACAATTTCGATTTACCATATATCAATAATATTGTATTCCATCTGATTATTTCAAATTTACAATAAGGGGTTGACGTAAAACTGATTGAACTAATGCCACGTTATTCGAGTATCTAGGTAAATACTCATATGCATGACTGGAGTTTATTTATGTACATGATATCCGTGAAAGTATGTAATTATGATGAATCTAATACTGTTGCTGTATTTTGATTTAAAATAGTCTTTTGTGTGTAAAAATAACAAGTAGATTGAATTTCTAAACTTTATAGTACGACTAAGTCGATTTTATATCCAGTCCTTACCGCGAAAATGGGAGATTTTGGTCAAAATAGCCCCATGGATTATCTCCACAACAAGAGCCAATTTGAAAAAAAACTAAGGTCATATTCGGAATCAGTGCCCTTCAGAACCATTAAAACCACTCTTACTTTGTCTGCCTAAAATATGTGTTGACCAGTGTTATGAATCGACTATTAGGTCTCGAGACGAGTATTCTAGTATGGCTCATTACTACATTGTGAATGATGTGCAAAGTTGACATATGCGACCACAAAGAATGCAATGCCAATTCTACAACGCATTGAAGATGATTGGACATTTTTTCGACCATACCTATTTTATTGCACTTATTTTGTATGCGGCAACGCGACCAATGTAGGTTTACACCCTTCCACAGTATAATATATAGTATCTGAACCAGGGGTACCAAACACGTGGGATCATTTTGTGCGGCCCACGGTCCGGATTTGTTGAAGTATTCAACAATATGTAACTGCCGCATTTCTTTTTTTTTTAGATTTCAGAACTCAAAATTAGCTCTGAAACTACTCCATAAACCTGAAACTACTCACCAAACGTCGCTATCACATCACTCTCAAGAAGGTGACGAGATAGCGCAGTGGTATAATCCGCGACTGCAACACCAATGGGTGCGGGTTCGAGTCCGACCGAGGTGAAATTCAGAATTCCGATGCCTACGGGTTGGATGTTAACCTATAGGCTCCTCCTCGCCACTTCATCCGCGTAAGCGGTGCCTTACAAAAAGTCAGGTGGGCCGTGCTGGGAATGGACAGTTACGGAAAATAATCAGAGGTGGTCAAAGTAGACAAGAAAGATACTCAAGTAGAAGTAGAATTACTTCTTCCATAAGCTACCTAAAACTACTTGAAATAGAAGTAGAATTGACTGACTTTAAAAGTAAGTAAGTAGTTGTGAAAACGATCCTAATTCGTTCACATGGCTTGTTTCATATTGCCGCATACCAACAGGTATCCAATTTTCGTTATAAGGCACGTAGTTTAGTCGAAGAGCAATACGTAGAAGTTATATAGGATACGGTGTGGTGGACCGTCAAAATGCCATATTATGTATCTTTATTTCCGGAAATTAAAGGCATTACTACAGTTGGTTTTATACTTCAACATGCATGTTATCCAGACAAAAGAACTGATATTAATTATAACTCAAAGTATATGATACTGGGAATTGAAAGTGAAATATAAATACTACTTCTAAAAGTGGAACATGTATTCCATGTCTTTAGTCCAGAAGGTTTCAAAGGTAGTGTGCTAAAACAGCTCTAAAACTTAAAAAGTCAGAGTCCACTTTTCCAGATTAGGGCACGCCATGGACATGCTAGCAGTGGTTCTCAACCGGCGGTCCGCGGTGCCGGTCCGCGACGACTTTTTTGCCTGTCCGCGAGGCATATTAGTATTTTGTACCTTAGATTCCAGATGCAAGATGTTGAAGGCGTATCCATTGGTAAAATTGTTAAAACGTCAGAATTTAAACTGATGTAGAACTTCGTGAGATCATATTAGGCCCAGAAACATATTAGATTTGACTTAAAGGGTGATGGACACTGGTTTACATTGAAGGCGAAGGCTGTGTTTGTTTATTATAATTTTGAGCGCCTCATTACGCCTCATTATGCTTCATTACGCTTCGCCTCACTGCGCTCGAGAATCGATCTCCGAGCGTTTTTTTCGTGGCGTAGGGAAGCGCACAGCGGCGGCAACTCGTACTTGCACTCGAATCAGTTTATCGCGATGCCGGTATTGATGAGTAGAGACCGAAAGAAAAAGCGGCTCCTTTTGGCGCTGACTTTGCTACTTTTGACTGAAACTAAAGAAAAGATTGTGGGTTCACCCAATATTGAAGAAAAGAGAAACTTCGGGTAAGTAGACCTCGTAGTGAAATGATCAGATCTGTGCACTGTTGACGCATACCTGTTTTCACCTGAAATTTGACAATGCTTTGTTGAATTCTTGACAAAATTGTTAAATCCCAATATTCTGTAGTAAACTAGGCCGTCACCCCATCAGCCTGCGTTGCTTGGGTGCTAGAGTGGACTCCATTACGGGTCGGACAGGTTAACCGATTACAATATGTTACCTCATGCCGCTGAATACTTTCTTATTGAGCATATATACACAATTGGTACATTTTATCTCGTGTGATAGGGTTTTAATTCTATAATTTCCTTTTTTCATGAATAATGCAATTGACAGGATGCCATGATTGACCGGTTGACTACACAGTTATGAGCAATGCTCCCTCTAAGCTGCACGAATATGCAGAATATGCAAGTACAAGCACCAACATTGTTGAAAAATCCATCCCCTTGCAAACGTTGATCGGGAAACGCTGCAACTATGCACTGTAGGGCGTTGAATTACATCAGCTTCTCAGCAGCAAAAATTTTGATATTAAATATTATGTTAAATTATTATGGAGGGGTCCTACCTTTTCAAACACCCCTCCCTCAGCTCTACCGGTAAATCGGACTGCGTGAGCAGAGAGGATAAAAATTGATAGCAATATATACGAAATTCCCGATCATATTGACCGATTCAGTCATGAATTATTGAAATTTCTCGCGCTTAGCGCGTTTAGGCGAGAAAAGGTGACGTAGTAAACGTAGACCCAATGAAGCAGATAAGCAGCGGGAAACAGTGTATAGCCTGAGTTCGGCTTATCGCCATATGGGGGGCCTGGTTGCGCACTGTTGTCCAAGGGCCTGCGCAGTGAGTTGGCATGTTTGCGCAGACTCGCGAAAAATTAGAGGTAACATTGGTTATGAGCCACTAAAATAGTGGCACTAACAACGGGGATATAAGTTGCCATTTTCTATATGCTCTAGTTTTAGTCGTAATCCGGCATCGGCCACGCGCATGCACTGTGAGGACGACAAGAGATTTAACTGGAAGCCGAGAGTAAGAAATTCTACAGCATTGGGACCACAGATATCTGAATTATGTTTTATGTAACTAATATATTCTCCATGTAACCTGCATATTACGGTTCTGTGAATAACTTTTTTTCGTTTTTTTTGGCATAAAATCTGAGAACCGAGTGTGCACTTTTTGTTTTCTCGAAATTATGTGTCAATTTCACCGATATATTCCTAATTTTAACTAAAGTGAAACCACAACGCCGCAATCGTATAGTTATAATGTTGCCTATGAACATGCTTGACATTCTCTTTCTTGGAAGTATTTCCAGTACCTATTTTAACCTACTCAGAATTTCTTCGTGTGCCGGAAGAAATTGTCTAACGGGCCAGATGCGACCCGCGGGCCGTATGTTGACGCCCCTGCTCTAGAACCATACGTGCAAAAAACGATTTCATTTTAGGCTGATTTCAATTTTTGAAGTGTCACCAGCCCGCCAAATACCTTACAAAATTTCATCGGCCCACGAGGTGATAAAATTTAGAACCACTGCTCTAGTATCAACACTTATGTGAAGTACCAGAAATGCTTTTTTCCACTCATAAATACTATACTAATCATTGTCAGAGCCAATTCTCCATTATCTCACTATCCTTTCAACTTGGCCATTTCAAAAAGTGGACCGATTTCCAGCTAATCCGTGCCGTATCTTTTTTTATTGGCGATGTCTCCATCCAAACACCACCATAGGCCCTTGTCAAGATCAAAACGAATAGAAAAGACATCTCTACCTCTACAGGCATACCTGGAAATCCAATGTTGCCTCTCAGCTGCGCACGTGCGCATACGCGCAGTGCTGACATGGTCTCTGCGCACAGAAAATCTAAGTTGCGCACGAAAAATCCGAAGTGATGACCTTTTTTTAGTCATTACGCACTGTCGGCCAAGTGTCTGCGCAGTAAGTTAATGAGTGTGCGCAGACTCGTAAAAAAATATAGGTAACATTGCCTGGAACATGATTTTTAGTCATGACCGTATGATGAGATTGGTCACCGTAAATACTATTATTTCTAAAATGAACGAAATTCCTATTTGACTGACCTCGGGTTCTACAGGTTGGAATTGAGTCAAATTTGGTAATGTGACGTGACGATTTGACAACAAAGCCGATGAAATTAAAAAAAATTTCGTACACGCCTATTGCTTACATTGAAAAACAGTTCATTCATTAGAAACCATTTGATGTATTATTTTATTTTTAGGCGAATATCATCGACTTGTTCAAGAGCTCCGGCACAATCATCCTGACCGATTCAAAACGTACTTTCATATGACACCTGAAACCTTCGAAAAATTATTATCACTTCTTCGACCAAAAATCACCAAAATCACAACAAATCTGCGAAAACCCATTGGTGCAGCTGAAAGACTTTGCGTGACGTTAAGGTGAGACCAGTATCCTCTTCTCTCTGGCATCCCTCATTTCAATATTATATTTCATTTACAGATATTTAGTGACTGGGGATTCCTATCAGACCATTGGCTTTTCATACCGAATCAGCAAATCTGCTGTTTCAAAAATTGTTCCAGAGGTTTGTTCGGCCATTTGGGATGTTTTACAACCTTTGGTCATGTCACCTCCATCGCAAGTTGAATGGGAAAAGATTGCTGAAGAATTTAACAGAATATGGCATTTTCCAAATTGCCTCGGATCAATAGACGGAAAGCATGTCATGTTGCAAGCACCAGCCAACTCTGGCTCATTATTCTTCAACTATAAGAAATATTTTAGTATTGTGCTACTAGCAGTTGCTGATGCTTCATACAAGTTCAGAGTGGTTGACATTGGTGCGTATGGTGCTCAATGCGACAGCCAGATATTTGCTAATTCGGCTTTTAACAAACATGTTTTGGGAAAGACATTGAGTGTACCCCCAGATAAACCGCTTCATGGGGAAGTTGCTCCTCTCCCTCATGTTTCCATTGCGGATGAAGCGTTCCCTCTGAAAACCAATTTGCTAAGGCCTTTTCCTGGTTGTGATCTAGACGACTCAAAAAGAGTATACAATTATCGATTGTCCCGTGCCAGAAGAGTTGTTGAAAACGCATTTGGAATTCTAACTACTCGATTTCGCGTCTTTCGACGGCCGATAGCTGTTCACCCAGAGAAAGTGGACCTTATCATTAGAGCATGCACTGTGTTGCATAATTTTTTGCGAGATGAATCTTCTTCATATGTGCAAGACACTGAGATCGATCCTATGCCCGAGGATGCTGCTCTTGAGGCAATTGATAGATTTGGTAGACGAAGTAGCCAAAATGCACAAAGTGTACGTGGATCATTTGTACAGTACTTCAACAGTGCTCATGGGTCAGTACCATGGCAGCATGCCAGAGTTAATAGGGTAATGTGATTGCCTAAACATTATAAGTCCACTTTCACAAGTATGTTCATAATCGGACTTGGACAACTAGATAATTCTAGTTGTCTAATTTGACTGAATTAGAATGAAATGCTGGTAATCTAATTCGTAGAAGCTGAAAATTTTCTAGTTGTCTTAAGTATGTTCATAATGAAAGTTCATTGAAACTGGTTGCCACTTAGTAAGTTTTTGTGCATCTTGCTGTCAAATACTGTTGTATGCTCCTGTGTAATATCAACTTGCTATTGGTAATTGTATCTACTGTCTCTCACATTACTGTTCGACAGTGGTATCAAAATGACATGGGTCAATTTAACACATTTTGAGAAAATTGACTTGAAGTAAAGTTTTCATCTTCTTGCAGACATATATTGACCCTAATCAACATACACATGGTTAAGATATTGCCGAAAATTATTGAAAATTTTCAAAAACTGTATTTTTTCAAGTTAAAAAAAAAAAGATACTTTGATTCCACTGCTACGTTATACGAAATTGTTGCTGTATGTATGGCATTTAGAGAGTTGCCTAGATTCCTGCAACTCTAGTAGAATGCATGCTGGTCTCCATTTTCATGGTGTATTTCCTATTAAGTAGGCTATTGCACGACCGTACTAATTAGTTTTATTTGATTGTTATACTGTGAGCTGAGTTTCTGATTGTTATACTGTGAGCTGAACAAAAACTTTCCATGTTGTAGAATAAATGTCTCCCTATCAACTTTTGTCGGGTGATGGACCCTGGTTTACACTGAAGCTATTTTCATATTTTACAAAACTTTCGCCGGACACCAATACTTGATCAGTTGAAAGGGCCTTTTTTGCACAGTAGTTATCGAAAGACCTTGCAAGTTGACACAAAATAACAACAGGTTCGAAACGGTTCGTGTTATTTACAGGATATGTGCGCATCACAGTACAACCATGGAAATTGAAGAAAGAAGGTTACTGCATGCTAATATACATAAAGTATATGGGCACATCACAATTGAAACATAAGTAAACAGACAAAGAAGCGAACTGCATGTTATTTACAGACATTATATGTGTGCATCACAGTAAAACCATGAAAACTGGCAAGGGATGAGGCTACTACATATTCCATGTCTCCAACTAATCTTCACTTCTATTTTCTGCAACTACTTTCATAATTTCAATTTCCACTTTCAGCCTTTTCTCTGGATTGATACTTCTCAAGAGCGGTGCAAGCATGCGTGCGAATAAGTCAACTTCGTCTTCTTTCTCATCTACAAAAATTAAACTAGATGCAATCAGGATATTTTTTCATAAATAAGATTGTAATAATTACCTGCAGTAAGGCGTTCAATCGCAGAAAGAATGGTTCGCTCACGATCTGACGACTGTGAGTCACGTTTGTTTTGCTTTCCTGGAACCAGTTTGCTTAATGGCGTGCTGCAATCACTTGGCAACGATGGCGCTGGATCTCCAGAATGCAATGGTCCTGTAGAGTGATAGGCACATAATATACATCTATTCTATACACATAACGAAATATAATTTGACAGGGTATTCACAAATAATATTTGTAACTTAACTGAGCTTCTGGTAACTAAAGTCTTGTCCAATGTTCCCCCTAAGCTGCGCAAATGCGCATCGCTGATACAGTTTCTGCGCACAGAAAATCAAAGTTGCGCCAAAAAATCCAAAGTGATGACCTTTTTTTGGTATTTATATACTGTTGTCCAAGGGTATGCGCAGTGAGTTGGTGAGTGTGCGCAGACTCGTCAAAAATTAGAGGGAACATTGGTCTTGACAGACGTCTTTTATGTTATATGAAGCTTAAATGTTGTACTAACCTTGATTCTGCAAACCGCCATTCAGAACTTCAGTCAGGTTCAAAGTAACTAGTGGGTCATGTGTATCCAGAGGATCTTGTGTATCCATGGGGTCATGTGTATCGACGGCATTATGTGTATCCTCCAGGGAATCCTGTTCTTCACTACAATTATCGTCGACGTTTGAATATGTGCTGGAATAAGCATATGAATTTATTTCATAATAGGAAATCAATCAGTACCGTAACTAATAGTCATTTACCTTTCAACAACTGCATCCAGAAAATCAAACATTGGCATCAGCTGCCACGGCCTGTAGTTTGACTTTCCCGAACCAGATCTGGTTTGTTCTTGCATATTATTTTTCTCCCGTCGTAATTTATCACGGATATATTTCCATTATTTTTACATTCATCAGCTATGAGAAAAAATAAGCAAAGTAATTGGTGAGTAGTTCGAAGTACTGTACTCGTTTTTTTATAATTACCTGGAAATTGTAGGTCCCGGCTCACGCGTTCCCAGCAGTTTTGCTTAGCCACTTTGTCGCTATACGATTTGTGTGACTTTAAATACAGCGCTGGGAATTGCCTTACCGATTCTATCAGTACCTCCGGATCCATTGTTGCAGATTGCAAAATCACTGCCGTAATAGACATCGTGCCGCGAATGTTTGTTGTTAGGCGCGAACAATCAGCTGATCTCAGTGACGCCTGACTGAGTACAATTTACGCTGGCAGTGTGAACCTCAGCTTCGCCTCACTTAATTTAGCTTAGTTTAGCTTAGCTTAGCTTATTCTCAGTGTACACTACCCTTAAGGTACAAGCTGTCTCTGGTGACGACAAAGTACAAGCTGTCTCCGGTGACGACATACGAGCGACTCGCGAAGCAGGATCTGGCTCGCCAAACCGCGTCATTCGTACGATCGTTCGTTTTCGATTCAATAATTTTGTGGATGGCCAGTTATCGCTGTTGCCAGGTGTTTTCGTGTGGCGCATTGTACTCGTAGTAGGCTACGTCTCGTAGTAGTGGGAAATGAGCAAGAATGCTCGACGAGGTGGTTGGTCATACTTAAAAACGCTTCATCTCTGGATAGTGTCGAAGAGAAGAATATTATTTGAGTTAGCGCGGTCGGCTAATCCACGGCCTTTGGTGCTAAATTAGCCTATGTATCTGGGCAAGTCTGTTTTACCTCGACTCAGCACTCAGCAGACACTACCGTAAAATCACATGAATACCATCATAAAAAGATTTAATTACGAACGAAACTCTCAAAAATGTCATTATAAAGTACAGGGGTGGCCTTCCTGCGGCCGAAGAACGAAATTTGGCGGCTATACTTCAATTAGTATGTGTTGGCGGCCGTCGCCATGAAAATTGAATTTCCGTATTCACTCCAAAATTTTGATATATTTTAATTAATATTGAATTTTCCTTCGCGCTAGGCGCGATTCATTGCGACTTCATTTTGCGATTTCAATATAGTCCTAGCGCCCTCTGCAATCCGAGCCATACAGTACAGATGTGATCAGCAGAGAAAAATGATGCACTCAATATTGAAATACCAACTTGGAATCGTGCGCTCCTCACGAAAGGAATTTGTTTCTGGTACGTTTGGAAGATTACAATATCTTTCCACTCTACCGACATTCCTGTTGTTAGGTCAAGTAATAACAACACGCAGCAAAATGACTGTAATAACAACTGGCCCGCGCGAAGATGCATCATCATTTATATCTTGCCTCTTCAACTCTACCGATGAATCAAATATCATTGGCCGAGAAAAGATGAATATGTGATAGTGATATGTGGAAATACGAATATTAATGACGAAATTTATTCGTGATGCGGAAATATTTTCGCGCCTGGCGCGACCATAACCGATCCCAACAACACCACTATCTAGCAGTGGTTCTTAAAGTATGGGTCGCGACCCAAACATGGGTCGCGAAGGATATAATTTTGGGTCGCGACGGTACCAGAACGGTCCTTTAATATGTATGTAATATTATTTGAGGTCATTGCAACAACAAAAATATCTTCGCATTTCGCGCGATTTACTGTAGTTGGTTTGAGCATATCGGAGGTCACTGAGTTTGGTACCACGGCCAATAAGCGAGACACGTGGAGAAGTCGCCACCACAACATGACTTGATCATGAAGATGTGCCGACCTTTGTATTAAACAAATTGCTTTGAATTCATGATAAGATTTTCTCAACATTGGTTTCTCTGGAAAACACCGTTGGAGACCTGGGACGCTCTAGTGTAGAGTTGTACAACGAGCGGTTGCCGGTATATGAGGTCAAAACCCGCCCACGCTTGGATACATGAATATATGACGTTGGGCCAACATACGGCTGGGCAAAGTGCGGTGCCAAAAAGTTCGGTGGGGATAATTGACCGTCGCGGGGTGGCCAAACCCTTCGTTATTGATATAATTGGTCGGCACCAAAATGCATTCATTTTGGTGTGTGTGGCTTGGGTCGCGAGATCCACTAAAAGTCAGATTTGGGTCGCGGTCTAAAAAGTATAAGAACCACTCTAGCCAATTCGGTGCGCATAGCAATACCATATGAAAAAAGTAGATTAGCCCGAAGATCACCAGAAATGAGCATGTACAGTTAAACATGGGTTTTCGCGTCCAGTTAGTTCCTTACGACTTATATGCCCTCGAATGCAGCCGTAGGCCATATAAGTAATCGACCGTGAATAGCAAAACGGTGGGCCACCCCTGCTCTATTACCATACTTGCAGAAAAATGCAAACATACAATAAATTTTTGGTTGATTTCAATTTTTCAAGGCCCGCCGGTCCGCCAAATATCCTTTGAAATTTTACCGGTCCGCGACGTGAAAAAGGTTGAGAACCACTGTGGTAGATTACGGTATGACAAGTAAATGCTAGATTGCGAAACATCAGTTTCAAACGTTATGATGAGACATATATCCTGTGATGAATTATTTCATATGGGCGAAGGGCGACAATGTGGCGTAAATGGAAGCACGTTAACCCGCTACCTAAATTATATTCGCCTATACTTTCGCGAAATCATATACTGGTCACTCCGTATCCACTGCGCGCGAAGCGCGACGAAAATTCTTGGCTTTACTCAACTTTCATGAAATTTAAATGTTGATACTCCGTGAGAACAGCCCCGAAATTTCTCAGGCTATCTTCCTGATTGGGAGTTTGAACTACTTCTACTTGACAAACTGAAAATAGCGAAAAGTAAGTAAGTAGATCACAAAATATTGCGAATTAGAAGTAGAAGTAGCGAAAATTGGATCTACTTGAGTAAGTACCAGTAGAGGAAAACTGCTTGAGTACTTCGAAAAAGTAGAAGAACTTCGTTACTGACCACCTCTGAAAATAATGAAAATATCGGCCTGGTGTAAATGACCATAGTAGTCGACAAACACCATGAATACCACAAACAAACAAACAAACATCACTTTCAAAAGTCACGATGCGGTGGAAGATCAGCTATAACGTCACAGGACCTATTTATAATCGTAAAACATGACCCGTTGATAATAATTCGTGACTGCAAATTGTGATTTGGACTTGGGCGCGACCTTTTGTAGAATTACTCAAACTCGGACTGAATGGGTAATAAAATAAAAATGACTCGAGTTGAGTCTGGCAAGCGTCACAATCATAGAAGGACTTGAACTAGTCGAGTACAACAACTATTTTATTCAAATATTAAGATATGTGAGATCTTTCCTGTCAGGCGTGAATTCACAATAGTAAATCACATTTTCACGATGTGTGTGGAATGTCAGTCTGCAAGGTCTCACAAATAAGGCCTGCTTGGAAATACTTTGATTACCCCTTGGTGCTCAGCCGGCGGTGCTATCAAAATTTAGGAATTTTGCCCACGACCACATTTGAGCTTGAGATCCCTGATCTGAACTATAATTCTTGTTGATAAATAACTCTTAGTGGCGTTTGGCTTCCTGATCGGTAGGTCTTTGGTCGATCCCCGGCCGGATCAGACCAAAGACCTGATTAGTGACACTGGTATCCATGACTTCCCTGCTTGGCGCTCATGCATTTACTGGGATAGCAAGGAGGGGTGGTGCATGACTTAGAAAGCCGTAAAGGCTATATCTGCACTTCCTTGTCCAGCGGCATATGCACATCATGCACTCATGGTATGCATATGCACAGATCGTGTGTATGGGTATCATGAGTCGGTGTAAATGCCGCAAAAAACATCAAGAACAAAAATAAACTACGTCCTTTCCTTTCCTGGCATGAAGCGTGTAGGATTCCAATACCCGAGAAAACCATCTCTCACTCTACTGGGATAGATAATAATCAGAATTAATGCTCGATTCATATTTTAGAGTATTCAATTCATTGCGCCCACCCTGACACGATCCTTGAACTTAAACAGTTTTCCAACTAGACTACTAAATTGGCCAAATTCCAAATCGCAGATACAGCAAATGCCATCCAAGTGAAGTTGCGATATGTCACAGCGAGATATTGGATAGGAAGGTATCACAGCAACAGAACCGAAGCAACGTCATATTTACAATGGATTATGCGACATCGTAAATAACATACTAACTCTGTTTCGCCAACGATTGATATCTAATTCAGACTAGTGCGGAGTGGATGGACAAATTCTCTGGTCCGGCTCCGATCCGGTTGTTCAATTCTCTGGTCCGGCTCCGATCCGGTCTGGCCGTATCAAGAAAAAGTACTGATCCGGCTCTGGCTAAAAATGAAAAAGCCCGGCCAGAAATCCGGCCCTACGGGGGTTCCGTGAATTGATAAATATGCCTCGTTTATGTTCGCACTGGCTTGGCGGTTATTTGCGTGTGGTTGGTTGGTTGGTAGCTATTTAGTTATAAAAGTCATACTGATCCATAAAGATTATGGCCGTATTATCATTATTATCTCACAACAACGACAGTGGCGCTTATCGCCTGTTTAGGCCTTGTGCGCCACGACAATGCATTCGTAAAGTTCAGTTTCTTTGCTTTTTGTATACTCTGGACGTCTTTCATGCTCGCGCACATCCACTCTTCCATTCGCTCTCACTTTCATGCGTCCTCTTGCTGGTCTCTGCTGCCGACTTTCGGCACTCGGCTCACTCTTCCTCTGGGCTTTTCAAGGCGCTGCGTTAACAGCGGGATCGGCGATGAGGAGCCCAGATAAACCACCGACACATAGAAGTTGGTCCGAACCGGGATTTGAACCACTAACTTTGGTGTCGTGACGCTGGCGCTTATCCAACTGCACCACTCGCTTCCCAGTTATGGCCGTATCAAAAAAGTAGTGATGTGGCTCCAATCCGGTCCGGCCAAAATTGTAAATATCCGGCCGGATATTTAATCCGGCTCCGGTCCATGCTCCGCACTAATTCAGACCCACCCAACACATTCAAGTGGAATATTGTCTCTTTGCTGTTCAGGGACGCATATCGATTACTTTGCATAGCCCGCTACCGCATGCTAGCGGACAGGACCACATGGACGCCGAATATCCATGTTACATTGACTACTGGGAGAATTCGCATCGCGGAAAGCCGTTATAGTTTCAGTGCCATCACTGATTTCCTGTGAAATACCTTGCGCATGAAAGGTTTGTAATTCTAGACGCAGAACGCCCCATCTCAAAAACATGGAGTCGTCCTTCTGAGGCACAGACAACTCACACAAAAACAAATCTGCCATCGCTATTTGTGAGCATCGTTCGTTTCCTTTCTAGATTGAATTTTCGAGCGTTTTAGATATTGCCAACTTCACAGAATTCTGTTCATTTTCGGCGGCTACTAAAACTTGCAAGTTTTGAATAATTCAAAATGACAGTGGCATATATATAACTCATAAAGTGTAACAGTTATAGTTAGTAGACGATCGATTAACTACTGGCATTTTGTGTAGTTCTAATTGCGCGTTAAAAAAAAATTAGTTGCCGAACAACTAGAAAACATGTTATAAAAACCTTTGTTTTTCCAATTTCATCGGCTTGGTTGTCAAATCGCCGGGTTACCTGAAAAACGTTGCACACCAAATTTGACTCACTTCCAACCAGCAGATGCTGAGGACAGTCAAATCGAAATTACGGTAATTTTTGAAGTAATAGTATTTACTGTGACCAATTTCTAACACCGAAATGACCAAAAATCGTGTTCCATGTATGCCTGAAGAGGCAGGGATGTATTTTCCACTTATTTTTATCTTGACAAGGGCCTATAGTGGAGTTTGGATGAAGACATCGCCAGTAAATGAAAATAAAGATATATGACACGCATTAGCTGGAAATTAATCCACTTCATTGAAATAGACGCGTTAAAAGGATGGTGAGATAATTTTCAAATAGAGCACTTTACACGCTGAAATTAACGACCACGAAAAGGGAATAAATTGACAAGCACGTAAAATGCGGGTAAATGTATTTCTCAAGTGATAGTCAATATCTATATTCTTTGTTGGTTCAATGTAATTTTTTTCGCGATACAGTTTGATATTAATGATCTTCTATCATTTGCTCCGCAACACTCCTATAGTACTCTCACAGGCGATTTAGAAGACTAATGGTCAATGGTCATCGAGACAGATCTTCTCTTCCTATCAAAAGTTATCGTCCTCTCTTCATGTCATCCTCCATATTCGGTTAATACCATCTACTAATTGTATCCCTATATCGTGGTAAAACACCAATGCTTTTTATTACTCGATGACAAGGGCTTTCAAGTGATATTGAATCACCATAAATTGACTAATGTGCTTTATAAGCTCAGTGCGTTACCATTTGGATTCCTTGAAGCTCGCACAGTTTCGAGCACATAAAAAGCTCTAGTATTAATGCTTCTGTGAAGTATACCAGAAATTTTTGAACTCATAGATACTATTCATTGGTATAGCCCATTCTAAATTTTAATCAGGACCATTTTAACGCCCCTATTTGTTCAATTGAATTCATAAAGACTATCAAGAAATTCGCAATCTCATATAGGTGTGAAATTTTGGAACAACGTACCAACTATCTACCGTACTCTTCCTTATCATAAGTTTGAAGCTCGCTATTGCAAATTTATCTTATCCAAGTACTAAGAACACATCTCATGACCACAGTGATGTTGTTTTGTTTCATTTTATATGCTACAATAATATTACCACAGTGTACATGGGTCAAATTGTTATGTACTGATCACACTGTTAGCAATGATAACCGCCCTTCACTAATGTTGCTGTTTTTTATTTACTTCTGTTTATTTCGTTACTCTTTGCTGTGCTACTCGACTGAGAGAAGAAATTAATTCATATTATCATTAATACTGCTAATATGTTTGGGTGACTCCGGCCTAGAACACTTAGGTCATATCGGGTCTCACAGTCTATACTGTGTAAAATATGCATACTATTGGACATGAATGTTTGTGGACATTGCTTATACTATATTTCATGGTTGACGAATAAAACAATTCTCTCTCTCTCTCTCCCTCTCGGAATCAGTTAATGTCAAGTAGAAGAGAAATATTCGAGCACTGTGCAGCTGAGGAATGCAACTGGTGTCTCTGTGGGTGAGATTTTGGGAATGGCGACGTTACAATCAGTAATAACGTCGAATCAAGGACGAGAGACATCGGTATGCCTTGACACTGGGATGGATTTCGTGAAATCTAAGTTGGTCCGACAAAAATACTTCTAGCTATGACTATCACTTGAGAAATATATTTACCCGTATTTTACCTGCATGTCACAGTTCATTTCCTCTTCGTGGACGTTTAATTCCAGTGCCTAAAGTACTCTATTTGATAATTATCTCACCATGGCTATTTCAATGAAGTGGACTAATTTCCAGCTAATCCCTGTCGTATCATTTTTTGCTGGCGATGTCTTCGTCCAAACTCCATTATAGGCCCCAGTCAAGATCAACACAAGTGGGAAGGACATCTCTCCTCTTCAGGCATACCTGGAACACGATTTTTAGTCATGTCGGTGTGACGACATTGATGACCGTAAATACTATTATTTAAAAAAATGACCGAAATTTCAATTTGACTAAACTCGGCATCTACTGGCAGGAATTGAGTCAAATTTGGTTTGCAACGTTATTTTTGGGTAACCTGACGATTTGACAACCAAGCCGATGAAATTTGAAAAAATAAGTTTTTTTAAGCACCCCTCAATTGTCACCGTTTGTCGTGAATCGTGATACTGCTGGTGTTCTGTTACGTGATATTCTCGCAGCCACCGCTAGCTCAGAGTCATCACTACTAACAGTATCGTAGTCAGCGGTGCTTTTTGGTGGGTCGGGATCGATCCCATTTCAAACTCGACTGTCGAGTCTCGACACCCTGTCTTTTGGAAATGCCGACATTATCTACAATATTTCTTGGCTCATTTGCTATTCAGTAATTGAATCAAATAGTTAGTTAGATTGCCAGCGTATGTTTTGAAGGTCGTTAGTTCCAGTTGTAATTCTAGAATTGAGTTTTCCAATGTGAGTGGTTCTAGTTCCAGTTCTAGAAGTGCATTTTGAAAATCCAGTAGTTTCTACAAGTCTGATTGGAACGTGTGAGAATCCGACAGTGTATATAGCCTCGCGAATTAGGTTTTAGTCCATTGAACCGCTTGACATAAAGTGGCGGGACGAATTTCGCTTTCAAGTAACACACTCAACTAACCAATTACAGCTTGATTGTCAACATTGTCGGCGTCGCGCGAGTGCACTTGAAAAAGCAATTACTCACGACGCTTTTCGCGGTCTACAGCGAGCTGGGCCAATCAGTTAAATCGGTCCGGATTAATACCTTAATTCTATTGTTAGAAAGCATTACACGTGCTCAAGATTAACGCTCAGTATTTTTGATATTGTGAGCCTCAATCACTGCAACTGTAAGGTTACTACAATGTTCAAAGCACGGTATATGAGGGCATTTTTCGCGCATACAATTCTACTGTAGCATTTTCAGGAAAAGCAGAAATTTGATTGGAATTGAAATTAAAGCTTAGGAACGTTTCACAAATTTTCGCCTGTATTTCGATCTAATTAGTCTAATTCTATAGAATGGTGTAGATGTCAAAGTCTATTCATGAAACAAACCTGCATTCGTACTAAGTACAGAGTTTCGTGTTTGCTAGCGAATTGTATGTTGTATATACTAATGTTATTCTGCAGCTATTGTTAGCTCACAATCAACACTACTAACAGTGGCGAAACCAGGGAGTGTATTTTTGGGTCGTAACCCTCCCATTTCAGCTGATCCGATTGAGACAAAATAATAATAAAATATGGAGTTGATTCGGAATCGAGTGCCTATGGACAATTATACATACATATATGTATATATATCGAAGTTTTCGGTCAGCGCAAGGCCGTTCCTTTTTGGCCAATTTCTTCTCGCTGCTGATCGTTCTGGCACACTTCTCGGAGTCGCATGTTACATGGCCTCTAACTTCATATGTCTTGGTGCGTCGTGGCGCAGTAATGGCCGACGCCGAAGTCTCCCATTTCCATAAATCATGCGTATTTTTGTTGGGTGACGGGGACCCCAACAACAAGATACATGAAAACATATCGCATGAAAAAGTCGCATTAATTTCTAACAAATGACTCTATCATTCATGCTAATTCACGAAATAATTTTGGGCTGCCTTCGATTTCGGCCCCCCGCCCCCAGTTGGAGGGTTTGGGGTGCGGTAGTTACGGTCCCGACTCCAATATAGCCGTTTAACGCGCCATCGCCCCCTATCGCCCCCTTCGTTGTTTTCGCCCCCTATCGCCCCCTTCGTTGTTTTCGCCCCCTATCGCCCCCTTCGTCCGTTTTCGCCGCCCTATCAACCCCTTCGTTATTTTCGCCCCCCAGACCGCCAAATCGCCCCCTGGGGGCGATATCGCCCACGTTGGGAACCACTGTTCTAGTTCTAGTCGCGCATTCTGAAAATCCAATATTTTGTAGACCTACAAGTATATTTCAAAATGTGATCTTCACGGAACGAGTGTGTGGGTGTCAATACAGTATTATGACTATGATTGAACGCGATCGATTGTGGCCAACATACGTTCAAGTGTCCTCTCGAAAAATGTAAGCCTAGCATTTTTGGGAACTTCAACTCGAAATGAACAAGTGTTTCAAACAATCGGCAGCTGTTGATTCCGAACGCAGCATCGATATTGAGTCATCGATGATGGAACTCTTCGCGCAATTTTAAACCATAAACAGGAATCGTGCTGATGTCAACGAGATGACTTGTTACATGTTCAGGCAATATATACAGTTAAAATATATTCATACTGAAATAAGCCCGAATATGTTCCATATTCTTTTCTATTCACTACTAGTAGCTGACGAGTGTCTGTAGAAAATATTTGCGTTTATCTCCATGTGAATATATTACTCAATTACTGCAATTCTGCACATTTAGGAGTCTTTTCAGGGTGAAGTGTTTTATGCAGGGTTTATAACTAGGTGATATCTGATCTGATAAGTTTGTGAATAGACGGGCGGAGATCATAAAGCTAGCTGGTCGGAAAGAATGCTAATCGTGTGATTAAAAACAGCTAATCGCGGCGAATATAGTTGGATAAGGTTACGCGCGATGATTACTCGAGGTGTCCGAGTTTTTGATCAGATGGTGTTATCTATTGCATCATAATGCGAAAACGCGGATTTGGCGGTCAGTTGTCAATTTGTTAAATCAGAGGTCTCAAACTCGAATGTGCTCGCGGGCCAGTTTTCCAGTTTTGATGACGCCGCGGGCCGCAGCATTTCTAGCGGTATTCTATGTCTTCCAAGTATAGGCTTTATTCGGCGGAAATGAATTGTCCTATTGAAAGTGAGCCGATCCAGCAGAGCGACAGTAAACACACATCGTCAAAATGTGATTTACTTTTGCATCATTTCATGCCTGGCACGAGAAGAATCATAACATTTATAACTATTTGAATAGAGTTGTTGTTGTACTTGATATGTATTAATTATAAGATATAGACACCATATGGGCGGACAAATGGATGATGCCATCATAAAAGCTAGCGGGTTATGAAATTGCAGCTACTATGAATATTTTGAATTTACCAGATTGATAATAGAGACTGATCTGACATCAAAACATTTTTAGGTTGAGCATTGTAACTCCAACCCAGGATTCGGGTATTATACCTCTGATAAGTAGGCTATTAATCTCGTGGCCAAACATCTTCAAATATAAGAGCAGAAAATAATATAAATATAATATAAATACATGAATGGATGTGTCCTAGTGATTAAAATGTCGGAACGCCGAACGGCATATTGTTGTTACATCGTTGGAACGTACCACTACGGAATTAGGTACCTTTAAGTGACCTTAATAACATGGTTTAGCGACCAAAGATGTCAACAGATTGCCAATGGTTGCCATAACTACTTGCTTAATTAGCGAAATGTCAAGCTGCGACCTTCTGATCTATTACTATTCCCCTGATACGCGATTAGTTTGTTGCGTCCATGGTTCTGCCCATCGTTCTAACAAATTCACGGCATTCCATGTCACTCCGAGTCCACTCGAGTCATTTTCAATTTGCCATCGAGTTAGCCCGAGTCTGAGTAATTCTAAGAAAGGTCGCGTCCAAGTCCAACTCACAAATTTCAGTGACGAATCGTCTAAGGGTCAGGTTTTGTCACCACTGCATGGTAGCGTTTGCAATTGGTGCGATAGGGAAGTTTGATGAATAGTTTCAGGCTTTCGGAGAAATTTAAGAGGGAATTTTGACTTTAAACCTGAAAAGATATATGTGACATATATATCATCAAATTATTAAAAATCTAAAATGTCGTCGCGGGCCGCACAAAATGCTCTGGCGGGCCGCATGCGGCCCGCGGGCCGCGTGTTTGAGACCTCTGTGTTAAATGAAAAGTAAGGCTGCTACTATAGTAGATAAAATTATGAAAGTCGTGCGTAATTAGTAATGTACGCCGAAGAAACGGATTATAGAATATTGATATAGAGATATCGCTCTGCAATGGTGGGTACATAGTTCGTTGATTGTCTGACTGTTTAGTTAAACCAGGGAGGTGAATCCTAGGAGACAATCGTCACTGTCATTATCGGAAATTTTTGCGCGTAGGAATGTTACGCAGAGTACGAAGTTTTTATAGATAACTATAGCGCGGATAGTGAAATAAAATTAACTTCATGCGCCGCAATCAATCGGTTTCATATCCTGGGTTGTTAAATCCTGATCAACACGATAATCGTCTTCATCGAAATCCGACTTTTTGATCTCCGCTCTTAAAGAGGGAGGTATGGTAGAACGAATTTGCGTTTTGTCCTACGATCTTCATAGTTGATTATATTTTCGTGAGATTAGTAATAGCCTATACTTATGGTGGAGACGACTCACGACTCCGAGTGCGCGTTTTGATTCGCGTGACATGATCAGCCTTAGTCAGGAAATAGCAAATTTTCTATAATGTAAAGTATGACTGGTATTCCATTCTTTTAGCCGCATGAAAGATATACATTTGCACCCGCCACATCATTCTTACTGTTTTGGTGTCATAATGAGTGATATTCAACTCAAAATCGAATCATTCGAGTGCTTGGTTTTGCCAACCCCTGCCATATATTAGTTAACCAAGCTACGACGAATTGCTGTCTCTGGTTGCTAAACCTCGCTGTCACGTCTTTCGCATCTATCTGCACTAGACTTTATAGAACATTTTTACCTTTTCCAGATTAGAATTAGAATTATAGATGCACATTGCACATTTTCTTCCAAATTATATTAGAATTCGGATTATCGCTACACTGTTTTTTCCGAATTAGATCAGAATTAGAATTAGAGCTACACAGTTTTTTAATAATTAGATTAGCATCAGAGTCGCTGAATTCGCGAAAACTTGGGTATTGAACGAAGTTCAGTTCTGATCAAATCATTGTACATTTCCACAAGAACGAGAATAGAAAATGACTGCGCAGGCGCACCAAGTTTGACTCGTTTCGCGGCCAACCCTTGGCCCGCGGTTTTGAGTGGCCCGCGGGGTAATTCTCGAAATTAGTTATAATATCAAGAAAATAAATTACCCAGGAAAGTGATTGTGAACTCGCAGGGCCAATCGAAAATTTGATTAACCTGACCGCGAAATGTGGAACATTCATGACTAAAATAAGAGTTTCGACGCATTGGTTTAGCCAGGGGCCAGCAACCTTTTTGTAGATCTTCGTATATGACCATAAAGTAGAATATTTTGTAGCAGATTTATTGATTTCTTTCTTTTGGTATTTGTGTCCCCTCCTGAAAATTCAAAATAAAAAATACGCCCAATTTGCAGAATTGAGTCTAACTATATTCGCAATTATGAGACAACGTGTCGTCCAACATGTGACTTCGCGTCTGCACCCGCAGAAATATCATCCGCGATGAAACCTTTGCACAAAATGATAGACACATATTCGCCGAAATCTTCGATATTGATATGTCCAAGCGCCGATTAAACCTGTCCTTGACAAATCTGCCCAGCGGTGTACAGAGGCGACCCGCAATAAGCTACATACAAGTCACAATTTTTGACCGAATTCATTCGTTACCTTTAAAAAAATCGCACTTCGCACGACTAGGTCATGGACGCACACGTTATTCTCATGTCATATTTGTTTATGGATTTTGATGCGTAGTAATATAAATCTTGTTTTCATCCCTACCAAATCTGGTTCGTTCCTTTCGGACGACTCAAAAAGGGTCATCAACATTCAAGTGGCCTGCGCAATGCTTCTTAAATCTCTTGTGCCCCTTTGGCCTGAAAGGTTTGCCACCTCTGCACTATACAATTCTCCTGTAGTGTTTTCGGAAAACCAGAGATTAGAGCATAATTGAAATGAGAGCATAGGATCATTTCATACATTATATTAGAATTTAACAAATTAGATTAGAATTATATAACGTACATTTCGATCTAATGAGTCTAATTATACATCTAGAATAATCTCGTTGTCCAAGTCTATAATCCCTGTCTTAGTTATGGAAATTTCAGCATACTAACCCTACGATATTTTAGTGGAGCAAATGTGCGTTCTGATAATTTGTCCGTCTTATTCTTTCACGACAGTAAACATTACGACTGCATGTAAAATGCAGTACACTACCGGCCGTTACGATGATTACGGTTTCCTGACACTGAAGGGATTGGTTTTTGATAAACCTCAAAGTAATCAGACAACTTGCAGGTCAGAAGAGAATCTTTTGGAAGGCTCGATCACATCAGACGCGAATCAATCAGAACAGGAGCTACATGGCATGTACAAGAAGCCTCAGACAGCAACTATCAACAAGCGGATGAGTGCAAGCCAGCCTAATTTGAGGAGATCTAAGCCAAACGATGGTTGGAACATAAAAGTAAGATTTGATATTCCGGAATTTGATACCTCTAATGATTCCACAAAGAGAAAAGACAGCACTAACAATCAAAATCGACACTCCATGGTCAACACGAATGAACCAAAGCCTAAATCGTGGTGGAGGAGTATCTTCCAAACATCAACGAAACGGGATATGCCAAAGAAAGCTTCAAAATTGTCGAAGGCGGGACATCGAAAGCAGAAAGGTCAGCATCTGCGTGTTTTGGAAGATACCGTCGATATTTCGGCTACGCGGAAAGCGAATTATGACTCAAAACGCAACAAGAGCGAAGAAAAAGCATCAAACGCGTCTTTTGAGATTTTAGATCTCAACAAAAGCCCGTCTATATGCAAAAGAAATACTCGCCATCGAAAGAACAGTGTTTCCACCACACGCCCCGACAATGAGAAGCAAAACATGAATAAAAAAGCTTCGGAAAATCACAATTTAACCTTATTCAAGAGCACAAAAAGTAATACCAAGGTGACTGCGAAGTCCCCCAGTAATAGTAAGCCTCCCAGGCGATCATTAAAGCAAAATGTACCGGACGCACGTGATCATCCAATAGCCGAGAAACTAGTTTCACACTCGATCAAAGCCAAGAGCTTAAAAGTGGAATCTTCTGACGTCCCAGATTCGTCGAACGACAATAAAGAACTTTCAACGCGTAAATATAAAGTTAACAAGGATAAAGAACGAAAAGTTCTAGTTCATATTCAAACTCGGTAAGAGAACACTGTGTGATTTTTGAGGCGATATAGATAAAACTGATATCTAGCACCTTCACCGCTAACCCCGATATATGAGGTCGGTATTTAAAAAATATATGGCTAAGATTAAAAACTATATATGCAGTGACCTATATACAGGAGCTATTTCAGGTGGCCATGACAATTGAACTCATAACAGTGATGGAAACTAAACCCAGAACTACTCTCTACTTTTCGAAATCCAACTTGTGAAAATCGAATAGTTTGGCTTAAAAAACATTTAGGTATAGAACTACAACTGGTCTAAATTGATCTAAGAAAAGTAGGCCAAAACTACTTGAATGATCTGAAAAAATAAAAGTTCTCTGTTACTGACATACTACATGCGTACAGATGCAGCCGTTCCTGTTCATTTTATGTCCATGTCCATTTCATCAGCGAATCCTCGAAATCCGGATAAAAAAGTTATTTCCGAACAACCCTAATGACCAAGCATATCAAAGGCTGCAAAGGCGCTCAAATTAATGATGCGAAATATGAGAAATGCACTTCATGCTAGATGCTATATATTTTGAATATTGACTGAATATATCGATGTTATCGGGAGGTGATAGTCATCCGTTTGATCGGTATCGGCTTGAAAATCCGATATCAATCTGGGTCTAGTTATATGTTTATGTTCGCCCGTATCTTATCAGCGAGGAAATGCCTATCAGCAATGGGATCCCACAGTGGCAATCTCTATCATACCAATGTATTCCACGCGTTACGAGTTCACGCGCTAAACTGATAAAGCCTGCACAAGAGCCACAGAAGATCTTGGAGACTTCATTCATCGGGAACTGCACACAGACACAGCCGGCACTGGATCTGGTACTTTCAGACAAGAAACAGTCCAAATGTTCGTCTCCGAAATCGAAAACAGCACCAGCGTAAGTCGAATTTGTATTGCACAGGCTTCCAATATTTTTATACCGTCTGTCATTAAAAAAAAAATTGAAAAAAAAATGGATGACCCTATTAGTATTTTCAAAGGATTAGTATTTAAATTTTAAACTGTTTTATACAGAAACGAGTATCGGTAGTTAAAATGATAAAGTGCTATAAATACAACACGAAAGAACCGTGATATAAAATAATTAGATATTACATGACTCTGAAAATGTCTTGATTGCTGAATTTGTGATTAAGGTAAGGATGCAAACTCAATATCTAGAAGTAGATTATTGCTGTACTGGTATTTTTAATAAATTTGTTACAGTGAAGTACATTTAGATATGATGAATTATTTTAGTCTTATCCGTGACCCCCCTGAAAAAGTACAGGTTGAAGTCAACGGTACATTAAGATTGATGAAATTGAGATCCTGATATCTAAGGGTGATACAACCTTTCGAACTTTCATTTTTGAGATATAGTATTGTGCTCTCTGTAAACGAAAATCGTGTATTCGAAAGAGTGCGTATTTTCACTGAAAGGGCCGAAATGAGCAGTACACGGAAACAGAACCTAATTCAGATGTGTATCGCGGTCACAAATACTACGTGCCTACGTGCATGCCTTCCTATGTTACTATATGCATGCACGAGTTGTATAAAATGTTTTACTCGATTTAAACCGCGGTATAAGTCTGAGGTAGGTTCTGGTTTCGTGCGCCATGGTTGTATATTCACACCCGTATATCAGGGGTGATGGACGAGTGGAAACACACACTCTTTCGCTAAGAGTTTAGTGTAGGCAGGTGTAAATCGGATAAACAACACTACAAAATTGTTGTTTCACTCCCTTTTGCAGGAGTATATCTCTATAAGAATAGGTTTATTTAACTCATTTTTATCCCCTTGAAAGGTGTGTAAGAACTTTTACCCCATAGAAGTGGTGTTCACCTGATTGACACTCTACGTTGTCGTGGTAATCTGGCAAGGAGAATCTTGAAGATACTGAACTCCATTGTACAATTGAATAGCTTATGAATATTTATGGATGACTCCCGTCAGGGGTAATCGTCAGCAACTAGTAGAACATTGTATATCAACAATCGTATTACAAAATATGGGCATTTTAATAGGTACACAAACCAGTTAAAAATAGTACATTGAGCTTAAGCGCTCTCTGCACTCCGATTATTCGAAATTTCATGCTGGTGACGTCACATTGTGTGATACAATTGTTGATATACGTTCTTTTCAATTCTCAACTAGTTGCTGACGATTATCCGCGACGAGTGTCAGCCGAAAATATGCGGGTTCATTTCAATACAGATATACTATTCCACTGTAATCTGGAAAGCACACCTATCTTCCAACTAAGGATTTACAGCGCTGAAGTATCGTAGTTTAGTCGGATGCACATTCAGTCGCGCACGGTGTTGGTCGGTAACGAAGTACTCAAGTAGGTTTTTTCTAGTTTCATAACGTACTCAAGTAGTTATGTGTTTATACTACTCCCACTTCTACTACCCAGTTATCGAAGGAAAACTACTAACTTTTTACGTTTTGACTTTGCGAAGTAGTCTGCCTGTAATCTATAAGAAATAGATGACTATTCCCAGTCTCGCAGCTGCGGATTAGGGTTATCTGACTCCCTATTACCATGTTTTGACGTAACGGAAATGGCTTTTCACTTTTACCTGTCACGTCCGCTACCGATATTTCTTTCAAATTGTGATAGATATTCGATATGATCGGCTAACCGATCGTAATGTCACGGCAATCAACACTCGGACTTGGTCAGTTTCTTACCAATTGCCCAAATACGATTGTGGGAAAACATTTATATTTTTTCATGTTTTACAAATCAGAATAAAAAACCTGGAATATTGAACTTAATTCCGATTTAGATAGCAAAATACAATAAAAATAAAGTTTAGTTGAAAACAAATCAGAGTTGAATCTTATAAACACGAGAATAGCAAATTTCAGCACAGCAAGCTTGGCTCGTTTCGCACGATATAGTTCTCATGCAGCATTTTCATTAAGACTAGATAAGACAAGATAGCGTAATGGTTAAGCGTCCGGCTTCTTGATCGGTAGGTCGTGGGTTACATCCCCGGTCGGGTCAGACCAAAGACCTGTTTGTAACACTGGTATCCATGGCTTCCCTGCTTGGCGCTCATGCATTACTGGGATAGCATGGATGGGTGGTGCATGACTTAGAAAGTCGTAAGGGCTATATCTACACTTCCTTGTCCAGCGGCATATGCTCATCATGCATTCATGGTATATGCATATGCGCAGATCGTGTGTATGTGTATCTTGAGTCGGTGTATGCCGCAAAAACATCAAGGACAAAAATAAACTACGTTCTACCTTAGATTATATTTAAAATGAGAGCATAGAAAACATCTCACGAATTCATAATATAATTACATTACATACGTTCCGTACTAATTAGTCTAATTGGACAAGAAAAATGATATAGTTTTCCGATTCTGACTCGAACATCATCCGCAACTCTATTGAATGAACACGAGATGACAGTCCAATGTTATAGCAACGACAGAATATGTGTCTCTTATCGCCCTGAACGAACCGCTAAATCGCGTGCACAGTTAATATTGAGTGCAAATTCGAGTGCTTATATGTGAATAGATTCCGAGCCGAGTGTCGGGGTCCGACTCGGGTATTCGAGCACCACTTACGGTGACGTCATATGACAATAGAGCCGATCGTCAACATTTGAACCTTTCATTAGATTTCAAAGAAACCATGTCAAATACTTACGTGTCGGCGAGGGATATTGGTTCTGCTGAATGATATATGTGAATCTTAAACATAAATTGGCCTTATCTGTATCTGTATCCAAACTGTATTCGAGTTAACTGCTCTGTAAATAGAAATCGTGAACATGGCCGATTTTCACATTAGCATATACGGCGCAGATCAAGTAAACGGCAATTTCAGATATCGAAAATGTGCTTTCACATCTTCAAATATATGAAATTGAGTCGAATAGAGAGAGAGAGAGAGAGAGAGAGAGAGAGAGATGCATGCACAGTATTCGGTATCAGATAGGAAAGATCGATACGACCTGGTCAACTATAGTCTAATCACACCCGCATCAAACAGGTAGCCTACACTGACTCTATACCAGAGCTCTCAAACTGAAATGTGCTCGAGGTCTTAATTTCTGGTTTTTGATGGCGCCGTGGGCTGCAGCCAGGGTTGCCATCGACATGGACCCAAAAATAAGGACAGTCGAAAAATTAGATTGGCATTAAAAAGCGTTTTTGTAGAAGCATTGTACTTATATCAACCGTGTCATAACATTTTCCATAGTTTTCGCCGAAAAAAGTTGGTATTGGGCCCCCATAGGGTGATAAACCAAACTCCTTCACCTCGTTGTGATTAAAGGCGTCAACCAAGATGGAAAAAGGCTCTGTACCAAGTTCAGAAAAATCGTGTTCTTTGGCGTATAGAGTAAGCACTCCAGTAACAATGTATGTAGTCTTGGTCCTGGCCTAAGCAAACTTCTTTGCAATGTGAGAGTCGGGGAGTATTTCTCTGAACAATTGCGATGTGCAATCATTGGTGAGGAATGATTGCCGGTGTTTGACAGTATGGAATGCCCAAATACCCTCAGCAGCAGCTGAATTGTAGTCTGTGGTCGTTGGTTCTGATCGACTTGTGAAATTTTTTTAATCGACTGGCTCTAATTAATCAAGGATACACTTCTTTTGTTTTGGGGTATCAATATAAGTTGAAATTTTCCTATGGCCTCCCGGTTAATGATACAATTGCAGATATTGCAACACAGATAGCCTACTACAGAAAACGGTCAAAGTTCTGTAGTTGTTGAAAACATGACAAAATAAGGACGCAAGTCGAAAAGAAGGACATTTCTTAGAAGTAAGGACAGTTGAGTTTTGTAAGACGTGACCCTTCAAAATAAGGACAAATCTTAGAAATAAGGACGGTATGGCAACCCTGGCCGCATACCACTAATAATACAAGTATTTCATGTATTTCCATCAAGTAGGCCGTATTTGACGGGACCTTGCAGACTGGATACACACACATCGTGAAAATGTGATTTACTATTGTGAATTCACGCCTGGCACGAAAGAAAACACATTTTTAAATAATGAATAAAATTGTTATTGTACTTTGTATAGTTTGTCAAAATATATAGTTATAGACACCATGCGATTATACAAATACATCATGACATCGTAAAAGCTGTCGCGTTATAATTTTGCAGCTAGCGGACATTTGACGTGTCACAATTATAGGTAGACTATTTAAGAATTTAATAAAGATTGATCTGATATCAGAGCATTAGAGCAGCACAGCCTATTCCAGATTCTCGGGCATACTCCTGATAACTAGGCTATTGACCATGTCATCGCCAATGTCAAATTAAATCAGCGTTAGATTTACCTTCAAATATTGGAACAAATCAATAACAATTTGTATATGTTGATTAATGTGCCATGATAATAGACATATCCAATCGCTGAAGAATCCATCGGTGTTACAGCGGTGGAGGGTACAACTACCTGACTCGCCAAATTGGCGATAATAATATGCATAAAGAGACCCAAGAAATATGATTCAGGATGTAACTAAACATACATCAATGCGAAAACAGAATGCCAAAGGTTGCCATTCCCATACCGACCTATACTTTGATAAATACGCAACGCAAGCTACGACATTTTGATCTAATATAATTATTCCCCATAACAGTCTGATATTTCGAGTTCGAGTAATTTTACAGAAGGTCGCGCCCAAGTCCAAATCATAGTTTTCAGTTATTATTCAGCAACGGGTCATGCTTACAGAGTAGTTTTAGGACGAATTTTGAGTTCTTAAATCTAAAAAAAAACATAACACAGGTTAAATATTGTCGAATACTTCAAAATCCAAAATGCCGAGGCGGGTCGCACAAAATGATTTCGCGGGCCGCGTGTTTGAGCCCTCTGCTCTATACAGCGTGGTTGTAACGCAAGTTTGTTGAAAATCCCTAAAAGATGGTACAAGAAAACAGAAGCCACTTAAGATACGTCCTTGTACGAATTGTTCCGCTGGACCCATTATCACCTATTGGGAGGGTGTTGGAAGCACAATTTCAAACCTGAAAGTGTCGTTTCCATGATTCGGACCACGCGCTCTGGTAGAGATATGATAAATACACCTTCTTCCGCCCATAGATTGACAGTAAATTGACGAAGTCATCTATGCTTCATCATGGCTTCACACAAACAAAATACAAATTCAACCAGTTTCTACTATTATACTGACGATATATTTCTATCTACAAGCGTTTGGAAAACCGATGTGGAATCAGTGACTGAGAATGCGCGTGCGCAGCCGTATGAGACCAGCAATTCTGACAATCTCCACAACACGAACACCGGTATTGGGTTATTTGCTGAAACTTCATCTACTCTAAAGGGCACGGACTTGATTAGTTGCTGGCAGCAAGACGATAATGCGTTGTCGTACTTTGAGGTTGTGGCAGATGACGAAAATGCTGAAAGTACATAAAAATGTGTTATTTCGTGGATATCATCGAGTCAACTTGTTTTTCACTGACTTTACAGATTTTCAACGACAGGATGAATATTCCGACCCAATCACGCAGAACGCAGATGACATCAAGTCACCGCTTGCAAGATTCGAAAAGGACGAGGTATATGAATTATTTTGGAGCGTCCTTGGACCAGAGCTGGTCAAAGCAGTCACCGTCGGTGCTCAAGTACAAGTATTTATAACGTCGTCAATTTCTACTCAAGTACAAGTATAGATTCACATGTAAGTAAAAAATGACTATTCCTGGCCTGGTTGGGCCAAAAGAACTGAAAACTGTCAATTGGAAGTAGAAGGCTTCTATAATAAAAACCACTTGAGATTGTACTAAGAGAGGCAAAACCTACTTGAAGTACTTCGAAAAGTTGAAGTACTTCGTTAACGAGCACCACTTGAAACACACACACACACACATACTCAGGTTTTAAAATCAATAACTAATGAACTAATGAAATCCGCTATCAGAATCAGAACAACTCACTCTCCAAACTGGCAACTTGCGTTAAAACTAGAACTAGGAAAAACCGGTGTATAGTTGACTAACAACTCACTGCAGTTGCAGTTTGTACATTGTACAAGTGTGTTTTGAACACAGACGCATATTAATTCCATTCGCAATATCTCAGGTTCCTGACATCATCGCTCGGAAGCACCCAAACATAGCCACGTCATCGCCGTTGAGACATCTCGCTAAATGCATGCGAAGTGCCTCCATTATTAAGGCGAATAGCATCAAAACATCGGATAAGAGCAACGGAAACCAGCCACCTACTTCAGGCACTAATGAAAACGATCGGTAAGCCAGGCTACGATTTCTTTTACTTGCAAGCATTCATACTAGTAGACTTTGACAATTGGATAATTCAAGTTGTCTTTATCAAGACCAATTAGAGCAAAATGCTAGTGATATAATATCCTAATTCTAATCTCATTTCCGGTCTTACTGAAAATGCTACAGGATGACCGTATTTTGCGAAACGAGCCAAACTCGGTCTACCGACATCTGCAATTCTCGCGCTTATGAGTATGAACTATAAGGCGAGGAAAGTTCTTTTTGAAAGTCAGCCCAATGCATGTATCGTTTTCTTAACTTCTCAATTCTACGCGTAGATCGCCGGCGGTAGACACGACTGTTGCTTCCAATAAGTATTCGGACGAAGAATTGTCTGACAGCTTTTCGTTCCTGCTTGGAATGGCGAAGAAAGCCTCGCAGAAAACTTTACGTACTTCGCAGCGGTCTTTTAGCGATTCCGATTTATCGACTCCACGCCTTTTTCTAAAGGCTCGTTGCGCAAAGAAGAGACGTAAGTTAGTTAGTTATACGCAAAATCTATGCTACGTAGTTCTAATTAGTAAATATCTAGATGGCTCAATATATTACATTTATTCAGAGGTGGTCAGTATTTTCGAATAACTTCAAGTAGAGTCTGCCTACTCGCACTACCTCCTCAAGTAGTTATATAGACTGCTTCTACTTTCAGTTTCTTTAGACAAAACTAAGGCAACATTACTTACTTTTTAGTTATCTGTAAAGGCCATATCAGACGAGGCGATGTCGGCCGAACGTTAGTGTTTTTTTTATCATCGCCGCCATCGGCCGAATCGCGATCGGTTTTATTTGGCAGTGTCAATTAACTCGGTGGCATCGCCTGCGATGGGAGAAGTGGGAGATACGCTCATGCGTATCCATATATAAACCAGTGTCGAGACTCGCATAGCGTCACTTTTGCTCAAGCCGTTTGGCGGACGGACCTTCTGGCGCGGCATTGCGAAACGAATTACTGCGATGTAGTACTAAATTATTGAGCTGCTTCACTTACCCAGTATAGGCCGGCGTTGCAAAATTGGATGCAGCCTCCACCTTCGAGTAGAACCAGCACCCATGACAGTCAAAACTCGTGCTACTTTCAACTTTTTTGACCTACCCTTACAAATACCATGCTACCATGGTCCGAGAAGGTTTCATTCGACAAGACATTGCAGCATGAACACATAGGACAGGCATCATAACCATATTGCAGAATTAGTTTCCAATATTTTCGGCTAGTTGTTACTTTGTTTCGGACTTTTCTGGATAATTTTGTTCAGATGTGACTTTTGACTTCAAGTCGAAAACGGACAGTGTACCCCTTGGTATAGGACTGGTAGCACTCTAAAGTTGTTCTGTCAAAGGTCCAAGCAAATATAAACAAGCCAACTCTAGGCCTTTATAAAGGCTACGCCTTAAATGTATCTAGCTCCGCTGCGCAATTGGGATTCTTCGGAATATTTAATCTATTCGGATTTTCTGGATTACGGACAAGATTTTTCGGATTTGCGTGGATATTTCAAGGAGATTGTTCGTATTCGGAAGGATTGCTCCTCAGAGACTTGAGCTGTCGGATGGATTCGGATTCTCAGAAATCACTATCCGCCCATCACTGATCATAATACGGTAGTATGTACAATTGTACAGTAGGGCTCTTCAAAAATGACTTTTTTCTCAAATTGCACTGGCCACTTGATAAATTTTTTAGGTTGCCAACTTTAAGCCTACACACCAAATTTGATTCAATGCCAACCATTAGCTGCATTGCTACAGGAGAGGAAAGTTTCAATTTATTATCTAAAAATGAATCACAAAAACATTTCTGTTCACCCCATGAAAGTGTTAGGTTGTCCAATGTCCATAGAAACAATGTTCACCAAATTTTGTTCAATTCCAACCAGTGGAAGCGGAGTTATCGCTGTCGGAAAATTTCCATTATAAATAAAATAGTATTTACGCTGAACAATTCTAGAATTATTTATTATAGTGGTGCCAACCGTGAATAGTGTTTTATTGAAATCCAAATTTTTCGGCGGCAATAACTATGTTTGTACTGGTTGGAATTAACCAAATTTGACGTGTAACCAAATTTTGGTGTGCAGGCTTAAATTAGGTAACCTAACAATTGTATCAAGTAGCCAGTGCGATTTGTGAAAAAAGTCAGTTTTGAAGAGCCCTAATGTACAGTGTACCTGACCTGTACAACAACAAAAAACCTATTCGCAGATGTCAATCATACCCGAGCAGGTTTAAATGCAACAGATCAGCGCCTTCTGAAACTAATCAAGTGCAACGATCTCTCACATGATAGTAGAGAAATTATCGCCGGCATCGCCTCGTTTGATACGGCCTTAAATCATACTTCTCCGTCTACTACTTGACTATAAACGATGACTACTTAAACCACCTCTGGGTAGAACACAGCTTTTCAGTAAAGTGTGGGATTTTCGAGCCGATACCAACAATAAAACTTATATTTAGCACCTTCACATCTATATTCTGTCTATTAAAAAAATATGAAATCTAGCTTTACTCATATTTCCACAACTTCACAGCATTTATTCGTGCAGCTTTACACTCAGTGCTAAGATTGAGCATAAAGTACTTTTTTGGAGAACTCTAGTAGGTTTTCATTGCTTGCACTAATTTCCCAAGTGCTCATGTTTTTAGACTGCCCCCATTTCTACCGAACTACTTTCCGTTTTTTGGCAAAACTATGCCAGGAACAGCTACTTCTTTGCCAAGCTGCTATGGAAATCAATACTACTTGTACTAGAGTAGAAATTTACGAAGTTTCCTAAACTTTTCACTCGAGTACCATCGTTAGCTATATGTCCCTTCTACCTGTAAGCTATTAGAAATTGATAAATATTCCAAATCTATCGTTCGCAGACGATACTTCTCTGACTCCCTACTACCATGTTGTGACGTCATGAAAATTGTCGATATTATTAACTTCTCATGGCAGATACCCATATTCTTTCAATGTGCAATATCGCCTCTATATGCTCGGTGAGCCGGTGATCGGTCGTGCTCTACAGTAAAGATGCATGGCTTTTTAATTGCTGCACCCATGATTCGTTAAAATCATTACTTGTAGTTGTACATGAGTAGAATTCTAATTCTAATTTCAGTTGAGTACCAAAGATGACTAATTCAAACTCCTGTATATATCTACTTCTAGAATCACAGGGTTCGACCGCGCACAAACCGAACAACGTCACGGAAAGGTGAGCGAACAGTTTCTTCGTCGCTTGTTATTAACGAATAGGACAATTATTCGGGTGCTCTTATCTGAATCGACTATCAATTCCCACGATACTTGTCGATTAACGAAAGATGATTTCTTCGTGTTCTGCAATGATATGCTCTTAAGCGCGAAGAGTTAATTTGACAACGAAATTATAGCTTCGATACTATTTTTCACATGCCTTGAAACCTCGTTTGGTCATATCGCAGCATACGAAACTTCTAGTACAAGGCTACGCACCTTATTGGAAATGACATATCTATGAAGTCATGGTCAACCCACGGTATTGTCACAAGTGCAACGAAATAAGCAAGGTCGAAAAACACTAAATAATCATTATTGACATGCAGAACTGGTACTATATTTTCTGTGGACGCGTAAATGGTGCATATTGAACTGTCCATATCTTTCATAATGTGTGATACTCGACTCGAAGCCAATTACTCAAGTACGTCTGTACTGCCCTATTCACGCTTCTCCACTTTTAGATTGTCCCAAACTCAAACGATACTGGCAAGAATGCGAGAAAGGGTATGCAGACTTGAAGTCTTAAGTGACGGGACGGATAAAGACACGGTGGGTTGATGTGATACGTCAGGACTACGGCAAGCTATGATACTTTACGTGAGGCGGCGATAGTCTGGTTGCGACCCCAAGTAGTAGCAGAAATAGTTTCAATGGAATTTTGTAGTTGATTAATCTGACACTAGAAATATGATAAGTGATAACGACAGCGATGCATCAATATTGTGTATTAAGACTAGAGAGAATGTCTCACCTGATATGGCTTGTGCCTTAATTTTCATTTGATATTGTAGTGTTTAGGGTAGGGTTAAACAGTAAAGTTAGGGAAAGGAGTCGCCATAGGCTGAAATCACTAGTAGCCGTAGAAGTAACGCCTTGAATCCGCAAGTAAAAGTGGCAAATTCAGAGATCTGTCAAAACTGCTTCATGTACTAGTTTATAATATTATGAAAAGCACGCAACTTCACTCAAGTTTCAAAAGTAGATTAAACCTTATCTGCACAGGGATTTTAGGTAACTTGACCGGCGAACACGTTGAAAAATCGCCAGCCTGGCATTTCCTTGTGTCTTTGAATGCCTCACAGTGAATTCGTTATTTTAGGGCAGGGGTCACCAACACGCGGCCCGCATGCGGCCCGCCAAGTCATATTCTGCGGCCCGCGACCTGATTTGAGATTTAGGAAAAAGCTAAGAAAACCAATTTGAAATGCTGAAATTAACTACAGTTTCAACATGTTGTTGTTGCTTCAAAACAAGCTATTCTCTTGTGCCCAACATCACTATTCGTCATTATAGCTAAAACGGCTGTGGTGATGGCAACAGTATTCCATTGAGGGAGAATCACCTGATGTGAATGGGCATGGGCATATTGTCTTGACTTGCAACGGTCCAAACACTGCCAACACCGAGACGCATAGAAAACGGCTTAGGGCAGTGGTTCCCATACTGGGGAGCGTGCGGGAAGAGGGAGATGCGCTCAAATGAAAAAATTTTCGCGCTCCGCGCGATTTACCTATACTTCGTACTTATTGCTATGTGTATAGTCCGTAATTCATCTTATAGAATTATATTATCAACAGCCATGACCTTCCATGCCATCAAACTAGCTGTTGGGATTGCTAGCATTCTAGTTGCATTTTGTGATATGACGAATTTTCAGTATCATAAAGGGGTGTGTGTCTAAAAAAGATTGAGTACCACTGCCTTAGAGCTTCCCCACAAGATCAAGCTTTACGTGACGATGGTCTTTCAGCTAGTGGCGAATCTCGCTATTCCTAATATCGATCCCTTAGTCGCCAAAAAGCGTTTCCAGGCATCGTGCACAGCTCACAGTTCAAAATATAATATAATTGGTGATAATGATTTTTTGTTGTGTTTGTATTCCTTTAATGAAATATTATTTCTTTTGTTGTCAAATATGGCCATTGCATATGTTAGGTAGCTCACCGTTGTACTGACGTAGAGTTTGAGAACGAATTTTCCAATTTTACAACGATATCGAATTCATGCGGCCCGCGGCCTCTACGAAATTTGAAAAGTGGCCTGCGACCCGTTTTGAGTTGGCGACCCCTGTTTTAGGGGATGTTATATTGATAGAACTATAAGAAACGATCATCGACCCTAAGTTGGAGGTATTTTTTCTGACATGGCATAGTTTTTAGCTTGAACAAGTCGAAAATCTAAATCAAAATGTTCAACAGTTTTTCCATTTTCGATATCCTTCGGAACTTGTACTTGACGGGCGTGCTGGCCAAACTAACTAACTAAAATCGGTTTCGGCACCGAAAGTGCATTAGCCTCGTCCAGGTCAGTGGTCGTCAAATTCAGATTTGAGAATTAGGCTTTGGTAGTAATATGTGATTCGCAAAATACCGCGTTTGAAAGGCTGGTCACCTTAATAGCTCCTAAACAACATTAAAAATACTTCAAATCTGTGACCGGAGATACTACTAAACTTGACCATTTCTCTCAAGACTATATTTATTGCAGTAGAGTTTAGTAAGTCGAAGACTTTTCGTGTGCACATTATCTGATTATCAAGAGTTAACGGAAAAAATAAGAAGCAGAAGGAGTTTCTATGCAATCTTAAGATTTCCCATTAAATCGACGGATCGCATTTTTTTAGCAGTCAATCAGAGGCGACTGATTTCGAACTTGCAAAATATTTATTTGCGACAGACGCAATGTCATTAATGAGACTATCGTCGGATATATATTTAGATGACTATTTTGCGCAATTTTGATCACGATTTCACAGTCCAAAGTAACGCCAACTTGTCACAAGACTACTTTAAAAAGTCGAAAGTGCTACAGGATTGAAATGTTGCAGCTTACATTGCATTCCTATTCGCGATGTATTGTTGGTAGAAATATTCAAATGATGTACCACGAGGAAGTTATCGAAATAACATCGCAAAATTCCCCACTCGTAAAAAGTAAGAAGCTTTACCAAAAAGACTTGTGAAAAAGACGTGGAAAGTAGTCTGAGTACTGCAAGTATAGGTTAAATATACTTAAGTACCTTGAAAAAGTAGGACATCGTGAGTGAACACCTCTGCATTTTACAGGAAAACTCGCAAACCCACTCTGGTGATACTAGTATGCAACATACTGCGCTGCACAAGTCGAGGTCCACAGATGACGGCGTCGATCCTACAACGCACCAAATGTCTGCTTTGCCATTGCCCGTGATCAGCAGAAACAATTCCACGGATCTCGCTCAAAATGACGATTTACGATCAAATAAATCGCCGACATCTTCGCTCGATAGTTTATCAATTCCCGACAGCGAAACAGAAGCTCCCTGTGGTGATTGTGACGCATCGGCACCTTGTGGACCCTCCCAATACTCTTCCGACTACCGAGACAAAGTTTGGGATGCGGCAGGACCTTCTAACATCTCACAGTTAGTTCGCATAGACAGTTTCAACCCATCCTCGATCCACACTGACCGACAGACAACAATCAGAGAGTCTGAAATCAAGGCAGAGAACGTAGATAACATGTCACGAACTTCGGATCTTATCAATATTCAACAACAGGTCGAAACAGATATGGATGTTCCTGGCGCAAGTGCTACTGATGCAAGAAGACAGGACATGGAAATAGATGTAGGGTCACCGACTCGACGGCGTCTAAGAATCATGCCATTAACTCTTCCTCTGCCTAAATCGAGCAGGCATACATATGATGAAGAATTTTTCAAACAATGCGACACTGCAGACGGAATATTATCTCCGCAAGTCACAGGAAAGGTGGAAAGCCAAAGTTTCCAGCCAGTATCCAACACGCCGGATCGGAATCGTAGATGTACCGCGCTCGGAAATGTACCGGACTCGTATCGTAGCACTGAACTTAATGGGTCGATGCAATCGTCAGACTGTGAGTCGTCGGCAAACTGTAGCTCGACTACATGCTCTTATTTATCAATTCGTCCGGAAAAGACTGAAAAGCATCAAATTATGAGTGATTTTGGAAGCAATTACCCCATTAGCGAAGATAATGCTCGCTCGAACGAGGGTGAAAACGACTATTTACCTGAGAATGCAGAGCATCCTAGTCGACAATTGCAGTTGGAAACAACGACGGATGATTATACTCCGACTTTGGGGAATTTGTCGTATCAAGAACTGCAGGACCTGCTGATTCAACAGGACCGTGCAAGGCAGACCATTCTGCACGAAATGCAGTCCATCATCAAGACGAGGAAATTAAATCTGGACGGCGGAAAGGCAGGTAGGTAAAAAAGCTATCAGAAAAATGTAATTAAAAGTAGAATTAGCTATTTTCAAGACATGTCAAAACTAATTGATGTAGAAATAGAATGGTCTGAAAAATATTCATTTAAGAAATCTGAAAAGCAAATCTGGTCTGGGTGATAATAGTTTGTACAAGCCTCTCCCAGAGGCATTTATATTATACTGCTAATGTTTCATCGTGTATTAGTTGCGATTATCTTGTTTTATCTCTAAATTGAACAATTTACCCGTATATTAATGGTACGATCTGGTCTTCTGTATTTATTTCCACTGTAATGAGCCAACAACCCAACACTGTGCCTACTTCTACAGGTGGTGACTATGTACTAAGCCCTCGCGGCCCCTCGGTAAACCGCAAATCCGGACCAAGACCTACAACGTCTATGCGAGACGATGGTATCATGTTATCACAGCCTCACGCCGACTCGATTCGTAGCAAAGAAACTGTTATGTTACCGTTTGCGCCCACATTGGATCAAAGCGTGGAGCCTACGAATTTGAAAGCAGGATATAATCCGACCATTGCGTGCAGAACAACCCATCCCATCAAACATCAGTTTTCGGGTCGACGCAGCTGTTTTTCACAACGATAAACTAGAATTTTCTACACATACAGACACAGTAGCGTGCGCAAAACGCAAAGATAGCAAATTCCCAGCCAGGCAAAAAGAAGATACGGTACTTCTACCACCAATTGCAAGGCATGCAACTAGCACCAAACTAGTAAAGGACAGTATCCACAGAAGATGTACACCTGGCCACAGCTCGCGATATTGTGGATCGCTAAATACAACATCATTCGAAGACTGCAGTGACAGGAGTCATGAACGGCCTGCATACAAGACCAACACGCTAACTCGCTCAAGCAGGCAAGAACGTTCGAAGCAGCGCGCCAGCAGAGAGACCTCTCGACAACAATCTACATATAGCGAAGTATCGTCGAACAAGGGCAATTATTATCGGAGTACGCACAGTGAAACGAAAAGGTCTCTTTACACCGAAACTAACATTGACGAAATCGACCTAAACAACGGATCTCATCTAATATCAAGGTCCAGATCACCTCGCACTCCGGATACCAATACAACTGTCGTAAATGAGCCACAATTCCACTTCTCAGATCGCATTATGTACCAGCAATCCCCTGTCTATGATCCAAAAGCTTCCACGCCTTGTGGAAATGGTAATGCGCCAGAAATGAGCACTCTGGATATTAACAGTGGAAATGAATTTCAGAAATACTGGGGCTCAATACACAAGGACCAGAAAAAGGTTTACATCAGCGGTCTGAGCTACGTGTGCGACGACTACGAAACTGATTTGTGACGTGTTGTTATTGTTTGTGGTACTAATGGTGTTTGTAGAAAGCCAGGGTCATTTACACCAGGCCGATATTCCTTATTTTTTGATTCCATAGCTACCGACTCGTAGCACGACCCACTTCTAGGCTTTTGTAAGATATCGTGCAATCGGTTGAGATGGTGAGGAACCTAGATAAACCTCCAACACTTGGGTTGGAATTCCGAAGTCGACCTCGGTCGGACTCGAACCCACAACCCATTGGTGTTGTAGCTGTGGATTATACCACTATTCTCTCTCTCCACCATTTGTGACGTGTTCGAAATCGACTGTGTCGAATATGGACGACAATTGCTTGGACCATTCTAAGCGAAACGAATTTGCATGGGCTTGGGCACACGAAAACAGAACCTACTTCCTATAGTTCAGAAACCTTGTTCGTGTGGTGTCAATTGATTTAGCATTTCCTTGTTTTTGTGATTCAATATATTAGAGCACGGTTTGAGCCAATCATCATCATCAATTCGCGTTTTTTTCTCTTGTATATATAACCAATCGCTAGCGTAGTTCTTTCGATATCTTAGCGGAAGAGACAATTCCGATTGATTTATGTTTTAAGACAGGGTGGCTAACCCGTGGCCCCATGGTAATTTTTAAGACATAAACTGAAATGTCTACATACTTTATTGGAAACTTTCAAGGTAATAAAAATTCAATAGCATGAGCGCGACATTTTCCGTAAATGTTCGTTATTTTTTATATACTATTTCGCCGCAGATTTATTCACCTTAAACTTTTTCTTCGATGATCAAGAGCCACTAGATTCGTTGCTATCAGTACTATTCTTGAAAAAGAACAATGAAAAATACGCTTAATTTACATCATTGAGTCCAATTCTATTCGCAATAATGAAACGGGATATTTCCGGTATCGCTTGAGGTCGTTGGGATAGTGGTGTACGGTCCGCGGAACTGGCATCCGGCGACAACCATCTCCGAGTCAGGGAAAACAAGATATATATTGCTATGTTCTTGATCTTGCTTGAACAATAACTCATACGACAAGGTTGCAATATGAAATCAGTATATTATCAACAGAATAACTTTAATACAGCGACATGATCCAGAGTGCAGTTAAACGAAAGACCAGTAGACAAGAGAACACAGGGTATAAATAAATAAGAAGCACGACACACGAGGAAATAATGATTGGCGATAATGCCTAATCCCATACAAATGAGAAACAAACGATACCAATGCACGAACATAAACAGTCCTCCACTGTTGGTAAGTATACAGGGTAATGTACGTTGGCCGCTAGAAATACGTTTGTTTCCTAATTCTAAGCGGATAACGTCTGCCCGACTTTCGAGCAGGACTAGCTACAGGACGTTGTGCCCTGTTTCTACCCAGTGGTTGCTCAACTTGTGGTTGCTGACGCTGAGCAACTTCCTGTGCGGATTATTATTGCTAGGTGAAATCAAGCTGGAAGTCCATGCGATGTCACGTCGAGCCATCTGATTCGTTTTTACGGTACTCCAATGTCCTTCGTGCAACAATGATAAGGCTCGCGCTCGAAGTTTGTTTGTGTGTTTTGGTTATTCGTGGTGTTTGTCGACTACTATGCGTGAGGTTCAAGCTGCGAGCGCTGGTCTTTTCGGCGCCTGGACAGTGGTCATATCAATGTTGAACATTTTGGTCAACATGTGGCGGTTATTTTATTTCAAGGTTTTATCGCCGTCGGTACCTACAAGGAGTCGCGTGTTGCCCGAAACGTGGGTCTCGTGGTGTGAAAATGCCAGTCGATCTCGAAATACGGCGTTTGAGCAAGCGTTTTCCGAGTCAAGCCGTGGGCAGACTCAAGGTCTTACTCATTCCCTTTTTTACGGTTTGGCCCTGAATATATTGCGGAAATTGCGCTGTGAGCATGTTTGGTGCCTGCATTCACAATTTCAACTGTAATATATAGCACCGTTATAAGATGGAAATCATGTTCTAGCGCCGTATAGCTTCATCGTTGGCTGCGTAGGCTATTCCCAAATCGGCGGACATTTTTCACCAGAAAGGTATCCGATGGATTCGTAAAATCGGTTAATTCCTCACAACGCTCTGTTTGATCACTTAATATAAAACGTAGCATCAGGATATGTACAAACGAATGGACGATGGCTGTTACTGAAAAACCACACACAAGCTGTTGTCTACAATCGCGATCCTCCAATCCTAACAAGAACCGAATCTTCGACGATGCGGACAAATGCAATACACGATGGTAAATGACCTGGCGCTTTATGAATGTACGCAATGTTAGATCATCGCAATACAGTTGATAAAACCGTCCGTCCCTGTGTATGGCGGAAATATCAACAACGCGGTACCAATACCCATCATCAGTAATCCAATAAATAGCTTATGCTTATGCCTTAGAACTTCAGGATGAAATCTGGTGTTTCATTATTTGAAAATATTTGCTTTGGCTACTACAGTATGTCAATTAGTCATGTTATTGAGCGGTGTTATTTCGTCTATATATCCAGCGCAGTGCTTTTCAACCTGTGTGACGGTTCGCACTGGTGCGAATGAAAAAAATTGCAGTGCGAATGACGAAGGTGGTGCGAATAGTGCGTATGAAAATCAGGATCAAGTGCGAATGACGAAGGTGGTGCGAATGAAAATCCGGATCAAGTGCGAATGAAAATCGTGGCTTTTCTGACGTGGAATAATTCAAATAAACCTTATAGGGAATTTCAGGTCAGTGTACATTTATATTGCGACGCAATTGAAAAACTTGATACGACGCACCACTAATCTTAGCTCTCACAATCAGTAGTGAATTAATATTCCCGTACTATAATTATTACGTAACCAAAAGCCTGGTTTGGAAGCTGGTGTAGTGGCAGTATAGAGATCTCTACAATCTCTATAGTGGCAAACATACGGTAGTATATCGGCCCGTCTGAGCCTGCGAAAGGCTGGAAATATTTCTTCAAATTGACTTCCTACTTTCTTTCGCTAAACAATCATCATATCTTCGTAGTATCTGTTCGATTAGCGCGAGGTACGAAGATAAAATACCATCATCGCAGATATGGCGCGCTATGGCACGATACCTGAGTATGAACTATACGCCGCGTTCCCTCTAGGGTCCGCAACAGAGAGTCGGCGAATACGTTGGCCAGCACTTTATTGTACAACATAAACTCGAACAGACTAAGGATAACACATTGGATAAAATAAACAGCGTTGGTCGAGCAGCGTCGGTAGATCGTCAGATAAAAAGCCGGCATGCATCTAACGAAGGTCTTCTTTATATAGTCGGAATGCTGACACCGTCGCGCACAATGATCAGCAATGATTGTTAATCGTTCGTCCGACGTCGAGAGGGTATGTGCGGTACACCAATCCGCCATAAGGGTCCCCCCGCTTGGAAAAGCTTTAGGTACCGGATGAGAGCGATTCAGATCGAGGAAAAAAATCATTAGAACGGAGTGAAATAGCATAGCAACCAAGCATGTATAATACACACATCGAATAACAATCCATGTTCAGTACATACCGAAGGGTTATAAACAGTGAGACACAACAGAGCGGTAAAAAAAAATTCAAATCTGCATTTCAAACACTGGTGCGAGTACAAAATTTTGCAAGCGACTGGGTGTTCTGACAACACGACCACTATTCGTAATCGTTGTAGTTTGAGATTCGGGAAGGGTTGCGTTTTGAGCGGTATCATTAGATTGGCAGTTTTCAAAACATTGCAAGGGCAACCGACCCGGAATCAAACGATCAGTTGAGGCGTCATAAGGACCTTTACTAGTCTCGATAGTAAAACACTTCGGAGTGCGCTTCAACACTTTGTGCGGACCAGTATAAACGGGGTCAAGTGATCGGCGTGAGCCGTCGATCCTTAGAAAAACGTGGGTGCAAGTGGTTAAATTATTGGGAACCTGTGACTTTGGGTTACAGTGAAAATTAGTGGAGGTTTGACCAATGGTCGAAAAGAATCGTCTCATATTGCTCACGAAGGTGGGATTGTCGGTGCTATTCCTACACGGAACGGGATCAACTAATTGACCAGGCAAGCGTAATGAAGTACCATAAGTCAATTCGGAAGACGAGTACCCTAAATCCTCTTTTATTGCACAACGCAACCCCAAGAGTACTAAGCCTAAATTATGATACCAATCGGACGGGCTCTCCTTTGTACGCAACGCGTCTTTCAACGTGCGATTAAATCTTTCGACCATTGAATTTTGCTCAGGTTTACGGGCTAGGGTAGTAATATGATGAATTCCAAGCAATTGCATAAGTTGGGACCATTCGCTAGACGTAAATTGGCTACCTCGATCAGTTATAAGTTTCCTGGGTGCGCCGAATCTAGATATATAGCCGAGGTTAAAAGCGTCAATGACTGTCTGGGTGCGCATATCACACATAGGGATACACTCCGGCCAACGAGAAAATCTATCAATGCACATCAATAAATATGAAAAACCGCAACTGTTAGGCAAAGAAAGGATATCAACATTTACGGTATGAAAACGTTCAGAGGGCACTGGAAGGTTGGTTATTGGCGTTCGAGTATGTCGGGTTATCTTCGAGCGTTGACACGGGAGACACTGTCGAACAAACTCGGTTATATGCCGCTTCATATGAGGCCATACGTACCGGTCCGTTATCAGCTTCGTAGTCGCTCTAATGCTAGGATGAGAAATGTTGTGAAGTCCGTTGAGCACTGCGTCGCGCAAAGAATGCGGTACGAACGGGCGATGTTTGCCAGGCAGCGACCTGTCGAAAAGAACGGGGCCATGCAATCTTCGGTGTAGTCAAATCTTTGAATTCCTTCAAGATATCGTATATCGTATATCGCATATGGTTGCTTATGGTGGGGTGAGACTAAGTTAAGGCCGAAAACAGACGCACGTTTCTTCCTACCTCTCACGAGAGTGTTCGAATTTGAGTCCAACATTACGTTATTTCTAATATCGACTACAAAAGAGAATTCCTCAAGGAAATCAGCTCCTAATATCGCAATTTTTGTATCAGCTACGTAGAATACAAAATCATACGTGTGCCCGTTCGAGAGTCGGATCTTGCGAGATTTCGTGCCACGAGTCGGAATAGCGGTACCGTTCGTTGCATACAGGTTGGGTCCACGGTCTTTGTTACGACGATCTTGCCATGTGCTGGGCATGAGTGAAACGGATGCGCCTGCATCTACTAAGAAATGAGTTCCAGAAATTTCGTCCTGTACATGTAATAGAGACACATTATGAGAGTTGTGCGATACAACCAATGGATCTGTACGGCGTGGACGAAATCCTACGCCGTACCTCTGTCTAATCTGTCTAAAAAAGGACGGGCAGATTCGTAGTGAACACAACCAGGGCGACAATTTCGTGCACGATCACCAAACCGTTCGTGATAGTAGCAGAGACCACATTCCCGACTTCGCGGAGGGCCGTCAGTACGCCAGTCATTACGAGAAACGGGATTTCGATGCCTAGAGTCGGTATGCACGTCTTCGAAGCGAGGGTGGTGACGAGCCGTTACACCAGCGGCATAGGTCGGTCGTGGAGGCACATGGACAGGAAGTGTATCCCGTACAGGCGGTCGAGATTGAAGCTGCCTAACGTCACGATTCAGGCTTGAAATTTCTCTTCGCATCTGATGCAAGTCAGGGTTTCCGGGCGCTTGGTGATTAGTATGATGAGACCCCCGGGCGTAGATATTGTCAGCTCGTACAGCCAGTTCATCCGCGGTATCAGTTACGTGTGACGATAAAATATTGACCAAGGAATCAGGCAAGTGGTGCAGGAAGGCCTCCCGGAGGTAACAATCGACATCAGGCCCTCCATGGGACATTCCCGTCGCACTCCTCAGCTTCTTGAGTATCTCTGACGGTTTTAAACCACGGCAGCGTCCACTATATAGCTCTTGAACACGATCTCGTAGCGGGACAGTGTATTCATCTAGCAGGATTTGGCGTAAAATTTCAAAGCAATCGGGGTTCTCGATGCCAGGAAGACTCATTCGGATAGATTCAAGTTGGTTTCCGTCAAGGCAGCGCAAAACGTAGTTGTACCGGGCAACATCATCGTCGACACCATAAGACTGGAATCCAGCTTCTGCAGACACAAACCAGGACTCCGGTGCATGCGACCAAAATTGCACCACAGGCATAGCTCCACGCAGATGCGCGTTGAAAGGTTGGGCAGCAAAATCCTCTCGTTCATCTTGCACGGCTCGTCGTCGGCGACTTCTTGTAGACATCACGTTGAGCTAAAATCGCGTCGTCTTCAAGAGTGCGTTTGGATCACGTAAGGCGTTAGATCACGTCAGGCTTTGATCACGTCGGGGTCACCAAAAGTATGGCGCGCTATGGCACGCTACCTGAGTATGAACTATACGCCGCGTTCCCTCTAGGGTCCGCAACAGAGAGTCGGCGAATACGTTGGCCAGCACTTTATTGTACAACATAAACTCGAACAGACTAAGGATAACACATTGGATAAAATAAACAGCGTTGGTCGAGCAGCGTCGGTAGATCGTCAGATAAAAAGCCGGCATGCATCTAACGAAGGTCTTCTTTATATAGTCGGAATGCAGACACCGTCGCGCACAATGATCAGCAATGATTGTTAATCGTTCGTCCGACGTCGAGAGGGTATGTGCGGTACACCAATCCGCCATACAGACTCACATTTGCAAGTTACTGTAACGCAAATTTTAGCCCCTTAAAAGGCTATAAAACTATGGACCGCAAAGGGTATAATTTAATTTTTGGTCGACACGGTTCCAGAGCTATGCAATATTTGTTGAATTCATTGCAAAAAATCCAGCGATAATTTTCACATATCAAAGGTCCCTGTGTTGGGTACTGTAGCCAATAAGCGAGACACGCATAAAATATGACTTTATCATGAGAACGCATGATAAGATTTATACGACTGTTTTTTCTGGAAAATATGGTCGAAGACCGTTGGGACGAACTAGTGTAGGCCTGTAGGGGTGTGCACTGTGCAACGAGCGAATTCAGATCTTTGAGATTCATTCATTTCGAGGCCAACCCCTTCTGCGTCGGGGCACATGACGACGTAACGTTTTGGCGAACAAACTGCTGATAAAATGCGGCGCCAAAAACATAAGCGCCGACAAAACCTCTATCTAAAATGACCGATGCTGGATGGCCAAACCTTTCGAGATGGATTGGATATGCTCCGTTGTCGGCACGGAATAGTCCCGTACCTGCAGGGTAGACAGTAGTAGGCCTACAATTGTGATATGCAGAGAAATTTAATTCGACCTAATTTGAAATCGCGAGCGTCATACATGTTGTGTAGAGCTGTCTTGGTTAGAATCGTGGTGTTATAGGCTTCCCCGTTCTGTATGTCATACATGTCCGTCAAATCGTAGCATACAACTGTAATATTAAAAATGAATTGCTTTTCATGGGCGAGGCTCAGGTCGCGAGATGCCACAAAAACTCAAAAATTTTACTCAAAGAGCAGCTATACCGTTAACAAACTGTTATGAATTCTCCAGTTAGACCGAGCTAAAGAGTAACGTATCATAAGGTAGCGAGCTCTAATGTGCCTTGATCGTTTTGCACCTTATGTTCCAAAGACACAAGGCAAAAGCCTGAGCACAGAGATGTGGGTTTTTCATCCTTTCGACAAACTGGAGCCTCGCGGGACCTTAGTGTCAGCTCTCAAAACGATTTCTGTCAGCAAGCATATTTCACTCGCGAAAAATACGCTGTATTTTGGATAGGAGTGCAGAACAGATCTGGCCATCCAAGCACTAGTAGACGTTCCGGTACAAATTTCCAACAACATTGTTTGGCCGAGAAGAGCGTGCTTCAGTGAAATAGTTGAAAGCAAAACGAGGGAATAATGTTGACTTTTTAATGAGACACTGGATAGCTTAAGCTGCATAATAGTCAATTTGTTGCTCATCTGAACAAAATGTTGCTACATAGGCCTATCTTCATCTTCTTTATGTACAAAAGTTTTCGATTAGTTTGTGCGAATGAAATTTATTTTACAAAAAAAGTGCGAATGGAGCTCAAAAAGGTTGAAAAGCACTGATCCAGCGTATAATTCTAATATAATGTGTTGACGTAATTGAAGGCAGTATTAGGCAACCAACATCACACCCAGACCCGCGGATTGCCAGATCGCGAGCAGTTAACAAAACCGCAGGCGTCTGCAAGCAATCATCAAGCTGTCTAATCTATCGAGTAAAGACTCGAAACCGAACAACGCTCGAAATCCTACCCGAATACCAAACGATCTCTCGAATCTTGGAGTTGTATAGTTGTAGTAAAATTTGCTTTGATTAGCGTTCGGTTGGCGCCAGTGTTGCCAATTTAGCGATTTTCGCGCTAGATCTAGCGATTTTTCATCCGGTTTAGAGCCAAAAAATATGGATCTAGCGCCTAGCGATAAATCTAGCGATTTTTGAAAAGTATTTAGCGATTATTTAGCGCTTTTTTTTACGAAAATAAGTAATAAAGATCAATTCTGGCCGACGACGGCATTGGCTCTACCGGCCACCAGAGTGTGGACTCCGATGATAAATTATAGTTATTAACCTTCGGATAGATTATAGATAACTAACCTACGGTAGGTTAGTTATCTATAGATAGATACGCAACTCCCGTCGGTCACGCATGAACAAACAGTGTCACTTCTTGCTGAGTAATTTAAAAGTAGCATAATTGGCAGTGCTATATCTGGAGATCTGAGCGCTGAAATTTAATATAATTGGTGTTGATCGAAAGGTAGTGTCGCAATGATTTCGAAAATAAAAATTGAAATCTTGTCAGGACAATGGAACCACCCCGAACAGCCCGTAAAGTCTGAAAACCGGCATTGCTCCGACAATGGCACCGCCGCAAAACATAACAATGACCAATTTCGTCCAGCGAATGTTCAGATCAATGCCGATTTTCAGACTTTGGGGGCTGTTTTAAGGTCGTTCCATTGTCTTGACAAAAATTTAAGTCCTATTATCGGAATCAGTGGGACACTAGCTATAGTTTAAGACCAGTTTTATTAAATTTCCTACCCCGGGTTCGTCCTCGGAATATTTGCTTACTAAGGTCTCTGCTTATAGTGGCTGGCTAACCCGAATCAAGTCGTGTTGTGTCGGGTCAAGTCGCATGTCGTGTTCAAACACAGCTTAGACTAGTCAAGCGCATTCCCCACGGTACATAGCATCACGTATTCACGGACGCATCAAGCAAGACAAGCTTATGTAGTGAGCGGTTATGTCTGCAAACCTGGTCAGTGGTCACGCAAAGCGATCTGCTTTATCGAAATGCACTGCTGTACGTTTTGTCCCGCTTAGAGATGACTCTCACGTATTATGAATTATAAATATGATAAGTGACTTTGGACCCAGACGAGTAAAATATAGCTGAGAAGAATGCATTGATATTATGGTTCGATTTAACACCTTCAGCAATTAATGCAGATTTAGCGCTGTTTTTAGCGCTTTTTTCTCAATATTTAGCGACATCTAGCGATTTTTAACACCAGTTGTAGCGATTTTCCTTCCATCTGGGGTTGGCAACACTGGTTGGCGCTATTCATAGTTGGAGCAGCAACATGTCGGAATACCGAGTTTTTACTTCGACAAAAGGAAAACCAAAACTTGCGTACCATGGATATTCTTACCGCCGAAGCAATCAAAATATCAATTCTACCAACTGGCGATGTGATTTCAGAGGCTGTAAAGGCAGCATAGCGACTTCAAGAGACTACATAACTTGTCGTCAGGCGGTAAACGTATGACAACAGCATTGTCACGTTCCAGATCCTGCTAGAATAGAGGCACTATTGCTGAAAGATTAGATAAAGGCGGCTGCATCTCTTGCTAATGATGCTCCAAGGCGCATATACTTGGTCAAATGCTAGCGGGGGTTTCCGAGGAAGCCGCCTCCAAGACACCACAGAGGAAGAGTCTATTAAGGATGATTCAGAGACACAGGCGACGAAAAGGTGGATTTGGACCGGAGCCCTCGTCGAATGATTTTGTTATCCCGGAGAGATATAAAACGGTGTCACATGGCTCAGATGAAGTGGCATTTCTTCTACATGACGACTTCGACTTGACTGCAGTGGAGCAATGCAGTCCTCATTGAGCCATCGTATTTGCATCACGGTACATGCTTAACACACTGCAACAATCCTCCACATGGATGCTTGATGGTACATTCAAAGTTGCGCCTTCCCAGTTCTATCAGTTCTTCGCCATTAATGCTGTACTTGATGACTATGTTGTTCCATGTGTTATACGCTCTTCTTCCCAACAAGAGGTCAGAGACATATGGAAGATTGTTCAAAATATTGAAAGCAAATCAGAATGGTCTTCAACCGCAGCACGCCGTGATCGATTTTGAAATAGCTTCCACATATAGACTTCTATATAGATGCTATATCGGTTGTTTTAGCATTGCTATATAAAGACTGGCGAGTGCTATACATTGAAATATACAAAAAAAGCATATCATCACCACAGTATACTATATATAACGTTATGTAATAGCTCTTCATACATTCCAGCAGTTAATGCACAAGTTTCATTGGGAATATACGCTGAGTAATATTGGTAATATTGCAATTTATACTTGACTATCAGCCGATACTTTGATGCCAGTAAAATTGTGTCGAAAGTTACTCTTCACAGAGACAATCTGTAAAGGTCTATGACCATCAGAACTCAGCATATATCATTTTCTGACGGGTATAAATCCATGGTTTCGACGCTATTCTGCGTTTTCAGAAGAGGCCTTTGGCAAACATCAGCAACTGTTTATAATATTTTAGTGGCATATGCAGGCGTCTATCAGAGCCGCAAGAAGGTTAGCCGGGTTGGGAATCACTGGTTTAGAATCTACTTTCAGAACAAACGCTATATCCAGTATCGTGGCGTCCCCGCATCGACAACAAACTTCATTCTGCATGTGAATGCGCATGCACACTGCACAGTCTTGTGATGTGCAGGATTGAAATATACAGACTGCAATTTCCACTGATGTCATGATTCACTAACCGCAGTCGAAGCTATAGCCGTGAAATCGAGTTATTTTATTTATTAATAAAAGCATGTTGTGGTGCTTATCTCGGCGTCACCAGTGGTTCCAAATTGTCTTGGAAGCAGCATATTGAATGCACAATATCAAAACTAGCTCGGTGTGTGGGAATAATGACCCGTCTCCAATCTTTGGTTTCCAGATCAGTACTACGAACCATCTACTTCTCTCTTTTCCTCTCGCATCTGCAGTATGGAATCCTAGTATGGGGAAATGCATGTACAACATTTTTGTGCAGAATTCGAACCCTGCAAAACCGTGCGATACGGCTGATCTCATCTGTACCGTTATGTACCAATTTATCGCCTTACTACCGTAAGCATCGAATTTTGCGAGTTGATGAACTATATCGCTTCGAAGTATCAAAAGTTGTTCACAAATATTTTTCCAATAGTCTGCCTCCTGTGTTTGATGACTTTTTCATACCTGCTAAACATGTCCATTCCCATTACACGAGATCTTCGTCTAAAGGAAACGTCTACTTACCCCAACCCAATAGCAACCTAACTAAGAGATCTATCGACTACTCGGGACCTATCATCTGGAATGCATTACCATCAAGTATCCGTGAATTGCCTTATAATAGATTCAAAAAAGCCCTACTTGATCACCTCTTGTCGTTACACTAACACTGTTGCCCTACCTCGCCCAGACATTGCTTCATTGATCATTTGCTACCATTGTTGAATTTTTTTTTCTATTTTCCTTTCCTAATTAAACATTTTTTTACAGCCAAACATTTTTTACAGCCAGACTGTTCTGAGTCAAGTGTACCTGTTTGATGCTGGTGTGATCAGACTAGATGACCTCCATGGTCTTATCGATCATTCCTATCTAATACCGAATACTGTGCACGCATATTTTCTGTACCACCATCACTGCCGTTTGTTATGTATTTTGGTTCGATGAAAAATAAAGACTCTCTCTCTCTTATAACAGCGTGGTTTTTTGCATCACGTGACAACATCATCACTAACACAAGCTAACTTGCTCAAGTGTCACATGATCAAGTGACACATGCCAAAATGTGGCACATGCTAAAATGTGGCACGCTCAAGTGTCGCATATGCTCAAGTGTCGCATGCTCAATTGTGGCATTTCCAAGTGTCGCATGCCTGAGTGTCGCATGCCCGAGTGTCGCATGCCCAAGTGTCCGCGTGCTCATTTGTCACCATGCTAATATGTCACCATGCGCAAGTGTTAACATGCTGAAGTGTCCCAATCGTTATGTGCCCCCATGCTCACGTGTTACCATGCCCATATGTAACCATGTTCATTAGTCCCCATGCTAATGTGTAACCATGCTCAAGTGTCGCAAGCTAAACTGTCCCCATGCCCATGTGTCCTCTTGCTCATATTTCAACATGCCCATATGTCCCCATGCGCATGTGTCCCCATGCTAATGTGTCCCTATGCTCATGTGTCCCCTTGCTGATGTGTCCCTATGCTCACGTGTTACCATGCTAATGTGTCCTCATGCTGTAGTGTCGCATGCTCAACTGTCGTTTTGCATTGTGTCGCATGCTCATATGACGGGCAACCTCCAATTTCCTATCAGTTGGAGTTGGTCTCTGCGGCGTTTTCTCAACACAGACACTCTTTACAGGCAAATTAATGGTTGGAATTGCTCCAATTTTCAAATTGATCGATTTGTGTCCTGTTTGCAAAAGCAAATGCATTAAACCAGAGCCGGTCAACCCGTGGCCCGCGAGGTTTTGAGTGGCCCGCTTCGCTGAGCTGGTGGCCTGCGCAGTGGTTCGTCAATCGAATGTGGTCATTTGGCTGAAAAGGTTAGCCATCCTTGCATTAGACATTAAAACGAAACCCGTTTTGTCAGTCTAACCAGTCAACTACCATTGGAATCGAAATATATAGTCAAGTTAGCCTACTAATCTGTAGAACTTATGCAATGATGAAGGGTACGGTATAGAATCATTTCCTCACCTTTCAACAAATCGGATGACGCGAAATGAAGCGTCTCTGCATGCAGTAGAATTACTTAGTCTTGATGTAGTCTATCCTTAGACACATGCAATAATAGACATAGCCCAATCCAGCACCTGGCCAAACCTTACCGCGGGAAAAGGGGGTCTGGAGGGCGGGCCCCCCAGAAGTTACGGCTAGATACTTATAGGGGACCTCCCCGGCAGCCCCCAGCCCCCCCCCCCCCCCCCGTTCGTAAGGCCATCACTGGAGTTACTGTATGGTTATTATTGGGCGCTTCTTCGATATACGCCCCAGATCGAAACAGTGTTCCCCATGACACCAATGAATGTTTCACATGAACACAATAAAATTTATAAACGTCAAAATAAATTGTTTTTTGCATTTGTTGTGGGAGGGGGGGATTTTATGGTTGGGGGAGAGGGGGATATTAGGGCTGGAGGAGAGGGGGATATTGGAGTTGGAGAGGGGGTATTAGGGTTCGAGGAATGATGGATATTAGGGTTGGGACAGGGGAATATTAGGGTTGGAGGAGAGGGGGATATTAGGGCTGGAGGAGAGAGGGATATTAGAGTTGGAGAGGGGGGATATTAGGGTTCGAGGAATGATGGATATTAGGGTTGAAAAAGGGGGATATTTGTTTTGGAGGAGAGGGGGATATTAGGGTTGGGGAAGGAGGGATATTAGGGGAGGGGTTTAGAGTTAGGGTTAGGGTATCCAAGATGAGGTTTGGGGTGAAGGACACGATACCCAACCCTAATATCCCACACTCTCCCGACCGTAATATCCCACAACCCTAATCTTGGAATACCCTAACCCCAACTTTGACCCTAACCCTTCTCCAACCCTAATATCCCCCTTTCCCAACACTAATCTTGGAATACCGTAACCCACATCAACCCTCCCCCTCCCCCCAACTCTAATATCCTCTTCTCCTCCAACCTTGATAGCCCCTCCCCCAACCCTAGTCTTGGGTTATCCTAACCCCAACTTCGACCCTTACCCACATCCAACCCTAATATCCGTCTCTCCACACGCGAAAAACAATTTATTTTGACGTTTATAAAATTTGATCGTGTTCATGGGAAACACTTGCTGGTTACATGTGAAACACTGTTTCGATCTGGGGCGTATATCGAAGAAGCGCCTATTATTGGTGATACACACACGACCCCAATTCCGGTCAAGAACGCAAAAATAAAGTAGCATTAAATCGTGCACTGCGCGAATAAAATTTCAAGAATAATTTTTTTTTAATTGGAAACTGGAATTCGTCATTTTAATTTACATGTCGACGGCCGCAGGTTTCCCACCCCTGCGCTAACGTCGGGTTTTTAAAAAACGTGGTGATTCGACTGTGCGGCCCGCGGCGTCTACGAAATTTGAAAACTGATCTGCGACGCATTATCAGTTGACGACCAACGCATTATACAGTTCTCTTGCATGGCTGAAAGTCTTGATATGAGGAAACGATTTCTCCTTCCCTGTAACTCAGAACGTCACAGTCCACGCTCATGCGAAATATCTTCCACTTCATCGTCAAATATATATTCGTTGGTTAGATCAGAAGCAATCATCCTTCGAATAAGCCTGTGTTAACTATCATTGCTGCTGTTGTGTCTATGATAGAAACTAGAAGGCCAGACTCAAGCCACTATGCAAGCATGGCTATTATTCGCCTCATTAACTACTATGACTGTATACTGTATAGTCATAGTGTATACGGTGTAAGTTGTACGATGGTGGTACTGGATTTCCCTGCGAGGGATATTCTTGTCAACTCGCTGCAAAATGCCACAGATAAAGAGAAAAACAATAAATTAGATTATAATTAAAATTTAGAGTATAGAAACATTCAACAAGTTAGACTAGAATTTATTACTGGCGTTTGGTCTAATTTAATGAAGTAAGACAACTAGGCTCATCTAGATGACCACTAAGTGTGCCGGATAATATAAAAATCTGCCTCGGCGTGAATTTAAAATCCAATATCTAGATTAGGTTTTTGCGTCTGATATTCTATATACTGTGCATCGGATTACACTGGTCAACACAATTTTTGTTGACTTCTATCCGACAATTGATGCTGACTAACTTTTGGGCGCTGAATTCAAAATTGACTTCCGTTTTTCTCTATCACGTCAAGCTTTCTTGCGGGTTAGTTTAACCTACATAATAGCACTATTTTTAATATTTCCTGTTTATTGTATAAAACGTATCAAAAACCACAGGCAGTCGAAAGTAAATCAATAGACTTCATATGAACATTTGCACTGCTTTATTTCGTTGATTTAAACTGATATTGCTTTACAGGTCAAATCAAGTGCGAGTTTCAGGGTCCAAATTTACGCGAATAACTCATAAATCTGTAGCTTGTCTAGTTTCCTACTCGAGCAATAGTCAGCTAACACAGGTAAGCTCCAATCTACTCTGGTATCTTACCCCCATCATCTTCAGATGCTGAGGGAAATTTTCACCTTGTCCATCTCTGACTATGTCAAAGTTTTCATGGAAATAATTAGGATATTTTAGTTTTTTTTTAATGTCTGCTGTCCGCCTTAAACATTTGGCAGTGGTACATGTGTATCAGAGTAACATTTTATGTGCATCCTTATTGTGTGACCACTAGAAAAACACAATATTTCAACGCTAACACATATCGTGTTCGTGATATTGCAACAATTTAATGTTTCTGTATTATTCTGGAAGACTGACTGAGTGTGCAATCGGTACTGCGCCCAAGACGTTGCCATGTTGGAGAATGCCACACTTTAAGATTTTTTTTAGCTACCTATAATCATTTGTTAATCACTTGAGCAGTAAATCGGGATTCCCATCATCATACCAATGCCAGTATCACGGCAATACACAAAGATACCGAAAATAGGCCAAGAAACGGCTGCTTCTCGTGATCGAAAGTGAGATACATTCTCTACCTTGCCATTCTCTACCTTGCCATGTAATTTTTTTTATTGCGGAATCCTCAAATATGAAACTAGTTCTTTTCAAAAATATATTGCTTTTGTCTGATTTCGAATTAGAAGGGTGTTAAAATACGATTTGAAATCAACCTTTTTCGTAGAAATTCACCCCCCATACAAGTTCATTTATTTAAACTCACTCAAAATTGTTATAATCCCTCTGCCCATCTGATAATATACAATAAATAGAAGAGCCATGTCTGTAATCGATAAGTAAGTATGTTAAGTAGTTAAGTATGAATTGGATGTATATCACGCGAAGCGCCAAAATAAATTTCAGTCGAGTTCAGCTTCGCGCCCCCCTTGAAATGCTTTCACGCCCCAATAGTGGCGCCCACCAGTTTGAGAATCATTGTGGAATATACTAAGGAAAAGTTGATCAAGTCCCTCCATTATTTCAATTTTTAGTTCACATTTTATCAATATTTTTGAAAAGTTTCTACAGACCCTTGCAGGCCGAATGCAGCACGTAGTTTGCCCATCCCTGCGATAGACAAAGCTTTGCTAGTGTGACGTCATTCCAAAATGTGCTCATATCCAATTTTGAAATCCGCTGGTAGGCGCTAAAGAGCGTCCCGATTTTATGAAACAAAAATATGGTAACCCTATCGTAGAGCAAAAACTTGAAATGATAAAAGAAAACCAGCAGCATTTTTGGAATCAGCACGCCAAAATGTGCATACATCAAGTGAAAAATCAAAGTCAACAAATTTTTTTGTTCAAAATAGTTGCCCAGTGTTATTGATTCCACTAGCAGTGCTTTTCAACCTGTGTGACGGTTCGCACAAAGTCACTCAACTATGACAAGTCGTCCGACTAATAACCGCCATGTTATGAGAGTACTGGAGCGCAAAATGTTGCACAAAAGTCCGTCGGCGCTAACCTGCGGTAATGGAAAACCGTGCCAGCCGACCTTATATTTCGACTTAAATGTTGCACAAAAGTCCGTCGGCGCTAACCTGCGGTAATGGAAAACCGTGCCAGCCGACCTTATATTTCGACTTTTAACGGTCATTTCTTGAAAATTATCTGGCTGTGTGTGATATATGGAGTAAAGTATGTATTATAACGACATTGAAACGAATATGTGTAAATGGATGACCTTCATACGAAATATACCGTATATATATGATGCATTATGAATTTCGGCTTAAACCGAAAATATTACTTGTCGTGATACGGGATTATTGCTGGGCATAACAGGACCTTCCAATTATAGTGTCCTACCTCAGTCGCACGAATGCGATGTCCTGCTATCATTGGAGCTCGACTGCTCGAGCGCTCACTGACCGGAAAAACAGCATACAAGACAACTGGTTTTGTCAGCAGCATTTTCCAGGATCCTTCTTTTCCCTCTCTGATAACTGTTTTCTCTTTAGCAATAATTCACAATTTGACAGCAAATTCACTGATGATTTCTGAGATTGGCTGGTGATATTCTGGCAGCTAAATCTGTCTGATGCACAGACCCTCAAGTACCGTATAAAACTACCACCTGCCATCAAGTATTTGCAAGAAGCATGCCAGGACACATGTTGCAGTGACGTTTATTCAACAGAACAAAAGCAAAGATTTAAAAACCACAAAATTTCTCGCAATAACAATAAGCTGTTTATTAGGGTTGTTCAAAAATAACTAGATAAATTTTCATTCAACAAATTCAAAATTTTCTAGCTACATCAGTTTTGCTTCTGCAAGCTGGATTTGAACCAAGTCTGGTGTGCAACAGCAGCAAATAGACAGTAAAATTGGAAGAGAAATGTTATTTTTGTACAACCCTACCATGTATTGTCCAGTCATTTGATACACGACCTTGCAGCACACTTACCTGCATACTGTTTCTTCTCTTTGATGGCTAATGTTTTCTCTTTGGCCAGAATTCGCAATCGAATAGTGGCAAATTTACGGGTGATTTCCGAAATTGGTTGGTGGCACGTTAAATGAAATTCTGGTAAGCGAATCTTACCCATGATCATGTCTAGGAGGTTGACCTGATCATGAATTTGCTTTGTGTTTAGTCTTATTAATGCTTCAGTTTCAGTTTCAAGTGCATCTTGCGTGAACCGCCCAGACAGGACAAAATCAAGGATGCCTCTTGCACACAATCGGTCATGGATTGAAAGTATGCTTGCTGTTGAGAGTGTAATCCCGGTCTGAACTGGTTTCCATGTATCATTAGGAAACTTCATTAATTCGACAAACCTCATCACCTGCAAAATGCTCAAGGTGATGAATAGTATAACAAAGCACAAGATTACTAGCGAAATCACCTCTTTAAGAAAATTAGGCTTTTGTGCTGCATTGGCAAATAATGCCTCGCTGATGCGCCTTGCATTCACCGCATCAAACCAATTGTTAAAATACTGGCAGAAAAATGCGGTGATCAAGTCTTCTTTTTTCAAATAACCAGCATCTACCATTGTGCGAATACCAGATGATGTTCCATGACTGAGAACCTTTCAAATATCATCAGGTTTCTAACGAGTAAAAGGGTGTACAACTGTGCAATGTAAAAAATGCCTTGCCTGAGCAGCAGTCCTGACACACATCTTCTGGTATTGCGATGGCTGAATATGCTTCCTGGATAAATTAGGAGAGATTTTCAGCTGCTTTCCTTCCTGGAACTTCACTAATTCTTTTACATCTGATGAAAACACCTGCTCAATTGAAGAGTAAATACCACAGCAAATACATGTGTCTCAATGAAGTTACCTTATTTGATTCAAGTTGATACTTTTCCACAGCAAATTGAGGAATTGTAATATTATGCTTCAAAAAGGCCGACCTCAGATTTTTAGCAGATGTGGTACATCAGCTAAAAAGTTGAGTTTTTCCTAAGAAAAGAAGGGATGCTGTATTTCGCATTTCAGTTCCAATCTACAAATAGAACTAGATGATCCGATTTTGCCATAGCATTTTGCAGAGAATTTGCAGTCTTAATTGACTCTTACCCATTTGATTTGATTCCAGCTGCTTTCCACATTGCCTGGTTAGAAGAAGCCATATCAGAAACAACAGCAACCACCTTGAACTGTTTTCGAGCTAGTTGGATAACAATCTCACGGGTTATTTTCCAGAGTGTGTCACCCTTGATGGAACTTCCAGTAAAATAATATGCTGCATATGACATAACCAATTAGCAAGATAGGAAGCATATTGTATTAGGGGTCAACAATCAAAGTTTATGTTTGTTCATCTCATCACTCAAATAAATTGCAAAGTTTATAACAATGATGGGCTTTTTCAAGTCAATATTCAACGACTCACACCCAGCAAACACTAGATGTCTTTTGAACCTGTCAGGATATCTTTTTCTTGTCCAGCCAGGTTCAAATGATATCTTGTGCATGCTTTGTGCTGAAGCACGACTTAAATATATCTTTTTCATCTCCAGTCATGTTCAAATCATATCTTTGTGCAAACCTTGTGCTGAAGCACGACTTAAATATATCTTGTTCTTGTCCAGTCAAGTCCAAATCGTATCTTGTCCATACCTTGTGCTGAAGCACGAATTAACGATATCTTTTTCTGGTCCAGTCAAGTCCAAATCATATCTTGTCCATACCTTGTGTGCTGAAGCACGACATCAATATATCTTGTTCTTGTCCAGTCAAGTCCAAATCATATCTTGTCCATACCTTGTGCTGAAGCACGGCTTAAATATATCTTGTTCTTGTCCAGTCAAGTCCAAATCATATCTTGTCCATACCTTGTGCTGAAGCACGACTTAAATATATCTTGTTCTTGTCCAGTCAAGTCCAAATCATATCCTGTGCATACCATAGCAATTTGTAACGTAGCTACGTTGTAAATTGCTATCATCATCATCATTGGTTTATTAGCAATTTTATCAGTTCAATACACCACAAAAATGCGATACAATGAAAAGACAGGAAGATGTCGAAGCGACAAGGAGTAGTCTATGGAATCTGACACCCACCTTGGCCTAGGCGATGTAAAGAGGAGGCATGCACACTGAATGAAAGTAAAGAAGATAGTATAGAAAAAGAATGCGACAAGAAATAGGGCGGCATGTCATGGGAAGCGAGATCGATAGGTCAGTCGTGGTCGGGTAATCTTGAGGATGGACTGTATTTATTTAGTAGTAATTGCTTGTATTTCGACTTGAATGTGGACATGCTCGTCGACTGTCGGATGGCCGGCGGGATACTGTTCCACACATCAGGTCCCGCATATTTGATGGAACGATGATCTTTTCGGTCGATCATATGATATTTGGACGACGTGGACGCGCGTGTGTTGTACTTGTGCGCTTTTGATTCAGAGGTAAAGAAGTCATTGAAATATTCGGGGCAACGACCGCAGTGAAACTGATACATAAACTTGGCGATTTCTAGTTTCCGCATATCTTCTATGTTCAGGACGCCGAATCTCTTCAGCAGCGACTTATTGGATGGGCAGCCAGGCCCCTTCGGGGCCCTAGCTATGATTCGGAGTACTTTATGCTGTAGTTTCTGCAGTGGCTTGAGTGCAGTTTTACTGGCAGCCACCCAACAGAGGATGCCATAATGTAACTTCGATTGGATTAAGGATTTAAAGAGTATCAGAAGAACCCATGCTATGTGCATACCTTGGGCTGAACCACAACTTTTCTTGGCCAAATTTTGTCGAATGCTGAAAATATATTTGTTAGGAATATCAAATTCGATTATTGCTTCCTACTATGGTAGAGTGGTGTTTATAAATGTACAGTAGATTATATTGAACTTTTACTCTCATGGGACGATTAATCACCTGTGTTACTACCGTATGTTCTACCTAGTGTCACGCTCTTTCTTGCAATTTTGCAGACTAAAATTAAATATCATATTAGCCCGCATCCTCGCGCTCCGCCACCTCCGCTGCTTTCGGTGGTTGGGTTGTATTTGATTGGAATTGGTCGGTTCCCAAATTTTGGAAGGAAATTTGAAAGTCCGCAGAATCCGACTGGAGAATTTCCGGTTCTGCGTCCAAAAAAATTCTGCCAAAATCATGATGTCGTATTTAAGATTATAATTAAGAATGTTGCCAAAATCCGACTGTCGAAATAAATTCAGAATCCGCATCCAGTCCGGCTGAAATCCTGCTACGACTCCGGCTTCTGATCCGGAGTGTAAACGAGAGGCCATTTCTCCCTTGCGAGTTCACATAAGTTTCGGCGCGAAATACTGTCAAGGGTCGATCACACACAATGCGACCAGATCAACAGCGATCGATGCGGCGGAGCATTTCTTTGTATCTTTATCTTAATGATCGCGAGCGCGATTCCGTCCGAATGACGATGCGACGAGAGGGCGATGGTACCTATTTTGTTGTTGTGGTTGTCGTGCTGACATATCGTACGAGGGCAGTGAGCGATGCATGTGAATGGCGATTGTGGTACTAGACAAGAAAGACAGAAGGCTTTTGGTGATGTTGTTGCATAGCGATTGGTGTAATATAACTAGTCTGATTTGCACAAACTACCCATTTTGAAAATTAAGTAGTTCTATACCGGTAGCTGCGCATTTGTCAAATCCAGTAGTTAGTACAAATCTGTGTGCTGTGGTACATTTGCTTTGGGCAGAGTTGCGGGTACCTCTGTATCTTCATATCACATCAATGACTCTGTATTTATACCTTGCAGTGTATTTATACCTTGCAGTATGATATTAACTCCTGATCAGAAGCAAGCCTTGGCAATTTTGTGCATTCGAAGAAGAATGAAAAAAAAAGATGCAGGCCAGATCGATCTGGGTGCATCCTATTTTACAACGGCGGGAACAGCTAGGAGAATATCATAGGTTGGTCAAGGAATATGAATTAGAAAGAGAAGCGCATTATTTCGACTACTTTCGGATGAAACCACAGCAGTTTCATTATCTAATACAACTGATTGGAGAAGATATCGCCAAACTCGATACCAACTGGAGGAAAGCTGTTTCTGTAGAGGAAAGATTGGCTGTCACTTTGAGATTTCTCGCGCATGGGGACTCATTCAGAACAATCGCTGGATCCTATCGCCTCGGCCGCTCAACTGTATGCAACATTGTTCATGAGACTTGTACGGCGTTATGGAATAACATGCGATGGACAATTGGACATATATGAAAGCTCCATCCTCTGCTTCTGAGTGGGTTGAAATAGCAGAAAAGTTTGAAGAACTGTGGCAGTTCCCAAATTGTGTCGGAGCAATCGATGGGAAACATGTTCAGATGAAATGTCCCGCAAATAGCGGTTCATTGTTTTACAACTACAAAGGAACTTACAGTGTGGTTTTGATGGCGGTTGTTGACGCAGAGTACAGGATTCGTTTCGCTTAAGTTGGAAGCTATGGACGCGAATCGGATGGAGGAATTTTCCGCGATTCACCATTTGGGCGTGCACTAGCTGCAAATGAACTGCAGCTACCTGCAGATCGGGAAGTTAAGCCAGGAAAGCCTCCGTTACCATATGTATTTGTTGGCGATGAAGCCTTCCCCCTATCATATCACCTGATGAGACCATACCCTGGAAAGTACCTAGCCCAACCGAGATACGTTTATAATAAACGACTATCTCGGGCACGGCGTGTCGTGGAGAATGCGTTTGGCATCCTCGTCCAACGTTTCCGGATTCTACTAAAGCCTGTCCCCCTAAAGGTCGAAAATGTGGATAACATGGTCAAGGCAATTTGTTGTCTCCACAATTATCTGCTCAAACATTCGCCCAACTATACCGAATGTTCTACGGATGATATCATTCCTGAGGATCGTTCGCTGGATCATTATACCGGAAATTCCACTACTATTGCAAAAAACGTTCGAAATGCCTACACCGACTATTTCAATAGTCATCCAATCATTCACTGAATTCACTGAGTACATGTATTGGTTTGTTGTTCAATGAAAACATTACAGCTCAATGAAAACATTACAGCTGAATTCACTGAGTACATGTATTGATTTGTTGTTCAGTGAGAGCATTACGTTTCGCATTCGAAATACACTGCGTAATTTCTTCTATCACTTGAGATCTCTTAGGTTCTTCGATGGTCTTCAGTGATCCTGTGATAAATCTGGCAAAGTAGTCGAGTTCATCAGCATCTTTTTTCAAGTGTTTGAGAACAAGCGAATCAAAGTCGTCTAGCACCTCGGTACGCTTTCTCGAGGGAGTCATGCTTGTGTTCTGTGTTGAAGATAGGCTTGATATTCTTGATATTTTTGAAGAGACTGATAGGCTTGATATTTTTGAAGAGACTGATAGGCTTGAGTTTTTTGAAGAGACTGATGGCAAGGGAGAGCTAGAGCTTTCTTGTGTAGGAGATGACAACACGTCCCCGGTAGATTCCAGATCCGTAGAATTTGATTGAGCCTCGATAGCTTCAGCTTCAGGATCTAAATCTGCAGAAACAGATTCCTCCTGAACTAACTCGATCATGATCATTTTATCCATGTTACTGGATGTCCTGCAAAAAGAAGTGAATTTGTAATGTGTGCGAGAAAATCGGTAGTCAATGATTTCATAGACTCGTAATATTATTCATCATACGGCCTAATCATCCCCTTGATAACATTTTCATCAAATATAAATACACTGATTGCGATATAATGAACATATAGGCATAGGTTATTTGATGAAAGATAAATTAAATAAATATAACGGTGAAGATGGAAGTTTCGTGTTTTATTGAAAATGAGATGAAACAATAAGGACAATTCGAAGAAAGGAAGATGGTATGGTATGCGAACCAAACTTACGTTCTTGACTGCACATACGGTTCGATGAAAGCCATCTGCTTCTGAAGGGGCCACTCACTGATAAAGCTTGCCCCTGCTCCACTTTTCTTCAGTCTCTTCCCATCACGGCGATTCCTCATGTACTTCTGCCTTAAAGAGTCCCATTTAGCTTTAGCCTCTTCTGCTGTACGACAATTAATTAAAAGATAAGATAGACATAACAGTAAACAATATTTCATTTCTCACCTGGTATGTTCAAGGCCTTGCCAATGCTTGTCCAGCTCTATTCACGAAGAGAAGACTTCCTGTAGGACTTTGTCGATTGGTCATATAAATGCACATGCTGCCTGACCAACGAAATCAGCGTCTCTTCAAAATCGTACATTATTCCGGTTCTGTAAACTATTCCTGTGCGTAGTCAGCCGAAAGCTTCGCTGGAAACAAACTTTCGCGCGGTTACTGGACTCGCGCAGCCTGTTCACTGTTTTGTTCAGTGTGGCCACCTTGTTGCTGTGGTTGGAGTGAGAACGAAACCGCGCGTTGGAATGTTCGATTCAGTGTGATCGCGGCTTCAGACAAAGCGCTCTCGTAATGGAGGCTTACAGTTATGCAGTCGTATGTTAGGTTTAGTTGCGTTCTGGAATTAATCGTGGTAAATTAAGGCTCAACCAACCATATTCCTTCAGAGGATTACTGAAAACTGAACTGTAGATGGTAATTTATATATGCTTGATACGAAACATAGGTATATAGTGAATGGTATAATGTCACAAAGTATAGAACTTGGTTTGCACTTTTGCGAATATCGTATAAGTTATTGTGACAGTGCTGGATTATATAATATCATCAGATGGTGGTCGCTAAAATCATTCATTGTGATCGAATGTTCTTGTACTTTTGTCTATAATAGTGTAGTGGGAGCTCAGCTACAACGTGGTAATGCCCAGATATAAAATAAGATGGGGGAAGCACAGACGTAGGCAATACCAGAAAGAGTGGCTACGGTTCAAGCAAGCTAGAACCGCCGATTTGACGGGACGGATCGTTTCATCATCGTCAAGTGAAATATGACACGGGCAATTGGACTCTGTACAAAATACGTATCAAATGCTCATCCGGTAAGTCAACTCATAATTTGTGAAGGTTTACCGTTACTCGGTACCAGTGTTGGGATGACTTAATCATGACAAAAATGAGACTGTAGCATGTAGCTATACCAGTGATTCCCAACCGCGGCCTCGAGCTAGCCGTCTTGCGTCCCCCACAAAAATTTAAAGAAATCGATTTATGATATAAAATTTATATTTATAAAATTCTCTTGCTTAGCTTGGAGTCTGGAGTTGTTAATTAGGATTGCAGAAAAGTTCTGAGTAGAGTGCTAACGTTGTGTCACTACTGTATATAGGTATTGATAACTGATCTACGAATAGATGTACAACACGTGACTCACAGTTGAATACGCTGAGGCAAAACCCAGCAGCAGTTCTCCTCGATTTTACTCAATTTTGTGAACTTTTTATTGATCTAAAGCAGTCACGAATTCGTGCGGCCCCAACTATATACTCTGAAATTCTAAATTTGGCCCTGACACCGAAAAAGGTTGGGAACCACTAAGCTATATATACAGTTACTTGCGTACAGTATTTCATTAGCAGTTCTATGTTTGCGTGTGCGATACAATATCGTTTTTTCAAGTTTGTGCGAGTTTTCAAATTTGAGTAATTCTAGATACAGTTGCGCTGTTTACAAATCCAGTAGTTTGATAAATCTGGAAACTTACCATCTATATTATCCATCTGTTTTAGATTTATGGGTCAAGGCCTTTCGTGATGTGAGGGCAGTTGCAGACAATAGTAGCTTGCCCTCCGCTTCATAAGGACCTACAACGGCCTAACCGAAAACGTCAGCCGCCAAAAGATTTTTTGACAAGTCCATATCATCTGATAATCAAGGTATAGCCTACACTGTTATTCTGCCTAATATGTTATACGCAGAAGTGACATATGTATAACTTTCATACTTTGTAGATGATGCTGTTCCTTCAAAGAAAATACGTAACCCAAGTATTCAGACACAAGGCATGCCTATACCAACTCCAACAAGAGTGCGGTCACCTCCTGATTCTGGCGATGAAAGTGTGACAAGCAAAAGTGCTCTTGTTAATGATGCTTCAAATGCAAGTTTGCCATCATCAAGTGAGGAGAGTGTTCAAGAACAGCATGATCCCAACATTGAATGTAGCGGCCAGTTGCAGGGAATCAACCAATGCAGTAAGCTCCTAACACTTTGATTCATTCTCGAATTTAAGCAATAGAGTCGCTCTATTTTCCAGACGATCCTTCATTTGTAAGCAATGTTGAACTGCAAAATTCTGACTGTCAACAACAAGGCCTATCACAAAGTAATGGTAAGTTTATCGCATATGATCAATCCAGTTTTCTTGAATTCAAATAATTTTTTAGCTCCTCCATGTTCTTCATCAACTCCAACATCTGCACACAGTGACCACTCTATATATTTCTCTGATGCGTAAAGACATCAAAGACATCAAGTTGCAGATGAACCAGATGATGGACCTCTGCTCCAAGCAGATGAACCAGATGATGGATCTAAGTAAAGGTCACATCATCGACGACTCAAAAAATAAACACAGTACAACAGCCCCAATCTTGCTTGAAGATCTTATTGAAAACCCCTGTCAAACCGTATCTCAGCTGGAACAACTGGAAAAGAACTTGACTGACGGCGATTGCAAGAAATCTGAACTGGTATGATTTTGTCGATTAGAGCAAACTTAGCCGGAGTATCTAACCCAGGGGCAGGCAGCATACGGCCCGCGAAGTGATTTTGTCCGGCCCGCCGACAGTTTTCTGTCCTACATGATAATGCCCCGCCCCAGTTTGCCGAGATTCCCCACTAATTCCTTACTACGTCAAATTTTAGTGACTATGTTATTATATTATACGTGTATGCGCAGCGTTGCGAGAGTGGAGCTTACGCGTAAGTCCGTTGAAGCGAGAAGACTTGCATTATCGGCATTGAAGATGCAATCAAACCTAATGTGGTCTGTGGTAATCATGATTTTTGTCGACTTCAATGGTCAGCAGGCTGATATTTCCATTGCTGTCGTTAAAATACATTCATTAGATACGATATATTCCTTGTGGATAAATGGACGAATAATGCATCGATTCAGCAATCCGGTGCCCAAGTACTTAATTTTCCTATATCCGGCCTGCCGACTGGAGAAGTTGCCCACCCTGATCTAACCTCTCGTCAAGATCAACGTTCCATCAAGTTATTTGATGTTTATGCAGGCGCGTAGCCAGAGGGGGGTTTGGGGGGGGTATAATCGTCATTTATGCATGTACTTTGCCATGATGAATTGATGCTATATTAGTGAATTCGAAAAATATCGAAACCCTACTTATTTTTTGGGCTGATCTAGTTATTTTTCATTCTGGTACACACCACTATCGTAAGGCAGAGCCATTTGTATTTTGTACTACAGGTATCTGCTTTGAAAGGACTTCACGGTGAACAATTGGCTTCAACGGTCAGAAATATCATGACAAGCATAGCTGTAAAAGATGTGTGGCAATTGTTCAGCCTAAAAGGTCAAAGAAGCAAAAATGGACAAAAAAGAAGTTTTCAAAATTTTACTCTTTACAAGACTATTACACGTAAGTTGTTACTGATATTACAATCGAGATTACAAAACCCTTGATAACAATGCTTTCGAGAGCATTTATACAGAGTTAAAGTATTTTGCTTTCCCTTCTTGTGAAAGATCATCGCAGCTAAATTGCAAATCGTTGCTGACCACACAGCCTTATAAGCCCTCGTTCGAAGTCATCTTCCACTGACATTGCCGACATGGCAATATCACAAACAAGTGCGTTGATTGCGCAACTCGGTGTTGAGTCTGGAATGTTTTGAAATACCAATTTTGACACTATGGGGTGATCACATTCGAGAGAGATTGTTACCGCTGGCGGAGATTCCGATTTGCCGCATTGTTTTGTAATGCAGCCCCTGATCTACTTATATTATCTTTGAAGGAGCATGTAAAGTGGCTCTTCCTACGGCCGAGAGTACAACAATTACAACCAAAGTGGGACGATTTCTAACTGTTATTGGAGCTTGCAAGGTAATTTTGTTTATGAATCTGACGTCTGTGTGACAGCTGCGTTCTTTATCATATCATTTGACAGTAAGTGAATCGTTGCTACCTCCAGGGCCGCTTCCATTCATCTTCAGAACACTATACCAGTGGTTCCCAAACTTTGACGTGATGTAATTAAAAAAAAAATTTATAGTCATTTAATTTTGTCAAAATTGTTGGTCTTGCTTGCATAAATTTTTGATCATCTCGTTACACTTGCTCGGATTTGGCGGTGGAACCACGTACCAATGTCTCCAAAACTTTTTTGCCAATAATCCGTCACTCATTTCAAACTCCTTTCAATTCACATTTCTACACGGGAAGCAAGTTCATCCTCAACTGGTCGCATTCGTACCGCGTGGGGGGCTCATATTGCTATTGCCTGACCCATGTTCCCTCTAAGCTGCACTGCGCACGTGCGCAATTGCACAGTGCTTAGTTGGTCTCTGCGCACAGAAAAAATCTGAAGTGATGTCATTTTTTTAGTCGTTATGCACTACTGTGAGTTGGTGAGTGTGTGCAGACTCGTCAAAAATTAGAGGGAGCATTGGGTCGGCTATTTCGGTGGCGAACAAGATGCATGGCAAATATAGCTCAATTCCAACGTGTAGAAGTCAAATCATTGAGATACAAAATTAGGGATTTGAAACTTCGCTGGTATATATATTAGGTACATTTTACAGCTAGCTATAGTATCCCGTTCACCAAAGAAATGTTTGAAGCTGGCCCAGAACGATAACGATGAGTTATACGATCTTCCAGGGCCGTCACACTCCAAACACCCAATTAGGGGAGCTCGACTGAACCCAAAATTACTTTGTTGGTCGTTTGTTGAAGTAGATTTTTGTCGTGCTTTGCGCGATTTTTTGTCCCTGTAGGTCTACATTTGAATATGATTAGTAAGATAAAAAGGTGCTTATAATAGAGAAATATGCAAATTGGTGGTGGCGATTACCACACATTGAAAAGGACTACGACGCTACTCTGTGGTAAGAGATGGGTCTCAAGAACATTTTCAAACCCGAAAATGAGCCACGCCCAAAAGATGGCTGAGAACCCTGGTTTATTGGCTTCTATATGTTGGAATTAAGCCAAATTTGGCGCGCAGAGTTAAATCGACAATGTCGTCGAAGTAGATGGTAAAGTTTGACTTGGCTGTCACACCTCACCAAGTTCGTCGTGACTTCCTAAAGACGGTTCGGAATCGTTGGATGAATGTGACTTGACATGACCGTCCCGCATTACTCACAAACAAACACATATAATGACTATTGCTCTACTGCTAATCAAACAAAGTAATCAATTCATTTATGTTATAGGACGACGATAAAGGAGAAAACATGAGCAAGACTGTTATCGAGGAGGCAGAAGTATTGGCTGAAGTGATTGCACAGTTCTGTATCAAGGCCTAATTCTTGCTAACGTATTTTCTTCATCCATGTTTTTTTCGTGTTTTGTACTGATTTCATACAGAACAGAAACCCATATACATTAGGGTTGTTCAAAAAAAACTTTTTTTTCCAAATCTCACTCGCCTAATGACTAAATCGTCAGGTTGTCCAAGAAAACGATGCACACCAAATTTGACTCAATTCCAACCAGTAACGGCCGTGCAATCCTGAATTGAAATTTTGTGGAATTATCAACGAAAAACTCAAATAGTTCCGCTTCTACTAGCCGAAATTGACTCAAATTTGTTTTGCATCGTCTTTGAAGACAGCTCAACAATTTCATGGGGTTGACAGAAAAATTTGAGAATTTTTATTTTTTTATTTTTGATAATAATTTTAAAATTTCAATTCAAGATTGCATGGCCGTTACTGGTTGGAATTGAGTCAAATTTGGTGTGCATCGTTTTCTTGGACAACCTGACGATTTAGTCATTATGCGAGCGCGATTTGGAAAAAAAAGTTTTTTTTTGAACAACCCTAATATACATGCTGATTTTTAAAATTGGCAATTAGTTTTCCTTCTGAACAAAAAGGCCTACTTCTTGCTAACGTATGTTATGTCAGGGACTATTATTTTACCTTCATTCTTCATCCATTTTTATTCCAATTTTTCGTCGAGGTCTAGTCAAATGCATTTTTTTGTATTTTGAACTGGTGCAATACAGAACAAAAAGCCATACATGATTTGTAAAACTGAGGATTCGTATTCGTTCATGTGTGAAGTGCAGCATATAGCAGGTTTAGCCAACCAGGGTTCAGGGTCACACAGGGTCGAATTGTACAAAAAATATCTTATAGGATATCGTTGAGGATGTTTATCAGGATATCTTTGAGGATCTCCATCAGGATATCTTTGAGGATGTTTATCAGGATGTCTTTGAGGATGTCTATCAGGATATCTTTGAGGATGTCCTACAGGACATCTTATATATATCCATTTCTGTCGACAAATGTATATATTTTGCACTTCATTGAAGGACATCTTTTGAACTCATGGAAGATGTTTAAAAAATATCTTTAATAAGTTTTGTGTTTGCTGGGCACTTTATTATAGTCTATATACTATTTGAGCATTCAATTTTTGACACTCACCCACAGTTTGTTTCCATTTTTTGTGACACCTTTCACCATATAGCATAAAGCATGAGATGCGGGCATGTCTGGCGAGTCGCGTGGCTGTCGTAGTTCAGGGTCAATATACCCAACAAATCTTTTGGTGGATGGATTGAACTCGATGGCTTGGGAAATCTGCATTTCATCGAGCATGAGACTGCAGATCTTTTCCTCATCGGTGGAGTTTTCTATCGCCTGGCCCATCCATTCAATGATTTCGTGTTGTATCCCCGAATAAAATGGAAGTTTAGTCACTCTTTGACAGAGTACAGACTTGCATGGAAGGGGATAGTCCATTTTCCGCAGAAATTCATAACTGAAACAAATTCCTCCAAATTAGCTTCACTCAATATCAACATGATTATTACCCATGCGAACCAACAGCACATCTAATCTTTAGAGCTTTAGTCTATAGATAACTAACCTACGGATAGATGGGCAAGTCGAGAGTCACGGTCGAGTGATGCGACAACGGCAGATTTGTTGTCGCTTCATAGCATGAAACGGGAGCGTAATTGCTAATCCCATAGATGACGGCCCGAGCGCTCAAATTAAATAAAGTTGATCTTATGTGAAAGCTACAGTCGCGCTGATTCTGATAATATACATTAAATTTTCATCAAGGCAATGGAACCACCCCGAAATAGCCTTCAAAATATGAAAATCGGCATTGTTCTAAAACAATTGCAACGGCGCAGCACAATGACCATAACAACGGTCCGTGCGTGGTTGCGATTGTTTAGAACAATGCCGATTTTCATATTTTGAAGGCTATTTCGGGGTGGTTCCATTGCCTTGATGAAAATTTAATGTATATTATCAGAATCAGCGCGACTGTAGCTTTCAAATAAGATCAACTTTATTTAATTTGAGCGCTCGGGTCGTCATCTATGGGATTAGCAATTACGCTCCCGTTTCATGCTATGAAGCGACAACAAATCTGCCGTTGTCGCATCACTCGACCGTGACTCTCGTCTTGCCCATCTATCCGTAGGTTAGTTATCTATATTTAGTCACAGTGTCATCACTCTACGTTAGCCCTTGACCTTTAGAACGGCTTGCCAGTGATTTCAATTGGTCGGGGTTGAGGAATGATGACATCGAGCCATTGATTTTGGCAATACTTGACTCTAATACTTTTATCTGAATAAAATATACCAGACTAGTAGATCTTTATACATCAATCTATATGGCCTATGGTCACGTACGCTCCGCTCGTTTAAAACTATACCGTACCTTTGATCTCAGTCGGAGGTTTTCAAGATTGAGGGTGTGGCATTTCTCACAGTTTTCTAATTCGTTGTTGACATTACATTCAGATTCATCGTCTGAATCAGGACTGGTAAATGCCGTTTCGGGAGCAGAGTACGAGTGCTCTTCAATGATTTCTGAATGAAATATTGTAATGCTTCCCTTGCATGAATGACAAGCTGAACTTTATTCACTTTGCGCTACAACTGGCACATTAGCTGCGCTATCCCTGTTGAGCACCCTTCTACCACTTGTAACCGCAGAAATTGAAGCCTATTCTGGGTACACGACCACGTTGCAATGTCAGCTGTCTACGCTTCGATTGTAAGTCAAGCACGCGTCTTCTTGGATGAAGTACGGTTTTTTGATGATACAAATTCCCAGCGATAAAACAACTGACCGAATTACTTATACCAAATTCTTAATACAATCAAATACGACAATTAAATACCCATCAAAGACAAATATAACCCTAACTACAATAATACGGCCCTAACTAATACACGTCAAATATCACTCCTTTCAGCACAGTGCGCTGTTCCAAATGAATCAAGCACGTGTAATAGACACTTACGTGACCTTTGACACGAACCAATCAGGTTGCAGCAGGATGTAAACAAAGAACAAGGCCGGGCAAGCTTACTATGAGCGCTTATTGGAAAGGGTTGAAAAATGAAAGTTTTTAGCAAAATTACATTGAATTGGGAATAGCTGACTTTGGTGAATGATAATAACGTAGAGCTAGTATGTATTTGCAGTGTTCTAACCTACAATAAACATGAATGGTAACAAGCACTCGTCAGCATGGTATGACCAAATAAATGGATTTCTGGCAACTTTTCGGATGAAGCAACTATTGCTGTATTATCCTTCGTCGTATACCATAGGACTGTCGTACCGAATAGCATGTATTAGATTAATCTTGAGTCAGGATATGTGGGGTATTCATTATGTGGGCTTTGCGTTATATTTATGGAATCATATATAGTACAGTCTACAGTCTGCATCATTATCTAGCAAATTACTGTTACACTGGACACTTGTCTGCATATTCAATGATCATATTAATATGATAGGCAATATGGTCCGTTCCCAGCTGAAATCGTCATTTTTTGTTCTAGCTCATGTATTGAATCAATCAGGACAAATGCCGGATAAACACTGTGCTAATAGCCTGTGTAACTTGGAGATGGCTACTCAGACCGTTCCTGGTGTGCGCTTGCACCTTTCCCAGAGCCAATAACATGCATGGAAGAATGTAAAATCTGGATAAAGGCATGTGGACTTCCTTGTAGTCATCTGAATTCTCATTTTATTAATAAAATGACATATCTATTGTTGAACCAAAAATATTGAATCGTGACATAATTAAGATGAAATAATTCTGTGTTTCAGAATGAGTCTAATCTGAAATGCAGTCACACTTGATGCCACAATCGACTTGGTGTGTGTCTCGTTTTATTCCACAGTTTTGCTGCATGATGGTGTGGGTTGAAATTGTTGAGAGCAATATATTCAATAATGAGATGAATTTTTGAAATTGGTAGCGGTGATACGTTGCATTAGTCGGACGAGTACGCCTTGATAGGTGCCTGCACAGCAATGTTGCTCTGTAAAATAAACATATTATATATTTTGTGCAGGCTTGATGGATATCTTTAATGAAGCTGCAGAAAGAGGAAGTCGATGGATAAAACGCAAGAAAATCAAATTTCTGGAACAAGTAGAAGTACAAAACAGGAAACTCGTCCAGAAAAATTACAAATTGACGGACAATTATTGCTAGTGAAGTTCAGTTCTCAGATGAGCATCATAATGTCAAAAGATGCGGAGAAGCTGAAATTTTATGCTAGACTACAATAAATTCTTTCTGAATTGCCCGACTTATCCTACTGACGTCAAATTTATAGTATTGCTGTAAGCTTCATTAAATTTCGATTTGGCCATGTAGATATGTGGTTCTTAAAAATGCACCATTTGCATTCATTCATGATTTCTCAAAACTAAAATGCTTACTGACCGTCAATAAATCACATACAACTTTGAAAGGATTGATGGATTGTGGTGCACTTACTTTTGTGCAGGAACCGTTCACAGGGACCATTTCAGATCGAAATATTAGTGAAATATGTGGGTTCTACAAGAAATGTGAGAAAATGATGGAATTCAGCTATGGTGAACGAGGAAATGCTATCATGGCAGAAAAGTGATTCACCATTGAGTCTGAAATCAAGAAATTGAATCTAGATTTAAATATTTCTGCACATGATTTGTATGCCTGAGCCAGACTGTTCCACAACCAGAAAGATGGTGAGACAACGTATTCATATTGAACAGCTGATTGGAAGAATCAACAAGTATAAAATTTTGTCTGGTGTCCTACTATGCAGCATTGTGTATCAACTAACCAAATATGGACTAATTGCTTACTCTAATTCAATATTGAAAATTAAAAATGAATGATACAACATATTCAGCAATTGTGAAAATTCAGTTCCATTGTGAATATCGTAATGCCTAATAGCATGCTACGGATCGTAATTGTGCGGTGCCATGGTCAATGTGTACCAACAGTGCATGTCTATTCATACTATATTCCAGTGGTTTTCATTGAAGCTCATTTAGATGCCCAATTTGTTGAATGAACAATTCTCCAGGTGAAAATGTTCCAGGATTATTTGTGTTTGGTGGAATGTTATAAAACTGAAGACACCAGATACGCACCAAAATCTACCTTGAGGCATGAGTTGATCGGTTGCGAGTACGTTCGAGAGATGGCTTGTCAATCACGATCGAGCTCACTGATGCTGATGCAAATCACAATGCAGTCCTTGTAGCTTCAGGTGCTGGATTGTCTTAATCAATGCATATGCATGAGAGCATATATCAGAACCTAATGTGAAAATAAATCATGGTTACAATATCTATTGCAGGAGTCTCTGACAAAATGTATTTTTCCTTACTTACCCTGTCTTACAAGTGCAAGACGAATCAATAATGGATTTTCTGAGAATGTGTATTCCCATTGAGTGTGATATCTCTCTTTTCCGCAAGTTGCGATAACATTGGCTGTTCACTAGAATAACACTTCCACAAAGAGTGAATTGTCTCCTCAATCTTTGTCCCTAAGTCGGGAACATAGTGCTCCATGAAATACTTCGCAGCTTTCTCCGCGGTATTAGAAGAAGATGCTGTTCCACTCAAATCCAGAAATTCGATAGAATCTCCATAGCTTTCAAGTTTCATAATCAATACACTAAAATTGTGAGGTGTGGCAGAAGCTGTATTTTATAGCATATATTTCTGAACATGAGATATGCTTGAGAATTTCGCTCTAGACCTGGAGCCTATGAAATCGTCAACATATGCATTACCACAATCCTATAGTATAGTATACAACAATCGTCGCTTAATCCGAAAAGTTTTCAAAAATCCATGCATTTGGACACAGCACGCTGATGCGCACTTGCCACCATTCATGTTCATCCTAGACTAAAAGCTGCAACTACATACTAGCTCTACGCTATTAGTATTCATTAAGGCCAGTCATCCCCAATTCAACGTAATTTTGCTTAAAACCTTCATTTTTCAACCCTTTCCCATAAGAGCTCATAGTAAGCTTGCCCGGCCTTGTTCTTTGTTTACATCCTGCTGCAACCTGATTGGTTCGTGTCAAAGGTCACGTAAGTGTCTATTGTGAAATACATTAAACCATTCATGCGTCACAATCAAGAAGCAGTGGCGTATGACGAAATCATTACAGCGTGAAATTCTGCGGCAACACCCTCACCCCCAAAAATGGGAAATTTATGACAATAAATTTATACACATTTTTCCACAGGCGTATCAGTAATTTGTGATAACACTTCCGATTTAAACACAAGTTCCTACATAGCAACAAACCAATTCGAAAAATGCATGAAGCCAAAAGGCGACACTTGAAGCATTGTGATGCAATGAATAACAAAAACATGTTTCATTGTAGACAAAGAGTGCTGCAGTAAACAAATCCAACTCAGTAAGTCGAGATCTAGGATTGGCAACTGCCATGACTCTGCAAATTTCGTTCAAGGTTACAATCGCTATTCAACCAATATCAATCGTGAAATATTTCAATTTGTATGATTTACTTAGACCAATAGCAATTACATGTTTTTCCACAGCGCAAAACTTCTGCAGTTCATGTGTTGATAATTCATGTTTCAAAGACATTGGCCGTTCCAATTTCTTAAGACCTTCATCAGTTAGGCGACCTGATGCATTAACTTAGGCTGTTGACGTTGGGGAGAAAGCACTTTGATTACCGAATTTTCTTATCAATTATATTGTTTCTTTCTGAAGCCAACTCACAGGCTTCCGCATTGACCGATGTTAATAAGGTAAAAACAGTATGGGGTACCATTTCCGATTCACACATAATATTAGGCTCACTTTTGCCCAATAAACAAGGGCAAAATCAATTAGATCAGGCACAATATTATCAGGATTTGCTGTTGGAACCGATTAAGGGATCAAATTTAACAGAACATTGTTTTGAGATTCTACAGACTGATGCAGAATTTTATCTTGAGCATTTTCGTTGTTCCTACCAGAGGCCGCAGTCATAATAAGCTTAGAGTCAAGAACCTTTCTCTTTGCACGAATTTCCTGAAGCTCGGATGATATTTCGAATTCTTCTCTCTGGTGTCTCATATTCATTTCATCAATTTCTCTTTGTTTAATTTGTCTCCAGATTTCCACCTTGGACTTCCATTCCCGTTCAATCTCTTCTTCTTTATTTCTTCGTTTCCGAGCAATTTCTTCTCTTTTTGTTTCTATCTTTTGTATTCTTTCTTCTTCATCACGCTGATGACGCAACATCAGCTGTTGTTTCTCCAACTTGTACCGTTGAGATGTTGTGACCGTTCTGGCTTCGAGAACTGCTTCTTTTCGAATTATTGTCACTCCTCCAGCTGAGGTAGACTTTGATGACATTGAGCCATAAGATTGACTAACATGACTTTTGGATTGTAAACTGGATCGACTGCCAACCCTCGAGATTGATCTGGTTGCTGTCATATGAAAAGTGCCTTTGCTTTGCAATACACTTTCGACGCTTCCTTTCACATTACGCGACGCCATGCTAACAGACACACAACTCGAACTTGGATTTGTGTTGTTTGGGTTGCTCGAGCTGCTTTTGTTAGGTCGTGCCGTAGCTTCCACCGAGGCCATACTATCAGACACACAACTCGAACTTGGTTTTGTATTGCTTCGGTTGTTCGAGCTGCTTTCATTTGGTCGTGCTGTAGCTCCCACGGAGGCCATGCTAACAGACACACAACTCGAACTTGGCTTTGTATTGCATTGGTTGTTCGAGCTGCTTTTGTTTGGTCGTGCCGTAGCTTCCACCGAGGCCATGCTATCAGACACACAACTCGAACTTGGTTCTGTATTATTTTGGTTGTTCGAGCTGCTTTCATTCGGTCGTGCTGTAGCTCCCACGGCGGCCATGTTAACAGACACACAACTCGAACTTTGCTTTGTATTGCATTGGTTGTTCGAGCTGCTTTCATTTGGGCGTGCTGCAGCTTCCGTCGCGACGTGATCGTAGGCTTTGGCGTGCATTGCTTGTTTGTTTGGACTTTCCACAAACCCAGATAACATCAGGGCGTCGATCCCACGTTCAGTTGGTATTTGATGATTGGAGCAGGTTGTATCAACGAACGATTCCATAGTGACCTTTAGTGCGACTTTTGCTTTGTTTGGCGATGTTGAAGTAACCATCAAAACTTGTAATGACCATCAAAAAACTTATGTAACCGCAGAAATTGAAGCCTATTCTGGGTACACGACCACGTTGCACTGTCAGCTGTCTACGCTTCGATTGTAAGTCAAACACGCGTCTTCTTGGATGAAGTACGATTTTTTGATGATACAAATTCCCAGCGATAAAACAACTGACCGGATTACTTATACCAAATTCTTAATACAATCAAATACGACAGTTAAATACTCATCAAAGACAAATATAACCAGGGGTCTATAAATGGTACTTGAGTACAATTTAGCAAAAATAGCTTATTTTATACTCAACCAGAATTTTAAATTATACTAAATTATACTTTTATGAAAAATGGCTCTTTCCTGGCATAGGAGGGTACCATACCGAGACTTTTATGTGAAAACAAGCTCGTATTTTGCGTTACTCCACCTCCCGGTGTTTCAAGTTTAATGATCTAACCAAAAATTACATAAGTTTTTGCAGCTCTTGAAACTGTTTTGCATGAAGGCGGCCTTCGAGCAAGAAATCGGTCAGGCTCTCCCGGTAGTCATCCTTTTCAATTCCGATGGCGGAAAAATCTGCCTCCACTGGTGCCGTCGTTGGAAACACGGTCGAGAGCGTTCTGTAAAAGTCCTTTAGGGTGGGCAGGTGTATGTTCATATCCTCGAGGACACCCCAAGCGTCCCTGAAGCTGCTGTCAGGGCCCTCCTCCTCCAACGTAATGCGGACATTGTCATGGTCTCTGTAAAAGTCCTGCAGTTGAGCGTGCTCCGTCTCGACATCCTCGAGTTTTTCTTCGGCCCGCACCCAGCTGCTCGAAGCCGTCCTGACTGTTCGCCAACCAAGTCAGAGACAGCTGAACGACGCAACTTAACCAGTTCCTTTCGGGGCGTCATGGTATCTCGTTGTTTTTGATGTCCGCGTTGTTTGCCAGGAGATCACAGACGCCATGAAATAGGGTGCAAACCAGAAGGCCGACTCCCCTTTGAACAGTTTTCCTTGTAGCCCCCAAGATTTCATCAAGTTTGGCCTTCAAAAAAAGTCCTAAGTCGAGGATGAATTCCTGAACATTTGTCATGGAAACAGAAACTGATTCCACTCTGACGTATTCTAATTCACCCTGGAAGCCATCCTCCTCACAAAGCTCTGTAGTTACTGAATACAAGTCCTTCAGGTTGTCACGCAACTTTATCAGCTTGTCGTGCTGCTCGGTGACCAGAGTTTTCTTGCCTTGCAGGGACTTGACCACTTTCAGGACCTCTCCGGCGATTACAAGGACGGGGTGTTTGGTGACAATTTTGAGCTAGTTAGAAAAAAAATGGGGGGATTCTCGATTTTTCACGAAAATGAGAGATTTTAAATGGAATTTTAACCTACACATTGCTTGAAATCATGCAAGATGATTATATTTTATGAAAGAGCCAGTCCTCAAACTTTGTAATTCTGCCATAAAAAAGTATGAAACATTTTGATGATCTGGGTGGACCTTCCCCCCTTAAGAACTGATTCAACCAAGCAACCTACTGCCGTTATATACACTGCAACAGTATATTCCGGTCTTGTCCAGTTCAGCAGGGATCGTCAGCCTTGCCAAGTTACAACCTATAGTTGAGACAATTCACTCACTCACCAGAGTTTAGATTATAGCGAGCGAGAAAGATGAAATTCGGCAGCCTATTATGGCAATTTAATTTGAGCTGCGATAGATCACAAAACAGAAAAAAATGAACAATGGAAGAGGAAAATGAGCTGAGCGTGGAATGAAATGAAGCGGAAATCAATCCCGCCGTGCGAGTAAAGGCACACACACAGCACTGCGCAGGAAGAATCCCAGTGCAGTGCGGCATCTGCACCCCGCCGCTGCGGTCTCCCCACCCAACCGCCAGGCAGCACCTGTGGGAGCTAGCAGGGCCCGAACGGAAGCGATAAACCCGCCAATGCGTTCTTAGAGACTCCGGTGAAATGACAAACACGAAAAAAAGTTTAACAAAAAAATCCTTATTTTATACTCGACAGAAATTTTATTTTATACTAAATTGTACCTTTGAGACCCAAAAGTACAATTTAAAGTGGCCTGAATATAACCCTAACTACAATAATACGGCCCTAACTAATACACGTCAAATATTACTCCTTTCAGCACAGCACGCTGTTCCAAATGAATCAAGCACGTGTAGTTGTGAAATACAATAAACCATTCATGCGTCACAATCAAGAAGCAGTGGCGTATGACGAAATCATTACAGTGTGAAATTCTGCGGCAACACCACTCTCAACTCGTTTCGGAGGATTGGGTATGTCGAAAATTGTGGGAACTGCAGTTCGTATCAATACTTTCCGGTTATCTGAATTCTGTTTAAACTGACCTGGCTCGAAGTGTTTCTAAATGCAATAATTCGATTGGAAGCAGTGATTCAAACTTTCAAAAAAAAACGCTGAATAAAACATAACACATAATCTAGATGCATCTGTTGGTTGCCACTTGTCTCGTCTCATATTAACTGCCCACTTTTGACGACGTTGAGCATTCTTAGGGAACCGAAAGTGGACAGAACTGGCGCCCTCAGATACTTTAGTAGTGTAAATAGCCGCTGGTGATTCGTAAAATACCGGAAACCAGAATGTTGTATTTCGGAAGTCAGAAACGGTGTATTTTGAGCTAGCTAGTGGTCGAAAATCGGCCTACGGAGCTTCGAAAAAGCGTCATTGTGCGCTTCCCGCGATCGATTTTGAAAACAGGTGTTTTAATGCGAAGTGACCTCCATATTCTGCGGAGACAAATGACTATGGTATCCTGTCGACTGAATCACTACGCGAATTGCTTCCCGTGGAACAGGCTGGTCTAGAAGCAATCCGTGAGCGTAAAACAGGTGTTTTAATGCGTAGTGACCTACATTCCACGCGACAAATGACTATGGTATCCTGTCCACTATAGTGGCTGTATCGCGAATTGTTTCCTATGGAACAGGTTGGTCTAGAAGCAATCCGTGAGCGTACACAATACGAACCAAATACAACCGCTCAGGGTAAAACTGACTCACTGTGTTAAGTATATCACGAATCACAGATGACACGAAAATATGCATCAACCATTGTGTATTGTGAAACAGTAGACACACATACATAGGCTATCATTCTTGTAACTCTAGAATTCGAGTTAACTGGTCAATCTTTAATCTTCCATCCTGATTTTTGACGCGTGTTAGTGCATACTTTCTCCCTTTTTTTAAACCAGGCGAGGTCCATTGATCGAGTTTGACAGTTCCGGTGTCATCGCTTAACGTAAAGCTATGTAGTTTGAGGTCTTCGCCATTGACGGGGATGGATTTTTCCTCATGGTCGGTACATATCGCATTGATTGAAATATATTTTTCGCTGCCTATATTGTTACAGCTTACAACGGCGTATTCGTCTGGGGTGTGTTTTGATCTGCCATGAATAGTAACAGACGAACTGCGACCGAGTAGCAAAGTAGGTTCCCCCGTAAACTTATCGAGTCGAGCCCAGGCTGTTTTGATGAGTAGTCGCTTGCGTTTCCTAAAAGCTTTTTCTATGGGTTTGAACAGTTCTTGGTTGAAGCAAGTGAAGGGTATAGTATTGTTCTCGTTGTCTATAAATACACCTTTCAGGTAACTACTAACGAGCCCCTTTTTCGGGGAGGAAACAAACTTTACTGCAAGTCGCAGGTCCGATGATTTTCCAATGGTCAATCCTTGTATACTATCCATTGCTATGATGTCCAGATAATGATCATTGCCGTGGGGTTAGTCGTATTTTATAGACCTAGTCACGTGACCATAAACGCGTAGTTACTCGGTTTAGAAGTTTGATGAATCGCCTGAACAGACTTGGTTTGAAATAATCCTTGCAGGAATTCTGTAAATAAAATCACAGTGATAGTTTTATGATTGTGTAGTCTGAAATTCAGCATACCCAATCATTTGTCAGTGAGATAAAGTATGTATTCAAGAATTTCGATGATGCATCTGTGTACAATGAGATAGTATGAACATCACTTTTCATAGCTGCGATCGCTACAATGCACATAACACCATTCCAGTCCACACCGTATCCCAGAATCGCGTTGGTTAATGATGTGAAATCACATTTTTCGATGCTCTCAACAATTTGATCTGATATGTATAAATCAACGATATCGTGAACCAACTGTTCTATTTCGCCCAAATCAGGGACAGGTAATTGGTGATGCCGAAGTAGATAATTTTCTATAATCACTCGGGTATGAGTTGAGTCCATATTGTGTAGTTACTGACAATAAAAACTGTAAAAATTCCGGTAATTAAGTGATCATACATCGGAAATTTAAATGAATAACAGGTTGTTATAATAAACAGAGTAACACGATATGAAATAGGAAGAAGGTGCACGTGGCGGGAAAGAGGAAGTAGTTCTGAATAAATAGGTCCTCAGTAAACTGGTAAATCCCACTCGCTCATACCGAATATCATCCGTTGATCAGTATACCTCGATTTTAATTTGTGTTAATCATGGCCCAGGCTCAGTTGAACAGATTTAATACCCTCGGGTATGAACCTAATTCTTTTGAGTTGCAATTTGAAGAAGATGCGGATATTTTGGAGGCCCTCCTACCCGAAGACCTCGTTACTCCAACGACAGAGGTCGTTGAGTGTGATTCCACGACCCCTGTCGAAAACCAACCGCCTCACCGTGACATCACACTACAGGCATGGTTGGAATCACGTGGTTCGAACCAAGTCGCGGTTGACAACCCGACAACCTCGGCTTCGAGCTTACCCCTTCCAGATGAACCGACAACTTCAGCCGTGTTACCAGTTGAGAAACCGGCAACTCCTCGTAAGATTTTCCCAAAATCTAGAGTTCGATCCATGTTACCATCTGAAAAACCGACGACTTCTCGAAGGTTATTTTCCGGCCTACCGAAACCACAGATCCCAATCGAGAAACCATCAAGTTCTAGAAAGCGAGATGTACCCACAACCTCCCAACAAACCAGTCCACCTCCGTGTAAAAAGATATGTATCTCTAAATCGAAACAAAAACCTTTGGTTCTCAACCAGGTGAAACTCGGCGAGGGTGAAGATCGGCCGAAGACATCGAGAGGGAGACGACAAGAGGAGAAAATGTGTCTGTATACCGCCAACAAAATTCGAGACCATCTCAAGACTCTTGATGTGATCAGACCACACCTAGGCGTGATTCTAGGTTTAATTGATTCCCTTACAGAAAGGAAGAAACCTTCCCTGCAGAAAATCATTCTCGAAATAAAAAAGCTATTAGCTTCGGCTATTGAACGCAGTGATATTGATCGGATTCAAAAACAACTGAACGATGCAACCGACCAATTCCTGAACCAGCTCTTAACAATTAGAACCATCTTGAAATATGATTTGTGATTCAGTGCAATGCATTTATTGTGTGAATGTGAATGTTAATGTGATGTGTATGAAATTACAGATAATAGGCTTACAAACGATCGGAAAATCGTAAACACTAGATGGTGCTCGCACTGGATTAATCTCGACGCAGTCAACTCGGTCTTTCCGACCTGGCCGTCGCAGCGAGAGGATCTCGAATCTGCGCTCGTGAATATATTACCAATATACACGTGTAAGTATACACTGATCTTATTCAATAAACTAAAGTTTGTGTTAACGCGATGTTTTCTTGCTTCATCGAAACAGAGAAAGAGAAGAAGAATCAAGCCCAATCATCGAACTTATTGCATCGGTGAGTTCTCTGTTTTTTACTATCTTAAGTTGGTGAACATAATTTTGAGGAAGGTTGTTTCTTTGCTTACCAGGTGAAAAAGAACTCAAGATTTCAAGAGAAAAAATATAAGTAAGTATTACTATCTCGTTGATTATTAGAATACAGAGTGTGAAATTGAAATCGAATTCAATGTTACAGATGAGCCGTCGCAGAAGACACCGTATCCGTGAGGAAGATGAATTTCCACCAGATATTGGTGATGAACGTCAAGAAATTTTAACACAGAACTGGCAAGCCATAAAATCGTATGTAGCAAACATAGGCAGATCTCGAGTGGTGTACAATATTCGGATTATAAATCGTCAACTCTCGGCTGTTCGCGAGGACATCGAAGCGATATTCTTCTCTGAATCGTGTAGATTTAAAGTCAACTATTCATATGGCTGTATTCTATGCCACACCGAGACTCTAAGATATCGTTATTTTCATGCATCGTCAAATATCGATCGTGTTCTGGATATGCCATTGGCTATTTCATCATTGATACAGTTTGAAAAATTTGTAGAATCCATTAGATTGGAAACTGCATTTGATGTATTGCGTAAAGCCCGACCAGATACTAAATCACAGCCTGTTTGTCTAACAAATATACAGTTTTACGTATTCCCTAGCGATAGGTTATTGATAGGGTGTGCTGATGTTAATCTTCCTCTGTGGCTTACAAAATCGAAATGTGTCATGACACTACTTTACGATAAAAATCGTAATCGGTATGATGATAATCTGTGTGTATTTCGTTGCATTGGACACTCACTCAATCGTGATGCGAATTCATTGGCTCAACAGTACACCCATGTTTATGGTGTAAACGTTGTTGGTGGTGTAACTTTTGAGATGTTACCTGACATCGAGACATTGTTTGATGTAGCTATATCTGTCTATCGTAAGACCGATGGTAAAGCTATTGCTGTCCGACGTAGTACTTATGTAGGCACTCCTGTTTATATACACCTCGAAAATTCTCATGCTTGCTTGATAACTAAGATCAACAGATACCTCGAAAGCTATCATTGTGAATCTTGTGGGAAATTTTTCGATCTTGAATATGAATTGACCAGGCACAACTGTGTGTCTGAACCTATCGAGGTATTTCCCGGCGGGATATATAGACCACCTTTGACGGTATTTGAACGAATGGAGATTGAAGGCATAATTGTCCCAAATCATTTACGTTTTTTCAAATATCGGATCGCCTTCGATATCGAGAGTATGTTTCAACAATGTGATTTCGACCCCTCGGCCAACACGACTTACGAGTGGAGGCATATTCCAATTTCCGTTAGTATATCATCAAATGTAGACGGGTATTTGGAACCACAGGTAATTGTTTCTAATGGTGACCCAATTCAGTTGTGTGAAGAGATGGTAGAGATTTTTCATACAATTCAGAGTCGATCCTTCAGTCTGTTGCAAGTTGAATACCGTCAATATCTGGATTTGTTTGAATCTAAAATCACAGAGATGAAAGTATTAGACCCCTCGGACAAGCCTTTACCATTGGAACGTTTACAAGATGAATTCATGTGCTATCTAAGGCAAATACCAGTTATATCTTTTAATGGTGGCAGATACGACTTGAACTGTCTTAAGGTATACTTGCTGCGTTTTTTCGTTGATGAAAACTTGAATGTTTTGAAGCGTGGTAACACATTTCTCTCGCTAACTACGAACAGGCTTCGTTTCCTCGATATCGTCAATTACTTGGCACCTGGTTTTTCTTATGAAAAATATCTGAAAGCGTTCAAATGTAGTGGTGCAAAGGGTCATTTTCCATATGAATTTCTGACTAGTATTGAACTGTTAGATTACCCTATGCTCCCGAATCATCAGTCATTTTATAGCTCGATAAAACGTTGTAATATATCGAAAGCTGATTATGAAAACTGCCTCAAGGTTTGGAATGATCATAATATGACATCGCTTCGTGACTATCTAAAATGGTACAATGCAATTGACACTCACTACTTCATTGAAGGGTTAGAAAAGCAATTCGACTCTTTCAAGTCTCAATTTAATGTGGATATATTTAAAGAAGCTGTCTCGCTGCCGGGTGTTGTTTCGAGGTATATATTCAATTCCATTCCAAGGTGCTTCACCTTGTTCAGTGAAAAGCATAAAGATCTAGCTTTACTTTTTCGTGAAAATCTTGTCGGTGGCCCGTCAATTATCTTTAATAGGTATCAAAAAAATGTGAAACTCGCATAAAACAACTTTTCTATGGTAAAGACGCGAAAATAACGCAGTATATAACAGGTTTAGACTGCAATTCGATGTACCTCCGATCAATCGCGCTTGCGTCACCTGCAGGCTATCCCATTCATTGGAAAAGCCTTGATAACGAGTGTTCTAAATTTAAACCGGTTAAGACTGCTCCTACCTTTGGTCATAAAGCGCATGAATGGATACAGTACTATTCTCATGTTCATGGTGTACATGTCCACCATGCTTTCAACGGGTCAGAAGTAAGGATAGGTTCCAGGGGGTACCCTGCAGATGCATTCTACCGTGACTCATCGGGTCAAGGCGTTGTGTTATCATTTCTAGGATGTTTCTTCCATTCTCACAGTAAATGTCGCTTTGCATATGACGACCCTGTGCGTCGAGAGCGAACAGAACGTGTACATTCATATTACAGAAGCCTAGGGCATCGTGTTATCACGATGTGGGAATGTCACTGGGATATCTCTAAACGTGAAAACTCGGAAATCGCTCAATTTATAAACAGTGTTCGACCTCGATTGATTCGCAACAAGTCACTAACAGCTCATAAGTTGATTGAAATGGTGTTAGATGGAACGTTCTTTGGGGCTTTACTGGTTGATATTTACACTCCTTCCCATTTGAAAAGATATTTTTCTGAACTGTGTCCAATATTCAAAAACACCCTTGTCTCATGTAACGACTTGAAAGGTCACATGAAGCAATTTGCTATTGATCACAACCTATTACCAACACCAACACGTATGTTGGTTGCATCGTACTATGGCCAGAGAATTCTTTTGTCATCGACATTGATAAAATGGTATATAGAACATGGTCTAATTGTTTCACGTATATACGAGGCAATTGAGTTTACAAAATTAACTTGTTTTGAAGGGTTCGCAAAAACTGTCTCTGACGCAAGACGGCTAGGTGACCGGGACCCGGACAAGCAAATTATTGCCTTGACTCATAAGCTCTCGGGCAACTGTGCTTATGGGAAGAGGATAATGAACCCCCTCAAATTTAAACGAACCAGTTTTTGTGATAAAAGTCAATTGCGGAGAAATGTCAATGATCCGTTTTTTGTGAATGTAGAAGAGTTGAGCTCCAATTTATACGAAGTAACCAAAAGGCCTAAAAAAATAAAATGGAATACTTGCATCCATGTCGGGTGGTTCGTCTATCAATACGCTAAGGAGCAATTACTATCGTTTTTTTACGACTGTCTCTGTACGTACTTTGACGACAGGCAATGGACCATAACTATGTGCGATACTGACTCGATCTACGTCGGGCATTCAGCTTCTTTCGATGATATGCTAATCCCAGAAAAAAGATCTGAATTTTATCTGAATTACGAAAAATGGTTCCCGCGTTATTTTTGTGACCAACATAGAAATGAGTTCCTGTCCAACCCAACCTCATTCGATCGAACGAGGCAATGCTGTAAAGATGTTTATGCATACTTTCTACGGGAACCCGGTTTGTTCAAGGTCGAATATGAGGATGGTACTGCATTTTGTGGTCTCCAATCAAAAAATTACTTTTGTGATGGTCCAAAACAAAAGTATGCCTCGAAAGGTCTTCAGAAATCTGGTCAAGTAAATTTTGAAACATTCCTTGAAGTATTGACATCTCAAAAACCTATGGGAGGTCATAATAGAGGGTTCAGAGTTCATAATAACGGTATTTACACGTACCAGCAGCATCGCGATACCTTGTCTTATTTTTACGCCAAACGTCATGTTCTGGACGATGGCGTCACCACTATTCCCTTGAATCTGTAATGTGTAATTGCTTTTGTATATTTCTGATCATGTTTTTTCTTGTTTTTCACAGATGAATAGTGCAAGTTCTTTCATCAAATCTGTTTTAATAGAGTTAGATTTGGATACTTTGCATAAGCAAACCATTGGCTTGGAACAGGATTTAACACAACACTCTATAGTCGGGACCCAGGACGAGCCACTCACCGGTACGATATCCGACCGTCATTACAGGGAGCGCCTGAACCAGCTCGAGCAAAGATGGAACTCTATTCGTGAAATATGCATGGAAGCACTACTACAACTCCGATTCCCAGACCGCAAGCTACCGAGTGATCACCAAGACATTTTCAATCGAGCCAAGCTGACGAATTATGTCGTTTTGGGTAAAACCAGGACTTGGATTCCACTTTTCGATAGGGAGGAAAAAAGAGCCAACTTCAAGAATTGTATGCGTGGGCGTTCCTTGCAGCTCTTTCTCGACCAGCATCGTGCCGCCAACTCTAAAAAACGATCTCATTCAGACTCGGAAAGCAGTGATGCTGGAACACAACCTTCTGAGTTGAGAAATGATGGCTTCCCCGATAACTATAACTGTGCCGATCCCAATTTGTGATATTTTACTGTTTAGTGATAATGCTTATCAATTTTAGGTGTTCAAATGTAATATCTAACCGAGTTAAAGACCAGTTTTGTGCTCGGATGGTTAATGTATTTGTGTTTTGTTTTACAGATGGCTACTAACTACTTAAAATCTATACTACAACATTCCAAACTGGATCAACTACATGACAAGACACTGTGCCGTTATCACGATCGCATTCAAGTCGTCGACATGTATTTGAGACATGATATATCGAATGAATTCTACAATCGATGCGTTTCAAGACAACGCGAGGATTTAGAACAATGCTCCCATGGTGAGATAGCATGTATGATTTTGTGTTCTCATGCTAGACATTTACACAAATAACTTTCCGATACAACTCTAATATCGTTTCATATCTAGACTGGGAACAACTGCTCGACGATCTTCAAAAAGCCTTTGTGACCTTGCAACTACCCTTGACGAAATTACAAACCAGTGATGAGGACTTTGTCACACGCGGCAAACTGCTGAATCGAACTTTGCTGGGACTATACATTCCACTTGAAGATGAATACAACAGTGGATTCTCCCAGTCCGCGGACTCGTGATATATATATAAATTCGATATATAAATACATTCGTTTTTCGAGTTTGAATAAACAGCAACATGGAATTCAAGCATCCTTTCTCATTCATCCTATCCGGACCATCTCGTAGTGGTAAAACTACTTTCATCACTAAACTGATCAAGAATGCAGCCTCAATGATCAAACCTAATATTTCTAGAATCGTGTACTGTTATAATAATTATCAGAGTATTTTTGAAACCATGCCCCAGGTTGAATTTTACAATGGACTGGAGATTTTGGAAGATCAGATTTTGGAAGATCTTAAATCAAGTAATGAGGATGTATTGATAATAGTAGACGATTTTATGACTCAGACAGAAAAATTGGTAGAATATTTTATACGTATATCGCATCATAACCGAAAGTCAATAATATTCTGCACACAAAACTTTCATCATCAGGGCAAAGGCGCTCGCGACCTCAGTCTATCAGCTATGTATGTCTGCCTGTTTAAAAATCCCAGAGATCAGAACCAAATATCTGTCTTGGGGCGTCAGATGTACCCAAAGTCCAAGTTTCTAACAGAATGTTATAGAGACGCTGTCAAGAGACCTCATTCGTATTTGTGCCTCGATCTCACACAAGAGTGCCCCGATGATAGACGGGTCATGACCAATATATTTCCAGGTGAAACATTGACTATTTACACTCAACCGGTATAAAAACCGGGTGTACGATGTTCTGGTTTCAAAATGACTCCGATTCCGCGCAGAACAAGAGACCATTTGCCAACATTAGCATTCTTGCATCAAGCTAAACCCGCGATACGCAAAGAGATTTTATCTGGGGCTAGTGAAGGTCTAATACGCTGTATTTGTGAGTGTGCGAAAAATTTATTACACGGAAATATACCACTGTCACCGTCTCAGAAGAAACGCTTGTGTTGCAATAGGAACATCTTGAGGAAGCTTACCAACAAAGACGTTTCATTGCGCCGTAAAAGGACTCTTGTTACTCAAAATGGGGGGATGTTCATGTCTCTAATATCAAGTATACTTCCAATGGTTACAGGATTACTAGGGAATTTATTTAAGAAATGACACATTTTAAGAAAATTTACGTCACGCCGAATCCACTCAACCATGTCGACATTCAAAAACTGAATTCAGACATCGATAAACGTATATATGAAATATTACAAATGAATATTCCGCGGGATCAAAAATTAGCGTTATATAACGACGCGTTGAATCGGTTCCAGAACAGACACGATGTTCTGAATCAACCGATGAAAATCGATGTAGCAGATCAACCTAACCTGTTTTCTAATGCTGAATTGGATGCGTTACGCCAGATGATAAAAATCAAACCTGAATCTTCAAAGATCCCCGTACCGAACCAGTCACCTTCTAGACCCAGAACTAAAATCCCTTCGCCCCATGTCACAACGAAAAGGGGGCGGTCTATCAAGACACCGGCGCGATTCAAATGGAACGTTTACTGAATATTTCGCTCCGGATCGACCTGGTAGCTATCGTGGAGCGTATGTGTTCGGCAGGGGGCGCAATAGAGCCGCGGTAAAAGACTTTCTCATGCGACACGAGACCTATACCAGACATTTTCCTGTCCGACAAAAGTTTCAACGTCCAAAAGTAATTACATCAGGTTTAGGTGTCCAATATCAAGCTGACCTCATGCATATGGAAAACCTAGCAACGGAAAATGATGGTTTCAAATACATCTTATTAGTCGTAGACATATTCAGTAAATTTCTATATCTTTTCCCGCTTCGAGATAAATCTGGAAAGGGTGTTATTCGATGTTTCAAAGAAATCTTTACCCAAATTAAACCCCACATCATTCAGAGCGACCAGGGAACTGAGTTTACAAACCGCTCCTTCCAGAGTTTTTTAAAACAGAACGGTGTAAAACACTTTTTCACACATAGCGAATTGAAGGCCTCGATTGCCGAGCGTGCCATCAGAAGTGTGAAGCAGATACTATTTCGGTACTTTACACATAATGAAACGTTAAATTACGTCAATGTTTTATCGGAAATATGCCTAGAATTTAACTCAACTTACCATACCAGTTTAGGCCGCGCTCCGGTTGATGTTAATTTTTCAAATCAAGAAGATGTCTTTCATCGATTATACGGCGATATCACACCAAAGCAACCAACACTATCCGTTGGTACCCCTGTGCGGATTTCAAAAACACGACAACGATTCGTAAAATCAGCATTGGCTGGTTGGAGCGAAGAAATATTTTTCATTTCGAAATGTTTTTCTGGGGACCCGGTCAGTTATCAACTGAAAGATTATGCAAACGAAATTATATCTGGCCGCTTTCAACGCGAGGAAATTCAACCTGTGATTATTGATAATGACATTTTTAACGTCGAAAAGATTCTGTCTACACGTAAGAAAGCCGGGAAAACCGAGTATCTGGTCAAATGGTCTGGATACCCCGAAAAATTTAATTCGTGGGTTTCGGATTACTGTATAAACCCTTGAGTAATGTTTTTATATTGAAAATATGGATTCCCAGTCCACGTCAAGCCGCGTTACTGAATTCAAACTTGAAATAAAAAATCAGTGTGTATTTGTCGTACAAATTTTTATGCTAGTCGGAATAATCATTTTTTCGTTATATCAAATTTCTGTGAAACCCGATCGCGAAATATATTTAACGCTGTTATCGAGCTGTCTAGGATATTTACTCCCACAACCGTCTCCTCATCGTGTGCGCTGAAAATACAATAAAATGCTGTTAACCTTACCATCCAATGCTAGTATGTCAATTTTTGAAAATACTCCATCGAATTTTGAAACAGAACTCTACAGTGAACTAGAAATGCCACAACACCTTGTCGGTCTTTCTGAAATAAGTTTTGAAAATAATTTTCAACCCCGGATTGAAGTGGCAAGAAATACTATGGGGTTCAGATTTGGTGATGAAAATTCAGGCGTCAAGCAATATTATATTCCAGAAGGATCTTATCACAATGTCGCGGAAATGCTAGAATCTTTTGAAAAATACTACATGGGTGAAATATTCATCATTCAAGGATATGACGAGTTTAGAATCGCTTTTCGATATTTACCATCGCACAGAGTTAGACACACGCGAAGTATATCGACAAATAATAGCATCGGGAGTATGGTTACAAGACCGAAAGACCTTAACACCGAGAAATCAATAGAGACTTACGGATTGTCACCTATTGGTCCCGTGTTGAGTAAATTAGCTTTTAAGCGCGTATATGCCCCGCATTCCACTATGCCGATAGAATTCATATTTTCCCCTGCTGTGAAATTAGATCCCATCGATCAAATTTATGTATATTCTGATTTGATTCAACCACGACCCCATGGTAATCAGTTACAACCACTCTTACGAGTCATCACAGTGACATGTGATCCAAATCAGAATCAAACTAGTGTCTTTCATAAACCATACTATTTTCAGTTGGCGAAAAACAAATTTCGCCGAATAAGAATATATTTACATGATAAATTTGGCAATCCAATTAAATTTCAAAAAGGACCTGTCACTGTCAGTCTTTTATTCCGCCGAAAAGCTGTGGACTCGATATGACATACGTCACAATTTCTGGAGATCATGCGGGATTCTCAGTCGACCTTACCAAGACTATCATTTGCAACGAAATCTCACTTATGGACATAAGCTTTAATGTTGAGTTAAACAATCAAATTATAATTGAGTGTGATGAAAAATTTTGGGACTATCGTAATTCACAACAATTACTAGATACATACCTTACCCCCATTGGAAATTATGCTACCCCGAAGCAGTTGATGCATAGGATTTTATCTGAAAGATTTCCATATAATACTGTTTATAACATAGAGAAAATCAGTGGAGAACTATTCCGAATTCTAACCCCGATACATATTACAATCCACCCCGACAGTATTCTAGAAAAATATTTCAATGTCACACGCGACCTAACATCACGGTTATGTAATTCCACATTAATCAGGTGTAAACCGGTGCCCACTGAGATAAGATATCTTTTTGTTTATTGCGACTCAGTCAAGCATCGTCACGTGGGTGATTATATGAGTCAACTACTGCGCGTTATTCAAATCAAAACCACTCCACGTTACCGCGAAGAGATCATTTATGAGAAACCGATATATTTTCCAGTATCAACAACTCACATCCAGAATATAAAAATCTCCATTAGAGACCAATTCGGTCAGTTGATCCAGGGTATACACACTACGTTGACACTTCATTTACGATGATTTTAACGCTGACCAATTCTAGGAATGGTATAGGTTTCCAACACTGGCTGTCCACTGTTAACGAAATCTCTACGAGATACCGTAAGATAGCGCTTATGGAGATGAATATGACATTGACCAAACCTATACCAGGACGATATTTGTTTGTCTATTGTAATATTATCAATCCACGATTGGTCGGGGACACATTTGCTAATTTACTCCGCGTCATCCCGTTACAAAATAACACTATGTCACAAAATTGGATATCGACGAATCCATATTATTTTCCGATATCGCAAGATGTTATACACTCCGTTTGTATTTCATTGAGAAATGAATTTGGTGACCCTATAAATATAGACAACCAATCATTGCAAGTCACATTTAACATTAGGAAGCAATTATGAAAGTTGCGTACACCTGTGACCATCACTCGGTATACAACCATTATAATCAAACAGGGGATGGATTTGGATATTTCGCTGGTGGCCACCAAACAGGGTCTGGTATTGGTAGCTTGTTTAACACTCTTGGTCGTTTCGTGACCCCTGTTATTATTATTATTATTATTAATTGCACAACACAGTGGCGCTTATCGCCTTTTTCAGGCTATGTGCACCACGACACGAATGTTTATAATTGCATCAGTTTTTTGCTTTTTTCGTAATCTTGGGGACGACTTTCATACTCTTCTCTCGGTCAATCGCCAGGCTCTCTCGCTCCCATGCGTCCCCATCGTGGTCTCTGCTGCCGACTTGTAGCACGGCTCACTTTCTGTCTGGGCTTTTCAATGCACTGCAACCGCAGTGAGGTCGGCGATGAGGAGCCCAGAGAAACCTCCGACACATAGAAGTTGGTCCGAACCGGGATTCGAATCACTACCATTGGTGTCGTGGCGCTGGCGCTTAACCAACTGCGCCACTCGCTTCCCCCGTGACCCCTGTTGTGAAATACGCTGGCGGACAATTGTTACGTACCGGTGGTGAGATAGCCAGAGATCTTTTGAACGGACACTCCATCAAGTCCAGTGCCCTCAAAAGAAGTAAGCAAGCTGGGTCTCGCGTTATTGATCGAATTTTGAAACCCAATAATGGTATAAAAAGAAAGAAAAATACTAAATCAAACATTTCTAAGAAGCGACGCCGCAAAGAGAAGGACATCTTCGATTAACATGATGATGCATGAAGATTCCCATGAATGTCATAATAACGGATTAAATATATTTAGTGTTCCTCATACCCAAACCTCGATAGAGAATTCACAATATGTCATCGTTAAACCACACAGTCTGGGAAATGTAATGGAAATTTCATTACCTAAAACAGACAGATACATCGACCTGCAAAACTCATTCTTACGATTATGCCTAAAGCTTACTAAACACGATGGAACAGATTTAGCAGATGCCGCGGAAGTAGCATTTGTCAACAATATATTAGATTCTCTTTTCAAACAAATTGATGTAACTATCGGAAATGAAGTAATCACCAATTCAGACAATTGCCACGCATACAAAGCGTATATCTATCGACTGTTGAATGACACACCCGCTGGATCTAACAGTTTTATTCGTGGCCAGGGCTTCCACAAAGACACCGCAAAATTTATGGATACTATAGGCGCTGGAAACACAGGGTACGTAACGCGAAAAGGTCTTACGCAAAGTAGTAAAGCATTGGAGTTGATTGGTAAAATTCGAATGGGACTTTTCGAGCAATCAAGATGTATGCTGGATAATGTCGATATGAAATTACGATTCACATGTAACGACGACAAATTCTGCCTTATTGGAACCACCGAAGACGTGAAAATTGTAATCACGGATATGGAACTATATGTCAAACAAATGAAAATTGCAGAGAGTGTCAGCTTAGCTCACAAGTCGATATTACAGAAATCGAATGCTAAATATCCGTGGTCTCGTCTTCAAATGTCAACTCATACATTCGCAGGGGGACTGACGAAGCTTGACCGCGAGTTAGTTAGCGGGACTTTGCCGAAAAAAATTGTAATTACCTTGGTTGAAACCACAGCGTTTAACGGGGCTAGAAACAAAAACCCATTCAACTTTAAACATTATGATATTCAGAATATGTCATTGGCTGTTTGTGGTAATCAATTACGAGGTAGAGAATTTCATTTCAATTTCGAAAAATCAGGGGGTTTAGAAGGTTATATGATGCTCTTTTCTGAGACAGGGAGGTGGGAAGGTGAGGCATTTTTAAATATATCACCTACCGACTATATGAATGGTTATACTCTGTTCGTGTTTGATTTGACCCCAGATAATAGCTTAGGGTGTTACCAACTACACAAAACCGGAACCGTACACCTGGTTTTGACAACCTCCCGACCACTACCAACGTCTGTGACATTGCTGTGCTTAAAAGAGTACCAACACCTCTTACAACTGAACCAGAAAAGACAGGTCGTGGAAATATGAACACGGATGAGATTAATAATATTCTCTTCAATCATCCTGACACGAAAAATCTATTCATAGGGACTTATGCTGTGGATCAGCTACCGAAAAAACCAAAATACCAGAAATTTGCTGTTGTCATCAATTACGACGAATCAACGTTACCAGGTTCTCATTGGGTGTGTGTATATAGCGATAACTCTACTCATTTTCATGATTCAGTTGGTTTCCCACCCCTAAAACCTCAGATAGTCGAGTTTCTAGGTCCAGAGGACTTCACCGTTACCAGGCAACAGCTTCAAAGTAAAAAATCTGATATGTGTGCTGATCATTGTATTTCATATTTGATTAAAAGAGCTCAAGGTTTTTCAACTGAGCAGTATCTGAATTATTTCGGTGATAAAAAATATGAGAATGATAAAATTGTTCGCGTTTTTGTAAAGAGCTTGATTACAGGTGGATAATAAACACATTCAATGTATACACCCGTGATTCGTGATATACCTAACACAGTGAGTCAGTTTTGCCCTGAGCGGTTGTATTTTGCTTCGTACATTTGTCGCGTGGAATGTAGGTCACTACGCATTAAAACACCTGTTTTACGCTCACGGATTGCTTCTAGACCAGCCTGTTCCACGGGAAGCAATTCGCGTAGTGATTCAGTCGACAGGATACCATAGTCATTTGTCTCCGCAGAATATGGAGGTCACTTCGCATTAAAACACCTGTTTTCAAAATCGATCGCGGGAAGCGCACAATGACGCTTTTTCGAAGCTCCGTAGGCCGATTTTCGACCACTAGCTAGCTCAAAATACACCGTTTCTGACTTCCGAAATACAACATTCTGGTTTCCGGTATTTTACGAATCACCAGCGGCTATTTACACTACTTACTTTCCGCTTCTTTCTTGTGCTACTACTACCAGTACTACATGCTACGTTTTCCTGACCTATCATATAGAATGAAGCGATTGAAAAAACAAACAAATCGATGATTAAATCCTGCCTCCGAACCTTTCACTGCCTTCCTTTTCCTCGTACTAGAGTTGCAATTGATAGCAGCACAACCAGCCATGTTTGCGCCGCAAAAACCAACCAATTCCACATACACAGGCGTTGAGATCAATGTTGAGCTTACGAGACCAGGCTTCAGTTGTGCAACATTTCTCGCTCCATGAAAATACGGTCGGACGACTTGTCATAGTTGAGTGACTTTGGGTTCGCACTTGTGTGGGTGGGTTCGAATGAAAATCACAGATGATAATAATTATTGATTTTTCTGACCTGAAATAATTCAAATAAAACTAATAGCAAAATCAAGGGCAGTATAACTTTCGTTGTTGCGACGAAATCGTGAAAACTTATTCAACTTATGACTCACCACTAATCGTAGCTCTCATAAGCCGTAGTTGATTAATATTTTCTCATTATAATTGTTACATGGCTGAAAGCCGGGTTTGGAAGCTGGTGTAGTGGCAGAAATACAGTATATCAGCCCGTCCGAGCCTGCGACAGGTCAAAAATGACGTCGAATTGACTTCCCGCTTAATTTTGCTAAATAATCTTCCGTAATAACTGTTCGATTAGTGTCATAATAACTGTTCGATTAGTGCGAGACACGAGTATAGTAGTAAATACCATCAATAAAGACTCGCATTAGCAAGGTTATTGTAATACAAATTTGTATCCCTTCAAGGGATTACTAGGGTACTAGGGTATGAACCGAAAAGGGTATAATTTTGGGTCAACACGGTGCCAGATCTATCTGTTAATGCTTGTTGAATTTATTGCGAAAATCCTGCGATATTGTTTTTACAAACCCGAGGTCACGGTGTTTGGTACTGTAGCCAATGAGCGAGACACGCAGAAGATATGGCTTTATCATAAGATTTGTCCGACTGGTAAACATGGTCGATGACCGTTGGGATGAACTAGTGAAGGGACTAGACATGTGCAACGGGCGAGATCGGGTCTGTGAGACTCATTCATTTCAAGGCCAACCCCTTCTGCGTCGGGGTACATTAAGCACTGTTGGGATGACTCGAGTCAACTTTGCCGTATGACTTGACTTGACTCGAGTCACTTTGGAAAAATGACTTTACTTGACTCGGAGCTTCAAAAATGTGCATTGAATCGTCACTCGGAGCAAAACTTACGAGCCAATTTCAAGTCATCAAGTAAACGGTGTCGAATAAATCACTGTATCTTGTGTATGTTCGGATTGTTCGAGATACCCCGGTGTCACTTGTGAGAGCAACCTGTCATTCACTGATTGTACGATACACTGATCCTCGATTGGTATATCACAAATAAATTGACCGCAAACTAAACAATCACAGCTTACGTTGTTGTCCTAGTAGTAGAGTCTCTGTTTCTTAGGCGGATCAATGCTTACGTTGCGCAGTGCTCACCTTTGTATGATTTAAATCGAACAAATATAGTTTGTGTGTTTATATTCTCACGAATGTAGATGTATAGTGTAGGCTGTTTTGTCATTTCAATTTGTTTGAAGTTCTCGAAGCTTCGTATTAGGTCCTATATTTTGGCTGATATTAACTGACTGTAGCATGTAGCTGTACGTACAGTGTACACTTACTCACATTTTATTAACAGTTCCAACGTCATTTTGCATGCATATTTAACTAGATAATCGGTATTTGATTCGAGCTTAATCTATCTTTTACTCGGCTAGCCACATTTAATGACTTTGAATCATCACTGACACATCGAAAATTCAATTTGACTTGAATTGTGACTTGACTGGTGACTTGACTCGAGTCACCTACAAAAAACGAGTGACTTGGCTCGAGTCACCTTTGAAAATCGATTGACTTGACTTGACTCGAGTCAAAATGTGCAATGACTCGTCACTCGAAGGTAGTGACTTGACCCCGACACTGCTCGATACTCATTTTATTGCCATCATAATACAGAATAAGAGGATGAGCAGTGAAAGCTGATAGAAATCAAAACGCCAACATTTTACCTCAATAATTAGAAGAGGTATAAAAACAAGCTAGGATATGTAAAATTCTTTTGCACTAGCAACCTTTGGTTTGTAGTTTCAAATTACCTCTCAACCCTTTGGTCAACATTCATTTACTTCTGATTCTTTCGAATAGCTTCTTAGCAAATCCTCTTCTAAGAAGTTTAATGACGGTATTCACAATATGTGTGAGGATTTCCTCCATAAATCGTAATCGAAGTACTGGTTGGAAGGATGGATATTTACAGCAATTTGAAAAAAGTACTGACCTTGCCTTGATAGTGTCAACAAACACAGATATGTTGATAGTGTCAACAAACACAGATATGTTGATATTTGTTGGGGACCTGCTAAATTCCGAAGCTGATTTAAGATAAATATGTTGCAAAAAATAAAACAATTCTTCAGATGGAAAATATAGTGAACCCGTTATTTTTTCAATTGTTGCAATCAAAGAGTTCGGTCTTGGTTTTACAGACAAGACTTTCGTAATTTTATTGATTCCAAATTTTTCCACCTTTTAACACATCCTTAACTGGCTCGGGTTTAGCGATCCTTTCAATTATTAGAAGAACATAGGATGGGTCTGATACCCCTGGTAAGAAAAAAATCTGAAGCATGGATTCAAAACTTGCTGTACTGTGACACCACATTTTCTTTATTCTTTTTTCATTGTATTCTTTTATCCATACTGAAACATCCTTTTTTTATTATATTCTTTTATCCACACTTAAACATTGGCCAGTCCAAAAGATGAGAGTTTACTATCCGTAATATCTTTCGGTAGCATATTGACAGCCTCTTCAGTAATAACAAGACTCGCTTCATTCGCAACAACAGCCGGTGATTCTTCAATGTCATCATCGATGGCTAGCAATTCCTGGATAATTTCAGGTGAAAGCCATTCAATCTCATTAATGGCCATTTTTGGCTGTGTGTCAGCAGTTGGTTTACCGATCTGCAACAGTTGACATTGAAACACAGTGATTCAATAACGAAATAACTGCCTTAATCATCGAGCGACGATCCTGAAACCTTGCACGGTATTCAATGACATCATAAAGTCATACCATGCGAAATCGTGTCACCAATCTCGATATAGGACACCTTCGAAATCAACAAAGACTAATGCCGGCCTTTGCTTTTAATCACTGCTGCAGGCGAATCGACAATAACAATCTCATCAAAGGTATCAGGGTGTGACGGTGACGTCATTTTCCGCGTGTCCACCAGAGATGAGCATGGATTAGGATTTGAAAAAACATGATTTGTGAAATTTTGTCGGATTTGGATTGGATTAAAGATTTTTTCTGAACGGATTTAGGATTTGATTCACCGATTTTCTTGGAGATTGATATGTCAATGGCGGCAAACTTAATTCAAATCAGTTAATAATGTACTCATGGTTACTAAGTTATCTTGAATCAAGGGTATTGTTGGTTGTGAAAGAAAAATTTCTGATCCCTCCGTGTCATTTATTAGCATTTTTTTCTGAATTTCCAGTTGGAATCGAATTAGGATTGGACATGGACTTGAATATGGAAAAGTTATGGATTAGGATTTGGATTTGAAGGTTCGGATTTGGACCATCCACGCCATCGGAACGTAGAGATATGTTCATACCGGCGGACATCATGCGGTTATTCGGCGATCCTATCGCTACCAATTCGGATGACCAGATAAGAGGTACTGGAAAAGTACTCCTGTGCATGGAAAGAAAGGCCCGGTGTCGCTACCTCCGAAACTTGCTGAGGAACTTGCACAGTATAAAGACACAAACGTGGATATCCAGTTTTTCAGCAATGTGTAGACACGACATAAATTTATGGGGAATCTAGACGAAATATCAAGCGTGATAAGGCCGTTCTGGAGGAACCCGGCAATCGCTCAATCGAATTTGTCGGAGAAACAATGCTGGACCAGGCTTGAACGGATAAAAAACATCTATCAGCTCAGCTGAAGATAACGGACTATTCATTGAAACCTTAAAATGCTGCGTCAAGCTTGGCAACACGATGGCCAGGTTGGGGATACAAGCTCAAGTTGCCCTATGGGCTTTGTCGACAAGTAACGAGGACGAAAGACCGCATTCAAGTGCGCAATCAGAACGATCTTTTGCCACTCTGGCATAATCAGTATATGATGATATAAATGTGAAGAAGCAGGAAGACATTCCAAGAGCGTAGGCCCGCACCTCCAAGAGGAAATTAGAGGAAAATGAAGCCGATTCCACGGAAGAAAAAAGAGGAAGACGAAGGAAATACTGCTGTTTACCAGGCTGCAAAAGTTCTTGGCGAAATGGTATTCCCCTGTATCAAGTCCCCATTCAAGATGGCCATTTGAATTCTCAGAGAGAAGAATGGGTATCACATTTTCATCAGGTTAACAACTCAGGATGTTTATCCTGCACTAGTTTTAGTAAAGATTCATAACTAAGTAAAAGTTAGCAATATCATATTTTTTTTCATCAATCAACCCTAAACTGAAGTCAAGTTGCTTTCTTGGCACCACTAATGACAATTTACAATAGTTTGGTATCTACTGTTGCAAAGAATACATCGATTCGATGCGCTCCAAAAACCGAGTATAATTTAATTTCAGCAATTATTGAAATATAGGGACGATTCAGAGTTCTGTCATCGTCTGAAGACAAGGAAAGTGTTCATTTGCGAAAAACACTTTGCTTCTGGAGATATACTGGCTACCAGCAAGTGATCCCGGATAAAAATTGGAGCTCTGCCTATCGAAAATCTTCCGATAAAATCACACGAATCCACTTCAAACCCTGCCAGAAGAACAATCTTTAAATATCCATGTCCAATTTCCTCCCCAATTGCCTAGAGTTATGGTTCTATCGACGAACTTGACACTGATTTTGATGCGCATCCCATTTCAAATTGGAGAGCCCACGGAATTGATGAAACGCGACTGCATTTGACATACTTCAAAGACCATGACGTTCATGCTTGTCCATACACGAGTCTCTTGATTAGGCATCAATCTTCCGCATTTGAACTTTCTTTGGCCATTCAAGGAGTATATGCATCAGGGTACTCCCATCTAATTACTTTGGAATTTTCACTTCAAAAGCTGCTTCGGGATTTAACAAAGTTGGATGCTTGTGAAGGTTATGTAGATCCGAACGTCGAGGATAACCTCTGAAACATACGACACATCACTACAAAGGAGGGAGGAGAGTTCGTTGAAAAATCAAGGTCAGATAAATTTATAGCCAAAATATTACAAATATAAAATTCTGAGATGCATAAGCACAGAGCAGCGACGTAGATTTTAATATTGATGGTTATCAACAGCGAAGCATATACATGATCTAAATCAGGGGTTCTCAACCCGCGGGCCGCATGCGGCCCGCAGACGATTATTTTGCGGCCCGCGACATCTTTCATTATGAACACAATTATTGCTGACACGGTATTGTAACAAATTAATTTAGATACTTGGCTCTTTTATCGCACCGTCCCTGTTTCGTTTGATTACTAATTTTTGAATGCAGTGGTTCTCAAACTGGGAGGCGCGCCCCTTAGGAGAGTGAAAGCATCTGAAAGGGGTGCGACGCTGCGGTCAACTGAAAAAAACTACGCGCTGCGCGCAATTTGTCTTCAGTTCATAGTTATTTCTCTGTGTATAGTCCGAATTTCATATTTGAGGATTCTCTCATCAACAGTCATAATGCCATCAAACTAGCCGTTTGTAGCATTCTGGTTGCATTTTGTTATATGACGATAAGGGGGCACGAAATTATTCTCTATCAAAAAAGGGGGGGTGTCTGAAAAGGTTTGAGAACCACTATGCTTTAATGTGCTCTCGTTTCTTGATATATGCTCGACTTCAGATTGTTATTGCTTTGATTCGGTATTCTGCTGGACTCTGGTTCAAGAGAATCCCGCCACGTAGTTGGCCTGCAATTTTAAAGAGTGTTTGACTCACTGCGAACGGTTATTGAGATTGCCGACAACGTTATAGACCAGTGGTTCCCAACCTGTTTCCACCCACGAACCATTTCGAAGTTTTATGCAGTGCTCGCGTACCACCTACATACGTTCCATCATATATGACGTCACAATCACGTATTTGACCTATGCGAGGTGTAGTAAGAAATTCTATTGAACTAGGCATTAGCAGCCAGGGTTCATGGGATGCTTGGAATTGTTTTTCACCACCAGTCACAAGAAGAACAACATAACGAAATAACAGCAAACAACCAAAGTCATTTTATTTAATGCAATGGCAGCATTTGTTTGTTTTCAACTAAAAAGCCGATGTTGGGCATATGCACAGCACAGTGTCCTACATGGTGTGGACATAAGCAAATGTCACGGCTCAGTGAGATTGGTCAACGTCACACATTCCATTTGATCAAAGGTAATTTGACTGTAACTTTTGAACGTATTGCCGAGCATTAAATTTGACATAACGGGTATCAAAAGAAAGCCACCGCGGTGCTGATTTCGTAAATGGTGTCCGGTCAATACCGAGAAAACCATTACCGAGAATGCAATTACCGAGAATGGACACCACAGAGAATGAACACCACAGAGAATGGACATTACCGAGAATTGATACCACCAGGAATTGACATTACCGAGAATGCAATATATGCAATGCATGCATGTTATGCAGATGAACAGGTCGTGTGTGTGCATCACGGCGTTGCCACATTCGGTATCGATACTCAGGTATAAATTTCTCGACAAGGTCAGCCCCAGCAAGCTATATTCTTGACATTGGCCATTCTCGGTAACAGTATAGAAACCGCTACTGATTTCGTAAATATAGATTTTATTCTGCTCGTGGTCCTGGAACCCGCCAAAATCAGCCTCGAATGTTGCATTGCAACAGAGGTTGGTATTGTGACGCAACGATGCCGTCTTGGAGCAGCTGAGCAGCAGCACAAACAGCAAGCGTATTGGCCATTGTTGCGCAAGCGAGTAAGTCAGTGAGCATTCGCACTCTCACTCTCGTGCCGACTTGTTTCTGAGTCTCATACGGCATGGTTGCGACACAAGACCAACCTCCGTTACAATGCAACACTCAACTCAGCATTGAGAAGTGAGAGATGATCAATGATTTTACGGGAAACTGCTCGCGTACCACCTGGAAGACCTTCGCGTACCACTAGTGGTACGCGTACCACAGGTTGGGAACCACTGTTATAGACGCATCGTTCAAAATTACTTGGAATATCGCTAAATCCTAGAAATCTGCTACAGAAGGTGCGATTTCAATAAGACCTTAACATACTGTGCGAATATTTGCTGTTGCCGGAACTTAGCAGCAACGACAATATCACCTGACAAATTTCGAAGATACAGTCGTCTGATTCAATCGTGTCCAGACGAGTTACGTCAGTGTCAGTCGGTCGCATGTTCTGAAACACGTTGCCGCGTAGACTGCTTTAACCCAACCTCGGACAAATCCACCGACATTGCATAACTAATTATCTGGATGAATTTTATCAGCGTGGATATATGCAGAGGAAATGCTGGCTGGGCAAACGTAGTGGGGGGGGGGCAGAGAAAAATATTAACTTGACAAAGCTAACTCTGTAACTGTTGATGTAGGGCCCCAGGCATGAAAGGAAAAGAGAATGGTTGATTGGTTTGCTCAGAAATGGCCCCGAACGCCAGACTTCTTCTCATATCACTCAGAGCTCAGTGTGATAATGGCCTCTGTAACGCAAAAGTTACCGTAATTTTATAATTGCTCACTCAAGCATTGAAACAGAGAGTTCGGTTCTCTGGTGGAAGGGTTTTAAGTTGCATATACCAACTTGGCAATGAATGCAATGCACGCTGCATGAAGGGATTTAATTGTACCGCTAGAACATACATATTCTCACAATAAGCAGCAACTGCAAACTTACGAACGCTGCCCATTGATGCTTTATAATGCATAAAAATGTACTAAATGCCCGTATACGAGTGGTAAATAGGCTACAGTAGCCCAAATTTAATTGTAGCCCACAAATACACAATAATATTGTTCTGCGGCCCGCAGCGTCTTTTGCTGTTAAAATGCGGCCCGTTACACAAGAGAAGTTGAGAACCCCTGATCTAAATGATGATATTGTTGACGCTTTAACACAGACTTCGATAATTCTAGTTGTCTAATTTCACTAAATTAGAGCGAAATGCCAGTAATCTAATTCTAATCTAGTTTGTGAAATGTTTCCATATTCTAATTCTAATTCTAATCTAATTTGTGGAATGTCCGTATTCTCTAATTCTAGTTCTAATCTAATTATTGTTTTCCAAAAAATGCCTCTTTGTCCGAGGCATATTGCACTATTGCAGTGAGTTAACAAGAATATCCCTCTTGCGCAGGGAAATCCAGTGCCAAGCCGCTATCGCCTTACACAGTGCAGTCATAGTAGACATTATGACTAATATTAGCCTGCTAGATTAGCTTGCACTCTGCGAACAACATTCTAGTTTTTAAACCTTTACATTAGTACATCGCGGCTCTGACTAACATTGGCGATGCCCACGGTCACCATAAAAGAAGAAATACTTTATTAAAGTATAGTAAAAATCGAGCCAAGCTTGCTGTACAGAAGTTAACCATTCTCATGGTTATGGGAATGCACTGTTGCTGTTGTTTATTAAACGAAAATATGTGGCGCTGATCGCCTCATGGCCTTTTGCACCACGTACTGTGATTTGATATGAATTGAATTTTGCTGCATTTATTTCCCATTTACAATTTCATTCAATTTCCAAGTTTTTGCAAATCAAGTAGCTCTAATTCTAATCTAATTTGGAAAAAGCTTAGTAGCTCTAATTCTAATTCTAATCTAATTTGGAAAAAACTGTCTGGCTATAATTCTAATCTAATTTGAAAAAAACTGTGGAGCTCTAATTCTAATTCCAATCTAATTCAGAAAAGCTGAAAATTTTCTAGTTGTCCAAGTCTGCTTTAACAGGTATTTCAGCAAAGAATGTGAAGTTGTCATCACCAAAGGAGGTTGTCTGTGTGCAGAATGCACGAAGTTGCATGTTAAAATTGATGAGAGCCAAAGGAAGAAATATCGCAGGTTATCCAAATTGCAGGAGGTGCCCCTAAAGCAAGTCAAGATGGCCAGTCGAGAGAGACTAGAGCAATCATGGCCTTAGTGTAATACACGGTCAGTCGACGCATTGAATGCATGTTAATTACTATAGTGCAGTACTCATCAACCGGGGTTGTCGTACACCCTAGGATGTAACAGAATTTGCTAAGGGTGTACCACTCGGATGGGGTGTACAGGGGTGTACCAGATCCGAATTACAATGGGCCGATGGCTAACTATCAAAAAGGCAGGTTTATGGGTCAGTACAGGTTGACGCACAGGTTAATGAGCAATAGGGTACGATGTCAGAGAAGGCAGGTTTATGGGTCAGTACAGGTTGACGCACAGGTTAATGAGCAATATGGTACGATGTCAAGTGTATCTCAAGTAGGGATGGTGTGAACTCAGGTTCACGTTCGCGTTCTGCGTGTGAACCTCGGAAATTCAGAGGTTCGCGTTCACAACAGAACCTTGATAGGTTCTGTACTGTGAACCTTTTGAATATTTTACAATTTTTACTTTATTATGACATCTTTGGTACGAATTTATTGCATTTCAACTGCGGGCCGGTCCGGTCCCTCTATGCATGGCGCTGGCAGCAGAAAAAATTAACACAAAACACCTTGACAGTCTCAAAGATTTTACTTGCTTTGTTACAAAAGTTTGCTCCAAATATCCAGCTTTTCGATTGTGAATATTTAGCGACTCTCCGCTGTGAGCTCGACTCGCAATCACACAACGTCACGAGCGAAATACACTTATTAATACACTTAAGCGAAAGATGTTTATTTAGCCAATCAATCTTTTGACTTCATTTTTTTATTGGGGGTTCTGGCTACTGCTGTATAACCTATTAATGGGATAATATCGGTAGCAAGCATAGAAACCCTGTTTTACACTCAGATCAAAATCAATGTATCAATACTCAGACGCCGAATACATTGTCCGGTCTGGCCAAGACCGTTGGGTGTTTCTTATATTCCCTGATAAGTCCTCGTCGAAGTTGTTGGCAAGCGACGGATAATATTGATTTTATGGAAGTATTATATCATTTGATTGCCGCAGTTGATACATTCAGCGACGTTTAAAACGCCAATATGTTATTCCGCATTGTGAAATTATGTGGCCCGAGTCGTCGCTATCGTGTACCTGTACGTACAGTACAGTTGTACGTACATTGTACATTAATATAGGCTATCACTTCATTGAAGGATAGGGTTGGAATTAGCAATATGACGTCACGTGACGTCATGAGGTTCAGGTTCGTGTTCACACAGAACCTTTCAGAAAGGTGCGCGTTCACACGAACCCGAACCTTCCAGAGGTTCACACCATCCCTAATCTCAAGTACAATACTTCAAACCGCTTGATTGTGATGTCATAAGCAAATATTTCTTCTCTTCATTTAGCCGTCGGCAATAGACCAATGGTTCCTTTTGGCGTTGGATAGTATGCAGTTACCAAACAAGTCCTTTTTGAAGACCCTAATGAACAGGGGTGTACGAGTTTTGAGCAAAGGTTAAAAGGGTGTACCACGTCGAAAAAGGTTGAAGAGCACTGTTATAGTGGACTAAGAGGGGTATAGTTAGACTGTGACATGATTAGCTAAGCATAAGCTAACAGATTATGATGTTTGAATTGTGTTAAAATTTATATTTTAAATTTTATGCAGTATTTCTAATCTCGAGTCACTGCTGGAGGCTAAGGGTGTTACATTAGGCCAAGGAATGGCTAATTTTGTGGAGGAAATCGCGAGTACTGACGGTTTCTTGAAGGAATGGTGGGAGACCCAGCTAGCTTTGCAGGCTCAAAAGTCCAAATTTCAAAGAAGATTTCCACCGTCAGTAATACGGTGAATATAAAGTAGCCTCACTGTTTGAGACCAACGAGATAAATATTCTTCATTGTAGATATTGCTTGAACTTGTATGCAAAATCACTAGCAGCATACAGGCTTATTCGGAAAATTTTGACTTTGCCTTCACCCCGGACATTGAACACTAATCGAAACAAAGACTTTGAAACATGTGAGTACGGCTTTCAATCCAAGGCGGCAAAAATTACTAAAGATGCGGCTATGAAAGTCTCAAAACAATGTGATAAATGTGTTGTTCTAGCCTTGGATGAGATGACAATAAAAGGTTTGGCTTATTGACACCACATTATCATTGTTTCACATTACTTACCTCCATCTTTCAGAGGAGTTTATATACCAATCTTCGACTTCACCTTAAATTCGAAAATAGGACTGGTTGATTATGAGAATGAAGTTTACACAGGATTGTCGAAATCTACTGATAAAATGGGAACTCACACCGTTACTGCATATATGCGAGGTTCGGAAATTCTGTAATCAAGAGGATACAGTTAAATACTTGCACGTCGTTTAGTAAAATCCAGGAATAACCGATAAAGATCTAGACGGAGTCATTGCCTGATACCCGACAGCTGGGATAGATTCGTCGGATCTCCTTTTTCTGTTAGTAAATCTTCTGGTCGAGGTTCAACTTCGGACCAGTTGCATTATTCAAGGAATTGTTTGTAAGTCCGGTTCAATTTACTTTTTCAATGTGCTGTTTCGGTTGCAGAAGTCGAGCATATTTTCATTTTTCCATCACAGTATGCTTGTTTACACAAGCAATTAAGATGACTTGATTAACTTTTGTTCAGTCGATGGACTCTGAGCCAATAGATCTGTGATGGCTTTGCTCGGAGAATATAACAACATCATTTGATCAGGTTCCATATAGGATGAAAAATCCCATCGACACAAAAAGGTGCATGTGTTGCTGCTCCTGGGTTAATTCTATTTACTAGACAAATTTGAAACACAGGTATATATATTTTATACCTGACCAACCACATCTGCAGGAACAACCTATTCAACTACAAAAAAGCCTATGGAACAAGGCCCAATTTATAAAGAACCGATCACTGAGATGATAAGGGTATAATTTATTCGATGATATCAAATTGCTGGCACTTCCTATATTTCCATATTTGACTAACAGGCGGCCATATCAAAAGGAGACTTTAGGATATATCCTCAGTTGACTGAGGCTCATGCATCTCCGAGTGCATGGGAAAAATGAATGTGCGTATTGCCGCTCAAACATTATCTTCAACTGTAGGTGCGTACTATTTTAAATGAAGCTTGCCACTAAATCTGATTACCCTATCGGTACCTGCTGTTTTCAGGCTCAGCCGTTCGAAGAAGAGGATATGAGGCGTTGGGAAAATTTTTGATCACGATTTATACTTGGTTCGATTACATGAATACTGGGTATCAGGGTAAAAAGTTCAGAGAGACGAGAAAACCATTCGAAAATAACAACGGCCATCGACTAAACTGGCTATCGACAGAATTCTTGGGGTATTTGGATAGCTGGGAAGTGAATGCCCAAAATCTTCGATTGGAAGGCGGTGTGGATCGGTCAAAAATGATTCTTAGTGATGCGACCAGAAACGGTTTACGCATTGCAACAAAATCGATCATTGAAAAATATCAAAATAACCCCAAACGACAGAGCAGACTTTGTTATGACGAGGAAACTTAATCAGGACACTTTGGAGGCAATGTTCCCTCTAGTTTTTGACGGGTCTGCGCACACTCCCCAACTCACTGCGCAGACCCTTGGAAAACAGTGCATAGCGACTAAAAAAAGGTCACCACTTCGGATTTTTTGTGCGCAACTTCGATTTTCTGTGCGCAGAGACCGTGAAAGCACTGCGCATTTGCGCACGTGCGCAGCTTAGAGGGAACATTGATTGGAGGCATATTTTGGCATGCAAAGAGAACGTGGTGCAAGAACAAGCAATCCAACCGTTCGTCAATTCTCCACCAATATGCTAAACTTAGCTAAGTTCCAGCGTGGAATTGTGACTGCATCGTACCATTTTTCGAATGTTCATTTCAATTACTTCCTGTTAGTTCAGTTCAGTTCATTAAGAATATTCATCATTTCTAAACCCATCAAGCCTGCGATACCCGTACATTGAAAAGATGGGAAGGTCTACAGTTCTTTTGTTTACTATGACGCAATTCTAAACCGCATTACATAATTATTACTTACATCATCAATTCTTTTTCGAGTTCTTCCTCAGTTAGATCCATTATGCGAGCAACAGTAATGATTAGGCGCACAGCTCCAACCTCTCCAAGCACTACATGCTGTAGAAAGTTGCATTCCAACACGCGGTGTCGCTATCCGCAAATACTAAAGCACTGAATCGGTCTACCGCTTCCCGGCTAGTTCGTAAAGGCTATGGCAGTGCTCTTCAACCTTTTTCGTCGTGGTACACCCTTTTAATATTTTCTCAAAACTCGTACATCCCTGACCGTATAATACACCGATAACGCAGAAAGTCACATTTTGATTACATATACAATACGTCCGGATTCCAGTGGGGAGTGGCCATGACGCATGGACGACAAACTCATATGAAATTTGATACTGGGAACTTAACACCGCGGAGACCCCTTTTGGTGATTTGTGCCTTCCCTTATATCTCGAGATATGCAATGCGCATTTTTCTATTGTAGAAGGAAAACATTCCAGCAAGCTTACAATTCATAATTTATGTACCCAAATCGCGAGTTTAAATGTCAAGAAAAGACACTAGAATTACGTGTGTAGTCGCGCGGAGCGCGAAAATTTAGCCCCTTACATCGATTTCATCGAAAATGTTCGTAGTTTCACATATTATTGTCAAAAACTATTCATTCTCAGCTCGCGTGATCAGATTAACCCGTAGAGCTGATTGAGGGTGTCTTCGAAAATATTCGGTACAATATTAATGATGCATCTTCCGGTTCTTATTAATCACTTAGTTGCATGTTGTTATTTCTTGGCCTTCCATCGGGATTGTTTGTATTGATTTGATTAATAATATTGATTTCGGCTGAGAGTTACTTGAACTATTTTGCTTTGTATAATCATATATAGGTTTTGGTATGTATTGATGAATTAGGAGAAGACGTTTTCATAATTCAGGCATAATTAAGATGGAGGAATTTGATTTCGAATTGACTGACTGAGGATATCATCCATGAGTTACTGTATGGTGAGTTACTGTATGTATGTAGATCCGGATGACAAATCTTTCGACAGCAGCAATACTCCGAAGTGTTCGAAAGGAAGCAGAACTTGTGGCGGTGTTACACCTGGACAGTGGACATATGTCGGATGCAAGCAAGCAACATTGTGATATAACGCCAGGGCAAATTATGGAGGCTCTCGGTGAGAAAGTTGTTTCAACACCATTTGGGCAGGATGAAGTAAAGCAGTTCATATCGGATTACGTTACCGGCACAAATTCCCAGGCAGATAAATACTTCGACAGGTTAACATCAGATCATCGGCCAGCAAGATTGTTGCTCGAGTTTACGCTTACAATTGCAGAAATTGGTGATACGAGAAAGAAAACTTGGTTGGAGGAGAAATTGGACAATTTGAAAACTCGAATATTGAGTACATAGCTGAGCCTCTGAAAAAGGCTCATGCAAGATTTCCACTAGGTTTAGTCGAACAGAACAGTTACCATAATGATGGAACGAAAAGCTAACTCTACTTTATCCTTCGGGTTCTGAGGATTATGTGTACTTCGTTCAGTATGTATATTTGAAGTTTTCCAGGGAAGCAAGCAGAACTGCCACTAAAATAGATTTCAGTGCAGTGACGGATGGAGTACTTTGTGGCGAATATTACTGATCAAACGTTCAGACAGTCTCTGACATGTGCGTTGATGCTGCTGATGTATCGACTGTTAAGGAACTTTTCATTTACGTCACAAAGCTAATGGTACCACTTTTTTCTGATGGCTTTGCTAAGAAGTTGTTTGAGAGGATGCATCAACGAGTCACAATTGGAGCTATTTCACTTCGAAGTCAGCTAGCAGCATGGTCTTCTTGCTTGGCACGTTGATACTGCCTAGCCAGGCAAAGATTCCTCCTAAGAGGTAAACCGGCACAATGGCTGAAACCTTGACGTTGGTGTGTTGGCTTTTGTCCAATATCAGCTGGCTGTCCCCTTCGCAATGGTGACATATCACACTGACACATATATCCTCAGTATTTATCATTTTCAATGTTTAATATTATATTATATCTATTATTCACTCGACTTTCGCTTGGGTAGTGGGGATGCATCGTAGGGCTTTGCCGATCTTTTCATTACCTTTGATTGGGTGACATGATGGATGTCGTACGCTAGCTGTGAAATAATAGGGTTATCATGGTTGCCGGTGAATTCGGCCTCACGAACTCGGCCCTCACGCTTATTATTCTCACCAATCACTTGATATTCTCACCAATCACTTGATAATGATAATATTAAAATAATTAGGTAAATGATTCGCTGTAATACAAAATTTCCCGAGAGCCGTATTCAGCGAGAGCCGAGTTCACTGAAGGCCGAATTCACTGGTAATCGTTATCATATTTCGGATTCGGGACAAGAAGATATTTTTTCAAAATTTTCAGAAATAGAATGGTGGATCATGTAGAATCCTGGAAAACGGTAACTCAGACTCGGTTGTCGGTCGACTGAAAAAAAGCCAACTTTGTAGCTCAAGTCCGGAAATACGGTTGACTGTTTGAAATTCTGTTCATTCGCACAAGTACGAGCCGTCACCAGGCTGAAATGCACTTTATGCTGATAACAGTATAACAGTTCTCATCTAGAATACCATCGGCCAGGGTTCCCCATGACCATGACAAATTCATGACATTCCAAATAGGTGTATGTTTTAAACATGATCTATTCCTGTCCTCAAGAAATAGAATACATTAGCCCCGATTAAGAGAAATATCTTCTGACGAACATACACCTTGGCGTGTAAGACATATATTTCCTTCGTCACATTGGCTGACAACTATCTAAAGTTGGGTGACATGATGGATGTCGTACGCTAGCTGTGAAATATCCGGATTTTGTCCGTCTTCTCCACATTTGTCTCTTCAATCACAATCCTAGTCAATAATCTAACGCCATATTCTCTGCATGACTGCCTAATCGCGTCGAGCAAGTGCGACGATGAAGTAATCGTTCCATGCAACGGGTTAAGAAATAACCCGGAGCTGCGACAGCTGCAGCCGGATGTGTTTCTGGAAATTTCAATAAATTGCAGCTCCATTACGGTGGCGTTCTGAAGAAAACGGCTGCGGCCAATTTTTTTTTTTCATTTTGCCCTTCAATTTGAGACCACATCATTTTTTGAGTGCAGTGCCCCTTTTAACTTAAACCTGCACTATGATTCAGGAATGGTAAGAATCAATGGTTCTGATTCTCTTCCAGATGAAGGAGTAGCGAATTTGGCGAAAGAAAGATTGCAGTTCAGCCTGAAAATAGAAGACATTGTTGCTGCTACGACGGATGGAGCTAGTGTGATGATGAGTTTTGGAAGCATGACTTGTAGTGTCCACCATGTCTTGTTTTGCGCATGATTATCATTTAGCAGTAACTGGCTTCTGGTATGCGAGGCAAAATAGTGAGGTAAACCCAAGTTTTGTTGTCGACTCAACTTTTTGGCACATAATTCAAAAATAGCTTCCGTTTTTCTTTATCACGTCAAATTTACAATATCTGATTTAAACGAAACATGGTGCTGGATTGTCAATGAAAATAAGCTATCGGCAAATCAAATTTGGAACTGCGACGAATCGAGATTTCTCATCGACCCAAAGCGCAGCAGAGTAGTAAAAGCCGACGAAAAGTCGCTGCTAGCCTAAACACGGTATTGGCCCGCTGTTGTTCAGACGGCATCGCTACGCCGCCAATCTACAGCGTGGAAAATTTGCAAACCACCTGGCGCGGTCCTGATGCTTTTACCAGGGACGAAATATGCCGCAAGCCAAGGGTGGGCAATTATTTTGCTCCGCGGGCCAAATGAGAAGTTGAAAAAATGTTGGCGGGCCGGGTGAAAAATTTTAGCTATATTCTCAGCACATTTTAATTTTATTTCCTAATTACATTGTTATTAAATGCTGCTCAGTGAATGTCTTGACGGCGGGCTCAAGATGTCAATGGCGGCGGGCTCGGCCAAGTCCGTTAGTTGCGAGTAAGTACTGGCTACTTCGTCGCTGTAGCGAGTTCAACACGGAACCGAGGCCAGATCAGATATTCCATTCCTGGGTTTTTCCACCCAGATCTGTTTTTTTAGCATCACCTGGGTTTCTGGGTATCCTTGAAATCTGTTTTTTTTTTCAACATCCAGTTCGCCAGGTCAGTTTTACGCTCGAAAATTAATTATTTGATTAGTATGGTCGCAATATCGTGAAATGCACGAACTTCAGTTCGCCATTGTCGATGGATTTTGCTGTTATTGTAGATTTTGCTGTTATTGTAACGACAGGGCGTTGAGAATCAATTTCAATACTAAAGTGAGAGGCTTGGGCTTGATACGATGGAGCTTCATTGAATGGTAACTTCCAGGTCGCAGAAAGTCATGTTCATATAGGACGATGGCCAGTAGCAAACTCGGCACTTGGTGAACAATTCGGCATGTATCGATACATATAATGTAACTGTATGGTATGCACAAGCACATGAACAGACCAGGTGATGATCCGACTAATATAATCCTACTGTTATCTGAGTATAGTTCCAACAGGGACACTCAGAGAGAGAGAGAGAGAGAGAGTTGTGTGAATCATAAAATAGTAAGAGGGAATGGGGACAGAGTAGTGGCCACGAATGCATTTAGGTCATCTGGTTATGTGCTAGGTAAGTAGCATAATTTAGTTCAGATGATTTGTATGTATGATAAGAGAAGCGACGTCATACATCAATGTTTACATTCGATTCCTGTAGGTGTCGCCCCGAAGTCTGCGTTCTCCGTTCGCAACGAAAGCATTCTGTCGCAACGCTTACAATGTGGTGACGAAGCAACAATATTTGTGGGCGAGAGACAAGACTTTTAAAATGAAAACGGAGATTTCGAAGTCCACATCAATCGGGACAAGACTTTCCTGGGTCGATCCAACATCCCAACAGTTCGTCGCTGGCAGCATCGGACTGTCTCCGGTTGCGCCAAATCGGCATTTCGTGATTTTGAAGCAGGAATGTCGGTTTGTTTTGAAATGTCGCGTAAAGGCAGTAGGCCATCCATGAAGTAATTTAAATGTAAGAAGATGGAACAGTTTCGACACCGATGGGATCTGCAATCGCTAGTAGTAATTTGGAACAGTTTCGTCACCGATGGGATCTGCATCTCTGGTAGTAATTTTTTTTCGCAAATAGACATTGAATGTGATCAGCAGGTGCTGTTATTATCAATTGACAAATCTGACCCGGAAGCAGAAGCAATAATTTCGGGAGCTGTCAATGGAAAAAATGGCACAACATTTTTGCCAAATCCTCAGTCATGTCATCTCACAGAAATGCTTGCCGATTTGCCGATACCCCACTGGAGTGATTTAATGAGCTGTTTTCCGGGCCCCGAGATGCATACAAATTCGTCCAGAAAAGTGCTTTCTTGGCATTGCCAACGTCAAGAACAATCCAACGTCTTCGGTAACCCTAGGCTTACCATATTTTGGAAATCAAAAAAGAAGACACTTTTTCAGAAATTTGCAACTTGCAAAGCACCGTTTTTCACTCCGAAATACCAGCCGGAGCTTCACTTCTGTGCTAATATACGGCATATCACTCGCAATTTGCTCTAAATATGCCTAAATTTTCAAAAAAGAGGACAAAATCTCAAAAAGAGGACAAAAGGGCGTCCTCCGAGGACACTTTCAAAAAAGTCAAAAAAGAGGACAAATCCTCTTAAAAGAGGACGTATGGTAAGCCTAGGCAACCCTTACTCATGCTACTTGATGATGCGTTCAAAGTCGATGTACCCTAAGGAATAAGATCCAGCCTACTCCAGGAATTGATATGAATGCCATCAAAGAAATTAAGGCGGTCATGGATGGCCATATGATAAGTCTCTTCCGGCTTAGTGAATGAGTTGGCACATATTTTTGTATGATGATACTAGGCATAATAATTGAAAAACTTCCTTGGCCTTGGACAGTTCGTAAAAATGTAGCTTCAGAGATGGCAAGGTGATTGATTGGGTTTGTTGCCTCACCTCTCAATGGCTGAGATACCGACACACATCTTGGATAAAAAGTGCATGTTCCTTACAGTTTCATACGCCCGTTCCATTCGAGAGGAAATTTCTCCGCCATTGGCATGGTATCAAGATTTCCAATATATGGTAACCCTGATGGTATATAACTCGCTTGCTTTCACCTGGCGACCTGGCAGTATACTTCTGGGAGCTGCTATATGGATGTCAGAGGCTTAAATGTACATGCTGTTGTGAGAAGACGGTCGTGTCCATCAACCGCAGCTTGTTTAAGCTAATCTCTGGGGCCAAAGAGATACCACTCGATACAGCCTTTACAGTACCAAATATATACGCACCAGAGAAGTTAATATACCTGTGCTCAGATCCCCCACATCTTTCCAAGGTAATTATATTTTGAAGTTGCTGAAAAACTTTCTAGTCGTGTGGGATTGTTAATCGCATACTGCTAGTAATTATCTGCCTTCTTTCAGAATTGCGGGTCTCTATAACACAGAAGCACCCAGCCTCGTCCTGTATCAATCTGGGCTGACATGGGTACACGACATCTCTATTCTCGTCACCGCGGATGTCAATGTCCGTCCAGACGCACAGCGAATATTTTAGTTATGCAGGGTGAAGGTTACGCTTGTAAGTATGAAATGCGGTGTTGATACGCTCTATCCTTCACGTATCATGACGGACGGTCGTTACTACTGCGATCAGCCTAAGCGCTTCATTTCTAAACCAAATGAAATGTAGTATGGTGGCGGCCTTTGTATAGTTTGGTAGATTCCTCGTTTCAATTAGAATCTTGCCACCTGGAGTGTCAAAGACAGTTGACCCCCAGAATTTCATAGATCTTCGTGTGATATGGCTGCCTCTAGAAACACCGAGCGTGAGTTCAAGGGTGCAAAAAACATGCTGCCGAAACAGAGAGGAAGTACTTTGCTCATGTCGCGGAACAGAAGAGGGATGCATGCAGGACCACTCTTGACACCATAATGCGGAACTGGGATGGCATTGCAAATTATTTTGCAGAGAATGAGGCAGTGATAGAAGAACGGATTGTGATGTCAAAAAAATTCGAGTCTCTGTCAGATGGAGAGAAATTGTTTGAGTAGAGTTAAGGCTGTGTCAGACGAGGCGATGTCGGCGGAGCGTTAGTGTTAATTTTATCATCGCTGCCATCGGCCGAATCGCCGCCGTTTTAATAGACAGTGTCAATTAACTTGGCGATGAGAGAAGTGGGAGATGCGCTCATGCGTATCCATATATAAACCAATGTCTAGACTTGGATAGCGTCACTTTTTTACTCAAGCCGTTTGGCGGACGGACCTTCTGGCGAGGCATTGCGAAACGAATTACTGATGTAGCGACCCTGATACGGCGTCACGTACCTAACAGGGAAGCCGGTGTGTTCCTGGGCTCCGGACCTCGTCTCTCTGCAATCACCGCCTGCTGCACGCTCGCTACACGAAACGCCTAACACACAGTACACCAGTCCATACGGTTATAATAAGATTATATTCCACGACACAGTACTCAAAACAGCGTTTCACACTAGACTCATATTACACAATACACACAGCGATACATACAAACAGATAACGGAAGAATACGACCTAACTATACGAGACACAGGCCTACACACAGCACACAAGTACACACAAACCGTATTCCGACAGCTAGGCCTAAACCTACACCAGCAGCAGCGTTTCCATCTACAGGCGAGGGACTAACTACGGGACAATATCACTCCCCAGATGCTAGCACAGCATCGTCCGTGATCTTTCCATGCCCCAGTCAATCTATCTGAACATAGATTCCGACAGGATATATCCACCTCAATCAAGCCTACAAATACAATGCCAACTACCTGTTACTTCACACCCTAACTGTCTAATACTACAACTACTTCCTGCTGGTGTTCCCGACTACTCATACTTCACGCTACCAAACGCAGAGACATTCTCACTCACATCCAGCTTCAGCCACGCTCTCAGCCAACTCTCCACTAAACCAACTCAACACGCGGTCTCCAGCCATACCACGCGCAACGTAATTTCTAAACGGTAAATATCGAACATTCTAGAAACCCCGGGATGCCACACTACCCCGGCCTATTTTGATTGAGATTTTCTCGAACAAAATCGCAATCACCAATAGCCTAATTCCAGAACAGTACGCTCGAGTCCACAGACAACTTGCAACAACATGAGTACACTTCGCCTCGCAGCCTGCTCTCCGACATCAAAGTCCGTCGCACAAGCTTCAACAGCATTCCACAGCTTCTCCTATTCACAGTCCAAGCTGCCCTCGGTCGAATGCGATTCCACCGTCAACTAATGACACTTCCCGGAATGAGACGCCCGATTCTCCGCCGCTGTCGCTCTGTCACTGTCGCCTCAGTGTCTGCGCCCATCCTGCGCTTCCACACTGTCATTGCCCACGCAAGGGATACCAGCTGCGACCCGATGCTCTTCTTGACCGGCTTACACATTTATTGAAGCTTCCGCAATCAACGTCAATTGCCCAGTTTTCCTCAGCCATCGCCTCCATACTGTGCTCCGCCAGCACATAACCCCGCGGCTCAGTCGCATCTTCAAGTACAAAACTATTCCCGCTGCCGGTTACAATTTTCCATAACCAATTCACTCAATATCATCAGCCCCAGCTTCGTAGTAGCACAACCAGTATACGAGCGCTTGTTCCCATTGTTCACGTCATACGGATCCACCGAAAACTCGGTAACCGCAACACATTAACACAGCTATTCCATTATTCCAAACGTTCGTACAAAATGCTTCATCTTCCATATACCGATACACGATAATCGACATACATACACGCAACAGAGGCAATTGCAAAGATAAACAAGGTCCTGGCGTGCTCGCCAAATTGTAGCGACCCTGATACGGCGTCACGTACCTAACAGGGAAGCCGGTGTGTTCCTGGGCTCCGGACCTCGTCTCTCTGCGATCACCGCCTGCTGCGCGCTCGCTACACGAAACGCCTAACGCACAGTACACCAGTCCATACGGTTATAATAAGATTATATTCCACGACACAGTACTCAAAACAGCGTTTCACACTAGACTCATATTACACAATACACACAGCGACACATACAAACAGATAACGGAAGAATACGACCTAACTATACGAGACACAGGCCTACACACAAACCGTATTCCGACAGCTAGGCCTAAACCTACACCAGCAGCAGCGTTTCCATCTACAGGCGAGGGACTAACTACGGGACAATATCACTCCCCAGATGCTAGCACAGCATCGTCCGTGATCTTTCCATGCCCCAGTCAATCTATATGAACATAGATTCCGACAGGATACATCCACCTCAAGCCTACAAATACAATGCCAACTACCTGTTACTTCACACCCTAACTGTCTAATACTACAACTACTTCCTGCTGGTGTTCCCGACTACTCATACTTCACGCTACCAAACGCAGAGACATTCTCACTCACATCCAGCTTCAGCCACGCTCTCAGCCAACTCAACACGCGGTCTCCAGCCATACCACGCGCAACGTAATTTCTAAACGGTAAATATCGAACATTCTAGAAACCCCGGGATGCCACACTGCGATGTAGTACTGAAGTATTGAGCTGCTCCATATATCCGGTATAGACGGGGGTTGTAAAATCGGATGCTCCCACCACCTTCGAGTAGCACCAGCACGCGCACATTCTTCTACAGCTATTATGGCAGTCAAAACTCGTCCTACTTTCAACTTTTTTGACCTACCCTTACAAATACCATACTACCATGGTTCCGAGAAGGCTTCATTCGACAAGACATTGCAGCATGATCACATCGGACAGACATCATAACCATATTATTGCAAAATTAGTTTCGAATATTTTCGGCTAGTTGCTACTTCTTGATAATTTTGACCAGACGTGACTTTTGGCTTCAAGTTGAACGAAAAACTCGTCAGCTCGACAACCAAAACGGACAGTGTACCCCTTGTTATAGGACTGGTAGCACTCGAAAGTCGTTCTGTCAAAGGTCCAATCAAATATAAACCAGCCAACTCTAGGCCCTAAATGTATCTAGCTCCGCTGCACAGTTGGGATTCTTCGGAATATTTATTCTGTTCGGATTTTCTGGATTATGGACAAGATTTTTCGGATTTGCATGGGGGTATTTGGATGAGATTGTTCGTATTCGGAAGGATTGCTCCTCAGAGCTTTGAGCTGTCGGATGGATTCGGATTCTCAGAAATCGCTATCCGCCCATCACTGATCATAATACGGTAGTATGTGTACACTGTACAGTGTACCTGACCTGTACAACAAAAAACCGATTCACCGATTCGCAGATGTCAATCATCCCCGAGCAGGTTTAAATGCAACGGGTCAATGCCTTCTGAAACTAATCAAGTGCAACGATCTCTCACATGATAGTAGAGAATTTATCGGCCGACATCGCCTCGTCTGATACGGCCTTGATCAGACTCATGCAGGAGGGTTGGGGAGATCTAAGACCTGAAACAGACTCTTCCGGTAGAGATGGGTGGATAAAGCAAATTTCGATTTGGTTGCAATGTATGGTGATTACAACAAAAAAATACATACAATCTAGATCATGACAAATACAGGAAGGCCATCATGTCATTTGGTCTGGCTGCAGGTGGGGAAGTCTCAGATGTGCAGGGAATATCTCTAGCTCGGACGAGTCAGATCGATAGTGCTGAGAGAAAATTGATGAGAGTGATTAGAAGTTACGAAGATGGAGACAACAAAGATCTTGAAATCAAACCTGACTTAAGTGATTCTGTTGAATTGATCAATGATCTCAGGCATGCAGATAGGATCCGAAAAGACTTCAATGCAGAAAAAGGGAAATCCATGATCGTTGCAGAAATTGCCAATGTAGACAGGCTATGGCAACTATGTTACTAATTCAATCAGAGGTAAGGATGGGGAAAAGAGAATAAGGATGTGGAAAAGAGAAGATTTGGCAAAGAGAATGTCAGAAAAATGATGACAAACATGGCCAATATTCTCATCGGAACTCCAGGACATGTCAGGATGATGGAGATCTTGGGTGGCTATGGTGATAATAGTTTCCAAAAGGCAATAAGGCACATGATACATGTCAAAAATGACAAGAAGACAAAATTCATTCACCCTACATCTGACAAGATAGCGTAATGGTTAAGCGTCCGGCTTCTTGATCGGTAGGTCGTGGGTTCGATTCCCGGCCGGGTCAGACCAAAGACCTGATTAGTAACACTGGTATCCATGGCATCACTGCTTGGCGCTCATGCATTACTGGGATAGCATGACTTAGAAAGTCGTAAAGGCTTTATCTGCACTTCCTTGTCCAGCGGCATATGCACATCATGCACTCATGGTATGCATATGCGCAGATCGTGTGTATGTATATCATGAGTCGGTGTATATGCTGCAAAAATATCAAGGACAAAAACAGACTACGTCCTTTCCTTTCCTATGAAGATCACCTCAAAGAGGTTTTTGTATGCTTTGTCCTGCATATATCAAATACCAAGTATGGCTTGCTTGCTGTACAGTGGACATAGCATAGAAGGAATGTCTACCATCTCCACAATCTTAGAGAGAGAGAGAATAGGGACGGCGGAATGTCTACCATCTCCACAATCTTAGAGAGAGAATAGGGACGGCTGAGGAATTAGAAGACCCATTCTGGCTTCTGCATAATGTCCTCAAGGGAGTTACAGGGCCAGAGATGTATGCAGGGATGTTAACAGGAAATGCCACCTCTGTGAATGTGAAGATTGTGGATCATACAACTTTTATGCAGAGAGAAACTAGGCCTCTATTGATGGAATTTCTTTCACTGTTGGTGTACTGTTGGTGTACTGTTGGTGTACTGTGTTGGTACTGCTGCCTGTATGTAGCAAAAAATATTTATCATGATTTCTTCCAAAATATACTCAATATTGATGGGAGGGAGGCAAGGCTTTCACATGATTTGCCAGAAACGGTGCCAAGAGCACTCGCGGTGGTCTCAGCAGAGGTGAGAGCAGAATTGGATATTCTTCAAGAGGTCCAAGACCAAGTGGAATTGCTTCGATGGGCACAGAAACTGGAGATGATCAGCCGCTGTTTCCCATGAGTGACCACCCAGAGGGAAGACAAGATTGATCATTCCTGTGACTTTCTGAAGAAATTTGTTCTTTTCTGTTTTTGTTTCTGTTTGGATTCGTGTTTCTTTGCATGTGCTTTCAACCTTTCTGTTCTCTTTCTTTCTTTGTCCTTGTTGTTTGACTGTTTTTGGCTCTCACCTCTGGTTTCCTCCTGCTCTCTGACCTCCCACCTGAGCCTTGCACTCGGCCCTGATTTGGCTAACTCAATCTGACAGAGTTCCTTAAGATCAATGGCTTTGCAATAGAAACTAAAATTTGATAACAAAAAAGGTTTTTTTTAGTTCGGGGGGAATTCATTCTTTGATTGGTTGTTACAGGGTGGTTGAATTAAGGTACATAGTATAACAACTGGCTGCTCTGCAACCTGATATGGATCCAGAGATATCAAAGAAGCTGAAAGAAATAACCAAACAACTTGCAACTAAAATCGACAACAGCGAAAACTGTTTACTGAAGAAACTTGTACAGGAACTAAAACCTCTGGTGGAGAGAAGTGTGGAAAACCATCTTGATTCTGCTATCTTCAAAAATCAAGACGAAGACACCAATGCCATCAGTTTGCTCCATGATAAGATGGATCATATGAAGAAACAGAAAATAGTCTATACGAAATAGAAGGATTTCAGGACATTTCGAAATCCAAACTGGAAGCCCAGGACACTAGGCTGAAAGAATTGGAATCCAAAGTTGAAGGAATCACTCTGGACAAGTTGAAGCAATCACTCTGGACAATCAGAATCTGAGAGGACTACTCCACAGCAATCGCCAAATGATCGACCAACTCGAACAGAATCGGCGGAACGATTCCTTGGTGATCAGTGGATTACCTGAAAAAGAAAACGAAAATTTGGAAAAAGAAATAATTGATATCGGAGGCAGGATTAGACTGGATATCCAACCCAGTGACAACTTGAGTGCTCTTACCGACTCAAACAATCGTCGAAAACTGCAGACAAACAAGCTCCATTGGCTCTCATAAAGTTCAGAAACTTCAAAACCAGATCACAACTCCTGCAAAATAGAAAAGAACTTCGGAGCATCCACGATAACTTGCCTGGCTTTGAGAATCTCTACATCAATGAAAACTTGACCAAGTTCAGAAGAGTGCTTCACGCAAAGACTCGCAAGCTGGGTAAATCCCTAGGATACAAGCACTGTTGAGTGGTCAATGGTAAAATATTTCTCAGACTTCTCGATAACACAAAATCTATGTTCATTGATTCTTACGAAACCCTAGAAATGCTGCGCAACGACGCTTGAATCATTATTTTCTTGTCAAGCATTTATCTTTATGTCTTCTCCAAACGAAATCAATGCTGATGGTTTCCCCAATTTCCAGGATATGCAATACCCAAATATTAGTGTCTGTATTGTGAGTACGCGTGAACATTTATTGCCTATTTTAAGTCAAGTCCAAGAATATGAACAGTTTACAATGATGCACTTTAACATAAGGTCCTTGCCTTGTCATTTGGATGAGATGAGTGATTTGATTGCTAGCTTAAATAGTATACCTTGCTTGATTGCCATATCGGAAACTAAGCTAAAAGGTGAACCGAATACCTCAATTGATATCAACGGCTACTACTACCTAAATTCTCCTACACAGGGAATGGCTGGTGGTGTAGGACTTAAAAGAAACATCCAATTTTTCATAATGGATGACATCAATATTGATCACCTATCAGATTTAGCGCCGCACTAGGACTATCTCCTTATGCTACGACCTAAAGGAGTTGCATCCGTTATTTCAAAACCCACTAGAGTCACAGCTACCTTTTCCACCATTATTGATCACATATACACCAATCTTTCCATTATTAATATAATACCTATGGTGTTAGAATATGTTATGACTGATCACTACCCTGTTCTAGCTCAGGTTAAGTTGTCAAAAAAACGTCAAAAAGATAATATGCAACCAATATACCGGCGCAGTATGCATTCTGACAGATGATGTAGAGGAATTCTTCTCATCCAATGAACTTCCCACTCTATGCCATGGCAACTTCAATCAGTCATTCGAACATTTCTTGTCAGTAGTGGATAACAATCGATCGACATATGCCTCTACAAAAACCGAGTAGAAAAAAGAAGAAAATTGCTGTTGGAACCTTGGATAACTGCCAGTATTCTCAGGGCCATTAAAAATCGAAAGTCTTCATAGAAAATGGACATCACTAGGCTCAGACGAATCCAAAATTGAATACCAAGAGTATGCCAAAGCACTTTCCAGGATCAAAGCTTAAGCAAAACGGACGTATTATTATCAGCTGTTTCACAGAAAGAAAACAAATTCTAAGCAAACCTGGAAAACTATCAATAGCATAATAAATCGTCCCTCGGCTAAAGGTACACTGCCAACGACCATTACAAATGAGCAGGGAGTACCGACTTCTAATTCTCACGACATAGCCTTCTTATTCAATAAAGATTTCTGTTCTATCGGTAATAACCTAGCATCCATAGTGCCGCCAAGCAATGATTCCCCTACAGCAGCTATTCGCATTGTTCCCAACTCGATACTTCTCTCTCCGACCACAGAAGAGGAAATGATTATCTTAGCGTACTCACTCAAGAATGCCAAAGCAGAAGGATGTGATCGAATTCCTATGTAACTACTAAAATTGATTTTTCCTTTGGTCTCTAGACACCTGGTCCATTTTTCAACAGTTCTATTTCATTAGGGATATTTCCAGATGCATTAAAGGTTGCCAAGGTTGTCGATATTTTCAAGTCAGGTGATAAAAACAATGTTAACAACTACCGCCCCATATCTATCCTACCATCCTTGTCAACAATTTTTGAAAAGCTACTACATCGACGACTTACCAGCTTCCTCGATGCTCACTCTGTCATACTAGACAACCAGTTTGGCTTCCGACAAAATCTTGACACAAATCAAGCAATTCTTGCCCTTACTTCCTAAATTTATCAGAGATACAACTCTGGTTTGATTTCATGTATTGTTTTTCTTGATATAAAAAAGCTTTCGACACTGTCAATCATTCAATACTTATAAGTAAACTCCCGTGTTATGGAATCAGAGGTGTAGCCTTGGATTTGATTACAAGCTATCTCACCAATCGATGTCAATATGTTCACAGTTAGGATCACTTACCTTCTGAAAAGGGTGAAATATTGTGTGGTGTACCACAGGGCTAAGTTTTAGGACCCCTATTATTCAGTCTTTATAAGAGACCTCGGTCCTATTTGGTGATGATAATTGTGTACTTATATCTGCAACAGACTTGACCTCTCTACAAATAAAAGCTAATTCCGAGATTTGTAAGATGACTGCTTGGATGAAAACGAACCGACTAACCATTAATCTAATTAAGACTGAGGTACTGGTCTTCAATTGTAAAGCTACCTCAACTTCATCTAATGTCATTACTGCACCCTCAACCCACACAAGATATCTGGGAATTATCATTGACTCCAATCTTAAATTGAAGACCCAGATTTCCAATCTATGTAATAAGCTATCTGCTACGGCCGGAATTCCAGCGAGACTGAGACATTCTCTCCCTAGACAGACCTTGAGAACCATGTATTTCTCATTATTTCACCCTCATCTGCTTCATGGATTTTGTGTATGGGGGAAGGCCAATCAGACGGATTTAAACAGAATCTGTGTCATCCAAAATCGAGCCACAAGAAATATATGTGGCATAGATTCTAGGTCATCTGCTACTGGTTATTTAGCTCTCAGGATACTTGAGCTACCCAATTTGTATAATAATGAAATAGCCACCCTGATGCATAAATTTACAAACGGTAATATCTCCCCTTACTTTAATAGCTTGTTTGAGCAATCTTCCACTGTGCATGGGTATTCTACTAGATCATCGGAATCTGGTCATCTTTCATGTTCACCGCATGAACTGCATACTGACCCAACAGTCCATTGAATATATGGGCCCAAACATATGGAATGACGTGCCCGACAGTATCAAAGAGCTAGCTACTCAGAATGAATTTAAAACCCAATACCAGGATTACCTTTTTTCAAATTATAATCAGAAATAGAGTGTCTACTATCTAGTACCGGTTGATTTATAAATTATACATTCATTTATTGACTTCATATTGCTTTACCTAGTATGTTGCCATGGCTACTGCCTTTTTTATATACTTGTGATTTTTATTTTCTTCTATATTGCAGACTGTCCATGTTCAGTTATATTTATGGGATGAGTGAACTTGATTATTTCACTGCCATGGAGGTGACAAGTAACAAGACCTTTATAGGCCATATCGTCACCTCCAGTCAACTTTTTATGTTTGACGAAGCAATAAAATGTCTGTCTGTCTGTACTATCAGGGAGAGTTTGTGCCGACAGAATAAGAGCAAATCACAGCATTACCATGATATCAATCAGCGTGTCGGGATGGTGATGCATTGAAGAAGTATTACTACATTTAGATTGAACATGAATATGGCCACAGAATAATAACATCTCGTTCTATGCATGGCTGAATGAGCCGTATTGAGATGAAATGGCGAGTCCGTTGCCAAGTAATTTTATAGCACAGCTACAATTTTCAGGAAGCTGAGTAATAAATACTGCACTCACAGAAATTTCGTCCGATTGCTACGGGGATTCTGCAGAAAACAATACGCAAAATCCTGCCTGCGCATGTCGTATCCGATTGGAATTCACATACTGACGTTTCAAAGGATTTCAATTTTGAAATGATTCATTGGGAGTGAATAGTATTATTGAACATAATAAATGCAATATATATAATCGATCAGCACTGCTTCTGTGTCTGGAAGAGAAATATTGGATTTTGTGTCCAGCAATCAGCATGTCTCTAATTTTGACGATGCTGCTACTTGAATAAAATTGGTAAACTCCGCAGTTCCTGGTCATGTTTTGATGAGTGCATCAAATTCTTTAGTGTAATAATCTTATAGTACTTATTGATATATGCCAACATATGGAGAGGTACATAAATTACGATATGGATCATCTTCATGCTAATACGACAAAAAACGCTTTATTTTGTTGACACAATACATTTTCACTTACCGATTTTGGACAATACCGTACGCAGCTATAAAGGAGTACCGGTATTCCGCCGTGGAAATGAAGTGTGGACTGGAGTACATGCGACAGCTGCCGTGTTCGGTAGTCATTGCTTGCGTATCTCGGATACTTCATATAAGAAAGATGGTTGGAAGTGCTCCACGCATAAATACCATTCTGTCAGCACTTTTTTTGTTCACCCCGGCTCCTCTTAATTGGTAGGCTAATTATTTGATCACTGATTGTGCCGTTCATTTAGTCAATCCTTCAACTGTTCTTTTGTGCAAATCGAGAGCGATGTACGCCTCATATACTTTTGTAGTTTACCCCGGCTCCTAATAATTGGTAGGCTAATTATTAGATCACTGATTGCAATTTGGTCGGTGCAACCTCCCAGCTACACGAACTGACTCAGCGTGAAAACTCTATCCTTATTCGGCTTCTAACAGGTCACTGTCGACTTGATGCCAGAGATGAGCATTGGATTGGACTTGGATTGGACAGGATCAGGATTATGGGTTATTTTCGTTAGGTCCGGATCGGACCGGATCGTGATTTTGAAAAAAAAGTTAGGACCTGGATCGGACCGGATTGTGATTTTGAAAAATAAGGTTGGACTTGGACTTTGAGCATGCCAATATCCGGACTCGGGCACGCTGATTTCGCAACCAGAAGTGCGGGGTTATTTTTATATAGCTCAGTGTTTATATAGCTCAGTGCGGGCGGGTGGAGAGAAGAATTGTTCCCAGTGTGGCCAATTGACGTTGATTCAAGTTAATCGTTAATGTCCGGCGCGGTAGTAGTTGCTCATTATAGGATTTGGCTGGTTCTTTCGTCTAAAATATTTTATGTGCTCATAGAACAAACGACGATGGCAAGTTTGTTGTGTATTGACCCCAACTGTGAATATATTAGTTGTTTGTCTGGTATGGGTAGTAGGTACATTAGGGTTGGATAGATATACCTTTTTTTTAAATTTACTGGCTAAAGATGTTACTGGTTGAATTCCAACCGGTGTAGGTGAATTGATTGAAGTGGAAAATTTTGGGTTAGAAAAATAGTGTTGAATAGTATGTTCATATTGGAATAAACCCGGATATTTTCGACTGACATATTTTCGGCTGTCATATTTTGTGATACTATTGTTGATATACAATGTTTTTTCAATTCTCTACTAATTGCTGACGATTACCCCTGACGAGTTTCTGCCGAAAATATTCGGGTTCATTTCAATATGAATATACTATTCCATTGTACATTCAAGTTCTGTACCTCCAAGAAGCTCTTCAAAGTAGTGTTGCAGCTCTATAATTATTGATGAAAGAATATCCCACAGTAAATACCATGTTTGTTCGAATTGAGTCAAATTTGTAATGCACCATTTTCTTACAAAACTTCATAAGGGACGGGCAGCCAGTATAATTCGAAAAAGTGTGTATACTTTTTAGTATATTGAAAATTCTCCAGTTGTAATAACTTCGCTTCTACAGGCTGGAATTGAATCGAATTTGATGTGCAGCGTTTGTTCAAACCGACCTAACAATTTTATCAACTAGCCAGTCAAATTTATAAAAAACTTATTACGATCAACCCTGATGTCATTGTACATGCGCATTGCGCATTGCTCATGATGTGAAGGTTAAGGTATTGATAGCCATCTTGCTAGCCTAGTTATTTACATTCGTGTTGCTAAAATGTAAAATGAAAGTTGCTGTGTCATGTAGGCCCACTGCAGTTTCGAGTGAAGGCAAACATTGGAAATATAGATCTTGTCACAGACCATAGTTATATTTCAGAGAGCCTAATTATTCTCTGTAACATGTTTTTCTGATTTTTCAGTTATGGATTGGGACTTTAAATTTTGAAAATAGTTTTGGATCAGGATGGAGTTGGACTGTAAATTTTGAAAATATTTTTGGATCAGGATGGAGTAGGACTGAGTTGAAAATTTTCAGGACCGGACTTGGACTGTGAATTTCGAAAATATTTTTGGATCAGGATGGAGTAGGACTGAGTTGAAAATTTTCAGGATAGGACTTGGACCGAAAAATATCACAGTCCGCTCATCACTGCTTGATGCACACCTGCACCGAATTGGCCAGCATGACAGTGGTCTCTGTGAACGATGCCATGTGCCCGAAACGTTAGAGCACTTCATACATGTATTTACATGCACGCGTTACCGATCACAAAAAGGTTACCTACTCGGTAGATGCAATCTACAACAACTTCCAACGGACCTTCATGTACTACTGAACAATCATATAATGGCACATCCATTAATAGATTGTGTGATATTGGCCGGAAGGGTAATATAAAACCCAATCAACCCTCCCACTCAGGCCTGGCGCACAAAGCCCTAATTGCTGAGTGCCATAATACCCCATACCCACCCACCCACTGATTGCGCCGTTTATTTTGTCAATACGTCAACTGTTCTTTTGTGCAACTCGAGAGCGATATACGCCTCATATACCGACTACTCGTGATGTTGGGTTGTCTCTTCTTTAATAATCGTGTGTCGACATCGTTTCGCAGTGCAACACGGAATACAGGCTCCGTATCCTGGCGTGAAGGTAGCGTCAAGGAATCGAAACTATCACCAAGGAACCTCTACACGTGCACCGAAGCACTGCTGTCAACTAGAAATTTGAGACGATCACACTATTCGAAAGCTGGAACAGTAATCTCAAATAATGCATAAGCAACACAATACGAGCATGGACGCCAACTTCGCACCATTCTTCGCTGACAACGCAACACTACATGGAAAGGCTGCTGCACACTGGCTCTCGCGACACGACAAAACGAGAGAATCGCGCCTGTCTGTGACAAAACGATGCACACCGCGTCGCCAGACTACGCAACAAAGCGTCGGCGAGCGGGCTGCGCAACTCGCCGACAAAGTTGAAAAAATCCAACTTTGTGGCGAGTTGCGGGCTCAGTCACCGTAGAAAATAAGCACGCGCTCTTATTTCGACGGTGCTGTTGCAATCTTTTCTAATCGTTCAACTCCCTAATTTAACATACTCGTGTACCAGATGCGTAATCTATCTTGGGATTGACTCAGGGCGCTGTATGATATCCAACAAGCCCAGAAAAAGAATGATTCAACCTCAAGTTGATAACTTGAAGATGGATGAACGAAATGAAGATATATTTGATAATTGAATTACGATATGTTCACAATACAAGATGAATAACAGAGAACATGACCGTTAGCCCGCTAATGCCACTGACATGCTTGACATTACGAAAGTACCGGTAGGCCAAGAAGAGTAGGCCTATAAAGATATCAGATTGACGGAGTATGTTAGGGCGTTTCAACGATTAGACACCTTCTTGTTTATATTCTTTGTATCTTTGGTACTGTGTATTGTGCATCTGCGTCTTGAGTTGAAATAATAAACCGAGTTTTCGAATTTGAGAATATCTTAGTGGCATTATGGTGTATTCCTTATCAAAATTCGGAGCATCAGCAAAATGCTGTCAGTGTACATAGAAAACACATATGTGTAGGAAGTATCTTGATGTGTTCTTCAATAGTAATAACCAAGAACCTGTACTGTTACGAAATCATTAAGCTGGTACAGAACAGATAGGCCTACGTTACGAGTGTACGACTCGGTGTCCCAGTGTGCAGCATAACGCAACTACCGCGATCGTGAGCGCGACACGATCGGGGAATTACCCGTTTTAGTCGTGTCGCAAAGCCAGTGTGCAGCAGCCTGAAGGCTTCACTGACGATGACGACCGTGTTACTGAGGGTCGAAGGCAAAACGGCCAACCAAATGGTAAAACTTACAACAAAACGGTTGTTCGTTCAGACAGCGAATTATCCGATAATGTCTAGAAACACGTATATTCAGAAGAGTACCTCTATGCAGTGTTGCCACTCTCGGTTCCCGGAAAAACACAAGACTATGTCCTGAAAAACACTAGATTGGCGAAAAAAACACTAGATTAGTAAATTGCTGGAAAAATTCGCCCTTGCCAAGTAATCATGATGACCAAGGTACAAATCCACACAATAAGAAGTGTTCCACACATTAGTCCGGTACATATGCATGATTAGTCAATGAAAATTAATGAAACGAATTCAACAGCGCAAAAAAAATCAAATTTGTCGCTTTCGAATTGTGCGGCATCATACAAATTATCTTTCGATTTGTACACCATCCATCAAACATAAGTATCTTTTGTGGGGCATCGTGCTCACTACCGCACATCTTAAACCAAACAATGGGGAGGTTTCCATATGCAGCATACTTCAATTTCACGAATGCAGTGGAATGTGGCAATGCCAAGAGATTCGTCATGAGCTTCCCCAGTAAATGGAATTTTGATTCACGAATCCATTGTGCACAGATTTCAATTTTTGCAAAATTTCTGTTGGATGGCATTGACTGATGAACTGCAGCTCATTTTGCGATCTTGCCAAAGTTCAAGTTCATCAGAGGTCATCAGTTCATCACAGAGGGAAATTGCACAGCTAGAGGAATGATTGATTTTACTATTCTTCTTACTATTTTCGGCCTGCTTACATTTTTCAATATTTATTGATGACGCGAGACTCGAATTGAACAATGCTTGATTAGCACTCCATCAATACAGCTGGCGGGATGATCCGCAGGAATCCCAAAGGATCGTATCGCTGCAGCATGAATTATATTTTTATTCAATATAAATATGCCTGTCTGTCTGTCTCGGCAAATGAAAATCTTGCCCGAATCTGCTGACTGAGTTCAACAAGAAACGAATGAGCATCAGAGCGAAATCGCTCTTCATTTTTTCAGAGACTTTCGCTCATAAGTACGGATTCACAACGCACCCTGTGACGTGATAATTGCGTGTTACTGCACCAGAGATGGAAGTCGGGCCGGGCTTTTCGGGTTCGGGCCGGGTTCGGGCCCAAAGTTATAAAAATTATCGGGCTTGAATCGGGCCGAATAGTCACTACGAAAAGCATTGACTTCATATACAAATTTGATTTGCAATTTTGTTCGAAAGTGGCACAACTACATATAAGATACACCAATACCGTATCACGTAAGTATGGCAATATCTGTGAATAAACTTTATACGAAGTACGAACCCAGATAAACTTCATTATAAGACGGCCCGAAGACTATGATTGTAATGAAACAATGTCAGCTAAATAGTAAACAAGCGTCCCAAATACGCCAGACATTGATTATTGTTCAGGCCACATTGTGACGAAAACATGAATTACGGATGGATGGATAACCATGCTGGAGCCTGGAATACTACCAATTTAGTTTTATTTTCGATGAGGCATGCTGAACTGAACAGCTAGAAGCAGGTGATGAGACGACGGCTTCCGTTGTGGCACAGCAGGATTGATCGATAGATGTGTTAAGGCGGTGTTAATATTTATTAAAGAAAGCTTTTAGATGCGCCATAGTCAGGGGCGTAGCCAGCCGAGATAAAAAGGGGGTAGAACTGAATAAAGGGGGCAGAATGAGCCTCTATGCGTCATACCTTTAGCGATAGTGACTTCTGTATTCCGTACGCTTTTGAAAGCGTAACTAATTGGCGGATCTAATTACTGAAAGCGAGTTAGCAATCAACAGCTTGCACGGGATCGTGTTAGCAATCAACAACTTGCACGGGGATCATGTTACGATGCGCATGCGCTCATCCCGTGACAGTGCAGGAGATCTTATTTGTATTCAAATAAGTAATCGACCTTGAAACAATACCAGAACAACATTTCACGACGAACAATCTATACAGCGCAGAATCTGTTATATCTTCATGAATTTTGACATGACTCAATTCGCGTGTAAGAGTAACGTCTTCTCGGCGTTTTAATTCCATTCATTTCGAACATGGCGCATATACTAATTGTACCGGCGTGTGAATAATGACTTATTCGCAAAGCGAGGGAATCTCAAACAAGTTTCGGCGCGGCTATTGAAGGCTGAATGCGTCCTGGTGGGATACCGATCACGAAAGGCATAATCTAGTATGACGTATACATGGTCATTGAGGTCAAGACAAGGCACAACAATGGCGTCAAAAATATAATGCGAATCGAATGTATTGTGTCTTCACGCTGTTTTGGGGAACAGGCTTGAGTTCGGCAAAGCACAAATCAGATGCGATTGCTTCAAAACATGATTTCATTCAGTTATAAGTTGTTATTTTCATGTTATCAATGTTCGTTATCGTTTACAATTAACTGTTGATGAGAAAACAACGCGTGAACGACGCGACAAATGTTATTATTGCGCGACGACTGCATTCAGAATAAAGGAATTGAGCTGATCGCTAACCCTCGCGAAGAGAAAAATGTAGAAGACGCGCTTCCATAGACGATTTAATTATCATAATATTTCCAACGCGTAGAGGCCGGCCAATTTATGTTGTTTTCAGTATAAACAATGGCCGCAAGTAGCTTATAGATAGAGAGTGCCATAAGAGTGGATGTTGTTTTGTCTGACAATGGTCTCACAATGTCTAACAATGTTTTCTGTTCTATCACCAAAAAGTCTAATTTGATTCTTGACTTGAACACGAATCCTGTTGTTATGAACATCTCATATTGTGAGCGTCATGTATGTACATAGTTTTTATGCAATTCATTCAAATTTTGTTCATATCTGTTATATGATTTGTGTCCAATGACTGTATCGTTGCAGGCAAGGTAGCTACAAGCCGTCGACATTGCGTTGGCATCGCGTAATCACTATTTCAAGAAGTGTTCACTCAGCCGTGATTACTCGGCATCGCATCGAGATATCAGGCCTACCGAAATTCTGTAAACCGAGGTCGTAATTCCACACACTATTTCGAGACGAATAACGGTAAAGAAATCATTGATGTTTTGTTGAGAAGAGAAGATCATCATCTTTTCAAATAGCAACATGTTTGATGCCGCAGAACAGTTTATCAGGGTTCATCAGCAGTTATAAAAACAGCATTGTTGAGGAAAACTTAATATTTTCGCTTTCAACAGCCAATAGCCCTATGATACACCTTGCGGATAGCTTTTTCGATGGCATAATACTGTAGAGGGCGATCTCCTTGTTTCTATGATACCAAAGACGCCACGATCGAGCATGCAGATGCGACTAAATCTCAATTATAGTGAACCGTCTAAAATTCAGGGTAAAGTTGCAGACTAAGTTAACAGTGGGGCTGTTTTCAGCGTATTCTCATTCAGATATATTAAGCTCTCTTGCCATATGCAAGATTGCTATCGAACGAAAACAAAGATAGAGCATTGAAAGCGTTGAAATGCTCGAAATTTGAATCGTATATCAGCTTATTTGCTCGCAACAGTTGAAAATTGCTATTTGAACTTGGTTTCGGGCCGAAACGGGCTCAAAACTCAACCGTCGGGTTCGGGCCGGGTTCGGGCTGAACTTGTCGGGTTCGGGCCGGGTTCGGGTCCGGCTCACCCGGCCCGCTTCCATCTCTGTACTGCACCACCACATAGAATTGTTGAAAACAAACATAGCCAGAGACACCAAATCGCCTCATTAGCAATAAATCTAGCGTATGAGTTCAACAAGAAACGAATGAGCATCAGAGCGAAATCGCTCTTTATTTTTTCAGAGACTTTCGCTCATAAGTACGGATTCACAACGCACCCTGTGACGTGATAATTGCGTGTTACTGCACCACCACATAGAATTGTTGAAAACAAACATAGCCAGAGACACCAAATCGCCTCATTAGCATTAAATCTAGCGTATAATTAGGTCGTCTAACGTTAGAATATTCATTATTCGCATAATTGCAGAAAAACACTAGATTAGCAGAATTTAGCGAAAATAAAACACTAGAACACTAGGGCGACCGAAAAAACACTAGGAGTGGCACCACTGCCTCTATGGAACCCGACGAAGAGAAGCCAACTCGTTCGAAATTCAACTCGAACCGAAGAAGAAACCTGAAGAATCATTCCAACGCATAATATCTCATTAGGAGCTGGCGGCAAAGTTAGCCTCCATGGGAACAAAGTCTTGAGTTAACTGACAAGTGAAGTGAATGCTGGGCAAATAGTCAGCTCAAACCGAAGAGGAAACCTGGAGATTTGTTCCAACGATGTGGCTAAGTTACTCCAGGTTCGACACAACCCAGAGACACATTGAAGATTCGACGGATATATCACAACGAAGGCAGGCACACTTCCAATCGAATCCAAGACCCAACACGGTAACAATTCCACACTGAGATACTCGACACAGCTACAACTCCACACAAAGATACTCCAACACAGCTACACAACTCCACACTACTCCAACACAGCTACAACTCCACACTAAGATACTCCATGACCAATTCCATACACCACAACTACAATCACCTTCTCTTTTCCCAATCCCGCATGCTACTCTACGCATGTGCCCTGGTCTTGCAACCAGGAGCCGAGCGGTTACAAATGCTTCATATACGACAAGTTATCAAGGGTGTCGGGACGTTTCGAGAAAAACCCTCATGATATACACACACGGTTTATAGGCTTTTATCGGTTAAAATGTAAAACCATAGTGTCCTATATGGTGTCGACACAAGCAAATCGCACGGTTCAATGAAATTGTATCACGTCACAATTTCCAATTGGCTACAGGCAATTTGACGGTGATTTTTGACCAACCTGCCCAGCATTAAATTTGATGAATCGGGTATCAATCGAAAGCTGACGCTGGACTGCTTGCGAAAATATAAATTTTATTCCACTCATGGCCCTGGAACCCCCACAATCAGCCATAAACTATTCATTGTCGAGTAGATTGGCAGTGTGACGCAACAATGCTGTCTGGTGAAACAAGAGACTAGCTCAAGAGCAAGGATGCGGCCGAGCGGCGAGAGTGGGATCAGCTGACGTCGCGGCAATAGCAATGGCAACCGCGCCTCAGAGAAACGCTGCGCTGTTGATACTTTTTCTATGCGCTTCGGTACAAGCGAGCACACACCAGCCTTTCCTTGACTTGTAAGTGTAGAACTGGGTCCACAGAATGTATTAGGATCCTACCCATTTTCGCGCAATATCCTTCAGCTGATAGAGATATGTAGGCTACGTCTAAGTAGTCTACACTGGATATGTCAGATTATTATGATATCGATTGCCTTAGCAATTGTTTAATAAAGTTTAACAGCAGGAGTGTCGAATTGAACTGGTATCGCTATCCTGATTCAATCCGTTACTAGAAATCTTGCGGGCCATACCTGCCAAATGATTCCAAAATGTTACCACCAAATTCATACCTTTGTTTTTCACTGGAATATCTGATATCACTATAAACGTTGACGTTTTTTTTTGAATGCCGGGGACCTTTTGCGTCAAAAGTAATACAGTGGTATCACAGATATTTGAATTATATTCATTCTGTAGCCTGTATTTATATTCCTAATGTAACTTACGTAAAACGGATTTGCATTAGTTTTTTCGCATCTGTGAATAACTGAATGTCCATTGTCCATTCGTCCCAGCAGAGTTTGCACTTTTTCGCCTTCTCGGAATTTGGTGTCAAGGTCACCGACGTGGTGCTTATAGGGCCAGGGATATCTAGAACTCCGGGATGTGTCACTCGTTGTTTAGGCGGACAAGAGTAGGGTCACTTCGGAAACGATGATAGTAGACGTTTTAATGTCGGGAATCACTGTGAAGGATTCCACTCATACCAATCCTACTATCCCGACTCTCCACATGAGTTTTATTGATCACCATAGAAACCATGACGTCACTCTGACATCACAATATGTACCTACGATTTCTCCCTGTCTACCATATGAAACTGATACACAAGATATAGAGCAGATGCCAACAAAAATTATTTATTACCAACTAATGTATGTTAATCGAGGCATGTTATAAAGCAGATGTAACCAAAAATTACAAACTGATAACAAATGTATGTTGATCAAGGCAAGATACAAGAGCAGAGCGTTACCACATTCAACAGTAGTGAGATTCCAAAGAAAGGTTGATTTCAATATTTCGCGAATCGCAGATACAAACACACTTCTTGAATTGTGACAGGCTATAAATTTTTTCATGATATCGTTGTTGGTGGCTAGAGCTGTGTAATATTGCACAGCAAGAGTTGTCACAAAGTAACAGTACTCAGATGGTTCTGAGAGACCACCTCGATTCGCCATCTGCAACACTGATTTGTACTGTTCTGGTACAGAATTAGACAGTGGTGGCACATCAATATTCTCAACAAGTAAATCACTGCATTTGTCACAATGTCTTCGCCTGATAATGGACCTTCCAATATAGCCGCTTACATAAAAGGAAACAGCCGCATCGCTGTCAGTCACCTCATTAATGGCAACAATTCAACCAACCATAAAAACTGTGAAGAAGGTGGTAAACCATCCTCATCTGAATTTTCGTGATCAGATTGACCAAGACTTGATGCGGTGCACAATACTTTCTGCTGAAGCAAACTTAAGCAGCGGATTTTCTTTTCTGCCGATAGCAACTGTTTCACCGACATGAAAAAGTTGCCACCATTTGACTGGCGGTACATCCCAAATCTTGCTTCGATCGGATCAGACATCAGCTTTCCAGAGAGTATGTATTCAATGCCATAATGGCCTTCCAAATAATTTGTGAGTTCAATTATGGCACCCATTGTCTGTATACATGCCATAAATGTTTCTCGAGACAATCCAATATTTCCCGATGCTTGCCATTCTTTAAAAATGATGATTGCCTCTTTCAAGTATGTAATGCCCTGATTGTCTACTGATGTCTGCAGGGGTGTAAAAAATGGATTTCGCTTCCTCTGGGCTTTGCTGGGTGATTTCACTGACATTATACTCCAAATGTTCCGCACAAATTCCACATAACGGGCGGTTTCACTGAATTCCGGATGCATTCCACTATAATGATTCAAGCCTCGAATAGTGGACTCACTGAAAACACATAAAGCATGCTGAGGTGACGTACGAGCAATATTACTTGGATTCAAGGAAACTTTTTTCAATTCATGGGCTATCTTCAAGGTCTTTTCCTCTTCAAGGGCGTACAGTTTCTTGATGTGCTCGAAGTCCGCAGTACAGGACATGCCAAGTATGGCTTCATGTCCAACCACTGGGGGACACATAACTCCTTTATTCACAAAATTATTGAATAAATTTTTGAAATTGTGTGTGAAATCGAACATCAAGAAGAGCCGTTGTCCAGCTCGTTGAGGATGGTCGATACTGTATTCCATTTTACCACCACACAAATTGGTGAAAAGTTTTCTATTGCAAACATGATTGTCAGTTGAAACTGCTACCACGAACAGATGTTCATTTATTGCATCCATCACTTTATTGAACCATGCTTGGAGTACTGAGGCATTAAGTATGTCAACAGGAATAAGACACACAACATCCTTGTATTTCCCAAACATCGATTGAACCATAAATGCAAGCACGGTTTTTGCACGATTGCCGTCTTGCGTTAATCCCACAAATTTGCCATTTGTATACTCCACTCTTTGGGCAGTATAAACTTCATCCACCATCAGTGTGACGATTCGGTCGCGTGCAGTCAAGTTATCTGTTCTCTGCTTCAGATAATCCATATTCATCACTTCAGTTTCTACAGTCATTCCCTCAGAGAGTTTATACAGATGACGAATTGATGGAAGAATAAATAGGTCAAGTAATTTTTTGTATAGTGCGGGACTCGTTAACTTCCACAAAAATGCAGTCATCAACATATTTGTTGAGTACCGACGACCATTCTTCTGAGTCTGCATTAGACTCAGTTGTTCAATAATGAACTTCACAAGACCAATTCTTGATTCTTCCTTCCCGGTGGCATTATGTGGTGCGATATAGTTTTCGAGGAAGAATATTGCTATTTGCAAGTGAGTGTGATCTTGATCACCTTCAACATGCTCCTCACTCACACATTTGCATAATGCAAGAATATTCGTCAGCTGACTATAAGTTTCCAAATGCTCACTGCCCAAAATGTGTTTGTACACTTCAGGTGACAAAAGACCAGAACGGACAAATGGCTTTACTGTCAAATCATGTGTTACAATAACAGATGCCCAAATCTTAGGGGCTTCTGTCTGCGACTCAGAATGAGACTTGATGTAGTGGAACACCATACCGTCATCTGTTTTGAGACAAATATATCCACATAGCACCGTTACATCCTGTAGCTTTCTTTTTAAAGCTATGAAGTTCTCGATGCTATCTTTCTTCATAAAATCCAAGTTGCGGCGTTCAATAGCTGAATTTTCTCTCGCAAGACGAGCTGACGAGCCAGTGTTATGGCTTCGCGGGGATGGATTGATTCTACTCAAATATCTTGGTAATGTGGGAAATATGTGTGGAACAGCATTCGGTTTGAGTTTCGGCCTTGTTAAATCCAATGATTCACGCTTGCGAACCCGCCGTCCTTTCTTGTCACTGGTACTCGTGATAAAACTGTCCCGTGTAAAATGTTCTGAGCAAACCCTGTGGTTTACTGAAACTATCCAGTTCTGCCTCGGTATAGCCCTGATCCACTTTTCCTTCAATTTCTCATCATGAGGAAACTTAAACAGCTGAGTAGATACAGCAGTAGCAGTCTTTCTATTAGCCTTGTACCCAGTACGGCATCCAGGAATACAGCATGTGTAACCCATGTTAATTATCTATGATAAACCTGATAATAGTCTCAAGTAGTCACTGAATCAATTATATGAGGAAATCTGGGTCACCACTGCCAACAACAAAATTAACTGAAATCGCAAAACAGACATGACATTGAACACTAATACCGGTACCATACCAATGCTAAACTCCTGCATGGTAACTGCTTCTGCTGTCACATTAGAATATGAATATCTCATCGACCATCACTTACTATATATTATGCTCCATAGGTAATTTTAACTTGAATATAGGTGAATCTCGACAAACTAACTCGTAAAATACACAAACTAACATCTGTTATGCGAGAACCATCCGACATGACAATGTGTTGAAACTAATACCGGTACTACCGATGCCGAACTGCGCGGTAACTGCTTCCGCTGTCACATTAAAATATGAATATCTCAACGACCATCACTTACTATATATTCCCCATAGGTAATTTTAACTTGAATATAGGTGAATCTCGACAAACTAACTCGTAAAATACACAAACTAACATCTGTTATGCGAGAACTATCCGACATGACAATGTGTTGAAAATAATACCGGTACTACCGATGCCGAACTGCAGGGTAATTGCTTCTGCTGGCACATTAGAATATGAATATCTGATCAACCGTCACTTATATTAATATAGCTCCTCATGGTTGATAATGATTTATACATCGTAAAACTAACTGGTAAAAGACATAAAGAAGCAGCATCCAGCCACTCCACAGCTCGCCAAGAGCAAATGAGTGACCCTACTATTGGGCGGCGGCGAGAGTAGATTTTCGAGAGTTACACATCCCGGAGTTCTAGATATCCCTGTTATGGGGCTAGAGTGAAAACTCATCACTGTAGTTGTATTACTACAATATGATACATTTACATTATCTAAATTTGCTGTCTTGAGTTAATCTTATTACTTGAAAGTATATTTTTCATACTAGAAATATCTCTATCAGCTGAAGGATATTGCGCGAAAATTGGTAGGGACCCAATAAATTCTGCGGATCCAGTTCTACCCTTACAAGTCAAGAAAAGGCTGGTGTGTGCTCGCTTTTAGCGAAGCGCCTATAGAAAGTATCAACAGCGCCACGCATCGCTGGAGCCCTACGCAACAAGCGGGCAATAGATATCATAATAATCGGACATATCCAATGTAGACTACTTAGACGTAGCCTACATATCTCTATCAGCTGAAGGATATTGCGCGAAAATGGGTAGGGCCCTAATACATTCTGTGGACTCAGTTCTACACTTACAAGTCAAGGAAAGGCTGGTGTGTGCTCGCTTGTACCGAAGCGCATAGAAAAAGTATCAACAGCGCAGCGTTTCTCTGAGGCGCGGTTGCCATTGCTATTGCCGCGACGTCAGCTGATCCCACTCTCGCCGCTCGGCCGCATCCTTGCTCTTGAGCTAGTCTCTTGTTTCGCCAGACAGCATTGTTGCGTCACACTGCCAATCTACTCGACAATGAATAGTTTATGGCTGATTGTGGGGGTTCCAGTGCCATGAGTGGAATAAAATTTATATTTTTGCAAGCAGTACAGAGTCAGCTTTCGATTGATACCCGATTCATCAAATTTAACGCTAGGCAAGTCGGTCAAAAATCACCGTCAAATTGCCCGTAGCCAAATGGAAACTGTGACGTGATACAATTTCATTGAACCGTGCGATTTGCTTGTGTCGACACCATATAGGACACTATGGTAAAACTAAGCTACACAGAATAGAAAAATAATACAAGTAAATCAGGAAACACATGTTACTCTCGAAACGCCCTATACCAGAACGTTCAAGTAACTGAAGGACAAACGGAGGAAATGATTACGAAAGGAAATGACGTAAAACAAGACACCTAGTGGAGACATAAAACACCACTAAGTGCTGATGACACAGCTGACCTTCATTGGAACAAAACATTTTGTGTAGGCTTACCATATTTTAGAAATGTAAAAAGAGGACCCTTTTTCAGAAATTGAGACTTGCAAAACCGGAGAAGAATTCCCAAAAATCGTTGAACTTTTCCCCCTCGGTGATTGGTTGACTAAAAAAAGGCCACATTACCGCTCAGAGCTCAAAATAACGTTTTTCTCTCCGCACTGCTAGTTGGATTACTGGAAAAATGTCAACCTTTCGCTAAGAGCTAAACTCGTCGTTTTCAACTACGAAATACCCGTCGGAGCGTCACTTCTGTGCCAATTTACGGTATATCACTCGCAATTTTCTCTGAATCTGACCCAAATTTTCAAAAAAGAGGACAAATCCTCTTTAAAGAGGACGTATGGTAGGTAACCCTCATTTTATGCCACTTCATAGATGACGGCGGACACGGAATGCGGATTTGAAATTGGCATCGATGATTTTGCATCCACAAAAGTGAATGAAATAATGATAAGATGCATGAATTTCACTTAATCGAAATGCACCCTTGATCCCCAGGTTGGGAAGGTTATTGAGGAAGAAACATCCAAAGCACCTGAACCATTGGACAAGTAATCATTTTATTTTCACTGGATATTTTTGATTATCCAAAATCGCGGTGATTATTGTCAGATGTGATACTATTATATCAAGTCCGCCCACATTCTGAGTATTGCACTGTCATATACATTTGGAATTTGCGTTGGGCTTCGAAGTATTTTAATTATTGGATAAGTATTCTAATTATTAGATAAGTCCTACTTCTTGCCCTTCCTTCTGCAAATATTTTATCGGCCATGCACTCTACTTCAACTATTTAGAGTCCACAATAGACTGAAGGAGCTGACGAAGTTGGATTGGATGATGTGACCATGAAACTAGATGAAGATATCGGTCAGCGATCTGATGTGAGCGACTTTGACAAAAATGACTGTTTGTATGTATTTATATAGTAAAAATGACCATACAACTCTCAATACCTTTCGATAACACTGATTCTCACGATTTTGATGCGACGTTTTGTTGCATTGAAGATCAGGTCTGTCACCAGCCGAGCTTCCTAATAAACGACCTGAATGGCTCGATCAAAACTTGGGCTTACTTACCATGCAACTTCGTTGTAGTGGGGGAAAGGACCGGCGACAACGCAACCAAGTATGCCCACCTCGCAAAGCTGCAAAACGTCGTGTTACAGGACACTATCTCGGTCAGTTTCCATTCCTTCCTGATGACAATAGACGACCTATCAACATGCTTTCTTTGCTCGTTGACTGAGATGCTTCAAGAAACGATATGGAGGATCCCGATAAAGTAGATTACAACTCGTTACGCATTAACCTGATGACGGAATCCGGAGCCACTGCAAACCTGATTCGGAAGCCACCGGCCAATTCCTAGGACCCCGATCGTCGTTTCGGTTAAGTATTTCATTGCTTTATTTACCGCTTCATCATTTATTTGAGTATAAAACTGTGAGTCAATATGTTATTATGTCAGACTTATTGTCATCTAAATTCAGAATAACAAAATCCAAATTCCTGGTCAACGGAAAGCAAATGTAGCAAAAAGGGATTTTCATGTTTATGCAAATTACATTATTATCAGATATACCTGTTGAAGCCATTCGATAAATGTACTGTGTGCATCTATTTTTGTTGTAATTTATGAAACTGTGCTGTGCTATTATGAACAATCGAATAACTGTGCCTAATAGTTGATAATGTCAATGTTTCTTGTCACGTAACAAAAATATATATTCTCAAATGTTATTTTTTCGAGCTTTCTTAATGACAATAACAGGACTGCAGTTGGATGGTAGAGCAGCGATTTTACATGACACTGAGCATCGGAGGGCATTGAAGCATCAAGTACCATGACATTTGAACACTTCGATGTTTCAAGCCTCTTTGAAAATCAATGATTCTTTGAAAATTACCATATCGCAGATGCGCCCCCTTCACGTCCACGAGCGCCCCAGGGGGGGCGTTGGCGCCCACTTTGGGAACCGCTGGATTAGAAGGAAACGTTTGCGGCGTAGATTAAGCGATGCAGCTGTCGTCAGTACTGACAATACAGATGGTGACCTGCCAGCCTCTATACAGCAAGGAAGCTCGCCATTAGATCGCGATTTCAATGCGGCAGAAGCCGCACCATTACCGGATGATGAAAGTGACTGTGATTCTAGTAGCACGTCTCCAGTATCATGTACGGATGAGGTAGACGAAATTTATCCGCCCGGCGGTATTCCTGAACTCATACAAAACGAAAATTCTTGCTGTACCGGTGATACCAGTAGTGCCCTTCTAGATGACGATAATACGCAATTATTGAAGTCGTATTTAGCGCAGTGGGCCTCGTCTTGCAATGCTCCACAAGCGACAACAGACTATTTACTACGTATCCTCAGAAAATTTGGACATGACTTGCCTAAGACTGCAAGATCATTGCAGCAAACAAGACGAAAGGTAGATTTGAAGCATATATCGTCCATGGATTATCATTATCTAGGTATAGCTTCAGAATTGGAAAATGCAATGAGATGCTACTCTAAAGAGATGTTATGAACAATGAATGAGCTACATTTATCCCTGAACATAGATGGCTTACCGCTTTTTAAGAGCTCTAAAGTTACTCTCTGGCCAGTTCTTGGTAGAATAATTAATCTTGAACCTGAAATAGTGTTTCCCATAGCAATAACTTGTGGTTCTTCAAAACCTCAATGCCTAGAATTTCTCAAAGAAACAGTTGATGAATTGAAAATTCTCATGCAGAATGGCTTATTGATTGGGGACAAAGCATATTCCATCATTTTGTCTTGTATTGTTTGCGACGCCCCCGCGAAATCGATGGTAAAAGCTATTAAAAATCATACAGGCTATTCAAGCTGTGATCGTTGTGTTATTCGAGGAAGGTCTGTGCATCGCAGAATGACATTGGCAGACTGCACAACACTTCCTCTGAGAACGGCTTCATCTTTCCGAGCGCAAACTGACCCTGAACACCATCGTGGCTATTCACCTTTCTGTGATTTGCAAGTCGACATGGTCAATTACATGCACTGTGTCTGCCTGGGTGTCATGAGACGATTACTTTTACGGTGGATTCGTGGTGAGAAAAGCACCACTAAACATGTGCCTTTGAAGAGACCATCGCTCTCTGCTCACCAGGTACAAATTATTGGTGAACGATTACTAGCTTTGAAAACACATCTTCCTAAAATTTTCGCTAGAAAGCCAAGGAGTCTTGTTGAAGTTGACCGCTGGAAGGCTACCGAATTCCGCGTGTCCAAACATGTAACCGAGCAATTGGCAGAATTTGCCCATAAACTTTTGACTTCTTTTGTAAAGAAGAGTTCTGAATTGTATGGTGAATTATTCCCTGTATATAATGTACACATGTTGTTGCATTTGTCAAAGGATGCCATCACTTTTGGGGGACTGGATAAATGTTCTGCTTTTCGTTTTGAAAATTATATGCAACAAATATTGAAGAATGTGAGATCTGGTAAAAACCTGCTCTCGCAAGTCGTGAGACGTCACAAAGAATCGGTGAGCATGCCTATTGTTAATGATCAACAATCAGTGAAGAAATTCACGTCAGAAAGGCCTAACAATTCTTACATACTTGAAAATGGACATTGTTGTGAAATTTTGGAAGTTCTTGATGATTCTATTGCCCCAAACCTAAAATGTCAGGTCTTTACTTCAAAATATCCCCTATTCCAGTCACCTTGTACGTCCAACTTGATTGGTGCATATACAACCAGTTTGACTGTGGCAATAATCAAACGCATTCCGTCGAGTTACATAGCATCCACGGCTATTTTGCTTGAACTTGCGAATGGCAAGATTGTATTTCTTGGTATTGCGCATGAATTTTTCTACTAAATACGAGATTGTTCAGTGCCTAAAGACTGGTTGCAGTTGTGTTTATGACTATTTTATTCTCATTATCTGACTGGCATATCTACTATACACAGAAATAAGGTATACCTCTATAAAGGATATTGTTTTTTAGCAGTATAAATATGAATAGTAAAAATAAGCAATATTGTGTACTAGCTTTTCCTTCAGAGGGAGATGATACGGCTATTGTGCATCGTTCGTGGGTTATTAAGTCAAATCATGTAAGTTACAGTTACAGGCATGAGCTATTTCATTGGTAGGTTCATTTTTTATTGACATTTAAGGGAAAACTACAATGTTTTTGGCCGCCAAGCCACCCCCGAACGCAAGCTCGAAGTGGAGTTAATCCTAACCACTCACCAACAAAATGGACTAAGCATGATATAAGAATAATGTATCAATCTGGTAGGTTTTGTATCAAGTGCTAGGAATTGATTTACACTTGCAGTCACGTTATTTCACATACTCGTGGGAAAAAGCCAATTCCAAAGTGCATCAAGCCTTATATACCAGTAATCTGGAAAGTGATTCGGATATAGACACGAAACGAAAAGTTCGAATGCCTTCGCGATTCGTGGAACAAATTTCTGATTCTGGTGATTAGAACTAAATACTCAATTACTATTGCAGTCTAATTTAATTTGAGCTAACATGAGACGTTGATATTCCGTACAAGAACTGTTAAAGTAACTATTTAGTGTTTATTACAGATGGAGATACTGACACGATACCGAAACGCGCAGCATGTGAAGATTTGGATCACTTTGCGACGCCTCGTCTAAAAAAGATCAGTGGAAAGAAGCCTCACTGTGAAGCCAGAGTTGAACTAAGTTCCGATGAAGGTTGGCATCCTTCTCTCAACTATCAGTCGTGTAGATCTTGTTATATGTGTGGGGAGAGTGGAATCATACCGTACAAATTGGTGTAGAAATTAGAAGACATCTCGGGCACTATTCCCTCTGAACTGAGCGCATCCACGGCGGCGCACTGCTTGAAAGTTGTCGTGCACAGAATAACGTGTGCCGCGCTCAAGAAAGCTGAAGTGTTCAGACTCGCGAAAAATTAGAGGGAACATTGGTCTCGAACTATAATGACTGAATATGGAAATTATGTTCCTTCAAGATGAGGATAGTGTTTTAGCAATCACATTTAGGATTAAAATGACGGGTGAAATTTATTTCACGTCGTTCTTGTAGGAATATAGGATTCAACCCATTTTGAGTAATTTGCGTTCATTACAGATAAAGATACTAGCACCGCACCGAAACGCTCGGCTGGTGAAGATTTGGAACACTTTGTGCCATGTCCTCGCGTAAAAAAGATAAGAACAAATAAAACATCACATCAAGCTGGAGTTGAAGAACAAAGCTGTGGTGGAGGTTAGCATCCTTTTCTGATTACTGCAGTTGTGCAGAATAGTTTATCCCACTCAAAAATCAGAATCGATAATTCGTCTGCAAAAAGTTGTTTCAGAGCTCTATATGGAAGTAACTGCTATTTTAGGCCATCCCAGCACATCAACGCAGTCTATCATGTCTTGTGTGTAGCCATAGGCGGCCACCTCATAAATTAAGATTAGGCGCCCGCCGTCTGCGATTTCAAATCATCAGCGCTGTCAATCAGCGAGTCCGTGATAGCGCGTAAATGCCAACTATCTACCATTAACCGATACGCGCGCGAATAATTGAATACGCAGTTTCGCTAGTGCTCAGAACGCCTCAGTAAATTGTAATCCGTGATTAGTAATCAGACAATTGAAGCAACCTCATTTACGATGTCGATCACTCGCCTGATCTGCAAAACACTTGCTGTATAGCATTTGAAGTTATTTAATTTTTTTTCAGATGACCATATAGGTCCAAGCTCGAGCCGAGATGCGAGCAAGAAAACAAACTTATATAAACTACTGGAATTGGTTCGTAGAGACATCAGTGGTGTCCGTGAAGACATTGATGGTCTACGCCGGCAAACAATGCAAGATTTCAAGAAAAATGAGTCACTTTTGCTGAATTACATAAGAGAGAGTACAAACCAACGATGACAGAAGTGCTGCTGTTGGCGCAAGGATTGAAGATATTCTTCATGAACCTTTTCAAGATGCCGATTCTTTGGAACTGTTCATGAATGAGAGATTAAATACGGAAAAGAAGAGGTCTGAAATGGTAAGGCACTAGACCAGTAGCTCCCAACTTTTTCCAACTTTTGCGCGGGCCACTATCCGCGCGAAGCGCGAAAATTTTTTGAAGTTCATAGGTCAATAATATTGTCACTTGACTATATTGCGGGCCTGCTGTATATCGCTGGGCTAAGTTTGCGAGGACTGGGCTATTAGGCGCATGGACAGATCGATATCGAAAGCTGTGACCAACATGCGTCAATCATTTCGTGCCTGGGTTTCATGGTCGACGGTCATACTGCGAGAGCAAACGCAAAGTCGCATATGTTGAACGACACCTTTTCTCGTAATAGCGAATATAGTTAGACTCAATCTGATAAATTAGGTGTTCTTACATTTTCACAAAAGGGCAACAATATTAAAAACAAGAAATCGAGTGACAACATATTGCGCTAAGCTTGTAGAAAATCTTTACCTTTGATAAATCTATCGCAAATTATTCTGCTCTATTGTAGTGTACGAAGATACACCAATATGTGAATGGCTGATGGATCGGTCAATGCGTTGGAACTGATATTTTAGTCATCACATCTCAAGTGTTGCAGTCACACTAATTAAATTTTTGGTTGGCCTTGCAAGCTCAAAATCTGTGCAATCCATTTTTGATGATATTAGAAATTTTGGAAATTACCTCGCGGGCCACGGGTTGGCCGGCCCTGTGTTATGCGGTAGGATAGAGTCGAGAGGTCAGACGCTGCAGCTCTCTTCATACACGGTCGACTTCGATAACGAAATTACTGCCCTAATCATGAAGTGAGGACCTTGAAACTTGGTACAGTATTAGATAACATCATATACCATACAAAATCTTGTCACCCATCTCGATATGAAACATCGTCAAAATCAACATATACCAATACCGGCTTTTGCACTGAATCAGTACTGAAAACGGATCGAAAATAACAATCTTGACTACCCAAGTGAAACGTGAACGAGAGATTTTTTTTTCTGTGTCCACACCACCTTTGAGTACACTCTGATACCACTACAAAAAGGTCAGACAAATTTGGTCATGAATCATTATGTTAGAAAAAGAAGTCTGAAAGACCAATTGTTCTTGCCAAGTAGGCTACTTTCTGTCTCAGAAATAAGACCCAAATTGATGGAAAATAGACTTAAACTGGAAACTGAGCAGTCAACGCAATGACTTGGACTCAGACTCGAGTCATAAAACCATGGCTCGACCTCGACGCTCTGCTCGATGAGTTGGACTCGGTGGTGAATTGAAAATGACTCGACTTGAATCTAGTCAAAACTTTTAAAGTGGGATTGACTTGTGACTTGGTTACAACCCTGCTCACTTATTAAGACTGAAATTGCTGAAAATGAGACCAAATTTATATATTTTTTGTAGTGTAGTCAGGCATGTACAATGTACATCAACATACTCTTCAGCCCTCGATGACTTGGATTTCATGATTGATATATTTCATTCGCCGCATTCTCTGTTCTATTTTGGGATATTTGTCGACTTATATAGTGACCACATACTCCGCTGCGGAGGAGTTGAAACTGTTGGCTTGGTAATGTCATTTTCGGGCCATAGCATAGATATGTTTTCATCCACTGCTGGATTTGTTTGCCACACAAGCCACCTTAAATTAGGAACCTTTTGCTTCAATACAGAGATAAAGTCATGAATCTCTGCTATGTCATGTAAAAGGCGGAGCCGTCATCACACAATGTGCCAGTACCGGTACTTCAAAACATGTTATATTTTTGTTAGCCCATTTGTCTTAGTCTTTATAATGGCATGTCCACTGTCCAGGTTAGGAACTTTGCTTTATATAGCGACTTACGCATGAATTCTTTTTAGTGGAACTGCAAGATACTACTTACACAGAAGGAATGAGAACGAGAAAAAGAAACAATTGGAAGTTTGGCCGGTGGTGGAATTAATTCACGTTTTCTTGAGACCACTCGTGTTACTGCATGTCTTCTAAAGAAGAATTAGACCTCTAGCAGCAATATTTTTCCATCGATAACCACTTCATCGTGATATCATGAATGAATATACAGTTTGTTCCAATGTCGTTTTGGGGATGTGAAGAAAATGTTGCGATATTTTTGCATCGGGTTGCTTTGCGATAGGTATGGATGTACGTGAATTTACAAGCTGGTATGTAATCCTGATTTACAGGGACAGCATGTAGGTAGGTAGGCGGTAAAATGACAGTCTCGATCGCAAATGTACAGGAGAACATGTAGATTAGATATACCGGAGGTGACTGTAACATTACAGTCTGGCGTGTAAAGTGAGATTACCGGACGAGTGTAAGTTAAATTTACATTGACTAACGGTAATGTTAGCTTACCACGAAATGTCTGGCTACCGTGCTTCCAAACATTTCGCGGTAAATCGAGGTTTTTATTTTTTACAGTGTAGTTTGGGATATTTGAAAGTTAGTAGTTCTAGTTCTAATTGCAGATTTTGAAAAGTTGACAGTACTAGTTCAGGGCCGGCCAACCCGTGGCCCACATGTGGCCCGAGAGTTAATTTCCGAAATTAGTAGTATTATTAAAAAATGGATTGCACAGATTGTGAACTTGCAAGGCCAATCAAAAATTTGATTAGCCTGGCCGTAACACTTGAGATGTGATGACTGAAATGTCAGTTCCGACGCATTGGTAGATATATGAGCCAGTCACATTTTGGTAGATCTTCGTACACTACAATAAAGCAGAATACTTTGCGATAGATTTAACAAAAGTAGAAGTTTTCTACACGCGTAACGCAACATCTTGTCACTCGATTTCTTGCTTTTAATATTGTTACCCCTTTGTGAAAATGAAAGAACGCCTAATGTATCAGATTGAGTCTAACTATATATCTTCGCGACCTTGCGACCTCCCGTTTGCGCTCGCAGAAAGACCGCCGACTATGAACCCAGGCACAAAATGATTAACGCATGTTGGACGAAGCTTTCGATATCGATATGTCCAGGTGCCGAATAGTCCAGTCCTTGCAAACTGAGCCCAGCGATATACAGCAGGCTTGCAATATAGTCAAGTGAGAATATTATTGATTTATCAACTTAAATTTTTTCGCGCTCGGCGCGGCTAGTGGTCCGCAGAATAGTTCGTCAATCGAATGTGGCCCTTTGGCTGAAAAGGTTGGCCACCCCTGTTCTAGTTGCTAGTTTAAAAAATTGAGTACTTCTAGTTAAAGTTGCGCATTTTGAAATTCTAGTACTTTGCACAAGTCTGAGTGTTGTAGAGGGATAAAAAGTTACCATAGTAACATTTGTACCAAACATGCATTTGCTGCATTCAAATTTTTCAGGATGACTTCATGATTGGGAGCCAGAGGGTTCCGTACTAGCCTACATAACTGACGAGGCAGCCTATCCCTTTTAGCCCCGGCTCGTGAAGCCTTTTCCCTGAAATACAAACAGAGCAGGAGCTAATTTCAAATATGTAATATAAATCTCCTTTCTGCTGCCCTTAAAATTCACAATTGCTTTTTCGGAAACTTGAAAGTACGCATGAAGGTTGAAAGATTTTGGTCGACTGAAGGCGCGGTGTTCGGCTTTGCTCAGAAACTGCAATCCGCTAAGGCCAGAATGATACAGAGGATGGTATACGCAATGAAGACAAGACCTGGTGATGATCCAAGTATCGCTGGCCCAGATGTCGGAAATGCCCTGTATGACTTTCTCAATAAACAGTGCTCTTGCTTAACCAGATGTGTTTGTGCTGTTTCATTTTATTCACGAGAGAAACTATAACTTCATGCACAGTTCCACCTTTTTCATCAGTATCCTCCATCTAGATCTGCGAAAAGATCAGATTAGGTTACACTTGGATAACAAAGGAATAACTTGGTTGTAACAAAAAAATGAAGGCATAGGTGAAAACCAAATTATGGCTTGGATGATGTACGATGGTTTACCAGCCCATTGGTTCAATTTTGGTTAGTGATTCAGAGCCAAGGACATCATTCTCTGCTGTGCTGACAACTATCAAAGCAGATGTTAGAAATCCCATTTTCAGTAGGCGTATATGACGGTGACTAACCTAAAGTTTTCAGGCAACTCACCCAATGCTGCATCATTAGGAGATGGTGTTCTACCTTTTTATCCGTGCTCTGCTTACAAAACCACAGAAAAAAGAAGCTGACTGGTAGTCTGTGACTACGTATTGTGAGCATACAGAATATAAATCCAAGAATAATGCATTCCCAACACCATTACACAAGAAGATCAAAATGCCGCAGGTAGCTGACCTCGAAATACAAGCAGCCTGAATGAACAGCGCGTTACCGTAACTAGAAGTTTGATTAACAGCGTTCCGGGAACCCAGCTGCGTCATTCGTGTTCATACTCAGTCGGTCCCGTAAAAATCTCCGAAAATAAGCGCGTTCATACCGCCCCGAAAAACCAGTGTTATGTTCACATAGAGGGGTTCCGGTAAACATTTTCGAGAAATGTTATTCCCGGAACTCCGGTATGAAAAGGGCCACACTGTGCCAACATACTTTTCTCCCCGTCATTAAAGACAGTATTGGAAAACGATTTTGAAATCTTTTTCATGTGAGACTCATCCCCTGGTTTTCCATATACCTGTTTAATGTAGCTCTACCAATTTTGTACTGACGGCATTCTTTTCTCCCTCCCATGCTTTAACGTTTCATATTGCCAATCTCAGATTTGATTCTGAAAACTGGCTTCTTATGGGTTTCATGATTTACTTTCAAGTGATTGTATATGGGAGGGATAAGACCAACACCTGTATTCTAGATATAAATATATTTAATAGAATCATTCAAATATTGGTTTCAGGTATATGTTATGCTGTCCCATACCCCAGCCTACTCTTTACTACAAAGGCGACAACTCGAGTAACACATCATTCTGCACCACTAGTCGATCACATATACACCAACTTAACTGTGTGTCCTATTCATCCTTGTGTCATCCATATTGATCTTACAGATGATTATCCAGTTTTACCTGATGTTGTTACTAAATCACCACTATTTCAAAGTAGTTATATTTACAGAAGACTGCCTACAATGGAGTCCAAGCATTCGTTATTAGCTGAATCATTCGAGTATATTTTCCTGGAAATGATCTTCAGCCGCTCACCAAAGAAAATCTTGATGCCAAGTCCGAAAGTTTTTCTGTGTCAGATCACTGACCTCGTCAATAGACACATTTCTATCCAGCGCCTTACTCGTAAACAACGCAAGTTACATCTCAAACCTTGGATCACACCAGGTATTCTTCGCTCTATTAGGAAAAGAAATAAACTTCATCGTATATATGGATTACAAAGGGTTCAGATATGGATCGAATCAAGCATAAAACATATGCTAATAAATTAAACCAGATCAAATTCAAGGCAACAAGAATCATAGATTTACCAATATTTCAATCAACATAGTGCTAACCAAAGACAAATGTGGCGTGGAATTAAGAATCTGATCACTCCTTCCTCGCAAAAATCAACCAAACCATCCCAAATTATTGATGAAAATGGACTGGCGATTTCTGATCCTGCATGAATAGCGTGCACCTTCAACAAATATTTTACATCCATTGGTCCAAATCTTCCCACAACAGATGTATCTCTCCTTCATTCCAGAGCAATGCCAACAGCATGTTCATGTTGCCAGCGAATGAACACGAAATTTATGAAATTATTAGAAATATGAAGGGTGGTAAGGCAGAGGGTTATGATAAGTTAACAGTTGAACTGGTCAAAGTAATTACACCAGCAACATTTGCATACATTTGCCATTTCTTCAATCAGTGTGTAGAAAATGGAATATTCCCTAACGCACTTAAAATAGCAAGGGTGTTGCCAGTTTATAAAAAAGGGGACACAAGCGACATGTCTAACTATAGGCCCACTCGCGGATTTTAAAATGAGGTGTAACAAATTGACCGTCATTATGACGTCACACTAGCAAAGCATTGCCCATCGGCCGTATACACCAGGGGCGGCCAATATTTACGGCCAAAGGGCGACATGAGATTTACGAACCATTGCGCGGGTCACTTAATGTTAATAACCATTTGTTAGGTAACGGACTCAGGTCCCAGCCGCTGCGAAAATTTCCAAAAGTTTATGAACGTATTCGGTCAATAATAATGTCACTTGAATATATTACGGGTCGAATCTAAATACCGGTAAGCTCATTTGGCAAGGACCTGATCAATCGGTTCTTGGGCATATTTAATATCGAATATTTCGGGCTTCAGCAAATATGCGTCTAACATTTTGCGCAAAGGTTTTAACGCCAACCATATTTCTGCCATTGCAGACTAGAACAAAGAACATGTTCGACGACACGTTCTCTCATAATTTCGAATATAGTCAGGCTCAATTCTGTAAATTGGGAGTAGGCTATTTTTAAATTTTCATCTTCAGGGGGTACCAATACTAAAACAAAGAAATCGGGTGACAATAATCGCGAGAAGTTCTAAGAAAAATATCAAGTCAAATAAATCGGCCACGAAATATTATACTGTTTGGTCATATACGAAGATCTATGGAAATGTGGCTGGCCCCTAGCTACGTCAATGCGTTGGAACTGATATTTTAGTCATCGACATCATACATTCCGTGGTCAGGCTAATCAAATTATTAGTCGGCCTTGCCAGTTCACAATGAATTACCTGGCTAATTAATCTTTTTCTTATAAATAATTTCGAGAATTACGGCGCGGGCAATTCAAAACCTTCTCGGGGCACGGGTTGATCGCGCTGGTATACATTATACAGGAATGGAGTGGAACATAGGTCATGAATATGGCCATCTGTGATAAGAGCTCTGGTGATTGCTATTTGCTAGGGTCTGCAATAGATTCCTTCACGAGCCGGATGAAATCATCTGGCGGGCCGTGTGTGGCCTATCAAGAATGTGTTTGACAGCCCTGCTATATTGTTAGGTCGGTGCGGCTATCTGTTTATGTGTTTTAATCAGGTCCGAAACAACATTTTTTCTGCCCCCTTCCCCCCAAGAAAGCACTGATCTTGGGCCCAAGTCGATGTAACTTGTTAGGCACTTACTTTACGCATTTGGCTGTTAAATTTTATGTATGAATTATGTCAATAATATTAGTTCTTCCATATATTAGGCTACTATAAAATGCACCAGCATGTTGCACATCCCGTGATGTCCAACCTTTTATGGTCGCGACCTCATTTTTCACTTAAAAATGTTCCATGGCATATGCTCAAAACTTGATAAGCTAATGACTAAAAAATTCAGCTTGCCCAAACTTACTCACGGCCTAGGAAGCTGATCTCATCCAACATCATCGCGATCCCCAGATAAAGGCGAACGACCCCGAGATTTGGAACCACTGTCTGTGACTGAAGCATCCAATCGGCCTTAACCCACTCTAGGAATATACCGTTGACTTATAAATGCCATTACAATCGGACTTATTTCAGCAAATGATGGGTATTTATACTTATTTTGATTGCGTTTTTAGCGAGCGTAGTGCCTGGTGCCCATGCTAATATCAATATACGTTGCATTAACTCGTGCGCGGCGCGAAGAACAATTTTGAATAGCATAAATATGCTAGAAAATAATATTGTTTATGTTGATTTACGAAAAACTTTTGAGTATGCTTCAAGCCTTCAAAATTCCAGACATTTAGGCATATTTTAGAGATTCCCCCCGGACGCAGATTTTTCAGTGAAATTCCGGACATGTCCGGGAAATTCCGGACGTATGGCAACCCTACTCTACTATATCCAAACCAATTTGGATTTCGTTCTAACTGCAATACTAACGAAGCAGTACTCAACATTCTGCTTCAATATTATTCAACAATATCTAAGAATGAAATTGGCTGTAGTTTTTTTCTGGACCTTCAAAACGCTTTCGACACAGCAAACCACAGTCTTTTACTTGATAAATTATTTCGATAGGGGATGAGAGGCTCTCAGCATAAGCTAATACAATCCTATCTATCACATCGCATGCAATATCTTGATGATTTATCTTCTGCCAAGTCTGCTTCATCTTTAGTCACATGTGGTAGGCCTATCCCTAAGGATCGTATCGCTGCACAATGTATCATATCTTTATTTCAATTTTGTTCAATAAAACTGTCTGTCTGTCTGGTGGCCAATTGATCACGCATATATCACGAGTAGCGCAGTCTATTGTTAGTATAGCTCAGTGGTACGAATCATATTATCTGGCAAGACGTTCTTGAGCGACCACGCCAATAGTGGCCAAGTCGGACTTCTGTTTATTTACAGTGGCGCTCTTGTCGAAGGCGGACGTGGTTAGCTCTGGAGATCAGAATTGAGTCGCGCATTGCTGTTAGTCAGTTGAGTTACTTTTGAGGCGCAAATAGCCCGTTTAATTTATTTTGGATGGTATAACCATTCTAGAGTCACAGATAAATCAGTTAGTGTTATTTGTCTTCGAGGTACGGTAAATCTCCAGATTCGATACCTGATCTATCTGCAAAATTTCAATTTGATGTGGAATGTAATAACACGGAATTACCCAGCAGCTATTTTAGCGAATGGTAGCCTACACCGTACCTGGTACATCATAAGCATTTGGCTCAAATTTCAGCCAAGGGGTAGGCTACACGAGATATTTAAAAAAAGGTTGGGATCCACTGACATAGGACCAGCGGTGACATGTTGGATCGTGGTCCGGTAATATTGAGGACTGACTAGTATTTACTCAGTAGAAACTGCTTGTATTTCGACATGAATGTGGTCATACTCGACGACAGTCGGATAGCTGGCGAGATATAATTGGAACAGTTGTGGTCCTGCACACTCGATCCACAGTGGTTATCAAATTCTTCAAGACAAGGCCTTATAATGGAAAATTAAAGCCTCCTAACAACAATCGAAAAAAGGTCCGATAATGAGTGACCAGGGTGTTCTCAATCAAAGCGTATAGTTGTATGACAAGAAAGATGTCTCCGCCAACCCAGACTGTGCCGTGCAATTCAATACTGCTCAGAGTGAAACCAATCGTTCAAGATGATATTTTCAACGCATGAAAAATCCTTCTGGATATGTGTAGTCATTCGCATGGTTTTAGCACCTAGAGTTAGGATATTTTGGCGTTTTTGGTTAGTCTAGCCCAGTGGTTCCCAACGTGGGCGATATCGCCCCCCAGGGGGCGATTTGTCGGTCCAGGGGGGCGAAAATAGCCAAGGGGGCGATAGGGGGGCGAAAACGGAAGAAGGGGGCGATAGGGGGGCGATGGCGCGTTGAAATGGCTGTATTGGCGTCCATGGCCGTAACTGCCACACCCAAACCCCCAATTGGGATGGGGGTCCAAGCTCGAAGGGGGCCCACAATTTTTTCGTGAATTACCATTAATTATAGAGTATTATTTTGGAAATTTAGGCAACTTTTCAAAAAAATTTTGCGCTCCGCGCCATTTCGTGGTCGGGTGTTTCTAGCTTATTGGATGCCCTTCCTCCAAGTAATAATACGCATGAGTTATAGAAATGGGCATCTCGGCATCAGCCAGTATCACACCATGACGCACCAACACATATGAAGTTTCAGGCCATGTAACATGCGACTCCGAGAAGTGTGCTAGAACGAGAAAACTTTGGCAGAAAAGGACTGCCTTTATGCCGACCGACTTCGATATATATACGATATACATATATATTTAATTCTCCATAGGCGCCTAAATGGATGGCACCAAATGTTCCTGTCCTGGCAATCAGAACCCCACAAAAATGCCATCTCGCAGAGAAAAATTAATTGCCAGTGCAGAAATACCAATTTGAAATCGTGTGCGTCTTCTAGTTTAGTACGTATATGGGCGATTTGAATATCTTTTGACATAGCAGACAGACCACGAAATGTCAATACGTAACGAACTCACTGCGCAGACCCTTGTACAACAGTGCGTAACGACTAAAATAAGGTCATCATTTCGGATTTTTTGTGCGCAACTTAGATCATCTGTGCGCACTGCGAGACCATGTCAGCACTGCGCAGCTTCGAGGGAACATTGCCCACGGGTCCGCCCGAGTATGTTCAATTATTTTCTGTGGGCCCTAAATTTTCCAAAACACCTCACTCAGCTTTACCGGTAAATCTGAATACATGAGCAGAGAGAGGATAAGAAATTGACAGTAATATATATGCAATTCCCCATCATATTGACCGATTCAATCATGAATAATATAAATTTTTCGCGCTTCGCGCGAATTATGCCGGCTAACTGACGAGTCCAACAATTTGTGCTGAGAAGTAGCGGTAAAGAGGTATCGGGGGAGTTGGGTATGAGGGGTGCTGAAGTTTGCTTTATCGCCCTATGGAGGGGGTCAAGACCAACATATAGAGGGGGCTGACAAAGTGATGTTACGGTATTTTTGGAATCAAGTCGGAGAAATCAGCTTTTTTGTTAGTCAACTCACCCAAATTTAGCTGGGAAAGTGTAATTTCGATGTCGAGCTGAAAAGTTGACCTTTTTTCTTAGTCAACTGGCCGGTGATTTCAGTCTATATGCCCATTTTTCGGTTCCCAATATTTGGGGGGCGATGATCGGTGTGGAGTTTGAAAAGGGGGCGATGAGTCAAAAAAGGTTGGGAACCACTGGTCTAGCCGCTTATTAGCCCGCTTGCCGCTAGCTAGAACATTCCAGGCCATGATATATAAGAATAATGCTTCGGGGTCTGCGGAATTATTCTTTGCGGATCGACACTAAAAATCATCTACATTCAGTCAACATTTTAAAAACAAACCCTGACTGCATGCATGATCTGTCATAAAGCTAAGTCTAATGTGTCAGGTTTTTTTCAGAACTATCTAATTTGTAAGTAGTAATGGCTGACAGTAGAGCTAGAGAAAAGCAGATTTGGGACAAGTGACGGAGGATTATGGAGGACTCTGAATTTGCAGGTGAATTTGCTGGGACATCTGTCCCCCTCAAGGTAGCAGTACCTCTAACTCAAAATAAAGATCCGCTACAGCGATCGCTGCTATTCTCCGATGCTTGTACCCTTCTCGCTGCGGATGATGCTGCCGAATCGTTGAAGACGGGTGCAATTGTCAGCCTCTGCATGGCTCAGGCGGTAAACCAGGATGTATACTTCGGAATAATAGCTCAAGAACTAGCTTTGAAGGTAACTCAAGTCCATTTACCTGACCGGTTGATTGGTGACGATAACAAAGTCATGGCTCGACCCCTTGGCACTCTTGGTACCACTCATCACACCATGGCAACTGTCATGAACGATAATGCGGACAGGGTAATGGCTGTCGGCTTCCAGCTCCGAGCTGTCGGGGATGAATTGCAGAAAACTGCTTGGACCCAAATAATCATGTGTCTCCACAAGATCAATTCAAAGCCAGGCACTCGTGTAAACGAAGTACGGAGGCTGTTGGACAATGCCCGGAGGGACGTATCTAAGAACGGGTTATTTACAGAAAGGGCACTGGAAAACATTTGCAACCATCTTGCAAAGTCGTATGCTTCGAGGAAAGTGATTGCACACCTTGTTGTGAATTTACACGATATGGAAACTTCCGTAGGCCTACATGGTAAACTGATTCGGATAGCAACTTCCTTAGAAGGAAAGGGTTTGCAAGGCTTCGAAATAACTGTAAAATACGCACGATCGGCCGATTACGAAGAGTTAAAGAGCTCGAAGTATGCTTGGGATTTTGACACTCTAACTAGGCTCACTCAAAAAATGAAAACGCTGGGACCTATGGGCCCGTACATCGGACTCATAGCTCCCGATGAGGCGATACACTTCCACACCAACAATTATAAAAAATTGTTTTCCTTCGCCATCGGAGCAGCAAGAGAACTGGGAACCATCATGGCAGGTTATACTGTTGACCCGAGCCGAATCGATACCCTTGCAGAAAGGGAGGGTCATAACGCAGTGAGAAACACCAGGAGATCCTTAGTCAACAAGAGAGCGTGATATCCTGAAGATGGGAGTGATTTATGAAGAGAAAAAATTGAACAAGATATCGCGTCAAGCCGGCACCGACTTTCTAAAGATTTTGACGTATCCAAGCAAATTCCACCCACCCGACGAATGACGCAACTTCTATGATCGTGAGAATAAATTCATTAACCGCTTGGTGGAATTTCTTGTTGCACAGATAGACATGACAGGCATGGATTAGTTCGTCAAACATAAAATTTAACTGGAAGGGACGATATTACTGTAGTGATACAGTGTATTACTTGAAAAATTTACCAATGGTCAGTCTACAACCGTCGGATAACCCAGGAGTCAAAACACAAATCCCCTAAAAACAGCAGTTGTAGCAACATTCTAGTGCAGTGCTTAATAAGCTTCATTCGCCCTTTTTTTGTAAAATAAATTTCATTTGTCAAACTAACCAAAAATTGTTATACAAAAAGAAGATGAAAATATAACATTTAGTTGATCAGATTTGCAACAAATTGGCTACTATGAAAATACAATATTTATTTGATCAGATTTGCAACAAATTGGCTACTATATAATGAGTCATTTGATTGCTCAAGATACAAAGGCTACTATTTTCGCTCGTTTTGATTTCAACAATTTCACTAAAAGCCTTCTCGGCCAACCAAACTGTTGAGTTTTGTACAAAAACGTCTATTAGTGCTTGGATGGCCAGGTCTTGAAATCTGTCCTGAGTTCCTATACAATAGACAACGTATTTTTTCACAATTGAAAAATGCTTGGTGGAAGAAATCTATTTTAAGAGCTGACAAGAAGGTCTAGGAGGCTCCAGTGTCGAAAGGGTGAAAAACTCACTTGTTTGTGTTCAAGCTTTTGCATTATGTCTTGGAAAATAAGGTCCAAACGATGAAGGAGAGTAGGTACATTAGAGCTCGCTACCTTATGATAAGTTGCTCCAACTTTTTTTTCGATTTCCCATTTTCTGTCTCACGAGTATGTGGGAAGAGCAAATGAACTCACGATACTGTGTGTTCTGCTCTTGAGCTTAATCTAACTTGAGAATTAATAACAGTTTAATAACGTCAAAGCAGCTTTTTGGACTAACATCAAAACTTCAGTTTTCGTGGCATCTCACGAGTCACGACCCTAGCCTCACCCATGAGAGAGAGAGAGAGAGTCTTTATTTTTCATCAAACCAAAATACATAACACACGGCAGTGGTGGTGGTACAGAAAATATGCATGCACAGTATTCGGTATTAGATAAGAATGATCGATAAGACCGTGAGGGTCATCTAGTCTGATCACACCAGCATCAAACAGGTACACTTGACTCTAGGAATTCATTTTTAATATTACAGTAGCAGCCTATATGCTACGATTCTACGGACATGTATGACAATGTCTGACGTACGCGATCTCAAATTAGACTGAATTGAATTCCTCTGCGTGTCGCAGTTGTATTACTGCAGTCTACTCGGATTGCGAAAACGGGACTATTCCTTGCCGACAACGGAGCACATCCAGATCGAAAGGTTTGGATATCTAGCGTCGGTCATTTTCGGCCAAGGTTTTGTCGACGCTTATGTTTTGGCACCGCATTTAAATCAGCGGTTTCTTGGTCAGAACTTTACGTCTTCTACGCCTCATGTACCCCGACGCAGAAGGGGTTGGTTGGCCTCGAAATGAATGAGTCTCACAGACCTGATCTCGCTCGTTGCACATGTCTAGTCCCTACACTAGTTCATCTCAACGGTTATCGACCATATTTACCAGTCGGACAAATCTTATGATGAAGCCATATCTTCTGCGTGTCTCGATTATTGGCTACAGTACCACCACCGTGACCTTAGATTCGCAAAAACTATATCGCAGGATTTTTTGCAATAAATTCAACAAGCATTAACAGATAGCTCTGGTACCGTGTTGACCAAAAATTATACCCTTTTCGGTTCATACCTTGATAACCCTTGAAGGGGTAAAAATTTGCGTTACAATAACTTGCAAATGCGAGTCTTTAATGATGGTATTTACTACTATCCTCGTGTCTCGCACTAATCGAACAGTTATTACGATAGATTGTTTAGCAAAAGAAAGCAGGAAGTCAATTCGACGTCATTTTTTTTTCAGCCTGTCGCAGGCTCGGACGGGCTGATATACTGTATTTCTGCCACTACACAAGCTTCCAAACCAGGCTTTTGGCTACGTAACAATTATAATGAGAAAATATTAATTAACTACGGCTTATGAGCGATTAGTGGTGGGTCATAAGTTAAACAAGCTTTTACAATTTCGTCGCTACAACAAAAGTTAGACTGCCCTTGAATTTCCTATTAGTTTTATTTGAATTATTTCAGGTCAAAAAAATCGGCGCTTCTTCGATATACGCCCGAGATCAAAACAGTGTTCCCCATGATACCCGTAAATGTTTCTCCATGAACACGATAAAATTTTATAAACGTCAAAATATTTTTTTCCGCATTTGAATAGACGGATATTAGGGTTGCGGGAATGAATATATTGGTGCTGGATGTGGGTTAGGGTCAAAGTCGGGATTAAGTTATCCCAATATACAGGGTTGTAACCAAGTCACATTGTTCCGAGTCACGAGTCAATCTTACTTTTGTGGTTTTGACTCGAGTCAAGTCGAGTCATTTTCAATTCATCAAGTCACCGTGTAAAGCAGTGGTTCTTAACCTTTTTTCCTCCAGCGCCCCCTTTCAAAAATTATCGTGCTCCAGCGCCCGCCCCCCCCCCAACTTCATAATGTAAGGAATGTAATAAAGACAATGAGTAAGAGGGAGGGCACCTCGTCAACCCCCTAAAAACGATTGATTGCCTTGTGCACCCATAGCATGATAAACCGAACTTCTGAGGGCTTCGCCCCCACGAACCCCATATCGTGTTATCGATGGTCAGCAAAGTTTGTGTGGCCTGGTCGCCCTAGGTACCAAAATTTTCTATAATGCATGAATGAATAGGTGGTAATTACATATATAAGTCGCTATAAACTTTTTATCCTCTCAGCCCACGTAATCAGATTTACCAGTAGCACTGAGTGAGCTGTTGTATAGGAAAATAAAGGGCACATAATTAATAATTAAACATATTCGGGCGTGCCCGCAGGTACAAATATACGTTACCAGGGCCGTAAGAGCACTTCGTCAGCCCCCCAACCAAACAAAAAACGTTGGTCCTAGGCCCCCCTCGGGTGATAAACCAAGCTTCCGGGGGACTTCACTCCCAGACCCCGATTAGACTGTCCTCTATTTGCTGATAGCCTATTAGGTATCTACATTAAGCGTCCATTTACTGAGGCAGCTATTCTCGCCTAGTTGCGCGAAGCGCGAAAAATTTCACTAATTAATGATTGAATTGGTCAATATCATCAAGAATTGCATGTAAATTGAGATTAATTTTTATCGTCTCTCTGCTCACGTGAACGCATTTACCGGTAGAGCTGAGTGGGGTGCAATGTTTCCTCTAAGCTGCGCACGTGCGCAGTGCTGACACGGTCTCTGCGCACAGAAAATCTAAGTTGCGCACAACAACTCCGAAGTTATTACCTTTTTTCAGTCGTTACGCACTGTTGTCCAGGGGTCAGTGCAGTGAGTTGTTGAGTGTGCGCAGACTTATCAAAACTTAAAGCGAACATTGGGAGGTTTCTTGGAAACTGTTGGGCCCGTTACTAATAATTAGACATATTCGGGCGGGCGAACCCGTTGGTATGACTTTGTTGCATGATGTTATTTCGTGACACCCTGTCTGCAATATCAAAAAATATAGAATCGCTCAACGGGGAAATCGCCCAACAGGAATATCCCTGTCGCCCAATCGTACTAAACTAAAAGATGCACACGATTTCAGATTGGTTTTTCTTCACTGACATAAACTTTTTCCCTGCCAGATGGAATTCGTCTTCTGGGGTTCAGATTGCCAAGACAGGAACATTTGGTGTCAGTCATTTAGGCACCCATGGACAATTAAACCTATATGTATTTTGAAGGCAATATCTAACGAAGTTTTCGGTGTTAATTTGCTCTGAATACTCATTAAAGATATGAATTCACGTCTAGATACCAGCTGATAGAGAATCAACAGATGCATGTTTATGTAGACGTGCAGTTTTTCTTTCACATTATCAGGTGTTCGACTAAAAAAAGGTCAGCTTTCCTGCTCAGCTCCCGAAATAGCCGCCGGATCGTTACTACTATGGGAGAAAATTTTGGATTAATTACAAATAGAGATTTTCGAATTTTACCGGCTACCTCATGATAATGTTATATGGTGTAAAAATAAAATTCATAGCAAAATTGGTTCGATTCCAACTAGAAAAAGAGAATTTATTAGAGTGGAATATTTTGGATATCTCAAAATAGTCGGCTTACTACCAGCATGTAATATATTATATGAAATAATTTCTCACCAAACACACTCCCTTTATTTTCAAATATTTTCTCCTCTCATATCATTGATTCTACTTTTTAAAATTAGGCCAGATTCAGTGTTCTTTTAATGCAACATAACAATTTTACCAGGTAGCCACCCAGTAAAATAAATAAGAAGTTATTTGTGAACAACCCTATACACTATACTTCCATACCATACCATACCTTACCATGCCCTGATCGCAGGGATGGGCAAACTACGGGTCGCATGCGGCCCGCAAGAGTCTGGAGAAACTTTGAAAAAATATTGATAGACTGTGAACTACAAATCGAAATAATGAAGGGATCAACTATTTCTTAGTATATTCCACAATGGTTTTCAAACTGGTGGGCGCCCCCCTCGGGGCGTGAAAGCATCTGAAGGGAGCCGCGAAGCGAACTCAACTGATTTTTTTTTTCGCGCTTCGCGTGATATACATCCAACTCATACTCAATACTTAACATACTTACTTATCGATTACAGATATGGCTCTTCTATTTATTGTATAATATCAGCACGGCAGAGGGATTATAACAATTTTGAGTGAGTTTAAATAAATGAACTTAAATGGGGGGGGGGTGAATTTTTACGAAAATGGCTGATTTCAAATCGTATTTTAACATACTTCTAATTCGAAATCAGACTAAAGCAATTAGTTTAGCACTACCTTACGGCCTTGAAAAGCGGGACATTTGGCTGACTGGCCGGGACAAGACGTTAAAAAGCAGGACAATCCCGCCTAAAACGGGACGTATGGTAAGCCTATTCATGTACAATGTACATTTTCGGAATCAGTGCGACAGTAGCATTCAAATAAGATAAACTTTATTCAAGTTGAGCGCCCAGGTCGTCAGCCATGCGATTAGCAATTACGTTGCGTTCAGATTGCTCACCAGCATTTTACTCCTATCAAGCAAGCGTGACGACGGGTGTTGCGTATCTATTATCCGTAGGTTAGTTATCTGTAATAGACCAGTACCTATTATATCAACTGTTACCGTTTTGTTGGTGCACTTGCTGGTCATTCTATTCGGAGTGGTCTGGTATTATCTGTTCCTAAGTAGATTAAGTACCTTCTCATTGCGCTTATTGGCCGTAGAAGAATGTAACCACATACATTCACCTAACATTTCGATTTTAGGACGAAGAATTTTGTATACAAGACCCAGGGTCTAGTTTTCTGTTTCTGCGGAAGACACTGCAAATCCACTTTGGTATGTCGTTGAAGTCTTGGTTGGCTATGATAAGGCCAATTGTTCGAAAGCCTTGGGTGAAGCTTAAAAATGAATATATTGAGTTACCACCAATTCTCCAATACCAAGTTCTCGATGAGGCGTGCCATACGAAGCAACAGATGATGCGCGAGTACTCGAGGTAACTTCAAAATCACTATTCGAATAGTTTGGTTAAGGAAACGCGTTTTAAACGAATGCTGCCCGACCTTCATCCAGCAACAACTTTCTTGGAAGGAAAGCAAGTGCCGTCTGGAGATCGGTTCAACAGCCGATGATGAAAAAATATTGAAGGACCTTGCGGGTGAAAATATTCGATATGGGTTGAAGAAATTCAAGGGCGAGGACAGTCAATGTTGCCGAAATCAATTTTTTTTTTAAAAAGTAGCCTAGAGGAGAACGGACCAAGAAATAGGGGAAGTTCGTTAGTCCTCAGATATAACATGACTACTTGCGTATGTGACGTGACTATTTCCGTATGTTTAATAAAATGGAATACAATTTACAAACAATTGCCTGCCAGGTTTATCTATATGCGCACTATCTTGTGTAGAACAGACTGGTCTCAATATTATAATGAAAGAGACCGAAATCTGGTGGAAGCTTTGATGCGGAAATATTTTCGAGCAAGGGCTTATATTCACTGTCGTGCGCGTACAAGTACCATGTCGTCATCAGCAAGTCTGCGGGACAACCTGAAGAAATATTCCCACTAATACAATAAATGATCTATACCACATTGGCAACTCGGAATCACCATTGTGCGAGCATTGCGGCGAAACGGTCGAACATCATATTATGATCTGCTCAGTGCTCGCATCTGACTGAGATAAGAAGAAAGCTACAACGTAACGCGCAGACAAAGAACGTACCTTTCCAGCTATATAGCCTTTCAACGGGTTCGCCTTTCGCCGATCTACTGGACTTTGAACGAGAGTCAAAGCGTCGCATTTAACTATAGAGCAGGGGTGGGCAAACTTTTGAGCTCGCGGGCCGCATTCAACATCTGAATCCATTCGCGGGCCGCACTATGTAAACTTGGGATTAAATACCAAAAAGCAATATTGATGGTATTTGATTACATAGTGAGGACATGGAGATAATATATATGCTTACTTAACAAACCAAATATTGCTATGATGATATCGTACACGCGCCAGAAACAATGGCGAGATTTCATAGGCTGGTCGATCAGTCCAATTTGTCAAAACTATAGTGATAAAAGTCTGTTGTCCCGGTTCTCAGAACAGGATTCAAATTTAAATCTGTGAGCAGTAATCTGTTCATAGATTTACTAATTCCACTTTTGGCTCAGTTCCAGGACACACAATGCTGACGGCATCGTAAGAATCTTAGCTGCAAACGCGCTTCTACTATATGTGTAGATAAAATATAAATACTCTAATTCTACGCATACAGAGAACGAATCTATTTAAGACACGCTCAAATCGTTTTTATAGGCACATCACTGAAATAATTAAAATTGGAGTGGCCAATCTGAAATCACTGCCGTGATCCGAATTACGTCTATCTCGTTTAGGATTTCTGTGATGTTTAGCAGTTGAAACCTTTAAAACTGCGTGGGCTTTGAGATCGGGCTGTCGCGCCAGAAATGAAACATGAAAAATAATATAGGAAGTATTTACCTTAGAAAAGTGGTTCTCGAACTTTTTAAGACATGTTCCCGCTTATGATTGTGAAAGATTTCGCGCCCCCTTATCGTCATATCACAAAACGCAATCAGAATGCTATAGCATTAGTTTGGTGGCATGGAGGTTACTACTCTTGATGAGAGATTTTTCAATTTGAAATTCATACTAAATACAGAGCAATAATGAATTGGAAGTAATCGCGCAGAGCGCGAAAAAAATTTTCAGCCGAGTTCAGCTTCGCGATCTCCTTCAGATGCTTTGACGACCTCAAGGGGCACGCGTCTCCCAGGTTGAAAACCACTGCCTTAGAAATATCACGATGAAATATACTAAGAAAAAGTTTAGTCAAGTCCCTGCATTAATTCGATTTAGTACGCATTTTATCCATAATTTTAATAAGTTTCTTTAGACTCTCGCGGGCCGCACAGATCGGTGTTGCGGGCCGCATGCGGCCCGCGGGCCGTAGTTTGCCCACCCCTGCTATAGAGTATGACTGGAGTGACGACTCGATTGTTCTCCCATTGTTAGCCGGCAGAATGGTCACGGTCAGATGGCTGCACCCAAAACAGGATCGCTCAGTGCTTGTTTATATGGCGTTCAAGGCGATTCGTCGTGTATTTCTTGAAGCTGCGTCGGATTTAGTTAGACAGTTCAACATTTAGGTAGCGGTGGCGAGTCGTTATGACTAGGGAATAATACCGTGTAGCCTCTGTTATATTTTTCGCCAGAATTAGATCATACTTCGTCACGCATAGAGTCGGTATCATGGCTGATTCGGCCGCATCACTTTGGCCTTTGGGGATGGCTGGGAGGGATTAACTGAAATGGAAATTGAAGAATGTTTCGAAGGACTCAATAACTGGAAAGGTGTGTTTTGTGAGGAATGCGAAGCATCCTTTCCTACTGTGAAAGCTTTGAAGAAACATTACAAAAATCATAAAGTTCTCGCCAGTAATTGGAATATATCTGAAGATGCTGTAATTGCTGTTTTAAAGAGGTTTTGTGTAAATAGCAAAAAATACTTTGAATGCGCCCCATCATTCGAGGAACTAGACATGACCAAAGCTGTTCCATTGGTGGAAAAACTCCATTCTGAATATTGTAAACTTGGTGTTGACGGATTTTATCAACATTATTCTAGTATCTGCCTTTAAGCTAAGAAGTTTTTCGGTTTGCCACAATTGCTAGCTTCAGCCTTACTTTTGAAGATTTTTGATTCTCTCGTCTGCGGTAAAGAACAGCATCCAATCACATAGATTGGAGGAGTCAACAGCTAGGAATCTGGTAAGTAAATAGCCTATACTTTGCCTTTCCATGGAAAAACTTTGACGTGTTTTTAGACATACTTGAATATATTGGTAGAGTGCTTTTGGGAGCCATTTCTAAGCAAGCCAACGAAGCAATTGCCACCTACCTAGCAACTGCAGCGCCATCGGGAAACCTCATTAAAGTGATGCAGAAGAAAGACGGTGGATTGAAGAGCCCGTCTGAACAGTTTCATGGCATGGTTCTCCGCTTATATGTTAACCACAGTAAAGAAATGACAAATCCCATGAAAAATATAATTTTTTTCAGGGTACTTGGGGCAATTCAATGTGATCCATTCTATAACAAATTGATTCATACTGTATCACTTCAATCTGGTTCAGACGTAAATGAGGTTGAGGATGTCATGGACAAGGCAATGAAACACTTGAATAACATCTCTTCTCACAATTTTGCGATGTTTGCATTGCATGAGAAGCAGAAAAAGTCTTCCACATTTTCCAAATGTTTGCGAGATAGCTTGAAAAAAGCAGGGGTGTCAAAGATACGGCCCGCCAGACGATTTCATCCGGCCCGCGAAGCAATTCTGAGTAGAGTGAAATATTCTTATATTTTCCAGCATATCTGTTACAAATGTTGAGATTTTTGGCAGGAATTACTTCCATGTTCATAGGTCCCATAATAACCCCCCCCTCCGACTATATGTGGCTCCACTCTAGTTACCACTAGTAACAAGTCGGTGAAATTTACATCAATTTCAAGAAGGCCAAAAGTGAACACTAAGTTCAGAGTTCTATACAAATATGAACCAAGAACATGGTCAAGCTGACAATTCGGCTTTTGAATGGTGTTATGGAATCAGTATCTTTCAGAGTCCTAACACAAGATGTTCTGGAAGCACCATTTGGATCTTTGATAACTTCAGTTGACAGTCATTAATATTATTCACGAATGTTAACCTGAATTAATGATTGCCTTTTTAACTGCGGTCTTCGATGAGATACAGCAGGAATCCAGATATTAGCCAAGTCAGTTACTCAGTAAATGCCTTATGCCAGTGTAAGGCTATAAAGAGAGGGAAGGGTGCCGATACAACATATGCCTATGGTGATCAAAAGTCTGCCAGGAACCCATGACCAAGAAAAGATTCAGCAAATGAAGCTAATGTAGTTTCTGGTAGTGTTAGTATGGTCGTTTTTTTCTCTCTGTGGAAAATGCTGCCTTTCCACATTGAGATTCCCTACCTAAAAAAGGAAACCAATGCGTTGGTCGAAACCTTGACGTGGTGCATTGGCTTTCTACTAATGTCGACCAGAAGAGGTTTTCCAAGCGAATTCCAGGTTATTCTAGTATTTTTGGTAATGCCAACGAGTTCCATTCAAGTGCGATTTTGCATACTTCCAAGGAGTAAGCTCTGACTATTGTGAATCGAGATCAAGCAGAACATTAACATTACACGAGGCTCTGGTTCTAGTCATCCTCAAGTTTCTGCGGTTATCGAACAGGCATACAAGACTATTGCGATGTTATTTATTATATTCATACTTGAATTTCTGCAGTTAATATAGGACATATTTTCAATCAAAGATATTGTGACCTGCATATCGATATAGTTCAAGATCTTTCTTCTTGTTCACTTTGTAGTATTCTTCGGTCGTCCTTTCCATGAATTCATCTCACACTAGCCAATGCACACGAACCAGATATTCTATATACCTTCTGTCATTATATTTATATACGTAGCAAACTCTGTAAAGGATCAAAGCCAGAATATCACTTAAATCTCGAAAGAAATGTAACATAGGTTACACGGTAATATTCACTAGTCATAACGACTCGCCACCGCTACCTAAATGTTGAACTGTCCAACTAAATCCGACGCAACTTCAAGAAATACACGGCGAATCGCCTTGAACGCCATATAAACAAGCACTGAGCGATAGTGTTTTGGGTGCAGCCATCTGACCGTGACCATTCTGCCGGCTAACAATGGGAGAACAATCGAGTCGTCACTCCAGTCATACTCTATAACAGTGCTTTTCAACCTGTGTGACGGTTCGCACTGGTGCGAATGAAAAAAATTGCAGTGCGAATGACGAAGGTGGTGCGAACGGTGCGAATGAAAAATCCGGATGAGTGCGAATGAAAATCGTAAATAATTGTTCATTTTTCTGACGTGGAATAATTCAAATAAACCTAATAGAAAATGCAAGGGCCGTGTTACTGCTGTAGTTGAGACGCAATTGTAGAAAAATGTTTAATTTGACGCACCACTAATCGTAGCCCTCATAAGCCGTAATGAATTATAGCTTTCGCATTATAATTATTACGTAATCAAAAGCCTGGTTTAGAAGCTGGTGTAGTCGCAGACATACAGTTATATTTGTTGAATTCATTGCAAAGATCCTGCCATAGTTTTTACATATGCAAGGGCACTGTGTTGGGTACTGTAGTCAATAAGCGAGACACGCAGAAAATATGGCTTGACCATATGAATCAGCGGACCTTTGGTTTGAATTCATGATAAGATTTGTCCGATTTTTATTTCTTCTGGAAAACTTGGACGAATACCGTTGGGATGAACTAGTGCAGGGGTGTGCAACAAGCGAGTTCAGGCCTATGAGATTCATTCATTTTGAGGCCAACACATTCTGCGTCGGATCACATCAACGCGTGAAGTTTCGGCCAATATACCGCTGATGAAATGCGGAGCCGCTGATAAAATACGGTGCCAAAACATCAGCGGCGACAAAACCTTGGCCAAAAATCACCGTCGCTTAAAGGCCAAACCTTTCGATATGGATATGCTCAGTTGTCGGCACGTAATAGTCCCGTTCTTGCAATCTGAGTAGACAGTAGTACAAATGCGACACGCAGAGAAATTGACTTCACCCTGATTTGAAATCGCGTGCGCCAGACATATTTTATAGAGCTGTGTTTGGTAGAATTGTGGTGTGCGCGTTCTGTATATGTCATACGTGCTCGTAAAATCGAAGCATACTACTCTAATACTAAAAATTAATTCCTTTTCATAGGTGAGGCTCGGGATGCGAGATGCCACAAAATTCAGATTTTGGTGGAAGTCTAAAAATCTGCTTTAAGGTTATTAAACTGCTATGAATATTAAAGTAAGATTGAACTAAAGAGTCGATCAAACAGTATCGTGACTTTGCTTGATCTTCTCATATACTCGCGAGACAGAAAATGGGATATCGAAAAAAATCATAACTCATGATGAAGCAACGTTTCATAAGGTAGCGAGGTCTAGTATGCCTTTTCCCCTTGACAGTATTGAAGCTTATTTTCCAAGACATCAGGCACAAGCCTCAACCCAAGCATGTGGATTTTTCACCTTTTCGACAAACTGGAGCCTCCGGGACCTTTGTGTCATCTCTCAAAAACGGTTTCTGCCAGCAAGCGTGTTTCATTCGCGGAAAACACGCTGTATTTTGGATAGGAGTGCAGAACAGCTCTTACGACCTGGCCACCCAAGCACTATGGTTGGCGTTATTGTACAAAATCTGCCGAGAAGCGTTTTAGTGAAATAGTTGAAATCAAAACGAGGGGAAATAGTTGCCTTTTTAATGAAACACTTCATGGCGTAACAGCTATGGCAGGCAATTTGTTGCACATATTAATAGAATATTCTTATGTATCTTCATGTTCTTTTTGTATAGCAATTTTCGGTAGGCGTGTGCGAATGAAATTTATATTCCAAAAAAAGTGCGAATGAAGCTCAAAAAGGTTGAAAAGCACTGCTCTATAATTTAACTACGTACTCATTTCGGGTTTTCATGACATTTCGTGCCATCATATTGATCAAGATGTCTAAATCGCCGTGGTGCGAAACGCCTTCGATGCGAAAAGCACCACTAAATGTTTTTATACTACAAACTACGTTTTAATTTAATCAACACCAAACAAAAAAAACAATATATTTTGACGTTTATAAATTTTCACGTGTTCATGGGAAACATCAATTCATGATCACGGTGAACACTGTTCGATGTCTACCTACTATCGAAGAAGTGCCAAAAATTGCGCTTGAATAACAAGCGACATCGGGCATTCCGATTTTTCCTGGATGAACATAGAGTCGCCAACAGTCTGAAACGGCCTCGTAGTGACTATGAAAGTAACTAACAAAATTAGTAACAGTATTTTCTCATCTCTGTGTCTTGTTTTTGTAGATGGCTAGTGATTACATATTATCTGTTTTGGAACAAGTATACATATTATCTGTTTTGGAACAATCAGACCTGACTCGGTTTACACGAAAAGACAACTGTACAACGATGCGAGCACGTATACCTCGAGGAGCTGTGTTTGAAGCACGAGAAGTCGCATGAATTCACAAACAATGCGTTTCGAGACAATATAAAGATTTGAAAGAGTGTTCCAAGGGTGAGATTTACAGTTGTGTGTTAGTTTTTAAAGCGCTATGAGTGTGTTCGTTTTCAAAGCGCTATGAATCCTCTTGGTATTATGAATCCGCTTTATGTGATTTATTATTTTCTAGATTGCGATCATCTGCTTGACCTGAATAAAGCATTCGTAACTAGGGTTGTGTTTAAAACATAAATCAATTTAAAACACACATGTTTAAAACATGGTTTTCTTTGTTTTTTCTACCTATGATATCCTAATGATGACGAAAACCTTCTGAAATGACGATGCAGTGATTACTGCGACTGCACGGCATGGAATGCTCGACGAAAATTCTTGTATTCAACGAATATTTTGATGAAAAAAAAAATTACTGAGTGGCTTCCGCGGCACACTGAGCAGCATAGAGCAACAGCAGCTTTACTATTACGACATCATCGTGAATATTATCCATAAATGAGTCATCCTGCGTCATGGACGGAGTTTTGAAATCGTCCCGCCCTCAAGTCGACTGAATATACCATTTACACGACTCAAAAGAGTCGTAGGGTATGTATCATCATCGTCAGTTTCGCTGGGTACTTTCTCGCCTTCGCTGATTTCATCGATAACCTTCTCGGATTCTTCTTCCTCCACAAGTATTCTAATAAACTTCCTCGATTTCTGACAGCCTTTCCAAACAAACCGTAGAAGAGCGAATTTGCATTTGCTGTTACAGAGTTTGCTTCATCATCCGCGAAATTTGTCTAACTTCTTTGGCTCAATGATTACACTTCGCCTCCTATTGTACCTTTACACTCGAAGAGCCAGTACAAACTTCTTGATATAAACTCCAGAGAGCATGCTTTCTCCGTCCGGTCCGCATAGCATGTACTGGTTCCAGCGAAACGAGCAGCAGCCGTTGAACAATATTTATGCAAAACATATTAATTGAATTAGAGCAGTGGTTCCCAAAGTGGGCGCCAGCGCCCCCCTGGGGGCGCTCGCGAGCGTGAAGGGGGCGCTGGCCATGAAATGAGCGATTGGGGGGCGCTGGCTAGAAAATTGTGCGGTACACTGTAAAAAATAAAGGTGGATTTTAGGGTGGAATTAGGGTGGAAATATTGTTTCCGCCCAGGATCAAAGGAGGGTGACTATAATACACCTCCTGAAAGGTGATATCCTTCTTTCCACCCCTATTTGACTGTGGATGATGAATCTGCCTATACGCGTGAGGTGCGCATACGGGGTTGTTGTCGCGAAATTTAATGCGTGTGCCCAAGGTGGCTGGTTAAACACACATATGAAGGCCGGAAGGACATTAGTATGTAATATGTGACCCTCATATCGGTACACAGAGACAGCGAGATAATAGTTATAAGCCATCGCGCAACTGTGCACAATCATTGAATGAAAATCTCTATCTTCATTGCGGGAGGCAGATATTTGTTCAATGTTCAGTTTGAAAGTGTTGGAATCAAAAATTATTCAATCGTCCGTTGGTCGTCCGCTGTACTAGTAGTTCGTCCGTTACTATATAGGTTACTACGTATATTAGTTATATGCCGTTACCGTATATTGTTAGAAGTTTGTTGTTACCATTGTTACGGTGCGAGTTACTGAGTCTGTGATTTTTACTGTGACGTCAGAATGATACAAACGGTGAATGAAATCGTCAGACTGATGCCTGCTTCTGATTGGTTGTTGTATCACTAAAAAGTTCGGGTGGTAAAAAGATGGCGCCGACAACACAGTTGTCTGCGACAAATTTTGTAGTAAGAGAAGCGAGTTTTTGTGAGTCCATGGAGTATACGAGAGGGAGATAGTTGGCTTTGGATTATGGATTGGCGTTGTCATGCTTGTATTAGAAATGCGTTATCGTGTTGGACATACTTGCCCAGCCTGTCAAGTCTTCGGCTGTGAAATTGGATCGTGCAATCACATTGCCACGGCATGCAACAGCTACAGATGCCATTTAGATTCTAATCACATGACGGTGCAGGCCAGATATTCATGAACATTTGCTAATCAATCTGTCTGTTTAGGTAGCCATGAAATTGTTAGTTAAGCTATCAAATTATTGTCCGCTGATTACTGTCGACGACGCTTCTGAGATAAGAGAGGTTTCGGAAATACACAAAGGTGAACTCCATGACCGTGACTTCAAAATCCAGTGTTATGGCAGAAGAGTAGGCCAGTATCTAGATCTGGAGTATGCGGATGTCGGAGATGATGACGTCTTCAAAGAGGACATTGCAATATGTCAAGTAATTGTAAGTAAGCACAGACTGAATTCACATCATTTACTTGCTGCTAGCTGAACATTTTTTAGTTGTCCAATTCTGGTGCGATAGGCGTTACATTTCTATTGTCGAATTTATCCAGGGTATAATTCACTGGTGGCCGTGGCCCGTCGGTATACATGTTTTGTAGGACCGAATTCTGCAGTACACTCCTTGTTTTGTAATGCCACACCTGGTCTGCTCATATACCTGCCTTTGATTGCGTAATATTGATAGTACATTGACTCTTGCTGGTGCGAGAAAACATTGTTGTGTTTAAGAACTACGATTGGTGGTGTGTCGCACGTCCAACAGCTTTCAAAAATGCTTCATGAAGACTAAGTTTCGGTGTCACTGTACTGAATGTCCTATCAAGTTAATTCGAATTATTCCACGCCCGCAAAAGTAAAGTATATGCATATTGCATATTGTATATCCACACAAGTGCATGCCATCTCACAGTTTGAAAGGCAATGCTGCAAAGCCAATTTTGGTTCCGTCAGTATTCCTTGATCCCATAAGTACACTTCTCTTTACCCAGGTAAATATTGCATTGCCGAGAAAATGAATGATCCATTGGATGTGCTGTCGGAAATCGCCCTCAATTTGATGCCAGGTACTCATGACGGAAACGACAGTTCTGGTGAGTTATAGTAAATTTTGAACTGAGCTGTTGGTTTTAACAGAACTTACGATCTCGTCAATTATGCAATCAAGTATTTAATTGTGATCCATTATTTGCCATATGTGCTCATTAGTCATGTTCAATTGTACAGCAATCAACATCAGGACTTGCGATGATTTTTTGTGCCGTTTTTGATCTATGCCAGGGGGGTCAACCTGTGTAGCCTTAGAAGCCGATATGAATAAATAGGTGAGCTCGGAGTATAAAATAAATGGACATAATCGACAATTTAATGCGGATATTTGGCTTCCAGTTGGTGCATTAGGACTGTGCGCTGGAATGCGGCCGCGTGCTGTTTTAATATTAGGTAATCAGGCCATGAATAGCAAAAAGGTTGGTCAACCCTGATCTACACCAATGCCTCCATAGCAAACAACACACCTATGCTCTGTAAGTTAGTTGTATTTTGTATTACAGAATCTGACGATCAGGACTGGATCTGCCATTTTCCTCAAAAATAAACTTCTTCCTGTCTGATCAGGTACGAATATTTATCGATATTATCAAGCAGTTGTTTGATTTGAAGTGTACATAATTCGGGACTGTCAGAACGATTCGACAGTCCTAGTCGAACTTTGCATTTTATAGCAACTATGTAATTGTAGTTTAAACACATTTTTTCAACGGTATACATCCCATTGCTACTAAATCGTTTTTAGTCTGGCAGTTTTTCATAACTAATCATTTGGCTGGAAATTCGAAAACAGAGCAGTCATGTTTTTTATAGCTGCAACCGATGAAATAAGATCAGATAAGGGCATTTGAATATTTACTCCTTCTCAAACGCCCTGCTGTTGACAAGCCCGTGCACCCTTTTCATCGCAGTCGCAGTGAAGCAGTGGTGTACAAATGGCGTTTCGCAAAGCAATTTCTGGGTGTCCACACACTCAATTGGCAACATGAATGATAACCTAATTTTTAGGCCCAGATTCAGATCATCACGCCGTATATTTAGGCGATTACAAGTATATAAGTGGTGATCTGCAAGCCATGTTAGTGTTATATACTTCAAAGTGGACATCTTGAGTAGTACAGCTTTTTCAAAAAGTAGAACTAAACGCATAATTTTAGCTGTACTTCGAAGGTGGCCACTTTTCAACTCGATAGATGCATATTCGCAACTTACTCAATATGAGTAATAACAGAGTTGCAAATTTAAAAACTTTTGAGGGTGTCCAGCCCGCAGGACTGGACGGTCAAAAAGAGGTCGGCATGGTGACGACAAAAAGTTGGTGTCAGCGTGAGCTGCTGACTAACACCTGGTTGTCAAGTCCATCTAATGTTCATATGCCCGAGCCAGTGGCGTTAAACGCAGTAAACAAGGCTATACTGAAGTAGAAGTAGGAAGACATAATTTTACTCGGTACGAGTTATGTTGTAAACCAGCTACAAGTGGAAGTAGTTTGACAGTCTTTTGATACTACTCAAGTGAGCATGTATTTTTGAATAGTTATAATACGCTGCCAATATGTATGTTTAACCTGTTTCACAATACCAAACCTTTTTTCAGATGCCCAGATCAGCCTACCTTACAATTTGTTCTGCTGTGGAAAAGAAGGAGTGGGCCATCTACTTTGATGGGGAGACAGTCCGAGATATCAACAGCTTCCATGAGGGATTTGCAGTGATGCTTTCAGTCTACTGGATATTCGACATACAGTTTTCGACAAACATCAGAAATTCCCTCACTTTCATATCAGTTCTAGCACACTGTTGAAAGAGATGAGTTCTGCTAAAATCTGTGACTAATTTAAAAATAAAGTTTTGGAATAATGGCCATGTTGTGATTTATGTCAACGTGAATTATGAAGATTTAATTTGGATGTTGTGCGCATCTACGTCGTTTGACGAAGACATCCGGATAGGATGAGGTGGTATCTGGATAGGCTGATGAGGTGGTTTACTGATAGCATAGGGGAGGGAAATTTTCCACCTAAAATAGGTGGGGGAGTCCACCACCCTTTACGGGTGGAGAAAATACCACCTCCTTTGGGTGATTTTGGAAACACCTCTGTAAGGTGGCTACAGTTTTTACAGTGTAGCTCAAAAAGTTTGGGAGACACTGAATTAGAGCGTGTTTTGGCGTCCGTTAATACGAAATTTGGACTAACGAATATGTTCTCAAATCTTTGAGAAATGTTAAACTTGAAAATTTTATTCACGCTTGAGCGATTCAGGGGACCAGGATTTAAGTATTTTATATATGGTGTAAACTGAGTCCCACCGAACAAATGTAAACCGTAAAGTAAAATAAAGAAATACCAGACAGATTCGCAAGCGTGTATGCCTACGCCCCGTCCATCAGCTCCATCTCTTAATCATTCACGTGTTCGATAAATAGTGCTCTCCGCAGTGTGAATTTGCCAGTAGCCAATTTAACATAAGTATATGGCATGCAGGGCCGAAACAGCACTTCGTCAGCTCCCCCCTCTTAAAAAACGTTGGTCTTGGGCCCCCATGGCGTCATAAACCAAACAGTAGACCCCTCATCACGGTTTACGTTTTAACCGCTACTCTTGTCAGCGAAATCTGTTATACAGGTTAATGGACTAGTTCAGTGCTTTTCAACCTGTGTGAGGGTACAGAACATTTATTTGTGAACGGCGCAAATCAGCAAACATGAACATGGAACAGGTAAACAATAACAAACGCAGTAACAGGAGCAAAATTGCTCTGAAGAACCACTAGCACTATAAATACGATGTAGTCTCAAATTTGAGATGAAGCTGCGAAAATTATTTTATCGCAGTCATTTTCTTGCAAAAGCCACTGCCATAAAACTGCAGCTAGAAAAGAATTACAACATTCCCAATGCACGCTGAGCACCAGCAATTTCACAATGGGTTAGGCTTGAGCACCATAAAAATTTAAACATATAGATGCAGTTGGTGTGCAATGGGATAGTTGTAGTTTTCTTCTAGCTGCATTCCCTGATGAATGAATAATGATATCAAATGATAAAATGACAAACCCTCGACTAAAATAAATAAGTAGGATAATTAATTGAAAGTTTTTGTTTGAAACTTTATTCCCAGCAAGCCTCTGTGTGGTAGGCTTCAAAACAAGGTGCTGCATGTAGCCCGACTTTACATATGGGGCAGTGAAACTTCGATTTTTTTATTTTTGACAGGCTTCTGTTGTTCTGCATCATCGTGGATTTCGGTCCTACGTTTTTCAATCTGATAGCAGACTACACAGTTACGCTGTCCATGCGCTCTCGTTCCAACTGGTGGATTCAGCGCCAGAAAATGTCTTCCAACCAATCTATCCCTGATTACAGCTGGCATCGCAGAGCCATGGTGGTTGACCTGGTCATCAACAAGATGGTGTACAATCATTCGCGCGTACAGCAGCATTGGCACGTGCTTTCGCGATGCTATATTATATAACTTCTGTGCGTTGACCAATGCCAAGGTCATCAGGTGGAAGAAAAGTTTCTTCCACCACTTGACAGTTTTGCGCTCGAAGCTGTATAGTATGACAGAAGTTGATCAGACTTATCAACTCCTGCCATGTTTGAATTATAGGAGTCAATCACCTGCGGTTTTTGCTTGTTTTTTGTCCCAGTTTTGGTCCTCACTCTGACAGTGGTCATCCCATTATCATGAATGGTGGATAACATTAATACTTCTTTCTTGTCTTTCCACTTGAGAGCGAGGACCATCCCGGCACGCATAGACTTTGTCTCCCCCATTAAAGTGATTGGCTCCTTTATTTCGGCTGGTAAGCCCCTGCGGTCGGAGCGACACGTTCCAACAGCATGTGTCTGCACTGCCAACAAGCTTTCGAAAAGGGGTAAGCTGGTATAGTACCTGTCCATATACAGAACATGCCCCTTCTTGTTGTAATCTTCCATCATAAATAGAACCAAATCCTTTGTTTTTCCAGGCCCACAGTCCCCAGCAAGTTTCCCCACCCCCACTTGAAAATTCACACAATATCCTGATCTCGATTCGCACAATTCAAATAATTTAATCTCCCCCTTTTTCGGCTTCATCGGATTATAGGCTTTGAATGCCACACGACCCTTGAAAGGACATGTCCCTTCGTCCAAACTCAAATCTCTTTCAGGGGAGTAGTTATCATGGAAATTGGTGTTAAGGTAATCGATGATGGGCCGTAGCTTGAACACAGGATCGTTTCCTTCGGCGCCAAAAGGGACTGCATTGTCATTGTCGTTACAATGAAGTGCCGCTAATATTTGCCGGAAGCGATTTCTTGACATTGCGGTTGACCAAAATTCAGAGCGAAAAATTGCTTCGGATTTACATCAATAGTCATCCAATTTTGGTTTTTTGTCCAATCCCATAGCAAATATAAGGCCAATAATTTTTTTCATTTCTTTAGTTGATACTGCTTTCCAATTGTTCCAAAACTTCTTTCTTTCTATTTCTGCTTTCATTTGAGTCGCGTACCTGTTGCTTTCATGTGTAATTAATTTGAAAAAATTTTCGTTCAAAACCTGGTCAAATGTGTTCGTTGCTGTGGCAGCTATATCGGGATCGAGTGTAGGTCCAGGTAAGCCTAGGAATTGGAATGGAGGGTTTGGCGTTGTCGACGTATCTCCATCCCACGTCCTAACAACAGGTGCGGAGGCAGTCGGGTTGGGCGAGTGAGCGCCGCCTTGACTTGTTGAAGCCCCCTCAGACGGACTGTTGGTGCACAATATGCGTCTCTTTGTAGGTGGGGACCCATCCCGTACCAAAGTTGACAAATTAACAGGCCTTATACTGCGCGTCCTAAATACGCTCTGCAGTTCGTGTCCTCGTCCTCAGAGCCGGAGCTAACAATGTCGCTCTCCTCACCGTAATCATAGTCGCAAAATGAGTCCATATTGGTTATTTATTATCCAACGCCTAAACAGTGCGAATGTGTATAATGGTAAAACGCTGATAATGGCTGTGCTTCCAGCAGGGGTCAGAATGATTTAACTAAGCATTTTATTTTCCATCCGGCTCGCGGCCACAAAGGAATATACAACATACGACATTACCTGTCATATAGTATAAGGCAGCAACGCCTCGCTGTCTATTCGCCGGTATTCATAACGAATTTATATATTGCCACAATATTAATCAAAACTCATTTGCTATGATATATTCAAACGTCATTTCAATTAACAATTTATATCTGTATACTAGGTAATGTACAGCACACCGAATAAATCTATAGAATCCGTATTCTGCAAGCCAAGATACATCAAATTACGTCTATCTTACTGGTTAGGTTAAATTAGCCTATAGCCTAATTTTAGGCCCATGCAAAAATACTTAGCCCATTCATCGACTGTTCCATTGATTACCGCATAATGCCACATCTTGGTTGAACGCGAAAATGGCTTGTCAGATTTTCGAGACAAAAATAAGCTCTCTCGATTTAGCGAACATATGGGGATTGGGGATACGCGGCGTTTTGAAGACAATCTCTAGCGAACATATGGGGATACGCGGCGTCGAAAGAGTTAAGATCGCATCCGTCCTTGGACACGCTCGGTGAGATCCAAAAAACGTCCACTGACATGCGGCAGCCGAAGAGGAGGAAAAGATTGTTTCACTCCCCCCAAATCGAGTGTGACAGAACCCGAGGCGCGCCAAAAGAAGAATTTAGTTCGCAGGAAATCGATTTCGAAGTGCCCACATTGCCGAAGAGGCAATGCCACCGATTTTGTGATCTGTGAACAGATATGCCTTAAGTCAGCTCATGCTGATTACCTGACAAAAAGTACTTATTCTACAAGCGGCGTATCCATCGCGAAGAAAAATCTGCTGGAAAAACTCAAGCGGCGTTCCACAGAAGGCGAAGGCACTTCTGCGGAACCAGCAGCAGAACCAGCGCAAGCCGGCAGTTCCTCGATTGGTGATAATGTCTCAATCAACTCGGAGATTGGAAGTTCAAGTAGTCGAGTCGAAGCAAGTACATCGTCGCTTCCCGAACTGGACGACGATGCTCTGGACAACATCATTATGGAAATTGATTCAAGTGTGGTTACCGAGAAAAGCGTAGTAACTCCTCCGCCGAAAGTCACAAAGAAGTCCAGCAAAAGTGACAAGCTACAACCGTCGGTGTCGGATGAAGAATATGAAGAGATTGCGGAAGCAGCAGCCGGCAGAACCATTATTGGTCTTTCAGAGTTTGTGTCTGATGAAGCACCCACTGCTGCAACGAGCACGCGCACTCTGGACAAGGGAGAAAAAGGACAAGAACCGAGCTCTCCGGCGAAAAAGTCCAAAAAACGAAAGAAGGACTATTCGGCGTCTGCGTCAAAGAAATACAGACATTGCGAATAGTTCGTGTTAGTGTGTTTTAGTATGTGGTGTTGTGTTATGTGGTGTTGTGTAATTTGGTGATGGGTTTTAATATTTAATTCGTGGTTAGTTGGTATTTGTGTAATGTTTTGGATTTTTCGGCAAGTGTCGGTCGCTGTCTTTCAGCGTACCCCGCTCAAGCATTCATAGTTGATGGTATTTTGATGTTATTTGGTTACGTTTTGGTGTTTTTGGTGGTGGTTTGGGTTATAATACAGAATGATTTCTTGTACATATGCGTCATGAGATGTTAGGCAGTGACAGATTGTTAGACCATGTTAGTATCACAGGACCGTGTGTTCCTACGCGAGCGGACGCTAACAACATATGCGTTAGGCAGTGCTAAAATATGACATATCTTGGAGATATCCCCGTTGAGCGATTCTATATTTTCTGATATTGCAGACAGGGGGTCACGAAATAACAACATGCAACGAAGTCATACCAACGGGTTCGCCCACCCGAATATGTTTAATCAGTAACGGGCCCTACAGTTTCCAAGAAACCTCACAATGTTCGCTTCAAGTTTTGATGAGTCAGCGCACACTCAATAACTCACTGCGCTGACCCCTGGACAACAGTGCGTAACGACTAAAAAAAGGTAATAACTTCGGATTTGTTGTGCGCAACGTAGATTTTCTGTGCGCAGAGACCGTGTGAGCACTGCGCAGCTTAGAGGGAACATTGCACCCCACTCAGCTCTACCGGTAAATGTATTTACGTGAGCAGAGAGAGGATAAAAATAAATTTCAATTTACATGCAATTCCCGATGATATTGACCTGACCAATTCAATCATTAATTAGTGAAATTTTTCGCGCTTCACGCGACTAGGCGAGAATAGCTGCCTCAGTAAATGGACACCCAATGTAGATACCTAATAGGCTATCAGCAAATAGAGGACAGCCTAATTGGGGTCTGGGAGTGAAGTCCCCCGGAAGCTTGGTTTATCACCCGATGGGAGCCCAGGACCAACGTTTTATTGTTTATGGGGGGCTGACGAAGTGCTGTTACGGCCCTAGTAACGAATAATTGTACCTGCGGGCACGCCCGAATATGTTTAATTATTAATTACGTGCCCTTTATTTTCCTATACAACAGCTCACTCAGTGCTACTGGTAAATCTGATTATGGGGGCTGGGAGGATAAAAAGTTTATAGCGAATTATATATGTAATTACCACCTATTAATTCATGCATTATAGAAAATTTTGGTACCTAGGACCAGGCCACACAAACTTCACTGACCATCGAAATCACGATATGGGGTTCGTGGGTGCGAAGCCCTCAGAAGTTCAATTTATCACGTTATGGGAGCGCAAGGCAATCATTTTTAGGGGGTTGACAAAGTGCCCTCCCTCTTACTCATTGTCTTTATTACATTCCTTACATTATGAAGTTTGGGGGGACGCTGGAATAAGATGATTTTTGAAAGGGGGCGCTGGAGTAAAAAAGGTTAAGAACCACTGCTCTACAGCGATCACTATAAAGCTCCTTAACACGGTCTCGTAATGGAATAGCGTACTCACGCATCAGAAGATCTCGCAATACTTCGTAGCAGTCGTAGTCTTCTGTGGCCGGTAACTTCGATCGAATCGACTCGAGCTGCTTGCCGTCCAGACATCTCAGAACGTGAAAATACTTCGCCGCGGAGTCGGTGACACCATAACTGGAAAATGCGGCTTCCACCGAGACAAACCACGACTCTGGCGAATGGGACCAGAAATTGACAACCGGTGGCGGCATCCTAGGGGCACCAGTGAAATTGGCCGAGCTGGCAATATCTTCCATCGATTGTTGTTGTCATCGTCGTCGAGAAGACATTTCAAATACAGTCGGCTAAGTGCACGTCGGGTTTCGAGTCGGCTGGCGAAATCACGTCGGCTAGTAAGATTGGCGAAATCACGTCGGGGTCACCAAAATATAGCGTGCTCTGTCGTGGGCGCGCGTTCTTCTTGGTCCGCGACTCGATAAGTCGAAGTAGGTAACGTTCACACGTTAGCATTACTCTTTTATTAAAACAACTAAAACATGACCGATGCTCGTCCGACGGTGACTAAAAGGCGTCTCGATCAGACGGTGACTAAAAGGCGACTCCACACATAGGTTCGTAACATCAAGAAATACCCAACATAATCAGTAATCAACGAGGCTAATTGCGGTAATAATGAAGCGGTACGCTACAGTACTACTGCGCAATTGTGTATTGTACATTTTTGTGAGGCAATTACGCATATCCGTGAGAATGTACACTTCGATGGTGACACAGCGCTTTTACGTCGTGGGATAAGTGTGCAAAACCTGCTTGTTGCGGCTTACGAATGTTGCGATATACTGATGTCTCAAATCCAACATCGTCTGAATAGTGAGCAGTTGGTTACTTTCGCCCTGTTAAATCCGAGAAATTTCCCTGCCTACAAAATTCATTTTCCTTCTAAACTACTGCGCAGCGTGCCTCGTTATTACTAGGGCTGGGCAAAATCGAGTACCTGAGTGATTCGATTCTGAATCACGGAATATGCTTCGAGTCGAGTCGAGTAATCGAGTATCACTCATTATGACGTCATAATATGTCAAAGTTCAAATAGGTACCTTTTATGCGACCACAAAGAATATAATGCCTGTTATCCATTACATTAAAGATACTTTGGTATTTTTTCGACCATACCGATTTCATTGCACTTGGTGACAATGTTGTGGGATGATCATGACTTCGAAAATGTCTTATTTCCAGTAACGTTCGTAGCTTTGTACTATATGTTTCGTACATATAGTACAGATACGACCAATCATGTTTCAAGGCTTCGACAGTGAAAATTAGTATCGAAACTATAATTCACGTTGATAAATTACTTTTCAGTTGCGAGGAGCATATAATTTCAGTACTCGAAAAAATCGTCTTTTACTACTCGACTCGAATCAATAATATTAATACTCGATTCAGATTCGAGTACTCGAATCATTGTGCCCAGCCCTAGTTATTACCCGATGATCGATATTGCTCGGTCGGAGAGCGAGTTGACTTGTTTGTATTCTAATACATCCGAAATTCTAATACATCCTTTTCGGAAGTTAAAACCACTAGTGAACTTTCAAAATTCCTAGTTGAAAATTCGCTTTCGATCAACTTTGCTACAGTAACTAGCTTTCTGAATATCATTTTGACCACCCCGATTTCACCCGCCGAATCCGAGCGCAGTTTCAGCACATTGAAACGTATCAAGACCTTTCTCAGAAACAGGATGGGCCAGGATAGGCTTAATGCGTTTGCTGTTCTCTAGAATTCACAACGACGTGGTTCTGGAAATTCCAAATTTCGATAAACTCGTTATTGAACATTTTCCTAATAAGAAATCACGTCGCGCACAATACTTATACAAGACATAAATTAATGCTGGTGGGCGGACGGCTGTACATACACATGTTCTTTCTGAATAATTTCAATCAAGTGAGCCCAGGTAACTCAACCATGTCTATGGCTAAGGAAAAGTGAGTGGTTTTCATCCTTATTACTCGAGGCACTGACAGTTAATTTACCGTTATATTTTGTTATGGCTATGGAAATAAAAGTGAAAAATTCATCAAGATGAAATAATCTATTCATGAAATTGTTTAATGCGATATGTGCTCGCATTTCAATTCAACACAATGCTTGGATTCCTGCTTGAATGATGGCAGGCAGACTCGTAATTAATCTTCCATGGATAACAGCTGGCTTTTTATAGTATTTTACGTTTATGGGTGCCACCGCTTTGGTTGCCTATCACCTGGTCGTATCGCATCAGGATCGTGTACCAAACACTTACGGACGGGCATAGAAAAACGAGCGCAAATCGATTTGACTCGCTTTGAGGACGAGAATCCTACCATATACAAATCGGGTCGGAGGCGCTGCAGCACTTTACAGAATTGCTGAGCATGGAATGAACGATTAAAACACCACAAAGTGTCATGCAAATGTGTTTGTTTTGGTGTAGTCTTACTCGGCACTTGCGTAATCTCTTCCGCGAAATCATAACACATGCTACTAAGGATATCCTGATGATTGATTCGTGGCAAGACGAATCAGATTCGGATATCAATTGCAATGAAAAAACGAAAATAATAGAATATGGCGGTCCACTTCCGCATGGCACACTTCTTGGATGAGCTGTCACGGAGCAACAAACAGCAGTTCCGTGAGGACCAAAAGAAGACGTATATTTTGTCGTGAGAAACAAAGAAAATAGAAAAAGGAAAGACGACAGCCTAAAATATGCCTTCATCGATGATTGCGGAGCTTCGTGCGAGCATAATAGGGTCCGGTCCACTAAATTACATCAAATGGTTTGACAGTGACTTTTCAAAATTTGTATTCAAACGTGATGGCAAGTTATGTGATCGAATTAGGAAAGGGAAGACTTACATTTGGCCGGAGGTACCTGAATTCAATGGTGCAAAAAACGAAGTACATCCTATTCGAGATCGGTGTTTATCATTGTAAAAGTAAAGTCAATCGCTCATATCATATGAAAATTACTTGGTTGATCGGACATGAATCGGAGATCGAATTGTATGAATTCATGGGCGTCTTTCCTGGGTACGCGCCTCATGGCAATGCTGCATCTGCCGGGATATATCTGAAGACCTCACCACAGCTTCAAATATATTCCATCCAAAAAGTGCACAAAATGCTTATGACAGATCCAGATTTTAAACCAAGCAGCCAATTAATCAACAGCAAATTCGAGACCAGAAAAAATACAGAAAGTGAAAGAATTTCCAATCGAAGTGTGTCAGCGGAACAGGAAATAAGGTATCGGACGATTATATCTGAAGACCTCACCACAGCTTCAAATATATTCCAGCCTAAAAGTGCACAATATGCTAATGGCATATCCAGATTTTAAACCAAGCAGTCAATTAATCAACAGCAAATTCGAGACCAGAAAAAATACAGAATATAAAGGAATTTCCAATCTAAGTGTGTCAGCGGAACAGGAAATAAGGTATCGGATGATTATCACAGCAAGTATGTATTCAGCATGATTACCAATCACCCGTACAATCTTGTGCTGTAGATAAAGAAGAACCGTTCTGCGCTTCTCTGTAGATACCAGAACAAATTGCGGAAGTTGAACAATTCTGTTTTACTGGGGATACTCCGCCACCAGTCGATAAAACATATAATCATGGGATAATATACGCAACAGTATTGGGGTTCAAAAATTTGAGCATCATGAAAAGAGATACGGGCCAATCCCCTACATTCTTGGGCCCAATATTCCTACACACTAAATCGTGCAGGTCATCATTTTCTATACTTGTTAGCCAGTTGCGAAGGGAGTTTTTAGCTGCAGATAATTCAACAATTGGAACCAACGACGAGCGAGCAATGTATAATGGCTTATTGGATGGCCTGCCTGGTGCTTCCCACATTCTCTGCTATAGCCACACCAAAAGAAACATTGCTGATCATTTGATAAAGATCGTGGCAAATAAAACCATTCGTCAAATAGAATATTGGACCGACAATCAAATTCCGAAGGACTGTGTACAAATAATAATTGTGAAACTGCGAATTTATGATCAAGGTACAGGCACAATTGCAAAAATGTAAATCAACTAAATTGATTGATCTTCTCCACAAAATGGCCACGACCATGTATTTGGACGTTCAGAGGACATTTTACGATCATGTAAGTATCGACTGAAGGATCAGTACCTGAAATATGAATCAAATTCATACGAATGGGACAATAAGTCGGAAAAGCCTTCCTTTTCCAAGTTTCTTGCGGGACCAATATTGGGCGTGAACGCTTTGCATGTTTCATCCGATGGAAAGCTACGCGCCACTGGTCTCAATAAGAATGCCGGATCAAAACCCGGCCGCAGCCGCAGAAAGAGGAAGGAAATAGGAATTTTCAATTGATATTATTTCAAGGTTTATATTTTTTGCTCAGATTTGATTTGTTCAGGGGTTGCTTTTTTCCGTTTCGTAAACAATCATTTTTTTCATGTGAAAAATCATGTTGCCTGTTGCTACTTTTGTAACAGCATCACACACAAGTGTTGTAACATTTTAACAGCGCTTCAATGATGCTGCTCCCCAAGAAGCGAATCCTAAACTATTTTGATGGATGGGTTTTGCACTGTGATGGGGTGTATTGCAGAGAAGCCAGGTTACAATATTACGAACGTGTGTACCGGATTGCGACTGGCAATGCCCGGGAGCACGATCTTGATCACAGTTTCGTTTTAAATTGTTGAGTCACTGCATGAAGGCTCCGTCCGTCACGGATGTGACTTAATACGCACTGGATCAGTTTATTGTTTATGGCCACTACTATGGACGAGTTGGACTTAATAATACTCAACTTATGCACTATATCCTCCTGTCGAGGCAGAATACTCCAGATGTGGTATCGTGCTGTCGACGTCTACAATAACACAGAACTATTGACAAATCACGCCACTTGACGTCTGAAGAAGAAGACTCTTGACGATTTCGGCAATGAGGATGATTTTTTAAATGTTGTGTCGCCTTACACTATAATTGTTACTGGGAAAAGGCCAGATTATGCCAGGGCGTATGGCTTACCCTGAACCTGCCCGAGCAATCAAAGTCCACAAAAGAAAGTACTCGAAAACACCCGAAATTCCGGCCAAAGCTAAAAATTTATTCGTCCATAAAATGGTTATGGCTGCAGCATCATCTCTACCATTGGATTGCAGAGGTATAGTAGTGCTTTCAAGTTCATTTTGGTATAACCAACATCATCTTTTCTAAATGGTAGCAAATTGGCAAATCTCGATCGATAACAATCATTCATCTGTTGAAAAAGATACAATTCAATCAGAAGCATTATTCCAGAGCTAAGGTACGAGATAAATCGATATTGTGGATCAGTTCTAGGCTCAGCAAAAGTTTCAGCAAATTGATCAGATTTGTGTACTGCACCACCCTAACAACAAGAAAATTTAGCACAGAATTACAATCGATGAGTTAATCAACATAAAATTAGTTGAAATTTATGGATGGCAAGTTGCTTGTGACAGGAGAATTGGCGTATTGCAAATTGGACTCATGGTTGAGTAAGTTTGAGCAAGTGGTAGTGCCAAACGCACACGCTAAACTACAAATGTATATAGGATTGAATAGTCTTGCACCATGTTCTGGTTGTCAAAATCAATGTCATGGAACCCAACAGGATCTAATTTTGACATGGGATAGAACTAAAGTTGCGGCCAGCAGCATTTATCGATCCCCAGCCTGCAAAATGTTGGGCAAGTACCATCTGCGCTGCGAGCTCAAAATCACTGCAACACTAGAAAATCTACTGATCATCCCCGTAATGTTATCCCATGTTGCAGAATTTGCTATTTCTTGTGGTACTTTCTTGTAAATCGGTTATTGCCCATATTTTGGTTCTTGTAAATCGGTTATTGCCCATATTTTGGTAAATCGCTCATTTCAGTCCGTGACGCACCTGGCCTTACAGGCGAAAAGCGTCACTCATCTTTTCATCAATAATTATAATAATAATCTTCGCTGTAAGGTCTTTTTATAATTGAGCTTGAAATCCAGGAACGGCAACGTACTAGGGGATATATACATGTGAAGAATGCCTTAGTCGTTTTGAACCCAACAATTCCATTGATTGGCAGGATCCTACTGCTCTGGAAGTTGAGGAATTATCATCAGATGAGCTGGTGTCGAGAGACAGTCTTTCGTATGACTTGACAAAGTTTTGAAATAAATTTCAAGCGATCGGTGTCGTAAACTAGTACTGAATAAATACACAATGACTTGATCCTAATACTGCTTTGTACAGGGCGCGAGTCAGCATTCCAGTGATCATGTAGATTGGCAGCAGCTGTTAAGCGAAAACGAATTGCCTAATGCTTCTGTAGGCAAATATGGTCGCAGATTTCAGACGGATGTAATTCGGTGGGCTATCGAGCTGTTTTCCAGATCTACATCAGCATACAAATATGTGCAAGAATCAAAAATAGTGACATTACCATCTGAAAGAACCATACAAAATTATAGGTGAGTATACCAGTATCCCGTAGCTGACTAACTATCTCATGTATAAGTAGCAGGGCTACAATTCAGTTTAATAAAGAACAAATGTTTTCTAATTAAATAGCCTACACAGCGAACGTCATTTTGTGTGTGATAGAAATTACAATAAAACCAACATCAGGATTGAACCTTGCAGATGCCACGGACATTGAGCAGGTAATGCACACTCACTCGTACAAGTCTACCAGCGTACTTCACTTTGGATGAAATGAAAAGTATACACTGAAACCGGTACACATACCCATGAAAATAAATAACTGAATGTTCAAATTTAGTACGCGAGAATTCGGTGGTGAAAGAAGGAAGACTAATTGGGTTTGTGGATTCAGTGAGAAATGTGAAATTGAAAGTCCCATACTGGGTAATTGATGCTATATATCATGCGTCAACAATTAAATCAAGCTCCAACATCATAGTTATCTATGTCCGTACAGTTAGAAAAGAAATTTAATAACATGTTGCATGGTACTTGTCTCATGCCCTGACGCCTGGGGATTTGGCATTTACTTCTGGGACGTCCTCTAGGAATGCGAAGCAAGAGGCTTAAATATCAGAGATGAGCGGATTTGAAATTTCGATGTCCTAATCCAATCCAAATTCGAACCTTCAAATCCAAATCCTAATCAATAAATTTTTCATATTCAAGTCCATGTCCAATCCTAATCCAACTCCAACTAGAAATTCAGAAAAATACTAATTCATGCAATGGATGGATTCGAAAATTTTCTTTCACAACCAGCGATTCACTTGATTCAAGATAACTTAGTAACCATAAGTACATTAATAACTGATCTGAATAAAGTTTGGCGCCATTCGCAACACGACATTTCAATCTCCCAGAAAATAGGTAAATCCAATCCAAATCCTAATCCGATCTGAAAAAAATGTCTAATCCAAGTCCGACAAAATTTCACAAATCCTGTTTTTTCGAATCCTAATCCTAATCCATGCTCATCTCTGTTAAATATACATACAGTGGTAGCTGATGCGTTGTCGGTAAACCGAACTGTCTTCAAACTGATAGCTTCGGTTCAAAAGATTCCTCTCGGAGGCTACTTTACCGCACCAAATCCGTATGCAGCAGATCGTCCAAAATTCCTATGCTCTGGTCCTCCACATCTCATCAAGGTCAGTAATGCGTAGATCATGGATTTGAACAGTTAATTGTATGATTCAATTTCATTCAGACGACCAGGAACTCGCTATTCTCTTCCAAGCCTGGTAGCTCCAGATATATGAATCTGCGGGGAAATGACATTTTGTGGGGGATGTAGTGAAACTTTACGAGTTGGAACGATCGAGTATCGCGCTTTACCAGTCAGGAATTACCCAGGCCCGTGTGAAGTTGAACCCGAGAACCAAAGTAATCTGGTGCAATTACATGTAACCATCAGAGTAGTAGACAAGCACCTTTCCATATAATACCAGATAAATGTACGATTAGCAGCAGGCATATTGAATAACAAGGTTGGAAATTGTCTCAAAAAATGGGCTATGGCGGTACAGCGGATTTTGTGCTGATAATGGAGAGGTAGGCAAATTCCCCTCGGTATACTTGTGCAAAATCTGAAATTATAGCCTGATTGGCCTATCGGATCACCTACTAAAGGAAATGCCAAGAATTGCTCTAGGCACCTTTACTCAAGATGTTCTTGGAGGCATTTTTCGGAAATCTTGTAAGACGTGATTTGGCATCCACAGAGAGAGAGAGAGAGAGAGTCTTTATTTTTCATCAAACCAAAATACATAACACACGGCAGTGGTGGTGGTACAGAAAATATGCATGCACAGTATTCGGTATTAGATAGGAATGATCGATAAGACCGTGAGGGTCATCTAGTCTGATCACACCAGCATCAAACAGGTACACTTGACTCTAAACAGTCTGGCTGTAAAAAAAGTTACAGTAGTTAAAAAAATAAAATAGAAGAACAATTAAACGATGGTAGCAAATGATCAATGAAGCAATGTCTGGGCGAGGTAGGGCAACAGTGTTAGTGTAGCGATAAGAGGCTATCAAGTAGGGCTTTTTTGAATCTATCATAAGGCAATTCACGGATATGTGGCGGTAATGCATTCCAAATGATAGGTCCCGAGTAGTCGATAGATCTCTTAGTTAGGTTGCTATTGGGTTGGGGTAAGTAGATATTCCCCTTTGACGAGGATCTCGTGTAATGGGAATGGACATTTTTAGCAGGTATGAAAAAGTCATCAAACACAGGAGGCAGACTATTGGAAAAATATTTGTGAACAACTTTTGATACTTCGAAGCGATATAGCTCATCAACTCGCAAAATTCGATGCTTACGGTAGTAAGGCGATAAATTGGTACGTAAAGGTACAGATGAGATCAGCCGTATCGCACGGTTTTGCAGGGTTCGAATTCTGCACAGAAATGTTTTGCATGCACTTCCCCATACTACGATTCCATATTGCAGGTGAGAGTGGAAAAGAGAAAAATATATGGTTCGTAGTATTGACCTGGAAACCAAAGATTGCATACGGGTCATTATTCCCACACACCGAGCTAGTTTTGATATTGTGCATTCAATATGCTGCTTCCAAGACATTTTAGCATCAATAGTGACACCGAGATATTTTGCTGAGTCACATATGGAGATTTGTTTATGATTGATGTTCACAGTGAAACTATGATTGACATTATTTAAAAGGAGCATCTCAGTCTTATCTGCATTCAAGCTTAGTTTGTTTGCTTGGAGCCATCTCGACACTTTTGGGAGTTCCCTATTCACGGATGCATGCAAGTCATTGCCAGTGTTGGAGGTTATGAAGAGGTGAGTATCATCAGCAAATAGGGTTGTGCGGAATAAAGATGCATTGACAATGTCGTTAATATAAGTGAGGAAAAAAGTCGGTCCAAGGACTGAGCCTTGTGGGACTCCACAAGTTATATCTCTGGTAGTCGATCTTAATGTCCCCAGTTTAACAAATTGTTTGCGATTTGCCAGGTAGCTTTCAAGTAGAGTTGCTGCAATACCCCTGATTCCATAGTGTTCTAGCTTGTATCTTAAGATTCTGTGGTTAACTGTGTCGGAAGCTTTGCGGAGGTCGATAAAAATGCTGCAGCCACTTTTTTTTGCTTGATGGTTTTGTAATAGTCCGTTACAATTGATAGTATTGCATGGTTGGTGTTGTGGTTTGATCTGAATCCATGCTGGGTTGGAGACAGTACTGCATTCAATTCAAAAAATTTTTTGAGTCGGCAGTCAATCAGTTTTTCAAAAACCGTGGCAAGATTTGGCAGAACAGATATTGGTCGGTAGTTAGAAATTAGCTTTTTACAGCCTTTCTTAAACACTGGCATTACTCTGGCAGTTTTCAGTGCATCTGGGAAAATGCCCAGACGTATCGACTCATTAAAGAAAATGCATATAACATCACCAATAATATTAAAGACTAGCTTCAGAAAGTGCGTTGGGATGAGATCGGGTCCTACTGCTTTGCTACTTTTCATTTCAGATAGTATGATGGCAACTTCTCCTTCACTTGTCGGCTCAAGAAAAATGGATTTCTGAGGGCCAGGACTTAAGTACGAGAGAAAGTCATCGGAGGAGTTTGGTATTGAAGCTGCAAGATCCGGACCAATGTTGCAAAAATACTGATTGAACTTTTCTGCTACTGCAAGCTGGTCTTTGATCATGTTGCCATTCTCGAGTAGCTCGATGTCAGCAGCACTCTTGGGAGCATTACCTTTAGTTAGGTTGATAATTTCTCCAATGGTTTTCCATGTGTTCTTGGGATCCTTGGAGCACTCTTCGAATCTTTTTTGGAAGTATGCCTTTTTGGCATTTTCTTTCATATGCGTCACTTGGTTTGCATATTTTTTGTACACTTTTTTGCCTTCACTTGTGCCTTGCAGATAGTAGTGTTTATGCATCCAATCCCTTGTTTTGATCGCAACTAGTATGTCATGACCAATCCAGGGTTTCGATTTCAAGCGCCTTGCATTGCGGTTGACTTTCCTAATTGGGAAAGATGTGTCGCGGGCTGCCCGCAGTTCCTCAATAAATTTTTCAAAGTGGCGATTGTAGTTGTCAATTGTGAGTGGAGGAGTTTTGTAGTTGTTGAAGGTATTGCTGACAATTTCAATATACTCCTCAATACCGCGTGGGTTCAAGGGCGTTCGAGATTCAAATTCTTTAGCACATTGTGGCAGGACCAATTTCATGTGGCAGATGATGGGATAGTGATCAGTCATACTGTGTTGGAGCACAAAAGGGGACAGGTGATATTGATGAGTGTTGCAGTAGAAGTGATCTAGTAGAGTTTTGGATTGGTCAGCTATTCTTGTGGGTTCAGTAATTATCTGAGCTATTCCATAAGAATCAAGCATTTCACGGTACCTTGTGTTGAAGTTGGTGGTCTTCAGCAAATCAATATTTATGTCTCCCATAATAAATATTTGTTCGTTAGCTGCCGTTAACGTTTCCAGTATATTTGAGAATTCGTCAAGAAAAGTCTCTTGCTTTGTTCCTGGGTGTTTGTAGATGACTGCCACTGTGAGAGCTTTTTGTACATTGTAACAGAAGGCTCGTTGCCGAACTCAGGGGCTCCAGGTAACAGAAGGCTCGTGGTGCCTGAAGCTAATGCGTAGCTGATGGCGACTTGCTATCCTGTCGTTGTGAGTATTCTTAGCCGGGCAGATGCACTCGTTACAGATGTATTTCGGTGAAGCGTACGTCGATGTTGCGTAGATGAATCTCAAGTCTCAAGGGGAGACTTGAGAGAAAACGTGGGTTTATATACCCGAAAATGCGTAACAATGAATGCGATTGTAATGCGTTAGCCAATGAGAACGGGTTGGTAAAGTTCTAGTGACAGGAAAAAGGCAGTACTCTAGCTAGGACTATGTTTGGCGTAACAATGCCTACGGAGCTTGCGCAATCTAGAAGAGATAGTAGCGTTCTAATGGTTGACATGATATAGTGAAATCCTAATACACGCAAAGTATATTTCCTTCATAACGGATGCCTGGCGTTAGCTAGGGACATTGGGTTAAAAGGACCAGCGGTTCGCTACAACATGCACTCTGACAAATATATATTCTACGCCTTCGGTTTCAAATTTTACGTCGGGCATCATGTCATATCTCACACCTTCGTTGATGTATAGTCCAACACCTCCAACACCACATGTACGTTTGCGATAATTAATTTTTTCGTCACTCAGAGACAGCTTGGAAGGCGGTGTCAAAATCGAGACGTATCGCAAGTCGAGTACAACATCCACCACATGACGCAGAAGCGGGCATTGAAAAGATCTGCCGAGGCCATCATACACAATAAATGAATTTGACGTTGCAGTACCTTTCGTCTTCCAGGGATTGATCTTGTAGAATAGGATTTGACTTTTCTCAAAGCGGCAGGCAGTGCGCTATTGCAGATGTAAAGCTTCTTGGAGGTACGGAACTCCAATATACAATACGTATGCAATTGTATTTCTGAGTTGATAGATGATTACGAGTCTGGTAATTACCGGAGTCATGGTATACTCAGAGTTGCCGACCTAATTCAGTACGAGACGGCAAAGATGATGCACACCATCTTACACACAAACGGGTTACACTTCAATTCGCAATTTACAACTTTTGCGAAAACTCATGGGTATGAAACTAGACAGGTATCGAGAAATTCTATTTAGCTGCCTCTCCTGTCCAGATCTTCATCCCGCAATAGTTCACATTTTGTCGGTGCGAAAACGTGGAATGATCTCCCTGCATAGCTGATACCAATACCGCCATGGCAGTTGAAAAAATATATAATAAGAATTATCTACTCCAAACGCACTGTTGATTTTTTTCTTTTATGCAATGCTTGTTCTAATGTTATCCTTTCCGAATGTTGACTCTACGTATATGTGTGTGATTACTAGGGCCATTTTTATATGACCTTAAAAAATCACTCATGGAACTGACGAGTAAAACATGAACAACATAACAGTAATACTCAACCATTTTTGTTTTAAACCACTTTTGTAGTAGTTTCATGTAGTGTGGAATGTTGGAGTCTTTAAAGTTACGATTTGGAGGTAAAAATGACTTAAGTAAGAGAAATGAGCGCTCCACGGACGCTGATGTGGGTTGATTGACACTTTTGCAGTTTAGCATACAGCGCTGGTGAAATGTCTTGTCTTTGTAGCTCCATAATTTGTTCCACATCGTTTTCGTCCAATCGGTTCTTCATGTAATTTTTGAGCTGAAGCGGATCTTTTCCGAATTCCGGGGCATATAGATCAGCATGGGCCTCTCTGATAGTGTACGTTACATTTTCAGTATCAAGTTCGAAATATTGTGGTAGTGGAGGCATATTTCTGTTAACTCTTCAACTTTGGATCGTTCACTGAATCTTAGACGCTCTTCACACTAACTCCTTCAGCTTCCCATGTGTTGACTATTTCTTTCACTTGTGGAAGTCTCGGAACTTGAAATGACGTCCCACTTCAGTGCACAGAAATAAAACAGATTGTGTAGCAACATAATGTGTGACCTCATAATGCAATGTGTGACCTCGTAGGTCTGCGACTGTAATGTTATGTAGGCTAACCTTACAGTTTGCCTTCGTTCAATCGGAAATTGCCTTACTTTCTTAGTGCGTAATAGGCCTTTTGCAGGACTTCGATCACGTGACTAGATACGCATAGCAACAACAAATTGGTTAGCAAGCTACTTTCTCGCGCACCTGCTACAATGCTAAATATAGCTTAGTGTACTGTTGATTTCTGGTTGTAAACGTTTCGGAAATTTTTTGTAGAAGTCATCAGAGATTCACCTATGCTAGATTTCAATCCTGTACAAAGCACATAGAATGATATCGTCAGAATTACGCAGAAATCCGTCGTTAACGTAGCCATATTTCGGATACAGTATATTATCGTTTTCGGGCTGTAAACGTTAGCAAGTGTCATGGAGATGCGCAAGGATTCAAATATGTTGGATGTCTTTGATTCATGAACTATGTAAACTCCTTGCGTCAAAATGATCGACATTGTAGCCGTTATTTGGTAGTCAACTATGATTTTATGACATAAAATTCGACATTGCAGGATATTGACTGCGTGATATTTATTGCAGCATTAAGTTAGGTGTGGATAGTATACTATAGTTGTACTGTAGCGGTAGTTGGTAATCATTGCAGCATTTTGATGATTGATATCGATTGCAATATATATAGGATACTGCTATTTTTAAGCCTAAGAGACAATGACTGCCAGTGCCAGTACCTTGATGTGTTATGAATTCATGCAACGTGCTACATACCACATATATATTAAATATCCTAAGCTATTGTATGACTTCTCAGGTGAACAATTCAAAATATTTAGACCTCTGCACCTATATTACAAGTTATTGATCATTCTGTCATGCTGCCAAGTGCCACTACCCGAAGGAAAATGATCATCAGCTCCAATTGAGGGTGAAACAAACTGTCCCAGGGCCTGGATTACTTGATTGATTGCCTGGATTGGATTACTTCACTCTATGGCACAGTGCAAATATCTTGAGTTTCAAGACATGTGGCTATACCAAATGCATACGGATTAATGATCTGATGGATTATCTCAAGAGAGCCGAACATAGGCAACTAAGAAATTGATGATGCCTTCGTCAAGCATTCAGCCTGGATCCAATTATTATCACCACATAAAATTTGGTCATGCGGTGGAAGGCAGTGTGGTTTCATGCCAACAGAAAATGTCAGCAGATGATCTGACCACTGACTTACTGTCCTGAACTTCTTTCCCGATGTTGATGTCTGCTTTGAAAATGATATTTCACTTGTTTACAGCAAGACAAGCGCTCTTCCGTGGATGCTATGAATTTGTCTAGACAAGTGGCTATGGAGGTAGAGGAAAATACATAGGCATAACAGTCTCGGCAGGTATTGAACTTGATAAGGTTAACATCCATTTTTCTTCAACTATTTCTTATGCTCTGGGTATCGAATGCACAAAAATTAATAAATCGATCTTCTTTGCAAGTTTATTTGTAAATTCAATGAATCAAAGAATATCATAAGTTCAGAATATTACGGAGTCAATGCGAAAGAAACAATGTTAGTCGTCTTGAGAGGATGTTTCTGAGTAGGTTGAGCCAATACACAGAGGGGGTCAGCAACGAAATACTATTTTACCTGAGTACTAGCGTCATTATGAGTTTAGGCTACTTCCACTTCTACTTGACACTTTTTAGGTGGTACTTTTTTGTCAGTTTTGGGATTTTGTCAACTAGAAAGTAGCTTTGGCGAATGATTGCATCCCCTTCAAGCGTGAGGTTGTCATAACCCAGCAAACACCCAATTGTCGTGGGCTATCCGAGTTGGGTCCGAGCCGTGTCCGAGTGTCTGAGTGTCCGCTTGGACATGCGGGGGCATATACTAGGCTATCCAGGTTAAGAGTTGTCCGGTTTGAATATCCAAGGACATACCTACAGACAAACGTTCAGGATAGTCCACTGAAATTCCAAATCAAATATCCTATGGATATCACAATCTGACAGTGTGCGGATATTTTCCCGTTGTCTCAGCTAAAAAGTCAGCATCTCATGTTCCTATGCTGATAGGTGCCCATATTCCATCCTTTCGAGACATTTTGAGGTGGTTCGAAAGAAAATCACACATTCACACGATTTTTCGCATATGCGCCATGTCGTCAGATTGCGTTTTTCAGTCGCATGCGCTCGATCGGTCGGCAGAGATGGCGTCTGCGCACATTGAATCTGTATTTCGTTATGAATTGATCAGGATCATGCTTGTCTTGACGGGAATTATATGCTGGTAATGAGGAGTTGATGCATGGTATATTCTCTTTCGGTCTTTTATTTCGAGCATGTAATAAACTTTGCAATTTTTTTACTGCAGTATGGTGTTAAACCGAAGTTCCTGTGCTGAACATCAATGAACAGTGAACACTGAACGGTGAACATTGTTAACAATTGTCGCGGCGCGGGCTTCGTGGATGAGATCATAAATGCTTTTCTCCTATATGCGCAATGCCTCAGTGCACACAGTCACGTCATTCAAATTTTCATCTGGGAAGTTCGAACTTTGAATGACTGCCAGCAGCGAGAAGCAAGTGTTATCTTCTGAAGTGTCTTATTTATGCACTCAGCACTTCGCTATTGAAGTAGAGCTATGCATGGTCTAAGGCAGGGGTGGGCAAACTTTTGAGCTCGCGGGCCGCATTCAACATCTGAATCCATTCGCGGGCCGCACTATATAAAATGGGATGATAAACCAAAACGCAATATAGGTATTTGAATATATAGTGAGGACATGGAGATAATATTTAAAACAAACCAAACATTGTTTTGATGATATCGTACCCGCGTCAGAAATGTAGTGGCGAGATTTCATATGCTGGTCGACCTCAATAACCAATTTGTCAAAACTATACAGATGAAAGTCGGTTGTCCCGATTCTTAGAACAGGTGAAATTTAAATCTGTGAGCAGCGAATTTTTTCAGTGCAGCTCAGCTTCGCGCCCCACTTCTGATGCTTTCACGCCCCTCAGTTTGAGAACCACTGTCTTAGAATTATCATGGTGAAATATACTAAGAAATAGTTTAATCAAGTCTGTGCATTATTTCGATTTTTAGTACCCATTTTATCAATATTTTTAAAGCGTTTCTTTAGACTCTCGCGGGCCGCACAGAACGGTGTTGCGGGCCGCATGCGGCCCGCGGGCCGTAGTTTGCCCACCCCTGGTCTAAGGTGTTACTATTTGTTCCTGCGGTGGATAACATTCGCGATCATTTAAAGACGCGCAGAGCTTTTTTCTCCGACGCCATGTGGTCGAGCGGGAATATTACAGATGATTAGCGTTTTTCACCCGCATGCGCAATTGCTCACTGCGCAGTACACACACTCCATGACTCCACGTGATTCAGGCGACCGTCTGGTATGGTTGACTAAGCAGCTCTCATCGCCGGGAAGCATTCTCAACCGCTTGGCGCCATGCACATAGATTGGTGATCAACTTGCTACGTATATAGTCAGTAGACAATCATATGCAATAATGCATACGGTCAGTATGTCAGTTAGTTTGATTATCGCCAGGCATAACAATTTTAATCCAGACAAAGCATATATAAGTGATGGCATGTTGATACTATAACAGCAGTGGTAATCTGTTATTACGTCTTTCTTGACGAAACTTGAATTTAGGAACGGCAAAAAGGTAAGATATACTGTTTCTCGGGGTTATAACATTCCATTGAGCAATAACGTTATATATGTTGGAGTAATATTTTGTCTGTCTGGTTGGCAATCAACTGTGCTATTTGCCATTAAAACTCTACTTGAGATTTCAATATTGAGATACCTCTATTCGATTCTGCCCAGCCCTACTATATCGTTATGGCTATGAGATTTATTGATAAGAGAATATATAAACGAGAATGGATGAGGAGAAGACGATCTCGAGCTAGATTGGCTGGCGGCACAAAAGGTTCGCGGAATATCGTTCTGCCAGAGAGCTCCTCGTCTAGATTGCTGGTAAAGTTGACTGAATCGAGTGAATCATCGACATCGAGTGACGAGTCCTCTGAAGCTGGTTTTAGTGTGGAAGAATGCCTTGAAGTTGAAGGGGACAAGAGTGGTCAATTTGACGATTTTGACTTGTGTAGTTCTTCAACCCAATTGTCACCACCGCCCATGGATAAAATTGATTCGGCCAGCTCTTTTCCGAATGATGCCGAAACGAAGCTACTATTCAAGTCTCGTTTAGCAGAATGGGCATCAACACGAAATATTCCACAATCAGCAATAGATTCACTGTTGCGTTTATTACGGGAGTTTGGTCATGAATACTTACCTAAAACAGCAAGATCGCTGCAGCAAACTGAGAAACAGATACCATTGAAGCATGTATCATCAATGCTCTATCACTATCTTGGTATATCATCCAAGATAAAAAGAGTATTCAAACAATATTCTAGAGATATGTTGGAAAAAACGAATCAGATCTCCTTAGCTTTGAATATTGATGGCTTGCCTCTTTTCAAAAGTTCCAAAATCAACCTATGGCTAGGCTTACCATACGTCCTCTTTTAAGAGGATTTGTCCTCTTTGAGATTTTGTCCTGTTTTTTGAAAATTTAGGTCAGATATAGAGGAAATTGCGAGTGATATGCCGCAAATTGGCGCAGAAGTAAAGCTCCGGCGGGTATTTCGGAGGAAAAAGCGGCGATTTCAGCTCTGAGCAAAATGAAGACTTTTTTTTTTTTTTTTAGTCATCTATCTAGCTATGTGGAGTGAAAAACGTGTTTCTGAGCACTGGGCGGAAGTGATGACCTTTTTCTTTTTTTTTTTTTTAGTCATCCACCTAGCAATGTGGAGTGAAAAACGTGTTTTTGAGCTATGATGACCTTTTTTTTTATTTATTTTTTAGTCAACCGATCATGAAGCGGGTGAAATTTACCAGTTTTTGAGAATTCATCTCCAGTTTTGCATGTCTGAAATTTCTGAAAAAGTGTCCTCTTTTTGCATTTCCAAAATATGGTAAGCCTACCCATGGCCCATACTTGGTTGTGTATTGAACTTTAAACCAGAAATAGTTTTTCCCATTGCCGTAACAAGTGGCACATGTAAGCCTCAGAACCTTGAATTCTTACAAGAAACCATTGATGAAAAGGGTTGCCAGACAGCTTTTGAGAAAAAGGGCCAAACCACTTCAAAAACGGGGCCAAAAAAGGCCAAAAAGGGCCAAACTGGTTTAAAACACCCAAATTGGCCAATAACGTTGTTAAACGATGCATAATAACGTTAACAACGACATTAACGTTGCAATATCACCTATAGACCTTTTGCCAATTACAGGAATTTCCTGATTTATATTGCTAATACTGTTGCAGGACACTGAATCCACTACACCTGTTAATAGCATTGTAGGACACCGAATCGTAACTATAATAACTGCTATTATGTCAAGCCTTTTCCAACTGAATATTGTCAAATAAAACTTCTTGTGTTTCAATATTGGTCTGTCTTAACCATTCAAACACAGTCCACATTCTATAAGAACAATGCCAAATCTTCGTCTTCAACAGTGTTTCCACTCGAATCTTTGGCATAAACAATATCTGCCGTGAAATTTTGCAGCATTTTTGGTGTTGCTTGAAAGTTCTTGCAGCACTTGTCTGAAAGCATAAGATTTGCTCTTATTCTTACAATAGCATCCAGAAGTTTTAGCTGCATGCGGTTTCTTGCTTTTGTTTTGACCGATGTAACAAGGGAGAATATTCTCTCAACAACAGCATTGCTCACTGGAGTTACAAGGCATGTTAATGCATACATTGCTAGCTCCTTGAAGGAATCATGACAAAGCACTCCGACCCAAAATTCTTCACTGTCATGTGGAATTCCATGTGACTTGAATGGTGCCGCTTCTTTCCAGTCGAATGGTGCCGCTTCTTTCCAGTCAATGAAGATAACCTTTCTGTATTGTTCCTCAATCATACCGATATTATCCCCTGCTAAATGCAAAAGTGGCAGTTTTGCAAAAGCTGGTCTTGATGCTTGGTTGAGAAGAACCACAGGATTCAATAATGACAAATTCTTGAAAGTATCTTTGACAGGGGGAAGTCTCTTGGAAACTTGACAATCTGCTTCCTCAAGCATAGATAGACACCTTGTCTTAACATTGTTTACTTCTTGGAGTGCTTTGACATTCTTTTTTTGGACATGGTTACATTCTGTTATAAATTTGACTCCGAAATCAACATCATGTATGTTTCTTTTCCTTCCATTGGTGTCATAAAGCCTATTGTGAAGGCTCTGCTGGTGTAAATTCAGTTCCTGGTACAAGGTGTGTGTATCCGCTTTTGTTTGCTGAAAAAGACTGTTCACCCTTTCAAATTCTTGCACAATTGGTGTTGCAAACACAAAATATAAGTAATTGCTGTCATCAGATAGCATTTCCTTTAGAAGTCGAGCCTTGTACTTTCCATCCATCTTCTTTGTAGCTAATTCTGCACTGGTAAAGTAGGCCTTGAGCTCCTGCCAATTCATTAAAATGTTAAACATCACCTTCCCCCTTACTAACCATCTGGTCGATGATAGTTTTCCAAATGGCAGTGGAATACTTGACATCGGCTCAACAGCTGTTGTGGCATTCATGACAAGAAATAGCTCCTTATATGCCTCCCTCCTTAACTCACTGTTACAAAACCATCGTGGTATTTCTGAAAGCATAAATCCAATGCTTGATGGCAGTTTTGAAAATGCATACTGAATGCATAATGCAAGTGAGTGACAGGTACATTTAAGTTGCACACATTGCGGGGACACTTTCTCCAACCTAGACCACACAGAATTGTTGCAACCAAGCATCGCTGAAGCTCCATCTGAGGCAAAACCAATGCAGTTTGCTAGACTTTGATTGATGCTTGTAATTTCTGCATCAATCAAATTGAAAAGATTTTCTCCTGTTGCTTCAAGTACAGGAATTAAACCCAGAAATGCAGTGATTATTTCATTCCTTTTTTCACTAAAGTAGCAAACCAGGATACACAAATGCTTTTGGATAGAGATGTCAGTTGATTCATCGACAATAATGGCATATTTCTTGTCTTTTAAATCATCTATTAAATCCGACTTCATGGAAGGTGAAATGATGTTCTTTATTAAGCATGTACACTTAGTTCTATGCATCTTGATTTCTTCCAAAGTGCTACCTTTTCCATGAGTTACCATGATTTCTCCGAAGTGGTCAATCGAACGAATAGCACTGTGACAGGTTACGCTTACGGCAATCTGAAGTTCAGCCATTTTGAGTTCATCATTTTGGCTGCTTGAACTCTTAACAACTTTTAGCGAAGTTTGCCCTTTCGACGGAACTCTCCTCATATGTTTTTCGGACTTCTCATGCCTCATCAAGTTGTTTTGCTTGGGTATCATGGTAGTATGGCATAACCTGCAATATGCATCTTCTGAACCATCACTCGCCTTCTTTAACCAAACAAATTTCTTTTCCCATTTACTATTATACTTCCGCCCTTTATCATAACTGCTCTTCCACTGGCCCTTTGCTGATGATGCCATACTCAAAATGACTTAGCTAGCTAGCTTATGGTAAAAAAAAACTACAAAACTGAATAGGGTTGCTCGATAACTTTTGATAAAATACATCAAGCACTGTCTGTAGCCGCAGTAACGTTCTATTCTCAGTATACAACCTCGTTGCGCTGTCGGCTGACTAATTTTGACTATGCATGTTGTAAATCAGATGCGTCTTCTTGATTGAAATAACACTTTAGATAACACAAATTACCATCAACAAACAGAGCAAATTAATATAATGCCAAATCTTTATGAAATTATGACAGATTAATTACACATTGAAATGAAATATGATACCTAAGTAGCCTAAGTGCCTTACTAAACTATATTCAACCCTATACAGCGGAAAACTAAACATTCCCTTTAGCACAGCGCTCGGTTCCTAATCAATCAAGCAAAGCACGTGCAGTACAGTGATAACTGGTAAGACCCAATACAAGCATTCAAGTGTCATCATGAGGAAGCATTCTGCGCAAACAATGCCTAAAACGATACCGCTTTTCACGTTTGGTTTCTGGAATTCATATTCATTTAAATAGCTAGTTTGATTATAGATAACTAACCTGCGGAGTTATCTATAGTTTGATAGTATGTGCCAACTACTTCCAAAAAGGGCCAAATATCGAAAAAAAGGGGGCCGAAGGGCCAAAGATTTTTTGGGGGGCCAACTGCCTCTAAAAAGGGCCAAATTTCACAAATTTGGCCCCAAAAGGTCCAATCTGGCAACCCTGTTGATGAATTGAAAGTTATTTTGAACGAAGGCATCACTATTGATGACAAACTGTTTTCTGTAAATTTAGCTTGCGTCACAATGGATGCCCCAGCCAAGGCTCTTGTAAAAGCCATAAAGCTTCATAGCGGTTATTCCAGTTGTGATAGATGTGTAATTCGGGGGAAATCTGTGCATCGCCGAATGACTTTCACTGCTACTGAGTCAATTCCACCTAGAACAGACCAAACTTTTCGTGAGCAGACTGATCCGCATCATCACAATGGGTACTCTCCATTTTGTGATCTACCTGTGGATATGGTAACTGTTTTTAATATCGACTATATGCACTGTGTCTGACTGGGAGTAATGAAACGTTTGTTATTGCGCTGGATGAGAGGTGAAAAAAACCCTGATAGGAAGGGAGCCTCAAGGAATGCCATCCTCTCGGGGAACCATATCCGCATTATTAACGAGCGATTGTTAGCTTTGAAAAAGAGCATTCCTGACGTCTTTGTCCAAAAACCCAGAACCCTGCTGGAAGTTGATCGCTGGAAGGCAACTGAATTCCGTCAATTTCTTCTGTATACTGGTAAAATTGTTCTTAAGGACGTTTTACGTGAAGATGCATACAGCCGTTTTTTAACTTTAAATGCAGCTATTTGTATTCTAGTTTCTCCTAATGTTAGTGAGCAGCTAGCAAAATTTTCGCATGGACTTCTAAAGTCCTTCGTTGGAATAAGTGTGGATCTTTTTGGCGAGATATTTTCTGTTTATAATGTTCACATTCTGTTGCACTTACCCGAAGATGCTGTTAAATTTAAAGGACTGGACAATTGCTCAGCATTTAGATTTGAAAATTACATGCAAAATATGTTGAAAAAAGTCAGATCTGGTAAAAATCCTCTCTCCCAAGTAATAAAGCGTCATAAAGAGTCTGTTCCAGCTGTTTACGAGAATGTTCCTGCAAAAAACCAAACAATTCTTATATATTGAAAAATGGGTCGTGTTGTGAAATTTTGGAGATCATGCCTGGCGATGATTCCAATTCAAACCTTATGTGTCGCGTGTATCAATCCATAAATCCATTGTTCAGGTCACCGTGTTCATCTAATCTCATCGGTGCATTTGTCACCAAACCTTCATTGGGAGAGGTACATCGTATCTCATCTAGTGAGTTATCATGCAGAGCGATGCTGTTGGAATTTTCCAGTAATGCAATAGTGTTTATGGCCCTCATGCATGACTTTGAATATGGTTGATTATTATACTGTAAATCTCTATTTTTCTTGTTTCAGAGCTTTCGTCATGTCTGAGTCTGACACTTATCATAAATATTGTGTTGTAGTTTTTCCTCAATATCCTGATGATGCTGCTATTGTACATAGAAGTTGGATCAAAGAATGTGAAGTAAGCTGCATCGCATTAATTTCATCCCTTCTCCCATCTTGTTCATAACCTAATATTTCAGGACAAACTACTTTGTCATTGGCCCCCAAGAGGTACTGCTCGGGCAAAAGCCAAGAAGGAATGTCTGCCTGACCCTTCTTGGCCTCAACATGAAATACGAATGATGCATGACACAGGCGAGTACAAGATTACGTAGTTAACAAAATATCACAGCTAATTCTTTTTATACTTTGATGTTTTCAGATCAATGGGAAATTGCCATGAGAAAATTGAGCAAGGTACTTGTAACTAGTAACTTGGATAGCTCGCCATCAGATGCTGGGAAAAAGCGGCGTATACGAAATCCTGAGCGATATAGGTGGTGATTCAAGCTCTGATTCCGGTGACGATGACAAAGTTCGAAAAAAGGGCAGATGTCCTGCTAAAGCTGATCTTGCTGAAGCTCCAGCAAATCATCACAAAGGACAGTTGCGAAATAAATCTACCAGTAAAGTCATTATTGCTGGAAGTGCACCACCAAATGCAGGTTAGATCTTCTTGTAGTATCTTATCAGTCGGCTTTCTGCAAACATGATTTAACAATTTTAACGTAATGGCTTTATAACTTTCTTAACTGTTCAAAAATATTAAGCTGAATATTTGTAAAGTCTAGCTAAATGGAGCAGTATGATGATCTTAGATACTCTCTGCACGTTTAATCACCCCATGCCTGCTAGTGTATGTGTTTGAGATGCTACTGGCTGTTATCAATCTGTTCAGATGATCATTTGCGACAAGCATCCATTTCTGAAGATGATCTTTCAATTCAAGACTGGGGATGGCCAACTCCAAATGGTGAGTTCAGTTGCTTGATCTATTATGACAGCGGCAACCAAATTGAGGTCTGCCAAGACATCTGACAAATGTTGCATACGTCGCGGTTCTACTCTCATTGCATAATGACGGCAAAAGGTTATGAAACGCGGGAGTAGAATAATTGTAGTAGAGTGAAGTTGTGTATTGTGAAGAAAAATATTCAATTGTTCAGATACTCCACTGAGCTCAACGTTTCTTGAAGGCACCAGCTTGTCAAAAACAAAGCCGAAGCGATCTCGTATGGACTTCTTGTGTAAAGAAATCGCAAAAATCAACGAGAACCAAAAAGACTTGAAACAAGATTGTAAAAAAAACGAAAGGTTACTGGAGCAGATACTGCAATTACTACACTCCAATGGCCGACCAGTTGCTAATGAGGACCACAGCACAGGTGTAACACTCATCGAAGATATCGTTCCGGAACCATTTCAGGATGTTGTGAAACTGGAGAGCTTTCTTGAAAATGAGATCAATACTGCTAAGCAGAAGTGGAGAATGGTAAATGAATAGTATATAATAGAGAATTGTCTTGTAATACACAAGAAATATGGTACCTTGTTGCTGCGCTCTAAATACATTTAGTATTCTGATACAATTGAAGGGGCACTGCGCTCAAAGATGATGTGGTCTCAAATTGAAGAGAAGAATGAACAAATTTTTTATCCGCAGCCATTTCCTTAAGAACGCCACCGTAATGGAGCTGCAATTTATTGAAATTTCCCCAGGACCTTCACGCTCTAGCTCCCGCTGCTGCTTAGCTCGCTACATGGCATGCTGTCTTCATCGTCGTGCTTGCTCGACGCAATAAGGCAGTCACGCAGAGAATGAACTTTCGACATCATGCCTTCATAAAGATCTGCTTACAACTATATAAAATTCGTATTCTACGTGACTGCCTCTGCGTCGAGCAAGTGCGACGGTGAAGACATCGTGCCATGTGACGAGTTAAGCAGCCGCGGCAGCTGAGCCGTGAAGGTCTTGTGAAAATTTCAATTAATTGCAGCTCCATTACGGTGGCGTTCTGAAGGAAATGGCCAAAAATTTTTGTTGGTTTTGCCCTTCAAACTTCCCCACATCTGTCTTATGACACTGCAATGATGTGTTAACTTGTCTTAATTTTTCAGGTAAAAGCAATGACTCCCGTCGGGGGGCACTCTCTAAATGACTCTGTCAGAAAATTATATAGAAGAGTTGCAACTGCTGAAGTTTGGAGCAAGTTCTGTGTGAAGGGCAGAAATGAAAAGAAAAAGGCTTTGTGTAAACTCAGTTTATACCAAATCATATATCGTAAGCTGAACATATTTGCTGTCTCTAAATCAGTGGTTCGCAACCTTTTTCGATGGCAGGGCCAAATTAAGAATTTCAGAGTACGGCCGAGGCCGCACGAATACCAGGGCAATGAAAGGAACCCAAAATATAGTCACCAAAATATGAAAATTGGCATTGTTCCGATCATTCGCTTGACGCCATTGGCCATTGTGTTGCCGCGCTCACATTGTTCAGAACAATCCACCATTGCTGGCTATTTCGGAGTAGTTTTATTGCCCTGGGGAGAATTCGATAATTCAAAATAAAATATGTCGATAAGATCGGGAATTGCATATATATTGCCCTTAATTACTTGTCCTCTCTGCTCACGTAAATTACTTGTCCTCTCTGCTCACGTAATCAGATTTACCGGTAGAGCTGAGTGAGTTGTCTTGGAAATTGTAGGGCCCGTAAATAATAATTGAACATATTCGGACGGGCGGAGCCGTTGGTACGACTTTGTTACATGATGTTATTTTTTTATTTCGTGACCTTCAGTCTGCTGTATCGAAAAAATATAGAATTGCCCAAACGCACTAAACTAAAAGATGCACACGATTTCGAATAAATAGTTCTTCACTGGCACATAATTCTTCCCTGCGGGATAGTAGCCTATTTGTTTCGCGACGTTCAGATTGCCAAGACCGGAACATTCGGCGCCAGTCATTTTGGCGCCTATGGAATATACCCATATGTATTTTGAATATACATAACGAAGTTTTCGGTCAGCATTAGGGCAGTCCTTTTCGGCCACGGTTTTTTCGCTGCCGATTGTTCTAGCACACTTATTGGAGTCGCATGTTACATGGCCAAAAACTTTATATGTCTTCGTGCGGCGCGGTAATGGCTAACGCAAATATGGCCACTTCTATAAATCTTGCGTATTATATTTTGGTCGAAAAGTACCTAATAATTGAGGTACTTGAAAAGTTGAAATCGTGTGCTGCGCGAAAAATCATTTGAAGATTTGCATAAAATTTCATAAAATACTCCATATAATTAATGCTAATTCACTTGATAATTTTGGACCCCCTTCGTGCTCGCTCCCCCCAATTGGGGGTGGGGGCTTGGGATGCTGCTGTTACGGTCCTGTCAATATCTCTACCTATATCTATAGGTACTGCCCGTTCAACTGGAAAGTTAGGGCACATTGCATTGAAACTGCAGTGACGTAATCTTAGCAGTCTACTCAGAACTCCCGACTCCAAGCCAAGCAAGAGTATTTTATAGACATATATCTTTTTCATAGATCGATTTCTCAATATTTTTGTGGGGGCCACAAGAACGCTAGCTGGGGCCGCATGAGGCCCTCAGGGCCGCGGTTGGGAATCACTGCTCTGAATTGTTTGACACTATCTCAAATTTAGGGGCTTGCTGCAATATTCACCAGAATGTTCTGGAAAAAGATTATGAAGACGCGGTGAGATCTGTGCTGCGTCATGCACCTGCACAATTCCAAACGCAGCAATCTAAGGTAATTAACATATGATTGTGTGAAAATATGGGATGTGGACGGAGATCATAGTTAGTGTTGAACCATACTATGCTGCTTAGGCTTCCGAGTGTACCATATCTATTTTGTCAATGCCGCTGATGCGGACGATGATTCCTAATTTGCATTAGAATTATAGCTACACAATGTTTTATGAATTTGATTTGCAAAAGACTCTCGGTCTTACTATAGAATGTAAACGTGGAATGGCAGCGACCGATTTCGCAGCTTCGTTCCGCTTCACTGAAGCTTTACTCAGACTTATTTTACGGCAGCTACTGTAGGATTTATGGCAATCCAAAAGTTGTCTTCCAGAGCTCATAATTTACTGAATCTGGTCTTGATCGAAAGCTACTGTCGCACTGATTCCGAAAATATCAATCAAAATACGGTCAGGCTCCGTACTTAGATGATAAACCATCCTCAACATCTAAAATCTGCATTGTTCAGAACAATCGGATGAACGCAAAACAATGACCACAACAATGGCCCATTGCGGCTCTTCGATTGTTCGGACAATGCCGATAATTCAGACTTGAAGGGCGAATTCTAAGCGGCCCAGTGCCTGATCATATTTTCATTTACATTTTCGGAGTCAGTGTGACAGTAGCTTTCGATCAATACCAGATTCAGGTAATTCTACGCTCTGGAAGACGACTTTTGGATTGCCATAAATCCTACAGTAGCTGCCATAAAATATGTCTGAGTAAAGCTGCAGTGAAGCGGAACGAAGCTGCAAAATCGGTCGCTGCCATTCCACGTTTACATTCTATAGTCTTACAGTCACTAATTCTGTTATATTTACCATAATGTCTTATTCAGTAATTTGTAATGTGTGTATCAAGCAGTGTTGGGGTCAAGTCGCTGCATTCGAGTCGCGAGTCATTGCACATTTTGACTTCAGTCAAGTCAATTAATTTCCTAAGGTGACTGGAGTCAAGTCGATTCACTTGATTTTTGGAGGTGACTTGAATCAAGTCAAAATTCGAGTCCAGTTGGTTTTCGAAGTATGAGCATGAATCATTGCATTTTGCCAGCTGCTTGAAATACAGATTGAGTGGTCATTGATTTTGAATCAATGAACGAATATAGAGGTACGCAAGAAGGTGCTTTACCGCGCATGATCATTTGATGATTGGTCGCTCTCACGGGTTACACCAGCGTTTCGCAAACAATCCAAACATCAAGATACAGTGATTTTTATTGACACCGATTACTTGATGACTTGAAATTGACCCGTAAATTTTACTGTGAGTCACAAGTCAATCCACATTTCTGATACGCCAAGTCAAGTCATTTTTAGCAAAGTCACTCGAGTCGAGTCATACGAAAAAGGTGTCTCGAGTCATCCCAACACTGGTATCAAAGTGTTCGGAATATGATAGCATTTTAAAGTATTATTTCATATTCGCTGAAATTCATTTCTCTATTAATATTTTAAATGGAGAATACAAAGAAAGACAGTATCTTGTCGCAACCTTGCCCTCACGATGGTGAAGATACGTGGTAATAAAGGCGTACACTGTTGTTTTAAAGTGTATCAAGTTCCAGCTGTTTGACCTGCCTTTTCTTCCAATGTTGCACACATTTTGTGGTATTTCGTTGATTGTAATATAATTTCCGGAAACTGGATAATCGATCGTGTAGTGTGTCTCATCCTGGTGATGGTAGGGGTAACTGTGGATAAGACACACTGTCTAATTATGTGTTGCGAGTGTCAGATTAAATCACATATTAGATCGTTTGGTTAGTCCCGACTTTCTCCCGCCTCTGGCCTGGGAGCGATTTCACGGACAGTCACTGACCAGTCACTGAACGTCAAGGGGAGTCCACACCTCCAGTCCGAGTGAACAGTCTAAGGATAGGTCTGGGAATTTTGATGTTACATCCATGGGCTATGTGTGGACCATCAAATGTTTGCTGGGAACAACTGGGCAAAATAGCCCCAGTACCACGGTAACTAAATTAATTTTTGAAAATTGCACTTATTTGTGGTGTCATCACCCTTTTGCGTTGATCAAGAAGATGCAACATGCAATGTTTACAGTTGTCACATGGCATCAATTTCTACAACTAAGTGACCCTCAACCAAATCTACTTCATGTAACGAATTTCTTGACCGCTTTTTAGAAATTCATTTCTACTTCCACTTGAAGTACTTTGGACATGTCCTGGAAGTAATTAGTGCTACTTGTACTGGGGTATAAATTAAGGCATTACTTCTACTCGGTTCCCAACAATGAACACGTTGACCACGTCTGGGTATAGGATGACCGATCTTGTCACTGCGTTTGAGCTGCTCTAAGAGTTATATGATAGTTACTTCCCTTAGTTCGCTAAATATCTCACATATGTGACATCAACTATTTATCAAAATCGAGTGTGATTTGACAAATCCACTTCAATCGCAGTTGCGAAGTAGTGGTAATAAAATTGGCATTGTATAAGGCAACAATAAAGTGCACTGATTTGCTTAGTCTTGACGGCAGGTTCTCCCAAAAGATACTTCCGATGTGTTCAGCGACATTTGTTTCATAGCAGCACGACAGCACCCAAACCAGCAGACAGTATATCCTGATCCTTGCGGGTCTCGGCTGCTTCAGCCATATCTTCCATCCAAAATCAGGCTCCACAACAGACAAAATAGTACTGCTTGAACTAAGAAATAATCATACCAGAATATAAGCCAATTGCTTTACTTCAAATGCATAAATTTTAGTACAAATGATCAGAGTTGAGTACCGTAATACGACTACGTTACCGATGGATTTCTGCGTAATTCTGACGATATCATTCTAAATGCTTTGCACAGGATTGACATCTAGCATAGGTGAATCTCTGATGACTTCTACAACAAATTTCCGCAACGTTTACAACCAGAAATCAACAGTACACTATGCGATATTTAGCACTGATGCAGGTGCGCGAGAAAGTAGCTTGCTAACCAATTTGTTGTTGCTATGCGTATCTAGTCACGTGATCGAAGTCCTGCAAAAGGCCTATTGCGTCAATTGGCACTTTTTATTCAAAGTATACCACAATATGACTTCATAACTCAAATATGACCTAACCAGGAAAATATGACTTAATAACTTTCTTAATCTACCCCATTTGGATGCGGTTTTTGGGTTAAAATTGATTTCACGACTTACTGATGCATAGAAAAAAATATGCCTTCAAGGGTGGAGGCCAAAAAGCTGAGTAAAAACATCCTGGATTTTCGCTTAATCAGCGAGTTCCAAGATCTCCCGATTTAGAAGTAGATGATCCGCACGTCAAAACGTTGGATGTTCGTGCGAAGTTACTAGATCTACAAATCCAGGATGTAGGACGCTATTGCGTCAAAATGACGCAAAATGTAGTGATCCGTGGAAGATTGCCATGTCAACCGTTCGACTTCGTAGTAAATATTGCTTTGGCAATGCTGATTGGAAATGTTGTCGATTTTGGTCATGTGCTATGAATGCCGTCGTTTCTTAAGTAGAATTATGAAAATGATTTGAAGCCACTTAATCTGTAGTTTATTCACAGTTATAAGTTCTAAAGACGGCATTGCAAACTGGTACTGTTGTTATTACTGTCTGTAGTATGGATATTTTGGACATCGTATGGCAGTTCGGACGACGAGAATACAATTGTTATGCCCAGGCATTACTTGGCAGACATATCGGACTCATTTGCAAAATACCCCCAAAATGAATCCATTGACCGCTACAGATTTTCCAAGGGAGCTACGGTAATTCTATTGGACATGATCAAAGACAGCCCATGGTTGAATGTACGGTGCCAAGCTTTGCACCCCATGATGCAATTACTCTGTGCTCTCCGATTTTTTGCTACAGTCATTTTCAACAAACAGATGCTGACTCGATTGGTGTAAGTCAGACAACTGCACGCCGAATCATACACTGCATTTCTCGGGCATTAACAGAGAATAGAGAAGATTTATCCCACGATTGGATGATTCGTTACAAACAAAGAGTGATTTCTTTGACATAGGTGGAGTTCCAAGTGTCATTGGTTGCATTGATGGTACCCATATCCCAATAAGTCCCCAGGTGGCTCTGTACCAGAAAAGTTTATTTTTGCAGGAAAGGATATTTTTCTTTGAACTGTCAAATGGACTGCAATGCCAAGAGAATACTGGTTGTGACTAATGCTGTTGTGAGATGGCCAGGGTGTACTCATGACTCAAGAACTTTTTCAAACTCCAGATTAAAATACGAGCTTGGTCAGAAAAAATACAATGGGATTTTGCTGGGAGACAGAGGGCTCTATGCTCTAGAAATGTACCTGATGACTCCATCAACAAAACCACAGGCTGCACATATGAAAAAATACAGCTATATGCACTCAAAGACACGCGTGCTGATCGAGCATTGCTTTGGCGTTCTCAAACAGCGTTTCCAGATGTTGCTAAATCCTGTGTGAATGCAAATCGAAAACACCATGCCGGCAATCACTGCAACAATATGTTTCAGCAAACAATACGTTCATATTGTTAAATTTATTCCACTGGAAGCTTTTCGACTGGCTCTCTTCAGCAGTGAACGCCAGTAAATGAGGTTAACCAAGTTCGAAATATAGAAAGAATTCTGTCGTTGTGACGTAACAATGACAAGCACACAAGTAGCGAACGGCAGTAAACAGCGCACGGTTACGGTACAGCACACACAAAATCAGCTGTAAAACAGCCGAATGACAAAACAACACTAATAGAAGATTCCCAGCGTGTAGAGATGTTCCTTCTGGCGGCAGAGGATCGGCTTTTGCAGCTTTATAATGGTTGATTCAAGGACATTTAAATGAAAAAGAGAACGACAACGAGCAACTATGGAAAACTGATTGATCTTGTAATGTTTTGCACACTCTGGGTGTTTTGCACACTCTGGGTGTTTCAATAGGTGCTGTCCGATGGCAGAATTACATGCTGTTACTTGGTCATAATCATGCATGGTAACTAGAGACTGTGATGATGAAGAAGACATGTCATCGCCCTGCGAATTCCTAATTTGACGTGGGACGTGTTGACGAATTCTTTGTTGCAGGCGCTGAGATGTGCGACCCACATACCGACTGTCACATCGGCACGTATATTGGTAAATTATGTTACTCTGATCAATCGCGGGAAGCACATCCTTAGCCTACGCGTTGCTGGTAGTAAAGATTTCGTAGTAAATATGACACGGGGTTCCACTTGTGGGAAACAATGACTCACGGAGGACTTAATCTGTTTTTCAAACCTGTTGCAAGCTTTGGCTATCCACGGGAGATGCAAATAAACTGGGCACCTTCTCGGCCCAAACGGCTTATCTTTGTGGAAATCTTGTATTTTACGGTGAATAGTTACTTTGACAATATGCTCAGGATAGCCATTGGCAAGGAAAATGGATTTGATAGTATTTATTTCACAATCCAGTTTGTCATTACTGCAAATCATCAGGGCCCTGTGTACCAGGGTTCTTATCAAATTGATTTTACGTTTCGCAGGGCAAAACGAATCCCATGAAAGATACTGACCACTGAATGTAGTCTTACGGTAGACAGATGTAACAAAATTATTGTTCATCTTCTCATCAAAGACATCCAAAAACGGTATCTAATTGTTATTCTCTTTTTCAGCCGTAAACTTCAAAGAAGGGTGAAGGTTATTTAATTTGGCTGGAAACAAATCACATTGAGCTTCATTATTAAACATGACAAAAGTGTCATCAACATAGCGATAGTACATCAATGGCCGATCGGCACTATCCAACAATCTCTTTTCATGAAACCCCACAAAGATGTTAGCCAAAATGGAGCCGAGCGGAGAACCCATAGCCAAACCATCTATCTGTTTGTACATCGTGTTATTAAAACTAAATTCCACACCACAAGTCGCCATTCGCATAAGTTTTACGAACATTGATTTGGAAAATGGCGGAGGTGGAAGCTCACCACCATAAAGTGCATTGGCGCAGATCTCTCTCATTGGTAAAGAGGCTAGATATATCAAAGGAGCTAAGGTATACCTTGGAGGCATCGTGATCGATATTATTGATAATATTAGCAAACGTGAACGAGTCCCGAATGCACTTGTCATCATAGAGCGCACTCACCGGCTTAAGGAATTCCACCATCCACTTCGCGAGTTTGTGGTACGCCGATCCAACCATCGATAAGATTGGGCGAAGGGGCACGTTTGGTTTGTGGATTTTCGGGAGACCGTACATTCGTGGACGGAGTGAACCAGTCGGTCTGACTTCGTCATACGTCGCCGATGAAATCTTTCCAGCCTTTTTCAAGGTTTGGAGCGCGCGTTGAATACGCGATTCGTCCACTTTCTGCAAAAATTCTGTTGGAGGGCATTGACTGATAAACTGCAGCTCATTTTGCGATCTTGCCAAAGTTCAACTTCATCAAATAATATCACAGAGGGAAATTGCACAGCTAGAGGAATGATTGATTTGACTATTCTTCTTCTTACTATTCTTCGGCCTGCTTACATTTTTCAGTATTTATTGATGACGCGAGACGCGAATTGAACAATGCTTGATTAGCACTCCATCAATGCAGCTGGCGGGATGATCCGCAGGAATCCCAAAGGATCGTATCGCTGCAGCATGAATTGTATTTTTATTGCAATTTTGTTCAATAAAACTGTCTGTCCGTCTGTCTGTCTCGGCAAATGAAAATCTTGCCCGAATCTGCAGACTGAGTTCAACAAGAAACGACAGAGCATCAGAGCGAATTCGCTCTTCATTTTTTCAGAGACTTTCGCTCATAAGTTCGGATTCACAGCGCACCCTGTTACGTAATAATTGCGTGTTACTGCACCACCACACAGAATTGTTGAAATCAAACACAGCCAGAGACACCCAATCGCCTCATTAGCAATAAATTTAGCGTATAATTAGGTCGTGTAACGTCAGAATATTCATTATTCGCATAATTGCAGAAAAACACTAGATTAGCAAAATTTAGCGAAAAAAAACACTAGAACACTAGGGCGACCGAAAAAACACTAGATCTAGTGTTAAAACACTAGGAGTGGCACCACTGATCGCAAGCTCCAGGACTACAAAGTTTGCTACTTTAGCCGGCTCTGCATGCAGTACGTTATTCGGTGCATTCATCCGTGACTCACATCTTGCACATCTATCCGTGGGTAGGCAATCTACAATACGATTTCAGATCACGATGCTGCATCGTTACTTCGTCTGGTCAACTAACCAGACCACTGGATATTATATAACGTCTTATCTGAAAAAGCGCGGTTTTGTTTTTACTCCCCATCCTAATTCCTACTACGTCCCTCGATAAAAATAGGATTATTTTTTAATTATATACTATATACCAAAATCCAAAACGTGCATATATTATATTTTTTTCAACAACATACTGCACCATATCCTTAATCCTAACCCATAGGAAATTAGGAAGATAACATTTTACATTTCGAAATACATGAGCCATAATTACCGAGCATGCAAAACACGCTAATATTACGTCCACAATGACATAATACAAGCATACTATGTACGCACATAAACGCATTTATCACTTCACAATATGAACTAGACTGCACTTCACAATCTGAACTAGACTGGTCGCCAGCAACTACCACGGATTGAACACTGGAATATTTCACACTGATACTCTCTTTCCTTCCATAGCCTACTAATGTATCCAGACTATGTATTGTCTCGTGTTTCCTCCGCTGTAAGACCATCGAATGGATATGGTTCGTTTCAGCTATCCTACTTGATAGTTCAAACTTCATTACTGTCGCTATTAATATTGAATTGCCGCTCTTCACTTCTCTACTGTGTGACGGCGAGGCTGTGTCGTGCCTGGAGCAGTAGATAGCTGGCTGTCTTTAGGTTGGCGACTTCTTAACTCACAGTTTCACTTGGTACGGATGTATTGCAGCAGAGATACGTTAGGCACTGAGGTGAATCTCAGATCTCAAGGGCCGTCACAGACAGAGATGCCACTGGGATATTTCGGAAAAACCCAGATGTGGAGGCGAAATAAACCCAGAAAAACCCAGATCCTATATTTCACTCAAGAGACACGAGATAGCTGCGAAAGTGGAGCCTGATAGTCGTCGAATACACTCATACAGTCCTTGAAGCCTTTGATATTGAATTTACAACAGTTCATAATACACATTTTGCTTGGTTAATACTGCGAATCGCACAAAAATATGTTGTTTTCCTCTCGTCACATCGCAATGAAACAATTGGGGCGCAGCGTTAATACTTAAAGGTCAACTATATAGACGAAAACAACTTTGGCTAATTCTATAGAGTTTTTCCTGCCGATTCCAACAAGATATATCTTACCTCTCAAAACTAATTAGTTTCTGAGATATGAAGCCGCAAAGATGGCAAAGTCCCACCACCAGCAAAACGCTGGTAAAATCAGTGAGCCGTATCGATGACGTCAGTAGCATGATGATTCCTGGCGCCGTGACTGTACTGGTATAATGTCAATGTCTGAAGTTGTAGATGTGGAGGCTATGGACTGAACTTATAGCGACATACGATCATACCAGAATCCATCTTCACTGCATAAACTAGATTCATAGTTTCTACACCGCCGATCATTTGGTCTGCATTCTGACAGCTGCATTTGTCTATCATTATTGTACACAACAAAATGATCCTATTCACAAGATTTTACTTCTACAAATGCAGATAGAAAGAATATCAATGATCATCTCGTATTAGTAAGAAATTTGCGAAAAATCCTGGCAAATAATGCAGATCCCGATGTTCTGAAGATTGGACAATATCTTCATTGGTTCTATGCGCCAGTATGATCTCCTCTTCCATGACTGTCAACGTGACTAGAAATAACAATTTAATATCAGCAAATTCAATCCCCATGTACAATCAAGAACATTTTGTAACACAAGTTAGATATCTAGGCAGCAAAACTCAAAATAATAATTACCTATTGCGATGCTGTATCTTTATCTGCTGTACCGGCTTCTCTGCTCCCTGATGGCTTGCTCCCTAGGCAATCTTACTCGTGCAGCAGCGAGTGGAGGGGGGTCTGGTCTTACCTCCTGATCATTGATTGAATGTCGGACACGCCTCCAAACCTCCTTCTGCACATTTGTACAGTATCCTTTGTGGTACAGAAAAGTGTTATGACAATGTGCTTTCGAGTAATCAAAGACTGCAGCGGCTTACTGTATGTAGCATCCGTCAGCACTTTTTTTTATCTGACACCCTTCCTTGTATTTGACATACTTAACCGCAAAACGCGGTTCTCCTGACCTGCTTCTTTTGTGTTCCCTGCAGCTATTCTCATTAAAATGCAGAACAGCTAGTCGCATCCTAAACAGGTGGTGGTTACATTGGACAGATATTCGATTGAAACAGAACTGCATAGGCCTACTTGCCTTGCACGCTGACTTCTGTATCTGTAATGATATAGCTTGGGAGCAAAGTGATTCAGAAGGGCGTTGAAGGTTTCATTTCCCGAAGTGTTGCTTGAGCCAGACAACTGCTTGATGTCATTCATCATACGTCTAGAATAAATCACGTCATGCAGTTTCTGGTATTGAATTGATTCTGAAACAATAGATTTGATCATTCACATATTAGCAGCATTCTGCTTGTATTCGAATAATAAGTGGTGTCATCATTGAATTATTTTTGCATACCTTCACTGAACCATTGCCGTGGAATAGTCAACTCCGCATGTTCACAAGCAGGAAAATGTGTGTTCTCTGGGTGAACATGTTGGTTGGTGATGTGGTTACCAACAGCCTTCCAAACTTCGGTGTTAACCTCTCCATTTCCATCCCCTCGCCTTGCACAGAAGTAAAGTTGTGCTGTCAGGGCCTTTTGCCACAGTGCAATAAGCTTACAGTCCTTCCTCTTTGACAAGGCGGATAATTTCTTTCTCAATCCTGAAATAGCGTGCAACTGAGTCACTATAGCTGGTGTCGGCACATTAACCACGGAAACAAGGAGAGATAAATGAGTATGATACCCTTTGCAATGTGCCAAGTGTCAAAGGAATGCTTGACTTCTGGACATTCATCACGGAGGTACTTTCGGATCTGTGGATGTCTATCAGTCACAAGCTCTTTTACTGTGGCGGATTGCATTACTGAAGCTAGACAACGCCGCAGACCTTCCTTCTCCATGTACGAACTTCCTCCAGTTTCGTTGGACTTGAAAAATACAACTGTGCTTCTATAAATTTTTAAGAGTGCAATAATTGCTAAACATACACACCTGAACCAACTCGCAACATAAAATATTCTTTGTGGTTGTGTCCATCAAAGAGTAAACCATATATTTGGCAGCGTGCCCCGGACTATCAGCTCTTAAAACACACCATGATTTGGACAGGTATTCATTCCTAATAAACAAGGTTAGGTATGATAAAAAGCATCTAACCTTCCGTCACCCGACAGGATTAATGAGTGTCCTGCCACCCGTGCCATACATGCTGCCTTCTCTTCGTCATAAATATAATCAACTGATGGAATTATGAACGTTTTTTGGTGTTGCATGTATGCAGCATAGGAGATAACATGCATTCCCATGAACTTGAACATCTTCAAAGCCTTTGCAGGGGAAGATCCACTCATGAATATCGCATTACTTATTGCAATATTTCCTTCACTGGTTCCTCTGCTCAGTTGCTCCTGACTTTTCCAAACTCGTTTAAATTGGCAAGAATCATTGTCACATAGCTGATGAATAGTCAATAAGCTGCCAGAACAGTTCTCCCGGAGCGAAGCTTCTGAGCTACAGACTGGGCACTGTGAAAATAGATTAACCAGCTTCTTTTTTTCTACCATGACAAACGTCAGGTGAACATGTGAGGTGAACATCTTCATCCTCAGAAAGCCTATAACAGAAATTCATCTTGTAATTCGAAACGCTACTTCAACATTTTAAATGACTTACTCAGAAGATTCATCACTTTCAGGCAGGTAATCATCGACTTCCGATTCACTATCAGAATTGCTACCGCTGCTGATGTACTGACTGGAAGGCAAGAAACTTTCACCGAACTGACTGGAGAAATCCGACATAGGTGGGGTTGCTGTAACTCCTGGAAAACTAATACGTGAGGTTCTGCGAAAACTTCAACAAGCAATTATTCATACCCTTGCTCCTAAAATGGATGGACTGGACAGCATGTGTTTGACAACTTCTATCTAGCATCACAGGAGCTGAGCATATTTGACTGGACTCGCATAACATAGGGAATGCTGTAGAGCATCCAGGTGCATCCTCATCTGTTTGTCCAACACTTTCTAGAAACTTGGAGACCTGCATTGAGCGCAATGAGTTTTCTGTCTGTTCAAGGTGCTTCAAATAGATAATGAATGTCCAGTGTCAAGTCATATCAAAGACGGCTTCTCTAGCTAAATATTGCAGATCGAACAATGAACATCTAGTACAGCAAGTTATTACCTTGTCATCAGTGTCTGTGTCCATTGTCGTTGCTGCTCGTTTTCTTGCTCTGTCTAGTTTTTGAACTGCAGATGCTACTTTAGGCTTTTTTGGTTCCCTGTCATGACTTCTGTTATAGAATTTCATTGGAACGGCATCTGGCTTCAATAATCCCACTCGACAGCGAAACCCTAATGATTCTTTCACCTTATTTACGGGAAGGTATTGGTCCTCGTCAAAGTGGTCAGAACATAAAACACAACCGTGATATGCAGAAGATTTCGGCGGCGGCCCTTTCCAATTATCGCGTGTCCTTCTGACCATCCTCACCCACGTCTCATGGCGTTCTTTATCTTTGTTAACATCGGGGAACGTGTGGAAAGACACTTTCGGTAGACTGTATTGGCTATTTGAGCAGCCATATGCAACGCACCTCCGTCCACCAAGATTAAATTTCCGTTTTTTCACTATAACTCCCTCTACATTATCCATGGTAAATTAAATAAAGCTAAAGTAACATAAAATGACGATTTAATAGCCAAGTCGAACCTAACGAAGTAATTAAACGCATAATAAATCATCCGATATGTGTTGAGCCACTTACCTCTGGCTTCCACTTCTGCAAAACATCATGCTAGCTACGTCACTCGTCATGGTTGATGATTTTACAACCGTTTCTCAGCAGTTGGCTGTTTTAACTACGATATCTCAGAAAATACTTAATTTTAGAAGGTAAGATGCACATTATTGGAATCAGCAGAATAAACTCTATAGAATTAGCCAAAGTTGTTTTCGTCGATATAGTTGACCTTTAACAGTGTACCGGCACTAATTATATCATCGCTCTGCGAAAGTTCAACGCAATGCCATCCATTCCTATTTCTAAGGATGATTTCATGTATTTTCAGCGACCTGGACAGATTGAAAGTAGCTTTCGATTGATTATTCGTGACAATCACTTTTATTTGGAATAATCACAGAGCAATATATAGTGAAAATAAATACCGTAACTGCCCAATCATGAAATTAAGGGTTAGGGTTTGAATGTGCTGATAACCTATACCTCTGATTAACTTGCTTGAGGTGTCCAAGTAACTAAGGGTGGGGGCCAAAAAGCTGAGTAAAAACATCCCCGATATTCGCTTAATCTGCGAGTTCCAAGATCTCCCGATTTAGAAGTAGATGATCTGCACGCCAAAACATTGGATGTTCGTGCGAAGTTAGTAGATCTACAAATCCAGGATGTACGACGCAATTGCGTCAAATGTAGTGATCCGTGGAAGGTTGCCATGTCAACCCACTGACTTCGTAGTAAATATTGCTTTGGCAATGCTGATTGGAAATGTCATCATCATCATTGGTTTATTAGCAATTTTATCAGTTCTATACACCACAAAAAATGCGATACAATGAATAGACAGGAAGATGTCGAAGCGACTTGGATTTGTCAATGGAATCGGACACCCACCTTGGCCTAGGCGTAGTAAAAAGGAGGCATGCACACTGAATGAAAGTAAAGAATACAGTATAGAAAAAGAAAGCGACAAGAAATAGGGCGGCATGTCATGGGAAGCGAGATCGATAGGTCAGTCGTGGTCCGGTAATATTAAGGATGGACTGTATTTATTTAGTAGTAATTGCTTGTATTCAGAGGTGGTCAGTAACGAAGTACTTCTACTTTTTGGAAGTACTCAAGTATTTTTCCTCTACTTCTGGTACTTACTCAAGTGGATTTGATTTTCTCTACTTCTACTTCATAAAATTTTGTGATCTACTTACTTACTTTTCGCTATTTTCAGTTTGTCAAGTAGAAGTAGTTTGATCCCCCAAAATAAAAGATAGCCTGAGGAATTTCAGGGCTGTTTTCACGGAGTATCAACATTCAATTTTCATAAAAGTCAAGTAAATCCCAGAAATTTTGTTGTGCTTCGCGCATAGTAGTGGTGGAGTGACAAATATGTTTTCATGAAAGTATCAGTGAATATAATTCAGGTACCGGATTGCTTGGTTCCTCTCACACCTTATTGTCGCCATATCAAATATTTCATCACAGTAAATATGGCCCATCATGACGTTTGGAACTGCCGATTCGCAATCTAGCAGTTACCAATCACATCGTAATCTGACAGCACATTACGTGTCTTGCTAATCTGGAAAATCCTGCTTTTTTAACGTTACACCTGTTTCAGCAGATCACCTCTGAAGCTTTATGGACAAAATACATGAAATATATTTTCTGCTTTTTAGAAGTGGAATTTGTATTTCACTTTTAATTGCGAGTATCATATTCTGAGTTCTAATTATTTTCAGTTATTTTGTCTGCAGAACATACATGTTGAAGCAAGTGTAGTAATGCCTCTATTTTGCGAAAATAAAGGTACACTAAATATAACTTTTACGATCCACAATATTTGTTATTTACGTATACTAATCGCGAAAAGTGATGAAACCGTATCCGATACAACTTCTACGTATTGCTCTTCGCCTGAACTTGGGGACTTATAATATGGGGTAGGGTGCCATATCTAACGGGGTCTTCTAGTAAACAAAGGGTTAGTATTGCATTCTCATACCAATACTACAATTTTCATTCCATGGCGCGAAACAATGCTTATGCTGTCGAAAATTGATACCTCCTGGAATGCATCACTACGAATCAAGCTCTTTGCATCTGCCACATACCTCAATTCGCAGCTTTTGACAGTCCATGCGAACGAATTAAGATTGTTCAAAACTACTTACTTACTTAAAAGTAGATTTGAAGTCGGTCAATTTTACTTCTACTTCAAGTAGTTTTAGGTAGCTTATTGAAGAAGTACTTCTACTCGTACTTGAGTAGATTTTTTCGTCGCTACTTCTACTTCTACTTGAGTAGTTTTCTTTACTACTTTGACCACCTCTGCTTGTATTTCGACTTGAATGTGGACATGCTCGTCGACTGTCGGATGGCCGGCGGGATACTGTTCCACACATCAGGTCCGGCATATTTGATGGAGCGATGATCTTTTCGGTCGATCATATGATATTTGGACGATGTGGACGCGCGTGTGTTGTACTTGTGCGCTTTTGATTCAGAGGTAAAGAAGTCATTGAAATATTCGGGGCAACGACCGCAGTGAAACTGATACATAAACTTGGCGATTTCTAGTTTCCGCATATCTTCTATGTTTAGGACGCCGAATCTCTTCAGCAGCGACTTATTGGATGGGCAGCCAGGCCCCTTTGGGGCCCTAGCTATGATTCGGAGCACTTTATGCTGTAGTTTCTGCAGTGGCTTGAGTGCAGTTTTACTGGCAGCCCCCCAACAAAGGATGCCATAATGTAACTTCGATTGGATTAAGGATTTAAAGAGTATCAGGAGAACCCATACTGGCATGAAGCGCCCAAGGCTGTAGAACAGGCCGCACTTCGGTGATAAATTAGTTACTAGGGACTGAATATGACTCTTCCAGGACATGTTCGAGTCCAGTAAAACTCCGAGATATTTGGCATTATCTGTGTTGGAAACGGGCTGGCCAGCGATATTAACGGTTAGGTTATTTTTTTAATTGACTGTCAGCAATTGCGATTTCGAGGCGTTTATGCAAAGGTTGTTCTGGGCCGTCCACTCATGGACTTTGGGCATTTGGTCACCAGTCAGGGCATCCAGCTCTGCCGTCGAAGATGCGGAAGAGAGGAGGTGAGTATCATCAGCGAACAGGTTGGTGTTCAATGAGGAGGTTTCAAAAATGTCGTTGACATATAAGGTGAAAAGGACCGGTCCAAGTACTGAGCCCTGGGGCACACCACAGGTCACCGGGTGAGGAGAGGACAAGGTGTCTGAGATCGCAACCATTTGTTGGCGTCCAGTGAGGTAACTTTTCATGAGCTCAAGTTGTGGGCCCCGAAGTCCGTAACGCGCCAATTTCGAGATGAGAATTTTATGATCTACGCAGTCAAACGCTTTTTTTTAGGTCGAGTCCTCGATTTTAGTCATGTCGACTCATGTGCTATGAATGCCGTCGTTTCCTAGGTAGACTTATGAAATTGATTTGAAGCCACTTTGCAGCTTTAATGCATATTACTCTGTAGTTATATTCACAGTTATATGTTCTAAAGACGGCATTGCAAACTGGTACTGTTGGTATTACTGTCTGTAGTATGGATATTTTGGACATCGTAGATGACAGTTCGGACGACGAGAATATAATTGTTATCCCAGGCATTACTTGGCAGACATATCGGACTCATTTGCAAAATGCCCAGAAAATGAATTCGTTGACCGCTACAGATTTTACAAGGGAGCTACGGTAATTCTATTGGACATGATAAAAGACAGCCCATGGTTGGATTTACGGTGCCAAGCTTTGCACCCCATGTGCAATTACTCTGTGCTCTCCGATTTTTTGCTACGGTCATTTTCAACAAGCAGATGCTGACTTAATTGGTGTAAGCCGGACCACTGCACGCCGAATCATCCACTGCATTTCTCCGGCATTATCAGAGAATAGAGAAAATTTATCCCACGATTGGATGATTCGTTACAAACAAAGAGTGATTTCTTTGACATAGGTGGGGTTCCATTGATGGTACCCATATCCCAATAAAGTCCCCAGGTGGCTCTCCACCAGAAAATTTTATGGTTGCAGGAATGATATTTTTCTTCGAACTGTCAAATGGACTGCAATGCCAAGAGAATACCGGTAGTGACTAATGCTGTCGTGAGATGGCCAGGAAGTACTCATGACTCAAGAACTTTTTCAAACTCCAGATTAAAATACGAGCTCGGCCAGAAAAAATACAATGTGATTTTGCTGGGAGACAGAGGCTCTATGCTCTAAAAATGTACCTGATGCCTCCAAACCGATTGGCACCGGCTGCAGATTTCGAAAAATTTTACTTCAATTTTCAAAATCGAAAAACTGTACCTTAATGGGATTCGAGTACGGCAAACAAGGTAGCGTTCGAATCAGAACTTCAACGCGGATCCGATTGCGCCACTCAAATCATTTCGAGCTCTGTGTCTGGATACGTATATCGAGAGCAAGCCGAGAAAACGTTGGTTGGAAACAGAAATGCTAAATTGCGGGTCTTATGAACCTTAGTATAGGTATCCGGTGACGATAGAGTCCTATGTATTGTATAGACACAGTATTCATCGTTCTAGAGAGCCCTGAGTCGACCCTCCACGCCTAACAGGCGATAATTTCTAATCAAAACAATACCGACCGTTTTAGTCAACTCGCGGCAGGCCGCCGAGAGAGTGAGTCATGGCGTTGATACGCGCGTATGGTAACTTCGAAGGCTTATAACTGAAACTGTTGTAGAACCTAAAGCAGTAATTTTAGTATTCCTAGACGTATATTATACAGTCCTTACCACAATGATATACTGCAAATGCTTATCATTACTGCAACGTAAAGTTTATGACGTTATTTGGTAGCACTTCCTTCATATATATACACACCTCTTGCACGTAATGCACACGGAGTAATATTGCAGTTATTACCATATATACATGACTAATAACTGTTGTCTGATGTAGATATAATCCTATGGGCATGTACTCTTCACAAAAACAATCTATGAATGTCTATTACCAATAGAATTCAGGACATATCACTTTATGTTATGGATATTCGTCCCTGCGTTTTACACTACCGTGGTAGGCTGCAGGAATTCTCTTCGCGATTTTCAGAAGCGACCTTGGGGTGGCCTAGGCAAACTAATGTTGTTTATTTTGGCCTTGAAGGTGGATATTGGCTAGTTCTATTGAAAGAGACAATCCGTGAATGCCTATCATTACTACAACGTAAGATATATATATCGTTATACGACAGCTCTTTGTATATCCAGATGCACACTTTTGCGCTGAGTAATATTGTATTTATTACGAATTATACTTGACTATTAGCCATTATTTAGAAACGTATAAGAAACAACTATTCACAGACACAATCTATGAAGGACGTGAAGGTATATCACTATTAGAACTCGATATATATCCCGTTATGTGACCAGTAATCATCCATCTGCTTGAAGCTGGTACGGTAGGCTGCGAGAATTTGTTCCCGATTTTCATATGCAACCTTGAGCGGTGCAGACATAACTAGTATACTATGTTTGTTTTAGCAAGAAAAATAGAAGCTGACAAGCGCTATTCATAGAAACAAACTACAACAGGCTATGGTGAATAAAACCAAATATACGACAGTTTATATGACGGGTATATCGGGAACGCGCGTGAGCGCGAAATGATGCGGTCGGCGGATATTTTTGTCACGCGGCCTATCACATAGATTTTGAACACGTTATATGTAACTAATATCAGATATGAAGATATGTGTGGACTTGTATCGACACTAGCTTTTCATAGAAAGAAACAACTATGCTCTAAGACGGCCAGAACGAAACATACAGCAAGTTATGTGAGAGTGGTCAATGACGCGCGCGTTGCCGAAACAGTGTATTTTGCAACATATTTATCTACGATCTTTGGTATCCGATTTCGATGTCTTAGATATAATATATATCAATTATTATGGTATCAATGAAGTTGCACAAACAATATATATCCGCAGAAATAAACAGCAACGACCTAGTACGATCAGAACGGGATATATAGCGGTTCTATTGCAGCACGCTTCCCTCGTACCGGCAATGGGTAAAAATACCCACGCCGGCGCCAAACGGTTAACAATAAAAATGTACCTGATGCCTCCATTAACAAATCCACAGGCTGCACAAGAAAAAAAATACAGCTATATGCACTCAAAGACACGCATGCTGATCTAGCAATGCTTTGGGTTCTCAACCAGCGTTTCCTATTATTATTATTGATGAAAAGATGAGTGACGCTTTTCGCCTGTAAGGCCAGGTGCGTCACGGACTAGAATGAGCGATTTACCAAAATATGGTCAATAACCGATTTACAAGTAAGTACCACAAGATATAACAAATTCTGCAACATGGGATAACATTTCGGGGATGATCAGTAGATTTTCGAGTGTTGCAGTGATTTTGAGCTCGCGCGCCCTGTCGATTAAAAAGTTCCGATGAAAATCATATCGATTGCAGTGCAGCAAAAAATGCTCGACTGTATCAGGTACTGTACAATGGTCGCATAGGTCGGTGTCGCTACATCCAATTTTGTATAAATGCGCTTTCAGGCGGCAATGGCCTGAACGAAGCCGAAATATTATTCGTTCGTAAAGCCTATGTCGATGCATCGATGGAAAGTGGCCATCAGTCAATGATCTATGGAAATTTCGATAGTGACCTCCACGCTCATTTCGTTGATATTCGGCGTTCCAGGTCGCTCTACAGTATTGACGTACTTCGGCTTTCGCCTCAGCGTGGCTAATTTTTTCTGGAAGCGTCTGAGAAGGGGTATTTTCGATATTGGTCCTGGCAGCTTGCCAAGCCAATTTATCAGCTAATTCATTACCACCGATATCAGCATGCCCCGGTACCCAGGCCAGGACAACAATGGCGCCTTTCTGAACCACTTGATTCAGCAAGCGACCACATTCAAATATAACATTCTGCGTTTGCGGTGCCTGCAGGTTGGTCATAGCGGATAGCACGCTCAGACTGTCCGATAAAATCAGATATGTTTGTTGGTATGAGCCATTCTGGCAGATCCATTTTAGAGCGTGGAGAATGGCTTGTGCTTCTATGGAGAAGATTGACTTAAGAGTGGAACACGACTGGGAAAAGTTTATCATCAGCGACGGGATGGTAAAGGCAAAACCGGCTCCCTCTGCTAATTTGGAGCCGTCAGTGTATATTTCAGTGGCATCCCTATATCGTTCGAATATGAAGTCCAGGACTATGGGTTTATGCGACAGAGGTGCGATATCTTTTTTAATGATTTTTGCAAGGTCTAAATCAATATTAGGTGATTGAATCAGCCATGGAGGCAGATTTGGAAGACTTTTTCTTTCCAAGACAAGGTTATTCAGAGACTCGACATTGGTGGCGATGTTGAAGGTAATGAATTTTGGGTTCATGAGGCTATATATCTCCTGCCAAGAGTCTTCAAGCACTCCTAATGTTGGATGTTCGTGAGCCTGGTAACCTCTAAGGTGACAGCGATAGTTAAGGCTAAGCTGTTTGTGGCGCAGATGGAGAGGAAGCTCGTCACATGATGCTTCAAGTGCACAAATGGGGGTGCTGCGCATTGCTCCACAGCAGAGGCGGAGAGCTTGATTTCGTATGGTGCGTAACTTGTCCAGATACTTTTTTGGGGCGAAGTAATATGCTGGTAACCCATAGTCAATCAGTGATCGTATCAGCGCCCTGAAAAGTTGCAGCAATGGTCTTTTACTCGCTCCCCATGTGGTACCAGTCACGACTCTGATTAGATTCAGTCTGTTGGAGCACTTTTTGGAAATCGTATCGATATGTTGCTTATAGTTAAGCAATTTGTCAAACGTGATACCCAAATATTTGTAGGTGTCGACAAATTCAAGTTCATGGTCACCAGTTTTCAAGATAAGTGGAGGAATTTTCCTTTTCTTCGTGAACAGCATGCCTACGGTCTTTGCCTTGCTGATGGTAAACCCCCATCTGGAACACCAGTCGCTTATTACATCGAGTGATGATTGAATGGAAGACAAGAGGGGCTGGATAAGAAGACCGCTATCCCAAACAGCGCAGTCATCTGCGAACACCGCATGTTCAGACCGATGACCTAACGAGCTCGGTAAATCATTGATCATTACCGCAAACAGCAAGGGGCTGAGAACGCTTCCCTGTGGTATACCGTTCTGCAGTACATAACTGTCGGAAAGAGTGTTTCCTACGGTCACCTGGAAAGTTCTGTCAGAAAGGAAATTTGTAATCCATCTGTGCATGTGTCCGCGTATACCGAGCTGGTATAGTTTGTACAGAAGTGCGTGGCGCCACACCATATCGTAGGCTCGACTTATGTCTAAGAAGACCGCTACCACCGATCGCTGGTGATGGATATTCTTGTAAATCGTGTCGTGGAGACGCAGTATGTGGTCCAGGGTGCTTCGACCACGCCGGAAGCCGGACTGTGAGGGATGTATCAGATTTTTTGACTCCAAATCCCATCTTAATCGATTGGTGACCATTACTTCCATGACTTTACAAATGTGACTCGTGAGAGATATAGGACGGTACGATTCCACAGAGGTAGGATCTTTGCCCTTTTTGGCAATTGGGCAGACTATGGCATGTTTCCACGAGACTGGCAATTTCCCCGTCTCCCAGGATGCATTGTATAGTTTCAAAAGATCGGTGCGACCGGAGGATGATAGATTTTTTAACATCGAATACCCTATGGAGTCCTCCCCGGGTGAAGTTGATTTTCGGCTACGCAAAGCTTGATTCAGTTCGGCAAGAGTGAATTCGATGTTTATGATCGAATTCCTGTGCCGATCTGGTTCGTTGTCAGCGGTAAGATGAACCGTGTTTTCAAAGTTAGCCTTCGTTATACGAAATCCTGCTGGGTAGTTGTCGGAGCTGCTCGTTTTTGCGAAGTGTGAAGCCAGTGTATTAGCTTTGGTTCTGTTATTTTGAGAAATAGACCCGTTCGACTTCAGCGTTGGTATGGAATTGAACGTATGCACTCCCGACATAGATTTCATAACGTGCCAGACTTTCGCCATCTGCGTACGGGAGTCCAATGTACCACAAAAATCCTCCCAACATTTGCGTTTAGCAGAAAGGATGGTCTTTCGACATTCGGCTCTCATGCGTTTGAAGGCGATCACGTCTCGAATGTGAAACGTACGTTTCATTTTCAAGTAAGCAGCCCTTTTCCTGCGCACAGCACGGGTACATCCCACGTTCCACCAAGGTACGGCTATTTTCGTTGATATTTTCGGTCGTGGGATCGACTCTCCCGCCGCTAAAAGTAGGCTATTTGTGAAATGGCGGTGAAGGTCTTCAGTTTCCCCCATAGGAACGAAGTTGGATTGGAGGTGGAAATCCGCAGCAGCCGAGAAGGCTGACCAGTTCGCCTTACTGTAATCCCATCTACGTTTTGATGAATTGCACGACGCCCTATTATTGTATGTGGTCTGGACTACAACGTGATCACTACCGATGAGCTGGTCGGTTACTGTTGTGGCACATCTCGCCGCAATGTCCCGAGACGACATCGACAGATCAAGAAGTGACCAGCGATGGACGGCATCACACGCAATATTCATACGAGTGGGTGACGATGAATTCAACAGGACAAGGTCGTTTCTATCCATTATTTCGCAGAGTTGGTTGCCACGTGCATTTGTCGAGTGGCTCCATGAAGAATGGTGCGCATTGAAGTCGCCGCATATAATGGAGCGTGATGACAAAGAGCCGAATATCCTAAAATCACTAGCTGTAGTTTCACAGTCCGGGGGTATGTAAACGTTGCATATGTTCAAGTTCCCTACTCGCACACATAGTACCTCAAAAACGGCTGACGAGACATTGTTCGAAAGAGACGCATTGAGCGATGCTCGAACAAAAGTGGCAATGCCACCAGAGTGCACCGTCTTATCACGGCGGAATAGTTGGTAACCCCCTAGTTTTGGTGTGTACTTTTGGACAAGATGGGATTCTTGAATAAGAATAACGTCTGGTTGAATGGTTAAGGTTGACAAGTAGTGCTTAAATTCGTGTAGCTTGCGATAGATGCCCCTGCAGTTCCACTGTAAAATGACTAAAGAGTTGTGATTATCCATTTAAAGTGCCATTTGACGTCTGGGAGGGAGTGTCTTCGGTCTCACCAAAGCTTTTTGTGACATTTTTCAGAGAGACTGGGTCAACAGAAAATCCCAAATATTTGCTGGCAGCTTTGGCTACAATAGTATGTAGAACGGTACCACTGTCGCTAGATTTGCAAGCATTTACAGTTATCTTAACGATTTCAGCAATGAGCGCGAGGAGGACTACGGGGTCAATAGAAGCAAGCCCGCTTGATGCGGTTTCGACTGTGGGGTTGGCAGCAGTTCGAGCAGGTGGTGGTTGTCGCCAGTGGCGCAGGTCACCGTCGTTTGGCTGTGGGGTGGTAACTCCGACCACGGGTTAGTACATTCTTATAACTAAGCCGCTGCGGGTATGGCTTTGATATCCTGTGTACGTCAAGTCTGTTGGGGGCAGGATCGTCTACGATTACCGACTCGTGGTACTCAGACATGGTCTCGGGAGTTTCCTTGGGTTGTGGTTGTGGTTGTGTGAGGGACATATGATATCCCTCTCTAAGAGCATTAAATTTGGCTTCTTCCTTGTATATGATGCAACCACCATATGCAGCGCTGTGTTCCTCGTTGCAATTTACACATTTTTTGTTGTTTGAACAGTCCTCATACGTGTGATCACGGCCACCGCATTTGGAGCAGCAACGTTTTCCGCGGCAGTGCTTGGCTACATGCCCAAAGCGATTGCATTGGAAGCATCTCGTTGGCGGTGGATTATATTGTCTCGTTTTAAAACGAAGATAGTGGAACATCACGTGCGGTGGAATCGTGACCGTGCTGAAAGACAGCAGAACTGCAGTTGTACTAACAGTGCCATCTTTCGTTTTTTTGGTGAGCCTTTTAACATGAATTACATTCATGCTGCGAAAACTCTCTAAGAGCTCCTGTTCCGATATTTCGACAGGTACTCCAGGGATAACTGCGCGACTTGCGTATGGTCTGGGTTGAAAGATTGATGTCTTAATTTTAATGGTTGTCGATGCGGACTTCAAAATGGTGCAATCAAGGAGCTGCTTTGCTTGCTTTTCGTTGTTACAAGTGATAAGGATGTCACCCGAGCGAAGAACCTTGATATCAGCATAGCTGCCTATTGACGCATAAAGTGCCTTATTAACCAAGTCTGGATGATACGATTTCATTAGTCTACCCTCTCCACTGAGCAAAACCTTGAGATTTCCCGAGACAGGGATGGAAGACGGTACGGCAGAAGATACTTGCGAAGGAGATGTTACTTTAGGACAAGGATCTGGATTGTTAGGCGTAGTTGCATAGTCTCTAGCTATAACCTTAGCGCCATTTCCATTTTCATCGGAGTCACTCTCAGCTTCCTTAACGCTACACTTCTTGCGCTTCATACGACTAGACCTTTCTGCGTCCATGTTCTCCATTTCCTACAAGAGGAATTGGAGAACTACTGACTAGACTACTCTGACTAGTGTATCTATTGGTGATTAACTGATACGGTTAGATAATGAAATGACAAAGCGCCTCTGTCTGAACGACTCGGTGCTTTGATAGAGCTGACAAGAGCTAATCAAGAGACGACCGTACTCGACGACGTCTAGCGATTGAATGAACCAGCGTTTCCAGATGTTGCTAAATCCTATGCAAATGCAAATCGAAAACACCATCCTCCTGGCAATCAATGCAACAATATGTTTGCACAATTTTGCTACAAAAACGAATGAGCCAGTTCCTGATATTGCAGTTTACTCCCGAGGAAGCTACAGATACAACATCTGAAGTTGGATACACTAGTTTTCCATATCTTCACAAGCTTTAACAAAAGTATTGGCAATACCTCGGGTGTATTGCAAAAGATGCATCAACTTCTGCTTTTGCGTCCATGGTTGACGATTCAAAGTAGCATTTATCATTTCCTTGAATGTATCAAATTCAATCGGGTCACCACTAAAACATTTTGGTTCCAACTTTAATGGAACAATTTGATCACTGGGTTTAACCTGGTGAATGACATACGGATTCTCACAATGAATCAAATTAGGCGGTTGGTTAGGCTTTACATCGAGATCAGAGTTTGCAGTTGTCAGAACTGTGCAGCCTGCTGTGTCTGCTTGATTTGAATTAGCTGGCACAAATGGTTGTACGCTACCAGATGCAAAAGAACTAGGCAAATTAGTAGTTATTTGTGTATCAATCATGGGAGGTGCCACAACAAGGCGACTATTTTCGGCATCAATTACATGCGATTGATTTTTGGGTGCAATGCATGCGTCCGAACGAGCAGTCACACAATTACTATCAGATCTTTCACGCACACATACATTCTCACATAGGCCTACAACATTAGACATTTGGCGAGAACTGTGAGACATGCTATTAAAAGGAATAGCCACACCTGCGTATGAAGTATTCGAAGATATCGATGGAGTTGCATTTGGAGCAACACTTGCAGACGCTTCAGCAATTGAAGTTATTACATTGTTCGTAGGTTGAATAGTTGCACTTGCTTGCTGCAGTTGTTCTGGAACAAATGGTTATTTGAGGAGCCAGGCTCCTGTTCTCAGATGGCTGCAGTTCTGTCGCTGTCAGTTGAGGTGAACTTTGCGTTGATACACCCCGTCTAGTGAGTTCTAGTTCTAGTTCACATGTATTTTGCAAATGCTCTCGTCTTACACGGCGAGCTGCTTCGTCAGCATTTTGTTGCATCCTTTGTTTAATCATTTCACATTGTTGATTTTGCCGTCTTTGTAGTTCTTGTTCTTCTTCCTCCAACTTCCTCTGCTCTTCCTCCAACTTCCTCCTTTCTTCCTCCAATTTCTTTCGTAGATCTTCTTGCAACTTCCTTTTTTGTTCTTGCAGATTGGCTCGGGCCAAAGCAGTTTGATTTTGAATTGATTTTATTTCAGTGTTCAATGAAGCCTGAATATCTTCAATATCCTGTTTTGCTCGTGCAGAGCTTATTTCTTGCAGTTTCCGATGATAATTTACGACATTTTCAACATTCATTCCACTATAGCGAGATTTAGTTGAATGTTTTGATGTAGAAGTACCGGTACCTGTTGATGACCGATGACTTGAACTTGATTTGCTTGAACTTTTTGCTTTTAAGTATTTGTGCTCTAAAGCCTTTGACATGGATCTCGTTTGAACTGATGATTTTGATCTGGCACCATGAGACCTTGAAGACTTTGGTTTGTCTTTTGTTTTGGTGACTTTGTTGTCTTCTTCGCATCTCTGTGTAACATCCAGATCAGGATCTTTGGTTTGGTTGTTGATATCCATGACAATGACAGTTGAGTTTTTCTTTGTTGATTGGTGCACTTGTTGAATGGATTCGTCAAAAAACTTTATGTAACCGCGAAAGAGGGGTGGAATCTTCCACGTATACACAATGGATATATAACTGTCCTATCCAACACCCCAAGATGACGCGTTTCTGCCTGCTTCGTTGGATTTTATTTTACACAAACGAAAAACGGTTTTCTAAAAGCATTAATACACAGCAAATTAACACAAATTGTTTAGTACCGAATAAATCAATATATACTTACTTGACGGTGTTTCCTTGAGGACAGTTACAAATTTCGAATCAGACCATTCATAATAATTATTTTAGGATCTATAAAAATTGCGAGGTAAATACGATTGAATAAGATTGATAGTCGAAATATTAGCAACTGATACAAAGCAGGCAACGAGCGCGAAACTGAAGAGGAAGGTTGGTTCGATTGGTTTGAAATAAGGACAAATATGTTTGAAATGAGGTGAGTCTCATGTTAGAAATGAGGATAGTCATGTCAGAAATGAGGATAGTCATGTCAGAAATAAGGATAGTCGCTATATTCACTATAAAGTCAGTTACAGTACCAGGCACGACATTCTAGTGCTGCTAACCCAGTCCGAACACACCCCAGACATGATGTCCAAACACGCCCCAGACACGATGTCCGGGTATCAACACAGGCCGAACACGCCCAAAAGACACCATGTCCGAATGGCAACACAGGCCGAAAACACCCCAGACATGATGTCTGAACACGCCCCAGATACGATGTCCGGGTATCAACACGGGCCGAACACGCCCAAAAGACACCATGTCCGAATGGCAACACGGACCGAACACGCCCCAGACACGATGTCCGAGTGTCAACTCAGATCCGAAAACAACCCAGACACCATGCTTGAATGGCCGAACATGCCCCAGACCCGATGTCCGATTGGCAGCACAGGCCGAACACACCACAGACATGATGTCCAAACACGCCCCAGATACGATGTCCGGGTATCAACACAGGCCGAACACGCCCTAGACATCATGTGTGAATGGCAGTACAGGCCGAGCACCCCCCCCCCAGACATGATGTCCGAACACGCCCCAGATACGTTGTCCGGGTATCAACACGGCCGAACACACCCAAGACACCATGTCCGAATGGCAGCACAGGCCGAACACACCCCAGACATATTGTGTGAATGGCATCATAGGCCGACCACATCCCAGACATGATGTCCGAAGTCGCCGCAGACACAATGTCCGAACACAGCCGAGACACCATGTTTGAATGGCCGAACATGCCCCAGACACGATGTCCGATTGGCAGCACAGGCCGAACACACCCCAGACATGATGTCCAAACACGCCCCGGATACGATGCCCGGGTATCAACACAGGCCGAACACGCCCAAGACACCATGTCCGAATGGCAACACAGGCCGATAACACCCCAGACATGATGTCCGAATACGCCCCAGATACGAAGTCCGGGTATCAACACGGGCCGAACACGCCCAAGACACCATGTCCGAATGGCAACACAGGCCGAACACACCCCAGACACGATGTCCAAGTATCAACACAGGCCGAACACGCCCAAGACACCATGTTCGAATGGCAACACGGACCGAACACGCCCCAGACACGATGTCCGATTGGCAGCACAGGCCGAACACAACCCATACATGGTGTCGGAACGCCCCAGACACGATGTGCTATTGGCAACACAGTCCCAACACCCCCCAGACACGATGTTAATAAGGTTGGTCGTGTTTGAAATAAGGTCAGTCTAGTGTTTGAAATAAGGATATCCATGTTAGAAATAAGGATAGCCATGTTTGATATAGGGATAGTCATGTTTGAAATAAGGATAGTCTCATGTTTGGAATGAGGATAGTCATGTCAGAAATGAGGATAGTCATGTCAGAAATAAGGATAGTCGCTATATTCACTATAAAGTCAGTTACAGTACCAGGCACGACTTTCTAGTGCTGCTAACCCAGTCCGAACACACCCCAGACATGATGTCCAAACACGCCCCAGACACGATGTCCGGGTATCAACACAGGCCGAACACGCCCAAGACACCATGTCCGAATGGCAACACAGGCCGAAAACACCCCAGACATGATGTCTGAACACGCCCCAGATACGATGTCCGGGTATCAACACGGGCCGAACACGCCCAAAAGACACCATGTCCGAATGGCAACACGGGTCGAACACGCCCAAAAGACACCATGTCCGAATGGCAACACGGACCGAACACGCCCCAGACACGATGTCCGAGTGTCAACTCAGATCCGAAAACAACCCAGACACCATGCTTGAATGGCCGAACATGCCCCAGACACGATGTCCGATTGGCAGCATAGGCCGAACACACCACAGACATGATGTCCAAACACGCCCCAGATACGATGTCCGGGTATCAACACAGGCCGAACACGCCCTAGACATCATGTGTGAATGGCAGTACAGGCCGAACACCCCCCCCCCCCCAGACATGATGTCCGAACACGCCCCAGATACGTTGTCCGGGTATCAACACGGCCGAACACACCCAAGACACCATGTCCGAATGGCAGCACAGGCCGAACACACCCCAGACATGATGTTCAAACACGCCAAAGACACCATGTCCGAATGGCAGCGCGGACCAAACACGCCCCAGACACGATGTCATAATGAGGTCAGTTGTAGTACCAGGTACGGGTTCACAGTGCCAACCCAGTCCGAACACAACCCAGACATGATGTCCGAACACGCCCCAGACGCGATGTCCGAGTATCAACACAGGCCGAACACACCCCTGAAATGATGTCCGAACACGCCTCAGACACAGTGTCCGAGTGTGAACACAGGCCGAACACGCCCTAGACATCATGTGTGAATGGCAGTACAGGCCGAACCCCCCCAGACATGATGTCCGAACACGCCCCAGATACGTTGTCCGGGTATCATACCACCTTTGAAACCTTCTGGACTAAAGGCATGAAATACATGTTCAACTTCTAGAAGTAGTATTTATATTTCATTTTTAATTCCCAGTATCATATACTTTGAATTATAATTAATATCAGTTCTTTTGTCCGGATAACATATTACATGTTGAAGTATAAAAGCAAGTGTAGTAATGCCTTTAATTTCCGGAAATAAAGCTACACAATATGGGATTTTTACGATCCACCATATTTTTTATTAACGTTTACTAATTGCGCAAAGTGTTTACACCGTATTCCATATAACTTCTCCGTATTACTCTTCGACTAAACTACGGGCCTTATAATTAGGGCTGGGCACAATGATTCGAGTACTCGAATCTGAATCGAGTATTAATTTTAATGATTCGAGTCGAGTAGTAAAAGAATATTTTTTCGAGTACTGAAATTATACGCTCCTCGCAACTGAAAATTAATTTACTAACGAGAATTAAAGTTTTGATACTATTTTCCATTGAGGAAACCTTGATTGGCCGTGTCGCAGCATAAGAGGCATCGTACAAAGCTACGAACGTTACTGGAAATAACACATTTCCGAAGTCATGATCATCCCATAAAATTGATTTTATTTCAAAAAGGTTCAAGTTCACACGAACCTGAACCTTTTAGAGATTCATCCCATCCCTAGTATGTGGGGAATCCGATTTCTAGTTCCTTGGCGATTTTGAGGGTTCTGGTGCCCTGGCTCTTATAAAATATAATACAAATACATGTGTGTTGAATGGCACTGTTTTAGTGCTATAGTTCTATATACCCGATGGCATCAATGTTCTCTAGCTTCTTCGGTATATTCCAGTGATTCTCAACCTTTTTTCCACCGCCGTCTCCTCTCAGACATTCATGGTTGCCGCTTCCATATTTAAGCATTGTACTAAAGACGATGCGGTAAAGGTCGAAGTATGGTCGCTCATGCCGGGTTTTGACTTGACCTAATTGGAATTATTTCGCTCATGAATCGCGCCCAATGACCACTCAACTATTTATCGAACTAATAATTGTATGTACTATTTTCGGGATAAAATCAAGGTTGATATTCCGAGCGCAGGGTAGGGGCCATACCTATCAGATCGAACCCAATGTATAGTCTATAGCGGCTAGGATATAGCTTAGGTTCTACCCGACAGGTAAAGCCCAGGTGCTCTCAGCCTATTCTTGGTCGTAGGCCTTTTCCGGTTTGAAAATGTGTTGTGGCCCACCTCTTATCTTAGAGTCATAATCCTGTTGATTGCGTGGTAATCGACAGCGCCGATATGCATATTTCTCTAAAATATGCGCATATTTCTTTACTGATGAGTGATGATATTAAAATCTAGGCATAATGGGGCATGAAATCGCGCGAAGCGTGACAGAATTTTCCAAGTTGAATAAATATCCACTAACAAACGACCAACAAAATAATATTGGACCCCTTCGAGCTCCCAATTGGGGGTTTCGGTGTGGCAGTTACCGCCCTCGTAGATCATAGGCTAGAAGTCCTGAATATTATTCTGATCGCCCGCTGCTCCATTCGCATCGCGAAACACGATGATCAGATCCCGGCATCCACTGTGTAATTGGGACTTTAGTTCCACTGTTGTGTGGAATAATGATCATTCTGGACCAGCTTCGAACAATACATTGGTGAATGGGGTACTATACAGCAAAGTATCTGCGATTTCAGCTTCAATCCAATGATAAAATCAATACATACGACTCTTACACAAATATCAGTGCATGGTCGCGGTGCTGTATCATTTCTGACTCAAAAGGTCCCCGTAATGTAGAGAAACCTGAATCGTGATTTAATAATACAAATAAAATACAACAAATTCAAAAGTCCGCGTTTACAGTTGAATCTCTGGAATTCATCAATCCTCACAACGCATACATACGGTTAACGATATATTACGACTCAAGTAAATGGAGCATAGAAATAAGTGAACTTGTATCGTCGTTACCGCGACTGTTTTAGCAGCGGCTCATAAGTGCATTCAACCAACCAATCATCATCGTCAATTTCATTGTTCGCGATCAAAGTGTTGCTCTACTTATTCTTGCTAGCTTGGTAACAATATGTTCAAGTGAAAAGCAAAGCCGGTGGCCCGCGAGCATTTCGAATGTTTGAATCCGGCCCGCGACGTAATTTTGAGTTTGACAGCCCTGGTTTACAACGCAGGATATTTGTGGCCAGATAGTTATTGTTTTTAGTTGCTTGCTGATGCTGTATAGTAAAGCGATGCAGTGAAGGAATATGAAATTGCTATAGTTGTTGAAATTTAGGCTACGTACGGGTGATCAGAATAGAACCCCGAGGAAGTATCTGGCAGATGTTCAGTACGTTATCGCAAAGTATTAGAAGAAAGAGTGCGACTGTGATTCCGATTTTTGAAGACACAACTGTCCAGCATTTTGGCATATTAATATTAAATGATGAAGATTATGCTTTTGGAGATGCTGACCATCCACTGAGGACTTACTTATTCACGCCACTATTATGGCCAAGAACATTGACCGAAAAATGTCACTATTGTTTTCATACATAATGTTACCCTTTCTGGCATAGAGCACAGTGCTTTGGGTGTTGAAAAAATATCTCGCGCATTGCCTATATTCAAGGAAGAACCTCAGAATATAATTGTGACAATAGCCTGCCTCTGCCTTCACAATCTATCAATTCAGACGAGGAAGATGGAGCTGAATTTGATGAAATACTTCAAATGGAAGCGTTGAACGCACTCGCATGGTGTCGACTCCTACAGACTACAGAAATATTTGCATGACAACGCATGATCTTGAGATTTCGCCTAGCTAGCATTCATGAATATTCTTGTTTGCAATACATTTGATTACATTCCAAAACATACTTGTGCTTTATTGCTTGCGACACGTCAAAATGAGGTAAAATGTGCATTATGGCTGTATTAAGTAAGTTCAACCTTATAAATTTGCGACACGAGATAGCGAAGTTATTGGGGCGTGTTCGGCCTATGATGCCATTCAGACATTACATCTGGGGCGTGTCGGCCTGAGTTGACACTCAGACATCGTGTCTGCGGCGAGTTCGGACATCATGTCTGGGGCGTGTTCGGCCTGTGCTCTCAATCGGACATCGTGTCTGCGGCGTGTTCGGTCTGTGTTGCCATTCATACATGGTGTCTTGGGCGTGTTAGGCCTGTATTGACACCCGTATATCGTGTCTGGCGCGTGTTTGGACATCATGTCTGGGGTGCGTTCGGCCGGTGTTGCAATTCGGACATGGTGTCTTGGGCATGTTCGGCCTGTGTTGATACCCGAACATCGTGTCTGCGACGAGTTCGGACATCATGTCTCGGGCGTGTTCGGCCTGTGCTGCCAATCGGACATCATGTCTGGGGCGTGTTCGGCCTGTGCTGCCAATCGGACATCATGTCTGTGGTGTGTTCGGCATGTGCTGCCAATCGGACATCGTGTCTGGGGCATGTTCGGCCATTCAAGCATGGTGTCTGGGTTGTTTTCGGATCTGAGTTGACACTCGGACATCGTGTCTGGGGCGTGTTCGGCCTGTGTTGATACCCGGGCATCGTATCTGGGGCGTGTTTGGACATCATGTCTGTGGTGCGTCATGCCGTGAGATGTTTAGCGTTTCTCACTTGAATGAGTTCAATGGGTCGGCAGAAATGGCGACTGCGCACAGTGATTCTGACTTGATCGCCATATAATTTACAGGGATTATATTCTGGTATATTGAATAGTTAATGGTATACTCTATTATCGACTTCGATAATGGTACATTCTCTTTCGTACTTTTATTTCGAGCATGTAATAAACTTTACAATTTGACAATTACAATTTTTGTACCTCATAATGTTTTACCGATGTTATATAGCTAAGTGATGTTACCCCACTGAATACCACTCAACGATTGACGAGCTTTCCTCGTGCGTCGCGCCATGCGTGAAGTGAATGAGATCATTAGCCTTTTTCATCCATATGCGCAGTGGCGCATTGCGCAGCGAGCCCAGTTCACGTGATTCAAATTTTCGTCTGGGAAGTTTGAACCGTGATTCTTTGAAATGAATTGCTGTCTGCGGCGAGAAGCATTTTCGACATTTGCTGTGTGCCACTTAGCTCGGTGATTACTTAACCATAACCACTGGTTGTAGCAGTGTAGTCAGTCAATGATAATGATACGGTTATAGTCAGAAGTGGCGTATGTGCTGTAACAGAGCCCTGTTGTCGTTCAACCATGAAATGTATATATCTCGTAACCGAGAGACATCCTGTTCTAGAGTAATTTGCCTCTAGTATAAAACTACTGATTCTCTCGGATCAGGAGACTCATTTGCTAAACCTACTTGTAACAACGTCTGAAATATATTCGTATGTCTTGCGTATATCGGCGTCTTAAGAAGATCTCACCAGGAAACAGTACAGGACTCCAGGTTAAGTAGTCAGCCAGCTAAACCTATAATACTTTGGTTAGCTATACTTCTACTCACCAGGACATCTACTCAAGTATTGTTGCATGGCGCCCCAAGTGAAATCTTAAACGCTACTACGTTGAGTACGAGGACTTTCGACGTTGCCATCGAACTATCGAACTATCAATTTTCCGGACATTATTCAATATACGGTACGTGCTTCTATTGCATTCTGAAATAAGTATCGCGACAGCCTATAATTCCCTAGCCAATTCGTGTCTTACATGTTATATATTATTATATATTGTGCGCATGTTATTATGTCTCCTTGGCTAGTAACTACACCTACCTACAGTCGTTGATTCTAACGTTGATATCCCTAACATTGTTAAGCGTAAGAGCTTTACCAGGTAAGATTAACGGAATGAATGACGATGTGTCTAACAGCGATAACTTCTCAGATTTGATCTTTCCTGTGGTTATATTTGATTCAGCTTCACAGAGCGTGTCTAATATAAGTGATATTGAGGATCATAAATTAGTTATTTCCGCTTTGCGTGACGAAGTAGTTGATACTCACGCTAACGTTGAACGTTGGTTGGATAGTTTAATTTTAAATGTTAATTCACAAATTGCCACCAACGTCGTCAAGGACAGTTTTCTTTTTGACGAGAAATCGCAGTTGAATACAAACGCGCGCGCCGCACAACTTGATGTATCGACTAGATTACGCTTGCGTCTAGTTTACGCGCTGCTAACTATGGCCCAATTTATTTCTGCTCAAATGTTAGATAGTGCTCAGCAGAGTAATGTGGCGGGCTTGGACGCTTGTGCGCAAACCGTGCGATTCATGCCTTTCAAATTGGCTCTCAGTAGAATTCGGAAAGAATTACAGCTTTTTCATTCAATCAAAAACTCGCTTAAATTTGCAGCGAGAAGGCACATTATGTGCTGGCGTCACACGAATTACGATAAAAAGGCACGCCAATGTAATGATGTTCGCTCTTGGCACTGGATTGATTTTTGTAAAAAAATTGACAGAATCAGTGCAGGTTCAGGATTTTTAGTTGTGGTAGAATCTGTTGCAGCATCTGGCTCTGCCCGCTTCGGAATTGACCGTGTTATATTTTTTCTATCTTTGGATTTACAGGGTCCATTTTACATGAGACTGTTTCGTGAACATGATTTCCTTTTGGCCTTAAAAGCGCCATGTTTTATTTCACCGATTCAGCCATGGGCGTGGTGCAGTCGATACCACGTGGACGTTATACGTCAGAGACACGTTTTCCATACATGTCGCAATTTACAGACCGCGGGAAAATTCTTATTTTTTTCAGCCAAACGACCGCAATTTTCGTTTCAGAACATGATTGCTCCCACTCAAATTCGAGTTACATGAAACCTGTTCCTGTTTCCCGCGATATAGAACAGGACGTATTAGTGTCGCAAACAGGATATACTTCGCGAGATTCAGCTCTCGCAATGAATTCAAATTTAAACGTGCTCATTTTTTTAATATACTGAATTGTCTCAGATCCTCTTACAGGCGTGACATAGTAAATTGTTCGAGCTAAATTTTGACATTCAGGCAAACTTATTAAATTGGTTTTGCCTTTCACATTTCTCAGCGATACAGCGCTTATCGCAGACTCAGGACGTTGTAATTAGAATTGCACGCCGTCCATTTTTAACTGCTTCTACAGGCGTACATGTTCACGCGCCTCGATACAGGATGTGGTTTTGAATTTGCTTTCACCTCTCATGTTAGCGTGTTCTCGCGTTAATGCGAATTATGAATTTTTTGCTAAACTTCGTTTATTTTTGAGGTACCCTAGAGCGTGCAGTGCGTTCGCTTGGGTAGTTATAGAGAAGTTGGCTCAGTAACGCGCCATATTCGATTTCATACGACACTGGATTGGCCTTGAGCGCCCAGTGGACATATAGGGTTTCTGCGTAATTGATTGATCATGACTTAGATATCGTTATGACACCCTGACCTTAGCTTTACGATCCGACCAGAGTGATATGTCAAAATATGTCTCCATTCAAAGGACATTGCCGAAACAAATTAGCTATGGTAAATTGGGACTATGGTGCATTATCTAGATACCGTTACCTAACTGTGATGATAAAAATAGCCAAGTTGTAATCCATTATGGACAGCGTATCCATATGCTACTTGAATTGAGATGCCGTCACTGGCAGCGTTGTAAAGTAGGAGAGAAGCGACGGTTGTCGATTGAACAGCCTGCAGCAAGTTTCAATCGTACCACTCCGAGCATACGTTTTCTACTAGCAACGATACAAGATCAATCTGATTTTAGGTACCGTAGTCTTGTGTCCCAATTGAACGCATTTGAATGTAACGCTGAACATGCTATTCAAAAATCACTGCTCCCACTAAAATACGAACGCCGCATTATACTTGACACCAACCAAAGGTCGACCACGGTTTCGTCAAGCTAGCGATGTAATTCAGGCTGAACAATGTTTTAGACAGACTGTTGTAGTACAGGAAAGTTGTTCTTGCCGGACGGGAGATTATCTGCTAAACAATAGTGCGTTTCGGGCAAAACTTATCACGAACAGCTACCCTATTAGATAACGGGACAGCTCATTCGGTCCAAATTTTCTAAATATCCGTATCCCACGGAAAATGTTCAATAATATGGCATTCTCATTTCGCAGAACGCGTCTGTAACTCAAATTCCAATCCCATTACATGATTGTAAAGTATATAGTTGAATCGACGCGCCACGTTGCTTACTTAGACGTTCTTAGATTGTCCAGTAAGGTGGATCCTTAGCCTGGAAGGTTTATGATAGCATTTTATCACACTTGTCTCTCCGCTTGTTTTTAATTCAGTAATTGCGTGAGTTGTATGCTTCTCATATCGCCAATCGTTATTACACCGTCACGGCCTTAAATGCTGTTAGGTGCAGCCTTTGTTATTTCAATTGTAATTACCGAATTACCTGCCTTACGTCACGTCAACATAGGTGACCCGTCACGAAGTACTTCTAGATATGATTTTCTCTACTTTTACTTCTACTTCGTAATATTTTGTGATCTACTTAATTACTTTTCACTATTCAGTTTGTCAAGTAAAAGTAGTGTGATCCTCCAATAAGGAAGATAGCCTGAGGAATTTCAGAGCTGTTTCACGGAGTGCCGACATTAAAATTTCATCAAAGTCAAGTGAAGCCAGGATTTTTTTCGCTTCGCGCACAGTCGTTGTAAATTGACAAATACGTTTTCCACGAAATGTCGGTGAATATAAATTAGGTTCCGTATTGTGTTGTTCCACTCATACGGCACTGTCGCCATATCAAATTCCATCACATTAACTACGGCCATAAAACGCTAGAAACTACCGTTTTGCAATCGGGCAATTACCCTTTGTATCGTAATCTAGCAGCCCTGGACATGTGCTAATAAGATAAGTGAACTCCAGTGTTGTTATTTTTAAGCTGCACCTGTTTTAGCAGACCACCTTGGAAACTTTCTGGATAAATTACATGGAATATATTTTCCGCTTTAAAACGTGGTATTATGTTTCTCTTTCAATTCCGAGAATCATACTTTGGTTTTAAATACTTCAGTTCTTTTGTCTACAGAACACACATGTTGAAGTATACATGCAAGTACCGGTATAGTAATTCCCCATTTTCCGGAATAAGGATACACTATATGGTAAAATTTACGATCCAACATATTTCGATTAACGCTGGCCTAAATACTCGCGCAAAGATTGACAGTCCATGCAAACGAATTGAGACTGTTTTCAAAACTACTAGTACTTATGATGATGTTGCGTCTCTACTTCTAATTCTACTTGAGTAGCTTTCTCGACTACTTTTTACACCTCAGCACGTCAAGTAGTTACCCTCCATATGGCTTGTAGGTACAGGGCTTTGGAGACATTTATTTCATTTTATTTTATTGTTAGTTGTTTATCTTGTGTCGTATTCGTGCTAAGCCTAGTTGTTAAGTCCTTTTCAAAGTGATGCTGGCTGTCGTGTGCTGTTTCAGATTGCTCGCACAATACCGCACGATACCGCGCAATCGCTTCCGGTGCATCAAGCTCTCATAGTGGAAGGGACATCGAACGTTTTCGATCGACTTGGGGGAACAATTCTGGCATTATTTCGTGTTACGAAATCAAAGGTACCGATTCGCAACGAAACGAGAAATCGGGAAAACGGTAGACGCCGGCAGTACACTACCAACTGCGCCAAAATGATGCTGACGGTTGACCACATGGCCACAGCAGATTACCGACGTAATACCGCTCTCTACATCAATCGACCGATTTTGTCGCCACGTACGAAATATGCAGTTATGGTACTGCGAGAGCCGATCCCCTGAAGTCTGTTCAAGACAGACCAGTCGGGAATTCAAACATATATTACGCTGTTTCCACACCGAAAAGAAGAGCCAGACCCCATTTGAAACCTGCTTTGTGCTACAGCAGGCAGATATATCCCTCAGCTATGAGTAGCAGATGTGCACCGCGCGCGAGATGGACTGAGGTATACGTCGATTATACCCAGTCTTAATTATACTGATCGAAGTATAATCAGTTTTATGTAACGGCCACATTGTATCTTTGGTGGCCACGGACTTGTTTTTGAAGTTGGATAGCCTCCCAGACTTGGCAGATGTAACACACTTGATATTGAGCCTACTGGGATGTATTGTATTGTGGTATTCTAGCATTTTTTGTTAGGCTAGAATTATTTAGTATTGTTAGTGTTAGATGGTGCTGTGTATTCATTTAGGTTGACTTGTATAATTGAAAGTCAGTAATAAAAACCTTACTAGTGCAACGCCACTTAAGTAAACAAAAAGATTTTTAGGCGTGATGCCTTTACTATTGTTTCGATATTGGGTTAGTCTCGTGTTTTGCTAGACTTCAATTGCCTAGTATGTTTGGTGGCTAAAAAAAAAAAAAAAAAAATTGTGTTGTGTTTTCGTTAGGCTAACTTTGTACATTAGAAAAGCTGTAGAAAACTACGTTCTGACATTATGAATTGGTTTAATCAAAAATTAGACTCAATTCCTTGTCATTGTTTAGATATTCCGTGTCACTTTGTAGAGTCACTACAAGGGTCGTTGTATAATTACCTCGAGCCCAGTTCACGTGATTCAAATTTTCGTCTGGGAAGTTTGAACCGTGATTCTTTGAAATGAATTGCTGTCTGCGGCGAGAAGCATTTTCGACATTTGCTGTGTGCCACTTAGCTCGGTGATTACTTAACCATAACCACTGGTTGTAGCAGTGTAGTCAGTCAATGATAATGATACGGTTATAGTCAGAAGTGGCGTATGTGCACAACGAAAATGCGCTTGGTTATTGAATCCCTATATAGTATTAAAGAGCTATATTATGACGGATGTTCGGTACAGGTAGGTTTAGAGTTGATACTGTTAAAGTACGTCCTTTTATTGTAACCAAACCTGATTTCTTGATCAACATAAGGTAAGAGTTACTGTTTTGTGATTTATGACTGGAAATGGATTGGAAGGTACGGAAACATTTGACTGACCGCAAGGCGCAAGCTATCAGAATTTTTGAATTAGACCCGTAACCCAAATTGAATGATAGACATCCCTACTCAAGAGTCGTGGTTGCTGGTATTTCAATCATGATATTAATGCTTGGCTTCCAAATTGTATTATTGAAGTACCGATATTCAATTCTACCCAGCCCTATATATATATATGGTTTGAGTACTATATTGCAATACTAACTTGGATAGCTCGGCATCGGATGCGGGGAAAAGACGACGGATACGAAGATCTACCAAATATGATTCCGATTCAAGGTCTGATTCAGGTGGTCACGAGAAGATTTAAAGAAAACGCGCATGTTCCACTGATACCAGTGATACTGATCTTGCTGAAGCTCAGGCGAAACAGTTCGAAAAGAAATCTCAGCATCTTGAAGAAAAATGAAGGAAGAAATCTGCCAGTAATGTCGTGATTTTACGGACAGTGCATCACCAATTTACGAAATGCAGGTTAGAGCTTAATTCCTCCATGTGGTATCAAAACAGCAAGAAATCTGCAGTTATGACCGTTTGATTTGTAAAAAATTATTTAACTCTTATATATAGTCTAGAAAGCTGAGCTGGGTACCGTATGTAAGTTATGAATTATTTGAAATTTTTTATGCTCAGCTCATGCAATGATGACTGTAGAAACTTCCAATTTGATAACTCAACATTAATGTTAGAGCAGGCGACCAGAACGAACAATTTAATTACACGGGTCTCAATCGAAAGCTACTTTCGCACTGACTCCGAAAAATGAAATTAAAATCTGGTCCGGGCACTGGAACGACCCGGAAATCGCCCTCGAAGGGTCAAAGTCGGTATTGTTTCTATCAATGGTAACGTCGGTAGGCAATGACCGTTCAATGTCTCGTACTGATTGTGACATCATTGGGCGCCTTGGCAAAGTCGCTTGCCGTGTTCCCCGTGATTCTCAGACTCAGAGTATAACGCGTCGTATCAATCGCTGTAGCGCGAATAAGTCGTAATGTGAATAGTTTGTGTATTTTATGCGTCGTCGCGCATTCAAAAATTTGGATAAATATAAATTATAGCACAAAAGCCTGAACATATACCATATCGTAGAATTTACTATCAACGCGTATTTCTTGGTACGCAACAGGCCGATCTACAAAACAGTTTGTTCCATTGGGCACAGCGGTTCATGAATTTCATTGTAATATATATTCAGCACGACTTCGCCAAGGCGCTCAATGATGTCACAATCAGTTCTAGACATTTGATTTGTCATTGTCTACTGCCGCTACCTTTGTTAGAAACAATGCCGATTTCGGATTTCAAAGGCAATTTTCGGGGGGTTTTAGTGCCCGGACCAGATTTTAATTTATATTTTCTGAATCAGTGCGAAAGTAGCTTTATATTGAGACCTGTTTTATTAAATTTTGCGCTCTGTTCGCCAGCTATAAGATTACCATTATTTGACTGCGTTTAATCAACCCATGCCCGTTGTTGCGTGTTTGAGGTGCCACTGACTGTTATTTATCTGTTCAGATACGTTGTCTCAGCAAGCAGCCCTTCCTACAGAGAGTCGTCTAGGTTCATTCTGCTGGGAATTTCCTACTGGAAATGGTGAGTATCTGATATTTTTAATTGATTAGCGCTGAGTTTCCCAATATAGTGGCAACTGATAAAGTTGGGCAGAACTGGGACGAAAGCTCTGTGTGCACTGAGTTTATACAAGATATTATATATCGTAGGTTGAACTAGTTGTCGTCTTTATAAATTGTTTACTATAATCTTCCTGTTTAGGTGCTTGTTGCAATATTCCTACGACTGTTCCGGAAAATGACTACTAGATTGAAGTCAGATCTGTGTTGCGCCATGCACCATCCAAAAACAAATCAGCAATACGAGGTAGATGCAATATTGATTGTCTAAATATATTGCGCAGAGGGGATAATGGTTATATTGCGTAACCATACTCATCATAGGCGCCGACTTTTATTTCTACATAGGGTGACCAGATGAAACAAGGGAGGGGTTTGAAATTTCTTCAAATTTACCAAGTTAGCATCATTTATTACGGTTAAGTACATGCATCTTCTGATGTTTTAGTATTAGCGCTAATCAATTACGTTCGTTCGCGTCTGTTCGTGGCCAATTGCGCAGATTCAGGTTTATTCAATTTGACGCTGTCAGTCTTAAGCCAGTATAACATAACAATCAAATAAGTAGAGATAGCAGGTAAATCATATGATGCCTGTAGCAGACGCTATAGTTTAGGCCAGCGATGTTATCACATGCGCCAGTCCTGCTGTAGACTCGGTAGTTCAGGCTCGTGACGATATGAGGCATAGCCTGGCGCACGTGATATTTCATGCCAGCGATTATAGCGTGCATGCGGACGCGCTAAGTGGTTTGAAATTCGATCCGCGATATGGTTGAGCTCGAGTCCGTCCAGCAATGAAGTTTATTGTATTGGAAAATAGAAGGTTCCCGTTCGAACTAATCGAATAAATTCAGAATTTACGCCACAGAAAACCTCGTGTTGCATCACTATTTGACAACGTAATTCAACGCCGTGCACTGCACAATGCGCAGTATTAGCAGCGAATCAAACACCGACAAGTGACATCGAGGAAATGCGAGTGTATAAACCAGACAAGAATAAGTAGCCTACAGATGATAGCAAACGAGAAAGCACGCATCCAAGGCCTACGATACGAATATTGTAGGCCTCGCCTGGCGCATCTAATCAGTAATTCGCCAACTTGAATACAGCACAATGGGTCGGAACCTAGTCTGACAACACGACAAATGCATGTCGAAATCCCGGGTTACAATTTATTGGGGCGTTTCAAGCATTAGTTTGTCATCGCCTACGAAGCTGCGTATTCAATTATTTGCGTGTGTATCGGCTATCGGTTAATGGTAAATAGTTGGCATTTACGCGATATCACGGACTTGCTCATTGACAGCGCTGATGTCGTATCGAAATGACTAGAAAATAGAGATATACGAAAATTTGAAATCGCAGACGGCTTTCGTTTCAGCATATTGACTGGGGTGCCACCCCGTAACTCGGCGCCTATGACCATGACCATACTCATATATTTACCCTTGTTTTATCTATGTGTCAGTTTTTTTTTCATTTTCGTGGTCGTTAATATTAGTGTGAAAAGTAGTTCATTTGCAAAGTATATCACCATCATTTGAACGTGTCTATTAGCTATTTCAATGAAGTCTACTAATTTCCAGCTAATCCGAGTGACCGTGTCATATCTTTTATTCGTCAACTGGCGATGTCTTCATCCAAACTCCACCATAGGCCCCTGTAAAGATGGAAATGAGTGGAAAAAGCATCCCTACATCTTAGGCATTTTTGATCATGTCGGAGTGGTGAAATTTTCCTCCGTAAATACTATTATTTGAAAAATGATGGAAATTTCGAATTGGATGACCTCAGCATCTACGGGTTGAAATGAGTCAAATTTTTTGTGCAAGGTATTTTAGGTAACCTAATGATTTGCCAGCTAAGCCAATCAAATTTGAAAAAAGTTTTTTTTGAACACCTCTAGTGTCCACTGTTCTATAATGATCATAAATTTTAATATTCATGATTTGTGCGTTTATGCATAGTATGCTGTACTTGTCAGTGTTTGAATGAATTTTGCAAGCGTTCGGAATTGGCAGCATTTCGAAGGATCGTTTCATGTTCGCTTGTAATGATTTTCTTGCTAATTCTTTTAGGGCAAGAATGCAGAACAAGTCCATATCCTGTCTCAGTCTTACGCAGACGAGGAAGAGGATGCAGTATAAAGTCATTTCCCTCGTACCAATTTTTGACCTCGTTGCAAGTTGAACCTGTATGAAGATTGAAGATATATCCAGCTAGAGAGATTGTTGATTGCAAGTGTGCATTGCTTGCTGTGGAATTTTTTACAAGTTACAGTTGAATCTGCTGATTATTATTTTCATCCGCTCTAGACACGGTATATACGATCAAAAAGGGGTGAAAGTGAGTCATCCTTGCTGCTCAAGTAAAGGTGGATCTGAAATTGTGACTACTTGAGTACTTTCCAAAAGTAGAACGAGTCGCACACTTGCAGGTTACTGCAGTTGGCCGCTTTCAAAATTGCAGGATGTACGCGAAAAATATATAATGGCACTCCAATTATAGTGCGATTTCTAAATTGCATTCACTATTTACTACATTATAGGGGCTATCTAACTGGTTATGTCTGAAAAACCTAAGTAGAAGTAGTAAAAAAACATGCAGTACAAGTAGGCGAAACCTAAGTAGAAGTGCTTTGTTGGTTATACTGCACCTTGCTCAATGTGTGACAGATCTGCACATAGAGGATGTCGTAACGAGCAATTGACCAGAATACAACATCCTATTTTTTTGTATCTCTTTTCGTATTACCTCTTGACCTTCAAAACTTGCTATCTTAATTCCTAAATATCAAGGTCAGGTATTTCCCTAGTGTGCGTGTCTTTTTACTGTCATTGAAGAACTTCAACCTGCCACTTTGATTTTTTTTTTCAATGATATTCTCATATAGTGAACGTAATTTTGCAACTTGATTTGACAGTTGTTGCTTCGACTCGATGCTGTGCTTTTTATACTGCACTGCAATTTTGAATGTATCGCTATGTCTTGTTGCATAATGATTTTCAAAACTTGCCAACCTCTGTTTTTCTGATACATTTGTGTATGTGCATGTGTAATGCAGTGCGTGTCTTGTTTTATTCTCATAGGCAGAATTCTAGGTAATTGCTTCGACCTATCATATTTTTTCAACACTTGTCCATGTGTCGTATTCTGTAATCCTTCCAGTGTGCATGCTTTTTTACCTTGATTGATTGACAATTGTTGCTTTGACTCAATGCTGTGCTTTACTTTGCTGCAGTTTTATTATTGCCTATAATGATTTTCAAAACTTGCCAACCTCTGGTATTTCTGGTTAGTTGTGTATGTGTGGTATTCTGTAATCCTCACAGTGTACATACTTCGTAGTCATCATATTTTTAGCCTGATTGATTAATTGATCGACTGCTTGTGATATTTTTGAGTCCACCTGTTGCTTTATTGCATGTCTTGAACTTGAGTGAGTGATTGATTTTGACGTGATTTACAGCCCTTGTTAATTTTACTCGTTGCTGCTTAGTTTTTATTGTTGACAATTTGATAATATAAGCTTTTTGCCTCAAAATCAATCTTGTGTAAGTGTATTTGTGCGTCGCCTAACCTGTGGTAAGGAAATATGCAGGTCCAGGAGCTAGCTAGTGTTCAGAGGGTTGACCAGTGGATAGTCTGTGGATATCAGTCCCAACCGGACTTTGTCCCTACAGTGGCCAGTAAATGACTCAGAAATGACTTGATGGATGGTCAGTGGTCACCCACCGGATAACACCAGGAGTCGACACGCTCGGTGCAACCGGATAGCGGTAGGATGACTCTGTGCCAAATGACAACTTATCCGACGGATATCCGCTTGCCATCATGTGTTTGCTGGGAAGCCTAAATATAATCCAAGCAATACGATCGTCCACTTTGACTGACTGAATTTCTAAAAATAATAAACATAACACCTCGATAGTTTCCACATCTTACGTTTATATATACCGTCTGCTATCGGCACAACAAAGTATTTAAAAATAACAAAACAGATTCAACATACCACATATCTTGCAAAGGCTTTTGCTTTCATTCAATATGTCCATTGTATCATACAAACCAAATCCGTGCAATTTTGCATAATTGCATAATTGGGCTACCGCTACGGTCAATTCTAATGTCTATTGCATGTTACACGATAAAGGTGCGGTATGTCTTGGTGAACGGGACTTTGGAATGTTCATTGCCAACCTAATAATTTTGATGTTCTCGACGGCAAATTGAAAGTTCAAAATTATTTGGCTGGACGTCTCTGAACTACGAGTAGGCAAAACTACTCTTCAAAATATTGTGAAATATTGTGAAGTATATACACAGTAGAGATCGTGTCGATTCCATACAGCAATTAACAATTTGCCAGTACGCATTGAAGTTGCATCGCGATACCGAGTGACGTAATTCTCTTTAAACGGATTTCAGGTGCGATGTCAGGGTAACCAATATTGCAATCTGTCTTTGCAGCTGCGTTGACCTCCGGTTGACTCGGCATACGGGTCTCTCTATTCCGCAATACTCAACATTTATTCAATGCCGTGACCCTATGACAAGGGTCGGCAACCTACGGCCCGCCAAGCGAAATCGTCCGGCCCGCGACGAAATAACTAGTTACCACGAGAATACGGCCCGCCGTTTCGTAGAGTTCCAATCTGCAGTGCAGCACTGCTTGGAAAGAATGCGGCATTGCTCCGATATAAAGTATCCTACGTATTAGTCTATTGTTACGCCATAAAACTGGTGCGAAGGCGGTCGACTAGTAGCCTATCTCGTACTAAAAGTAGGAGATGGAGAATTTCTGTGGAGTAGACTAGACCAGCGGGTGCATCGCGCAAGCGAGGGTTTTAAAGGGTTCGCCTCTCAGATAGGGTGCGACAATAAAGGTGCTGTTCCTCTGCTCAGACGCAATGACAAAATCTCAAACCTTCCCTGTTTCATTATAGATAACTAGCATCCGTAGGTTAGTCATCTGTGGTTTAATTCACCAGAAGACATTTTACGCCAAGACAACAAACCTGAATAGTGTTTTGGACACGGTGGTGAAAGTTGATTTTGTCTCACAAACTGAATCACCGACAGTTAGCCTATATCTCAGATATTACTAGAAGCAGAGCATCAATATGGCGATGTCTTGTATATCTGCCATGTTCGCGCATTAAGTCGAGAAGCTATGCTTGCACGTGTGTATGAACTGAGAAATGAAATAGCAACTTTCCTTGAAAATAGAAACATCGCCGACTCATAATCTTGTCATCGAAAATGGGTATCTAATCTAGCTTTCGTAGTAGCCTACATTTAACGTCACATCTAAACAAATTGAATTTGCAACTTCAGGGGGAAACAACTAAATACATGAGATGTTGAGACGCATTCGAAACAAAACTGCGACAATGGGAATGTCAACAGTACAAAGAAAATTATGCTCACTTTCCTATAATGGAGGAGAGTAAACCTAGTACCAGTACTATACATTTGTAACTGTGATATACGAAATTTAATTACTGAATTTCCATCCGCTTTTGCGACATTCGTTCTGTATAAAATAAATTCTGACTACTCAGTACTCCGTTTAATGTGGACGCCAAAACCATTGCCAGAAAATTTCAAATGGGCCCATTTGAAATGCGATGCAGTTGAATTGAATGAATATCGCTGAATGACTTTGACAAAGAGTACGTTCTTGAAATGGGTCTTCATCCCAGCTTGACCAACAATGCAAAAGAAATGTCATCGACTTTTGTTTTCAACAATGAAATTCACGAAGAGCAAGCTGAGATCACGTATTCCAACGCCCATGTAGAATATGGTCTGATTTTTGCTTCATTTGACATGTTACCAGAAGTTGAAAACCTTTCACAAAGCAAGCTGCGCCAAGTGTCACATTTATCATGCGTTGTCAAAGTGTAAATACATGTGTTTTGTTCTTTTTGTGATTTATATGATTGAGATTGCAGCATCGTAGGGTATAATATACCGACGTGTGCGATAAATATAGTATTGGGAAAAACTCCGCCCGGCCAAAATGTTGTGCACTCGAAATTTGGTCCGTGACTGGCAAAAGGTTGCCGACCCCTGCCCTATGACAACAGGTCTGACTTATAATACACGAATTATTATTCTGACTATACGGTCATCTACAAACTTATCACATATGGCGGGCGTGGGCCGATATGGGAAAATGAAGTACTTTGCGGGACGCTTTCCTCAATCATAGTACTATTCGCCCATTTCTCGACCTATACAAGGAACAAACCGTGTTTAATGTGAACTTCAAGTTGAAAGCGTAGATACCAGTAACCGATTTGCTACAGGAGAAGAAAGTCTCTATTTATTATATAAAAATAAATAATAAAAAATTTCAACATTTTCTGTTCACCTCATGAAAGTGGTAGGCTATCTATAGAAACGATGCTCACCAAATTTGTTTAAATTCCAACCAGTTGAAGCGAAGTTATATCGCCGTCGAAAAATTTGAATAAAATAGTATTTACGGTGAGCACAACTATAATAAATAAACAAAGAATCGGTCACCGTAAATACTATTTTATTCAAATCCAAATTTTTCGATGGCATTGAAACATTATTTTGCAACCGTTTCAAAGTTCCAGGCCTTCTCAGGATGAGTCTGAATTGGTTGCAGTAACATCACCCCAGCAGGAGAAATACCATACTTTCAGGAATTGTCATGGTGGTTTCTTTAACACTATTCTTTCGTCACAATGGTCACGCTCGACTCGCCTCATCGGACGGCAGAAGAAGCACGACCACGTATCACTCTTTCTTTCGACGGCCGTGTAGTAAGCAGGGTCATGACTTGCTCCTCGTTTGGTAGGGCAATGACGTGAGGTCTTTTTCATTCACAGTATTTGCAAGTATTTTTAACGTCTTGTTATAAGTTGGGTTAGTTGATCCGTGCTCACTGTTCGTCAATACAAAGTACCGGAAAGACACTGTCTCTGGATTGGCAAGCTAGTTAAGAATATCCGAAGTCAGTCATACATACTATCAGCCAGATACTCTCGTCCAGCTCGGTCAAAGAGCTGAAACTCGTCCCTCAGGACAGGAATTTAATTATAAATGTTACCTTCATCGTAAATAGGGATATATATTATTGGTAAGAGACTTATAATTTGTTGTTATCCACTAAGCAGCTCTTGGAGGTACAACACTTCATTCACAATTTAATGGTATATTCCCGAATCTTGTAGTCATACGCTCTTCAGGGGTAATTGTCAGCAAAAAGACGAGGACTGTAGAACCGTGAGAAAGCTCCAGGCTTTGCCAGGATGAATTTGTTAGGTTTACCTAATATATAGTATAATATTCTTTCGATTGCAGTTATATTGGAAGCCATTCGTAATTCATGGATTCTGAGGTAGTCACCGTAGCAGGAGCGTTATCATTCTTTTCTGAAGACCTGGCTGCAATTGGAAATGCAGAGTTGATTATCTCGCTGAAGATAGAAGATTCCAGATTATTGCAAAGATCACAGCATCTTGGAAAGACGCTGTTTACAAAGTCACCATCAATTTAGATGGAACTGGGGGCTTCAGTAGTGCAACGTGTGAATGTCCGCGGGGCAAATGGATTTGCAGCCACATGGCCACAGTTGCGATCTATGTTAACAAAAATAGCATGTCTAAAACCGATCTGCCGAATTCGTGGATTACACACCCAAGAAGGGCATGTAAAGAAAACGTACAGCCGATGAAAGAGTTATTTCCTTCATCCAAAAAATCTAACATTGCCTTGCCAAGAAAATTTGACATGGAAGATAGAAAATTCTTCCTAACACATATAATGAAAGCCGACACTTCGTGCCCAATAAAATGGATTACAGGTCCGGAGTCACCATCACATGCATCTTCATTTGTCAGCATAACAGAAAATATATCTGATCTCTTCACACTATTCAAAATTGACAAGAACGAATTTTTGAATAATTGCCGTGTAGACCCGGATCAAATTACCATCGTTGTTGAAGAGACAAAGCTACAATCTCGAACACAATTATGGGGTAGAATGCGCAGTTACAGACAGACTGACTGACTGGCAGCAACTTTGGACGGGTGACAAAAGCTTTCGACAGACGCAAGGGCGTAGCCAGAAAAAATATTGGGGGGGGGGCGAAAAATTCGATGACGTAAATGACCCCCCCCCCTTGAAGATAAGGAAAAAATAGGTAAAATCGATGGACTTGGGCGCTCATTATATGATTAACTCAACATCTGGGGCGATCGTTATATATATTCCACTCACAGACGGATGTGATCAAACAATGATTGTGGAAAACCAGGACGACAAGACTTTCGCGCGAAGCGCGAAAATTTTTCATGGTTAATGAATGAAATTGGTTCATTGTATTGGTCTTTGCATATTGTAAATATGTTTTCATTATCAGATTTCCGGCAGGGCTGATGGAAGTGGTGTCATCAAACATTCCGGGGGCAATTAATTATACATCTTGAGCTATATGTTAATACCACACGGCAAGACTATTTAAAGTTTCTAGAGCAGGGTGGCCAAAGGGCCACATGAGACTTACGAACCATTGCGCGGGCCACTTGAATGTTGATGGCCTTTTTTAGTCTTCCGATAGGAGCGTACCGGATAATAGGTGACGTTGAAAACAATACTTATATTAATACGCATCAAAATCAATAACAATTATGACATGAAGACTTGGTGTGGATCCCCAACCTAGCCGCGCGAAATATTGTACATTATATAGTCATATACGACGATCTGCGAAAAATGTGGCCGGCCCGTGGCTACGCCAATGCTTCGGAACTCAGAACTGATATTTTAGTTTGCAAAATCCCAAATTTCGCGGTCAGACTAATCAAATTTTAGTTATTCGGTTTTGGTAATTTATTTTTTGATAATACTAGTAATTTCGAGAATTAACCCGCAGGCCTCTCTAAACCTTCTCACGGGCCACGGGTGGACGCCGGACGGGACAGTTGTCATTTATTGCTGTTACTTCATGACTTGCGTAGAAAGCTGTCAACACTCAAGAGATCGAGCACACGCAAGGTCGTAGCCAGAAAAACAATTTATTTTTATTTTTAATGTTATTTTTTTTTTGAGGGGGAGATTATGACTTTAGGGGAGCTCTCCCGTGGGAACATCTCGCAGAACCGTACATCCTGCCATAGGCAATTTCATCACTAGGCCTACCCTTTATACATACGATTCTTAGATGCACACACACATATATCTATGGAAGCTTCCAGTTGCCAACTATAGCTTATCAGGCGGTCGTTGCACGGATAAGCCCAAATTGCTGACGTAAAGTGATGAACAATCAGTGTGAATTTCGGCCCTAGTCGCGCGGAGCGGAAATTGTTTTTTGTAGAAATGAAAGAATTTGATCAGTAATATTGGTACGTCTATATGAGCAAGTGGTGTCCATTCTTATTACTTCGTTGAAGCACGGTTTGTTCGTAACCTCTGGTAGAGATTGACGCTACTTTAAAGATTGAAATCGCTGATACATACCAGACCAAATTAAAAAACTCCTTTGATCAGACTCGTTCAATTTCAAATTAGCAATTTTTAACGGGGGGTGGTGATATTTTTATGTGCCAGTTGCGTTTATGTTGGAGGGGTCTGATTGCAGGGACAGGATTATTCGGTGCCAGCCATTTAAGCACCCGAAAATCTATATCGAAGGCTTCGGAATACAAGGGTCGGTTTTATGGTGGTCAATCATTTTGGGAGCGCACTTTGCGGAGTAGCATGTAGCATACTTTATATATCTTCGTGTGTCCCGGAACGGAAGTTGCCGGAGCTAACAGTCCCCAACCACCATACTGGAATGACACTCCTACAGACTCAATCAACCCAACGACCTCGGGTTACTCTAGTGCATCTACTGGTACTGTTGTATTCTCATAATTGAGAATGCAGCTAAATTCAATAATGGGTATTTGCGGAATAAATTTTTTTCGTGATACTGATAACAAAATCAAGATACGAACGGACAATAAATCGCGCGAAGCGCGAAGAAAAATTTTAGGTTGCAAACATTTGCCCCAAAATACTCTAATATCTATTGATTACCGCCCCTTTCGCCCCCCCTGGCTACGCCAGTGGACAGACATGGTTGCTCTGGTGCCTACCCCGAGTCGCTATTCAAAACGCTTTGTGGTGAATATAATTTATCCTGCAAAAGTGCAATAATGTTGGTTCAGATGCATGAGGATGTCGCAATAGAAGCATATGAAGAGTACACCGGCAAGTCTATTAGGAAAGTTGGATTGCTTATATTTCCTTGTGGTTGTCTTGGTGCAGCCCAGATGGAATTATGAGCACTTCTAGTGGCGAAAGAGGGCTATTAGAAATCAAGTGTCCATGGATTTACCGCAATAAAACTTTTAATGATATAATGTTTGAGAAACGTGGAAGAGATACTTCTCCATATTTGGATCAATTTAGTTCATTGAAAATCAACTATGAATATTGGCATCAAATCCAGGCCGGAATGGAAGCAGCCAAGACTTCATGGGGTCATTTTGTATTATGGACCAAAAACGATATCCACATCATAAAGGTGGCTAAGGACAATCAATGGGGCGAAACCAACTTCCCTAAGTTGACTGATTTTTATTTGAATTCGTCTCTGCCTCATGTTACTGCAATATACGTATACGTGAATACGTATAATGTATTTTGGGTGCTTCTTATCAACAGTCATCGGCAAATTGAAGGGATTCAAACATGTTCAAAAAGTAAAGTATTTAAAAATAAAATTACATATCAGGAAGTTCGCACTGTAACAATGGTAACAACGAACTTCGAAGTAGCATATAGGCCTACGGTAAAATAATGACAACGCATTCAAAAAAGAAAATCTGCAGTGTCTCAATCCTTTCCAAAGCCAAGCACTATGATTATTTTGAATCTATAACTGTGCTGGCTCATTCGATTTTAGGTATCGATCAAATACGCCATCAATAATAGTTGGAGACTGAAAATTTAGTAGTAAAGCTCCACATAATTGTAACAGCTGATCGACAAATGGTCTCTTCTTACTAGTGATTGTAGCTAAAATTTTGTAATTACGGATTCTTTCTATTGCTCTCTCCACGTGTATCCGGCAAGAATCTTTCTGTTGCTCTCTCCGCGTGTATCCGACAACTTGCTATCTTTTTGCAGAACCTCGCCAACCTCGCCTCAGTCTCAGTAAATTGCTTTTTTAGCTAGAAATGGTGGAAGGACAAAGACACTCCACTTGGCATCAATTCATGAATAAGAAATCATTTGTCTGCCAGAACTAAATCCCCAACCTGTTATAAAGAAGAATGATATGATCCAGGGTTGTAAGTATCAAAGTCACAAGAAGTTCTATCACACCATGGACTTCGGGTCATGTCTAATTTCTTGATCTATAATAACTTGGTCATGTCGAGAAGTCTATTCAACAGAAAACGTGGAAACTGCGGGAGACTTAAAATTCTACCGCATACATATAGAAGAACACCAACGTAAGTATTGTAATCGGAAGAAAACATGAATTTCATTTCACATGAATTTCAAACGAAGATTTGTTCCTCGTTCTCGTGCATGTCAAGAATCGTTGGATACTTTGCTGCCGTCAACTTGAACAGTCAAACTGTACTGCTGATGGACTCCCAAATATCCATCAGTCGGAATCATGAGGATATATTCCGGAACATCTTAAAAATAATCATCGTCAGCTTTATGGTTGCGAATGTGACTTGCAAACTCGAAATTGGCAGTTTGCGCTGTGCAATGTGCAGTGCATGGATGTCCATACCACCAAGTTAACACATATTCGACTGTGGCATCCACGTCATTGTCAATGCATATATTGCGTAGCGAATTATTTGCCCTTGCCGCTGGTCCTTCCATCGAGAGTTTGCCGCGTCTGGGTAGACCACTTGGCAGTCAATTGGCAGCAGTCTCGTCAGCGGCTGAAATTAGTGTGACTCACCCGAAACAATACAAGATGCTGTTCCCGAACAATGGCAATTAATAGCAAAAAGTGGTATGCAATATTCCAATCTTGCCGACTCATCTTCCGAAAACGCCATACGAAACAAATCGAAATGGGACAACTGCGACAGCAGCTTCTGCAACGTTGGGGAAAGTGAAGACAAGCAAATACTTTGCGTCGAATGCAGCAAATGGTATCACGAATCCTGCCTCGCCAGTGATGGCAACAATTCAGAGTAAAAAGCATTATATATTTCATTTGTTATCAAAATGACTGCCGCTAAATCCACTTGATTATCATTTCATTTACTTTCACTTAATCATTGTTTCGTTATCACATTTGCATAATGACTGCATATCGTGTTGCATTCTCAAGAGAAGTGACCGTGGTCTGGTGGTGAGGCAGGGACAACATTCGATAAAATTGAGGCGCAAGCAAGTTCTCGAATCGCAAAGGGAGATACAAAATATTACAGTTGCCATTACTGTAGTTACTGTAGTTTTATAGATTGAACTTTTAGCTATCAGCCCACGGAAACCTAGACAAAACTTTTTTATTTGAAGATTTTGGTATACCAAAAAACATTACCATCTTGGCCAATATCTCCCAAACGGCTGTAGGCAGGAATAATCCAATGCGCCCATTAGATGTAACTCTCGAGGTTGTACAATCTGACACTTGAAACTTAGCCCAAGGGAACATAGAAAATACTCTGTTAATTGAAAATTTTGATATAGTATGGCGGATTGGTGTACCGCTCATACTCTCTAGACGCCGGATCATCCAATTAACAATCATTGCTGATTATTGTGCGCGACAGTGTCTAGGTTCCGACTATTTAAAGAAGACCTTCGTTAGATGCATTCTGGCTTTTTACCTGACAAGTGCCGCCTTTATACCTGACGACTGCTACGTCCTTTTTACCTGACAAGTGCTGCTGCCTTTTTACCTGACGATCGACCGACGCTGCACGACCAACGCTGTTTATTTTATTCAATGTTTTATCCTTAGTCTGTTGAAGTTTATGTTATACAATAAAGTGCTGGCCAACGTGTTCGCCGACTCTCTGTTGCGGACCCTAGAAGGAACGCGGCGTATAGTCCATACTCGGGTATCGTGCCATAGATAGCTCACTATACTTTTGGTGACCCCGACGTGATGTCTACAAGAAGTCGCCGACGAAGAGCCGTGCAAGATGAACGGGAGGAGCTTGCAGCCCAACCTTTCAACGCCCATCTGCGGGGAGCTATGCCTGTTGTGCAATTTTGGTCGCATGCACCGCAGTCCTGGTTTGTGTCTGCAGCAGCTGGATTTCAGTCTTATGGCGTCGACGATGATGTCGCTCGGTACAACTACGTTTTGCGCTGCCTTGATGGAAATCAACTTGAATCTATCCGAATGAGGCTTCCTGGCATCGAGAACCCTGCTAGATGAATATACTGTCCCGCTACGAGGCCGTGTTCAAGAGCTATATAGTGGACGCTGTCGTGGGTTGAAACCGTCAGAGATATTCAAGAAGCTGAGGAGTGCGACGGGAATGTCCCATGGAGGGTCTGGTGTCGATCGCTTCCTCCGGGAGGCCTTCCTGCATCACTTGCCTGATTCCTTGGCCAATATTTTATCGTCACACGTAGCTGATACCGCGGATGAATTGTACGAGCTGACAATATCCACGCCCGGGGTTCTCATCATACTAATCACCAAGCGCCCGGTAACGTCGACTTACATCAGATGCGAAGAGAAATTTCAAGTCTTGACTCGTGAAGTTAGACAGCTCCAATCTCGCCCACCTGTACGGGATACACTTCCTGTCCGTGTGCCTCCACGACCGACCTCTACCGCTGGTGCAACGACTCGTCACCACCCTCCCTTTGAAGACGTGCATACTGACTCTAGGCATCGAAATCCCGTTTCTCGTAATGACTGGCGTATCGACGGCCCTTCGCGAAGCCGGGTACGCGGTTTGTTTGTTTTATTACATCATTGGCGCTTATCGCACATATGGTTATTTGCGCCCGGCACATGAATTGCATTAACACAATGTCTTTTGTGGTCTTGCTTTGTCTTTCTGGTCATCTAATCTATAGAATGAGACATGGATACGCATAAATTTTGAGATTTTCCAAATTATGGACAACCCTATCGACTATGGAATTTGCAAATTCCACAGTATTTGTTTAGCATCTGATATCCTTTTTTGAACTATGCTGAAGAAAACCTATATAGGCCATTATTAATTGTATCTTTTCCTTTTAGTTCTACTCTTGCCTACATAGCATAATCAAGAACCGAATACTAAACTGATTATTGGCCGAACTGCTTGTACTCGATCATGGACAGAATACTGATACAGATATTGATGATGAACATTACATAACTGATATGGTGACAAGGATTTCTGCTGGTGACACGGATTTCTGCTGGTAGTCTGGTCTGGTCATTTCATTCATTTAACTGCGACGAAATGTTCTGCTATCACTTTACCATGACCTATTTTTATCACAACTGTGACATGTCTGGCTGCTATGCTTATTCCGTTATTCACTTCCCAGTGGAAAGTTCTGGGGTATCGACGCTTTACTGTCGTAAAGCGACTCTTCATCACTACTGCCGTCACTGTTTCTTCTTGCATACGAATCATTGGATATCTTCTCCCGCCTTTTACTGCACCTATAGGCACAGCAAAGACTACCACTATACCACCTGATGAACGGGCTATCTTCGACATGTCGAATTACACAATATCAATATACGGACACTAGATATTAGGCTGAAACAAATCCTGAATGTCAGAATAATTAGTCATTCAAAGCTCTATTATACGCACAAAATACTACAGATCCAATACGAATCAAATATATTTAAACACTGACCGCTTCTCCATAAGCCCCTGTACTAAATCTCCCTGTACCCAGAATGCTTAGCCGGAGATAGCAGTAGTTCGGGGCTTGTTTTCAGCGCTTTAGGAATCGAGGTTTTCCGCGTTTTAGGGGCCATTTCCGCGAGTTCCGCAGTTTCCGCGTTCCCTCCTTTTAGGGTTACCCTACAGTTGCGATCCTTTTAATCTAACACCCACCTCGGTCTAGCCTTCGTCTGGCTGCATGGGTACAATTGTTCCAATTCCAATTTTAAAATACGACAGTCTTTTTTCTAGAAACCCGAGAGACCTGAAACTTCCTGACATCTCTGCATTTCTGTGTTAGATTATGCGGACTAAATGTCGGCAGAAAATCTTTACACGTTACCGAGATTTAGAGTCGAGTTGTTTTTACACGGAAATATGAAAGAAAACTTAGTCGAGATGGGTTTAGTCAGTGTCACAAGTAATACATTTTGTTTTTGTTATGGAGTGTTCGTCGTACACAGGCTGAACGCAAGCCACGCAGCCTTTCCTGGTTTTACGTTGTTTTCGTTTCTGATCTCTGCAGACATAGCAACTGCCAACAATCGGTGCAGCTCCTCGATTTCCATGGTGTTCTTTGGGGTTAGCTTCTGCCCCTTCTGGCGGTGTCGCAATGGGCCGTCCCAGAACCATTTCCACTGCAGCTCGAAGGAAGCGGTTTCTCATCATCATGCGGTTGGTAGTGCGAGCTTCCACGGAAGGCGTACATAGCTGTTTCGCAAGATCTTTAAGGAACTTTCTCCGTTGGTCCTTTTTCCTAAACACTGGCTTGTGTTTACTGTAGAGCGTAGACTGTAGATGATAAACGACGCTAAGCCAGTGACGTCGATCATGTTATAGAAAAACGCCAAAGGCCAACGCAGTGTCCGTCGTTTCACTGTGTATTCACCCAGCATTTTGTCCATAGTGTCCACCAGCCCCTTTGGTTTTATTTAAGTACGTGATGATCTCTGGTTTGCTTGATTGTGTTGCTTCGACTTCTCCGGTCATGTGCATGGAGTCCATCCTCAAGCTACCGGACCACGACTGACCTATCGATCTCGCTTCCCATGACATGCCGCCCTATTTCTTGTCGCATTCTTTTTCTATACTATCTTCTTTACTTTCATTCAGTGTGCATGCCTCCTCTTTACATCGCCTAGGCCAAGGTGGGTGTCCGATTCCATAGACTACTCCTTGTCGCTTCGACATCTTCCTGTCTTTTCATTGTATCGCATTTTTGTGGTGTATTGAACTGATAAAATTGCTAATAAACCAATGATGATGATGGATGATAGAAGCACAACTGATCTGTTTTTCTTTGGCGCATATGAACAGACTGTTGCATCTCTATGGTAGGCGAAATTGGTCGAGTGAAGTGCTCTTTCCTTGGCAGGCTGCATGTTGCTTGGCAAAAACCTCTTGTTTTTTCTGACTGTTCCAACTAAAGTCACGTCCCAGGTGTTCAATACTTTAGCTAGCTGCATACCTGTGACGGAATTATCGGTGGTGACATTTCTTCCAGAGCCTTTATACAAACAGACCAGGTCCAAAACTGTTCGCTCACCAACATTTGTTTGTCGAGGACCATCTATTGGTTTTCCAGTGTAATGCGCAGATCACACGTACAATATTCAGACGCGGCACGCACTCGCGCATACGTTTCATTCTTTGCTCTGCTCATGCGCCAGCGCACCGCTAGCGCGCGCCAGCGCCGTGCGCGGGAGGAACGCTGCAGACGCGTTTCATTCGAGAGTCGCGAGTGAATCATTCCGCGCGAGAGAATATACGTCACAGCCGAGAAAAAATGATTTGCAAAATATGGATTAGTTGTTCGGAAACCTTCACCGTGTACGGATCTGGTAGGTCCAGCAATGTGAATATTTAGGTAATAATAGCCAAGGAATATTATGTAAGTAATAATTTATCGAAGAGGTGTAAATATTCCTTCTGAATACCACTGTACCAATAGTTTCCTGATGAGTCCAGCAGTACCGTTGTTTTCGTTTCAAGACATCACGAGGATTCATTATCAGTAATATATCATCTTCGCCATGTTCTGAATTAACAGATGAGCGCCAGTATGAGTTTAGTCAACGACGAAATACTTATTGAGGAAGTGAGATCCAGGAGTATTTTGTATGACAAGTCACACCCGTCGTATTATCTGAGAGAAAAGAAGGCAAGAGTTTGGCGAGAAGTGTCGCAAGCCCTTGGATGCCCAGGTACAATGTGTCCTTGTAAATATCTCCGAGCACGAGCTAACATAAAATATTACAGGGCAAGGTTTTACACACAGATGGAAGAATCTCCGTGACCGCTATGTGAAGGAGAAAAACAAGTACATACCCTCAGGATCAGGGTATGAGGCTGTTTTGCCCCGATGGCCGTTGATGGGCATCATGAGTTTTTTAGATCCGTACATTAAAACGAGGCAGTAAGTTGTTTGGTAATTTTATTTGAGATTTTAGATCCGTAACCGTAGACCAAGTAACTTGCAGCTGAATTTATTTGAGATGCAGGAAGGCTATTAATTTATTGATGCCGTCATGCTGTAAGTACTGCTAAAGTTATGTTAGTCATTGAGTGCAGCACTACCATACTGAAAACGTAACATATCAATTCAGACGGACTAGATTCTTCAAAAAATAGTTGATAATTTGGCTCCGTGGATTAGCAGATAGCACACCAAAACTTCACTTTTAGCTTAGTGTATCTTTGGTCGTTGTCAAAATTATCAGATTGATGATAGTTAAATGTTATACAGAACATCATCAAACATGTCCGAGGAACCGCTGTCATCGTCGTTACTTGATGACACGCTGCCAACAACATCGGTGGCCACATCGTCGTCAGTACCTGATAACATGCTGCCAACAACATCTGTGGCCACACCGTTGCTCGACAATCCACCAGCAACATCGGTTGAATCAGTCGACGCACCATCACGTCGTAAGTGGAATTTTTACAAAAGCGAGGTATCTTCATTTTTCAACTACTGTGCGTATTTGCTACAGCGGCGAAGAGGGGGAGTCGCAAGCGGAGGCACCCAAGAGATGATGACGATGATGATGTGCAGGCTGTACTGAAAGCATTGCAGCACGGAAATAGAGGTACGCATGTGTCCAGTAGATCTGCGTATGCTGTAAAATTTGATATTCGGAAAATGAGTACAAGGCATAATGCAGACTCATATTTGAGAATTCTCTCATCAACAGTCATAACTAGTATGATATTTGCATTTTGTGGAAATTTCCATGATCTCAGGCTCACACCCTCGTTTTATTGGTAGTTCGACAAAATGTAGCTGTTAATGTCCAATAGATATTTTGTTTCCATTCACCTTGAAACCTATTGTAACACAACAAATGCTAGGGTTTGCTGTATCACATCATCCCTCCAAGCTGCGTAATTGCGTAGCGCTGACACGGTCTCTGCGCACAGAAAATCTAAGCTGCTCTAAAAAAATCCGAAGTGAGCTTTTTTTAGTCGTCAGCACTGTTGTCCAAGAGACCGTGCAGTGAGTTGATGAGTGCGCGCAAAATCATAAAAAATTAGAGGGAACATTGCTGACAACCACGCCAACGCCAGCAAAAGTTCTGCACATCTATAGTAAATAGTAATGAGGATGATGCAATCAACAGAACCATCCGCGGATGAGCTTTTTATGGCGAGCATGGGGAAGGAATTGGCCACCATCAAGGATATCACTCGACGCGCTCGCATCAAATTCCAGATCCACAAGCTGATCCAAGATGGAATCATGGAAGAAGTTGAATGTTCAACCTCCGGTAACTTGACTTTAAATGAATGCATCTTTGGTGTAGCTATAATCAGAAACATGTTCAATGTGGAGAGATATGGTTCCTGTCACGAAGGCATACTTGTTTCCATATTTTGAAGTTTGACACTGAAATTTCCATGAACAAAACTGTCCGCTAGTCACTAATGTAATGTGCTCAGAAAAGTTCATTGCACAGAGATTAAATTGTTGAGTTGGATGTATGCATCGTGCTGTACTGTGACATCGTTTCAGACCAAGGACTACCACAGTGGCCCTGAGATAATTGTCAGTGAAGGAGTTGTGCAGCGCCGTCCATCGAGGTAATATTCAATTTATTCAATAACTATTCAATGTTGTTTATAGTCATTTCTGACAGAGTTGTTTATAGGGCCAGGCACAATGATTCGAGTACTTGAATCTGAATCGAGTAGTAATTTCAATGATTCGATTAGGACGATTTTTTCGAGTACTGACATTATACGCTCCGTGATTAGCCGTGTCGCAGCATACGAGACATAGTGCAAAGCTACGAATGTTACTGGAAATGAAGCATTTACGAAGTCGTGATCACCCCACAACATTGTCAAGAAGTGCAATGAAATCGGTATGGTCAAAAAAATACCAAGTATCGAAATACCAAATAAGTCTTTTAATGTAACGGATAACAGGCATTATTATGTTCTTTGTGGTGGTGTAAAATGAACATATTTGAACTTTGATATAGTATATTTTGTTGTGACGCCAAAATGTGTGATACTCGACTTCAGAATCGTAGCACTCGGGTACTCGATTTTGCCCAGCAGCCCTAGTTTCCTGACCCTGTCATCTAGATCATCACCCATCACTATCCTAAGCCCCCATAAATTGTCAAGAACACCATATGCTGCCGTAGAATTATTTTACCAGATGAAGGATGATCGTATCGAGTTACAGGACCAAGATATGATGACAGAAAGTTCAAGTGACCACCCTCACCATTTGCTGCATATACGACCACCCTAAACATTTGCTGCGCACGACAATGTCTGATGACAGAAAATTCTAGTGATCACGCCTGCCATTCAAGTGCTCACGCCTGCTATTTGCTACATACGAAAGGGTCATGGCGACCCGGAGATCTTTCATTTTACCGGGTTTACACTTTGGTCTCCACGCTCCTTGCGACCAGTTATGCCCCGGAATGCACTGCATAGCTGGCTAACATTGTAGCAAATGATTCTATGTCAATATACGAAACAATAACGAATACTGCGTAGTATTGCATTTATTGAAAAGTCAGGAATTGGAGGGCGAATGTTACGTTATATATATGATTAAGTGAGTGTCAACATTGCCTCAGACAGCGTGTATTACCAGCCATGTAGTATGATGGACTGGACCACATACCATCTAGAAATGTCAAGGATACACTACGCATTTCATTCATCACAGGCATCGCTAATACAAACAGGAGAGAGAGCACATCAACCACAATTCAAGCTGCTACTGACACTTGGTCCCTGAAGTTACAATAAATAATTAGCTATATATCACTTCACTGTCAAGAATTACACCCTCCAAAACGAACACTGGAAATGTTTGATTTAACTATATACGTTCTTGCTGCCAAGAAACGGCTCCCTCACTACTGCTGGAGTATCTGACGTATTCTTCCCGAGTGGCCTTAGCTTCCCCAGCACTTCCTCTTCCCCGTCTCATCATCGGCAGTAACGACGACGTCCGGCGCCCTCCATTCACTGCAACATCACAATAATTTGGATCACTCATAAGAAAATTGTGTAGAACGGTACAGGCTTTGACCACTTCATCTACATGCACAGGTAATACAGCCATTGGCCTTCGAAAGCAAGAGAAGCGAGAGGATAATGGCAGATCTAATTGGTTAGAGGCAAGACGTTTACCAAAAACAGAGTTACTGAAACATTTACTATCATTGACCCCGCCATATTGACCAACATCAACCGCAATAAAGCGCTTGTCAGCATCCACAACTGCCATCAAAACAACACTAAAAGTCTTTTTATAGTTGAAAAACAGGGACCCAGACATAGCAGGTTTCTTTATCAAAACATGCTTTCCATCTATACTACCAACACAATTCGGATAATTCCACTTATCTTGAAACTGTTTTGCAATCTGTCTCCACCGGTCTTCTTCCGGCTCTGGCATGTGCTCGGGTGCTAGGGCCCTCCAAATAGCGGCACAGGTTTGCGGGACAATCTTTGCAATTGTCGACCTCCCGCATCGATAGGAAAAAGCGATTGTACGATAGGTATCGCCGGTGCAAAGAAACCTATTTGCAGAACAACAGGGTGGACGTCTTGTATAGAGTGCATGGCTCTGTACTGTACTATTGATCAATCTGTTATCTAAGAAGCTTGCTAGAATCAACATTCAATAACTAACCACAACTTGCTTGACAGCGTCCTACGAAATTAACCATAGATAGTCGTCAATAATTGTCTTGTTTACCTAAGCGTGGTAGCTAATCTTTCATTGGGTGGAATAGGCTTTCTCATGACTGTCGTCTGTTTGACTATGAGTGGACCGACCAGTGAAAGAAGGTCATCAAAGGTTTCCACACTCATTGAGAAGTAATCTCGAAAGTACTCCCGTCTTTCGAATCTCAGCTCCCTCGCCAATGCATGAAACTCGCCTGAAAAATTTGGTTTCTATGAGCTATAATACTGCCATAAATATACCTTTAGACATACCTAGGATCTCCCTTCTTTGCAGAATTGGGTGCACCCAAGTGCGCCGAGTCCTCCGCCTGTGCTTCTTTTTTATTGCTACCCAGAGCAATAAGAGCATCGCATTCCTGTTTGCTACGCCTACCGTACCATCCGGCCGGCCAACATAAGTTGTATGGCGAAGCATCTTATCGAATGTCAAAATTGAACGTGAACGTATCGAACGTGCTAGCCGCGAAGATATAGCTTTACAAAAGAACGCGCAGTTTTAAGTCCTCGCTCGGCTGCATTCTAAAATGCGACCCCTGCCGGACACACTCATGCTTCACTGCGACCCCTGCCGGACACATTCACTTCTTCAAATATTTTCCCCACTTCTTGATGACGTAACCTCTCGTTTTAGTGAAAGAGTGAGATTGCCGCGAGTGGTGCCGCGTCTGAATATTGTACGTGTGATCTGCGCTTAAAGCTGACCATGCAGCGGGTAGGCGTTTGATGCATCATCACAAGCCAAGAAAACCTTGATACCATATTTAGCTGGTTTAGATGGTATATACTGTGTGGATTTGGTATGTCCTCGAAATGGAAACAATTGTTCATCTATCGCAGTGGTTCTTAACCTTTTTTCTTCCAGCGCCTCCTTTCAAAAATTATCGTGCCCCAGCGCCCCCCACCCAAACTTCATATTGTAAGGAATGTAATAAAGACAATGAGTAAGAGGGAGGACCGTAACAGCACTTCGTTAACCCTCCTAAAAACGATTCCCTTGCCCACCCATAGCGTGATAAACCAAACTTCTGGGGGCTTCGCCCCCACGAAACCCATATCGTGATTTTGATGGTCAGCAAAGTTTGTGTGGCCTGGTCGCCCTAGGTGCCAAAATTTTCCATAATGCATGAATGAATAGGTGGTAATTACAAGTCACTATAAACTTTTTATCCTCTCAGCCCACGTAATCAGATTTACCAGTAGCACTGAGTGAGCTGTTGTATGGGAAGATACAGGGCACGTAATTAATAATTAAACATATTCGGGCGTGCCCGCAGGTACAATTATTCGTTACCAGGGCCGTAACAGCACTTCGTCAGCCCCCCCCCCAAACAAAAAACGTTGGTCCTGGCCCCCATCGGGTGATAAACCAAACTTCCGGGGGACTTCACTCCCAGACCTCCATTAGGCGGTCCGCTATTTGCTGATAGCCTATTAGGTATCTACATTGGATGTCCATTTCCCGAGGCAGCTATTCTCGCCTATTCACGCGAAGTGCGAAAACTTTCACTAATTAATGATTGAATTGGTCAATATCAGCGGAAATTGCATGTAAATTGAGATAAATTTTTATCCTCTCTCTGCTCACGTAAACACATTTACCCATGGAGCTGAGTGAGGTGCAATGTTCCCTCTAAGCTGCACACGTGCGCAGTGCTAACACGGTCCCTGCGCAAAGAAAATCTACGTTGCGCACAACAAATCCGGAGTTATTACCTTTTTTAGTCGTTACGCACTGTTGTCCAAGGGTCAGCGCAGTGAGTTGTTTAGTGTGCGCAGACTCATCAAAACTTGAAGCGAACATTGTGAGGTTTCCTGGAAACAAACTGTAGGGTCCGTTACTAATAATTAAACATATTCGGGCAGGCGAACCCGTTGCATGATGTTATTTCGTGACCCCCTGTCTGCAATATAAAAAAAAATAGAATCACTCAACGGGGATATCGCCCAACAGGAATATCCCTCTCGCCCAATCGTACTAAACTAAAAGACGCACACGATTTCAGATTGGTATTTCTTCACTGACATATAATTTTCCCTGCAAGATGGGATTCGTCTTCTGGGTTTCAGATTGCCAAGACAGGAACATTCGGTGTCAGTCATTTAGGCGCCCATGGACAATTAAACCTATATGTATTTTGAAGGCTATATTCTATCTAACGAAGTTTTCGATGTTAATTTGCTCAGAATACTCACGAAAGATATATGTCCTATCACCACATCATCTACTGCGAAGCCATTTTTCTCCAGCGCCCCCCATACCGCCCCCCTGAGCCCAGCGCCCCCCATATCGCCCCCTGAGCGTTTCCGCCCCCCTTCAAGATCGCCAGCGCCCCCTGGGGGGCGCTGTGGGCAAGGTTAAGAACCACTGATCTATCGTGATACATTCATGTGGCTTGTAGGCTCTCTCCAAATTTTCATTCAGCATTAGCCACAGATCTCGTATTGGTGCAGCTTTATCTGTTTGCACACGCTCTGCACGTGTATTATCGTTGTCGGATCTGATAAATCGGAGCATCAACATGTTGAGACATGGTAGGGACATCTTCAACACTCTCGTCTGAGTCGTATTCTTCTTCAATCTCAATGCCATCATCTGCTTCTGGTATGTAGTTTTCATCGTCAGATGCAACATATGCGCCTTCATCATATTCAGACTCAGATTCTTCGATCATACGCCTCACTTCATCGGGCGTATATCTGAAAGGCAGCGCCTAACTTCATCGGCCGTATATTTGAAAGGCAGCAAAAAAGTAAATAAATGTGTGTAATGTATCTTTGTGAAATACCGGTACTACAAAAGTAGGCTATAAGCTGGACACAAAATGATACTGACCTCAATCGTCGTGTTCTTCGTTTATCGTAAATGCTGGATTCGTGTTCTTCGTTTATCGTAAATGCTAGATTCAGCATCACCACCATCACTCATGATTTCTTCACCAACCTTCCAAAAGTCCTACTCAAATATAATCAAAAACTCTAATACTTCACGTGCCTATACTTCCCTAGAGCACAGTATTTAAACGCTCTGATCAATAAATACGGCATACCGTACAAAAAATATAACTAACTTGGAAATTTCAATGGAAAATGTACGTGGGTACAATTGTACCCATGCCGCCTGTCATGGGTGTGAAAATATGCAGTCGGACAAAGGCTAGAGTGCCCGATGTCGCAGTTCTTTTCGATGTTTATCTTGTTGAAGCCGCGGCTCTTTCTACTAGTTCTTTCCATTTCTTGTGAGTGCTTTCTTTCATCGGGTATTTTCTGGGCTTTTTATGTCGCGGTAAGAGCGGCAACGGCTGGGGAAGAGGAGCCCACATAAACCTCCGACTATAATCGATCTGGATTTGCCAGATTGGTGGGCGCTTATCGTTACCACTACGCTATCTCCCCCTCCCCATCCACCAATCCCAACACTAACTAACCCCCCCCCCCCCTCAAGCCTAATTTCCCCCACCCCAACCCTAATAGCCGTCTCTCCAAATGCACAAAAAAAATATTTTGACGTTAATAAATTTTTACGAATGTTTTCCGATAGAGGTGATCATGGTGAACACTTTTCGATCTCTGACTGCCATCGAAGAAGTGCCGAATTATCTGGTGTCAGTCGAAATATATTTTACTTTGAAGCAGCTGAATTACCAGATACAGCATTCCCCTACACCAGGTGTTCTCAACTTCCCTTGTACAACGGGCCGCATTTTTACAAATACAGCAGACGCTGCGGGCCGCAGAATATTATTATCATGTATTTGTGGGCTGCTATAGTCTATTTGCCAGTCGTATACTGGCATTTAGTACATTTTCATGCATTCTAGAGCATTAATGGACAGCGTTCGTAAGTTTACAGTGGCTATATTTCTTTGTGAGAATATGTATCTTCCAGCGGCGCAAGTAAATCCCCATATGCAGCCTGCATTGCATTCGTTTCCAAGTAGGTATATGCGCCCAAAACCCTTCCAACAGAGGACTGAACTCCCAGTTTCAATGCGTGAGTGAGCAAGTATGAAATAACGGTCACTCTTTCGTTACAGAGGCCAATATCATGATTTTCAGCTCTCAGAAATATGAGAAGAAGTCTGGTGTTCGGGGTCATTTCTGAGCAAACCAATCAACCCTTCTCATTTCCTTCCATGGCTGATGGAGCCCTGCACCAACGGTTACAGGAGTCAGCTTTGTAAATTTGTTGTTTTTCGAACTTCCTCTGCAGATATGTATACTCTGATAAAATGCACCTAGATAATTAGCTATGCCATCCCTGTGGAGTCGGTGGATTCGTCCAATGCTATAGGGTTAAGTAGTCTACGCGGCAACGTGATTCAGAAAATGCGATAAAAGATCGACTGGCATTGCTGTTACTGTTCTTGTCACGGTTGAATCAGACAACTGTAGCTTCGAAATTTGTCAGGTCATGTTGGCCTCGCTGCTAAGTTCTGGAAACGGCGAAATATCGCACAGTATGTTGAAGTCTTGTTGAAATCACACCCTGCACAGTATGTTGAAGTCTTGTTGAAATCACACCTTATCTAGCAGATTTCTTGGGTTTAGCGATATTCTAAGCAATTTTGAACGAGTCTGTAACGTCGCTGCCAATTTTAACAATGCTCGAAATATGGATTTCTGGGCTTGCCACCAAGCTAGCTTCGTTTTTTCTAAGATCAGACAATATGTGAAACTCCAGAAGAAACAGGCTTGGTATCATTTCAAGCTTCGACGCTTCGTTACGACAACTGTTCTTTGACAAATATCACACATCGATTTTTCATTTATATGTGGGAAAGCAAATTCATTGCTCGACGCAGAGTTACAAACCATCTTTCGACGTTCTCGTTTCTCGTACTTGTTTCTGCTCAAACCATTCACGGTGTGTGAAACACTTTGTAAAAGTGTTCAACGCAGCGATATTCTCTTGAAGCAAAGTGCAGCCGAATACCGATCGAAAACAATAACAATATAAACTTCGGCATAGGCCTATATCAATAAACCAGAGCACATCAAAGAATGAGTAATCAACGAAACAGACAGTGCGATAAGAGAGCTAAGTAGCTAAATTAATATGTAACAATTCTGCGCCAGTATAGTAATTGCTTCGTAATGAAAGATGTCGCGGGTCGCAATATAAACGTCTGCGGGCCGCATGCGGCCCGCGGGTCGAGAATCCCTCCTGCCCTACACCATGCATGATCGCAGAGACAAACCAGCTATGAGAACAGCTCAGCATATTGCAATCAGGGTCATTGCGCCAATCGTCATCATCACGATTGTGGTGTTTAGTACGGTTGCTGCCGTTAATGATTCATGATAATGCAGAGAACTGGGATTGTCAGTCATGGCATTCTTCAACACTTTTGATGGAAACTTCGGCCAATATGATGTCGCCGAGAATTCCAACCTTTGAGATATTGTATTTGGTATATTTAGATATTTCGATTGAATTATACTTAACTGAGTTCAAAGCATCTTTTCCGACAGAACCGTTGACCCCGAAACAGCACACATTCCACCCAGCTCAGATACTAAATCTGGGGCCCCATGTTTGATATTGATGCATGAGGTTTGAGGGCAGACATACGCTCAATAAAAAGTGGTGTTTTCAAAAATGTGGCTAAAGCTCTTGCGTTACGGCATAAACAACGCTTTGCTGTTGACTACCTTGAGAATTTATTTGTGGATGACAAAAAAAAACTGTTAAGAGTGACATATTACAACTATTACCAAATAATTCCCGGATCGCAAATGATGAAATTGGTATGTTTAAATATGCTGCTGTAGCCGCAGAATTTCACCTTTTAATGAGTTCGCCACACGCCACTGCTTCTTGATTGTGACGCATGAATGGATTATTGTATTTCATGACTACACGTGCTTATTCATTTGGAACAGCGAGCTATGCATAAAGCAGTGATATTTGGTTGTTGTAGTTAGGGTTTTGCTTATCAAGAATTTGGTATTTAACTGTATTTGGTATAAGTAATTTGGTCAGTTGTTTTATCGCTGGGAATTTGTATCATCAAAAGACCGTACTTCATCCAAGAAGACGCGTGCTTGACTTACAACCGGAGCGTAGACAGCTGACAGACAGTGCGACGTGGTCGTGTACCCAGAATGGGCTTCAATTTCTGCGGTGACAGCTTCGATCAATGGTGTGCGGTTTGTTGTCGACTCTCTTGTGTTACAGCACAGTGATGACTAAATGTCAAAGTTTGGTCGACTGCCGAAGTGCGTAGCATGGGAGTACAATTGAAGCAGAGCGCATGCTTCAAGTTATTTAGTGGCATCGATTAACTATATAATTGAAGCACAGCCGATACGGAAGACACAGACGAAGAAAGTGTTGCTGTGCTCCTGATTTGATTCGGTTAGCGAGCTTACGCAAATGCTCTTAAATTTCCTTGGATCGATGCTTCAAATGTCGTAAAAATCGAAACTCTCTCCTAGATAAACGTTGATGAAATATCCGGCATTTTGCGCCGCTATCCCATGGATCTTTTGCTTTCTTCTGTGATTATATCATCATCCTCAGAGCTCGATTCGATTAGCAGACGCGGTCTTTAAAGATGGTTTCTAAAATAGATCAAAACGTTTATTGAATGCACATACCGAGAACTTGATCAATGATGTTGGGCTCCACCGCCTGCTTGTTGCCCCTCGGATTGGGTCGCTGACTTGATTTCTCATGTAGGACATGCCTGGTGGACACGATTTCACCCGGACCAGCCTGGTGGACACGATTTCACCCGGACCAGAACATTCGCGTACAACAGGCCTGGTGCGGGACTGTTTGCCCATTTTTCAGGTCGCGAGCACGAATTATGTTCCGAATATTCCTCATTTATAGAGTGTCAAATACTCGTTTGATATGAAAGCACGCAAATCATTGTGCCCATCTCTGCTCCTAAGGCACCAAAAGGTACATATTTGAACTCGTCCAGTATGCGCTGATTTGTATTAAAATACTTAAATGTCAGTACACTATCGGAATTATATCACTGGTGCTGCTCGTTCTTGCCGTTTCACGAACGCCGATTCCGTATGAAATCTCTCACTGTAGGCCATCGCTGAAGATTCAAATTGAACAGCCGACTGCTTTTGCAATCCCTCGCCATAATTACTGTTGCTATGCCTAGAAGACAGATCACAAGGGGAGATAAATTCATGATATCCGCTAAAACATAGGCTACTCACTCATGACTGTTCTGTGTTCTGGTGATTTGACTAATATCTGTAATTTTCGGCACACTACCACAAGTCTATATTTGCTCTCTTTTCAGAGGGCATGCTCGTTGCGATCTTTTTGTTTTCGTGTTTTTAAAACAATTTTCACTTGAAGGCTTGTTCTTATTACTCAGTGCTTGACTTCTGTATCATTCAGCTTCTCTGTAATTAGATTCCATTCTTTGTCTTTTTTGCGACTGCCTACATACCGAACATATTTCCAGACGACGAGTATGTCCCCTATGAAGATTTCGGACATCTGCATGCTGGCCGCGTGTGAAGAACCCCTGATCTGAGAGGCAGTGATGAACATCGTACGGACTCGTATAGGGTTCTTCCCGATTTTGTACAAATTAGAGACAGTTGGATTCGGATTCTATGGTTCGGATATTTTTGGATAGTTCTGACCAGACGTGACTTGCGTGACTTGACTTCAAGTCAAAAAAGAATAAATCGTCCAAACCCGTACAGTAAACACGTTGTGATAGGACTGGTAGCACTCTGGAGCTGTTCTGCCAAACGCCCAAACAAGCAAACATAAATCAATTGAACCCCTCCCTAACCTTTGCAAAGACTATGCTCAGATGCACAATTAGGATTCTTCGGTAAAGTTATTCGATTAGGGTAATGGACGGTATTATTCACATTCGCGTGAATATTAGGTTGAGAATCGGACGGATAGCTCCCGAGACTCGAGCTGTCGGACAGATTCGGATCCTCAAAAATCGAGATCCGCTATTCACTGCTCCGAGGTCAACTCGTCAATACCTATCTCTACACAGTCTGGCTTCAAGCGCAAGTTAAAAACGCATCATGAATACATGGTATGCATATGCACAGACGGTATGTATGACGCATGTATATGATGCGTTTGCAGCAGGCTTCACGAGACGGTGCATAATCCGCAAAAAAACATTGACGACAGAAATGAAGCCGACGACGGCAATGAAGCCGTACTATTTGTATAATCTCGTCTGTTATCAAGATATTCGGAAAAACAATGCTTTCCCTTCAGACATGCTTGGAAGTAGAGAGTTGTTTGCAATTTGGTGGGTTATGAAACTTGCCGCTGTAGGGTTATGAAATTTGCCACTGTAAAGATGATTATTTAAGAAGATGGTTGAAATTTCAAATCGTATTCGCTACTTGCTACTTATTTATTTACTGGATAGCCTCTTTATTTTCTGGATAGCCGCTATATGTCTCTTAATTATGGATAGCACAAAGGCGTCAATATTCCCTCCTCATCATGCCTGTATGAAACGAAATGAAAAGTAACAAAGCAGTAGGACCCGATCTCATCCCAACTCACTTTCTGCAGCTAGTCTTTTATATTATTGGTGATGTTATTATGCATTTTCCCAGATGCTGAAACTGAAACAGAAACTGCCAGAGTTCAAGAAAGGTTGTAAAAAGCTAATTTCCAACTACCGACCAATATCTGTTTTGTCAAATCTTGCCACGGTTTTTGAGAAACTGATTGACTGCCGACTCAAATTTAAATACTTTTTTAAATTGAATGCAGTACTGCCTCCGACTCAGCACGGATTCAGATCAAACCACAACACCAACCATGCAATACTATCAATTGTAACGGAACCGCAAAGCTTTCGACAGTTTAACACAAAATCTTAAGATACAAGCTAGAACACTATGGAATCAGGGGTATTGCAGCAACTCTACTTGAAAGCTACCTGGCAAACCGCAAACAATTTGTTAAACTCGGGACATTAAGAACGACTACCAGATACATAACTTGTGGAGTGCCACAAGGCCTTGAACCGACTTTATTCCTCATATTAACGACATCTTTATCCCGCACAACCCTATTTGCTGATGATACTCGCCTCTCCATAACCTCCGACACTGTCGACGATTTGCATGTATCCGTGAATAGGGAACTCCGGAAAGTGTCGGGATGGCTGCAAGCAAACAAACTAAGTTTGAATGCCGATAAGACCGATATGCTCCTTTTAAATAATGCTAATCATAGTTTCACTATGAACATCAATCATAAACAAATCTCCATATCGTCGATGGAAAACCAAACTGTCCTATGTCCACTTTTGGTGATTTTGACTTTTTGGGTTTCTATTACTATTTGGACATAGGTCTTTCTTTTCAGCCGGGTTTCATGTTTCTTTCTTTTCAGCCGGGTTTCATGTTTCTAGGTAGTGTGGATCAATGGTCAAGTGGACATATCCACATGGATTTTCGAGGCAAATTGAAAACCAAACTGGGTTATGGTCAAATTATGGACATAGACAAGTGGAAGGTCAAAGAGGTTTATGTCCATAATTTGACCATAACCCAGTTTGGTTTTCAATATGCCTCGAAAATCCATGTGGATATGTCCACTTGACCATTGATCCACACTACCTAGAAACATGAAACCCGGCTGAAAAGAAAGAAACATGAAACCCTAACCCTTCCCGCCACTTTACTTACATCCAATGATGGACATAGAGCCTCACAGGCGTACATAAAACCTTAGACAAGTGGAAGGTCAAAGAGGTTTAAGGTTTTATGTACGCCTGTGAGGCTTTATGTCCATCATTGGATGTAAGTAAAGTGGCGGGAAGATACTGCCATGTGTCATTTGTTTGTAATATAGTATCCTCTCAGGATGTAATTAACTTTTTAGTTAGGTGTATACATGTTCTCAAATAGGATCTGCCAAAATTCAGAGATGAACAGTGTGAGATGCCAGAATTCAGAGTACCGGTAGAATAACAGTGAGAGATGAGATAATATTACTTGAGTTGAAATTTAGATGTTACTCATATCTTGATGTTTTTACTGGATTCCTATCAAAACTCATATCTTGATGTTTTTACTGGATTCCTATCAAAATTTGATTACAGGGTTGTATTAAGGTAAATCCCAGTGCTTGTGGTTTGTTTAGAAGTGGCAGAGTGGTTTGTTTAAAAGTGGCATAATGAATCGAATTAGAATAAATTCAAGGGTGTGAACGGAAGCCTGGCAATTTGATGAGAAAAACCAGTTGGACACTGACAGATGGTCTTATATGCATTTTGGAGATAATTGGAGGGATGCAAGAATACAAGGAACAGTTACAAAAGCTTTGGGATCTAAATGGCTAGTTTTATGGGACATTGATAGGCTAGTTTGATGGGACATTGGTAAACATGAATCCAGCATATCTTGTGACAAGTTGTTTCTAGAAGGAATCGCAGATAGAGAAGGAGGAGTTGCAGTTGAGCCATCTTGTTCTGGTGGTGCTGTAAACAGAGGCAATGACTCTGACGAGATTGAATTGAGTGACTCTGCAGGGGAAAGTGATTCAGATTATGATCCCGAAAAAGATAAGAAGAAAATTGGCAGCAAGTGGGAAGATGTTTTTCTGGTAGATGAGCCTTGGTCGTCAAAAAAGATAGATGGTCTTATTGAAGGAGCGGAGGTATATTTGTGTCTCAAAAACGAAGTTAAAGTTTTGAAAGCCAGGTTCTCAGCCACACATGAATGCCAAACTGTCCATGGTAAGATAATGAAGGAGGACGAAGGGAGATTTTTCATAATAAAAGTTTTAAAAGATTGTTCAGAGTGGTCTGATTTTGATGACGATATTCACTGTGTCGGGGCTGCAATATTGTGGAAGAAAAAAAATACGTCAAAGCTACCTGCAAGACATTTATCACCTGAATTTGGCACTGAAGCAAGAAAACCTAAATTGTTGCAGGAGAAAAAAAGGAAAAGAAACCCATCTAAATGGGCTAAAACATTGAAAAAACAACGGCTGAACAAAGGTCTACGAAAATATGGCAGCAAATGTGCCAGTGATGATGATTCACCGTCAAATAAGCTTGGTACTGGCTGCAATTGTCGAATGCATTGCAGTGACAAATTTTCTGAAGAAACACGAGAATCGATCAATTCGAACTATTGGGCTCGTGGTGACATAACTTTGCAGCGGACATTCATTGTTAATGCGGTCACCAGTCAGAAGAAAAGTCGAACCAGAAAGAGGGAAAGCACAAAAACTGGTGCGAGACGAGACAGACAAAAATCAAGGCAGTACAATTTCAATCACCCAGTGACTCAACAAAAGGTACAAGTATGTCAAACTTTCTTCAAGAATACATTAAATATTAGCAAAAGAAAGATATTAGAGAGAGAGAGAGAGAGTCTTTATTTTCATCGAACCAAAATACATAACAAACGGCAGTGATGGTGGTACAGAAAATATGCGTGCACAGTATTCGGTATTAGATAGGAATGATCGATAAGACCATGAAGGTCATCTAGTCTGATCACACCAGCATCAAACAGGTACACTTGACTCAGAACAGTCTGGCTGTAAGAAATGTTTAGTTAGGAAAGGAAAATAGAAAAAAAAAATAAACAATGGTAGCAAATAATCAATGAAGCAATTTCTGGGCGAGGTAGGGCAACAGTGTTAGTGTAACGACAAGAGGTGATCAAGTAGGGCTTTTTTGAATCTATTATAAGGCAATTTACGGATATGTGATGGTAATGCATTCCAGATGATAGGTCCGGAGTAGTCGATAGATCTCTTGGTTAGGTTGCTATTGGGTTGGGTATGTAGACGTTTCCTTTAGACGAAGATCTCGTGTAATGGGAATGTTTAGCAGGTATGAAAAAGTCATCAAACACAGGAGGCAGACTATTGGAAAAATATTTGTGAACAACTTTTGATACTTCGAAGCGATACAGTTCATCAACTCGCAAAATTTGATGCTTACGGTAGTAAGGCGATAAATTGGTACGTAAAGGTACAGATGAGATCAGCCGTATCGCACGGTTTTGCAGGGTTCGAATTCTGCACAAAAATGTTGTACATGCATTTCCCCATACTACGATGCCATCATAGTGTCCTATATGGTGTCGACACAAGCAAATCGCACGGTTCAATGAAATTGTATCACGTCACAGTTTCCATTTGGCTACAGGCAATTTGACGGTGATTTTTGACCGACTTGCCGAGCATTAAATTTGATGAATCGGGTATCAATCGAAAGCTGACGCTGTACTGCTTGCGAAAATATAAATTTTATTCCACTCATGGCCCTGGAACCCCCACAATCAGCCCCAAATTATTCATTGTCGAGTAGATTGGCAGTGTGACGCAACAATGCTGTCTGGCGAAACGAGAGACTAGCTCAAGAGCAAGGATGCGGCCGAGCGGCGAGAGTGGGATCAGCTGACGTCGCGGCAATAGCAATGAGCAAGCGCGCCACAGAGAAACGCTGCGCTGTTGATACTTTTTCTATACGCTTCGGTACAAGCGAGCACGCACCATCCTTTCCTTGACTTGTAAGGGTAGAACTGGGTCCACAGAATGTATTAGGGCCCTACCAATTTTCGCGCAATATCCTTCAGCTGATAGAGATATGTAGGCTACGTCTAAGTAGTCTACATTGGATATGTCGGATTATTATGATATCGATTGCCTTAGCCCGCTTGTTGCGTAGGGCTCCAGAGATGCGTGGCGCTGTTGATACTTTCCATAGGCGCTTCGCTAAAAGCGAGCATACACCAGCCTTTCCTTGACTTGTAAGGGTAACCTGGGTCCACTGAATGTATTTGATCCCTACCAATTTTCGCGCAATATCCTTCAGCTGATAGAGATATTTCTAGTAAGAAAAATATACTTTCAAGTAATAAGATTCTCTCAAGACAGCAAATTTAGATAATATAAATATATCATATTGTAGTAATGCAACTACAGTGTTGAGTTTTCACTCTAGTCCCCATAAGCACCACGTCGGTGACCTTGAGACCAAATTTCGAGAAGGCGAAAAAGTGCAAACTCTGTTGGGCCGAATGGACAATGGACATTCAGTTATTCACAGATGCGAAAAAAATAATGCAAATCCGTTTTACGTAAGTTACATTAGGAATATAAATACAGGCTATAGAATGAATATAATTCAAATATCTGTGATACCACTGTATTACTTTTGACGCAAAATGTCCCCGGCATTCAAAAAAACTGTTTGGTGATTGAAAAATGCTAAACAAAATTCCAACGTCAACGTTTATAGTGATATTAGATATATTCCAGTGAAAAACAAAGGTATGAATTTGGTGGTAACATTTTGGAATCATTTGGCAGGTATGGCCCGCAAGCTTTCTAGTAACGGATTGAGTACGGACAGCGATACCAGTTTAATTCGACACTCCTGCTGTTAAACTTTATTCAACAATCAACATTTTACCTGCTGCATTCGCGGACCAAGTCCTACCCATACGGATCAAATAAAAGCTTGTAATGTATGCTCATGCTCAATGCTCCTTGCTCACACTTAACCATAAAAGCGATTATATAAAGTATCGACACCCGCCATCAACAGCGCGACCTTTCTCTGGAGCCCTACGCAACAAGCGGGCTAAGGCAATCGATATCATAATAATCCGACATATCCAATGTAGACTACTTAGACGTAGCCTACATATCTCTATCAGCTGAAGGATATTGCGCGAAAATTGGTAGGGCCCTAATACATTCTGTGGACCCAGTTCTACCCTTACAAGTCAAGGAAAGGATGGTGCGTGCTCGCTTGTACCGAAGCGCATAGAAAAAGTATCAACAGCGCAGCGTTTCTCTGTGGCGCGGTTGCACATTGCTATTGCCGCGACGTCAACTGATCCCACTCTCGCCGCTCGGCCGCATCCTTGCTCTTGAGCTAGTCTCTCGTTTCGCCAGACAGCATTGTTGCGTCACACTGCCAATCTACTCGACAATGAATAATTTGGGGCTGATTGTGGGGGTTCCAGGGCCATGAGTGGAATAAAATTTATATTTTCGCAAGCAGTATAGCGTCAGCTTTCGATTGATAACCAATTCATCAAATTTAATGCTCGGCAAGCCGGTAAAAAATCACCGTCAAATTGCCTGTAGCCAAATGGAAACTGTGACGTGATACAATTTCATTGAACCGTGCGATTTGCTTGTGTCGACACCATATAGGACACTATGATGCCATACTGCAGATGCGAGTGGAAAAGAGAGAAGTAGATGGTTCGTAGTACTGATCTGGAAACCAAAGATTGGAGACGGGTCATTATTCCCACACACCGAGCTAGTTTTGATATTGTGCATTCAATATGCTGCTTCCAAGACAGTTTCGAATCAATGGTGACGCCGAGATATTTTGCTGAGTCACATATTGAGATTTGTTTATGATTGATGTTCACAGTGAAATTATGACTGGCATTATTTAAAACGAGCATCTCGGTCTTATCTGCATTCAAACTTAGTTTGTTTGCTTGCAGCCATCTCGACACTTTTGGGAGTTCCCTATTCACAGATGCATGCAAATCATCGAAAGTGTCGGAGGTTATGAAGAGGTGAGTATCATCAGCAAATAGCGTTGTGCGGAATAAAGATGCATTAACAATGTCGTTAATATAAATGATGAAAAAAGTCGGTCCAAGGACTGAGCCTTATGGCACTCCACAAGTTATATCTCTGGTAGTCGTTCTTAATGTCCCCAGTTTAACAAATTGTTTGCGGTTTGCCAGGTAGCTTTCAAGTAGAGTTGCTGCAATACCCCTGATTCCATAGTGTTCTATCTTGTATATTAAGATTCTGTGGGTAACTGTGTCGAAAGCTTTGCGGAAAACTTCTGAAACCAAGAGCATTATTCCAGACTTTCGTGGCCAAAATGGCAGCCATAATTCCGTATCTGAACAGAGAAAGGCTTCCATAATAGAGCACATACAACAATTTTCAACGATCGAGTCCCACTTTGTTCGAAGTGGCAGCTCCTGCCAATACTTGCCTCATGATCTATCAATAAAGGAGATGCACAGAATGTATATCACATGGTGCGAGAAGCAAGGATGCAAGACTCTAGAAAGTTATGATTTCTATAAGAAAATATTGGACACACATTTTGATTTAAAATTCCATAAACCAAAGAAAGATGTCTGTGATTTATGCTCCAGTTTCGATAACGTTCCAGAAGCAATACGCAGTGTGCAGCAAGTGATGGATTACGAACAACATGTGAAAGAAAAGAAGATTGCAAGAGATTTCAAGTCGTCTTTGAAAGAATCCGCGAAGACCTCGACCGATATCGTAGTGGCATCTTTTGACTTTCAAAAGACTCTGCTGTGCCCATTTGGCCAAGTGTCATCATTCTATTGTTCCAAAAGACTGCGAAATTACAACTTCACAATAACTGATATAAATTGCGATGAAAACAACATGCTTTCTATGGAATGAAACTGAGGCCAAAAAAGGATCCTGTGAGGTCGCTACCGCACTTTTTCTGCACTTGAAGTCATTAAATGACACAGGAAAGAAATCTGTTCATTTATTCTGTGACCGGTGCGGGGGGGCAAAATAATAACAGAACGGTTGTTGTAATGCTATGCCATGCTTCTACTGTTTTTGAATTTGAGGAAATAACTTTGAATTTGAGGAAATAACTTTGAATTTCATGGTAACTGGACATTCACAAAGTGAAAATGACAATGCACACTCTGTCATCGAAAACGCCACTAGAGGAAAGTGTATATTTACCACTGAACAATGGGAAATGGCAATAAAAATGGCATTTAGGAAGAATTTACTTGAAGTCAATGCCTTTAATTACAGTGACGTGATTGACTTCAAGTTACCACTGGGTTTTCCTCAGTATGCCCCAATTTGGCAGAGCAAATCCATCATTGATGCTGGGAAAAATGCCGGTGAAAAAATTTACTGGTCAAAAGTGATGCTTATGAAATTTATGAAGGGTTCCAATTCAACAGTTTTTTTCAAGTATAGTTACAGTGAGCCCACGTTCCAAAAATTGCGGCTGTCCAGTTCAAGACCAGCAACTAGGTCAAATGCCACAGTCCTACCGCTGCTGTATCAGGAGAGGCCAGGGATTCCGGCAGACAAATACAAAGACTTGTCAAAACACTGTGATAAAAATTTGGTTCCTTCACACTTGCATTCCTTTTACAAAACACTTCCGGTGGCATGCACTTGTGAAGGGAGTGACTGAGTTATTTAGTTTCTTTCATTCGTTTCATCTGATGTGTTCCTGTTTCTTAGTTTGACATTGTTTAGTCTCACTCATTCGTTTCATTTGTTCTGTTCCTGTTTCTTACTTTGTCATTATTATGCCATAAAATGCTGATAAAGTGCATTATTGACGCATTGATTGATAATTCGAAGAGGAATATGTCCAAGAAAATGCTACTTAGCTGAGGACTATTTGAGAACCAAACCTGCCTATGTCCAAAATGGGGGTTGCTCTTATTTTGAGAAACTAAAAATTATGCGATATCCCAGCTATATGCACATATATCAGTATCCCAGGAGCTCACTGTTGGCGTGTGGACAGTGTGAGCATGATAACTATGGGAATCTTCTTTTTCGATTATCTCAGCTCGTTGTTTGCGACATAGCGCAGTTTGGTTTTCCAGCGACGATATGTGAATCAGCAAAATATCTCGGCGTCACCATTGATGCCATAATGTCTTGGAAGCAGCATATTGAATGCACAATATCAAAACTAGCTCGGTATGTGGGAATAGTGACCCGTCTGCAATCTTTGGTTTCCAGATCAATACTACGAACATCTATTTCTCTCTTTTCCACTCTCACCTGCGATATGAAATCGTATGGAGAAATGCATGCACAACATTTTTGTGCAGAATTCGAACCCAGCAAAACCGTGCGATACGGCTGATCTCATCTGTACCTTTACGTACCAAACTATCGCCTACTACCGTAAGCACCGAATTTTGCAATTTGACGAACTATATCGCTTCGAAGTATCAAAAGTCATTCACAAATATTTTTCCAATAGTTTGTTTGCCTCCTGTGTTTGATGTCTTTTTCATGCCTGCTAAAAATGTCCACTCCCATTACACGGGATCCTCGTCTAAAGGAAATATCTACTTACACCCACCCAATAGCAACCTATACACCCACCCAATAGCAACCTAGCTAAGAGATCTATCGACTACTCGAGACCTATCATCTGGAATGCATTACCCCCACATATCCGTGAATTGCCTTATAATAGATTAAGAAAAGCCCCACTTGATCACCTTTTGTCGTTACACTAACACTGTTGCCCTACCTCTGCGCAGACATTGCTTCATTGATCATTTGCTATCATCGTTTAATTTTTCTTCCATTTTTTTTTTTTAACTACCGTAACATTTTTTACAGCCAGACTGTTCAGAGTCAAGTGTACCTGTTGGATGCTGGTGTGATCAGACTAGATGACCTTCTCGGTCTTATCGATCATTCCTAACTAATACCGAATACTGTGCATGCATATTTTCTGTACCACTACCACTGCCGTGTGTTATGTATTTTGGTGGGATGAAAATAAAGACTCTCTCTCTCTATGAAAGCACTAAGTAGCAGAGTAGTTATCAGTCAATTTCAGGAGGTCCAGCACATCAGTAATATGTTTGTTATCAAACAACAAGTTTCTTGGAGCTTGAAGTTCAAAAAATGAAGGATATTTGAGCATTAAAATCAGAGGGTGGAGTACTGGTTCCCTCCCCAGATGACGAGGACATTAATCACTAGAAATTATGCTCGTAGATGCTGAAACAGGTTCATCACTGATCTCAGTTGGAATCTGTGCCTGGCTTTTTTCAAAAATCGTATGTTTTTCTGCGAGTTGTGCGCTACGAGAATACTATGGGTCCTCATAAAATCCGATGTCTTCATTTTTCTGAGATGGGGACAACTGTACAAGTGTTCATTGCGTCACAATGTCCCACAACTTATCGAGTTTACCACAAAATGCTTGGCGCTTAAGCACAACGTCACTTGACCAAGCCGTGTTTATTTCAAGATATAGTTCAAATGTCATCAACTTTTCGCAGCATCAGAACAATGTTCTTCGTTTCCTCCATATATACTCCTGCCATATTCATTACTTTGACAACCTCTTTAACAGTTTGAAGAAGAAATTCCTGGGTTTTGGTAGTCTTAAGGCAGGTTCTTTCAGACATAGCAAATATTCTAGAACCTGATATTCTAGAACCTGACGTAGAGAGTCGGTAACTGGGAGTGACTAAATACACTCAGATAAATATCCGCTCAAATACGGACTAGACTTCGATCTTGTTCTTGGTGGATCCGGCACAACCGTTATCCGCTTTGCGACCAGCATTCTTCTTCAACTGAATTGCACTCTACCATCATATGAGATACATTATGTGTAAGTTCATTTTACAGATAAACTTACATTGAGGCAAATATTAGTGACATTACATCGTAACATTTACTGCCTAAAGACTAGCTGCAAATATGTGCATTTCTTCACGACTTTGCAACCCAACGGCGCTGCTTCGAAGTGCAATCCATAACAAACCTATGTCACCCGTGCAACTAATGAATACTTCCCATGAACACGATAGACAGGTTTTGAAGAGGAAAACGGAGATACATTTGACATTTATAAGACAAAATCCAAGCACAATTCTGAAAACAAATACATTACCTTGCAATTGCTCATTTTTACATAACCGTTTTCAACTAATAACTTCACATTCAACTGATAACTTCACAAAAGATACGAACTGGCTACACCAGTGTTCAACTAATAACTTCACATTCAACTGATAACTTCACAAAAGATACGAACTGGCTACACCAGTGGTTCTCAACCTTTTTGACCTCGCGGCACACTTTGAAAATTAAAAATAGTTCGCGGCACACTAGCACAGTGGTTCCGAACGCTTTTGACTTGTGGCACATGCAAACTACCAGAATGCGTATAGCAGCAACCATAGTTTAACAGAGGCGGTCACTGACGAATTACTGCTACATTTTCGGAGCACTCAAGTAGCCGTTTCTCTGCTTGAATTTTCTTTTATCTCTGCGGACATCTCACAAATACGTATACGAATGGTATCATTTGACATGGGAATCGTTTTCAATGATTCCCAAACATTTTTTTACAACTTCATTGCAGGCCGGAAGAAGAGCTTTCTCCGTTTCCGTGTGAGGTTTGGAATTATCAGCTATTACCTCTGTTACCACATAACAAGCCTGCTGAGATCTCGTTTAAACTTCAGGTTTAGCCTAATTTCATAAGATTGACTTGACAATGAAGTCTGCCCACTACCGCATTGTCGATGTAATTAACCGTCGCATCGAAGAGTCCATCACGATCGCCACTAACAAATACAGAGGTGTGTATTACACAATGGATGCCAAACGCACTTCCACGCAGATCGTGTAATAGCACCTGTAAGGATAGTATACCTCAATAGTCTTACTGGCAGCCACCCCCAGTTCAATCGTAGTTCCAACAAATCGGGATAATAAACCTCAGCGAGGGGGAAATTTGTAACTGATATAATTTGATCAACTTTACTTCTCAATCCTCGAATTTGTCGCCTGCAACATAACATTGTGCATTGAGCCTACATTTTATCTGCAGTGCTGGCACGCTATACCTAACAATCGCAATGTGAATGGCTATGTTGGCAATTCTAATTTTTAAACGTGAACATCACTTTCAAATGAGTTCATTTCTTGATGGAGAGAATGACTTCCTAGTTGTTGAAGGTTTAAGGGGCTAAGCTACCCCTCGAATTGCAAAATCAGTCATACACCTATAACTTCGAAAATAGGGAATCGATCTTTCTGAAATTTGCACACAATGTGCTTCAGTGGATATTCTAACATTGGTTAAAATTTTGTGTGAAACGTTCAAATATTCTTGACGTTCACCGTGTTTCCGTGATTTTTGAAATCAATTTTAGAAAAAGTTTTCGCAGAAAAATTTTCTGATGAAATTTTTTCACGGTGCGTTTTATAGATTCTTATTACTCCAAATTACGGACTCAAAAGGTTTTTTGATCATAATTTAAGTTCTTTTCAGGAAAAGTTTTTGTTCCGATTTTTTTTTTTAAATCGCAAATTTTTGATTTCGATAAACCGAAATGGAGGTAACCCTTACCTAAACGAAAAAATAAACCTTTTCATCCTGTTTAGCATCCCAAGGCACTTCAGACTTCAAATTTTCACATTGATAGGACCAGTTTTTCTGCCTCAAATATTATGAAGGTATCGAAAACCAAAGTTTTGAGAAAAACGCCATTTTATTTTCAAAACATGTAAAACGCGCAGTAATATTTGAAAAAAGCCAATTTTACACAGTTGCGGAACTAAAAAGCCCCAGGAGAATACCTTTTTCCTTCTTCCTTTTCCAGTCGTTTGTTTTTCATGGATTCTTCAATTCTCGTCCGCTTGCGGGATGCGTTAGTTTTTTTGAGTTGTCACATTCATTATGCGGCGAGTGTCTTTTTCCTTGACGTAGCTGTGGGAGCGTGGTGACATCACCATGCCAATGTCAGCACCTTGACATAGTATTGCAGATGCTCCCATGTTCCATTCCACAACACAGTCCGCAACAATACTGTCAAGGTATTTCTTACCAATGAACAGGGCTTTTGAGCACCTGTTCCATACGGTGCTATGGAGTGATTCATTGGCGTTTTGTGTCCGAAGGTCCATGCATCTTTCTAAAAACTCCACATTCCCCAGTTTGTCAAATTTGATTTTGAGTGCTTGAAACATTTTCTCCGTCAAAGGTTTGTGAGATTTGTCTTCTGGCCATTTTATCGGGCCTGTTACTCCTGCTGCTCGGGCCTTCAGGTAATAACACCAACTTACGTCGCAGTAGTCATGTCGGGGATTATCGTCAGAGGTGCAGTTATGATATAATATTGCTTTGATGGCTTTTGCTGCTTTTTCAGCATCTCCATCTGCATTGACAATAGCATTTCGATAGTAGTTACCCCATTTTCTTCTGCGTTCTTCAGTCAGCTTTTCCTCTTCCTGACATCGTATGTTTTTTAGCCCGTACCGTTTTCACTATATCATCGAGATTTTTTCGCATTCTCTTTGACACATGATTGATGCATTCACTTTTCTTTATTGTTATGTCTTCCCCATATGGCTTCAAATCATTCAACCCCTTATGCACAGCTGCATCCCCGTCTCCAATCAATGTTGTATATCTAAATCCAAAATCGCTGGAGCGCTTCCATAATTCTTTGGCAATATGGGTTTCCATGCTATTCGAACTGCCGGAATAGTTTTTGTCGCAGCGTTGTAAATGTGTGGATTTCCATTCTTCTAATTCACTTTCTTCCAAATTCTTCCCCATAACTTCGCAAGATTTGCAGTAATTGCTCAGTACCATATAATCAACGATAATGCGAGTGACTGGATCGATACAAAATCCGATGCCATATTTGCTTGTGTGTCCTCTCTTATGCCATGACCCATCGAATGAAACTGCGATATCCGTGACGCTCACATCCGGCCCCTCAGAGACACCAATCTCATCTCTGACTATTTGTCTTGCATTCGAAAGATTTTCGTTGACGGACTGCTTGCTGCCATCCATCACCAAAGGTAATGTTTTGGTATGCTTTCCTACTCAGTCCACCGTGGAGCCCAATTAGATGGAAAAAGCTATTCAACTTGCTCCAATGTACCCCAACTTTCTGTGCACTAAAAACGCATCTTCTGTTTACATGATAATGCTGATGGGATGTTCCTGTAGACTCTAAAATATGTTTCGGAGCTGATGTGAATTTCTTCAAAATTTCAACATCACAGCTCGAGCATGCTATGGCTATTTCAGCAGCCAACCCATTTTCTTTGTTTATTTTCCACGAGGAAGGTCCATTACACTGTTGACACTTCACCAATGACATAACAGTGTCCAAAAAGTCAAAGCTCACTAGTAGAAATGTTTCTTCTCGGCAGATCTCATAGTTAGTCATATTTTTTGTACGGTATGCCGTATTTATTGGTCAGAGCGTTTGAATACTGTGCTCTAGGGAAGTATAAGCATGTGTTGCTGCACCAGTTCTCTCTCCATTCCCCTTTTATTTTTATCATCCTTTCTGCCCCTGCGATCAGCTATCGTCATGCCAGTCGTTCCACTTTGTTTCCTCTCCCTTCGTCTCTTGGCTTAGATAAGACAAGGCACGTGCAGTATTAGAGTTTTTGATTATATTTGAGTAGGACTTTTGGAAGGTTGGTGAAGAAATCATGAGTGATGGTGATGCTGAATCTAGCATTTACGATAATCGAAGAACACGACGATTGAGGTCAGTATCATTTTGTGTCCAGCTTATAGCCTACTTTTGTAGTACCGGTATTTCACAAAGAAACATTATACACATTTATTTACTTTTTTGCTGCCTTTCAGATATACGGCCGATGAAGTGAGGCGTATGATTGAAGAATCTGATTCTGAATATGAGGAAGGCGCATATGTTGCATCTGACGATGAAAGTAGATGCTTTGCCTCTTATACGTGCAGCTATGTCTCGTGACCGCTTCAAGTTGATGCTCAGATTTATCAGATTTGACAACGATAATACACGTGAAGTGCTCAGATTTATCAGATTTGACAACGATAATACACGTGAAGAGCGTGTGCAAACAGATAAAGCTGCACCAATACGAGATCTGTGGCTAATGCTGAATAAAAATTTGGAGAGAGCTAACAAGCCACTTGATTGTAACACGATAGATGAACAATTGTTTCCATTTCGAGGACATACCAAATTCAAACAGTATATACACCATCTAAACCAGCTAAATATGGTATCAAGGTTTTCTGGGCTTGTGATGCATCAAACGCCTACCCGCTGCATGGTCAGCTTTATACTGGAAAACCAATAGATGGTCCCCCACAAACAAATGTTGGTGAGCGAACAGTTTTGGAACTGGTCTGTTTGGAAGAAATGTCACCACCGATAATTTCTTCACAGGTATTCAGCTAGCTAAAGTATTGAACACCTGGGACATGACTTTAGTTGGAACAGTCAGAAAAAAACAAGAGGTTTTTGCCAAGCAACATGCAGCCTGGCAAGGAAAGAGCACTTCACTCGACCAATTTCGCCTACCATCGAGATGCAACAGTCTGTTCATATGTGCCAAAGAAAAACAGATCAGTTGTGCTTCTTGCTTCTATCATCCATGCACATGACCGGAGAAGTCGAAGCAACACAATCAAGCAAACCAGAGATCATCACGTACTATAATAAAACCAAAGGGGGGTGGACACAAAGGACAAAATGCTGGGTGAATACACAGTAAAACGACGGACACTGCGTTGGCCTTTGGCGTTTTTCTATAACATGATCGACGTCACTGGCTTAGCGTCGTTTATTGTCTACAGCAGTGGTTCTCAAGCTTTTTCACTGTGGGAGCCATTTTATGAACCTCAACTCTGTCGGGAGCCGCATGATGGCACGAATAACGTAATTTATTGAGAATAGAAAAATATCATCAAAAATGGTATCAACGAAATGGTGTACGGCTAAAATAGCGACGGCCTTAATAGCGACGGCCAAAACACCGACTGGCCACAACAGCGACGGCCATAACAGCGACGGCCAAAACCGCGATTGGCTCAAACAGCGACGGCCAAAACAAATACGACAATTTCCCCAGACGACACTGTGACAGCGGGCACTCCCCATACGGACAACTTCCGAAACGACGTTACCCAGCCACGTCCCTTCACCGATGGTATACCGAGGTATACCCTTCACCGTTGAAGCCGATTGCGGATGATTTACAATTTACATTCTTCCAGATAGTAAATAGATAGTGATCACCACAGATTTAGCGTCACAACATGTTTATTGAGACTTAATCCACAATCTTTCTGAGTTCCGAGAGCATGTGAATTGAGTTTGGATGAACAAGGCGTGACGCTAAATCTGTGGTGATCACTATCTATTTTGCAACTTAGTGCGAAACTTCAAATTGAATTTGATTTTTCACAAGTTTGTCATAACGAGGTTTCATCGTGGAGGAAGCTGTGCACAAGAGCTGTTTCAGATGACGATCAGTCAATCGGTTGCGATATTTGCTTTTGATCCTCACTAATTTGCTGAAAAGGGCTTCACATATATAGGTTGAACCGAACATGCAGGCATTCTTCGATGCGTTAGCTATCAGGTTGGGGTATTTTTCTTCAGGAACAGCACCCCAAAATTCAAGGAGTCCATTGCTTTGAAACAACAGTCGCAATTCTATATCGGACTGCAAGTCCAGCAGTTCCATCTGAAAAATATCAGGGGCAGTGGCGGCATCTACTGCCATTGGGTTTGAAAATATATTCATCAGGGGTACGGAATGATGCATTCCCTCTATTCGACGTTTAAACCCGTCAATCAAGGTACTAATAACCTGGTCATATGTTTTGAATGATCCATTCTGTCGGTGGTTTGAAAGCGTTACAAAATGTGTCGTAACACCCTCCTCTAGGTGCTTTCTCCAAAGACACAATTTCTCAATGAAACCAGACACTGTCCCGTACCAGGCGTGACAGAGCTTGTTATTTCCTTGTAAGTTCCGATTTAGTGACGACAGGTGTGAGGTAATATCCACCATGAACGCCAAGTCAGCAACCCAGTGTTCGTTTCCCAACTGAGGGATGTCTTTCTTTCCTTCGACAAATATTTTAATCTCAGGAAGTAGCGCGTAAAATCTTTTGAGGCATGCAGCTCGGCTTAGCCATCGTACAGCGGTGAACATGATCAAGTCTCCATGGTCAGCATCAATATCGGTGAGAAAAGCCTTGAATTTTCGATGGTTAAGTGCGTTTGCTCGAATCCAATTTACGGTCGATATTACTATATCTGTCACATTGGACATCTTTAATGATTTAGCAACAAAACTTTCCTGGTGTATAATGCAGTGTTGCCAAGTCACAGCGTCAAGATTCTGTTCAGCACGCCATTTGTTGACGAGTCCTTGAAGACCTAGATTTTTGCCGAGCATTGCTGGGCAGCCATCTGTCGCCAATGAATATAATTTCGATGGGTCTAAATGCGCTTCTTGAAGAGTAGCATGAAATTCATGAAACATGTCGGTTCCCTTCGTTGTGCCATGAATAGATCGCAAAGTAAGAAACTCCTCGCAAATCTTGAAATCTGGCATGACTCCCCGGATGAATACAGCTAATTGCTCTATGTCGGTAATGTCGTTAGTGCTGTCAAGAGCAAGCGAGTAGTAAGAAAAATCTTGCGACTTGTGAATAAGTTGCTCATGCAGATCTTGGGATATGCAATCGACACGACGCGTTACTGTATCATTGCTAAGCTGCAATTTTTTAGCTTTCTGCTGAATGGCAGGAGAACAATTGTCTTCGGTAAACAAAACAATAGCCTGCTTCGTAATTTCGCCATCAGAATATGGCTTCATATTGCTGGCCAATAGATGACTGATCTTATATGATGTTATTGTTACCTCTTCGGGTTCTTTTTTTTTTTAAAAACATTTTTCCTTGTTTGCTACGCTCTGCTTTCAGACATTCTAACTTCCGTTTCCTTGATTCACCTTGATAGACGTCGTATTTTCCCGCATGTGTTTTATAATGCCTCTTAACGTTGAAAGATTTTACACCGTTTATTATTATAGGGCACAGAAGGCATTTCGCTTTGCCGTTTTCCTCAATTTGAAAATACGCCTCTTCCCATTCACTTTGAAAGGCCCGATTTTCTTGCACAAGGGTGCGAGATTTCTTTGCAGGTTGATCTGAACCTGACATTATCATTGAACCAAAGTCTCCGATATTTTCTAACGCTATCAAGATCAAAGCAAAGAGTAAGAAAATAAAGTACCTGCAGTTACCCCAAACGTTGATTGTCTTATTGACCGAGTCTCTTGTCACCCGTATTCTAATATGAGCCGCCGTCTCGAGCGAAATAAACTTCGCCCGTCTCATTACAGACACCTGATTAGGCTTAGGTCAGACGGTCAGAGCCTTCAGTAAAGCAGTAAAGGTTCGGATTTAAAGCCTACCGAAATTACTATCGGTAATGTTACGTCACAACCCGTACAACTTGTATTACGTAGGATTCTATTGTGATCAGGGAATGACCTTCGCGTCAGTAAACGTGAACATAAACGTACATTTGTTGTGTTGAAGGCGCGATTTATTTATGATCATGAATAATTAGAATTTCCGTAGAAGCATCAATGATTTCACATCGTTAGTGAGAGCCGCACGGAGAGCAGTCGAGAGCCGCATGCGGCTCGGAGAGCCGCGGTTGAGAATCACTGGTCTACAGGGAACACAAACCAGTGTTTAGGAAAAAGGACCAACGGAGAAAGTTCCTGAAAGATCTGGCGAAACAGCTATGTATGCCTTCAGTGGAAGCTCGCACTACCAACTGCATGATGATGAGAAACCGCTTCCTTCGAGCTGCAGTGGAAATGGTTCTAGGACGGCCGATTGCGACACCGCCAGAAGGGGCAGAAGCTAACCCCAAAGAACCCCATGGAAATCGAGGAGCTACACCGATTGTTGGCAGTTGCTACCATGTCTGTCAGAAACGAAAACCACGTAAAACCAGGAAAGGCTGTGTGTCTTGCGTTCAACCTGTGTGCGACGAACATTCCATAACAAAACAAAGTATATTACTTGCGACACTGACTAAACCCATCGCGACTAAGTTTTCTTTCATATTTCTGTGTCGAATAAATCATTTTTGTACACTGTTTCATTCAACATTCAAAAAATTGTCTTTGTGTTATATATACTGGCAATATTTAGATACATAATGTTCAAGGGTACAATTGTACCCATACCGCCTGTTAAGGGTGTAAAAACAACTTGACCCTAAGTCTCGGTAACGTGTAAAGATTTTTTGCCGACAAATGTAGAGATGTCAGCAAGTTTCAGGTCTCTCGGGTTTCCAGAAAAAATACTGTCGTATTTTAAAATTGGAATGGGTACAATTGTACCCATGCAGTCGGACAAAGGTTAAGTAGGCTCCTACTCGTCCTCCGATCTGCAAAAGCAGTGTCTTACAAAAAGTGGGTCGTGCTATAAGTTGGCATCTCAGGAATCAAAATATGTAATATCGGCATGGTGTAAAATGATCATCGATGAAAAGACATGGCAAGAATACGACTACAAATAGAAACATAAAAAGGTCATCAACCTGCGTCATGTCCCTGTTCTGTCTACGGTTCTGATGGGAGACAAGTAAATGGTGAACACTTCGGCCTCATCTCAATATCACGGTCCAATTACCCGAGTCTAGTTATCACCGTCCTAAATGCTACTGATGCTACTATGTGAACAAACTAGCATATCACACCCATTGACGGTGGAGGCCCCAGTTTGATTCATGGCAGTGCAGTAGCAAGTTACAAAGCGTTGCAGATTTATTAGATTATCCGCCCCTATGTGTTGCTGTGCTCAGAGCGTCTTTACAATAAAAAGCCCGGAGAAAGACCCAATCCATGACCTAATGGGGATGCCAGATTGAAATACTAGATTGAGATACCGTAACTACGGTCGCCTCGGCATCCTTATATCTGTTCACTGCATCGGATTGTGCATCGCGTGTCTTGATCGGGTAAATTCAATAAAAAAACCAACAATGACACACTAAAAATTGGGATTTTTGTTATACTTCGACATAGTTTACCACATTTGCTCGCGGCACACCTGAGCAGTCCAATTGGCACACTAGTGTGCCGCGGCACACCGGTTGAGAACCACTGGGCTACACGGTCAACACTGCAGAGCACTTCGTCAGGCTACGATCAACGTAAACACTCTTGTGTATCAGCTGTAGAAATGACCTCTGGATCTTCAAGGGCTTCCGGAAAAAGGAAGATCACGATGAAGATGACCAAAATTGCTCATAAGTGTTTTTATGTACTAAACCATCATTTATATATCACAATGGTCGAAGTTTTCTGACAATTTTTCAAATCTGAAAAACCCTAATACCCATATTTTACCTGCTGCTTGTCAGATCATTTCCTTTTCGTAGTCGTTAATTTCAATGTGTAAAGTAATTTACTGAAAAATTATCTCACCATCCTTTAAACATTCCAGCTAATCCGTGTCATATCTTGTTTTTCTTCAACTGGCGATTTATTCATCCAAATTCCACCATAGGCCAGGCAACCTTGTCAAGATAGAAACTAGCAGGAACGACAACGCTGATTCTTCACGCATACCTGGAACACGATTTTTCGTCATGTCGCAGTGACCAAATTGGCCACCGTAAATACTACTAATTGAAAAATGGCCGAAATTTCAATTTGGCTGATCTCGGCATCTACTGGTTGGGATTGAGTCAAATTTGGTGTGCAACGTTTTGTAGGTAAAACCTGATTATTTGACAATGAAGCTGATGAATTTTGAAAAAAGCTTCGTCTGAACACCCCTAATGTGCCCGCTCAATTTTGTTAGGACAATTTGAATTTAGGCGGCGTCGGCAAGTGCCTTTTCTGATGGATTTTTTGCGAGTTTCATATGTGAATACGGCGTTCGTTATACCTTGTTCACACAAATGGTACTCTTTATCGAATTCGATACCGGTACGTGATAACATAGGAATGCAATTCTGCGAAGAATGGAACAGAAGCTGATGGCCTCATGTCTCAAATAAGGGCCACCACCCCACTTGAACATTGAACAGTCCAACAAAATCGAACTGTATACAAAAACACGACAAACCGCCATAAACGCAACAATCTGACCGCTACGAATCTGCGGGCTGACAATAGAACAAGCGAGTCGTCACTCCAGTCATGCTCTACAGTTAGATGGATTTTGAAGTTAAATTTTGTAGTCGGTTCTGCTACAACATTTCCGAGTCGGTTCTATTTACTGACTCCCACTGCCGTATAATAATTATATTTATATGCATGAATAGCTGGTTTGTTTTCACCCCCCCCCCCCCCCCATTGACACCGAAAAGTCATGGCTCTGCCGCAAGCACCATTAAGGAGTTTACTCATTTCAGTCCATGTCTTTTCTGCTTGATCATTTGAAGCATAAACCGTAAGTCCTAACATCATATAAATATCTATAGCTACAAGATGGCGCACATTTCTTACTTGGAATTGCACATTTTATGATCAGAACCATTGGAAATGTTGCACCAGATTCTGATGTGAATGGAGATAGACTGGATGTTTCTTCAAATACTGGTAACGTGCCGCAGGATGACATCATGCGTTTGGTCTGCTTCATGTGTGCAACTTTGTTAACAGCAGAATCAAGCCAAGAAGAAGATGTAATGCAATTGCATTAATCCCAAGAAGATGTAAGCCAAGTTATGCCTGATGATGGTAGAAATGAGGTAGATAGAGTGTGCGGATCAGTCAACAAGCTCACATACCGTTGTCTCTAGAAAGAAGGGATATTCCAATAAACGAGAATTCGAGGTGAGTCGGATATGATGAAGGCTTATAGTACAGGCAGGGCCGTAACAGCACTTCGTCGGCCCCAAAAAACTTTGGTCTTGGGCCCCCCATAGGGTTATAGACCGAACTTCTGGCGAACCCCCCTCCGGCGATACACCGTTCACCGCTATTCATCATCCTCATTGGGACTTTGGGAGTTTGTTTTGTCGCCTAAGGGCACGAAGCGCGGAAAAATTCTAGAATTCATGATTTCGTCGGTCAGTATGATCGGGAATTGCATATTTGTTATCTATTTTTATCTTCTCTCTGCTCACGTAATCAGATTTGCCGGTAGAGCTGAGTGAGGTGTGTGTGAAAAGGTAGGACCACTCAATAATAATTAAACATCTTCGGGCGTATACCCGTTGGCAGGAACGAAACAGCACCTCGTCAGGCCTCCATCATGTTGTTCGCGTTTGTCAGGAAATTACCTGTACCGTATTGTGAGCCAGCGCGAAGCGCGAAAATTTTCGATAATTTATGATAAAATCGGTCAATCAGATCGGCGATTGCATATATATTATGCTATCAATTTATTGTTCTATCTACTCACGTAATTATATTTTGGTAGAACTAAGTAAAGTGTCTTGAAAACGGGAGGGCCCGTAAGTAATGATTAAACATCTTCGGGCGGGCGGACCCGTTGATAAGACTTCGTTACATGATGTTATTTCGTGACATCCAGTCTGCTATATCATAAAATATAGAATCGCCCAAACGTAGGCTTCTAAACTAAGAGACGCATACGATTTAAAATTGGTATTTCTTCACTGACATAAAATTTTCCCAGCGGGATGGCATCTGTCTTGTGAGGTTCAGATCGCAAAGACAGGAACATTCGGCGCCGGTCATTTAGGCGCCTATGGACAATTAAACCTATATGTATTTTGTATAGCCTATATAACGAAGTCTTCGGTCTGCATATGGGCATAGACCTTTTCGGCCAAGCTTTTCTCGCTGCCGATCGTTCTGGCACACTTCTTGGGGTCGCATGTTATTTGGCCTAAAACTTGATTGTATGTCTTGGTGGGTCGTGGCGCGGTAATGGTCCAATATCCAATATTATAGAAAAATTGCTGCTTGAATTCGCACGCAGCGTGAAACAAATTTGAAAAAATTGCATAAATTTTCTAAAAATACTCTGTGATTTATGCTAATTTACGTAATACTTTTGGGCCACCTTCGAGCTCGTGCCCCCCCCCCCCCCCAATTGGGGGATTTGGGGTGCGGCAGTTGCACCTTACGGTGCTGAGTACAGGTAAAGTTATTGAAAATGGCGATGTTCTCATATTTTCCATATGCAGGCCTCAATATACGACTTCATGAGCCAAAAAGTCAAATCAATGAATACCTTTACTGTTCATTTTGCAAACCGTCCAAGAAACGAATATGCCCACTTTGGCAGCATGGTTGCAAAGATGCTGAATAAATTGCCACAAGTCAAAGCTATTATTTCTACAATGAGCAGCATAATGCAATGCGTGGGTGAGCAGATGCCATCACACAAGACATAAGTTATTGATACTAACACAGAATGATGTATGTTATATGATGACTTGGACAAACTACTGGATATTTAAAATGGGGAACTGGAACTATAACTACCCGCTTTTGAAAATCGGAAACTGGAACGATTCAATTTTTGTAATCCGCAATTAAACATCAGTAGTGTGTACCCGCTGGTGATTCGTAAAATATAATAAATAAATAAACAAGCGACCGGAAATTCAGAAAACGCGCATTCTGGAGTCAGAAACGCTCTATTTTGGGCTCCCTGGTGGTTGAAAATAGGCCTATCGGAAGTCACAAACGCTGCATGTTGACCTGTGTGATGTGCTAAAACCAAGTCCGGACATTCAGAAACGCGACGCGTTGTGCAAGCGGATTTTGAAAAACATGTTCGCAGCTGCATTTTGACCTGTGTGATACGCTAAAAGCGATCGCAATGACGTTTTTGGCTTACTTTATGTAATAATTAACTGCGATTTTGCTGAACGCAACTAAAACCACGACAACGATATCTGCACAGCAAGCCGCCATTATCAGAGCGCTTCTGTCTTTTGTCTGGCGGTTTGAAACCTGCGCGCCGAAACGGGCGTTCGCGTGAGGAGAAAGTGACTCAAGCCATTGAGTCACTCGGCTACGACGGCTAGATGGTTTTCAGCGTAGCCGGAGTGGATCCGGATTCTGAATTTGCTTTGACAGTCGCATTGTAGCAGGATTTTTCTATTGAACTATCAAATAGTATAGCATTATTTTGGCAGCAGTTTTTCGGATTATCCAGAATTGGAAATTCATAAGACTTTCAAATTGCCGCCTGGAGCCGTAATGGATTCGGATTCCAAAATTTGGGATGGCCAAGAATCAAAATATCTGCAAAATCACGCGAAAGCGGCGTGTGACGAAAGGAAAAACATTCGATCATAGCAATTTACAACGATGATGCTATGATTCGATAGTGACAATTATAATGACATATCACCCCATAAAGCCTAGTGCACATTTGCGTAAATCGTACGCGCGTACGATTATCACTCTCTCACTAAATTGACCAAAACGAGAGATTACGTCATCGCTGAACGAAAAGTGAGAATAAATTTTTGCGCGTTTCCGCATGTTGTCGCTGCCGAGCGTCAAGCTGCTTTCGCGCGAAAACAAAAGCAATTGGTCTCTTTTGAGTTCGCAATTTGCACTGGACACAGTATTTTGTGGTGGAGAAAATTACTTTGGTTGACAAGGATGAGTATTGTACGAAGGCAGGATGATTCGGCTGGGGCAAGCAGCCAAACGGAAATGGACCTGCTGGCTTTACTTTATTTGGCTCTAAAGAAGGACGAAAGGAGGAAGAAGAAACAAAAGAAGAGGCGGGCCTGTTGGGTTCACCCCATTCTCCAGAGAAGGGATCAACTTGGAGAGTACAGGCTAACACAGGAAATGAGATACGAAAGACCTGCAGCCTTCTTTCAATATTTCCGCATGACACCTGACAAGTTTGACGAGCTTCTGTCAATTGTTGGCCCGCTCATTTCGAAGCAGACGACAGCGATGAGGAAACCGATTCCTCCCAATGAACGACTAGCAATCACTCTCAGGTAAATCATATATCCATTTGATCATTACAATATAAATTGTTGAAACCAATTTACAACTGTGGTATAGGCCTATATACGGCATCTGTGTACAGTAAATTTGAATTGAGAATCCCTGTACAAAAGCATTTTTCACTATTTTAGGTTCCTGGCTACTGGTGATTCGTTTCAAACTATCGCTTTTTCGTATCGGTGCGGGAAGTCAACAGTGGCCAAGTTGATCCGGGACACTTGTGTGGCTATCTGGCAGGCTTTAGCAGCGGATTACATGCCAGAACCCACACAAGAACAATGGATAGAGAACGCAGCACAATTCAAAGATAAGTGGAACTTTCCTAATTGTATTGGCAGTATTGATGGTAAACATGTGATCGTTCAGAAGCCTGCAAATTCTGGATCAATGTATTTTAATTATAAAAAGACTTTTAGTATAGTTCTGATGGCAGTTGCTGATGCGGACAGAAAGTTTGTTGCAGTAGATGTAGGCCAATATGGAAGGGTTAATGATAGTAAGTGCTTCAGCAACTCCGCTTTGGGAAAGCGTTTAGCATCGGCTCGGCTAGATCTGCCATCAGATGCTCCCCTGCCTGGGTGTGTAAGTCCAATTCCTCATGTTTTCGTTGCAGATGAAGCTTTCCCACTGCAGAGGCATATTATGAGGCCGTTTCCAGGTTCCTATTTAAATTGCCCAGAGCGGAGGCATTATAACTTCAGGTTGTCTCGAGCCAGGAATGTTGTAGAAAATGCATTTGGCATTTTGTCGTCCCGGTTTAGAATGTTTCGCAGGGCATTGGCAATCACTCCTGTACATGCTGACCATATCGTAAAAGCAGCTACTGTCCTGCATAATTATCTTTCAGGTGATCAACATCACCTTGCATTTGGGGCAAACGATGGCGATGAACCCCCACAGCAACCCGCACCGCATTGGCGGAATCTTGTAAGAGCGGGAAGACGTCCAACAGAGGAGGCAACGAAGATTAGGGATGATTTTGTTTCTTATTTCAGTAGTCAGCGGGGTGATTTTGCGTAGGCATTGAGTAGAGATGGTGTGAACGCGAGGTTCACGTTCGCGTTCTGTGTGTGTGAAACTCGCAAATTTAGAGGTTCACGTTCACAAACAAACCTTGGTAGGTTCTGCACTGAGAACCTTTTCCATATATCCATCCGCTGAATATACTTTGTCCGGTCTGACCATTCCCTTGCTATTCCCCATTGAAATTGTTGGCAAAGCGACGGAATATATTGATTTTGTGGGATTATTATATCATTTGATTGCCCTGGTTAATACATTTATTGACGTTTGAAACGTCAATATGTACTTTAGCGTAATGGCATTATATGGCCCGAGTCATCGCTAGGTATCGTGTATGTTAATATACGCTATCACTTCACTGAAATGTAGGGTTGGAATTAGCAATATGACGTCATGAGGTTCACATTCGCGTACACACAGAATCTTTCGAAAAGGTTCGCGTTCAAACGAACCTGAACCTTTGTGCGGTTCACACCATCCCTAGCATTGAGTCTCGAATCCATATATATATATTTATAATATATCAATGTTGTCTTACATTCATATATATATATAATATATCAATGTTTATTTCACGATTTTTATAGATACCTCTGTTCCATAAATATATATTTATAATATATCAATGTTGTCTTGAATTCATATATATAATATATCAATGTTTATTTACTGATTTTTATAGATTACTCTGTACATAGATTCCATATATATAAATATATTCATGCATGTTAATACTAGCTCATGATATTGGAAATATGATTAGGAATCTTCGTGACCATTTTGTAGCCGATTGTGCTATGGTTATGCAGTTCTCTTATCTGAAGAGCTTCTAATCATAAGCGAATGAGGTATATGATCAATGGATCATATCCAAGTGCTTTGCCTGTGATGATCACATATTGTCGGAAATGCTGAGGCTTTGGACATTGGAATTCTTAGCCAATGATAAGCAATCTGATTTAATATTCTGAGGCAACATTTCACTGTTACACTTCTTCCTGCAATATATGATAAATCATTGATTTTGCTAAAATCTTGTCTCTTGTTGGCGATGATGACTCTAAATGTCTCTTGTTGGCGATGATGACTCTAAATACTAGCAGAGGCAGAGAAAGACACAGGACCAGATTTTTGTACAATAGATTTTATTACTGCATTTGTCTGAGACCCAAGATGTGCAAGTGCAAACCGGGGCACAACTGGTTGTAGGAGTTGGTGTTTCTCGCCTTGAGAAGACACCGTGGAGACCAAAGTTTAAACCCGGTTAAAATGAAAGATCTCCCAGCCATTTATTATGACCATTTCCTGACATTCAGACAAATGCTTCTTGCTGCGTCATCCTGTTCTGTGTACCTAAAAGATAACAAAGAAGTATAACTTGCAATGACAACATGAACATCAACCTATTTCCAATCCGGAAAATGCCAAATTCCCTCAGCTGTTATTGCGGTCTGTTCTACCTCTCTAGGTGCTACGTGACGCTTTTGAGTTTTTCTGATTCTCTATAAAGCCTTATCCTAATCATAATCCAATATCATTCTATAGATTCTATAGAATGAATAGCAGCCAATGATCGACCAGGGTCTGAAACTGACCTCACCTGAAACACACCAGCACATTTTTATAGCTTTTCTTCGTTATTTTCTATAACTTTCAACTCAGTGCACATAATTTCCTATCTTTTCAATGTATCACAATCTTGCAGTATTTTTGGAAAGATAAATTTATTAACAATAAACTGAATTTATTTCCATAATAACTACTTTACTCAATACTTACCGTACCTGCATACTTACCGTTTTGATCACTATTGCAACATATGACATCTGTATGTTCAGTGGGAGTCATAAATGTTACAAAATACGTAAAATGCCACAAGTACTTCTCTTTTCCAAACAATGTTTTGCCATGCACCGCTGTCACATCCGATTACCTACGGAAACCATCAACCTATTTAACTTTTTTTCAAGCAGTAGAGTACTTCTCAGATACGGTATTTCTTTTTTACTTGAAGCAGGTTTGACATGCCATCAAAATTGCTATGCTGCTTCTACTTGAATAACGATGCGACTTAAACCATCCCCGATACAAGTACAAAACCAGCCCTACTTGTTACGTGATCACAAATATGCGCATACTGCTTGTCGCACATTCCGCTTTGTATCACCAAGGGGAACGACCACCCATGGTAAAGAACCACTGATACAGACACCAATGCTGCAATAGAAAATCATCCGAAAGCGTTTGGGTTGATGGTCGGAAAATTTCTTCTCCTCTGTTGGGCTTCGGAAATATCAGTGAGCACCTTGATCTTGATGTGCATGAGAAATGGGTCGTTGTCATCAAATTTGTCCAACTCTCTCGCTACCATAACCCCAAACGCGTCGTTACCACTTTGCCCTGCAAATATCGACATGTGCCACAATATGAAACCTGGCGGGCCTTAAAGTTCGGTTGGTTACACACGTTTGTGACCCTCCTTAATGACTTTCAGTACCGCCTGAATGTCACTGTCTTGCTCCTCCTCTTCCTCCGCTGCTGCTCTCCTTTTCCTCGGTTTTCGTGCTGGTGTTGCTGCAGAAAAAGAGATAATTGTTTAGCTCAGCAAACTAACGTTACCGTGTATACTACTTACATGTAGTTGGTTCGTCGGGCACTGAGGAAGTCGGTGGATCCTCTACGGACAGTTCCAACGAACAGTCCGCCATGTTGCCGGATGTACTGTAGATTCAGTTTTATATTCAATTAATTTATCATTTGAAAATAACATAATAAATTATATAGCATATTAGAATTCCCATTATAGAAAAAATAAACGCCCTGCTACAAATAAAAATTTAGGAACGGCCACATCTACAAATCTTCCATAAATCTCGACTACAGCAATAACTTTTCTAGACTCATATCATTTTCATTGTATCACAATTTTTGTGGTGCATTAACTGATAAAATTGCTAATAAACCGAAGCTAACCTGCGAACTTCGATATACGGATCCAAAAAAGTCAAGAGCGAACTTAAGGCCCACTTTCTCGGTAACGCATCCGCTCCTGATCCCGATGGGAGATTTTTCTTTGACCTAACGTACCGATCACGAATCGACTTCCATCTTTTTTTCAACTTATCCTCTGCAATCCAGGCATCCACGTTACAAGCAATGAACTGCACATAAAAACTCCTCTCATCTCATACCTGATGCCTCCAATGTCAACGCTATCGCCCTCCAGGCTGTAGCCGACTTTGCTTTACTGTGATGATCATTCATCGACGTTGCGTACAGAAATGGTCTGCTCCTCACCTCTTCAATAAGCCTCTCATTAATATCTACATTCTCCATAATATTACTCGTCTGCAAAAGCATGATCATTTCACACTTCACAGTATAATAATTAAGTACTTCTCAACCATAAAAAACAGCCGTTCTACGCGCGGTCAACTAGCTGGGAAGAAGTCCTATAACACCTGTAGCAATTGGTAAAACCGTACGGCCAGCCGACAGAAGACCAATTGAATTTCCAAACTATCGCAATTGAACTCGGCAGGACTTCATAGCTATTTTCCCGCGCAGGATCGATACTCAATATTTTAAAACCTGCGACCCCTTGCGAGTTTAAATTCTCATAAATGAACTCCAAACCATCAATACCTTGCGACCCCTTGCGTGTGTGAATTCTCACAAATGAACTCGGCATGTCAACAATACGCGCGTACGAATCGCTCTCTCCGCGTAAAGGCCGCGTAAGGAAACGAGAGAGAATAGGCTCTTTACGCGACGAGCAAACGAGAGAACAGAAGAGAAAGGAAAGAAACTAAAGAAATGCTTTATGCGCACTGTACGCGCGTACGATTTACGCAAATGTGCACTACGCTTAAGAGTAAGACATCAATAAAATTGATAGTAGATAAATTATACCGTAAAATGAAACAATAATCGAATTTGATTCCTCACAAATATATTTTCGGCATTTTGACGAAAGTTGTTGGATAAGAAAAAGATGTATTCAAGATACGTTTTGGCACAAGATATGCACAAACATAATTTTGATATAATTAGGATAACAAAAAGATATCCGAACATGTCCTAAATATATCTCGTGTTTGCTGGGCTTCCACTACGTTTTGGTGGAATTCTTGTGATCATCTTCGAATCGCTCGAAACAGTCTTTTGATCAGCATGCAAATTTTTTCGGGGAATGTACTTCAAGAAATCATGGTAAATCTTTTCCTGTTGCTCATCGCGCAAAACGCCCCAATCCCACTGCGGTACAAGAAATTTATCGCAGCAACCGATCATACGATAGGGCCCAGTATTAGTTATGCTTCGCCGAGCATCAACATATTGCGTCGAAACTGCCGTGTGCAAGGCGTCAATCAGTTCTGGAATCTTTTCAAGTTTCCAACCAGTAAGTCGTTTAAATACATGGTTCATACTCTCATTGTTGTTATTTGTCCAAAATGTGTTACCGGGAGATATCTTGCCAGTTTTCCAAACTTTGTTTTTTAGCAAATTGAACATTTGATTCTGAAGGTATGGAATCAACTTTGGACAGTCCGAATGGCAGCGTGAAATCACTTGACTCTGACGCTGTTCGAACTCATCTTCCGTGGCACTGTCGAGAAGATTCGAAACATTTTTGACTAAACTCGGTCTCAGATCTTTGATGACTCCAATTAGGCTTACCATATTTTGGAAATCAAAAAAGAGGACACTTGAGTGAAATTCTCAGAAACCGGTTAATTTTTCCCACTTTGTGATCGGTTGACTAAAAAACAAAAAAAACAAAAAAAAAAGGTCTTCTTTTCCGCTCAGAGCTCAAAATCACGTTTTCTGCTCCACATTGCCAGGTGGATGACTAAAAAAAAATGAAAAAAAAGGTATTCTTTTCTCTACTAATATGCGGCATATCACTCGCAATTTGCACTAAATCTGCTCTAAATCTCAAAAAAGAGGACAAAATCTCAAAAAAGAGGACAAAAGGGCGTCCTCCGAGGACACTTTCAAAAAAGTCAAAAAAGAGGACAAATCCTCTTAAAAGAGGACGTATGGTAAGGAGGACGTATGGTAAGCCTAACTCCAATGCCATTTTGCAGCTTCTCATTAAGATTTTCCTTCAAATATTTCAGGCAAAGTATATGTGTACACTTGGGAACGAGCTCGCGATGGCTGTATGAAGAGCACCAGTCAGAGAGTCTCCTGAATCGATCACCCTACAGTATCGTCATAATCGTAATCTTCTCTGCAATAGTACGAGTAGGGTATCCCTAAATGGACTGAATCATACATATAGTGATCGAGTTCGGTCCCGGATCGGGATCAAAGAGGACTTTTCAGAATCACGAAGTGGGTTCACCTGTTTGTCTGTTTCAACATTCGTCAACAGATCACCAATTGCTATTGACCATCATCATGCTCGGCAGGATAGGATAGGGTTATCTGACAAAGATCGGCAAGAATTCCTATCGTCATCCGCAATTCGCTGGATTTCTGCTTGTCCATAAGCAATGGTATATCACCCCAACGTTTGTATCAATTGAAAATGTTCGGAAAATCTTGAAACGTGATTTCAGGAGGATAAGAGTCGTACCGGTGGAAACCGACACGATAACTACCGTTAGAGCGTTTGGAGTTACGTGCTCAATAGACGCACAGCATCCTGTTAAAACGGTCGGGATATTGATGTCGTTACCATGTCAATGAAATGAAAAACAAACTACTTCCGGTCGTGTATTTTCATTGCAAATCTAACACCGGAATATATAAAGACTTCGACGTTTATTCAATTCAACAAGCCTAATAATGTAAATAATATGATTAGAGTTATAAATAATTTGCGTTTGTGGCCAATCTTCAGGTCTGGTCGAAATCGAAAAAAATCGCCGATGTCTGTTTTACGTGCGTCGGCCTCCTCAATCTTGCAAGTGGTTTGTACCAGATAAGTCCGTAAGTTATCCCATGCGGTCTGGAGTCATGCGCAATGACTCAAGTACAGTACAACGTGCCAACTTTTTGCCAACGTACCTTGCGTCCAGTCGTGTATTTTCATCGCGAATCTTACAGTGAAATGTATAAGGACTTCGACGTTTATTCAATTCAACAGGCCTAATAATGTAAATAATATGATTAGTTATATGATAATAACATTGATAATGATATTTATTCAATTCAACGTAGGCCTAATGATGTAAATAATATGATTAGTTATAAATAATTTGCGTTTGTGGCCATGCAATCTTCAGGTCTTCCCGTCAAGAATCGCGTAGTGTGTAGCGAGATAGTCAAGTACTTGAGAGTAGCTGAGTGCAGGTCAAGTCAATACCAAGATTGATTCAAGTCGAGTCACCAAAATGCCTTAATCGAGTCATTACAGTATCCTAGTTTCGGCCCCCCAGCGGCATCATTGGCGACATTGACAAAATAGATAGACGTCGACATTGGCGACATGTACAAATCAAAGACACCCGTTTTCTGACGATTCCTTTGACCAATACAAGGAGATTGATAAATTGCATTCAAGAAACACAGGTACAATACTTACAGAGACATGAGTTTGTGCTTCTAGAGTTGCAACAAGACGGGCGAATTCCTCATCTGAATATTGTGGCTCGAATTGATACGGCAGGCTCTCACCAAATATCGTGATATCATCGAAATCTTCTACATCTGTATCTTCATCAGAAGTTAATTCATCGACAAGATCTTCTTCCATACCATTAATAATTTTAACAAATTTTACGTTATCTACGTGTCAAAGGAATTGCATGAATGAAATGATGGAGACAGAAGATTCGTTTGTGAAACTGAGAACAACAATGTTACGATAAAAATTTCCACAACAATATTGTAACTTTGATGGGAATGAAATAATGATATTTTCGTGTTGATTATCTATACATGTGTGTCTTGAACAAGTAAACTGGACCGTACCAAGATGGTTGCTATGCCATGGGTAAATGATGCAAAATATCCTGTGTCTGTCTCTTCCGCAAGACCACTACTCAAAAGGTTGTGCACTGTGTAGCAGACATGGGGTGATTACTTTATGATTGTAATCGATTGCGATTACGATTACTTCTGAATGACGCGATTACGATTACGATTACGATTATAGCAAAATCAGGAAGTAGTCGATTACGATTACGATTACATTGGAAAAGTAATCACGATTACTCACGATTACATTTATTTTGCATCTTAGAAGCTATGTTGGAAGACAATATATGGATTGCGCTGAAGAGCCCTAATGAGATAACAAACTCCCTTCAAAAGAGATGCGTTATTTGCTTGTTACGTCATAATGTACCCCTTGCCCATTTTATAGAGTTCAATTTATCGCGCCCAATGATTAGCATTCTTGCCAGGGCCATAATTGCCGCACCCCACATTTCCCAATAGGATGGGGAGCGAGCTCGAAGTGGACTCAAAAAGTATTTCGTAAACCAAAATAAGTTGTAGATATAGAGTATTTTATTTGTGCGTCTCACGAAAGTTTTTCTTCTAGTCTGCTACGCTTGAGCTACTACGATATCGTTTGATTATATAACAAACCGTAGGTCACGAATTACCAACAAACACTAAAGTAATTATAACAAGATACCACAGGTTATAATTATGAATTACGTGCCCCCAGCTCTACATGTAGGTAATTGTGTGACGAGATAGCGCAGTGGTATAATCCACGGCTGCAACGCCATTGGTTTGCGGGTTCGAGTCCGACCGAGGTCGACTTCAGAATTCCTTTCTAAGTATTGAAGGTTTATCCAGGCTCCTCCTCGCCGCCTCTTCCACGTAAGCGGTGTCTTACAATAAGCCTAGGAGTGGGCCGTGCTACAAGTCCGCAGATACGGATTCAAAAATGCAGAAAATCGGCGTGGTGTAACTGACCGTTGTAGTCGGCAAACACCAAGATTACCTCAAACAAACTCTGCAGGTAAATCTGACCATCGGGGGCTGAGAGAGGATTAAAAATCAATAGTAATATAATGCAATTATTGACGAAATTCAGTCTTCAACTTACGATTACCACCCTATGGGGGACGAATTGCTGTTTTGGTCCTGATTCCAGCTACAACCCATGCTCACATGATATATAAGCCCATGGCCATGGCGGCAGGTCCCAATGTTGAGTAAAGAATTGTGAAATAACGATTGGCGCCCTTCCAGGTAGAGTCATATGAGAATAAGACGAAGCGAACATAAAATTTTGCCTTCAACTTCATAAAGATATTGTACTGTAAGCTGCCGTTACGAAAAACAGCAAAATCGGCTCGGTTTTGATATATATATATCACCAGCTGTTGATTTTTACTGCTTCGTGGTGGAAATCGGAATGTTTTATTTGACGAGTACTAAATTTCACATCTTTGTCCGGTGTACGTACGAGGTACGTACTAGATAGTAGATAGGCCTACTGCTCGCCAAGAAGCTACGGTCAAGTTACGCTTAACTAAGCATAAGCATAACCAAATATCAACCATAAGTTACTATTTGAAACTAGTCAGAGCGGAGATAAATTATACTGCTGCGAGGTAGTGGCGTGTGGAATGTGTTGATAACCTGATATACAGCACGGCGGGTGTTCTTACAATGACACTAATGTACGACGTACGTACATCGAATATCTGTTTAGTGTAGGGTTACCATATTTTGGTGAAGCAAATTCCGGACACTCTTTAGCGCCCACTAGCGGATTAAAAATGAAGTAAAACCCATTTTCCGTTACTATGACGTCACACTAGCAAAGCATTGCCAATCGACTGTATACAGAAATGGAGTGGAGCATATGTCATGAATTGGGCCATCTGTAATGTGACCTCTTGTGATTGCTACTTGCTAGGGTCCGCAATAGATTTATCCGCGAGCCGGATGGAATCGTCTGGCGGGCCGTGTCTGGCCTGTCGGGAATGTGTTTGACAGCCCTGCGATACTGTTAGGTCGGTTCGGCTATCAGATTATGTGTTTTAATCAGGTCCGAAACAACATTTTTTCTGCCTCCTTCCGCCCTAAAAAAAAGCAGTGATCATGGGCCCACTATAGGGTAATCGATATAGCTTTTTGGGCACTTACCATATTCATTTAGCTGTTAAATTTTATGAATGAATTCTGTCAATAATATTGAATAATCCGTATATTAGGCTACTATAAAATGCACTAGCAGGTTGCACATCCGGCGATTTCGAACCTTTTATGGTCGCGACCTAATTTCCAACTTTAAAATGTTCCGTGGCCCAGCTCAAACTTGAAAAAGCTGATTACTCAAAAATTTCAGCTTGCCCATAATTACTCACAGCCCAAGAAGCTGATTACGTCCAACATCTTCGCGATCTCCAGATAAAGGCAACGACCCCAATATTTCGAACTACTGTCTGTGACTGAAGCATCCAATCGGCCTTAACCTACTCTACGAATATACCGTTAGCTTATAATTGCTATTACAATTGGACTTATTTCCATAAATGATTGGTATTTATATTTATTTATGATTGCATTTTTGGCGAGGGTGATGCTTGATGCCCATACTGATATTAATATACGTTGCAATAACTCGCGCGCAGCGCGAAGAAGAATTTCGAATAGCATAAATCAGCTTGAAAATAATGTTGTTTCTGTTGATTTACGAAAAACTTTTGAGCCTACTTCAAACCTTCAAAATTCCGGACATTTAGGCATATTTTAGAAATTCCTCCCGGACGCAGATTTTTCCGTGAAATTCCGGACATGTCCGGGAAATTCCGGACGTATGGCAACCCTAGTTTAGTGTCGATACTTCTTCCGCAATGACGCGCAAAGCTAATAGGCTGCTTCTGACGTAATAATGAGCTGTGGCGTTTGAAAATCAGACGTTTGTGCTGTCACGAGCCTGGTATAATATATCTTTCTTGTTCACGAATGTTCAGTTTATGCCATAGTCCTCGCAAAAATAAAAAGTAATCGTTCTTTCACAGAGAAATCGATTAGTTATGGGAAGTAATCGATTACGATTACGATTACTTCGGAATTTTTTCGAATGTAATCGATTGCGATTACGATTACTTGAAAATGCTGTAATCGTCGTAATCGATTACGATTACTAATCGCGATTACCCCATGTCTGCTGTGTAGTCATTAATACATCTTGAAAATGACAGCTGTATCTGCATCAATATACAACGGCATCTCAGTATCATTCAACTGGCAAATACTATAGAGCAAGGGTGGGCAATTATTTTCCTCCGCGGGCCAAATCAGAAGTAGAAAATACGTTGGCGGGCCGAGTTAAAATTTTTAGCTATATTCTCCAGCGTATTTTAATATTCTTTTAAAATTACACCGTTAATACATGCTGCTCAGTGAATGTGTTGATGTTAGGTGATGAGAAAGTGACGGTTAATTTTTAAAAAATTATTTATTTGCCATCATGATTGGAAACAATTTAAACAATATTCATTGTAACGCTTTAAACCCCTATTCATTGTAACGCTTTAAACCCCTATTAACGTTCTTGTATTAAGACTCGAAAACAGTGGTTCTCAAACTTTTTAGGCACGCCTTCCTTTGTGATAGTGAAAAATTTCTCGCCTCCTTATCATGATATCACAAAATATTAAAACTGCAACCACAATGTTAGCAATCCCAACGAAAAGTTTGTGGCATGGACGGCTACAATACACGGTTCTATATATCCCTGATTGACCTACGTTTTAGGGATTTGGAAACGCGTCACACAACAATTTGAAATACATGCCGTATAAATCTTAACGTGACAATGGCAACAAAGAAGGTTTGAACTTAACTGTATGGAAATAGTGATTTCTTGTGAATTTAATTGCTACTCATACTTTGCCACATTGCCCCGTATTTTGAGTATGGATTATGCAGGGGCCGGTGTAATCGTGCCATATTAATGAACAGGCTTCGAAGTAAATGAATTTTCTGTTGAGTTGATACGGCCTATGGCGTTAGTCATTCAACATATGATGTTGGGCCTTTCGCGGGCCGCGCAGAATAGCTTCGCGGGCCGCACTTTGCCCAGGTCTGCTATAGAGTCATGACAAGCTCCAGACACAAATCCTCCTGACCTAACACCGTACGTTGAGCGCCGCCTTGGTGTGCAAGACATGAGTCCTTCATAACATCAACTGACAACTATATAAAGTTCGTCCTCAGCGTAATCGCGTCGAGCAAGTGCGACGATGAAGTCATCGTGCCATGTAACGCGGGTTAAGCGATTACCCGGAGCCGCGACTGCTGCAGCCGGATGCAACTCTGGAAATTTCAATAAATTGCAGCTCCATTACGGTGAAATTCTGAAGAAAACGGCTGCAGCCATTTTTTTTTTCGTTTTGCCCTTCAATTTGAGACCACATCATTTTTTGAGGGCAGTGCCCCTTTAAAGTGGATGAATTATTGTTTGTCCAGATTTTGAAAATTGTGAAATAGGTGATTAATTACCGGTACTGAATGTTTTCCTGTATCGGGATCATCTACTGAGGAGAAATTTATACTATCATTGAAATAATGGGATGTCCACCAAAGCACCCGGACTCAAAATTTTGGAAAGATTTGCTTCCTTAGTTTCAAAGTTATTGGTTGGTGTATGACTGACTTTCTATTTCGAGGGCAGCCTAGCGCCTCGATTCAGTTACTTAGCTCGCTCATCGCTCCCCCATCCCTTGACAGAAAGCTATCGTCACACTGATCACAAAAATAAAAATTAAAATCAACTCAGGTTACTGGATCCTATCGCAAAATCGTCGTCAACCTCTGAAATATGCGTTGTTCAGAACAATCAGAGCGTCGTAACACAATGATCATAACAATGACCTATTCCGATTATTATCGGGCAATGCCGTATTTCCGACTTTGTATGCTAATTCCGGGCTGATTCACATTCGAATGACGTACTCGCCGCGACCGACTGGAACATATGGCGACAAAGAAAAGGAAGGTGAGCGACGAAAAGAGGGTTTTCAACTCCGCGTGGAAAATGAATTTGCTTTACGAGATAAATGGCAAACCTATGTGCCTGATTTGTCAGAGAACAGTGGGCGTGATGAAGCGAGATAATTTAAGACGGCACCACGAAAGGCTTCACCTTCACCCGGAGTTTAAAACTACTCATCCACCTGATAGTGATCATAGGAAAAACAAAATCCAGGCGTGGCTAGCTTGTTTTCAAGCCAAGCAGGCCGTATTTCGCGGCATTCTCAATAGTGCGGACAACGTTACAGAGTCATCGTTCACAATTGCTTGGAACATCGCCAAAGCCAAGAAGCCTGCTACAGAAGGTGAGTTCTTCAAGAAAACACTGGCAGACTGTCCGAATTCCCTGTTTTCGGAATTTAAAAACAAGGACAGCATCACCAGGCAAATCTCGAAGTTGCAGTTGTCTGATTCAACCGTGACTAGACGAGTAGAATCAATCTCAGACGATCTTTTATCGCAGTTGCTCAATCGCGTTGAGAGAGCTGAGTACTTTGGTCTAGCATTGGATGAATCGACCGACTCCACAGACATTGCGCAGCTACTTATCTGGGTGCGTTTTCTCAAAGTGGACACGTTTGCAGAAGAAATGCTGGCTTTGATACCGATGAGAGGGCAAACGCAGGGCGAGGACATTTGTGCCGCAATGATGAGCTTTTTTCGAGGACCAGCAAAAAACATCAACTTGAAAAAGCTGGTTTCTGTAACTACTGACGGGGCTCCGTCCATGGTAGGCAAGGGAAAAGGGTTGATTGGTCTACTCAGAAAAAATAACGAAATGCCAGACTTCTTCTCATATCACTGCATTTTGCACCAAGAGCAATTGTGTAGCAAGCTCAGAGGTGGAGAGCTGAAAGTAACAATGGATTCCGTGACGAAAACAGTCAATTTTATACTTGCTCACGCATTGAAACACAGAGAGTTCCGTTCTCTTGTAGAAGGATATAAAAGTGCATATACCGAATTGACAATGCATGCGCAAGTGAGGTGGCTGAGTCGAGGAAATGTTCCCGCCCGATTCATGGAGCTGCTTCCGGCAGTCCGCATATTTTTGAAAGAGAAAGATCGACATGATTTACTTGGGTCACTGGGAGATGAAATATTCATACAGAACGCAGCTTTTCTTACTGATATAACGCGCCACTTGAATTCATTAAATCTTACCCTTCAAGGAGAAAAAAAGATTTTGCCAACGATGATGAATGACGTGGCTGCACTCGAGACAAAACTGAGCCTGTTTGGGCAGCAACTTGAGGTCGGTGATTTCACGCATTTTCCTGTTCTAGAGACCCAAGTGTCGCAACAGCCACGATTTTACTCACCAACCCCTTATCGCACCTACGTCAGGGAATTCATGGCGGAGTTTTCATTTCGATTCGCGGACATTAAGTACTTGGGAGCCGTGCTGGCATTCCAGAAAATCCGTTCTCTTGCAACGTTCAGACTACTTCATTGTCAGTTGAGGCAGCACAATTTGGAGTAAGAAATGCTGAATTTGAGGAACAACTGATCGAACTGCAGCACAACAATATCCTCAAATAACGACCAAAGGAGGAGAGCATTCAAACATTCTGGATATCCTACGTACCGAAGAATTCATACCCCGCATTGATTTTGTGCGCTCATAAGATTCTCTGTTGTTTCGGATCCACTCATTTATGTGAAGCCGCTTTCTCTGCGATGGGAATGATAAAATCAAAAGAGCGCACCCGTATAACTGACATACATTTGGAAGATTACATGAGAGCTCTGCAACCGGATTTTAAAGTGCTTGTGAACAAAATGCAGACTCAGAACTCTCACTAAATCAACAATTGTTCTCTGTTTTGTTTTTTAGATTGCAAGTGAAGGAACAGAGTACAATTGTTGATTTAGTGACAGTTCTGAGTCTGCATTTTGTTCACAATCTAATTCATTCTTATGCATTCTAAAACATGAGTGGACAATTTTTATTGTGCAATATATAAGTTCTCCGATACGCCCCGGTGATTTCAGCGGGAATCCCCTGCGATGACCGAATACCGGAGAGCAGACCATCGAATCGATGAATTTAGTTGTTCGCAGAATACTTCAACCTAAGAACAGCTTTAAGCTGACCATCGTGATGACGGAGAAAAGCGAGGTGTGGAAGTATTTTTTACTGTAGATAGTGCTGGTGGTGTTTTATGCGATCTGTGCAAGAAGCCTATAAGCCAAGGCTCGGGACTAACAAAGCGTAAAAGTACCAGTAATCTATGGAGTCACCTGAGGGGACACCATGATGAGGAATACAAGGGCATAGAGTGTAAGAAAATCAAACCAAAGAAACGCCCAGCAGAGCCAACAATTCGTAGGGATATTGATTCTATGAGAATATGGGCCAATTCGGACAAAAGAGCGAAAAAGATGGATCAATTGATTGTAGAAATGCTGGCAACTGACAACCTTCCTTTTTCAACTACTGAGAAGCCAGGATTTATCAGGGTTATGGCAGCAGCTGAACCACGCTATAATATGAAATCAGAGAAATATTATAGAACTCAAGGTCTTCAAGATGTTTACAGCAAGCAGAGTTGAAAAGAAGATAAGGGAGCTCCTCAGTTCAACCAAGTCGAGCAAGATGTCCTTCACAACCGATTGCTGGTCAAACTCCACCGAAGCCCTTATCAGCTTAACTGATCATTTTATAGATGACAAATGGGAAAGAAAACAGGTTATTCTCAATGTGAGAGCGATGGAGGGTTCACACACAGGACAGTACATTGCAAACTGCTTTATCTCAATGTTGCAATATTGGGAGATTGACAGTGGAGCTAACATGGTCAAGGGGATGGGTCTAGCAGACGTGAACAATGTGAGTTGTTTTGCTCATTCACTTCAGTTAGTTGTAAACGATGTGCTGAAGGCTCCGGGTGTACTGAAACAGTTGTTGGCAAAGTTCAGAAGCATAGCCACCCATTTCCGTCATTCTGTGTTAGCCAAGCAGAGACTATCAGGCATTCAGAAGTTACTAGGGATGGATGAGCATTCTATTCTACAGTCAGTTCCAACCAGATGGAATTCAGATTTGCCAATGTTGGAAAGAATGCTTGAGCAGAGACGTGCTTTGGCCTTGTATGCTAGCGAACATGGACGTATAGTATGTTAGACCAATGACGGGTGGGGTATCGCTGAACAGTTGGTTGGGTTGCTGAAGCCATTTGATCAAATCACCAAGGACATCAGCCACGCAAGTGCGAGTCTAACACTTGGTATGACAACTGACAGACTCGCACTTGCGTGGCTGATGTCCTTGGTAACATTAACACTTGGTATGACAACAGACAATGTTCTCAAAATGCTGCTGCAATCATCTGAGGTAAATACCATGTATTCTGGAATTTCTTCTGTCAGGGCCACACTGCTGTCAAGGCTTACTGCAAGGTTTTCACACATTACCGATTGTAAATTTATTGTACTTGCCTGCTTCCTCGATCCACGGTACAAGGATAGACTATTCGATAGCTTGGGAAAAAACAGATGCAGGGATTGGATTGTGGAAGAAGGAAAGGAAGTTCTTCAACCGTCGCCATAAATTGATACGCCCGTACCTCCAGAGGAAGCAATGGGACTTTTACAGAAAGCGACTGCATTTGACCATATATTCAACACTCTGCTCTCTAATAATGACACTGCTCATTCAAACGAAATGTCCGAGGTAGATCAGTATTTGCTGGAACCATTGAAGGAGAGAAGAGAAACAGATCCCCTGCAGTGGTGGAACCAGAATAAAGAAAGACTTCCAATTCTTGCTACGTTGGCGAAAAAATATCTTGCTGTTCCACCCACTACAGTACCAAGTGAGAGACTTTTCAGTACTATAAGCCTCATTTGTGAAGACCACAGAAGCTCACTCCTGGGAGAAAATGCCGAGAAATTATGTTTCATGAACTACAATCTGCGACTTCTAGACTGGGACTATTGATATATTTTTATTGCCCCACATCATTCATTTTATTTTCAAGCATAGCGTTGGCTGTAAAGCATTTGAAATACATGCCATGAGTTGTTGGATATGCGCTTCGAGCTAGATTCCATATCTTTCGAATATCGGCTTAGTATATCGAGGTTATCGGTATCGGCTAAAAAAAACCAATATCGGTCGGGCTCTAGTTGTACCTATATTCCAGCACGTGAATTAGTGAAAATAAACTGTATGTCGGCTTTTTGCAATTTTTTTTTGTAATAATAAATCCACTAGCAATTGTTTGTAATGCCAGGATGTCGGTTCATGGTAGTTTAAGTGTGTATCAACTTGAGCAACGATTGAGGTGAAGGGGAGCTTCGACAAGGGAAAGTCCGATCTTATTGAACGGTGTGAATATATTTTTTGATGGGTTCTACATTACTCCGACGACAGTCAATTTTATTTTCAGATTGGAAGCGTATGACTGGAATAATGATTGCAGGGAGGACATCATGCCGCGGCCTGTAACGAAACACTCTTCCATTGAGTGGTCAAAAACTGGTTTTAGGGAAATATCTTTATCGTGTCTTGAAATTCTAAGAAAAACCGTTACGTTTTTGTGCATCGATCTGTATTTTGTTACGGCTGTCGGCAGTAGTAGCGACTACAGGTCGGTTCTGGACAACGGCTATAATTTGTTCCGATCCAAGAGTCCTCGCAGCCAGTTATAGTATCGGTGCTCAGTCCAAAGTTTTCTTCACTGGTGTAGTTGGAGCTACGATGAAGTAGTTGGAGCTACGATGAAAAAGAAGGTGTGGAGAATTAAGATTCAGTCTATTGTCATCGTTATAGCTGGGATGTCATTTGTTGTAGGTTTCCTACTGCATAAGGCTTCTCGTCGACTGCAAATTGGGTAGTATTACAAACGGCGAGTATGACTGTCCAGCTGGAAGCGGCGATGGGTCTTGCAAGCACTTAGCATGTTGAGCCACTTTTTACACTCGGTTGAATTAATTGGTACGGAAAGCTGCACCTCCACAATCCAGATGTTCCATCGACCGATGCTCAAGACCGGTGGGCCTATGCTTTATTGCGTATTAAACATTTCCGTTTATATCGAGTAATTCCAATTCTTTGCTCGCTTCAGTATCCCCTGTGAAATGCTCGGAGATGGGCAAATTCAATTATAACTACAAAACCCACGACGATCCAAAACCATTCCGTTTCCGCAACAACCAGAGCTATAATGCTTCTAGGGCTGGGCACAATGATTCGAGTACTCGAATCTGAATCGAGTATTAATTTTAATGATTCGAGTCGAGTAGCAAAAGAGGATTTTTTCGAGTACTGAAATTATACGCTCCTCGCAACTGAAAGGGAATTTACTAGCGAGAATTATACTTTTGGTAGTATTTTCCACCACTAAGGAAGGCTTGAAACCTGGATTGGCCGTGCCGCAGCATACGAGACATAGTACAAAGCTACGAACGTTACTGGAAATCACACATTTTCGAAGTCATGATCATCCCAGAACATTGCCAAGAAGTACAATGACATCGGTATGGTCGAAAAAATACAAAAGTGTCTTTAACGTGACGGATAACAAGCATTATATTGGTTGTAGTGGCATAAAAGGTACATATTTGACCGTTGACACAGTACATTCTCTTGTGACGTCATAATGAGTGATACTCGAATACTCGACTCGAAGCGTAATACGTGATTCAGAATCGAATCACTCAGGTACTCGATTTTGCCCAGCCCTAATGCTTACGTCAGAAGCCAGATAACAAATTTTTGCGGAGCTACGTCGATGGAACTGGTTATGCCATATAACTACGACAAGGCTGACTTACAGGCAGCTGTAAATGATCATGACTACCCGAAGAAACCATTCACCGAATTTTGGGTTGATTCCGCCCTATTGGTATACACGCCATATGAAATTATATTTTTACTTGCGATGCGATACGCCAAGAACAAATATCCTTCAAGGTTTCAGAAGATGACATAAAGGAAATCGAGAAAAACTCTAGACTAGAGTGCCGAAGCGACTGATAAAAGATCAGTAACACCGATAAAGTATTTGTGAAGCGGCACAGACTATCTAAGGATTCATTTCATGAGCTATTAAATCTGCTGAACGAAGATCCGTCCTATGGCAGTAAGAGGTGCCACGCCATCCCGCCTCATTTAAGGCTTCTGGTAGCATTGCGCTTCTTCGCAATTGGTCATTCTCAAATGACTGATGGTGACCTATTACAAATGGGGCACAATACGGTCTGTCAAATTGGGCACCAGGTTTCTCGCGCGATTGCCAAACGAAGGCCATATTATATTAAGTTACCAACAAATCAGGAAATGGAGCAGGAAAAGTCGCACTTCTATCAAGAAGACAATTTCCTGGCGAAGTTGAGTTGATCGACGAGACACATGTTTAAATTAAATCACCAAAATCACCAACAGGCGAGAATGGGAAAAGGATTTTTTCCCGTTAATGTGCAACTCATGTGCAAATATAATATGCAATTTTGTCATATTACTGTAAGGTAGCCTGGATCAACGCAAGATATCCGAATCCTATAAAGTGGAAGTTTGCCTCTTTTGGTGTCGATAATTAACGGTTTTCTCCTTGGTGATGGTTGGTATCCTTGTTACCGTACTTTATGACACCAATCCCCAACCCTTCATCCCGGCCACCGTACTTTATGACACCAATCCTCAACCCTACATCCCGGCCAGAAGGAAGGTACAACAAGTCGCACTTAAACACCTGCAACAAAATCGAAAGAGCCTTTGAGTATGGAGACAACGTTTCTGCTGTCTAATGATCCCATTACGAACACGGCTTCGGATTTCCTTGGCTGTGGTTGTTGCAACCGCATGCTTGCATAACTCTGCAATAAGCCGTAGGGAGGCAGAAATGGACGACCCTGCGGCTGATAAGAATTCGTACATCAACCCAAACCTACCAACGTATGCAACTACAGACCCGCCTAACGTTGTATTGGGTCGTGCTATTCTAAATCGACTCGGAGCCAGACATGGGGTGATTACTTCATGAATGTAATCGATTGCGATTACGATTACTTCTGAATCACGCGATTACGATTACGATTACATTGGAAGAGTAATCACGATTACTCACGATTACATCTATTTTGCTTCTTAGAACTAATTTTAGAAGATATTTTGGAAGACAACATTGCGAATTGCGATGAGAAGGCATAATGAGATAACTACTTTCTTTATAAATGATGCGTCATTTGCTGGTTACGTAATAATGTAGCAATTGCCCAACTTTATATGAAACGATTTATCGCACCCAACGATTTCCATTCTTGCCAGGTCCGTAAATGCCGCACCCCAAACTCCCCGATAGGGGAGGGGGCCAGTTCGACGGGGACTCGAAAGTATTTCGCAAATCAACATAAATTATAGAATATTATCGAGAGATTTAAATACATTGAAAGTTGTTTTCAAGCTTCGCAGTTTAATGTCTCTAGATAGCTTGATTTTGAAATGCATACCTATCCCCCCTCAAGAAAAAACATGCGACTCCACGAAGTATGATAGCCTACCGAATAAAGGCCTGAGAGAGGATCAAAAATGAATAGTAATATAATGCAATTACCAATAATATTTGCAAAATTCAGTCATCAACTTGAAAATTGACCACCGTATGGGGACCCAAGACCAACGTTTGGAGTGGGGGACGAATTGCTGTTGTCGTCCTGATTCTAGCTACAACCCATGCTAACATGGTGTATAAGCGGAATGCTATATCGACAGGTTCAGATGTTGAGTTTCGACAGTTTCAAAGAATTGCGAAATAACGGTTGGCGCCCGTTTCATGTGGTTCACATTATACTAAGATTAAGTAAACATAAAATTCCGACTTCCACCTAATGCAGACACTGCAAACCACCGTGACGAGAAACGGCAAAGAACGGCTCGATTATGATATATATCAGCAGCTGTTGATTTTTATTGCTTCGTTGTGGAGATCATAATGTTTCATTTGACGAGCACTAAATTTCAAGTCTCTGTCCTCTGAATACTTCTCGCCAAGCAGCAACGGTCAAGCTACGTTAAACTAAGCACAACCAAACATCAATACAAAAGTTACTTTTGAAATTAGGCAGAGTGGTGATTATTATCCTGTGGCGAGGTATAGCAGGGTTGCCAGACAGCTTTTGAGAAAAAGGGCCAAACCATTTCAAAAAAGGGCCAAACTGGTTTAAAACACCCAAATTGGTCAATAACGTTGTTAAACGATGCATAATAACGTTAACAACGACATTAACGTTGCAATATCACCCATAGACAGGCCGTGTTATTTTTGGCATATGCCAGAAATAACTTATTTTTGGCATTTTTCGGTTTTTATTTTTGGAAGTTTTGGCATCGTCCTCTAAATAGATAGTTTCAGCCTCGAATTAGTCACAAAAACGCTGTATTTGGGCTAGTTTGTCAAAAGACACCACAAAATGTGCAGCATCCACGTATAATCAGTGCCAACAAACAATAAGAAGAAGAAAAAACCTAACGATTTCATAGGCTAATAATATCAAACGAAACCACAAAATGTGCAGTATCCATCGGAATCGGTGCCAATAAGCAAAAAAAAAGAAAGAAAAGCAGCTAACAAACACGCTCAATAGCTGATTGTTGCAGCTGTTGAATAGACTTAAATCGTTTGCACTGTAACAGTGCTTCCAAACTCAGGTCACCTAAGTTTCTCCTAAATTCATTTCTCGCCCAGCGAATCTGGGAAATATCGGCTTAAGCAGTAGCCGTTGAGGGAAATAATGTTGCCAGTCATCCACAAAAGGTGTTCAGAGCTTCAAAATCTTTGGAGGGCCGAACCGGCTTCCATGCATCATGAAAAGAGATCACTTCGCCAGTGCCATCGATCTCATCGCCGAAATAATTTTCTTCCCGAACCCTTTCCAGGAGTTTCCTTTGTTGTCTCTCAACACATTCTATTTAGTAGCCCGACTATCATTTCTCCTTCAGTCTACCGATATATTTTCGGAGGACTTTCTTCAGTTCAGGTGGCATTAATATTACTAACTCGCATGGAAGAGTCCTGGGAAGGTTAGCTTGTTTAAGAACATTGACGCAACAAGACTGTCTGGCAAAACGAGACTATGCAGCTCAGGAATAGCCAGACAGTTTGTTGCGGCACAATGTTCAACTCGTGGTTGAATTTGGGGGTTCCAGTTCCATGAGCAGAATATAATTAATATTTTAATAATCAGTACTGCGGCAGCTTCTCATTGATACCCGTTTTATCAAATTTATAGCTCGACAAGCCGGTCAAAAATGGTCGTAAAATTGCCTTTGGACAAATGGAAAGTATGACGTAAACCAAATGCAGTCAGCTGTTCAATCTCGCTGTGCCCACACCATTTAGGACACCATGCTTTCACCCCTAATGGGTGGGCTGGACCCATATTAAGAAACCTGCCTTTCACAAACGCTCTTCTCGCTTGTAACGCGGTCCTGTTAACACAATACCACGAACGAAATACACTATTTGGCAGGTCGTGTTATTTTTGGCATATGCCAAAAATTGCTTATTTTTGGCATTTTCAAATTTTTATTTTTGGCAGTTTTGGCATCTAGCTCCTGAAATGCCAAAAATAACACGGCCTGCCCATAGACCATTTAGCCAATTACAGGAATTTCCTGATTTGTATTGCTAATACTGTTGCAGGACACTAAATCCACTACACCGGTTGATAGCATTGTAGGACACCGAATCGTAACTAGAATAACTGCTATTGTGTCAAGCCTTTTCCAACTGAATATATTGTCAAATAAAACTTCTTGTGTTTCAATATTGGTCTGTCTTGACCATTCAAACACAGTCCACATTCTATTCCTACACAGTCCACATTCTATAAGAACAATGCCAAATCTTCGTCTTCAACACTGTTTCCACTCGTATCTTTGGCATAAACAATATCTGCCGTGAAATTTTGCAGCATTTTTGGTGTTGCCTGAAAGTTCTTGCAGCACTTGTTTGAAAGCATAAGATTTGCTCTTATCCTTACAATAGCATCCAGAAGTTTTAGCTGCATGCGCTTTCTTGCTTTTGTTTTGACCGATGTAACAAGGGAGAATATTCTCTCCACAACAGCATTGCTCACTTGAGTTACAAGGCATGTTAATGCATACATTGCAAGCTCCTTGAATGAATCATGACAAAGCACTCCGACCCAAAATTCTTCACTGTCGTGTGGAATTCCATGTGCCTTGAATGGTGCCGCTTCTTTCCAGTCAATGAAGATAACCTTTCTGTATTGTTCCTCAATCATACCGATATTATCCCCTGCTAAGTGCAAAAGTGGCAGTTTTGCAAAAGCTGGTCTTGATGCTTGGCTGAGAAGAACCACAGGATTCAATAATGACAAATTCTTGAAAGTATCTTTGACAGGGGGAAGTCTCTTGGAAACTTGACAATCTGCTTCCTCAAGCATAGATAGACATCTTGTCTTAACATTGTTTTGACATTCTTTTTTTGGAATGGTTACATTCTGTTATAAATTTGACTCCGAAATCAACATCATGTATGTTTCTTCTCCTTCCATTGGTGTCATAAAGCCTATTGTGAAGGCTCTGCTGGTGTAAATTCAGTTCCTCGTACAAGGTGTGTGGATCCGCTTTTGTTTGCTGAAAAAGACTGTTCACCCTTTCAAATTCTTGCACAATTGGTGTTGCAAACACAAAATATAAGTAATTGCTGTCATCAGATAGCATTTCCTTTAGAAGTCGAGCCTTGTACTTTCCATCCATCTTCTTTGTAGCTAATTCTGCACTGGTAAAGTAGGCCTTGAGCTCCTGCCAATTTATTAAAATGTTAAACATCACCTTCCCCCTTACTAACCATCTGGTCGATGATAGTTTTTCAAATGGCAGTGGAATACTTGACATCGGCTCAACAGCTGTTGTGGCATTCATGACAAGAAATAGCTCCTTATATGCCTCCCTCCTTAACTCACTGTTACAAAACCATCGTGGTATTTCTGAAAGCATAAATCCAATGTTTGATGGCAGTTTTGAAAATGCATACTGAATGCATAATGCAAGTGAGTGACAGGTACATTTGAGTTGCACACATTGTGGGGACACTTTCTCCAACCTAGACCACACAGAATTGTTGCAACCAAGCATCGCTGAAGCTCCATCTGAGGCAAAACCAATGCAGTTTGCTAGACTTTGATTGATGCTTGTAATTTCTGCATCAATCAAATTGAAAAGATTTTCTCTTGTTGCTTCAAGTACAGGAATTAAACCCAGAAATGCAGTGATTATTTCATTCCTTTTTTCACTAAAGTAGCAAACCAGGATACACAAATGCTTTTGGATAGAGATGTCAGTTGATTCATCGACAATAATGGCATATTTCTTGTCTTTTAAATCATCAATTAAATCCGACTTCATGGAAGGTGAAATGATGTTCTTTATTAAGCATGTACACTTAGTTCTATGCATCTTGATTTCTTCCAAAGTGCTACCTTTTCCATGTGTTACCATGATTTCTCCAAGGTGGTCATTCGAACGAATAGCACTGTGACAGGTTACGCTTACGGCAATCTGAAGTTCAGCCATTTTGAGTTCATCATTTTGGCTGCTTGAACTCTTAACAACTTTTAGCGAAGTTTGCCGTTTCGATGGAACCCTCCTCATATGTTTTTCGGACTTCTCATGCCTCATCAAGTTATTTTGCTTGGGTATCATGGTAGTATGGCATAACCTGCAATATGCATCTTCTGAACCATCACTCGCCTTCTTTAACCAAACAAATTTCGTTTCCCATTTACTATTATACTTCCGCCCTTTATCATAACTGCTCTTCCACTGGCCCTTTGCTGATGATGCCATACTCAAATTGACTTAGCTAGCTAGCTTATGGTAAAAAAAACTACAAAACTGAATAGGGTTGCTAGATAACTTTTGATAGAATACATCAAGCACTGTCTGTAACTACAAGCACTGTCTGTAACCGTAGTAACGTTCTATTCTCAGTACACGACCTCGTTGCCCTGTCGGCTGACTAATTTTGACTATGCATGTTGTAAATCAGATGCGTCTTCTTGAGTGAAATAATACTTTAGATAACACAAATTCCCATCAACAAACAGAGCAAATTAATATAATGCCAAATCTTTATGAAATTATGACAGATTAATTACACATTGAAGTCAAATATGATACCTAAGTAGCCTTAGATAACACAAATTCCCATCAACAAACAGAGCAAATTAATATAATGCCAAATCTTTATGAAATTATGACAGATTAATTACACATTGAAGTCAAATATGATACCTAAGTAGCCTAAGTGCCTTACTAAACTATATTCAACCCTATACAACGGAAAACTAAACATTCCCTTTAGCACAGCGCACGGTTCCTAATCAATCAAGCAAAGCACGTACAGTACAGTGATAACTGGTAAGACCCAATACAACAGGGGCGGGCAACTTCTCTAGGGGGCGGGCCGGATATAGGAAAATTAAGTACTTAGGGGGCTGGATTGCTGAATCGATAGATTGTTCACCAATTTATTCAATTATACAAGGAATAAATCGTATTTAAAGAATGTATTTTAACGACAGCAATGTCATTTCGAAGCGATTTATCGCCGATAATGTCAATGTGGAGTTGAGAACCGCATTGTCATAAAGCAGTAGGCCTAGTTCTCAAAGTTTTTAAACACGCCTCCTTTTTGATGGTGAAAAATTCATCGCACTGCTTCCATATCATGATATCACAAGATAATAAAGACATAAATTGATGAGAGAGTTCTCAAATATGAAATTCATACAATATATAGAGTAATGACCATAAGCTGGAGGTAAATCGCGCGGAGCGCGAAAAATTCTCAGTCAACTGTGACTTCCCGCCACCTTCAGATACTTTCCCGTCCCCCAGCTTGAGAACCGCTGTCATACATGCACCGCCATGTCTGCTTCTCTCTGATCAATCAACACAAGGTGCCATACTAAATTATGATTTCAAGACGTTCGAAAAGCCCGGTACCCCAAATTTAGTAGGTGGCGAGATAGCGTAGTTGTATAATCCGCAGCTACAAAACCAATGTGTTGTGGATTCGAGTCCGACTCCAGAATTCCTATCTAAGAGTTGGAGCTTTATCTAGGCTCCTCCTCGATATCTCATCGGCATAATTATCAAGATGTAGGCCTATATCCCAAAAGCCTGACTGGACGTCTGCCGTGCTACCAGCAGTTTGTTTGTTTGGGGTATTCATGGTGTCTGTCGACTACCAGCAGTTGGCGGTTACGGAATGAAAAGTAAGAAATATCTGCCAGGTGTAAATGACCATTGTGGACGACTAACACCATGATTACCACAAACAACATTAGGGATGAGTACATAGTTAATGCTGACAATGCAAGTCTTTTCGCTTCGACGAACTTACCGTAAGCTCCACTCTCGCACACTGCGCAGTGCGCACATCAGGATATAATAACACACAGTCACTAAAATTTGACGTAGTAAACAAGTTGTGGGAAATCTCGGGAGACTGGTGGGCCGCGGGCCATATTATCATGTAAGACGGAAATCTGTCCGCGGGCCGGACAAAATGCCGTCGCGGGCCGTATGTTGCCCACCCCTGCAATACAAGCATTCAAGCGTCATCATGAGGAAGCATTCTGCGCAAACAATGCCTAAAACGATACCGCTTTTCACGTTTGGTTTCTGGAATTCATATTCATTCAAATAGCTAGTTTGATTATAGATAACTAACCTACGGAGTTATCTATAGTTTGATAGTATGTGCCAACTGCTTCCAAAAAGGGCCAAATATCGAAAAATGGGGGCCAAAGGGCCAAAGATTTTTTTTGGGGCCAACTGCCTCTAAAAAGGGCCAAATTTGTGAAATTTGGCCCCGAAAGGGCCAATCTGGCAACCCTGAGGTATAGTGGCGTCTGGAGTGTATTGATAACATGATACAAGACATAAGCAGTTGTTTTTACAATCACACTGCAATGTACATACGTCATACATCGAATAACTATTTACTATGTGAGAATACTTCTTACGGTTACGCAATGATGAGCAAAGGTAATACTTCTGACGTAATAATGAGCAGTGGCGTTTAAAAATCACTAACCTGGTATAATATCTCTTCCTTGCTCACGAATGTTCACTGTTCAGTTTATGTCATAGTCCTTATACAAATAAAAAGTAATCGCTCTTACACAAAGAAATCGATTAGATATGTGAAGTAGTCGATAACGATTACTTGGGATATTTTGGATATTTTTCGAATGTAATCGATTGCGATTACGATTACTTGAAAATGCTGTAATCGTCGTAATCGATTACGATTACTAATCGCGATTACCCCATGTCTGCTCGTAGCAAACCACTTCACATTGTGATGCGTAGCTTTAAACAAACGTTGAGTTGATCGCAGCTTCGCGGCCCCCTTCAGGTGCCTTCGCGCCCCTTAAGTTAAAGTCCTGCTGGCTTGAGAGGTTGACAACGTTTGTGATAGCTGTTTGATTGTTTGTCAATGTCTGCGATTTTATTCAAACTTGACAGTTTGCTCGCATCAACCACCATGTCACTACAACCACCATGTCATTAAAGTACGATATATTATCAACCGTATTCTTTTAGGCACTTTGCAAAACAAGACTTCAACGCATAACCATTTTTTTCCATTAGGGTTGGTGCGATTTGAGATCAGGACAATTCCGTGCAAAATGTGGATAATAACCATTTTTTTCCATTAGGGTTGGTGCGATTTGAGATCAGGACAATTCCGTGCAAAATGTGGATAATGGCTTCGTTGGCAATAAGGAAAGCGCGTGTACAGTAACGAGGTTGGCCATTGTTGCATTCAAGTACTAGATTAACGTTGCATTCTGTAATATATATGGGTTGTTGATCTTAAGAAATCACATTGGAACCATATTATGACGGGTTCTTCGGGTACATGTTCTCATGCCAGCCATAATTGCCCGACAACAGCTGAATCAAATTTTGAGGTAACAACATGATATGATGTATTACTTGAATCCAGTAAACGAAAAAAAACTGAATAAAGTGAGGAATATAAAGATCAAGAACTCAATTGAAACGCTGGACACGGTTTATATTCAAGCAAGAGCTGCCCTCCCTGAAGCTATATCACCGTTGGAACGTATTTCCTGATTTTCAATATCTTAATTGTCTTCCAGTGACTGGTTCCTGCTTATGGCCGCATTATGGAGGCAAGCAATGGCGATGATTATGGTCAATGAATTGTCCATCCTAGTTCGCAATGGAATGCTGAGAGCCAGGAATCTGCGCTTTAGCACTCCGAAGCAGTGCTCCACACGGGATCATGTCGCCATGTGCATCTTGTTATAGCGCTTTTCCTGGCGGGTTGTGGGATTCATCAATGATGTCATCAGATTAAGCACGCAGGCATAGCCGCTATCGCCCTGAAGAACACCATCGAGTAATCCACTCTCCAAGTCATCCTTGATTGAACTGTCATTGGAAATCTGGGAGTCGTGAGTAGAGCCAGGCCAACTGACAACTATGTTTGGAATTTCCCGGTTACTGTCACATATCACTGGCACAATCACTGACATGAATCCTTTCCTGTTTCTAAATATCTCCGCCTGGTGATACAGCCGGAATGTGCGTACAATCAATCGCCCTCTCGACTCCCGGAAAGCCATCAATTCTGAAGAAGCCTTTTTTAAGCTTCCGAGCATCTGCGTAACAGTATTGGATAAAACTCGGCTTTTGTATGGTGATTGCATAAGCACTTCTATGTATACCAAGCCCTGAACTACTGCCATCCCCGGCTGAGCAAATTTGCGTGATCACCATCTTGCAGATGCATTGGGGGTAGTAGGCTGAACGACTTAGTACAGGCGCTTATGAAAAAACGTCCAGTAGCACCTGTACTGTTAAAATATATTTGATTCGTAATGGGTTCGTAGTATTTTATACGAATGGAGCTTTTAATGAATAATCATCGTAACATTCAGGATTTGTTTCAGCCCAATATCTCGTGTTTATAATGAATAATCATCGTAACATTCAGGATTTGTTTCAGCCCAATATCTCGTGTTTATTTCGGTGTTATCTGCGTAGTTCGACATGTCGAAGATATAAGTGGTTTCGATTGTTCGTGGTAAAATAAGGTTGTCTACGTGTCATCGTATGTCTTTATTTGTGGTTATATTCCTGATGTAGATTGCTTTACTCGCTGTATCCAGCTAAATAAACGTACTTATGTTCAGAAATTTCTGTGGTCGCTGAGTGCCTTTATCACAATTACTTGGATAAGGCGATTGCCATGACATTAACAATTTGACTTGGGTATAATCCTGAGGGAGTTTTCTGATGCTGTCTTCTTGGAATGTAAGGAAGCCGCGTATATATAAGGTGATTTAATATTAGTTTATGCTAATATATTGTAAAAAGTTCAGCTTCGAACTGTAAAGAACGTAGTTCTTGGCTTCTTATTGTCACGAACAGATGCATGGCTACCGTTGTGCCCTATGCATATTCAACAGTTTTTACGTTTGTGGACATTGAAACGTTTGCACTGAAATTCAATTGATCTGGAAATAATAGATTATTAGCAATGTTCCCTTTAAGCTTCGCACGTGCGCAGTGCTTACACGGTCTCTGCGCACAGAAAATTCAAGTTGCGCACAAAAAATCTGAAGTGAGGACCATTTTTTTAGTCGTTACGCACTGTTGTCCAAGGTTCTGTGCAGTTAGTTGATGAGTGTGCGCAGACTCGTCAAAATTAGAGGGAACATTGATTATTAGGCTACAAAATGTTTGTAGAATACATGGATTTCAGTATTCTAATTTTCTCAGACTCAGTACCGGTACATATTAATTTACTGTGTTCGTTTATTGGCATTAATGCTGCATGAAACTTATTTGGAGATGATTGCCATCTTGATGTAGCATACCCAAAATGGCATAACAATATTGACTCCTATATGCTCAATGCTCATTCAATCTTTAGTTTGCAAAGATGAAGACATACATGATTGCAGCCAAGTGCCTGACAGTCAGCATTCAATGATGCTCCATCGAATCGCAAGGCATCTCATTTTAGTAGCAAAACTATCGAATGTAAACAGTCTCTCAAGACTCTCCCGTTACAATAACAGCTGAATCCATCGACAATGGCGAACTCGAACTGAAAGACGTGCATGTCACGACATTATGATCTTACTGGTCTAATAATAGTCTTTCGAGCGTAAAATTGACCTGACGAACACTCTGATGAACCCAGGGGATGCTCGAAAACCCCAGATCTGGGTGGAAAAATCCAGGGGTGGTGTAGCCGATTGTAGCCGTTCCCTCGCTTATCTAACACTTTATAGCAGAAGAGGATGACTACTCCTTTCAGGTTCTTCCTGGATACAGACGGATCACCGATTGGAACAGCTGTATTGATATATATAACCAACAAACGCACTGGTCAGTCAACACGCAACGAACTCTACTCTCTACCGGAAACCTTTCCTTTTTTCCCGCTGCATATCCGAGTGGTCTTGCCGCGCCGGGGCCAAAGGTCGGGCGGCTACAGGTGGCCTTTCTCACTAGCTGAAACAGCTTTGGCGATAGTTGGTAACAGCATTTAATTGAGACAGAATCAGCTGATATGAAGTGGTGGGGTATCTTGGCTTGACATGTGATGGCGCAGATACTGCCAAGACTGAGAGTCTTAGAAAACCACTTAGGGATTCCCACAAGATTGTCTTTCAGATAGTAGTACTGTTATGCAAACTGTTGTCAGGTATCGTACGCAGCTCATACTGTAGAATACAATGATATTCATGATCCCGATATTCTTTGTTGTATTTGTATTCCTTCAATAAAAGTTCTTTTGTGGTAACTATGTGTGACTTATTTCGTCTCGATGTTGCCTTGAGACTGGTATTGAGTTGGCGAACCCTGCTGTACAAACTGGTTGGATCTGTCTGAGTATATAGAAAAATATCCACTTCAACACACAATCTCTTCACTCGGTGTTGCTCGACTGAAATCTTTTGCCACGGAAATTTAGATGGGACAGAGCGATATCTCGTATTCTGTCTGCAGCAATGCGTTAGCCTGATGTTATTATCGTGGAATTGTCTTACATATACTTTTGCATTCCGAGAGCTCTAGTAATGTAAATCACTGACTGAGACAAGTCTGATATCACTATCGTGGAAATGTCTTTCACAGACTTATATTCTCTGAGTGATCTAGAAATGTAAATTACAGACATATTGACAATTTATTGCTTCGTCAAAAATAATCAAATTTGACTGGAAATCATGAAATCACATGTAAAGGTCTTATACTACTCGTCACAACTATTGCAGTCGACTAATACAGTGCACTCATTTTTACAGAGGATATAGCTCAGTGGAGGTAACAGAAGAAGAAACACAAATAGGAGTCGAGGCAATAATAATATGCAGATTGTCATAATAATATGATGTTTATGATAGAAGTAGATTGAAATGAATGTTATAAATAACAAGTTTCTCACAAATATGCCAGTGTTGCACAAACCTCAAATAAAATCCTTTCCACAGTAACCTCTCCTACGTTCCAACGTAATACAATATTTCTTTATAGCTTCTTGTCCTTTGCGATGGAAGCTACCGGTACCATTCACCATTCTCTCATTACTGCATAATGCACATAGGGACGCAACAACGAATGTGTGAGACACCATTCGGCTTCGTTTTTACATGCTGTATGCAGGCACTGGCACATATAGATCTACGACTATAATGACCTACGTTGCGCCCCTTCAAAAGTGATGGAGTATCAAAACCTCCGATTGGACATCTGGCCAACCTTTCGTAACAATGGCGCCACCCATGCGCAGCCAGTGGAAATCGTCTATTCCAAATAATGCTAGAAGGCCCTCTTTGATTTGTGTTTTCATCAGTGTTGCCAACCTCGCGGTTTTCCCGCGAATTTGAGCTTGTCGTTTTCGCGATTAGCGGTTTATTTTCAGGAGTCACAGGTTGCCTGTTCTAGGGCTTGTTTGATTTTTTAATTTGCTTGTTTTGCGCTTTTTTTTAATAAATAATAAAATTATTATGATTTAAATGTTTTTCCACTTTTCAGTCGTAGTGTGTGTGTGACAGCTCTACCCCTTGAGCCATGGCCATGAGGTGTCACCATTGAGCGAGATCACATGCAGACGCAGTTGAAAGCAGTTCTCCCTTCAGTTCTGGTTAAGATCGTACTGTTTAGTGTCTAGAGTGGCGCGTGGTTTGTCCTGTTCTGTGTAGAGATCACATAAAAATACAAGTTAATATCCCTTTGTGGACTGAATATATTCTCTATGGCTGGAAAAAATATTTATATGCGTAACTTTAATTGTTTTGCCTCAACTTAGACCAGTGGTTCTTAACCTTGCCCCCAGCGCCCCCCAGGGGGCGCTGGCGATTTTGAAGGGGGTCGGAAACGCTCAGGGGGCGATATGGGGGGCGCTGGGCTCAGGGGGGCGGTATGGGGGGCGCTGGAGAAAAATGAATTCGCAGTAGATGATGCGGTGATAGGACATATCCTTAATGAGTATTCAGAGCAAATTAACACCGAAAACTTCGTTACATATAGCCTTCAAAATACATATAGGTTTAATTGTCCATGGGCGCCTAAATGACTGACACCGAATGTTCCTGTCTTGGCAATCTGAACCCCAGAAGACGAATTCCATCTGGCAGGGAAAAATTATATGTCAGTGAAGAAATACCAATCTGAAATCGTGTGCGTCTTTTAGTTTAGTACGATTGGGCGACAGGGATATTCCTGTTGGGCGATATCCCCGTTGAGCGATTCTATATTTTTTGATATTGCAGACAGGGGGTCACGAAATAACATTATGCAACGAATTCATACCAACGGGTTCGCCCGCCCGAATATGTTTAATTATTAGTAACGGGCCCTACAGTTTCCAAGAAACCTCACAATGTTCGCTTTAAGTTTTGATGAGTCTGCGCAAACTCAACAACTCACTGCGCTGACCCCTGGACAACAGTGCGTATCGACTAAAAAAAGGTAATAGCTTCGGATTTGTTGTGCGCAACGTAGATTTTCTGTGCGCAGAGACCGTGTCAGCACTGCGCACGTGCGCAGCTTAGAGGGAACATTGCACCTCACTCAGCTCTACCGGTAAATGTGTTTACGTGAGCAGAGAGAGGATAAAAATTAATCTCAATTTACATGCAATTCCCGATGATATTGACCAATTCAATCATTAATTAGTGAAATTTTTCACGCTTCGCGCGACTAGGCGAGAATAGCTGCCTCAGTAAATGGACACCCAATGTAGATACCTAACAGGCTTTCAGCAAATAGAGGACAGCCTAATGGGGGTCTGGGAGTGAAGTCCCCCGGAAGCTTGGTTTATCACCCGATGGGGGCCCAGGACCAACGTTTTTTGTTTGGGGGAGGGGGGCTGACGAAGTGCTGTTACGGCCCTGGTAACGAATAATTGTACCTGCGGGCACTCCCGAATATGTTTAATTAATAATTACGTGCCCTTTATCTTCCTATACAACAGCTCACTCAGTTTATCGCGACTTATGTATGTAATTACCACCTATTTATTCATGCATTATAGAAAATTTTGGTACCTAGGGCGACCAGGCCACACAAACTTTGCTGACCATCGAAATCACGATAGGGGGTTCGTGGGGGCGAAGCCCTCAGAAGTTCGGTTTATCACGCTATGGGTGCACAAGGCAATCGTTTTTAGGGGGTTGACGAAGTGCTGTTACGGCCCTCCCTCTTACTCATTGTCTTTATTACATTCCTTACATTATGAAGTTGGGGGGGGGGCGCTGGAGCACGATCAATTTTGAAAGGGGGCGCTGGAGGAAAAAAGGTTAAGAACCACTGACTTAGACATTGGTCAACAAAATTTAAATTTTTATTATTTATCATTTTGAATGTTTGTCGCAAAATTGCGACATCAGGCTTTCGCGACAAAAATCGAAAGAAAACAGGTCAATTTTGACAATTGAAATTATTGGTCAAAATTAGCAAAACAGGTACATATTTTGTTCAGTCACTGATGTACATGACATTTGACAAATTTTGTAACATGTTGTTCTTCATAGGTATTAGGGTGGAGTGAAAATGACTTTTTTTTTTTCAAATCAAAAAAGGCCTTCCTCAATCCTGACAAATGACCTAAAACTTCAATTAAAAGTGACTTCAGGCTGTTGCCCCCATTTTCCAGCCGGCAACCCCCCAATTTCTGCGCGTGGGGGGTAAAAGGGCCCATCTCGGCAACCGCTGGTCGTAGAGTCATGATATATAGCTCAAAATCTGCGGAAGCATCATGTTTCTATCTGTCTTCTGAAGAAAGTTTTCTCTATTGTGAACACAAAATGAGTTATAGCCAAAAAACTATATATACGCATATTTTTGTTGAAATTCAGCATTTATTCTGACGAATTGTGATCTGTCATTAGTTTTTTTTTAAAGTAAAGTAACACAGTGGCAATACCGAATATTGGGCCCATATTACAAATATATTCACAACACAGTCCTTTTAAAATCGGTTCAAAACATCATAATGAAACACTCACATTTAACGACTTATATTAAAAATGCATTCTTTTGTCAAGTTTTTTCATCAGTTTACGAGACTTAATTTTTCGGCGAATGAGGCCTTCTCGTCTTTGAAATCCCGAAACTTGTGCTGATGCTTCTGTTACGAGCTTTACATGTCGTTCCACTGTCTGATTGTGGCATGGATGAAACAAAATCAGAGGCTTCACGCGGCATTCTTCTAACTCTGCATTAGTTAAGTGCTCAATCGTTGGAGGAAGTTGTTGATAAAGGTTCAATATCAACCACTTCGTGGTATGCCTTGGCTTTGGGACACGGAATAAACGAATAGGACCCTAGTTCAATTGGTTGGAACTGCTATGACTTTCAATGTCCACAAGTGAATTTTATTCAGCGGCATGTTTTCGAAACGCAAGCACCTTGGTCACACCCTTATTTAGTATGTCTTCATTATCATCTACCAGCATTGCAATCATAATATTTTCGGGGTGTGCGGAATAACCGTTTCTTATCACCACATTCGGAGCAATTTTTCGAACGTTTCGGTCTGAGAAATTCAAAACCTGTTTAATCAAGTTGAAGATGTTTCTGGGTCCATGTGTTATATGTTTGTTTCCCTTGATCTCAAACTAAGTCGGAAAATATACTTCAAGGCAAAAACTAACCAGAACCTCCAGGTTTAAAGGCGGTTCATTAACTGTTACATAATACCGTAAAACTCTGCACTGCATCCTAAAGTTAGCCATCTTGAATGCGCAACCGGTGGTCCAATCTCCAAGTAAGCCAGGTCATCATCAGCATTTCCTTGAATAATTGCCCAGCACATTTATAAGCATATAACTGGTCCTTACTTAAGTCACTAACAATTTCATATGGGAGCTTTTGAAAGGCCATAAGTGGTGGCGAGAGCTTTTTGAATTGAGTAACTGATCAACAAGATACACTTCCACGTAGTTTTTTTTCAATTGGGTGTGACCAAAGTGCTGGCGATTCGAAAACATGCCGCTGAATAAAATTCACTCCTGGACATTGAGAGTCATAGCGGTTCCAACCAATTGAACTGCGGTCTTGTTCGTTTATTCTGCGTCTCAAAGTTGAACTTGGAAGTAAAGGTATACCACGAGTTGGTTGATATTGAACCTTATATCGACAACTTTCTCCAGCGATTGAGCACTCGACTGATGCAGAGTTAGAAGAATGCCGCGAGAAGCCTCTGATTTTGTTTCATCCTTGCCGCAATCAAACAGTGCATGGAACATCATGTAAAGCTCGTAACAGAAGCATCAGGGCAAGTTTCGGGATTACATAGACGAGATGGCCTCATTCGCCGAAAAATTAAGTCTCTTAAACTGATGAAAAAACTTGACAAAAGAATGCATTTTTAATATAAGTCGTTGGCCTCATTCGCCGAAAAATTAAGTCTCTTAAACTGATGAAAAAACTTGACAAAAGAATGCATTTTTAATATAAGTCGTTAAATGTGAGTGTTTCATTATGATGTTTTGAACCGATTTTAAAAGGACTGTGTTGTGAATATATTTGTAATATGGGCCCAATATTCGGTATTGTCAGTGTGTTACTTTACTTTAAAAAAAAACTAATGACAGATCACAATTCGTCAGAATAAATGCTGAATTTCAACAAAAATGTGCGTATATATAGTTTTTTGGCTATAACTCATTTTGTGTTCACAATAGAGAAAACTTTCTTCAGAAGACAGATAGAAACATGATGCTTCCGCAAATTTTGAGCTATATATCATGACTCTACGACCAGCGGTTGCCGAGATGGGCCATTTTACCCCCCCCACGCGCAGAAATTGGGGGGTTGCCGGCTGGAAAATGGGGGCAACAGCCTGAAGTCACTTTTAATTGAAGTATTAGGTCATTTGTCAGGATTGAGGTAGGCCTTTTTTGATTTGAAAAAAAAGTCATTTTCACTCCACCCTAATAGGTATGTCTCTTGCATCTCTGCCTGGTGTCCATGGTAGGCGTGTGACCCACTTGATCACGTTGGGGTGGGCTTTGTTGGTCCTCTTTTCATTTTCTTATGATACTCCTGCTGGATACAGAGAGATGGCCTCTGTCTTTTTCCCCTGTCACTAATTTTCCATACTTTACCAGGTATTCTGCATATAATTTGGTGCAAGCAGACATTTTTGCATCTGTTTCGGAAATTGCACAAAAACACAGTCTCGTCTGTACAGCAATTAACTATTGGCGACAGCAAGATCAACCAAATGAAGTAGGCTACAATTACATATAGTATGTTTTTGAGCGGATACATGTTCTGTATTAAGCCAAATAGACCACCCTCAGTCCCTGACCCATAAATGAATTGTACTGTTCGACAATAAATGGGTAGTTGACCTGTGAGCATTACTTCGTAAATCCGGTCTCATCTTTCAATTTTACTAACAGGATTTGCTTTGGCAAAGGTACTGGCCAGTATAACACTGCGATTGTCATAACACTTTACTGCCCAAATACTTACGCCGTACAGAGAAACCTCCTTTACTTCAAATCTCACTCTCCTTGTCCTGAAGTCTGTGCCATTACTGAATTGACAGCCACACAGTATGTTTGATCCTACTGAAAAAATCACATGCGAGATGAACTATGAGCGAGAAAGATTTGATCCGCTTCCATCAATCTGGGGACATGATATCAGAAACTTTATCATATCTAGTATCATTTGCCCATTACAAATAGGATCTTGGCATTTTCACGATAGACATAATGCATGCAACTTCCCAAGTCTTTTTGAATATCATCTCCAGTCATTTGCATTGATTTCGTTGGATTAGTTTGAACGGCAAATAAATTGCTCTCATAAACAATCCAGTCCAGCAATTTCGCTCCAACAAAATATTCGAAATATGCGTGCGGAGAAGAAATTCTGCCTTCCATCAGGGAAATAGTAGCCAGGGATCGTTTCACCTTGAATTGTTTTCCATATAGTCCATCCAGTTTACCGTCACTTGATGACTGATTTTTCCCCATAAAAACATCTGGTATCCCTTTCTGGAACAGCAATTTCTGATTGTAATTATTGAGAATATTTGTTACTTTTTTAGCACTATTCTAGTAGTTAGTTTGCATATTCATTGCCATTATGTGATGTATCAAGGCAGTTTCTTGACTCGTGAAGTTGGTGAATCTATTCCCCTCTTTTCTCACGTAAATACCTATTCCATAAGGAAATATTTCAGTAGTAGGAATGCTGTCAGAATTTACCAACAAAGGGCTAATGACGCAAATTCGCATCACTCCCCATTCTCAAGTTTGCCAAGAAGAATAACACATTATTGATTCAAAACACTTCTGGCTATGTGATTTATGGCGTAAGAATCCTATACAAATTACTACAAAAGTTATTAAACACAAAAGAGTTGGCTGTAGTATCTTTAGTGATCTTCGAAAAGCTTTTGATACTGTGAACCACGAGATACTGATACGAAAACTAGAGCATTATGGAATTAGAGGGATTGCCAAGTCCCTGCTCATGAACTACCCGGCAAACCGTAAGCAGTTTGTGAAATAAGGTCTATCAAAATCAGCAGAAATGGGTGTTGAGTGTGGAGTGCCACAGGGCTCGGTTTCAGGACCGACCCTCTTTTTGATCTACAATCTACATCAATGATATTATCAACTGTTCCTCATTTTATACTACACTGTTTGCCGATGATACCCATCTTTTTCTTTCATCCGATACTATGAGAAACCTACAAAGTACTGTGCAGAGTGAACTTGTAAAAGTCTCTCAATGGCTTGCTGCCAACAAACTAAGTTTGAATACCGATAAAACTGTGATGATGCTCTTCAATACTGCTTCTGATAACCTTACTGTGAATCTAAATAATAACTGTATTTCACTGTGTGACTCAGCAAAATATCTTGGAATCGTCATTGACTCTGAATTGTCATGGAAACCGCATATTGCTCATACCATAACACAGCTTTCTAGATGTGTAGGTGTAATGTCAAAACTCAAGCACGTAGTTCCTAGGTCTGTGCTCAGGACAATTTACATCTACAGTATGGCATAATTGTATGGGGGAATGCTTGTACTTCACATTGTTCTGAAATTCGTACCCTGCAAAACCGAGCCATGCGTTTGATGGCTGGCTTGCCCCATCGAACCAGACTATCCCCGTACTACCGCAAATACAAAATTCTGAAATTTGACGATATTCTTATATTTGAAGTAGCTAAATTTATGCATCAATATTTTTCAAATAAATTGCCTCCTGTGTTTAATGATTTCTTCGTCCTTGCTCAGACCGTTCACTCACACAATACCAGATTTTCTTCCCAGGGCAACATCTATTTACATCGACCCACCAGTAATCTCACAAAGAAATCGATCGACTATGCCGGTCCTGTCATATGGAATTCTATACCCTCATCAATACGGGACCTCCCATACCACTCCTTTAAAAAGGAATTATTCAGTCACCTTGTCTCACATTATAACTGATCCGCTTGTCTCCCACCAAATTTGTCTTTTGTTAGTATTTTATTATTATGCTGAGCTGAATTGAATTGATTGATCCCAACCAATTGCATCCAAATTTAAGACACAATATCTGTATTTGTTAATGCAGGGTGTGATCAGACCAGTTGACCCTACCCAGAGTCATATCGGTCACACCCTGTTCAATACCGTCAAGTTCATTTATTGTTGTTTCATGTGCCAATGTTGTTTTCTTTACGGTTGGACAAATCAATAAATCTCTCTCTCTCTCTCTCTACTTTTATAAACGAATATACTCACCAAATCCTTCGACCGCGAAGCAACGAAGAACGTGGGTCCACTGACTTCACTCAGACATGCCTATGCAATAAACAACGTCCGGGACACCCACCTTTCACTCCGAACACTCTATTTCAAAAGGCGCCAAAGGAAAGTTGGGAATGTGTACTTTCTGCGACGGCCGTCGAGGCCGTGTCAAATATGCGTGAAGTCAGTACAAAATGATGTAATTCGGTATGTACCGAATTTGTTACGCTAGTCCACAAAGGGATATGTTACTATTCTTTCTTTCGCTCGTTGGTGTCAAGGTTTGTGATACCCTCGTACATACCACCATTTGATTAGGGCTGAGGGCATTGTTTCCTTGAATCTAAATGATACATCACTTTTCCTACCATTGGCAGCAGTTGATTTTGGTGCATTGTTCACCTCCTCTATTCAAGACTTAAAATGCTGAATGACACAGTAATTCAGGTGGTAAAAAATCGTTGCTTGGGATTTTTGGTTGAGGGTGCCAAACAATTACTTCTCGGGCTGCCCGAAAATATACGACTTTGGAAATCCCTGTCATCTTTCAGACCTGTTGCTGTGTTGTCCCAATAAAAGCAACCCCTTTCTAGCTTGGCACTTGTTAAGCTCTACAAGGGTGATCTAGGGCTGCTAGACACCAAATAAAGAATGATGAAATTGATACAGTGGAATAATGATGGCGATACTACAGCAGAACAGCTATGACGTACAAAGATGCAAGTGGTTAGCGTGCTTTTGAAGAGCTGGCATTATTTGCTTTGGTAATCTTATCATTGCCTTTGAGCAATGCAGATGTTAAGCGAGCTTTCTCACAAGTCAACATCATCAAATCAAAGCTCCGAAATAGCATGACCAACAAAACACTTGCTGGAATATTGCATGTGCGATATGGCATGAGACGGCAAAATGTTTGCTGTACCGACTTCAAACCTACGAAATGCATGCTGGGGCGGTTTAATGAAAGCTTTATCAGGACACTGTGGATGTTGGACAGGAAAATGACATCGTTTCACATGTTAGGCCTATGTCTGAGTGAATTGTATTGTTAATAAACGGTAGCTTCACGTGCGCGTGTAAGGATGGATTTACTGATGAAGGAATCAATTGTGAAGGTGCGATTCTTTTTTATATTTCTCATGATATATTTTCAATGTCTTCCCACTGCATACCTACAAAATTTTCTCAAACAATGTCAGCAGATCGTCAAGTAAAATCGACAAAATTTGTGCCGCTGCTAGCTATTGAATTTAACGCTGCCGGTACTTTACGAATGCTCCTCCCACATTTGAGTAGATGCAGCATCTTCAACCTGTGCAGATTGTGTTCTTGGTGATACCAGTGTTGGGATGGAGTCTCTATATAGCCTACCCTCAGGCCTTTTAATATTCAGACGAGACTCTCGTCAACAGAGCAGAAATGAGCTTTTGGAAACAGAAAATCCTGAATATATCAGGGAAAAAATGCAGGGTAGGCATGACAAAGTTGAATTAAAGAATGTAAACATGGAACGGCAACGACCGATTTTGCAGCTTCGTTCCGCTTCGCTGAGGCTGGAGTGGAGAATTGTTTTGCGTAAGCGACTGTAGGATTTCTGGCAACCACAAAGTTATCTTCCAGAGCGCAGAATACGCTACGGATATTTTGGGTTGGTGATGATCTTTCGAATCAGGGAGCAAAATAGTAACGAAATTGTTTACCAACGGCTACCGGTACCATTTCATTGTTTTATCGATGATAATTGGCAAATGCCGTAATTCCTATACGCAAGGATGCTGGTCAATATTACTTACTATAAATGATCTGATACAAACAAATAATAACTTATTCGTATAGCCACAAATACAGAAGACAAATGCACTTTGCTAGGACTAAGAAAGGTTCCAGTGTCATACACCTGTGTGTATCATCTTTGGCGTGCAGTATCCACGTGCCGCCGATTCAATACTGGGACGACACCCTGCTCTTCAGTAAGACGTAACTTTGTCGATTATAAACATACATCCTTCATATTATTATATAACCTAAATATGTTCGTGCAGTACTTGGAATTAAGCACCGTACATTCTTCTCAATTTCCAGGTTAGTGCCAAACTTGAGATTACACCGACCAGAAGAGTACAGGACTTTTCAGAATTCGGATGAAACATGCTACAAACTCCTTGACCATGTCAGACTGTAAGAGACTTTTCGGGTTGACCATGTCAGACTGTAAGAGACTTTTCGGGCTTAAGACTGTAAGAGACTTTTCGGGCTACATAACTTTATTATATATTCAAGTAATATATTCATATCATATATATATTGAAAACCGAGGGTTTTCGGGGGCAATGGACGATTCTCACCGTTTTAGCGCTCCTAGTGGAAGAGTACAGGACTGTTCAGAATGCCGGATGAAATATGCTACAAACTCCTTGACCATGACAGACTGTAAGAGACTTTTCGGGCTACATAACTTTATTATATATTCAAGTAATATATTCATATCATATATATATTGAAAATCGAGGGTTTTCGGGGGCAATGGACGATTCTCACCGTTTTAGCGCTCCTAGTGGACGGTTGGCGGTGTTGATTTCGCCTCCATAAGGTTAGCATTTTGTGCTGTGCTATTCCAGTTGATTTCAGCTTCTGAAGAGCTGTTACTGCGAAGGTGCGAGCTGCTAGTTAATGGAACACTATATTGGTGACCGATTTCCTGTATTGGAACACTATTGGTGACCGATTTCCTGTAATATCAAGAGAAATCATGTCTCTACTTCTTCACGAGAAGTTTTACGAGAAGTTTTACAAGCCTAGCGTTTCGGCACCATATTTTTGCTCCACTGAACTGCACCATTGCTAAAATTAACAGAATCACTCACTACACGTAGTTGAACGTACCACCATCTCTGAATCTGCTTCAGCAACACATGGGTGCAAAATCGGCTTGATTTTTCGCAAAAAATTACTGTGTACTATAAATGAGCATATTATTCCTAATTTAGCATCAATACCCTAAACTGGCGCCACGTGAAAATGTACGACAAAATATAGTGCATCCAACTCCAAAACTGCCACCTGCGCGCATGAAGCACGAATCACCGACCGCCAACCATAGGCCAATATGGCGGGGCCTGAGAGAAAAAAATGATAATCGTCCATTTTCAGCAAATAGAGAATTTCAAACAAAAGTTGCATTCAACTACATTGCATCCATCCAAACGTGACGTCATTAAAACGAGAAAAAAATTGAGTACAGGCAAAATGCGAGCGCACCTGGTGGCCAATTTTAGATTAAGAAAAAGCTTTTGCTGGCATAAGCGCGGTTGATGGATCTTAACATATGTGGATTCAAGTGCGGACAAATGGTAAAGTGTGCGGCTTCCGCCCAAAATCGAGAAACTCTCGTCTTTATAGTTTTCGGCGCAAGTAACATGCTCAGCTAAATGCTTGCCAATGGCGGATATCATTGCCATGACCTGATTGTGTTATAAATTCCCGTAGATCAATTTCAGTAGCACGTTGCCGAGAATTCAATGTACGCGATCTAATAACGCGTCGAACATGTTGTTTGATGAGTTCCTGCAAGCGCTGAGTTCTTCCTACGTACCGACAATCACAGTTGTACTTGAATCCGTGAACTATATTGCTTTGTTGAGAAGCGGGAAGAATATCTTTGGGCATTGTAGGAAGTAATTGCTTGTATATATACAACGTTCGTTTTCGCGTTGTCTTAACAACGATTTACCGCGAAAATCAATTGTTTCTCAAAACGAGAAGATATGAGACCTGCCCACGGTAAATGTATGCATACATTCTCCTCTGTGTTGCGTTCGTTTTTTGGTGAATGGCTGACAGAGCTCTTGTTGATATGTTCGGGTAACCGTTATCAATTAAAAATTTGTGGATTCAATTTTAACATATCATCAATGCTCTCTGTACCAATGTTTCAAATGAATTCAGTTTGCGGCGGTTTGGGCTTACATGTTGTCCGGTAAATGTTAAATAACTGAAGTTACGATGCCACTACACCGTGTCTCCACAGGAACGGTAACGGGTTATCTCATATACCACTACTAAGCTGAAAAACCTTTGGCACATTTAAATTCAACTCACTCACGAATGCTGCAACAACACATTTGTGGAAGACCTCCTAATATAGTCGATGTAAAGAGATTCACGATAGTTTTTAGACAGCTTAATTTCCGCGTCCTCACGGCAGCAAGTTCAGATAAGAAGGAAGCATGCATTGTCGTGGGCCCACCAAGTGTCCATTTCACATAGTCGGAGCTAGACACTTGGCGGCCCTAGAAATAACAGTACCATCACAATAGTACACTATAACAATCATCACATACACCCGTAATGGGTGGGCTGGGCTGTCACACATTTACCGTCTGCCTATATCTCGACCAGCAAGTCCATATGAAGGAAGAATAGCTCATTGCCGTCTACTCCTACAGTTGGGTAGAAAGCGATAAAATCCCCATCCAAAACTCTATTTGTGATACCAGTATAGAGTCATCCAGACTCGGGAGATTTTCATAGTCAAGAAATTGGGAACATTCATACCTCTTACAAAAAACTTTAGCATCTGAGTTGCAAGCATCTGAGTTGCAATCTGTGATGACGACTTCGACAAGGTGTTGTAGCATACCTCATCAAAATCGACATATCCCGCAATATCTCCAGTGGAAGAACGAAATGCAATATCCTCTGCAAATAATATAAATTGTGTGAAATACATTTATAAGATTGACAGCTCTTACTTCGAATGAACATTTAATCCACAGCTGCCACCACCCTTTTATCACATTCCATCTCAGATTTAGTTATCGCCATCCGCAGTCGTTCAGCAACACTTGCTTGAAAGCCACAGCTAGCTCTCCCATATCCTTGCCTTTTATGTCTTCTCAGTGTTCGATATGAAGGCAATAACACGATGCGCTGCAGGTGCCTATACGCAGAGGCTGACTTGGCATACAGCACAAGACAATATCTGCAGTAAAGTACCAACAATGCTCAATTGACAAGCTTAAATGTGCATTTCAAAAAAGGCACCTAATGACTGAAGGTGGATATCTTCGTCCAAATTTCGAGCACTCAGGGAGTGCTCGTCGATTTGTCAACCATTGTTTCAAGTATTCATCATCATCGGAGCAATTCTGAATCATTCTCTCCATTTCATGTGACACTTGAAGCCCTGAATCTTTTAATTCATTGACCAAATCAGGCATCCTATATTCATTAAATCAAGATTGAGTAATATATACCCCAGTGGTTTCCAGCCACACTGATATATTTTTACTTTTTTCTATATCCAATAACTGCAGTTTGAAGCCTCTCTTTTGAAACAGTTGTAACTACTACCCGGGAACTCGACTTGCTGTTTTCCAATCTACATAATTCACGAATTTGTGAGTCTTCTTGCTTCACTTTGAGCTTCGTACATTGATGACAAGGAGACCCAGTTCAAGATGCTGCAGCACAGACTTTGCTGTAAAACCTGAAATCACCCATTAATTAATGGATAGTTGCAGACACTTTTTTAAGCTTCAGTTTTTCTGCCATCTTTTGCACTTATGTCCATCATCCAACACTTACTTTGATCATAGCCAGGACAAGGTATGACATAACACAAAACATTCAAATAATGGTTGATTGAATCAATAGGGTCCGTCAAGCAAAATCAGTATATCTGCTAGTGGCGCTAGACTTGAGTTGTTAACTTCTACTAGAGAACATACTGGGAGCTTTTGACAATCGATCAGTACCAGGAGTCGTCTTTGTATTTTGGTTGATGAGGATTGTAAGCCCTCAACGGAGGTATGCCGTGGTACTGCTGTTTTCCCAGATTTAATAGTACATCCTAGGGTCACATGTTTCCCACTGACATGGATTTACAGTTGAAGTGGCGAGTAGCGATTAGGAGAAATGTGGAGACCTGACTTGGATCGCGACCGCATTTGTAGTAGTCATTTTATAGAAGAAGATTACGTGTAGCCAACTGGATTACTCAGCAAGCGCTGTTACAGAAAGTTGAAAAATGCCGTCCCGTCCGTTTTTTCAATTTAGCACACCGGTATCTAAGCTACCATCTGCTAGAACAGAGAAAATGGTTTCTTGGAGAAGTATTTTTTAACCGTTGATTTGGAGGATGAATTTTAACCGTTGATTTGGAGGATGAATGTCAGCACCAGAATATCGCTGAACAAGAGACGGTCGAGAGAGGGAATTTTCTTGATTGCGCAAGCGTAAAAAGTAAATGTGATGTAGCTTACAAGGTGCAAGAAGATTCCACACAGCACACCGGTAATTTCCTATGTTACATTTTTTCGCAGGTCTATGTAAATTGCTCTCATACCCCTGAGTATGCGCGACGCTACTTGTGTTAACACTGCACTCCAGACTGCTAAAAAGAAATCTTAGGCCTTGAATGCTGCCTCGCTCCGCTAATTCAGAAACAACAGGTAAACAAAACAATAGTTTTATAACATATAACCAATCCTAAGAAAGTAACTTTTTTGAGAAGAATTTCATCCAATGATTTTCTTTAAATGTGAACTAATGGCAATGAAATATATTTCTCTAAGAAGTGTTTATCAAATTTAATATTTTCTGTAAATAAATTTTTGAAAGTGTAAACATTAAAATAAAATATTTTCTAGTTGTTAATCCAAGTTAGCCTTTATTTGTGGTTTCTTTTCAAGTCACTTTTCTGATTTTTGATCACAAGAAAGGGGAATAAATTGATTGAAGCTGCTGTGATATGGCTATTTCGGCCATTGTATGGGCATGTCACTTCAACAAGGCCGTCGGGTGAAATTTGCGCTTGGAAATTCGGGATTAATAAAGAGTCCACATTGGGCTGCCTCTATGCCGGTTACAGTCGTGAAAGCTTCAATTGCCGTATGTTCGCATGCTCTACCATGTAAATAGCTGGTGAGCATAAACTTTTGAAGGCAAGAATATTCTCACACAGTAACTCAATATTTATCCTGTTTGTTGCCTTTATAACCTCCCTAAATCGCGATGCACTCTCCACTCTCTGTCGTGGTGCCATTTGTTGCATTCACTCTGTGTCTGTAGTAATGTTGTTTCTTGAATACGTTGCGCTTCCTCATCAGTTATAGAGAATAAATGAGTCAATGACAGTCTATCATGAGAGTTCAGATTGCCTGGTTATTTCTGTTTGCATTGTGAATTTATCCTTTACTCTTTCAGATTGAAAGACCGAATCAATACCAAAATGCTTCAGAGTGATTCTGGGACGTTCGCGATCGTGAAAAAGCTCTGATACCTGAGTATAATTTCTGGGACCGATGAAATGTCTAAAGTTTCCCAGTGCAGGATGTTGTGACCTTTCGAGGAAAGCGTAGACGAATTTGCTTGATAGAGCTTTCTAGGTTTTTATTAACTGAAATTCGGCTACAATCTAAACGGAACTAAGACATGCACCTTCAAGCATACAGACATAAGCAACTGAGGTAAAAACAGAATGAACAGAGCGAAGTAAACTAATTACAGTAATCAGTAATCAACCACGTGTCTTTAACAATCACCACATTCGCCCCCACCAAGAAAAATAGGGACTCGCTTCTACGAGGTCCCATGCCCGTAACGTTCGGGAGCGCGCCTTATGCGCGTGGATCGGCGTAGCGGACGTTCCTCTGCATCTCCGCTGCTACTGGACTGCGCGGCTTCATCGCGACTCGGAGAATGCGGTTCACAAGCAGCGTCATCTCTCTCGCCTCTGGAGGACGTCGTAACTTCATCGGGAGTCCTCTTTAACTGAATCGCTGCTCGGGGAAACCTCTTCCTGCGTTCCTTCACGCGCCCCTGATGGCTTCTCAGAAACAGGGTAGGGTGCGAGATCCTTAACCGAAACCGTGGATTCGACGCCGTTTCTGTGTCGTATTAAAGCGTATTTGGGGTTAGCATCCAACAGTTCTACCTCGTTCACAAGCGGGTCGCCTTTGTTCCGCACAAAATTTCGCAGAAGCACGGTGCCGCCTTGAAGAAGCCAGTCGGGAATAGAGTCGCCTAGCATTGCTCTCCTCTCAAATTGGAAAAACCTGTCATGAGGAGAACAATTAGTCGTCGTACATAAGAGAGACCTAATGGAATGCAGGGCATCCGGCAAAACTGATTCACAATGTTTCTCGGTCAATCTCCGACTTTCTAAAAGCAATTTAACAGATTTCCACAGAGTCTGGTTGAGCCTCTCGCATTGCGAATTGCCCGTCGGGTGATAGGGAGTCGACTTGCTGGTGGCAACACGCTTGCGTGTAAGGAAATCAGTGATTTCTTTAGATAGAAATGATGCACCCCTGTCACTATGTACATATTCCGGTACACCGACAAGCGAAAACAGTTTTGAAAGACAATTGATGACGGTAGACGAGGTCATGTCGCGACAAGGATAAGCAAATGGGAAACGACTGTATTCGTCGATGATAACAAGTACGAACTTCCTCGGTCCATCAACGGGACCTTTGAAATCGACGCTAATACGTTCCCATGGTCGAGTAGCTTTTATCAACTTGTTCGCTTGATTTGACCTGAAAAACCGAGGCTTCAATTTTGCACATATTTGACAATTCGCACAAGTTCGTTTAACATCCTCCATAGAAAAGGGGAGGTTCTTGGATCGGACAAAGTGATCAAGACGTCGAATTCCAGGGTGACTCAGCGCTTCATGTATCTCTTGAAGGCTCATTTGTGGTTGGCCCAGAGTCGAACAACACACACGAGACAAAGTATCAGGTCCGATATTCTCGGATCCAGGGCGGTGAATGATTTGATACTTTAGCGGACTTAAGTCGAGTTTCCACAGAGTGAGCTTCGCATTTTTAATCTTACTCGGATGATCTTTGCGGAAAATGAAAGACAGTGCCTTTTGGTCCGTGATCAATTTAAATTCATTTCAAGAGATAACCCCATTTTCGAATAGACTCGACGATGGCCAGTGCTTCTTTTTCTACAGCGGGGTATTTCATTTCACATTTTGATAGTGTTCGAGACATGAACGCAACGGGCCTGCCCTTTTGGCTTAGAATAGAGGCTATCGCGACGTCGGGAGCATCGCATTCAACTTGAAACGGTTCGTCATCATAGATGCAGCTCAAACAAGCACGAAGTAGATTCTGTTTTAACGTTTCAAACGCATTTATCTGCTTATCAAGCAAGGGGAACACGACATTTCCACATAAGGGTTTTACTTTATCGGAGAAGGAGGGAGTCCATTTTGAATAGTACGAAAACATCCCCAAACAGCGTTTTAGACTACGAGTATCGCTTGGAACCGGCATTTGCGTCAACGGTCGCAAACGATCTGGATCGGGTCGAATATCATTGTGGGATATCAGATGGCCGAGCAGTGAGAGCTTCGAAACCCCAAAAGCGCATTTATTTTCATTTAGCGTTAGGCCTGTTGAATCGACGGCCGACATGAACGAAGAGAGCCTCTCATCGTGCTCTTTTTGATTCCTTCCGTATATAGTTACATCATCTAAATAAGCTATCGTGCCTTTCAGGTGATTGTCTGCTATGAACTTGTCAATGAAACGCTGGAATGCAGCGACCCCATTGGTGATGCCGAAGGGTAGGCGACGAAATTGATACAGGCGACCATCAGCTTCAAATGCCGTGAAGGGTCTGTCAGCCGGAGAGAGCGGCACCTGGTGATAGGCAGACTTAAGATCTATCGTGCTATAAACAACACCTTTTGCAACTTCGTTGACAATATCGCAACTTCGTTGACAATATCGTCAATTTTCGGTAACGGATAAGCGTCCAGAGGGGTGTATCGATTTATCGTTCGCGAGTAATCAATCACTAACCTTTTCTTATGGCGAAGGTCCTTTGTTACCAAAACTTGAGCTCGCCAAGGAGATACCGACTGCTCTATAACGCCTTCGTCGAGGAGTTTCGAGACCTCGCTACGCACGAAAGATCGATCCTCTGAGCTATATTTTCTCGACTTCACAGCTACAGGTTTCACACCTGGATCGCAGAACTTGAATATTTCAGGCGGCTCCTTTACTTTGGCAGCAGCTGGCAGCAGCTACAGCACAATGCTTGCGTCCTATCACGAGATCTCATTTCGCTTCACCGAAGTTAAAGATGACTCTTTTATGCTGCTTGAGGAATTCCAAGCCGATAATTATGTCGGCGCACAATTCATCCACGACGCAAAATTGAGTTACGCCGTAATCGTTATCTTCAATACGAAGTGTCGCGTTTACGTGACCAATAACCCGAGCAGAAGAAGATGTTGATGCAAGGGTAATGGTATAGTCCCGAGGAGTAAGAACGAGATTGAGAATTTTGGCGAATGATGAGCTAATGTAGCATTCGTACGCGCCTGAATCTACCAGTACTTCAACCAACTTCTCAGCAACAAGGACTTCTAACGCCGATCTCTTCAAAGATCCGGGTACACCGGCCAGCATTGCCAAATTGAATTTGCAAACTTTGGCGAAATGACCCCGTCGGCCACATCTCGAGCATTCGCTGTTTCGAGCAGGGCAGAACTTGCGGAGCATAGTATGAAAACCGCCACAAAATAAACACGTTTTCCTTTCAGAAGACTTACTCTGTAAAGCAGCCAATTCGGAACTGTGGGACAATGCAGGCGATTGTTCTGGCGGGTGTGAATTCTTCTGCAGTTCCTGATTTCCCGAAACCATGTTAGCGGTGGGAGAAATTTCATAGGACGAGGAAAATGCGTGTGCCCGTTCAAGAGAGTCGGCTATCTGCATGGCTTTTTCGAGCGTCAACTCATCATGTTCAAGAAGACGCAATCTAATACCAGATGAGCGCAAGCCTGTAATTAGGGCATCTCGTATGGCCTCCATCTTGTGCTCTTCTGCACTAACAGCTTCGAAATTGCAATCGCGCGATAGAGCGATCAACTTTTGAGAGAACTCGGCGACAGTCTCGCTAGAGTCTTGCTTAGCAGTTGCTAGTAAATGTCTAGCATACATGATATTCTTTTTCTTCCGGTATAACTTGGTTAGGTGCGCCATGGCCGATTCGAATGTGCCACGATCTTCGATTAGAGAGTATACGCTTGGCGATATATAACCAGTAGGGTTGTCCAAAATTTGGAAAATCTCAAAAAGTCTCCGTGATTGTGTCTCTCATTCTATAGATTATTGATAAAAAACAACAGATTATTGATAAAAAACAACAATTAGCCTGAAAGAAGCTTACAGGTAGGCCGTTAAGATTTCGTCCAAAGCGTTTGAAAGTAGCTGCTCAAGAATGGGCGTGCCACTGACCATAGAACGGCGAGAAGACCAGTAATCAAAAAACCACGGCTCTTGATTGGCTAATCGGCTATGCTTCAATGACCATGGCAGCAGCAGCTTGCTGATGAGGTGTTCAAGAAGTCTGCTACCGGCGGGGATTCTGAGTGCGCAGTGTTAGTAGTTTGGCAGGTGATGATTTAAGATCAATTCAGGACATGTTGAGGTACGAAATACATGATGAACAAACAACACCTGCTTCACAGAAGCTGTTACAGCATGACTGCTTTATTGTGAAGGAAACGGCTGAAGCCTGCATGTCGTGTTTTGATCGAGAGAAAGCAAAGGCGCTTATCCAAGTGTTGAGCGAATTCACCGTTTCAGTACGGATCCACCATCAGTGAATACAAATATATAAAGCTTAACAATGACACTATACTTTGTGTGATCTTATTGGACCCAAGTTGTAGTATATAGTCGAAGTATTGAAGGTTCTAGGGATCGACTGAATCGGCCGGTTATGCTTGGCAGTTATACTTACAGCAAATTGAATTCACTTATAAGAGTTGTCAAAGTCCTTAATGATGCTGCAGAAAAGAGGTGTAAGGTAAGCACAGGCTATGCTGAATATGATATCCAAACTATGCTGGATACTATATGCAGCATAGTCTGTGCTTTTCTTTGCACCTCTTTTCTGTGGGATCAATAAAGACTTTGACATACCATATCCAGCACAGCCTGTGCTAGTGTGCATACATTATCACCTCTTTTCTGCGTTATCATTAAGGACTTTAACAACGCCTACAAGTGCATTCAATTTGTTGTAAGCATCTGATAAGTGCCAAGCATAACCGGCTGATTCCGCCGATCCCTTGAGCATTCAAAACGTCACCTATATACTACAGCTTCAGCCCAATAAGATCACACAAAGTGTAGTGTCATTGTTAAGCTTTACATATTTGTATTCACTGATGGTGGATCCGTACTGAAACGGTGAATTCGCTCAACACTTGCATAAGCGCCTTTGCTTTCTCTCGATCAAAACACGACATGTAGGCTTCAGCCGTTTCCTTCACAATAAAGCAGTCATGCTGTAAAAGCTCCTGAAGCAGGTGTTGTTTGTTCATCATGTATTTCGTACCTCAACATGTCCTGAATTGATCTTAAATCATCACCTGCCAGACTACTAACAATGCGCACTCAGAATCCCCGCTGGTAGCAGACTACTTGAACACCTAATCAACAAGCTGCTGCTGCCATGGTCATTGAAGCATAGCCGTTTAGCCAATCAAGAGCCGTGGTTTTTTGATTACTAGTCTTCTCGTCGTTCTATGGTCAGTGGCACGCCCATTCTTGAGCAGCTATTTTCAAACGCTTTGGACGAAATCTTAACGGCTTTCCTGTAAGCTTCTTTCAGGCTAATTGTTGTTTTTTATCAATCATCTATAGAATGAGACACAATCACGACGACTTTTTGAGATTTTCCAAATTTTGGACAACCCTAATAACCAGTCAAAATAGCCAACTTATCGACAACTACGTCGCTGCAGCCACTGCTAGATGGTTGTCCAGTGTCTGTGCCGCTGGTCGGTGGCAAAGAAGACTCTACAGCCGATATGAAACTTGTCAACATTTTGTCCCAGTGGTTGAACACTTTCAAAGAATCTTGAGAGCTTGGTAACAATTCTAGAACCGGCACGCGGATATACTTCTCTTGCTCTCTTGCGAAAAAGCCATTCCAGAGTCGATTGTATCAATAACAGTTAATAAAATTGTTGTGACCTTTCGAGGAAAGCGTAGACGAATTTGCTTGATAGAGCTTTCTAGGTTTTTATGAACTGAAATTCGGCTACAATCTAAACGGAACTAAGACATGCACTTCCAAGCATACAGACATAAGCAACTGAGGTAAAAACAGAATGAACAGAGCGAAGTAAACTAATTACAGTAATCAGTAATCAACCAAGTGTCTTTAACAATCACCACACAGGACTCATCAATGAAGAGTCGACCATGCTCCGTGTACTCAGCAACCATGAGGCAAAGTGATGCCAAATGCTTACAAGACCCTGTAGGTCCTTTTCATCTAGGGCACTCACATCCCACATTTAGAATGACTCCATCTCGTGCCATTCTGGCCAGGATTTGTCTCTTCATTTCAGCAGCAACAATGCCACTGAAAAAAACATCTGTCCCAATGGTCAATGCTGAACATGCCTTCCCATTAAATGCAGAAACCATGGCTTTTCCATTTTCAATAGCTTTTACGTCCCCAACTATCCTTTCCCTTTCGTATCTCATAATGAAATAAGTTTCCACGATTTTCGTTGTAATTTTTGGTAAAAAATCTGTCTCTATAAGGCTTTGATAACCATCCTTTGACGATACCAATGGTTGACGATACCAATGGTTGAGCGGTTTCTTAGTTCGCAGATGTTGACTGAGCGGTGGTTTGAAACTGGAAATTGCAGTTTCTATCATATGCGCCGAGTCTGAGAATAAAGAAAGATAAGCAGTATGGATGATTTGGAGTTCAGTATCAGTTTTATTTAAAATTTCATCATCATTTCAAAACAATAGAAGAATGCAATGCAATAAAAAAGATAGCAAGGTGTCGAAGCGACTTAGAGAACGGTAGTCCTCGAAATCAGACACCCACACTGAATGAAAAGTAGAAGAATCTTCTCTACTAAACCTTGAGTCGAGGAGCCGTTACTAAGTATTTTGCAATCTGGTGTGGCAATTGTAATTTAATGAAGTTTTTTCATACATATGAGATATCATTCAAGACGTAATTTCTGGTGCTGAGCTGCGATTACGTCTATTCACATTCACAAAATATATCCATTTTTTCTAACTATGAATCATCAAATGTTAATTGAAATAAAAATTGATTAGTTATCAAATATCCAGACTTATTTGTCAACAAATGCTGTGCCGAGTTTCAGGGATTATGATTGATTGCATTCCACGTCACTTTCCAGATATTCCAGATATTGCTGCCTGAGTGTCGGTTGGTGACACAAACGCATCACTGCAATTGAGGTAAAAATGTAAGATGGACTATAACTTACATCGTTCGACGTCTTTGGGATACTAACATGACATCTCAGCAATTTGCATCGTCTTTTCCTGCCCAGAACTGTGTGATCCATCTTTGGGAGTATGGTCGTCACACGCAAGGAACAAGACGGATACAAAAAATATCGAGCTCAAGTGTGAAATGACAAGACGAACGTTTTGTGATTTTGTTAGCAAATGGTGCATATTCCAGCACGCCAAATGTTCACTACCCCTGTTTCTGTAAGAATAAGTCGGTGTCATGAACAGTCTTTTTCGTCATGAGTAATCTTTTTTCAAACTGCCAAATATATTGTTGTTGACCGCTTGTATTCCACGTAACTGTCCCTCTTATATCCCATACGTTCACCAGTACCACAAATTTGTTGGTGAATTCGCGCATAGGCGTATCGGAGTCAATTGACGCTAATTTTTGTGTAGTCATATCATATCGGCTTTCAAGTTTCGGAATTGTGTGTGACGTGATCGGCTTCGTTGAGCGTAGCTCAAACGTACCTGACCATAACCTCAATTAAAACCAATGACAGCTTCACGCATTTACCAGTTACTCTTCATTCAGGGACATCTTCTTATAAGTGCTATCTTCCCAGGGACATCTTCTTATAAGTGCTAAGTTCGGTATCACTCAATATCTAGAATCAGTGTTTGGGTGGTACGGCGGAATTATAACATTTCAAATAGAAATATAGGCCCAATTAGGATTATTGCCATTGATGAAACTTGGAAGTTTCGGCACAAATTAAACTCGTCCCTAGTTCAAGAAAAATCATTTCTCTCAAGCGGCTTCGCGCCTCCCCTCAGATGCTTTCACACCCCTCAGCTCGGGAACCGCATTGCAGAACTGAGCAGAGGAAGAATGAGCAATAACTTCTAAGGTCATAGATGATGCTGGGTGCTCACTGCTAACACTCAGTCATCAATCAGATGTCAACTGGAGCAAGAGGGAGGACGTCAGTAGACAGGCCCACGGGAACCGCATTGGTGAACTGAGCAGAGGAAGAATGAGCAACAACGCTGGGTGCCCACTGCTCACATTCAGTCAGATGTCAACCGGAGCACGAGGGAGGACGTGAGTAGACATGTAGGTACCGTTCACAGAGACCTTACGAAGACACATATGAAGCGAGATGCAGGGGTCATTGAACCTAAAATAGTTTGAGGAAATGAATCCATTCGTCAAAGATAGAGAAAGGGGGTTGATCGTGTATTCCTGAACTTGATTCACAAGTACGGATGAGGACGTAGTCGAAATGCTGAGGGGCAGCTGAAGTTAGGATGACCATGCAGATCAACCAGGATGAAAAGTCAGTGACGTCGACCACGGTTGTCATATCCCAGGTGAAAGCCCTGTGTCATCGCTAAGAAAATGTCCTGAGTTAACGACATTGACTAATTGAATTTGTTAAACCACCGACTGATCATTTTCATCCAACGGGATATGGCAGTTGGGACAAATTTCCAGTGAGTTTACTCCTTCCCCGTTGTCCTTGTACAGCAACAAAGATCAGAAGATGAACAAGGCAGAATTTTCAAATACAACCATGAAGGCCTGAACTTTACTTGACTAACCAACCATGCTGTACCCTCGTAATTGATGGTGGATGGCTTCTGTACATGGTGAAGTGGGAACAACGTCGGACATGACAGGCAATTACCTGAGCTACGTGCAATATCTGGGCTGTTGCTTACAGAATGACATTATGGTATTTGATGGTCACAGCAGTTCACCAAAAGATACATGTTCTCAAGGAAGACAGCAGCAGGAGGGATCAAACCTGAGACACTACGTGGAACCTATCAGAGGGTGCAGGTGCACAACGTTCACTCCGCCCGCACCAGCAGACCCGGGATTTGATTCTTTCACAGAACATGTCTCTGAACCCTAGCGATGACGGATGGACAATAGGCGTATATGGATATGAGCCAGATCCAGTACTGGAACCCATGGCTCCTCATGAGCGACTGCAGTTCACAAGCTGCAATTGTCAAAAAGATTGCAACAAAAGATGCAACTGCAAGAAGAATGGGATCACGTGTGTTTCGGCCTGTGGAGCATGTAAAGGCCTTACATGCAAAAACTGCAGTCACCATGATATTGAGTCTGCAGAAGGCATGGGCAATGCCTGTTGAAATGTCTGACATTTTGCATGAGAAATAACTCTTCAGTAAACACAGCTGTGTGAAGTAACGGCAATTTTGAGCATAAATATAGAAGTGGGTGTGGTGTTTTTCACAAAGCAGACAGAGCCTGTAGTGAAATATAAGTGTTTACAATCAATTGAGAATTATGAAAAGCCAATAATAAACCCGTACTAAGTTACGTATGGGCGATAAATGTATTTTTTTTTTTTTTTTAGATTTGTTTTAAATTCGTCAAATTTAACTTAATAGCTTTTTTGGGGGTTTCCCACAAGAGTTTAACACGTGTTATTACACACCCTAACAAAGATATTGTTAAAGGAATTTATTGGTATCAATATTTCACAGATTTTCATAAGTTTCCCTTACCACTATGACAGCAAAGATCGAACATCCTAATGTGTCACATCACTACCGCCCGGCAGCATTATTGTGTTTACACTTCAGTCACAATTAAAAGTCAGTGACATTGACTAGGTCTAAGTTCACACACAGGTCGGAGTTTTCAGATAAATGGACTGAAAGGCAAGTAGTGACGAGAATGCCAATGCTAAACCATTATACTCATGTGACACGCGATTTAAGAATTGCATTGCAAATATGAGGTCGCATTGCCATAACTTCAGACTTGTAAGATTAAAAAGAGATTAATTTGTGACCTAGTTATTCAACTGACGGTTCTGCGGGTATACACTTTTCGGTATCGCAGACCTTTCTCTTGACGTCTCTTCGACAACGCACAGAGATTATTCATATGATCCACTATAGCGACTTTGCTGACCGGAATGTCATCCAGATAAAAATCCACGCCTTCTAAACCGGCTGATTCATGATTTCCTGGTCCTGACGAGATGGCAATTTTCAATTTCAACAATACTTCACGATGTGTGCTGAAAGCAAGATGTTTTTACTTTCTTCGCTTAATTGAAATTGGTCATATGCATCAGAAAAGTCAATATTCGTACAGAAATATCCATCACCCCAATCTCTGTCTCAGCTCTTCCTCTTCTAGTTGAGGATTGATTTGTGGATTAACTGCAACATAATTATCCTATCACACAAATCTTTCCCAATTTAAGACCAGAAAATAATCGTTTATAAATGGGACAACTCATCGCGGATAGCAAACGGCACTGCATGATACTTGGAATTTGGTCGATTTGAAGTAACAAAAATGTGACTTGAAATCAACCAAATTCTGATTTGACAAGTTCCAAAGCGACGTCATCTGTAGCGGTCCGAAACTGGACCATCCTGCCAGACAAATCTTGCGACGGGTCTGTTCTGCTCTGAACCTATTTGAAAGTACGTGCTTATTTCCCAAGTGCGTAGCATGGGAGCATAAGTGACGTGAAGCTTATCCGCGTCATATAACACTACACTCGCGGGTTCGAAACAAACGCTGTTCGACTTCGTTTTTTCAGAGGTTCGCGAATAAAGTGTGATGGCTCGATGCCGTCCGAGATTTTGTTAACTACTATTTATCATAGGGTTGCCATACGTCCGGACATGTCCGGAATTTCACTGAAAAATCTGCGTCCGGGAGGAATTTCTAAAACATGCCCAAATGTCCGGAATTTTGAAGGCTTCAAGCATGCTCGATTTTTTTTCGTATATCAACATAAACAGTATTATTTTGAAGCAGATTTACGCTATTCAAAATTTTTCTTCGCGCTGCGCGCGAGTGAATGCAACGTGTAATGATGTTAGTATGGGCACCTGGCACTAATCTCGCCGAAAATGCAATCAAAATAAATATAAATAACCATCACTTACTGAAATAAGTCTGATTGTAACCGCAATTATTAGATATAACGGTATATTCCTAGAGTTGGTCAAGGTCGATTGGATGCTTATCGGTCACAGACAGGGGTTCAAAATCTTGCGATCGTTCGCCTTTATCTGGGGATCGCGATGATGTTGGACGTTATCGGCTTCCTAGACCGTTAGATAAGTTTGGGCAAGCTGAATTTTTTTAGTAATCCACTTATCCATTTTCAAATGGGAAATGAGGTCGCGACCATAAAAGACTGGAAATCACCGGATGTGCAACCTGTTGGTGCATTTTACAATAGCCTAATATATGGAAGAATCAATATTAGGGCAATTCCCTGCACAGACAACCGATGTTCCCACCACTACCTCTTCAAATCTCCTGAAATTTGGTACACGCACAGATGAGCCAATTCCAAACAGGATTAACTTTATTTTATGAAAATTGGACTTTTGGGTCAAAAGTTACGTCACTTTGAAAATTGATAATTTTGAAAATTGATAATTTTCTGCTCATTTCGGGTCTGCACTTTTAGGTTTTATCAATGCAATATTCAAGAAGGTGTAGCTAGATGTTAGACGACAGTTGAGATACGGCACTTGGATTTATCTGAAGCTTGTCTGATCGTCTATATTTCCAAGTGAAATTTAATACCCTGTAGGTTAGGGTCAAAGGTTAAATTGAGGGGGAATTTGGTCAATGGTCTAAAACCAGTCAGGCGTTACGCGATTTAAACTGCGGATTGTTCAAAAACATATTAAAATATTTTGGAAAATTGGGTCTTAAATGAAAGTTTGCTTCAAGGGGACATCGTTCATAGCTGTTTGATTTTGGTTTTTAAACTGTAAAGTGATGAAATTGCAGTTTCAAGAGCACACTTCATTTGCACATGGAAATTCAGTAGCAGTAGGGTGTGTTCGGACATCGAGTCTGGGGTGTGTGTGGATATAATGTCTGGGGTGTGTCCCGACATCATATCTTGGGTGTGTTCGGACTGTGTTGCCATTCGAACATCATGTCTGGGGTGAGTTCGGACTGTTTTGCCCCTCGGACATCGTGTCGGGGGTGTTTTCGGAAATCATGTCTTTGGTGCGTTCAGACAGTTTTGCAACTCGGACATCGGGCCGACGGTGTGCGGAATGTGTTGCCATTCGGACATCGTGTCTAGGACGTGTTCGGACATCATGTTAGGGGTATTTCAGGACTGTGTTGCTACTCGAACATCGTGTCTGAGGAGGGGGGGGGAGTGTTCAGACAATCATGCCTGGGGTGTGTTAGGACTGTGTTGTGACTCTGACATAGTATCTGGGATATGGTTGTGTTGCGCCAGACATCACTCAGACCTGATATCTGCACACTAATCTGGACATGCTCCGGAGCTGATGCCTGCGCACTAAATGCCCCCAGGCATTGTCCGATACGGATATCTGCGCACTTAATGGACACCGACATACGTCAGATGTGATACCCACGTCCTAAACGACGCATGACCTATATATGACCTCCATATTTGCGATTTTTGCTGATATCTGCGAGAGCTGGGTATATTCACAGTAGTGTTAACAGAGTATATCCACGTCCACAGTAGTGATAGCTGAGTATAGCTGAGTATATCCATAGCTATCACTACTGTGGATATACTCACCTCAGCTATCACAGATATCACTACTGAGTATGTGGAAATACTCAGCTATCGCTACAGTGGATATACTCATCTATCTCAGATATCACAATAAAAACGCAAATATAGAGATCATATACAGGTCACACGTCGCTTTGTACGCGGGCATCACGTCTGACGCATGTCTATGTCTATTAAGTGCGTCGATATCCGGTTTGGACCATGCCTGGGCGTATTTAGCGCACAGGTATCAGCTCCGGAGCATGTCCGGATAAAGATAGTGCGCAGATATTAGGTCTGAGGTGTGTTCGGACTGTTTTGCAACTCGGACATCGTGTCTTGGGTGTGTTCGGACTGTGTTGCTACTCGGACATCTTGTCATCTGACATCGTATCTGGGGTGAGTTTGGGCTGCGTTGTTACTCGGACATCGTGTCTGGAAGGTGTTCGGACATCATGCCTGGGATGTGTTCGGACTGTGTTGCTACTCGGACATCTTGTCTGGGATATGTTTGTGATGCGCCAAACATCCCTCAGACCTGATATCTGCCCACTATTTTAATCTGAACATGCGTCGTAGCCGATACCTGCGCACCAAATACCCTCAGGCATAGTCCGGACCTGATATCTGCGGGCTTAATGGACACATACATGCGTCAGACGTGATACCCGCGTTCTAAACGACATTTGACCTATATATGACCTCTGTATTTGCGGTTTTTGCTGATATCTGCGATAGCTGAGTATATCTACGGCAGTGATAGCTGAGTATATCCATATCCACAGTTGTGATATCTGTGATAGCTGAGTATATCCACAGTAATGATAGCTGTGGATGTACTCAGCTATCACTACTGTGAATGTGGATGAACTCAGCTACCACTACTGTGGATATACCCAGCTATCGCAGATATCAGCAAAAACGCGTCGTTTAGGACGCGGGTATCACGTCTGACACATGTCTGTTTCCATTAAGCACGCATATATCCGGTTCGGACAAGGCCTGGGGGTATTTACTGCGCAGGTATCAGCTCCGGAGCATGTCCAGATGAAAATAGTGAGCAGACATCAGGTCTGAGAGATGTCTGGCGCAACACAAACATATCCCAGATACTATGTCATAGTGACAACACATTCCTAATACGCCCCAGGCTTGATTGTCCGAACACCCCCCCCCCTCAGACACGATGTCCAAGTGGCAACACAGTCCTAACACACCCATGACATGATGTCCGAACACGCCCTAGACACGATGTCCGAATGGCAACACATTCCGAACACGCCCGATGTCCGAGTTGCAAAATGGTCCGAACGCACCCCAGACACGATGTCCGAGGGGCAAAACAGTCCGAACTCACCCCAGACACGATGTTCGAATGGCAACACAGTCCGAACACACCCAAGACATGATGTCGGAACTCACCCAAGACATGATGTCCACACACACCCCAGACTCGATGTCCGAATACACCCTACTACTACTGAATTTTCATGTGCAAATGAAGTGTGCTCTTGAAACTGCAATTTCATCACTTTACAGTTTAAAAACTAAAATTAAACAGCTATGAACGAAGTCCCCTTGAAGCAAACTTTCATTTAAGACCCAATTTTCCAAAATATTTTAATATGTTTTTGAGCAATCCGCAGTCTAAATCGCGTAACGCCCGACTGATTTTAGACCATTGACCAAATTCCCCCTCAACCTTTGACCCTAACCTACAGGGTATTAAATTTCACTTGGAAATATAAACGATCAGACAAGCTTCAGATAAATCCAAGTGCCGTATCTCAACTGTCGTCTAACATCTAGCTACACCTTCTTGAATATTGCATTGATAAAACCTAAAAGTGCAGACCCGAAATGAGCAGAAAATTGTCAATTTTCAAAGTGACGTAACTTTTGACCCAAAAGTCCAATTTTTTATAAAATAAAGTTAATCATGTTTGGAATTAGCTCATCTGTGCGTGTACCAAATTTCAGGAGATTTGAAAAGGTAGTGATGGGAACATCGGTTGTCTGTGCAGGGAATTGCCCATTATTGAGAGAATTCATACATAAAATTTAACAGCCAAATGCATATAAAGTGCCAAATGCATATAAAGTGCCCAACAAGTAACATCGACTACCCTATGGTGGCCCCAAGATCAGTACTTTTTTGGACGGAATGGGGGAGGGGAGAAAAATGTTCTTTCGGACCTGATTAAAACACTTGAACAGATAACCGCACCAACCGCAGGACTCTCAAACACAATCCTGACAGGCCAGACACGGCCCGCCAGATAATATCATCCGGCCCGTAGAGGAATCTATTGTAGACCCTAGCAAGTAGCAATCACCAGAACCCACACTACAGATGGCCCAATTCATGTTCCACTCCATTCCTGTATAGTGTGTACAGTCGATGGGCAATGATTTGATATTGTGACGTCATATTGGCGGTCAATGTGGTACATCTCATTTTAAAATCCGCTAGTGGGCGCTAAAGAGTGTCCGGAATTTGCTTCACAAAAATATGGTAACCCTAATTTATCATAGGTTTGCAAACTGCTCATTGCACATCTATTCTATCACTGAATGAAACATTGGACAATATTCAATTTGTCCCAACTGACTACTCATTGACTTGGCACTTCAATTGATAACTTACATTAACGTCCTGTCGGGTTGCAGGATACATTGGTAGCGTAATGAAGACAAAATTGGTTTTGATCGTTGGCTGAGGTAATTTTCAGAGCGTGGTGCACCAGACCCGTAAGGGAGATAAGCGCCACTACAACTTTTAACCATGTTAATAACAATAATAGTTGGTCAAGTAGACAGCTGAAGTTATCCTTGCCAAGTAAATAACAAACTGCCGGAACTGAGGTATATGGGTGCATACACCCCTTACTTTCCCGATACACTTCTTTAAGAGTTACGCCCTTATATTCCCGATACACTTCTTTGAGAGTTGTGTTTTTTGGTATTATTACAAACGCGTCATATATATTAATAAATAGCGCCTAATGACGGATACACCATGGTTATTCGTTGTTACTGTTTAACACACTATGATTATTTGTTGTCCCTGTTATGTAGGCTTACCATATTTTGGAAATCAAAAAAGAGGAATTTGCAACTTGCAAAACCGGAGTGAAATTCTCAGAAACCGTTTAATTTTTCCCACTTTGTGATCGGTTGACTAAAAAAAAAAGAAAAAAAAAAGGTCTTTTCCGCTCAGAGCTCAAAATCACGTTTTCTACTCCACATTGCCAGGCGGATGACTTGAAAAAAAAAAAAAAGTCTTCTTTTCGCTCAGAGCTGAAATTACCGTTTTTCACCCGCCGGAGCTTCACTTCTGCACTAATATACGGCATATCACTCGCAATTTGCACTAAATCTGCTCTAAATCTCAAAAAAGAGGACAAATCCTCTTAAAAGAGGACGTATGGTAAGCCTACTGTTATGGCGGTGCGCTTGTGTGGTTCTATTGTGCAAAGGGACATGAACAGCATTTTAAGCCTTGTTTCATCCTATAAAACGACAAAACTCGGACTCGCTGGAGGCTCACCGGATTGTAACGTTTTCTGATGAGTCGTTTGGTCGTCTAGTCTGTTCGGACAAGGACAAGTTCTAGCACCTCACGGTACCAGTGGGGCTCTGCTTGTAACGTACGACCGTGCGTTATATTTGGATGGGATATTTGGCTATATAAAGTTTTTGGCTAGTCGAGAAGCTTGTCGACTCGGTCGCAACCTTACCTGTCAAGATACCCTTGAGACACTGTGAATATAAACCACTGGTTTACAGATAGGAAAGTAATTTAATGGCTAACTTAAATAAAGTTCACGCCAATTTAGGTACAGTCGCAACAGGTTAACAACAGTCAACTCCCAGTCTAATCTTATGCCTAAATACAATAACAATACAATCAAGTGAATTAACAGAAATGTCAAATTATAAGCAAACGACTGGAAGGAAAATGCCTCAGAAACCACGAGGGCAAAGTCGTCACAATGTGCGCCAGCGAGCGTGTTGGCTCATGTAAAAAACGGACCATCTCTCGTGTTACACTGCCGAAGTTACGGATATGATTAGCCTGCATTGTTCCGTCGGCCAGAGGCTTTGCCTGCATTGTTCTGTCGGCCAGAGGCTGTTCGCCTTGGAGAACTGCTGGGGATATGGGTACGACCTCTTGCGCGAAAATAAAATCGTCTCCCTCGGATTTTCAAGGGCCTACGCGAGTTCACCGGACACCAGATCCACGGTGCTAACGCATAAGAACCCCCGCCACACCACCACCAATCAACTACAATACTTCCGTAACATTCGTAGGGACCTCGATGAAAATGTAGCAAGCCAGAAGCAATAGCGCTATACTTGTCCAAATTTGCAAGTTATGTCTGTACGCGAGACCTGACCTTCAATTGCGGGTGGTCGAATTTGTGTATACACGATTCGAAAATAAGGTTTCATTTGTTGGCACATGATTCGGGAATAATGACAACCTGTTGGCACGGAACTCTGAAGTTTCTCAGGACTATCATCGCACATCTCCACTTTCTTCTTTCTATCAACGAATCTTAACAACTCTCGTATTTCAGATTCTGACCAGTCGATCAGACATCTTGGGTCGCCAAAGGGGCAAGTATTATGATGATCACAGTGAAAGTGATATGACGCATGACGGCAGAAAACCGTTTTATCAAACGTTATTTTCGTATTTTCTCAGCAATGCTTTTAACTGGTGCCATCGACACGTAAAGCGAATCGCATTCATTCCTGCTTCCATACATGTATTGTACACATCAGTGTAGTTTTCCTTCGGTAACCTTCACGCTTTTATTGCCTCACAATGCGTATATTTCACGTCCACACTCTATTGTATCCGGGACAACAAGAATTCAAATGTTTAAATAAGAAGAACACAAGGTATATAAAACGATAACGGCACGGGCCGTGCAATGATGGACGATGAGATAACAAAATCGATGAAGTCTCACTGATACCCAACCCATGTTTGATATGAAGGGATCAGGGCTGATACTGGATATTTTGTTACGGCGATTTTCCGATTTGAACATCGTGGTCACTTCATACATCAAGCAGCTGTTGTGCCTTACAAAGCTCTCCGCAACTGACCAACACCAAGCCAATCGCAGATGAATAAATCACTGCGATACCGCATTTGACTTCTGATTGTGTTCATTTATTGAATGCCACTGCCAAAGAGTCTTGGAATTCCTTATTCAGTCAGTGTTTTCGCTTATGCAGCCGATGATTCCAACGCTGTAATGTTCCAATTTATATCATGCTATATTTACGCACGGTACAGATTTACGGTCGAAATGATGTAAGCTTCAAAAATAATAATTAGTGCAGCAAAGAGAACCAAATATTTCACAGCTAGAAAAAAGTTGCCTTTGGATTTGATAACTGAAAATACAATAATAGAAAATATAAATACAATAATAGAAAATATAAAGACAGATAAATATTCGGCCATCGCGAAAGAGAGGGAGTGGAAGAGGGTGACGGACGGAGAAGTTAAATTAGGGAGATCAGGAATAAAAAAATGCCAACGCGAAGATCAGGGCAAAGAGTGAAGATGCAATGACGAAGAGTGAGAGGCAGAACACAGGGGGGCGGTCCCAAAACATTTATCTCAGACCCTCTGACGGAAGCGGTGTGCTTTACCGTAGGTGTGAATCAGATGCTCACAAATCACTGATTTGTTCCAATGCATTTGTATGATTATTCCAGCGGTTCCCAATTAGATCTACCCCATCGAGCATTTGCCTCCACCATGACGTAATAGAATGTGAAGAGGAATCCTGTAGGTTACATCGGTGTGGTATAATAGTTGTTATATTGCAATTACCCTGGGCCTAACAGCGAGCGGATTGTCGTCATTACCGGCAGCGCCGAAACTGTAATTGTGGTCCAATGTTGATGCACAGCACACGCTTCCACGACGAATCCTGGCTGTGAAGATATCGTTCACGGCCGGCTCCCAAGGAGTTCGTACATGGCATCAAAATATGACCACTTCAGTGCGCCCGAAGACTGACCGAACGTATTCATAGTTGCAATAATTTTGTTGAATTGCTTTTCAAGGACATCCATTAACGTTGTCGCGCTTGTGATATGTGTATAATTGAATTGTTGCCCATTACCTCAATTTTTACAATAGACACATTATGTCGTTTTCGTGCCTCTTTTTAAACGTAACTGACAAATTGCAATCGGCTGATCGGATCTCCGGTGCAAGCATAACCGAACGGTCAGCTGCGTAACATAAAATTGTCTCGGAGGTCGGACAACTTGATCAAAACCGAGGGAGTCGGCCGTGTATGGAAACGGAGTAATTGTAGTCTTCCGTCATGGCCAAATCCAAATCATTTGTTACTAGTCCTCAGCAAGTCTTCTGACGCCCACATGAAAATTGATACAATAGGGAAGGACATGGTATAGTTTATCCTTGATGTTTTGCGGCATATACACACCGATTCATGGAGTATATTTAAGTTGAAACCAACTACACATATACATTTTCCATCGTTTATACTTACTTTCCAAATGGTTATTACGTGACATCCCTCTACTAGAACGCGGAAGCCGTGATTCCATCCTTCAACAAAATTATTGGTTCGGTGTATGCCATCGATGGTACGTCGACGCACATTGCAAATGTTGGGTGGGGAACCGTAGCCGCCAAAATGTGTCATTAATCTTCAGAGGTGTTAGGAGGTAGAGGAGTGATATTTTGCAAACAGGGAATGTTTTAAATTAGATAAATCGGATTAGATCTATGTACGTACAAATGTGGATAACATAGAACAAAAATAATATGAAGTAGGTAGGGTTGTCCAAAATTTGGAAAATCCTAAAAAGTCTCCGTGATTGTGTCTCATTCTATAGATAATTGATAATAAAAAAACAATTAGCCTGAAAGAAGCTTACAGGAAAGCCGTTAAGATTTCGGGCAAAGCGTTTGAAAGTAGCTGCTTAAGAATGGGCGTGCCACCGACCATAGAACGGCGAGAGGACTAGTAAGCAAATAACCACGGCTCTTGATTGACTAATCTGTAATGCTGTGCTGATTATGCGTTCAAGAATTCTGCTACCGGCGGGGATTCTGAGTGCGCATTGTTAGTAGTTTGGCAGGTGCTGATTTAAGATTAATTGAGGACATGTTGAGTTACGAAATACATGATGAACAAACAACACCTGCTTCTGCTTCACAGAAGCTTTTACAGCATGACTGCTTTATTTTAAAGGAAACGACCGAAGCCTACATGCCGTGTTTTCATCGAGAAAGCAAAGGCGCTTAAGCAAGTGTTAAGCGAATGCACCGTTTCAGTACGGATCCATCATCAGTGATTACAAATGTAAAAAGCTTAAAAATGACACTATACTTTGTGTGATCGTATTGGGTTGAAGCTGTAGTAGATAGGTGACGTTTTGAATGCTCTAGGGATCGGCGGGATCAGCCGGTTATGCTTGGCACTTATCAGATGCCTACAGAAAATTGAATGCACTTGTAGTAGGCGTTGTTAAAGTCCTTAATGTTAACGCAGAAAAGAGGTGGTAGAAAAGAGGTGGTAATGTACGCGCACTCACACAGGCTATGCTGGATATGGTGTGCCAAAGTCCTTATTGATCCCGCAGAAAAGAGGTATTGATCCCGCAGAAAAGAGGTGTAAAGAAAAGCACAGACTATGCTGCATATGGTATCCAGCATAGTTTGGATATCATATCCAGCATAGCCTGTGCTTACCTTACACCGCTTTTCTGCAGCATCATTAAGGACTTTGACAACTCTTATAAGTGAATTCAATTTGCTGTAAGTATAGCTGCCAAGCATAACCGGCCGATTCAGTCGATCCCTAGAACCTTCAAAACTTCAACTATATCCTACAACTTGGGTCCAATAAGATCATACAAAGTATATTGTCATAGTCAAGCTTTGTCTTTGTATTCACCGATGATGGATCCCTTCTTAAACATGGAATTCGTTCACCACTTGCTTAAGCGCCTTTGCTTTTCATCGATGAAAACACGGCATGTAGGCTACAGCAGCTTTCTTCACAATAAAGCAGCAGTCATGCTGTAAAAGGTTTTGTGAAGCAGCTGTTGTTTTTTCATCATGTATTTCGTACCTCAACATGTTCTGAATTAATCTTAAATCATGGTCTGCGAACCTACCAACAATGCACTTGCAGAACCCCCGCCGGTAGTAGACTCCTTGAACACTTAATCAGCAAGCTGCTGCTCCTGTGATTATTGGAGCATAGCCGATTAGCCAATCAAGAGCTGACTAGTCTTCTCGCCGTTCTATGGTCGGTGTCACGCGCATTCTTGAGCAGCTACTTTCAACGCTTTGCCCGAAATCTTAACGGCCTTCCTGTAAGCTTATTTCGGGCTAATTGTTGTTTTTATCAATAATCTATAGAATGAGACACAATCACGGAGACTTTTTAGGATTTTCCAAATTTTGGACAACCCTCTAAGAACAGGGTCAGGAGTAGTCTTCTATACTAACTTACACTGATGCAAAGCTGATAAGAGCGATTTATTTTTTGACCTGTCAAAAAAGTGAAACTTTCTTAAAAATTTCAGCGTTTGACAAATGAACGAACGCTCACCTGAGCGGAGAAAAAACGAACGCTTACCTGAGCGGAGAAACCGGAATTTGATTGGAACTCAGGTCCAGGAACCTATCTCTGCACATTTTGGCTCAAATGAAATTCGAAAATGCTTCCGTGAATCATTCGAAAATGCTTCCGTGAATCGCTGCGGATTCAAAGTCGTGCATAAGTGTTGTCGGATTCAAGTCTGGCCTCTTTGTTTTAGCACCTGTTGATATATGGTAAATAATCAGTAATGCAGACTGCAATATGCACTCGGGCATGTGTAACGCTCTACACATTTTTGTAAACCCATCGAAACGACGTCTATGAATTATCTGCAATAAGTAACTCTTTGTACATTGACGTCTTTATGGGTCAAGAGAGCGTAAACTCCAGGGACAGTTTCAAGATCTTTTGTAAAATGGATGGTGTACAAGATCTTTTGTAGAGATTTGGCATAGTTTTAAATGTGCCGTCGGCGTGCCATTCTGTGTATCTGGTGAATAATCGAGAATAATGCAGAAGAAAAACAACCCTTTTCAAAAATGCTTAGTATGAGATTAACAGCAGTGCGACAATACAATAGATTAGCTAATGGTTGTTTCTGTAGCAGTACAGTACATAGAAAGACATCACCAAACCTGAATATTAACAATAGCAGCACTCCTTCATGGCTAGATATAAATAGGCCTGTGCAACGTATCGAATTGATAAAAAAGCGAAATATGTCCTTACCTTGTAATGTTTTTAGTAATGTATTAGAGAAGACGACAAATCTCCTGTTACTGGCTGATCGCCCACTGTCATGCAGCACCAGATTTCCCCTCCGGATGTTTCCTAGTTACCAATTTCCAGGACTTGTAATGACCTTGGTAGAGGGGGCTGACACTTTAAAATATTTCATTTTAGCTAATACTATTCCCATACTTCACCGTTAGCTAATACTATTCCCATACTTCACCGCTTCATTATTTCTGTATCTAATACGTGTGGCCCGTTTTACGGCCTCTTTCCCCCTCATCGCAATTTCCCCTGAGGGACTTGATTGTGTGGATGCCAATGCATGCGCATGTATTTGCGATGCTCCTTCGTTGCTTGGGAACCTGGGAATTTTCATTCTAAATAGAGACTGTTAGTTGATTTAAAAAAGAAGTTGATTTAAAAAAGAAAATGCAATGCCATTCTTCGTAAGCACTTTAACTAACCAGGTACGTTCTGAAGATGACATGTGTTTGAAATGATTGTTATCCGGGATGTTTGAACAGATTTCGGCGCATCTACTTGGTCAAAAGTGGAAGCTTTTAAAATTTGAAGTCAACCTGGGAATCTCAAAAATGAAACCAAGCATTTGATCATTGAACAGAATATTGCACAGACGATGCATGGCGTACAAAATCGTCGTTTAAAGAAAAAGAAATTTATTGATTGATTTTTACAGACTTTCACCAAATGATCGCACTGAGAAAAGGGCATGTGGTGCTCAGCAACAAAAGCAGTAATCAGAAGTTCGGTTTCCTCTTTTCCTTGGATAAATCAATGCCTAGTGCAGATTTGCTTACTTTCATACTGTGCATATGCTTGGCAGTTTTACTATGTGCCAGTAGTAGCATCGATTAATTGGCATTTCTCATTTTGATCCCACGGCAAACACAAAAAACTGCTTCCCTTCTCGTTCTCCTTTAGCCACTCTTTCAGTTTCTCATCGCTTAGCCAACTCTTATTGAAAGTCTGTAGTTGGCTGTCCTTCAATTCATTTTATCAAGCAATGAATCCTTCTCGTTGGACTGCAGAAACGCACTAAATGATATAGCCCAACTTGTCAAAATGAGCCCTGCGGGTGCATAGTCCATTTCTGACAGGTCCGTTATTATACAGTATGACTTGAGCAGTTTATATAGTTCCTGTTGGCTTGAGCAGTTTATATAGTTCCTGTTGGCTTGAGCAGTTTGTATAGTTCATAGCTATTGTGTGCCTCGCCTTGAAGATTCATCAATAACTATAGATCTCACATCGGTGGAAGTCAGAAAACTCTGATATCCCGATATAATGCTGCTGGTTAACCGGCTAAAAGAGTTCGTTGCTAATGCAATTTACACTTTTTAGTTAGTTAACATTCTTTGTTACACCCGCTAACATTCTTTGTTACACCCGTTGAGCGTAATTAAACCTTTGTTTATATTTTCAACGAGTTCGGTACTCGTAAAATGCACAATCGGAATTTACTGTGAAGTGTCAAGAGTTGAAAAGCTTTAACTAATACCTAGTTTGAAGTGACTGAATTAGAAGGGGGAATTTTAAAATTTCGAAAGTGATTATCCAGTTTGGGGCTACTTTGTACGATCAGGAAATGGTGAGAGGTCAGACATCGTGAAACCTATAAAAACACGATTTTTCGTAAAGGTGGATCTACAGGAGCGATGGGAAACGACCTTGTTTAAAACATAAGATTTTCTTGATACAAACAAATATGTTCCTCGGGTACTACAAACAAATTTGTTCCTCGGGTACTAGCTAACAAGCACGATGGAAAACTATTTCAAGCCAACGAAAGAGTCGCTGGATAGGGTTGTTGCAGAGCTAGCAGCTGTCGAAATAATAATACTATATAGCTAATAAGATCTTAGTTGCTTTCACACCTTATTTAACGTCCACTTGCAAGTAATAATTATATTTATTACACGAGCTTTCGGAGCGCCGCTCCTTCATCAGGTGTTAAAGTGAAAGTAACGCAACAGATTTTGAATTCATACATATACGCATATTGTGACATCATAGACAAAAGTACTTTCAGACCAGAAAAAATGTATACATTTATGACTTCATAAACAGGAAAATCGAAGTTCGTATTTTAAGCGGCTACAGCCAGTTGTGGCACTGAAAATGAGATTAGAGTGTTTACAGTAATTGAATGAACACCCGCCGAATATATCAACTGCAGCTTCGCCTGGTGTAATGTGACATGCAGCCTCGACCTATATATTTAGCCCTTGATGGAACGTGTTAAATAGGTCGATGTATTTTTGTTCTGTGGCCTTGCGCATGATTGAGTTCTCGATGTTCCCGGCCAACACGTTGATTATCATATCATTTTCTGAGTGTCCTGCTGAAGAAAAGTGCTCACCGACAGGCTTCGGTCTGTTGTTGCATTTAGAATTATCGTGTCGATGACCATTTATTCTCTTATGGAGTGAGTGGTTGACCAGTTCCTCCAACCTACCAGGCATTGCCACATCAATTTCGGCAACGAATTAAATATATCAAGTTATTGTTGGACTTGCATGTGTAGTGGCTATTGGTCTTGTGCTTGGTTTGCCCTCTGCAAATCACGGTGCTGATATCGAGAATCGCACATGTCTTACACGATGCTTGTCCGCAATTTTCTACGCCGTTTTCTGTCTTGAACGAGGTAGTCTGCTGTTCACCAAGATGCTCCGCAAGTTTCGTGGCTGTCTGAGGGCAAGGAGAGGCCTTTTTGGAAATACCTTTTTACATTTTGGATCATTTTCCAATATCCGTTGGTGTTTCCGTAAAATACTGCTGATCTTTAATACTGCTGATCTTTTCTACTCCAGGAAAATATGTAGCAACCAGAGGCACTCTGCGGTCTTTTTTGTCGTCGTCATTATTATTATTGGTACTGCAATTGGCAAGTTCTTCGCGTGGAACGTTGATGGCCTTAGTTGATTCGACTTTTTATCAGATATTGATCATAGCCTGATTTTATTAGTTCATCCGTTACAACTTGCAGATGATTATCCCTGTCGTCTTTTTTTGAACAAATTCTATGTCTTTTTTTGAACAAATTCTATGTATTCGGAGAGCTTTGCTGTATATTATGCCTTTTTTACAATGCATTGGATGAAAACTGTGAAAGTTCAAAATTTTACCGGAGTCCGTTGGTTTGCGGTAAAGTCATGTGGTAACATACCCTTCTTCGATTCGGACGAGATGGTCGGGGAATGGGACTTCGCTCGTCGAGTTGTCCTTAGTCAGCCTGATATTTGGATGAAAGTCGTTCATCGACTCGTGAGAAACCTTTTTAGTGACGCTTCTCCGTGGGTCCATATCATAAATATATCATCGATATATCTTGTGTAGAATATTGGCCGTAATTTTTGCGTCTCCCTAAGATCTTGGTCATTCTTGTTCTCCTTGCAATCCGACAGCCACGAAACTCGCGGAGCATCTTGGTGAACAGCAGGCTACCTCGTTCAAGACAGACAGCAGGCTACCTCGTTCAAGACAGAAAAACGACGTAGAAAATTGCGGACAAGCATCGTGTAAGACATTTGCGATTCTCGATATCAGCACCGTGATTTGCAGAGGGCAAACCAAGCACAAGACCAATGGCCACTACACATGCAAGTCGAATTACTTGATATATTTAATTCGTTGCCGAAATGGATGTGGCAATGATGCCTGGTACGTTGGAGAAACTGGTCAACCACTCCATAAGAGAATAAAATGGTCAACGACACGATATCTCTAAATGCAACAGATCGGGCCTGTCGGTGAGCACGGTGAGCACTTTTCTTCAGCAGGACTTTCAGGAAATGATATGATAATCAACGTGTTGGCCGGGAACATCGAGAACACAATCATGCGCAAGGCCACAGAACAAAAATATATCGACCTATTTAACACGTTCCATCAAGGGCTAAATATAGATCGAGGCAGCATGTCACATTACACCATGCGAAGCTGCAGTTGATATATTCGGCGGGTGTACATTCAATTACTGTAAACACTCTATCAAATCTCATTTTCAGTGCCACAACTTGCTGTAGCCGTTCAAAATACGAACTTCCTGTCTATGGCATCAAATGTATACATTTTTCTGATCTGAGAGTGCTTTTGTCTATGATGTCACAATATGCGTATATGCTTGAATTCATATTCTTTTGCGTTACTTTCACTTCAACACCTGATGAAGGAGCGAAGGAGCGGCGCTCCGAAAGCTCGTGTAATAAATATAACTATTACTTGCAAGTGGACGTTAAAGACGTTAAATAAGGTGTGAAAGCAACCAAGATCTTATTATTATATATATCGTCTGCTATCGGTTCAACGAATTACTCAACTATATAGCTAGTATGCTATCGGTTCATCCGGTTCAACGAATTACTCAACTATTTAGCTAGTAAGCAACTGAGACGAGCATTTTTAGCAAGATACTACCAGCTACCACAAATGGTGCAAAGTGTGAAATACTAGCAACCACAAACGGTGCAAAGTGTGAAGAGTATTTTCATGACATTTTTCCAAATACTGAAAAGCGATAAAAAGGATGATTGAAATGGAAAGGAGACAGGAAATTCTGTTCTGTCACTATTAATGAATATACAAGAAGCAGTGAACTTGAACCTGCACTGATTCAGAACCCGTTAATTCAGGAATGGTAAGAATCAAAGGTTCTGGTTCTCTTCCAGATGAAAGAGTAGAGAATTTGGCGAAAGAAAGATTGCAGTTTACCCTCAAGATATTGCTGCTATACGACGGATGGTGCTAGTGTGAGGAAGAGTTTTGGAAGCATGATTTGTAGTGTCCACCATCTGTTTTGGGCATGGTTATCATTTAGCAGTAACTGACTTGTATGCGAGGCAAAATAATCTAGTAAACCCAATTTTTGTTGTCGAATCAACTTTTTGGCATGGAATTCAAAAATAACTTCCGTTTTTCTTCATCACGTTATCGGCAAATCAAATTTGGAACTGCGACGAATCGAGATTTCCCATCGACCCAAAGCGCTGCATAGTAAGCCGACAAGGAAAAGTCGTATATAGATTACCTGCGGCGCTGCTCGCCTAAACACCACGATATTGGCCTGCTGTTGAGTAGACGGCATCGCTATACCCCCAATCATTGTCTATAGCGGAGAAAACTTGAAAAGCACCTGGCACGGTCCTGATGCGTTACCAGGGACGTGGTGTGATGAAAACGGGGCACTTCTTCGATGGCAGTCAGAGATCGAAAAAAGTTCACCATCATCACCAATGAATGTTTTCCATGAACACGAACAGAAATTTATGAACGTTGAAATAAATTGTTTTTTGTGCCTTTGGATAGACGAATGTTAGGGTCGGGGTCCATTAGGGTGGGTGAAAAGGGAGATCGGAAGTGGGTTGGGGTCAGGTATCCCAAGATTATTTAGGTTGGGGGTTATTAGGGTTGCAGGAGGGGGATATTAGGGCTGTGGGAGAGGGGATATTAGGGTTGCAGGAGGGGGATATTAGGGTTGGGGCTAAGGGATATTGGGGGTATCGGGAGGGGGATATTAGGGCTGTGGGAGAGGGGATATTAGGGTTGCAGGAGGGGGATATTAGGGTTGGAGAGGGGGATATTGGGGTAGCGGGAGGGTGATATTAGGGCTTTGGGAGAGGGGATGTTAGGGTTGAGGGAGAGGGAGATTGGAGGTGCGGTAGGGTATCCCAAGATTAGGGTAGGTGTTGGGGGAAAGGGGGGTTAGGTTGAAAGTTGGGTTGCATTACCCCTAACCGGGGTTTAACCCACCTCCAATCTCCCTTTCCCAATCCTAATATCCCCTCTCCCACAGCCCTAATATCCCACCTCCCGCAACCCTAATATTGTCCTCTCCAACCCTAATCTAACTTGACCCTAACCCACTTCTCTTTTCACCCACCCTAATATCCCCCTCTCACAACCCTAATATTCCCCTCCCGCAACTCTAATATCCCCCCTAACCCACCTCCTACCCTAATACTCCAACGCTAATCTTAAATTTGAGACGACATCATTTTTAGAGTGAAGTGCCCCTTAACGCTTCGATCAATAATCGATTAATATTATAAATTATAATCAAATTACCCTTTATAGCTAAGCTTGCTCAACTATTCGCCAATCCAACTGCATTTAAATCCTTGTTATGCCAACTCCCATAAAAGCATTTCCAGTTGAAGTTGGTCATATGCTCTGAACTCGCACAAGAATATTTAGCAATGTATTTTGAAGGTAACATAATTGTTTCAATTCCAGGCACATACCGACTTCAAAGTTGACTCCTCATCTTTTTGATTGCGCATCACGGGAGTGGAGATGTACAATCGTGGATCGCGGTTAACAGCATCGCCATCATCCGCACATCCAAGAACGAGAGAAGACCGGTAGAGATGACAATTGATCTACTATGCTATTGCGCATGGATCTTAGTTATCCCAAGGTCTACCAAATAATGCCGTTCATTCAACGGATAGAAATTCAGGATTTCAGTCAAATAAGCTTCTCAGTTTTTAGAAAAAATATCCAAATATCAAGCAATCATTGAAACAATGTAGGCTATTTGACTACCCTAGCTCCAAGTACTTGGACTGTGAGTACTGCTTTCTCTTGTTATGAAGTGTAGTAGTACTGCTTTCTCTTGTTATGAAGTGTACTGTACGTATTGGATTGTGTGAATTGCACAATAATTTGTTTTCAAGTAGCTAGACTTTGCTGTGCCTTCAATTTGTTTAATTTTCGTTTTTTAGTGGCACTGTACATAGAGCTGTTCGAAAATTGAATCCGATTTGAATTGAGACAGAATTAGTGTGCATTTCGACCATTTTTGATCATGTAACCAGTCAATATGTATTGAACTGTACATACCTCGCTTTCTTTTTGAATCCTGTTCTTTTACTGTTATTATTGTTCTGTGAAATCCTTATCGTAGGCTATTGTGTATCATGTTGATGGTAGGTAGGGCTGGGCAAAATCGAGTACCTGAGTGATTCGATTTTGAATCACGTAATATGCCTCGAGTCGAGTAATCGAGTATCACTAATTATGACGTCATAACACAACGTAATAAGTGAAAGTTCAAATATGTACCTTTTATGGCCACCACAAAAAATATAATGTCGGTTATCCGTCACATGAAAGATAATTGGGTATTTTGTAGAGCATACCGATTTTATTGCACTTGGTAGCAATGTTGTGGAACGATGACTTCGGAAATCTGCTAGTTCCAGTAGCGTTTGTAGCTTTGTAATATGTCTCGTAGACGACGATACGACCAATCTACATTTTAAGGCTTCAACAGTGAAAATTACTGTCGAAACTATAATTCTCGTTGATAAATTAACTTTCAGTGGCGAGGAGCGTATAATTCCAGTACTCGAAAAAATAGTAAATTATTACTCGAATCATTATGCCCAGCCCTGGTTGATGGTTATAATTTCTATGGTGTTAGTTTGTATCGTTCAATTTGCATACACTGTTATGTTTAATGTACATTCCTTACAACCGATTCTTTAATATGAAAGATTGCCTCGAGAAGAGCCTGTGGAGGTATTTTAGATTTCAGGTATATAGTTTCGAGCTCTGCAGCGATAGGTACGGACTCACTTCAGACCACACAATATTCTGACATACATCACTACCACCAAATGCGGCATCTAAAAAAATCCGATTATTGTGTGTTTTTATGTGCAGAGATGCTCGCCTTGAAGTTTACAGTGTATCATTCAACACTCTGACTTCGTTTCTGACTTCGTTTCTAAGTGAGTAGTAACGGTCCAAGTTATTCATGGTGATTGCAAAACTTGTTGTTTTGTTCAGATCAACTGCTGAACAGGATTGCTTTATGCTAGGGGCTTGCAGATAACGAGACAGGCTGTGTTAATCATAACATAGTAAGATAGAATGGGGACAGTAGTTGCCACGAATGTATTCCGGTCATCTGGTTATGTGCTAGGTAAGTAGCATAATTTGGTTCAGATAATTTGTATGTATGTAGGCAGTAGGCCATCCATGAGGTAATTTCAACGTAAGAACATGGAACAGTTTTGACACCGATGGGATTTGCATGGCTTTTAGTAATTTTACGAAAATGAACAGTTTCAGAACTCTCAATCTCATCAATTTTTAGTTCTTCGTGAGAACTAAAAATTGATGAGATTAAATCTGAGAGAGAGAGAGAGAGTCTTTATTTTCATCGAACCAAAATACATAACAAACGGCAGTGATGGTGGTACAGAAAATATGCGTGCACAGTATTCGGTATTAGATAGGAATGATCGATAAGACCATGAAGGTCATCTAGTCTGATCACACCAGCATCAAACAAGTACACTTGACTCAGAACAGTCTGGCTGTAAGAAATGTTTAGTTAGGAAAGGAAAGCAGAAAAAAATTAAACAATGGTAGCAAATGATCAATGAAGCAATGTCTGGGCGAGGTAGGGCAACGTGTTAGTGTAACGACAAGAGGTGATCAAGTAGGGCTTTTTTGAATCTATTATAAGGCAATTCACGGATATGTGATGGTAATGCATTCCAGATGATAGGTCCCGAGTAGTCAATAGATCTCTTAGTTAGGTTGCTGTTGGGGTAAGTAGACGTTTCCTTTAGACGAAGATCTCGTGTAATGGGAATGGACATGTTTAGCAGGTATGAAAAAGTCATCAAACACAGGAGGCAGACTATTGGAAAAATATTTGGAAAAATATTTGTGAACAACTTTTGATACTTCGAAGCGATACAGTTCATCAACTCGCAAAATTCGATGCTTACGGTAGTAAGGCTGATCAGCTGGTGCTGTTATTAATAATTTGCAAAGCTGATCTGGAAGCAATAATTTCAGGAGCTAGTCAAGGCAAAAAAATGGCACAAAACTTTTGCTAATGCTCAGTTGAGCAACATGTTATCTCACAGAAATGTTCACCGATACCGCACTGAAGTGATATAATGGGCTGTTGTGCTGTTTTTCCAGGCCCCGAGCTGCATACAAATTCGTCAGCGAAAGTGGTTTCTTGGCATTGCCGACGTCAAGAACAATCCAACGTTTTCGGTAACCCTCAGGCCTACTCATGCTACTTGATGTGTCTAAAGTCTATTTATACACAGGAATAAGATCGGGCCTACTCCCGGGATTAATATGAATGCCATCAAAGAAATTGAGGCGGTCATGGAAGGCCATATAATAAGTCTCTTCCGGTTTATATCACGCTTGATAAAATGAATAGTTCGCACATATTTTTGTATGATGATATTAGGCATAGCAATTGAAACTTCCTTGTCTTTGACAGTTCGTGAAAATTGAGTTAGAGAGATGGCAAGCTGATTGGGTTTGTTGACCCGCCTTTCAATAATAAGGCTGAGATAGCGACACACGTTTGGGGTAAAAAGTGCGTGTTCCATACAGTCTGATTTCTTCTTACAGTTTTATACGTCCGTTCCATTCGAAAGGAAATTTCTCCACCATTGGCATGGTATCCATCAACCGCAGCTTTTTCAAGCTGATCTCTGGGGAGAAAAAGATACCACTTGATACAACCTTTACAGCACCAGAGAGGCTAATATTCTTGTGCTCAGATCCCCCACATCTTCTCAAGGTAATTATATTTTGAAGTTGCTTAAAAACTTACAAGTTGTGTGGGACTGTTCATTGCAGACTGCTAGGAATTCTCTGCTTTCGTCAAGAAGTGCGTGGTCTAGGTATATGGATATTGAGGGCAAGGGAAATGACATACTATGGAGTCGTGTTCTGGTACTCTATAACAGTGCTCTTCAACCGGGGTTTCCGTACACCCTAGTGTGTACCAGAATTTTAAAAGGGTGTACCATATCCGAATTACAATGAGCCGATAGCTAGCTATCACAAAGGCAGGTTTATGCGTCAATACAGACAGGTTGACGCACAGGTCAATGAGCAATATGCTATGATGTTTATCTCAACACCGTATAAAATTGTGATGTCATAAGCAAATATTTCTCCTATTCATTTAACCGTCGACAATGGACCAATGGTTCCGTTTGGTGTAGGAAAAGATGCAGTTAACGAACCATGTGTTCAGCTAGCGGTTTGTCTTTTAGCGATTCTTGAGGAAACCGCCGCGATAACTCAGACTTCTTGAATCGGTAATTCCTACCCGACGTCAATAAAATACCTCAATGCACATAAATGAAATGACGTAGCCAGCCAGGGTCGAAACAGCTTCCATGTTGAAATCGAAACCCTATTGTCTTAAAATGCCGATTTTATGTCCAATATTTCGCCATACATTTGCAATTTAGTATTTTGTTAATACTGATTCAAGTTAACGGCATACGTTCGGAGGTTACTGACATCTCTTGCAGCCCGTGTGCTACTATCGTCTCTTTGTGGGGCAGGCCTTATTAGGCTGGTGCGTACGCTATCATCGCCGGTCTGAAATACCGCTTCTGCAGCAGTTAGCTTTACTTACTTTCTCCCCAATACTGTTTCATTTAGGTTGATTATGCTTCGTAATGTCATGCTGTTTTTGGGCTGACACGAAATATATTCCAATTTGCGGGACGGACTGACTGACTGGCTGCAAATTACCAAAACATAGAGATCAGAATAGGTGTGTCAAGAGTCGAGATATCAAAAGATGGGAAATATCTGAATCATCTGAAGTTATCAGAATTGCAAAACAGACTTGGAAATTTCGATTCGTGAAAATAATCCGCCGTCGCGGAGGTGATGTGACACTGTACTTATTTCTTCGCGAAATGGAGTGATTGACAACCGCTAATGTCTAGGCCTGCGGAAAGAGGTACATTTTTCCTGGTTCAAGAATGCAAATAAATGCAAATTTGTCCTATTCAACTGCAATATTAGAGAGCACTAATCAGTTGAATTTATCAATGCAAGGCAGAGGATATGTAATTGGGAAATCGATAGCCCTAGCCTTGAATCCAAAGTAAAGTCGACCGTACATCAGCATCTCGATGTGTTGCAGCTGAATTTTGAAGCCTATTCTCCAGAGGACGAATATTTGGATCTTGTCTCTCTATTGTGAATCGTACAACCGTTCACAGATGAAAGGCTGGATTTGGGCAACTTGACCAGTGAACATATTGAACTACGATCAGATTTGGTTCAAAAGTCAAAGTTCAAACAGTCTACACTTTTTTAAATTCAGGAGTAGTAAATTCAGGAGTATCAAAATCTGAGTCAAAAAGCGATTTCGATTCTTGTCCGTATGCCTACGGCATATCTTTGCGAGCAAGGATTTTCATCAAGAATGTTGATATCCTTATGAGAGGAAAGGACTTGTTTATTTTTGTCCTTGATGTTTTTGTGGCATATATACACCGACTCATGATACACATACACACGATCTGCGCATATGCATACCATGAGTGCATGATGTGCATATATGCCGCTGGACAAGGAAGTGCAGATATAGCCTTTACCTCTCCATGAAGTGCAGATATAGCCTTTACCCCCCCATGTTATCCCAGAATTGCATGAGCGCCAAGCAGGGAAGCCATGGATACCAGTGTTACTAATCAGGTCTTTAATCTAACCCGGCCGGGAATCGAACCCACGACCTGCCGATCAAGAAGCCGGACGCTTAACCCTTACGCTATCTTGTCGGTAAAGTAAGGTAAGGAGCACTCGAAAAAACACTACTGCCCAACTTCGCGCTGCAGCCAGACGGAATACAGCAGCAACGGCCGCATTGGATATGTCTGGCATTATTTTTTATGTAGTGTAGTATTTTGTATTTGTATGTACAGTGGTGCACAAATTCGTTCGTTATACAACACAATGTAACAAAAAAAACTTGGTTCTAATCAATTTTTCCCTATTGCTAAGCAACATTAAGTGGCAAAAATCAGCTTTATTCCATATAAACTTAACTTTTGTGGTTTAGAGAATGAAATTCTAACATCGCACTATTTTTGAGAAAAGAAGTGAAAAATGTGGCTAAATGGCATCCAAAACAATTTAGTAACTTTTAAATGTTAATATACTCATTTATATTATATACATTTAATAGATATTTCTGTTTGCAGGGTTGAAATTGAGGTTTTGATATTTTATGATTTGCAATTGATAATTTTTTAATATTTTTAATATAACTGGGAAGAAATTGGGGACATACAAACGGTAGCGTTTTTGATGCGTATGCAAGGAGGGGTTCACCAAGTATCCGTGACATCTTTGCCTTTGGGATAGTAGCGCTACCGCAGAACACCACAAAAAGCACATATGGCCAAAACGAAACGAATTTTGTGTTGGAGAGAAAAAACATAAAGTAAAAAGCAAACTCGGTTGGTTAACCCAAACAAAGTACTTACGCCTCCCCTACACATAAAACATGGCCTTATAAAGCAATTTGTGAAAGCATTGAATAAAAGACGCATTCCATTTTCTCCAGAACTTGTTTCCTGAACTATCAGAAGCTATAGTAGAAGTTGGTGCATTTATTGGCGCACAAACTTAAAACATTTTCAAGTCGAATAATTTTATCCAAATGCTTAATGATGTTGAAAAGAAGTCTTGATATCGCTTTGCAGATGTGGTGAATGGGTTCTTGACAATAATAAGGAATATAACTATGCCAAACTCGTTGCTAATTAGTTAAAGAAGCCTTGATGTTAAGCGAAGATTGCAGTTTTTCTGAAATTCGCCCTCCTTGACCGAGTGTTTCATGTTTTTTCCTTAATTAAAATCCTTAATCTCGGCGACATGCTCGGCAAAAACCAAAAGGACTGGTTTACCCGTAACTCAAGTGCTCTAACGTTCTTTGAATTTCAGCTTTCGACCTTATTTTTTGACATGTCCGTTCATCGTTTATGAGTGGTCCGTTCATCGTTTATGAGTGATTATATATGATGAGTCATATAGTTATCGCGAGCACTGATTGACTTGTTTTACGAACTCGGGATTTAAAAATGTCTCACGTAACAATTTGAAACACATTACGTATGATGCGAATGCGACAATGGCTACAAATAAGGTTTGACCAAAACTATATGGAAAAAGTGATTTCTTGTGACTTTAATTGCTAATTGCTACTCATACTCTGTCACATTGCCTTCATTTTGAATCTGGATTACGCATGGGCATATCTTAATGAACAGGCTTCATCACAGTCAACGAATTTCCTGTTTAGTTCAGGCAGACAATGGTTTTCGTCCACGCGTCAACATTCAAAAGTCAGGTTTTATGGTATGAATTCCAAGCAACCTTTCGCGGGCCGCACAGAATGGCTACGCGGGCCGCACTTTGCCCATATCTGATATATAGATTAGGGCTCATCAAAAATGACTTTTTTTCTCAAATCGTACTGGCTGGCTACTTGATAAAATTGTCAAGGCCGTATCAGACGAGGCGATGTCGGCCGATAATTTCTCTACCATCATGTGAGAGATCGTTGCACTTGAACCTGCCCGGGGATGATTGACATATAGAAATCGTTTTTGTTGTTGTTGAACAATGTACATTAGGTAAAAAGTCTACGTGATTGTGTCTCATTCTATAGATTATTGATAAAAAAAACAATTAGCCTGAAAGAAGCTTACAGATTTCAAAGCGTTTGAAAGTAGTTGCTCAAGGATGGGCGTGCCACCGACCATAGAACGGCGAGAAGACTAGCAATCAAACAACCACGGCTATTGATTGGCTAATCGGCTATGCTTCAATGATCACGGCAGCAGCAGCTTGCTGATTATGTGTTCAAGAAGTCTGCTACCGGCGGGGATTCTGAGTTCGCATTGTTAAGGCTGTATCAGACGAGGCGATGTCGGCCGATAATTTCTCTACCATCATGTGAGAGATCGTTGCACTTGATTAGTTTCAGAAGGCGTTGACCCGTTGCATTTAAACCTGCTCGGGGATGATTGACATCTGCGAATCGCATTTAAACCTGCTCGGGGATGATTGACATCTGCGAATCGGTTTTTTGTTGTTGTACAGGTCAGGTACACTGTACTGTACAACGTACATACTACCGTATTATGATCAGTGATGGGCGGATAGTGATTTCTGAGGATTCGAATCCATCCGACAGCTCAAAGCTCTGATGAGCAATCCTTCCGAATACGAACAATCTCATCCAAATACCCATGCAAATCCGAAAAATCTTGTCCATATTCCAGAAAATCCGAACAGAATAAATATTCCGAAGATTCCCAATTGTGCAGCGGAGCTAGATACATTTAGGGCCAAGAGTTGGTTGGTTTATATTTGCTTGGACCTTTGACAAAACAACTTCAGAGTGCTACCAGTCCTATAACAAGGGGTACACTGTCCGTTTTGGTTGTCGAGCTGACGATTTTTTTCTTTCGACTTGAAAGTCAAGTCACTTCTGGTCAAAATTATCCGGAAACAAAGTCACAACTAGCCGAAAATATTCGAAACTAATTCTGCAATATGGTTATGATGTCTGTCAAATGTGTTCATGCTGCAATGTCTTGTCGAATAAAACCTTCTCTGAACCATGGTAGTATGGTATTTGTAAGGGTAGGTCAAAAAAGTTGAAGGTAGCACAAGTTTTGACTGCCGTGATAGCTGTAGAAGAATATGCGCGTGCTGATGCTACTCGAAGGTGGTGGGTGCATCCGATTTTGCAACGCCGGCTTATACTGGATAAGTGGAGCGGCTCAATAATTTAGTACTACATCGCAGTAATTCGTTTCGCAATGCCTCGCCAGAAGGTCCGTCCGCCAAACGGCTTGAGCAAAAGTGACGCTATTCAAGTCTCGACACTGGTTTATATATGGATACGCATGAGCGCATCTCTCACTTCTCTCATCGCCGGCGATGTCGCCGAGTTAATTGACACTGTCAATTAAAATCGGCGGCGATTCGGCCGATGGCAGCGATGATAAAACAAACACTAACGCTCCGCCGACATCGCCTCGTCTGATACAGCCTTTAGTATTTTGGCAGGTGATGATTTCAGATTAATTCAGGACATGTTGAGTTACGAAATACATGATACACAGCTGATTGGACGATAGAAGATCTGAAATCAAACTGCTAGTATCCCAAAAGCATTTTCTACGACCCGCCTAGCTCTACTTAGCCTGTAGTTGAAAATTCTCATTGCTCTCCCAAGAAAACGTTCAGGGTATGGTTTAAGCATACCAATTTGTAGTGGAAAGGCATCATTACATGCCACAAAATAAGGCATGATAATGTTGGTCGAAGGCGAAAAGTTGGCTGGAGGAATTGCCAAAGTGTTATTTTCAAATCTCTTTCCAATTTGCGAGTTGCTGAACACACCTCCATCACTGTGACGTCCAGAGTCACCAATATCAACCAATATAAAACGGTAATCTGCATCACAGACAGCCAAAAGAACGAGTGAAAATAGCCCTTATAGTTATAATATTCACTGCCGGAACTGGAGGAAGCCTCAAGTATAAATGTGTTTCCCATCCATTGCACCTATGCAATTGGGGAATTGCCAAATGCTGTCAAAGTCACGAACGATTTCTTGCCACTTTGCTGTTGTAGGCGGAACAAGCTCCAACGCAATGAGTTTATTCCATATAGCCTTACAGCATTCGTCAACAATCACCCAAACAGTGGTGTGACCAACTCGGAAAGAAAACGACAAGTCTTGTTGGGTAGCACCAGTTATCAAATACCTGCAAATACCAAATTTGAGATATTGGATCACAATCTTATATCTTATCTTATATCCAACCTCAATGTAACAATCAGTCTTCTTTGGGGAGCAATTGCTTTTCTAAAATTTGTATCCTCATGGAAAATATCCTCCTTTATTAAATCCAATAATTTATAGAATTTTTCTCTCGACATCCGAAAATATTTATGGCACAGTTGCGGGTCCCCATTTTCACACAGAAGACTTTCTGCCAAGAGAAACTCGGACTTCTCATCTCTTTCCCGCCATAAGTCATGCGTCCAAAATGATCTGCTCAAGAAAGTTTCATACACCAAATTACAGCAGAGAAAATACAAATTCAGCAGCTAAATGACACACCTGCCGACACCTGGGGAAGCATCTTCAAATAAACTGTAAGCCAAACAAGCTTTCTAAGTCACATTACGAATCTTTCTTTTCCTGTTGTTCATTTCTCCGCTCAAATTACGATATACTATTGTGTACGGTACTACTATACTAATGTGCACTGTACCCAAAAGCTCGATAAAATGGGACATCGATGGAATCTGACATATCTACCATGCTACCTAATCATTTCAAAGGTTACGTTCTTGAGATCTATTGGTATCAGAAATTTCGATTCCAACTCGACACACTTTGACCACTTGTTTTTCGGGCAGTGCATAAGGTAGGTTACATAAAACCGAAATCCATTACGCTTCCATAACGAGATACACACAGGCTATATATCCCAATCATTTTCGCTCTGAAACTATCAACTGTCTCATGGACTTCAAGTACCGGTGTGACTCTTCACAAAGTATGCCTACTGATACAGCTGACGGCACAAAAGTGCTCTTGCAATTTTGCTTCAAGATCTACAATGACCTCAAGTCAATCTTAATTCGATAAAGAAACTATTGTAGTCGTCGTAATAAATACAAACCAGGGTAAACTACAGCGGTGATATGGAGACCACGCTCAGTAAGTGATGCGACCTCGCTCGCAACTCGCGACAAAGTCGACAATTTTCAACTTTAGGCTGCTGCACACTGGCTCTCGCCACACGACAAAACGAGAGAATCGCGCCTGTCTGTGACAAAACCATGCACACCGCGTCGCCAGACTACGCAACATAGCGTCGGCGAGCGGGCTGCGCAACTCGCCGACAAAGTTGAAAAATTCCAACTTTGTCGCGAGTTGCGGGCTCAGTCGCAGTAGAAAATAAGCACGCGCTCTTATTCTAATCGTTCAACTTCCTAATTTACCATTCTCGTGTACCAGATGCGTAATTTATCTTAGGTTACACGGTGAAGGCTGTGCAGGATTGACTCAGGGCGCAGTATGATATCCAACAGACCCAGAAAAAGAATGATTCAACCTCAAGTTGATAACTTAGAGATGGATGAACGTAACTTAGAGATGGATGAACGAAATGAACATGACAGAGAACATGACTGTTAGCCCGCCAATGCCAATGACGTGCTTGACATTACGAAAGTACCGGTAGGCCAAGAAGAGTAGGACGAAAGTACCGGTAGGCCAAGAAGAGTAGGCCTATGTATCATGAAGATGATATCTGATTGATGGACTATGTCAGGGCGTTTCAACGATTAGACACCTTCTTTTTTATATTCTTTGTATCTTGGGTACTATGTGCATCTGCGTCTTGAGTTGAAATATTAAACTGAGTTTTCGAATTTGAGAATATCTTAGTGGCATTATGGTGTATTCCTTATTAAAATTCGGAGCATCAGCAACATGCTGTCAGTACACTTAGATAACACATATGTGCAGGAAGTATCTTGATGTGTTCTTCGATAATCAAGAACCTGTACACAGTGGAGGCCTTACGAACGGGGGGCACTGGGCGAGACTTAACGGGGGGCCCCCTAAAAGTATCTAACCGTAACTTCTGGGGGCGGAGCCCCCCAGACCCCCCTTTCCCGCGGTAAGGTTGGGCCAGGTGCTGGATTCGGCTATGTATATTATTGCATGTGTCCAAGGATAGACTACATCAAGACTAAGTAATTCTACCGCAGACAGAGACGTGTTGATCATCGGGATACGGGACTTTTCTAACAAATGCAGAGATTTGATGATGATTGACACATTCGTACGGATTCATATTCTTGCTTGGTACACGGATTTCCATGTTTATTCGTTATTATCATTGAAAAAACGCATAATCCGAATAGGGGGGCCCGGGCGACCGCCCACCCTAAAACCACCACTGCCTATACAGAACAGATAGGCCTACGTTACCACTCGGTGTCCCAGTGTGCAGCAGAACGCAACTACCGCGATCGTGACATGATCGGGGAATTACCAGTTTTAGTCGTGCCGCAAAGCCAGTGTGCAGCAGCCTTTTGTCGCGGAGTTGCGCAACCCTGTCGCAGACGTGATTTTGTGAGTTGCCGGAAACTCCGGTGTGCATAGCCTCGTCGCAGACAGGCGCGATTCTCTCGTTTTATCGGGTCGCGAGCTCAGCGTGCAGAGGCCTCAACAGTCGCGTGTTGTCGTAATACTTTCTCATATCTGCCAACATATGGATCATCGGTATCATATCTGCCAACATATGTGTAGTCGCCGTACGGCCCTAAGGTGTCACTGTGGCTCCTTCACACTCCCGCCGAACAAGGAAGTGGACTCAGTGTCATTGTTACCTCACAACGGTAACTAGGTCTGACCTATCGTGGTGCAATTCACTGCTTAGTGCACGTGCGTTAGTAGTAGGATCGTTTTGGCATTAGTTCAGTTATTAGAATAGGAATAGTTAGGTTTATTGCATTGCTAAAATAGGGCTAGTTAGGTTAATTCATTCATTGTCTCACTGTTTTGATATCTTTTGTTACAGTCAAACTAAATCTATAAATAAAATAAAATAAAAAACCCGGAAGACACATTGTCAAGTAAGATGCTTTGTATTTGATAGCTTAGTACATACTTGCCAACAGCTTAGTACATACTTGCCAATGCTTATTGTATTTCATTTTTAATAGAAAACACGCACCAACAAAGCGAGTCTTTTTCTCTGTGCCGAAAGGGAATATAAGCAGCCAGATATTTCAATCCACCCTGTGGCGCGATCTGCGGGTTGCGGCTACATTAGTTTTTTGACAATTTTCAAATCTGTTCGTTGGAACACCTTCATCAACAAAGAAAACCAAAATGGCTGAAGAAGCTAATTCAAACTTGCTGCTAGTGGAGACCGAAGAGCAAACTACGGTACCGGTACGTAATGATAAATCAAACAATGCCCAGGACGGCACAAGCAGTGGTTCTTTTGGCCTCGAACAAATCCAAAGAATGTCGAACACTGACAAACAAAGAGAAAACAAAAAGTCAAAGTCAGCTGTGTCGACTATTCACAAATCAAAGTTACTGAGGTCACATTCTATGACTCTAAGGAGCCTGCCGACCAAAGGTAGGCCGTCCTTGTCATCGAGCCACTGCTCAAACAAGCCAACAACCCTACCGGTATTTGCCAAATCACTGAAATCACGATCATCCGTCTCAAGCACTGCAACAGGATCAAGCTACATGAGTAATTCTCAAATACTCAGTTTACAAAACTCGAGGGATGTTCACCGCGACAAAAAGGCTGAAATGAACAAAAAACACGTCCAGCATCGCTTTCAGCAAGAAAATGACGCCTTCGAAGATCAGATAAGATCTGAAGAGGAACAGATCTACCAGGAATTACGACGTCAAGAAGAGGAAGAAAAGAGGCGTCAAGAAGAGGAAAAGAGGCGTCAAGATGAGGAAAAGAGGCGTCAAGAAGAGGAAATGAGACGTCAAGAAGAGGAAGAAGAAAAGAGGCGTCAAGAAGAAGAAAAGAGGCGTCAAATGAAATTAAAACGTAAAGAAGAGGAAGATCGGAAGCGTCAAATGGAGTTACGACAAAAACTCGAAATCGAAATGCATAAAAAGAAAGCTCTCGAAGGCAGAAGGTCTTTGAATCAAAGATTGAGGAATAACCTACAAGAAATTGACGATAGAACTGAGTGAGAAAAGCTACAATCAAAAGCTCAATTCGAGGAAATTATGATTGAACGGGACTATATAACGGCTCTAAAAGCACCCAAATTGTGCATCAACCAACATCAAGCTCGAACTCCGTCACAGTATCCGAGAACGCCAACGTCCCACTGGCACCTGTGGTGAAACCAGAACCGCAACAACTTCAAGAATCGTCGGTGACTCCAAATCTCTCAGAAACAGGTACGTCGGCTATTTTCTCACCCCTTGGAAGTTCATATTGTTCCTTACCAATTCGCAGTGTGGGTGCTATGAATGCAAGTAGTGTGAGTGCAACGAACGCCAGCATTACGAGCATAAGTAGCCCTAGTACTGTGATATCTGGCACTAACGCCTATCTTCAACCTTCTAACTTGGTTTGGTCTAATAGTCCCATCATGTCAAATCTAACAAACATGGTAGCTACAACTTCTCCGCTCACTGCTTTGAATCGTAAGCCTATTTTGGATTCGAGAAGCCCATCTGGCCCAGAAGTAGTGCCAAGTTCCATTTTGGCTTCCACAAAAAATGACTCATGTTCGTCTGCCAATGTTAGCCCCGCCCCGCCAGTAATTCAACCAAACCTTTTGCCACCCTTAGAACCCCCAATCTTTTCTGGTAATCCAAGTGACTTCAATAGTTTCATGGACATTTTTGAAATAACAATTGGAAACAAAATTATAAATCAGAAACAAAAACTGGTGTACTTGATGCGTTACACCAAGGGACCAGCAAATACTCTCGTCAAGAGCTGCTTATACCTTGATGCAAACGACTGCTACCGAGAAGCGCTGAACCTGCTACAAGAGATGTATGGCCAAAAGTTCAGAATCGGACCTTCTTGTTTAAACTTAATATCCTCTGGTCCTCAAGTAAAGTTGCATGATCAGGATGGCTTGGCGATTCTTTCCGCCGATCTTATATCCTGTGTAAATACTCTCAAAGGTATTAACTACCAATCCGTCTCGCTGGAGACAATTGATAAAATCGCACTCAGAATGCCCTCACAATGGAGGTCAGGCTGGCTTGGCGTCATGGATCATATCCTCCATGAACTGCAGGGCGACGTGAAAATGAGTGACCTGTCGGCTTACGTGCGTAAAAAGGTACGTGAAGCGTCAAATGTCCCTCCCCGTGAACAAAGTACAAACAACAAGCCAGTTGTTGTAATGCAAGCAAAATCAAACTTTGCAACTTCAGTTCGTGCTGGTAATAACGACGCCAAGGATGACCGTGGATCATCGTGCGTAAAATGTAAGAAAAAACACTTTCTCAATCAGTGCCAGGAGTTCCGCGATATGGACGTTACTGGCAGAAGGGATTTTGTGAAAAATAATAAGCTATGCTTCTCGTGCTTGCAACCCGGACACTGGTCTGATAAATGTACCAGAGATAAACCATGCAAATATCAACATTGTAATGGAAAACATACAACACTCCTGCATGTGAATCCAGTGTCCACAAACGATGAGAACAAACCCGTCGTCCAAAATTCTGCGGCTTCAACTGTCGCCCAAGAAAACGCTCCAAAGGCTCATGGACCTGTGAAATTCAATGCATTCGCCAAATTACCTGAAGAAAATGTGTTACTCAACGTGGCACCTGTCCGCGTCAGAATTCGAGGAACAAACTGCTATATTGCTACACACGCTTTCTTTGACAACGGAAGTCATCTTTCCTTCATTAGTGAAAATCTTGCAAATGAACTTTGCCTCCAAGGCGGTCAAACAGAATTTGATCTTCGCACCCTGGCAGGATTATCCGGTTACAAAGGTAACGTATTCGATAATCTTGAGTTATCCGACTTCTATGGTACAGAATATGCTCCGTTCACACCATTAGTATCCACTGACTGTATTGGTGTCGAGGACGTTGATATTCCCAGACAAGAAGACGTCAACCAATTTCCGGAATTGCAAGACGTGTGTATTCCAAAACTAGCATCCGAAGTTGGACTAATAATTGGAAAAGAAAACAGATGGTTTCACAAGCCCTTGGAGGTAATTCATGGTCCAAATGACTATTATGCAACAAGAACGTTTGCAGGCTGGATGATAAACTGCCCGGCCAAAGTGGCAGATGGAACAAAAAAGGTATTTTTTTCAAAGCCTGCTACGAATTCGCCCAAACCCCTATATCAGCTGTGTCGTGATTTTGTGGACTCGACAACGAATGAAAAACAAGAACTGTCACAAAATGATAAACTGTTTATTGAATCTGCAGAAAAATCAATGGAACTGTATAATGACATCTCACTTAATGATGGTCTGTTACAGGGGCCAGATTGGACAAAGGACCTGGTTGAAGTCTCATCCGGTGTCCACAAACATATCGTTGGCATCCAAGGAGATGTCCGAGCTGTGATTCACCAAGCGAAGGCTTGTAAAGGAGACAAGGATCTGTTTCGACTCCTACGGAAGAAAGAATTCCCCTACTCTGAAATGAACTCAAGCTGTACGGTCAACAATAACAAATACTTTCCAAAAGGACCGATATTTCCAATTAGCCTCTCCTTTCTGTGGAGGATCTGTATAACAGTAGCGTGGTATCTTGCAACTTTCTGCAAAGTCTTCAAGGCATTGGTTTTCAACTTTGTCAACCAAATCAAAGTTAGGTCCAACCTGTATCGATGGTGGAATGTACCGTCCGAGTTGAATCCCTGCAGACATCGCCTTGAGAGGCCTTTCTGCTGATACACTTCTAAATTTGTCTTCTTGTCAAACAATACACAGTTGCTCCTAGTCCAGCCACTGTGGACCTAACTTCCAAAGTACACCTGTTGTATTAATAAGCTTGCCCTCTTACATAAGAGAGAATAACTTGAGTTTTGATTTCGTTAAATAATTACCATTTCGTTTGGTAGCACCTGCTGACTGCGTGAGTGTGTGTATGTGTGGAAATCTCCAAATTCGGAACAAATTTTGAATTTCCAAGGGGCCAGGATGTAGCCGCCGTACGGCCCTAAGGTGTCGCTGTGGCTCCTTCACACTCCCGCCGAACAAGGAAGTGGACTCAATGTCATTGTTACCTCACAACGGTAACTAGGTCTGACGTATCGTGGTGCAATTCACTGCTTAGTGCACGTGCGTTAGTAGTAGGATCGTTTTGGCATTAGTTCAGTTATTAGAATAGGAATAGTTAGGTTTATTGCATTGCTAAAATAGGGCTAGTTAGGTTAATTCATTCATTGTCTCACTGTTTTGATATCTATTGTTACAGTCAAAGTAAATCTATAAATAAAATAAAATAAAAAACCCGGAAGACACATTGTCAAGTAAGATGCTTTGTATTTGATAGCTTAGTACATACTTGCCAACAGCTTAGTACATACTTGCCAATGCTTATTGTATTTCATTTTTAATAGAAAACACGCACCAACAAAGCGAGTCTTTTTCTCTGTGCCGAAAGGGAATATAAGCAGCCAGATATTTCAATCCACCCTGTGGCGCGATCTGCGGGTTGCGGCTACATTAGTTTTTTGACAATTTTCAAATCTGTTCGTTGGAACACCTTCATCAACAAAGAAAACCAAAATGGCTGAAGAAGCTAATTCAAACTTGCTGCTAGTGGAGACCGAAGAGCAAACTACGGTACCGGTACGTAATGATAAATCAAACAATGCCCAGGACGGCACAAGCAGTGGTTCTTTTGGCCTCGAACAAATCCAAAGAATGTCGAACACTGACAAACAAAGAGAAAACAAAAAGTCAAAGTCAGCTGTGTCGACTATTCACAAATCAAAGTTACTGAGGTCACATTCTATGACTCTAAGGAGCCTGCCGACCAAAGGTAGGCCGTCCTTGTCATCGAGCCACTGCTCAAACAAGCCAACAACCCTACCGGTATTTGCCAAATCACTGAAATCACGATCATCCGTCTCAAGCACTGCAACAGGATCAAGCTACATGAGTAATTCTCAAATACTCAGTTTACAAAACTCGAGGGATGTTCACCGCGACAAAAAGGCTGAAATGAACAAAAAACACGTCCAGCATCGCTTTCAGCAAGAAAATGACGCCTTCGAAGATCAGATAAGATCTGAAGAGGAACAGATCTACCAGGAATTACGACGTCAAGAAGAGGAAGAAAAGAGGCGTCAAGAAGAGGAAAAGAGGCGTCAAGATGAGGAAAAGAGGCGTCAAGAAGAGGAAATGAGACGTCAAGAAGAGGAAGAAGAAAAGAGGCGTCAAGAAGAAGAAAAGAGGCGTCAAATGAAATTAAAACGTAAAGAAGAGGAAGATCGGAAGCGTCAAATGGAGTTACGACAAAAACTCGAAATCGAAATGCATAAAAAGAAAGCTCTCGAAGGCAGAAGGTCTTTGAATCAAAGATTGAGGAATAACCTACAAGAAATTGACGATAGAACTGAGTGAGAAAAGCTACAATCAAAAGCTCAATTCGAGGAAATTATGATTGAACGGGACTATATAACGGCTCTAAAAGCACCCAAATTGTGCATCAACCAACATCAAGCTCGAACTCCGTCACAGTATCCGAGAACGCCAACGTCCCACTGGCACCTGTGGTGAAACCAGAACCGCAACAACTTCAAGAATCGTCGGTGACTCCAAATCTCTCAGAAACAGGTACGTCGGCTATTTTCTCACCCCTTGGAAGTTCATATTGTTCCTTACCAATTCGCAGTGTGGGTGCTATGAATGCAAGTAGTGTGAGTGCAACGAACGCCAGCATTACGAGCATAAGTAGCCCTAGTACTGTGATATCTGGCACTAACGCCTATCTTCAACCTTCTAACTTGGTTTGGTCTAATAGTCCCATCATGTCAAATCTAACAAACATGGTAGCTACAACTTCTCCGCTCACTGCTTTGAATCGTAAGCCTATTTTGGATTCGAGAAGCCCATCTGGCCCAGAAGTAGTGCCAAGTTCCATTTTGGCTTCCACAAAAAATGACTCATGTTCGTCTGCCAATGTTAGCCCCGCCCCGCCAGTAATTCAACCAAACCTTTTGCCACCCTTAGAACCCCCAATCTTTTCTGGTAATCCAAGTGACTTCAATAGTTTCATGGACATTTTTGAAATAACAATTGGAAACAAAATTATAAATCAGAAACAAAAACTGGTGTACTTGATGCGTTACACCAAGGGACCAGCAAATACTCTCGTCAAGAGCTGCTTATACCTTGATGCAAACGACTGCTACCGAGAAGCGCTGAACCTGCTACAAGAGATGTATGGCCAAAAGTTCAGAATCGGACCTTCTTGTTTAAACTTAATATCCTCTGGTCCTCAAGTAAAGTTGCATGATCAGGATGGCTTGGCGATTCTTTCCGCCGATCTTATATCCTGTGTAAATACTCTCAAAGGTATTAACTACCAATCCGTCTCGCTGGAGACAATTGATAAAATCGCACTCAGAATGCCCTCACAATGGAGGTCAGGCTGGCTTGGCGTCATGGATCATATCCTCCATGAACTGCAGGGCGACGTGAAAATGAGTGACCTGTCGGCTTACGTGCGTAAAAAGGTACGTGAAGCGTCAAATGTCCCTCCCCGTGAACAAAGTACAAACAACAAGCCAGTTGTTGTAATGCAAGCAAAATCAAACTTTGCAACTTCAGTTCGTGCTGGTAATAACGACGCCAAGGATGACCGTGGATCATCGTGCGTAAAATGTAAGAAAAAACACTTTCTCAATCAGTGCCAGGAGTTCCGCGATATGGACGTTACTGGCAGAAGGGATTTTGTGAAAAATAATAAGCTATGCTTCTCGTGCTTGCAACCCGGACACTGGTCTGATAAATGTACCAGAGATAAACCATGCAAATATCAACATTGTAATGGAAAACATACAACACTCCTGCATGTGAATCCAGTGTCCACAAACGATGAGAACAAACCCGTCGTCCAAAATTCTGCGGCTTCAACTGTCGCCCAAGAAAACGCTCCAAAGGCTCATGGACCTGTGAAATTCAATGCATTCGCCAAATTACCTGAAGAAAATGTGTTACTCAACGTGGCACCTGTCCGCGTCAGAATTCGAGGAACAAACTGCTATATTGCTACACACGCTTTCTTTGACAACGGAAGTCATCTTTCCTTCATTAGTGAAAATCTTGCAAATGAACTTTGCCTCCAAGGCGGTCAAACAGAATTTGATCTTCGCACCCTGGCAGGATTATCCGGTTACAAAGGTAACGTATTCGATAATCTTGAGTTATCCGACTTCTATGGTACAGAATATGCTCCGTTCACACCATTAGTATCCACTGACTGTATTGGTGTCGAGGACGTTGATATTCCCAGACAAGAAGACGTCAACCAATTTCCGGAATTGCAAGACGTGTGTATTCCAAAACTAGCATCCGAAGTTGGACTAATAATTGGAAAAGAAAACAGATGGTTTCACAAGCCCTTGGAGGTAATTCATGGTCCAAATGACTATTATGCAACAAGAACGTTTGCAGGCTGGATGATAAACTGCCCGGCCAAAGTGGCAGATGGAACAAAAAAGGTATTTTTTTCAAAGCCTGCTACGAATTCGCCCAAACCCCTATATCAGCTGTGTCGTGATTTTGTGGACTCGACAACGAATGAAAAACAAGAACTGTCACAAAATGATAAACTGTTTATTGAATCTGCAGAAAAATCAATGGAACTGTATAATGACATCTCACTTAATGATGGTCTGTTACAGGGGCCAGATTGGACAAAGGACCTGGTTGAAGTCTCATCCGGTGTCCACAAACATATCGTTGGCATCCAAGGAGATGTCCGAGCTGTGATTCACCAAGCGAAGGCTTGTAAAGGAGACAAGGATCTGTTTCGACTCCTACGGAAGAAAGAATTCCCCTACTCTGAAATGAACTCAAGCTGTACGGTCAACAATAACAAATACTTTCCAAAAGGACCGATATTTCCAATTAGCCTCTCCTTTCTGTGGAGGATCTGTATAACAGTAGCGTGGTATCTTGCAACTTTCTGCAAAGTCTTCAAGGCATTGGTTTTCAACTTTGTCAACCAAATCAAAGTTAGGTCCAACCTGTATCGATGGTGGAATGTACCGTCCGAGTTGAATCCCTGCAGACATCGCCTTGAGAGGCCTTTCTGCTGATACACTTCTAAATTTGTCTTCTTGTCAAACAATACACAGTTGCTCCTAGTCCAGCCACTGTGGACCTAACTTCCAAAGTACACCTGTTGTATTAATAAGCTTGCCCTCTTACATAAGAGAGAATAACTTGAGTTTTGATTTCGTTAAATAATTACCATTTCGTTTGGTAGCACCTGCTGACTGCGTGAGTGTGTGTATGTGTGGAAATCTCCAAATTCGGAACAAATTTTGAATTTCCAAGGGGCCAGGATGTAGCCGCCGTACGGCCCTAAGGTGTCGCTGTGGCTCCTTCACACTCCCGCCGAACAAGGAAGTGGACTCAATGTCATTGTTACCTCACAACGGTAACTAGGTCTGACGTATCGTGGTGCAATTCACTGCTTAGTGCACGTGCGTTAGTAGTAGGATCGTTTTGGCATTAGTTCAGTTATTAGAATAGGAATAGTTAGGTTTATTGCATTGCTAAAATAGGGCTAGTTAGGTTAATTCATTCATTGTCTCACTGTTTTGATATCTATTGTTACAGTCAAAGTAAATCTATAAATAAAATAAAATAAAAAACCCGGAAGACACATTGTCAAGTAAGATGCTTTGTATTTGATAGCTTAGTACATACTTGCCAATGCTTATTGTATTTCATTTTTAATAGAAAACACGCACCAACAAAGCGAGTCTTTTTCTCTGTGCCGAAAGGGAATATAAGCAGCCAGATATTTCAATCCACCCTGTGGCGCGATCTGCGGGTTGCGGCTACAATATGGATCATCGGTATCATATTCTTGCTAATACTACAAGAAACGGTTAGTTTTGTTGATACAATACATTTTCACTTACCGATCTTGGACACTACCGGTCGTAGCTTTAGAGGAGTACCGGTATTCATCCGTGGAAATATAGTGTGGACGGGAATCAGTGCGACATTAGCTTTCAAATAAGACCAACTTTATTGAGTTAAGGCGCGCGGGTCGTCAGCTATGGGATTAGAAATTATGCTGCGTTCAGATTGCTGAGCAGTTATTTCCGCCGGGCAAGCAAGCGTGACAACGGGTGTTGGGTATCTATCCGTAGGTTAGTTATCTATACTTGGTCCTTCTCAGATCGTATCAGTCAACGTCTGCATAAAAGGAGAAAAGGCAGGATATTTGATGACAAGATAAGATGTTGTCAAAGTAGTCTTTGTTGCTAGCCTACCCAAGTTTTGCTTGATGCGACGCATATTTTGTTTAGAGGAAATAGGATGGGACAAGTATATAGCTGCTTACAAGGAGCAGTGCCAAAAGGACAGAGAGTCACGCGAGAGATTGGTTATGTCCCTGAACCAGACCTCGCGAGACTCGATAGAGTACTTGGTAACAAACCAGCGACCTGCTGTTGTTCTGCAGGTACCAGCAGCTAACGAGCCAGAGGAAGGTATTGAGTGATGAGAAAACATTGGACTCAGCGGTTAGTGAGAGAACAGACGGAGCAATGATGAGTAGTGCGTTCCACTATTTCGTTTACGTTTTATTTGAATTGAAAACAAAAAAAAAGAAATCCGGCTAATTATTCAGTTTATCCATATAAGGAAAGCTGCGGTTCGCTACCAAAACGGGCTACTATGGTAGATGACTCATGTTAAGTGGGGCGGATAGAGAAAATGGGACAGCAGGCACTGGAGAAACACATTGTGTAAAACAATTTGAGCAGTCAGTGGTTCTCAGCCGCGGGTCTGCGAAGTGTCTAATTTACAAAACGATTGATAACCATATTTCATTTTCAAAATAGAGAAATTACGAGGTGGTTTCGCTTCATTACTGCATCAACCGAATGTCCATCTGAGATGAAATAGCCTCAACATATTGCTGTTAAGAGATATTTTGTTGATAAAAAAGTATCAACAAAATAAGGTCAATGAGCGTGATTGAATTGTTTTGCAAAATCAATTTACCTGTGGTATCCATAACCGCTACTTCAAAACAACTTCGAGATGAACTGCTGTTTGTCACTAACCTACAGTTACACATTCGCAAAACACAGATTGCACGGTGATTGAGCTAAATTTGAACCAAAACTTGGGGTCCGCGAAGATAAAAAGGTGGAGAACCACCGATTCAGAGGGACACTAGTTCAGATGCTAACAGTAATTATAGACTAATTTATATGACTCAACTAATGTACACGGAGCAAATGTCCAGGCAAAATCATACATAGTCAAGAAGTGACTCTTGTCAATCCAAGGTGACAACCAAAATCGCCTATCCTATATGCGAAAAGACCGCCTTAGTGACAGGGTACCAATGGATGATCAATGAAACTTACAACAATTGAAGACTGATTGCTCTCACAAGTGACACGGGCGCATCGCCAACAACCTAAACATACATAATATCTAGGGTGATTTAATCGACACTGTTTACTCAATGACTCGAAATTGACTCGTGAATTTTGCTCCGAGTCACGAGTCAATCCGCAATTCTGTGGCGCCGAGTCAAGTCAACTGATTTTTGCAAAGTGACTCGAGTCAAGTCAAGTTAAACGAAAAAGGTGACTCGAGTCTGACTTGAATGTGCCTGTGATAGTGTAGAAAAAACGAGAAAAGTGATGCAGAGAATACAAGACAAATCTCAGGCTTATGTGAATGCACTATGATTTGATAAGAACTGAACTTGATATATGCTGCATTCATTTCTCATTTAGAATTTCATTCAATTTCCAGGTTTTTGCAAGTTTAACAATCAATTGGCTAGGTCGAAAAACGCCCAGGTCGAAAAATGCCAACATTTCATTTCAGGTAAAAATCTTCAGTTTTTTAGGTAAAAAAAATCGCCCTTATAGTTACATTCGCGTCGCATGCATTGCTATCGGTGGTTGCTAACGCCGAGAGGCATTGTACAGTCAGAATGCATCCTTACGTACTTCCGGTTTCAACCCACATTGGTCAATCATCTTCAACAATGGAACATGGTCATCAACCGGAAAAAACATTGTGATTAACAATGAACTTAATAATTGATCACGGTAGAAGAGTTTCCGGGCCTGATGAACACGAACATTCCATGTGTAAGTCCAGCAATAACTTCAGCAGCGTTTGGTCAACTAAAGGTGGTGAAGATGTGATTGCAAGTAAAGAAAGAATGAACAGGATAGCGAAACTTGCGAACTTGCAGGAATATAATTAAAAATTAGGCGCAGTAGAAACTACAGTGGCCTTTAGGATTAGGCTGATTTCTATCTATGAATAATTTTATGTCGTAATAAAATTTGTGAAACAAATCATCGCTAAATATATCATTTCATTTCATAGCCCATATTTATCAGTAGCCAAAGCATGTCGAGTTTAGTTGGTGTAGGCATACCAGAGCTCATTGGAATGGGCGCGCTGTCAAGAAATACTGCAGCCATTTCGGTCACAGGACACATTTGGATGTCGCGATCATACACGAATCAAAGATCAGTAATCGGACCTGCATTGACTGGTGTCAACTTTAGGGAGGTAATTTCCAAGTTTAATTGTATAGCATGGCACTATGGTTACTCTGTGATATTTTCAAGGTCTGCTCGAGTGTGCTACTGAGAGGCTCCGGCGTCGTTGGTGGTCCAGGACACGTTGTGGCTATTGACGAGTCTGTCGTAGCTAAGCGCGGCCGTGGGGCAAACGCCCAGGCAAGACCCGTCCCACAACAGTGGATATTTGGAGGCGTGGATCTTACAACGAAGGTTGTATACAGAAAATAACACCCAAGGTTAGCAAAACTTGAAGAATAATAAATGTTTTATACAGTCAATGCTTCATGCGATCGTCGCGATGCCGGTACACTTTTGCCGATTATTCGTCAATACATTGCTCCAGGGACTGAAATTTGGTCCGATCAGTGGGCTGCATATCGTGGCATAAACGGTACAAATGTATATTTCAACAATAACGGTGACTTTTATGAAAGTATTTATATTTCGCTAACAGGAATGGGCCTGAATTACACGCACAAATCGGTGTGTATCCAATAATATAGAGAGTCAATGGCGACATTGCAAGAGAAAATTCAATCGCATGTATGGTTCGGTAAGACGTTTTGTGCCCTCATATATTGATGAGTGGATGTGAAGAAGAACCAGAACCGATATCACTCCTGCGATTGCGACTCATCCAGAGTATCAATTTTAAAATGACGATGAACCATTCCTGCAATTTCGTTCAATTTTTATTGTTTCGTTTTTTCACAAATAAACGTGATACACCTGAGTATTGTGGGTGGAAACAAGATTTGATGAGTACAGGGCTGTGGAGTCGGTAAATTTGGCTGGAAAGTACACTTGGTATCATACCCTACTATGCGAAAGTACCTATATGAGTATCTTGGCCGCAAAGTACACTTGGTATGCGAAATTACCTATATGAGAGTATCTTGGCCGAAAAAAGTACACTTGGTATCTTATCCTGTTATGCTAGTGTCTCTACATGAGTATCAGTGATGAGCATCGGACGGACTCGGATGGCTTTCGGACCGGATATTAGACGATTTTGTGGCAGTCGGATAGGACTCGGATATTATCACAAATATTTTTTCGGATATTGTCGGATAGTTGTAACTTTTGATAGGATATTTCCGGATAGTTGTAACCTTATGTGAGATTTGATTACAGGCCTATAGAAAGAAGTCATCAATTCAATAACCAAATACAGACAGCTGACACCTTGCGATATGACTGGTAGCAGTCTAAAAATGTTTGTCAAGAGTCCAAGATAATATAGATCAACTATTGCCACTACCATTCTAACCATTCAAGAATAGACAATACTATAAGATCAGCCATGTTATCAGATTTATTAGCTAAAACACATAAAGTATACCATACTTGCCAGTCTAACGATATATAATATGTGAACTGATAAAAGATGGTATGATTGGACATGAGCTCGCCTGACGTGGTTATCATCAGTACGGTATTCTCGCAGAGCAGTGTCTGAACTTCGCAAAATTGAAGGTATAGTTTCAACATCTGTCACAAAACTGCGTTTGCTTCTCGCCTTCACATGTAGTTTTTTAACCCATTGCTGATGAATGTCACAATAGGGCACACAATTTCTAGAATCCTCAAATTGTTGTTGTGGCAGTCTTCTGTAGATTAATATAGCGGTAAGTCAAATCCCTCTTTGCGTACTTTACGATACCCTTTCGATCAACACTATACAGCGGTGCTTGTGCTATGGCACAATCTTTGGCTACCATGAGTCTTTCAGCAGTTCATGATCATAACGGAATATATCCTGATGACGTTCAACAATGTAATAACTCCATTCTGTGAGAAGGTATTCCCAGTGTGGACTTGGACTTCTTGTCAGCTTGGCACATCGAGTTAACAGCTATTCACACACTTGCAGCCCGGTCAACCAAATAAGAATATGCATACAAACATGTACAAGTAACTTTCTGGAGTCAGATAATTATAAAGAAAATTATGTAAGAAGATATATAGATAAAATGTATGATAATTAATATAATGATGCCTTGACGGACGATACAGCAGCCTACCAGCCTCTTTGAAATCCTTCAAGATACATGCATATCATACTAAGGCACACTAATAACATATAACAAGGCTATAAAATCCAGAATTCCTATATACCGTTACAACGAAAGCAAACCTACTCAACTGTCCTGCTTACTCTTCCCTTCCTTCAGCTGCTATATTTTCTCCAATATGATTGACGGAATCAATCATCCAGAACCACTGAGCCATACAAGAAAAAGCTGTTAGTTTTTTGTCAAGCAATGGTCTGTTTGAGTAAATTTGATTTCAGTTGAAGAATTGTGAAAAAAGACTTTGACGTGATTATGGTGCTTTTCCATATGATTTCAACGACAGACCATGTAAACAGTTTGAAAGTCAACGCCAAGGAGTGTTGATCAGTACGTTAGTGATGCGTCATATCTCTTGAGTGGAGCTCCATCAACTAGTGCATTGCATTATTTGAAGACCTTGAATGTTGTCAAACTCCTCGTCTGAGTGTCGATTTGAGCTATGATTCCGTACTGTCGGAGTTTCGTTTCTCAATTATAATGGATTGAAGAAAGTCGACGTCTTGAGAGATAGCACAGCCGGAGTGGAGTGTAGAGGGGTTGCATCCGGATTTATGGGACACTGGCTCTGCTGAATGCTGTAATTTCTATGTTCAAGTGAAACACCACACGTTATCAAGTGGTACAATGAACCTTACAAACCATATCCAAAAGGCCAAGGATACAGCACAGTTGAAGATGAGTTTCTTCTCGTCCAATATATTAGTCGGCAAGACAACTACTAACCAGCTACTGGAGAGGAAATTTGGACAGATTGTGGGACATTCAGGAATCAGGATGGTGCTATTATTCACATTTTGTGTGACACGACTATAAGCGTCATGCTCGAAGCTTTGAACTGATTGACCAAAGGTATTATAAGCATCAGCAAGTTGCTACTAAACAGGCCTTCACGCCTTCCAGCACTTGTGCGCAAAATGTGGCTTATCTGCATCTAATATTGACCATCTCCCGATTGTGAAATTCCATGGTCACAACTTGCTACTATTACTTCTTGATATATATTGGGAGATATGGTTAAATGCCTGATTGTTACATATGGCCATGGCTTAATAATCTTTGTCATTTTACATTTGCTTTTGATCGAGATACCACTTTCATTCGCACACTTACTTCAAATTCGTAGCGTTGTTTCTTTGCGTTAACTTTCCTATAAATGAAATTCCAATTTTTGTTCATTCCATAGATACAATTCGTGATCTTCTAGTGCAGAACTGTAACTAAGCTCAGCTGTACAATTGATATTCTGCGATATCATTATTCGATAAGGATTTTTCGGATTCTTGTAAGAGATTTCTGGATAAATTCGGATAGTTGGATGAGATTATCCGGAGTCGGACGGATAGTTCCGCAGACACCAAAACTGTCGGACGGATTCGGATTCTCAAAATCCAACATCCGCTCATCACTGATGAGTATGGACGATTTCCAGCGCTCTGGCGCCAGTAGAGTATGACTGACCAATATTAGAACCAGCCACAGTTTGCTCCCCTGACGAGGTTATTCGCCGACGTTTCTGAATACCACGCCATTGGAATGTAAGGAAGCCGCGTATATATAAGGTGATTTAATATTAGTTGATACTAATATCTTGTAAGAAGTTCAGCTTGGAACTGTAAAGAACGTAGTTCTTGGCTTCTTATTGTCGCGAACAGATGCATGGCGACAGGTGTAGCCTATGCACATTCAACAGTTTTTACGTTTGTGGACATTGAAAAGTTTGCACTGAAATTCAATTGATCTGGAAATAATAGATTATTAGCAATGTTCCCTCTAAGCTGCGCACGTGCGCAGTGCTTACACGGTCTCTGCGCACAGAAAATTCAAGTTGCGCACAAAATATCTGAAGTGAGGACCATTTTTTTAGTCTTTACGCACTGTTGTCCAAGGCTCTGCGCAGTAAGTTGGTGAGTGTGCGCAGAATCGTCAAAAATTAGAGGGAACATGGATTATTAGGCTACAAAATGTTTGTAGAATACATGGATTTCAGTATTCTCATTTTCTCAGACACAGTACCGGTACATATTAATTTACTGTGTTCGATAATTGGCATTAATGCTGCATGAAACTTATTTGTAGATGATTGCCTATCTTGATGTAGCATACCCAAAACGGCATAACAATATTGACTCCTATATGCTCATTCAATCTTTAGTTTGCAAAGATGAAGACATACATGATTGCAGCCAAGTGCGTGACAGTCAGCATTCAATGAAGCTCCATCGCATCGCAAGGCATCTCATTTTAGTAGTGAAACTATCGAATGTAAACAGGCTCTCAAGACTCTCCCGTTACAATAACAGCTGAATCCATCGACAATGGCGAACTCGAACTGAAGGACGTACATTTCACGACATTATGATCTTACTGGTCTAATAATTGATTTTCAAGCGTAAAATTGTCCTGACGAAATCTCTGATGAATCCAGGGGATGGTCGAAAACCCCAGATCTGGGTAGAAAAACCCAGGGGTGGCCTGTCTCACTAGCTCAAACAGCTTCGGCGATGGTAACAGCATTTAATCGAGACAGAATCAGCTGCATTTAATCGAGACAGAATCAGCTGATATGAATGGGTGGGGTATCTTGGCTTGACGTGCGATGGCGCGGCGCGGATACTGCCAAGACTGAGAGTCATAGAAAACCACTTAGGGATTCCCACAAGATTAAGAGATGTCTTTCAGATAGTACTGTACTGGTATGCAAACTGTTGTCAGGTATCGTACGCAGCTTATACTCTAGAATAAAATGATATTCATGATCCCGACATTCTTTGTTGTATTTGTATTCCTTCAATAAAATACTAGTTCTTTTGTGGTAACTATGTGTGACTTATTTCGTCTCGATGTTGCCTTGAGACTGGTATTGAGTAGGCGAACCCTGCTGTACAAACTGGTTGGATCTGTCTCTATGCGTATTGAGTACAGTGGTGGCCTTACGAACGGGGGGGGGCTATAAGTATCTAACCGTAAGTTCTGGGGGGCTCCGCCCACCAGACCCCCCTTTCCCGCGGTAACGTTTAGCTGCTGGATTCGGCTATGTCTATTATTGTATGTGTCTAAGGATAGACTACATCAAGACTAAGTAATTCTACCGCATGCAGAGACGTGATGATCATCGGGATACGGGACTTTTCTAACAAATGCAGAGATTTGATGATGATTGACACATTCGTACGGAATCATACTCTTGCTTGGTACACTGATTTCCACGTTTATTAGTTATTATCCTTGAAAAAAAAAACGCATAATCCGAACAGGGGGGCCCCTTCGACCAGGGGGGGCCCGGGCGACCGCCCACATCGCCCACCCAAAAAGCCACCACTGATTGAGTATATACAAAAATATCCACGTCAACATGCAATCTTGCAGAGATTCTCTTCTCTTCACTCGGTGTTGCTCGACTGAAATCTTTTGCCACGGAAATTTAGATGGGGCAGAGCCATATCTCGTATTCTGCCTGCAGCAATGCGTTAGCCTGATGTTAGTATCGTGGAATTGTCTTCTATATACTTTGGTATTCCGAGAGCTCTAGTAATGTAAATCACTGACTGAGACAAGCCTGATAACACACTATCGTGGAAATGTCTTTCACAGACTCTTATATTCTCTAAGTGATCTAGAAATGTAAATCACAAACTACAGACATATTGACAATTTATTGCTTCGTCCAAAATATACAAATTTGACTGGAAATCATGAAATTACATGTAAAGGTCTTATACTACTCGTCGCAACTATTGCAGTGGACTAATACAGTGCACTCATTTTACAGAGGATATAGCTCAGCTCAGTGGAGGTAACAGAAGAAGAAACACAAATAGGAGTCGAGGCAATAATAATATGCAGATTGTCATAATAATGATGTTTATGATAGAAGTAGATGGAAATAAATGTTATAAATATCAAGTTTCTCGCAAATATGCCAGTGTTACACAAACCTTAAATAAAATCCTTTCCACAGTAACCTCTCCTATGTCCCAACGTAATACAATCTTTCTTTATAGCTTCTTGTCTTTTGCGATGGAAGCTACCGGTACCATTCACCATTCTCTCATTACTGCATAATGCACATATGGACGCAACAATGAAGGTGTGAGACAAAGAGCTTATCGCGGAATAAGGCATTGCGATTTCAGACGCGTTCTGGGTGGAGGACAGTTGTGAAGTTTTTAATGAGAACATTTGATGCTTCCTCGTAACACGCAAAGTTTTTAACGTCTACCTAGAATATTTCCATTACTTTTCTGCAGTCAAATTCGCCCATGTCCATGTATTTACAAGGTACAAACATAATTTCGCCAACGCAATTTTAATACGCAAAGTCAGGCGTGACGGTTCGAAACTGAGAACAATGGGTCGTCGCTCCATCCTACAATCTCCGTAGTGTAATGCGGAGTGACGGTGTATTAGGGGTCAGAGAGGAATTGGAGGATCACTGCATCACATTTTGGTAAAGTAATGTTAGTAGCAGAGCGTCGAAATTGGTAAATTTGTGCGAGCGCATCTACGGCGGAGCAAACTCGAGAACTGATGCAATAATTCACGGGCGTACTCACGAAGCAACAGCCATACGAGAATTTTCAGCAGCAACAGGTCTTGTCACATACAACTCCGGTAGGCTTATATATTCATAACGAATACTCTTATCTGGCCGCAACTCCTACGCGAAAATCGATTCCGACTGGATTTTTGAAGTAAAATGTCCTTATGCGGCAAGTAACAAACGAATTTGTTCCTGGCAACCTCTTCCGATACCTGGAGCAACTATCGTCCAATTGTAGATTGAAAGAAGTACCAAGAGGTACTATCGGATTCCGGGGCAACTGGCATGTTCCAGAAAAAATGTGATTTATACATTTGTTGATCTTTACATAGAAATAATGCACTACGACTCTTCATTTTTTCAACACATGTTGGCAAAATTGAGAGACTTATACAAAAAGCATGGGCGTCATTTTATATCGCATATAATTGCTTACCTTGAAACTGTTATTCATTCCGGATCACAGGACTTGCTTCAATCCTAACCTTGCCATATGCTGCCGTATAGTTTTATTTTACGGATGCAGATGCAAATACGCGATATCGATAATGGTCGCTGTACCGACAACGCTGCGGACCAATGATCGGCTAGGAGATTAGAAAATCCGATCGTAAAACTGTCACTGACGCCCAAACCCATTTGCCTTATTTGAAAGGGTCGTGATGTGATGACCGGGAGATCTTTCATTTTAACCGGGTTTATACTTTGGTACCGCGTTTTTTTTTTATACAACAGTGCATAACTGGCTAACGTATAGCAAATGGCCGATAAATTGTCACTATACAATGTTGTAACCGCATAGTTGTTCATTTATTGAAGAGATGAGAAAGGAAAACATGCAGTCTTGGGTAGTCAGGATTGCCTGAAGACTTCCGTGAGTTGTGCTCGACAGATTACACCATGGTACAAAAATTAGTGAAGTCGATTTCCTATGTCATATTCCTTGATAAACATGTTTCCAGCATCATTTTTTGCCACAAGTGTCGTTCAAAAATGTTATGTTAAGCTTTTTAATCATACCGAACCATGTTTTTCAAGCTCCTTATTAACTGTGACGTCACATTGATCCGGCATTCAGTTCATAACGGTTGGTTGTTAGCAACAATCATCGTCTCAGTCTGACTTAAGCAACAATCATCGTCTTAGTCAGTCAGTCAGTATTGGCTACAGAAAGCAATCTCAAATTCCTTTTCATTTGATTCTGTTTATACTCACTGCACTGATCCTTATACTCACTGCACTGATTGCGGATCTAGTGAGTATAATCTCAGCATTAATGTCAACATCACAAATGTAATCTGCCTGCTGACTGTTTTTGCTATATCTGTGTTCTGTATATCAGATGTACAAAATGTAGATAGAAGTAAGGTTTTTCATACTTATTAACTTTACTTTCGTATGAAAACTGAAAAGTCTGAAACTGGAGAACAAGATGAAAAACAGGCATTTCATGTAATCTGCGAAACAAGCCGTTGGAATATGGGGAGATCGACATTCCAATGTCATTTGCTATTAAAGAATCTGGTCATTTACTATTAAAGAATCTGAAACAAAATTTCGAAACCTTAGAGATGATGACTGTTATTTCTGTATGGCTGACACTCCAATATTCAGAATGACTGAAATGACCTAACATTAACTCCAAGGATGTAACTAGGGAACATGTTGAATTCATCGTGTCGATGTACTTCGTCGAGTAAAGGGCATGAACGATAGCTGGTATTTCTGCTCCATAGTCCATAGGAGAAGTTTTCTCATTTCAAAGACGCAAGTCACGCACAAAAACCACTTCTGACGATTTTTAAAGTGTTGCAACGTTACTTGATGCATGAGTAAGCTATATTTGTTTATATTATCCTTTTTATTTGCATTTGTTTACGTCCATTAAAGAATTATTGTGATTAATGTGGAGCAATGAGTAAAATGAAAAACTAAAGAAATTGACATTTCTTCCACATTTGGGACACACTTCAGGAAAAATTTTGGTATTTTGTTTGGAATACTAAGACACTATACATAAAAATTTCAAACTTTTGCAAAATTTTGTTACATTGTGTTATTATTCAACCGGATTGACCGTTATATCCCATCCAATTTTTCATGCTAATGCGGCTCATCACACGAAAATTAACCAGCATGAAACAGATAAAGACTATCTTACTACACAAAGGCAGTAGATTGGATGGTATTAGACCTTGCAAAATTTTACAAATCTTGACGTAGGCTATCCCATTATTCTTTCTGCGTGTACTCGCCTTGAGGACACGGCGAAATTCGCTTTTCGCTCTGATGCGCCAAGCCTTTCCCGCCCTTTCAAAAGGAGCAAGTAGATCCTGGACTAAAAATCACCTTGTCCGCCATAGCACGATCGGGATCGCATATCTGAAATATGGATGATGCATTCCAAGGCTTGATTGCTCAATCATTTGCGTGTCACTGGTTGATCATATATATTAATTAATTTTGGCGTTGCTCCAACAGGCACTTGAATCGTGTTTCGGTTTTTGTACGTCGAAAGGGTTAGTTTCTGGGCATTGATATTGGAGGGTTTTTCTATGGGAATTTCCGTAGAATCAATTATTACTCTAGTACTGGGAAATTACTTCTTGAAACTTTCACGCATGGCATATGGTTGATTTTGTTGGCCAAATATTCATTTGTTTCAAGGTCGAATTTGAATGCTCAATCCAGAATTTGAAGATTTTTGAAACCGTGGCATCCGGCATATCAAACATGTAAGGTAGTAACGGATGATCAAGGTTCAGGCGCAGTTTTTCAAGACAAGGAATAGACAATAAATAGCATTGAGCAAAGGTATTTGGGTTTTCCCGAGTAAAATGTATATCATGAAACAACCTGATTGATATGCGCAAAATTCTCGAAGCCAGTGAAGTACTGTATCCCTTCTGTTGTCAGATTTCAAATAAGCCACGCGAATTTGTGGACGTGCGGACAGCATACTTTCAAGGGTCAAATGTCTATTATCGACAGCGTCTGTCTGTGTACTTTGTGTAGAGACAGTAGTATGTTCGATTGGTATCAAATCTGACGATTCTTCGTCAGTTTATAAAATTTGCGGTTGCGTGGTTAACGATGGGACTGAGTGATTATGCTGGGACCGTCGTATCACCAGGCTTCGAAGGTCGATCAGCAAATACTGTCGGTACAGCACAGCTCCTGGTATCAAAATAGGCGTGACTCGTAGTCGAGTCACGCCTATGTTTTAAATATCTACCTGAGAAGCAACTGAAACATCTGCAAGTCGTGCTGATGATCACGCTGTCTCACTTCTCGCTCTTTTGCTATCTCTCATCTCTAAAAATTTCTGCAAGTCACTACTTGACATCTCAAATTGCATTAGAATGCAGTTTTGTTCTATTATCGGCCTTGCCAATTATACAAGAACACTTTGTATTGACTATTACCTTCATACTAGGCCGTACTGAGCATTATGTTGTACGTATTGTAAGACTGTCCGTCCATAATCGATTTACCTGAAACTTGATCAAGCGGTCAATCAATTCTTTTTTCTGCTCTACTTTGGCTCTCTTCCAATAAGACCTTACATGGAATAGAACCAATTAAAATATGATTTGCACATTCATGTTCAAAGTCCATACTCACGCATTTCTTCAGACAGATCTCTAGCTCTTCTCTTCGTAAGCCATGTAAGACAGTTGACACACGATAACTGTAACTAATTAACGAACTTCGAAATTCAAGAGTATAACTTTTATAACTAAATTTTGTAATATCATATTACAATGTATACATTGTAAGAGAAGAACGTGAATAGGCTCGTCTGGTCGAGAGAGAAGATGGTGTTTCTCAGCGCCAGCTTGTCGAAATCGACGCCGTAAACGAGCTTGCTTCGATTGTCTGATTACTAATCACGGGTTACAATTTGTTTTAGGCGCTAGTTCGTCGTCGCCAACGAAGCTGCGTATTCAATTATTCGCGCGCGTATTGGTTAAAGGTAAATAAATAGTTGGCATTTGAGCGCTATCAAGGACTCGCGAATTAACAGCCCTGTTGATTTGAAATCGCAGAGGGCGGGCCGGGGCCTACGATATTTACGGCCTTATCTGGTACATTACACTTGCAAGAGCTAACAGGCCGATGCTCACAAAACAGAAATTCGCGATTACTCTTGACGTAATTAATAATGGGCGAAAGTTTTGATAGGACGATTACTCTCAACGTGACAATCGGCGATTGTCTCGTTTTCGCTTCTCATACCGGACTCTTCGCATATTGAAGCGAGTTTTCGAGTTGAAGGTTGACAGCTATGTTTCAAGTTGCCGTTTTTACCGTCTTATACTATTAGGCAGGCTACAGTAATGCGATTGAAATACTCTGTAGCAGACCCCTCAAGTTTGAGTTGAAGTTTTTGAGCTCGTCGCCGCGTTTGAAATGGTACAGGATGATGCCGTGATTAGCTAAATGCTCCAGGGACGATATTCCGTATATAGTGCAGTGGAAAACGTTTAGCTGTCGTTTTGACCGGCTTACAGCGTGGCGTAGGATACCGCTATGCAGTGGTTTAATAGTTCTTTATGGTGCGTATTATGTATATGGTGAAGAATTGCTGGTGAGCTTCACGTGGCCTTTCTTCCCGTTAATTTTGACTGATTGTATATACTTGGTGACTCAGGTTTAGCTTAAGGTAAAATAATTGATAATGGTCAATAAATGTTGTGCTTATGGTTGTATGGCTGGATATTTGACAACTAAACAAAAAGTTTCAATTTCCATTCGAGGATTTAGAGTTACTAGAAATGGATATCTTTCGTGAATGGACGTGATTGGAGGCCAACGAAGAATTCTGTAATTTGTGCGTTGCACTTCGAAGCAAAGTACATTAAAGACTGTGGCTTTCGAAAAAATACTGCTCTTGGATAGAAAACCAGTTCCTACCATCCGATCGGAGCATGAGCTGCAACGGCCTTCATTGATCCCGACTATGACCCCTTACAGAAAACCACCGAAGAGAAGGATATTTCAGAATGATCAGTTGAAAGATTTTGAGCTGTCTGATAAAATGAGCAGTTTATAAGATTTGACCGAGTCCCACACTCCAGAAAGCTATACCATGTACAAAAGAGGGTAATCAATATGTAATGTTCTACCGTATGGAATTCAATGATGACTAGGTGTGGCGTGGCGCATTATTCAACTTCCCGAAATATCTCAAAAATGTATGAGACATTGAGACAAATCCGAGAACAATTTACTGGAAGAACTTTTCGAGCCAAGAAATTTGTCTTTCCTCCATTCTCATTCGCCGTTGATTCTTCAGGTGTATCATCACCCAGCGGAGTTATTGCATGGAGCGATCTTCACAAAATCAGGGAATCTCATGATAATGATTCGAATTTGCGGAAAGTGCCAAAAGTGATATATGCCTCGTTACATCCGAGCAATAACAAGCAGAATGTCAACTTAGCTCTTGCTCCATTCTATGAGTCGACTATTGCAGCTTGCAAAAGTTACTTGCCTCTCATGGAAGATATGGCTTCATTCTTGAACCTGATTAATGCTCGGTTGACGATTCTCACGGTATAGGCAAATGTGTGTGGGGAGGTTTCTGGTTGGTTCAACATAAGTTACCAATTCTGAAAAGATAATACTGCTCTGTTCCATCCTAAAAATCGACATCAAGCTCAACTCATTTTTACCATTTCGAAAAAGTCATTGAAGAAGTGGCTATTGAAATAACCGAATCATTTCTATCTCCTTACAGTGAGAAGGTGTCGTGTGTAGTTGCTGAGTAAATTGGAAAGCAAGTTCACGCTATTTCGACTTACTCGATCGTGGGGACTGCTTACTCCCTCAGAACCACTTGCCGAGTTTTTTCATCCAGTTTTTTAATCCTAGATTGGTCTGATAAAATCATCTGCCCTCACCCTAAGTCGCAGTGAATAAGTTTTGCATCGTTTATTATTATTATTATTATTTATTTTGGGGGGACTTTGCATGTTATGATAATCGAGATCAAGCTTTGAAATTGGCGACAAAATCATTGTGAATATATATTACAATAACAAGCAGAAGCTAGTTAATGCCTCTGTGAGAAAAATGCTTTAAAAACGGACTTTAAAACGACGACAGTTGAGCAAGACATTGCTTGCATTCTTCGGTGATGCATTTCATTCTCATTACCGGTACTTATGGCCGTAGCTTGTACGCTGCAAGTTTGTTTTTGATACAAGTTGGTTATTGCAAGTAGTTTCTTATATGACATGTGTACCAATTCGTCTTCAAGTGCTTGAATTGATTTTACCATGCAATAAAATGGTTTACATGAGCATGTCGGTGTTTTCTCACTACTTACCCTACTTCTGCAATCGGTGGATAACTGCATCTACGAGGCTGTCTCTTGCCACTTTTTGACGGTAAGGTACTAATTTGACCTGTTGTACGAATACATACAGCTTATTTGAGGCGAGGCGTCTAGTAGCGAGAAGCGAAATCGCGAATTTCTGTTTTGTGAGCATCGGCCTGCTAGCTCTTGCAATCGTAATGTACCAGATAAGGCCGTGAATATCGTAGGCCCCGGGCGGGCGTATAATCTTGTTGTATGGGGTGGCCGCCACCCCATAAATGTTTCATGGAGTGGCTGGGCCACCCCGTAACTCGGCGCCTATGCCTATGGCGTGTCAACACGGAGAAATCGTTCACAGAAGCATGCCATATCAGATATGATACACCCCTTTCAAAAGGGTCAAAAAAGAATTGTGCGGTCTATTGGGTGATATACGCAAGCTGGTTTCGTCAGACGGAGGGGATCAATATCATACGTTGGCAAGTCGATGGCCAAGCAAATTCAGAGCATATTTCGACAAGCATTTTAAAGGGTGACATTTCTAAAAATACCTGCAGATTTAGAACCAAGCATTTCACCACTTTTAGTGAGGGCCCAACCACAGTGAATCTATGAATAACAACGTTTTGAAGCCTCCGAGCGGGCGCAAGGAAATGGCGTTGGGTGCTATTATGTTGTGGCTTAATCAACTGCAAACCGGCTATTTGGAATGATTTTTACCGCGCGGAATGCGGAATCAAAAATTGTTTGGATTCTCGTCGACAAATGGGTTTTCTCCGTTGCTTCAATGAGTCAACGCCAAATTCATTGCGTTGTACTACCCGAATCCCCGTCTTGTACTTGCCCAAGCGCTACGACATGCTATCTTATCCTAGCTGTAGCGATGGCGCTCGGAGACAACAGCATACAGAAAGGTCGCCTGCATTTTGAGTCAGCTCCTGATAAATCGCAAGGATCGAACCAGCAGGAAGTCTGGTCGATAAAGGCCTCGCCAAGGAAAACACACCAACTGACCATTCAACTTCCAAAAAACAGTCACCCTGGCAACAGCCTTCGAATCCAGATCCATCGATGATATCCGATGAAGACATGTCTGAAATGAATGAAGAAGCACTGCCATTGGACTTGACGACCGACTCCGTCAAGCTGCTCGCCACCAATGATTACCCTTGCTTTCGTCGTCTGCGGATAACAATCCGGTGCATGATTCACGCCAATGCTGGAAACCTGGACAATGGTTAGATTGCAACAACAGAGCGATCAATAGAAGCATTTTGCATCGCAAAATCTTCGATTCTATTTTTCAATTTGTTTCTGTACGGATATGCAGAACATAATCGCAATGCATCCATCGGGACCGCAAAACATCTGTCCAGGAAGAGGGTGTAAGGCTATTGTCAGATATCAGCGTCTTCCATTTGGAGGGTTCTAGATGAATCCAATACTCACTCCGAACGTTATCACGAGTATAGCCATCAATATTTTCGAGGGGTGAGAAGTTATATTTGCAGCCAGGGAAACTGCAGACGGTTCAGTGCGGAAGGGATTTGGTAATTTGTGGGCGGTGAGTCGTGACCGGGGAACTCATGATCTAATTCGGCCTCATCAGAACGAGAGGGCTTATCCATGAACGAGAGGCTTATCCTTATCATACACAAATCCCGGACACCACGTGTCACCACAACGCGCTCCCCGTAGCCTACATATCGGTCGCTGCTCCCTAGTAGCAGTTACTCATGTACTTCACAAGAGGTTCAGGCGTACCCATCAGTCGGGCCGCCCGCAGAATGCTGTCGTTCTTGACCGAATCGAACCCTTCTTGAGATCCAGAGCACGCACAGGTTGGACCCCATGGCCTTGGCCTCTACGATCATCGTATCCAGTTACGTGACATACTCCGCGCAACCGTCAGTAGGGAGGAACGCCATCTGCGTGGGATTAAGTTCAAAGTCCATGGTAAGACGAGAGTCCAGCACCTTGTGGAACACCCGGACCAGCATCGGGCCAATAGTAATCGGCCGGTACTCGCCGGGTGCACTTGTGCTGTTAACCTTGAGGACCAACACGGTCCAGGCTGAGCGACTTAGGCATCTCGCGGCTTAGGATATACTGAATGAACAGCTTGACCAGGCAATTGCGGACATCTTCTTGACGCAGCGGAGTGTCATCCCATCCGGGCATTCTGCCGAATGGCGAGAGGATCGCAAGGCTATGGTCATCTCCTTTGCTTTCACCGCAGATATCAATTCCCATATAGCTTCCCCTTCCGGGCTAGTCTGTCTGCTATCAATGCCAGCCTCGACACTCATGATCTTGCGCCTGAAGTTGATCATTTCTGACCTGGACGGTTGCCCGAAGGTTCCCCCACCCAAGACCAGACGCGCACACGACTTCCTGGATTTTGCGTACAACCGTTGTACGACCGCGTAGCTATCCCTTCGGAGGGATTTTTCTCATCGGGCGCCCTTGCTAGGGGGCTTCCTCGATGTCCAAGAGTTCGATAGCAAGTTGTTCAGCAATCAACTGATCTAGGACGCCTTCTCCACCAGGGTCCTCGGGTTCCACGGGATCACAGGAATTCACGTAGTTTTTAATCCCAATCACCTAGAGCTTTGACCGACCTGCACTGGCTCCGGGGTTCACCGTCCCCCCTTCCATTGACGTGGCTTCTGCGACCCCGACTGCGGGGACTTGGGTAGCCGGACCACTTGCCGCACCGTAACTCATGGATGTTGGGATCCCACTGCTCTTGGGATCAGGGTCCCGCTTGTCCATCAGCCGCACCAGAAACCTTAGGGAACCCAGCCCATTTGCCGCACTGTGCTTCTCTGTACTTGTGGAACGTTGCTGAAGGGGTCCTTGGGGTTGCATTCCTTCGGCCGCACTGCTCCCCACAAAGCTGGGGTCCAGTCTGGGACTCATACGAGCTATTGGCCGCCTCGGTTTCCATTCTCTCCACAATTTCCCAGCACTTCTTTGTTTTTCTATGACATCGAATGGCTTCCATGCTCCGCTCAAAGTTGAGTGCCCGCCGAAAGACCTGGTAGTCAATCTTTCCGCTGGAGTTCCTGAGGCGCAATTCTTCATCGGTAAGAACCTGCTCCTCTTCGGGACACCACTGCCGCCTTTTGTTCGCGATTATCGCAACCGCTTCCGCCGCAAAGATAGAATTCAATAATAATGTCATTCAGAAATTCTCCCTCGTTGAGACGGAAACAATCCTTCTTAGTCACAGTGGCCCCACGATTTAGGGGAGGAGGGGGATAAATGAAGAGTATTTTTCGTGGCGACAATCCACAAGCAGGCGGGGAATTGGGATGATGTACCACTTGCGGACATTTCGCAGGGGGCAGGATACACCGGGACCCAAGCCGGCCGCCCGAGGTAGGTAGGTAGGGGGACATTTGCATCTTGCGACAACGAACTCAACTCTTGTTCGCAGGATGACTCCTGTTCTTTCGCCGACGAACTTGCTCTTTTATATTCAGAATTTTCTGCTTGTTGCGAGATAGTAGCAGGAGGAGCATGGTAGCTTGCTCCTTTATCTCAGCTTCCGTCATCTTCTTTCCATAATGTTGATGAAGGACCAGAATTCCCTATTGGCGTGTCGTTAATGGCTTCTTCGGTATATTTTGTCAAACATCGGCGATTACTTCATTCGTGCATTTGCGTTGGAAAGTTATTTTTATCAATAAGCTCGGTACCGGTATTCAATATTCAGTTGAGGCATGTATGCCTGCATTTTCTTTCAACTGGTTGTAAAATATTGAATTAGTTTATATACATCAGTTGAATTACGCGTGCTGATCCACTTATGCACCATTCCTTCTGAGGCTAATTCGGCAATGTGTATATAACCTGACAGGTGACTTTCCGCTGCAAGAGACTATTGATATTTGTGACAACGCGCTGTACGGTGGTAAGGTACTGCCACCATCAATCCCGCGTAACGTCTTCGTTGAACTTTTACAAGTGGCAACTTGTTCCGTTGAGTTTAGCTTTAACGGGGTAATGTATAGACAACCAGACGATGTGGCTATGGGCAGTCCCCTGGGACCTATTAAGGCTGTATCAGACGAGGCGATGTCGGCCGATAATTTCTCTACCATCATGTGAGAGATCGTTGCACTTGATTAGTTTCAGAAGGCGTTGACCCGTTGCATTTAAACCTGCTCGGGGATGATTGACATCTGCGAATCGGTTTTTTGTTGTTGTACAGGTCAGGTACACTGTACTGTACAACGTACATACTACCGTATTATGATCAGTGATGGGCGGATAGTGATTTCTGAGAATCCGAATCCATCCGACAGCTCAAAGCTCTGATGAGCAATCCTTCCGAATACGAACAATCTCATCCAAATACCCATGCAAATCCGAAAAATCTTGTCCATAATCCAGAAAATCCGAACAGAATAAATAGTCCGAAGAATCCCAATTGTGCAGCAGAGTTAGATACATTTAGGGCCTAGAGTTGGCTGGTTTATATTTGCTTGGACCTTTGACAAAACAACTTTAGAGTGCTACCAGTCCTATAACAAGGGGTATACTGTCCGTTTTGGTTGTCGAGCTGACGATTTTTTTCTTTCGACTTGAAGTCAAAAGTCACGTCTGGTCAAAATTATCCGGAAACAAAGTTACAACTAGCCGAAAATATTCGAAACTAATTCTGCAATATGGTTATGATGTCTGTCCAATGTGTTCATGCTGCAATGTCTTGTCGAATGAAACCTTCTCTGAACCATGGTAGTATGGTATTTGTAAGGGTAGGTCAAAAAAGTTGAAGGTAGCACGAGTTTTGACTGCCATGATAGCTGTAGAAGAATATGCGCGTGCTGATGCTACTCGAAGGTGGTGGATGCATCCGATTTTGCAACGCCGGCTTATACTGGATAAGTGGAGCGGCTCAATAATTTAGTACTACATCGCAGTAATTCGTTTCGCAATGCCTCGCCAGAAGGTCCGTCCGGCAAACGGCTTGAGCAAAAGTGACGCTATTCAAGTCCCGACACTGGTTTATATATGGATACGCATGAGCGCATCTCTCACTTCTCTCATCGCCGGCGATGTCGCCGAGTTAATTGACACTGTCAATTAAAATCGGCGGCGATTCGGCCGATGGCAGCGATGATAAAACAAACACTAACGCTCCGCCGACATCGCCTCGTCTGATACAGCCTTTACGGTTGACAGCGTGAGTCCGTCAAACCACTGTTGTATCGCCGATATGTAGATTATACTTTTGTGATATGCATGAATGAGTCGGAGTGTGTGATGAATTTCTCATTCGCTTGAACTCGCTTCACCCGGCCTTGCAATTCTCAATTGAAAAATAACTCAATAACTCATCATTTCTGGACGTTTTAGTCGAAAAGCGCAATACCAACAAATTTGAAACGCCTGTCTTCAGGGAACCGACATTCACAAGACAATACCTTCGTTGGAATTCATTTAGTCCTCGACGCAGAAAGATTAACCTCATATGTTCGGGTAACAAACTCAGTTTAGAACTTGACACAATCCGAAAAATCTTACTTTGATAACGGTTACCCTGAACACGTCATCAGCCGCGGCATAGAGGGGAAATTACCGCAATTCTACGCATAAAAATCGACAGAGCCCATCGAACGAACAATAAAATATTTCTGCGGTCAGTAAGTGTTACGACACAGTCAAAACCAATGTGATTTTTACGACAACACAACTGCTTCCTTCAACACGCAAAGACGTGCTGTGCTCTTCAACAAAGTAATGTAGTGTACGAATATAAGGGCCACCGTGATTGTGGCTACGTGGGAAGAACGTCAAAACTACTGCAGGAACGCATAAACCAACATGTCTCCAGATTTATCAGAACACGTGCATCATGCTCAGTGAAAAGCTCATCCGCTTAAGCTTGATGCTGACCGATCAAAGGCCGTTAATTCTGCCATCGGCATACATATGTACTGGCATTCTCCGTTGATGCCCCATCATCACTGATAAGGACGAGGGACCGATTAGAAATTCACTGCGTGGCAGAAAATAATGAAATCGTGGAACTTTGTATGTGAATTGATTGGAAAGTGTCTACCAATCATCATAGAAGTATTCGTAGATGAAAGTAGGTAGAAAGCTTTTATTTACTGTTGAAACAAGTGTGATTTCGAAAGTGCCCTGCTGGTTTGCGTCTTTTTGTTGATTCTTCCAACCGTTTCTACAATTTTTCATAATTGGCAATGAAATTGTCGATTGATGCTTTCTGCATCACCCAGCGAGTCGGGCATAGCGGCCGGAGCGAAGGTAACGCTTGTTCAATTTCATCGTCATCAGTGTTCGTGTTAGGAAAAAGCCTTCAAGCATTCCAGTCGTTTTGGCGAATTTCTCACGAACTTAGATACCTCGTGTAGTATGCGTAATGCATTCGCACCTTCGGTGAAAGACTGGCTTTGCTATTTTGGACTACAAGATTGAGATGATGTCCCATACAATATATGTAAGTAGCTTTTGGAGCAACTCGCTTAATTCTAGCTTGGACACCATTAATGCGCCCTTTCATATTGGCTACCCACTCATTAGGGCTGGGCAAAATCGAGAACCTTAGTGATTCAATTCTGATTCGCGTATTATGCCTCGAGTCGAGTATCACTCATTACGACGTCACAACAAATTTGTTATGTCAAAGTCTAAATATGTACCTTTTGTGCCACCACAAAGAATATAATGCCTGTGATCAGTGGTGGCCTTACGATTGGGGGGGGGGGGGGGGGCTAGGCGAAACTTCCGGGGGTGGGCCCTCCTTATCTATATTATCGCAACTTCTGGGGGGCTAAGCCCTCCAGACCCCCCTCACTAGCGCTTAACGATACTTTTATTGTTCTACACCACGTATACACTGTTCCGGTAGTGCTTTGTCTGTACATCATGTTGAAACTTTCAGCATATAAAATAATTATAATGTCATGCCACAGTGCAATAAACGACTTGGCATATTCGAAAACAAGTGACTCAAGTGAACTACAGCGCGTGCCCAGACCCACCTATGTAGAAGAATTACGGGAAGTAGCATGACATAATAGTATAACAAGGCAAGCAACTGCACGCCAAATATACCACATAAATCCAGAAAGCTGTCGGCTGACATTAGTAATAAGCCAGCACACCACGTCAAGGTTTCAGCCAGGTGCTGGATTGGGCCTATCTTTTTGCTACAAAGAAGATTTTGTTGCATGATAAGGCATAAAAGCAAAATGTGCGGCAATGTGGTACAACACCAGTAATACCACAGGAACACATCATTACTGGTATCACCTGTGAAGAGCTAGTTCCATGATCTGTAAGAATATAGCTTTCAATACAACATCCATTGTAATATAATATTTATTGAACTCGGATAATTTTTGGGTGCCTCTCTTCAAGAGTTAACTGCACACCTAAAGCCTAGTGCACATTTGCGTAAATCGTACGCGCGTACGATTATCACTCTCTCACTAAATTGGCCGAAACGAGAGCTTACGTCATCGCTGAAGGAAAAGTGAGAATCAATTTAGTGCTGTGCCGCACGTTGTCGCTGCCGAGCGTCAGCAACGCAACAATCAAAATCACAGACCATGAGATTCACATTGTACCACCAATGGCAACAGTAACAAACTTTGCAGTATACGGACATACGGTACTATAGTAGCAACGCAATTTGTAGATAAACAGTTACACGCATTAATGAGAAAAATGTAAGTTATCAAGGAAATCTTTTCGTCTGCATAAAATAGGTTTGTTCAACTGAATAATAGTAGACTCCAACACTTTTAAATGAAACAAAGATCTGCCACGCGCAATGACATTATAGTGCTGTGCGCACTGGCGAGGTTTTCACTCATATGCTTGGTAATCGTCATAGCAGTCTGTTTTGGCAGCCAATTTACACTGACATGCGAGCTCCGTGCGATCATTTGCGCATGTTTTTGACCGAATCAGTTAAGGGATATGCTGCTTAATACGCTCAAACAATCTTATCACAGTGGCACTTGTATTGGTAGACAACATTGCTTGCATTGAAGGCAGGAAGTTCATATTTTCGAGAGTTGGGCAACAAGGATTTCGTCGTGTACACCACATGCGTGTTAACGCTGAAATAACAACGGTGAACAGCCGATTTAATAAGCTTTTCAAAACGGTTAGACACGTTACCTAGCCAAGGTGTGAAAATGCCGGGCATTTTTCTGGACCATATTTGGGAGCTATGTCTGATTGGGAGCTTGGCAAGTCAACAATACGCGCGTACGAATCGCACTCTCCGCGTAAGGTCTGCGTAATGCCCGCGTAAAAAAACGAGAGAAAAGAGGCTCTTTACGCGACGAGCAAACGAGAGAAGAGCAGAGAAAGGAAAGAAACTACAAAAATACTTTACGCGTCCAGTACGCGCGTACGAATTACGCAAATGTGCACTACGCTTAAGGGATTTAAATAGATTTAAAAGCAAAATCAAAACGGCAAAGTATGACGCAACAATCAAAATCACAAACCATGATATTCGCATTGTAACAATGACAACAACAACAACAAACCTTGAAGTATACGGACATACGGTACTATAGTAGCAGCGCAATTTGTAAATAAACAGTTACACACACGAAACAACACGCACTAATGAAAAAAATTGTAAGTTATAGAAAAATTCTTTTTGTCTGTAAGAACTTGCCTGGTTGGATTAAACCTAAAACGCCACAACTAGCATAGACAAAAGACCACTACAATCAAATACAATATACGTATTTGAAAGCACTGTTACATCATTCAAGTCTACAAGGCAATATAGTTGGTGGAAAAACAGCGTCATCCTCAATTTGTGCAGAAAATTCCTGAGCTGAAATAGATGGTTAAAATATTTGTGTAGCAGTTCAAAATTTGCATTGTCATTTCTTTCTGAATCTGAGATCCTGACTTACATCTAGCATGTACTTGCGGCATTGTAGCAGATACTTGACTAGAGTAATTAGGAGATACTAATGCTACAAATTATAACATAACATATAACTGAGTGATACCAAACTCATCGTAGCTAATGAAAGGTACGGTTGTCAACTGACGAGTGCGCCTTACTAAATATGCTGTTTACCGAGTCACATTTATATTGAACTGGTAGCCCATTTCAAGAGTGTAATGGTCAAAATTTTCTTATGCAACACCTGATCTTAGGGCAAATTTTGGTTGCGATCAAATCCGTGGAAAGTTGCACATATTTTTCATTTATTTTTCACTAAAGTTACACTAAAAAAGTACATTTATGGATAAGTTTCTTGACATTATTAAGGTACGAGATACTCGAATCGATGCGTATCCAAGGCACTGTCGCAAAACTCAGTGTTGGCGCCTTCAACAAAATCAATAGCCTGAAAAAATTGACCCAGTAGTAGGCTAATATAATTTACGGCTGTCTAGCCTGAATGTATGTCAACTGAGAAATGACCTCAAATTTAAACGACAGTGATGATAATCAAGCGATCTATTTACATAAAGTACCAAATATTTCCAGTAAAAAGTGAGTTGCATGAAAAATCGAAAAGCTGCAAAAAGTTGCTCGAAAAAATGAAGAAAAGTCGCAATATAAGATTCCTCGAAACAGCTTAAAACACCATACTGCATAACTTCCGAGTATTTAGGAAGCTGCCAGAAGCTGTAAAAAAAGTTGCAAAAACTTGACTTGTGATCATTTAATTCTTTCCTCTGCCCTGCTGAAATTGATTCCATTGCTAATTGTTTGGTCACATTTTGGTCTTTTTCTGTGACATCACATTAAATTATCAACCTCACAACAAATTGAATATATGTAGCATTTCGTACACCTTTCTCAATGATAGCCATTCAAACCTTTCAAGTATCGACATAGATTTTTGAGGCAGAAAATATCAGGCATCAGGCCGCTAGTAACTGTCCTGCATGCAAGATGTATTGCATATCTATCTATAGTACACCACCAATTATAAGACATCCACCTGTGATAAAAAAAAAACTTTCTGACAACACCATACACACTTTCTGACTGACTGTACCGGGTGCACATTGAGCATGGTAAAGCTTTGAAAATACGCTGCTAATCCGCAGACAAGAAATGAACAAATTTACCATCATGACAACCCTGAAAATGGATTTCCATTCAGAAAAGGCCCAATTCACAACAAGAGAATGGCTCAGTGAACAACAATATAGGCTATAATAGCCTATGCTTTCATTGGCTTTCAATTGACTATTTCCTTTGATATTTTGGATATTCAGGCTCAGTGTGGACACGGTTCATTATCAATTAACATACGGTATCATATGAAAGCTGGCATCAAGAGCTAGCAAGTAGAATCTCACAAACTTATACTGGAAAATTTTGATGCACTGAAATATACACTGCTGCCACTAGAAAATATATACTCAATAATAATTCATTCCATGTTACAATATGACCTCATTAACATAAAATCGAAGTACGCTCTTTTAACAACCACAGAAATTCAATTATCGAACACCGTTTACTAGACAATATTCTACATGGGTAGGCCTACATGTATTTTCACAGTTATTCGCAAAATGAAAAACTAAAATTGGCATAAATGGAGGGGGGCTCATAAAATCAAAGTAAGCTCTCTTAGCAGGTGCAGAAATTTAATGATCGACTACTGTTTACTGTACCATATTCTACATGGGTACATATATTTTCACGGTTACTCGTAAAATGACAACTAAAATTCGCATAAATGTAGGGGGGGGGGGGGGCTCATAAAATCAAAGTAAGCTCTTTTAGCAGATGCAGAAATTTAATGATCGACGGTTTACGGAACCATATTCTACATCGGTACATACATTTTCACGGTTATTCGCAAAATGATAACTAAAATTCGCATAAATTTAGGGGGGGCTCATAAAATTGAAGTAAGCTCATTAAGCGGATGCAGAAATTCAATGATCGACTACTGTTTACGGTACCATATGCTACATGTATTTTTACGGTTATTCGTAAATTGATAACCAAAAATCGCGTAAATGAAGAAGGCCCCCCCCCCTCATAAAATTAAAGTAAGCTTTTAGCAGGTGCAGTAATTTAATGATTGACTTCTGTGTGCGGTATTACATTCTACATGGGTACATGTATTTTCAGTTATTCGCAAAATGATAACATTTGCGTAAATGTAGGAGGGGGGGGCCTTTAGCTAATGGCAAAATAGATAGAGATCATCAAATCAAAGTGAGCTCTTGCACCAAGTGCAGGAATTTAATGATCGACAACTACTCACGGTACCATATTCTACATTGGTGCATGGATTTTTGTGGTTATTCGTAAAATGATTACTAAAAAATGAGATTTGATTATTGACCTGTCTTTACGGTACAATACCATATTCTTAATGGATACAAGGATTCCGTGGTTATTCAGAAAATGGTAATACTTGAAAAAAAGCGCGTAAACCAGAGAAATAGTTGGAAAAAGCGCGTAAACCGAGGAGGGGGGCCCTCGAAAGCGCGTAAATCAACCAGGGGGGGCCCTAGGCCGCCTACCTCGCCTACCCCAAAAGCCACCACTGCCTGTGATCCATCACATTCAAGATACCTTGGTATTTCTCTCGACCCTACCGACTTCATTGCCCTTTGTGGGAGGATCATGGATGGCTTCAGAAATGTTTTTCCAGTAACAGTCGTACCGTTGTATACGATATGTTTCGTATGCTGCGATACGGCCAATCATGGTTTCAAGTCTTCCTCATCGGAAAACAGTATCGAAACCATAATTTTCGTAGATAAAATAACTTTGAGTACCTAGGAGCCTAAAATTTCAGTACTCGAAAAAATCGTATTTTGCTACTCGACTTGAATCAATAAAATAATTACTCGATTCAGATTCGAGTACTCGAATCATTGTGCCCAGCCCTACCCATCATACGCCTGCCCGCAGCATTTTCCTAAACTCAATCCGAAAGAAGCCAAGCATTCCTGGATATCATTACTCAGTGTTTCCGAATCACATTTTGGTGTTTGACAAAATTACTCAGTGTTTCCGAATCAGATTTTGGTGTTTGACAAAATCCCCAAAACACCTTTCGTAACCCAATCGCTGTCCGCGTTCCGGGCGCAGACCGAAACCTGTTTTTTTTCCGGATTATGGAGTAACATCCTAATCCGGACTTTTTGATATCGTTGACAATTTGTCGCAGAATTGCGTGTGAGGGAAGTTCCAGAATTTGTTTTGGAATGTTGTGAATCAACCATGTGTATCTTCTACTTTCACTAGGGTTGTTAGTCCGTTTCCCATGACTTAACAAATTCTAGCTACTTTTTTTGTAATTCACCCCCTGCATCCGTGTGCATGTTGCCGTTTTTTCATGCACCTGATATTTTGACTGATGCTGTTCGCGAGTCTAGCGTAGGATTACAGTGATTATAGCCTTTAATTATTTGATTTTATGGACGTGATACTCTTGTTATATATACTGGGATAGGAAGCAGAACTTGAAAATGTCTTTTCCAGTGACAGTGGAGTACCGCCTATCTGTTGCTCTAAATATATGTTATTTCCTAAGATAGCAATATACTGGTAGGTGGTTTGAGTAGCAATATACTGGTAGGTGGTTTGAGTATTTCTAATATTGAAATAATTATCTTCCATGATAAATCAGGGGATATAATCCGGCTCTTCTTGTGCAGTTATGCAGTATGTTTTGACCAAAGAGAACAAAATTGTTTTATCAACAAAATTGTTTTATTTACTCTTTGATGCTTGACTGAGGTGATGTATATTTATTCTTCTAGAATGAGCCGTAGGGCGAAATGTCTGGAAAAAAGAAACCTGCAACAGTATCAAAGAAAACTAGAAGAAAACGATCGCAGCTCGATCCAGCACAACCGATATTGCAAAATGTGACAGCAATAAATTATACGACCATTCTAAATTTAAATTAATTACAAATAAATAGGTGGAACGCTAGGTAAAAGGCACAGTTATCAAATCGGGATTTCAAAGAAGTTGGCTTGACATCTTTCCTTGGCTAACATAAAGCCTATCAGAGGACGGCGGTTACTGTGAGTATCGAATGTGACTATGGAACGGAAACTCCCGTTTTCCCATTGTTAGGTCACGCTTGACTGAATCTAGCGACTTTGGTCAATCGCAGCGCAACAATCGAACAATTTGCCTTAGTTTAAATGGCATATCACACTTATAGATACTCAACTGTGATAACGAAATTACTAGACTAATCAGTTAGTGGTAATCTTGAAACTTGCTACAGTGTTAGATGACATCATTAACATATACAATTAGGAAGCTAGTCGCTCATCTGGGTATGCAACACAATCAAAATCAACATAGACCGATAGCGGCTTTTGCGAAAAATCCGTTTTTGGCTAGGCTGCTCGCACCTATACACTCGACTTCGATGACTAAATTACCACCCTAATCAGTTAGTGGCAATCGTGAAACTTGCTGCAGTGTTAGACGACATCATCGAGATATAGGGCGGAGGCCAATTCACTGACTCAAAGCAAAATTGCTGACTTAGGATCAGAACAGTGACTCAGCGCTGGGCCAATTCTTCGCTTCATTGTTTTCAGCGACTCAAGTGGAGGAAAATTTGAGACAGGCCGTCAGGAAGTTTAAGTCAACAATTGTGGCGCGGAAGTCGCTACAAACGTATAATTGTGTGTCGGGCTGCGTTGGATTCGTAGACGGCGTATTAACTGTGGTTTCATTATATTCTATCAGTATAGATATTATGGAGTATGTGAATAGTAAAAAGCCAAGAGTACCAAATTTTACGCCATCAGAAAAAGATCTTCTTGTGGACCTTATAGCGATGTACCCTGCAATAACATGCAAGAAAACGGATTAACTGTCCCGAAACACTAAAAAGGCGGCTTGGGATAAATTAACAAGTGAATTTAATGCGTCAGGACTAGCAGCTACTATGAGGAGTTCTGAAGCGTTGCTGAAATGCTGGAAGAATATTGAATCCCGCACCAAAACTGTTCGTGCCCAGCAAAATCGGGAGCGATTCAAAACTGGTGGAGGGCCAAAAGTCATCATTGAGAGCGATAGCATCACTGATAAAGTTGAAGGTATATGAGCAATATGAGCATATGAGACTTTTTATAGTTATTGTGTGTTGCCAACGAAAAACAGTTACCGGTACCGTATCAATTGACATACCAGCATCTAGAATCTGAATTGTTCAGAACAATCGGATGATAGCAAAACAATGAGCCGTTGCGGCTCTCCGATTGTTCGGACAATGCCGATAATTCAGACCTGGAGGGCGAATTATGGGTGGTTCAGTGCCTGATCATATTTTAATTTATATTTTCGTTGGTGCGACAGTAGCGCTCCGGAAGATAACTTTCGCATTGCCAGAAATCCGCCTACAGTTGCTCCATGTTAACATTCGATACTCACAACTTCAACTTTGTCAGTTATGCTATTATGCATCTTTTGTCACACTGTTTGCTATTTCAGCCCTACTTCCAAAAGAATCATTCGGATTGCACAATCCATACGACGATGATGCTGGCTGTGTGGAATATATCAATGGTTGGTGATTTTAATGTGCAGCTCATCAAGCAACATTTTTAAAATTAACCTGATTGATTCAGGCGATGAGGTAAAAAGAGACGAGGCAGTCGCATTGGTATTAGTAGAAGAGAGATCACAGCAAGCTCATGATATGAATGTTTCTGCTGCGTCTTCATGCTCAAATAATATCAGCATTTCGGAGAAGAGTTCTGCAAATTCAGGTGATATATCCAGTCATTATTTTCACAACAGTTCGTTCATCTTCTTCACTTTTGGTTTGTCAGGTTACAGTAAAAAGGAGCGAGAGCAAGATCCATATAGTCTTAAGCGTAGAGTGCTGGAGGAAGAGCTTGAGTTCATTCAGTTTAAAAAGAAAACTGAGATGATTATGGTGGATCAGCAGTCAGAACTGTTTCAGTTGAAAAGGAAAAATGAAATATTGAAAGGAGAGCTTTTAAAACTGGAACTGCAAAGTAGGAAGCAAGCCCAAGAGAAATAGGCGGAATATTTATAACAGTTGTTATGTTTATTTCAATACAACAAGAAAAACTCGTTAATGTGAATGAACATATTATAAGCAACCGTTGGTTGTACAAATCAAGTGAAAAACCGGCGAATTATGCTCCTGCGGTATGCTCGTGCGCCAATAGAATCATCAGTTTCTTCCACATTATCAGGATTTGACAGATCCAGTTCGTCTTCATCTAAAGTATCCTGTCGGGTATTAATAGCCAAATTGTGAAGGCATGCAGCAGCAACGATTATGGCAAGGCTGTTTTTCATATCAGTTCTTAGTGCAATGCTAAGACACATAAATCTTCGCTTCAACATACCGAAGCAGTGTTCGATGCGAGTCCTCGTAGCGATTTGTGCTTTGTTATACCTCCTCTCCCCAGGGGAGGTCGGGTTCAAAATTGGAGTCATCAGCCAGGTTTTCAGTCCATAGCCATTGTCACCCAGCAGCAGACCAGGAATTCTTTTTTCCAAGAATGAGTTATATATTGACGTATTTGCTAGAATCCGGCTGTCGTGTGTCGCTCCAGGCCAGCGCGATACAATATTGATGATCCTCCGGTTAGCATCACATATTACTTGGACATTTATTGAAAAATAACCTTTGCGGTTTCTGTATACTTCTGCACTATCACCCCCAGGTGACTGTATGGGAATGTGGGTGCAGTCAATTGTACCCACAACATCGGGAAATCCAGCAATATTATAAAAATTTGTCTTGGTCTCCGAGAAGTTCTCAGGCAGTTTTATGAATATACATTTTTTACGGCATATTGCCCTCACCACTTTGTGCACACTTCTCTGTGCAGTACGGCGAGCAACTCCTATGAGATCGCCATCGGTACATTGGAAGTTTCCTGTCGCAAGGAAGCGTAAGGTACATGCCAATGGAATGACAGGGGGCAATGCGTGTTTACCGCAATCCAATTCATGGTCATCACGAATGACGTCGAACAATTGCAAAAACACTTCCTTGTTGAAACGGTACCTGTCCTTAAACTCACTGCAGGTATATTTTTCAAGTGGATTCTGCACATCCCGTAAATATTTTCGCCGTGAGTTCGGGTTTAACACTTCTTCGCCGTCAATACAGTTTACGATTTCCACAATATCAATAGCATCCATCGCCTATATCAAAGTAAACAAAACCTATATCGAACTACAGATAACTTTACTACGTAAATACGCTGGTTGCCATGGAGTTATGGTTACAGCGATAAAACGTCTTATGACGTCTGCGAAAGCCACTGCTCAGCTGAGTCGGCTGGTGTTTGGACTTTTGGCGCGGAGTTGAGTTGGTAATCGGAACGCGCCTCAACTGAGTTCGTATTCGTGACTTAAGTTAGTTTTTTTTGAGACTAGCTTTTGGCCTCCGCCCATACACTTCGAAAGCTAGTCGCTTATCTCGGTATTCAACACAATCAAAATCAACAATTCAACATAGTCCGAAACCGGCTGTTGCGAAAAATCCGTTATTGGCTAGGCTGTGCGCAGTGCGCACCTAATACAATGCGTATGTAACGAAATTACTAATCCAACTGTGTAGGAAGAGCCTTCAAATTTCGCGCAGAGTTATAACGCATAATCCGAAAAATAGATACGAAATCTCGTCATCTCTCCCGCTATGGAAACACCTTCAAAATCTATAGAGCAACACAGGTTTTTGCGTAAAATCTGTTCCGCAGGTAGGCCTATAGGCTGGATGCAGGACCGTAACAGCACTTCGTCAGGCCCCCCAAAACGTTGGTCTTAGGCCCCCCATAGGGTGATAAATACAGGCCGACGCCGAAATGCCCATTTGAAGTTGCGTATATTTGCAGGTTCGCGCAAAGTGCGCTATCGCATAATAGATTTTACGCGAGTATATAGGACATAGGTGCGCGCACCGCCCAGCCTAGCGCGTAACGTATTTTTCGCAAAAGCCGGTATCGGTCTATGTGGATTTTAATTGTGCTGCATACCCAGATGAGCGACGAGCTTTCGAATTGTATATATTGATGATGTCATCTAACACTGTAGCAAATTTCAAGATTACCACAAACTGATTAGTAGGGTGATAATTTCGTTATCGAACTCGAGTATATAGGTGCGCGCAGCCCAGCGCGTAACGGATTTTTCGCAAAAGCCGCTATCGGTCGATGTGGATTTTGATTGCGTTGCATACCCAGATGAGCGACTAGCTTCCTAATTGTATATGTTGATGATGTCATCTAACACTGTAGCAAGTTTCAAGATTACCACTGACTGATTAGTCTAGTAATTTCGTTATCAAAGTCTAGTAATTTCGTTATCAAAGTCGAGTATTTATAAGTGTGATATGCCATTTAACTTAAGGCAAATTGTTCGATTGTTGCGCTGCGATTGACCAAAGTCGCTAGATTCAGTCGAGCGTGACTTAACAATGGGAAACGGGAGTTTCCGTTCCATAGTCACATTCGATACTGTGAGCCTTGTTATGTTTTTTCTCGGCATTGGCTGGTGCAATGCGCTAAAACAATTTGTGACTACTCCAGTCACCAACTGGAAAAAAATGAAAGATCTTTGCAATGAGCATCAAGAAAAAAAGTTCCACGGCCTTGCCGTTCAGCGACGTGAATGATTAGCGCAGGCATTCCGGACCGGCAATGATGCATAGCGGTAGGAAACGCTCGGTCGAAATAAATCGGAAGGTCATGTCTTCGATAATCGACACACTCAAATTATGCGGCCGCCAAAATATTTCGCTGCGTGGCCACAGGGATTCAGGGCGTTTAGGCCCGACCGAGACATATGAAACTGCTACGAACGAAATTAATTTTCGCGCCCTTCTCTGGTACAGGATGGCAGCAGTGGATCAAGCCCTAATTGATCATTTTCGCGACGCGCCTGGAAATGCGCAGTACAACAGTGGCGGTATCCAAAACGAAATAATTAATTTGTGTGGGGATAACATTCGGTCTGAAATTGTTCAAAGAAATAAAGCGGCTACTTTATTCTCTGTTCTCGCAGACGAAACAAGCGACGTTTCCACCAAATTCGTCCGGTACGCCGACGTGAATACAAAATTGGACGGCATCCTTCGCGAAAATTTCCTCGGATTTGTACACGTTAAGGACCTGACTGGATAGGCCTTAGCTAATTAATTGATTAGGTCCCTAACATCGGGAGGTGTTGACCTTAGTGGCCTCAGGGGTCAAGCCTCAGGGGTCAAGGATACGACGGTGTCGCCAATATGTCTTGTGAGTTCAGGCTTTTGTCCGTGAAAGGTTTGCCGGTGCTGCCTACACGCACCACAACTCGCACGTACTGAATCTTGTACTTTCGCATGCTTGCGGGGAAGCCGCCATCAAAAAGACAGTGAGAACGATTCAGGATGTGATCGTTTTCTTTAATGGCAGTAATAAACGCACTGAGATTCTCCAATGTGCCATAAAGGCTTTGTGCCCTTCCGCACACAGACCGAGGTTGATGCCTTTGTGCGAGACTCGCTGGGTGGAGAGGCACGACGCTGTAATGATATTCTGCCTGATGTATCCGTCAATCGTACATTCCCTGGATGAAATAGAAAACGGCAACGACAACACAGCTACAAAGAGCTCGGCTGGACGTTAGCGTTTGCGAATTCGGATGACGGATTTTGTGGCAAATATTCCGGAAAAACTAGTCGGTTATTTCAGAAACAGGTTCTCGGATATCTCAGAAATAGGTTCTGAGAAGATTTCCAAAGAAAGCTTCCAGAACATCTTGTGAGAAGGTCCGCAGGCAAACATAACACTGGTCGACATGATTTTTGTTTTCTGGCCAAAACGATGTCTATTAAGTCAAGATAAGGACATCCCACTTACAGGGTCCAGGGTCGCCTATATTTATTCATCAAGTGTTTTTGGAGTTGACAGGAAGTGTTGTCATTTTTGAAATATGTCAGATACCTATATATTAACCTCTATATTATCGACAATCGTAGCAGTTTGCCAGTGGTCCGTTCAATTCTAGATATTGTAGGCCTACAGCACGTTATTTAATTCGCAGGTTTTTTCAAATGACAGATCTTTCTAGGTTCTAGAAGCTGGGGATCCGGTTAGTTATCAATTGAAAGATTACGCAAACGAAATTATATCCGGTCGTTTTCAACGTCGAAAAGATTCTGTCTACACGTAAGAAGGCTGGAAAAACTCAGTACCTGGTCAAATGGTCTGGATACCCCGAAAAATTTAATTCATGGGTTTTTTGTAATGTTTTCAATCGTGAATATGGATTCCGAGTCCACGTCAAGTCGCGTTAATGAATTCAAACTCGAATTAAAAAATCAGTGTGTATTTGTACAATTTTTTATGTTAGTCGGAATAATCATTGTTTCATTATATCAAATTTCTGTGAAACCCGATCGTGAAATATATTTAACGCTGTTATCGAGCTGTCTAGGATATTTATTGCCGCATCGTGTGCGCTGAAAATACAATAAAATGTTGCTAACTTTACCGTCTAACGCTAGTATGTCAATTTTTGAAAATACCGCGTCAGATTTCGAAACGGAACTCTAGAGCAAAATAGAAATGCCACAAAACATGGCAGGCCTTAGTGAGATAAGTTTTGCAAACAATTTCGAACCTCGAATTGAAGTCGCAAGAAATACAATAGGATTCAGATTTGGTGATGAAAATTCAGGTGTCAAGCAATATTATATTCCAGAGGGGTCATGTCACAATGTCGCGGAAATGCTAGAATCTTTTGAAAAATACTATATGGGTGAAATATTCATCGCTCAAGGATATGATGAGTTTAGAATCGCTTTTCGGTATTTATCATCACACAGAGTTAGACACGCGCGAAGTATATCGACAAATAATGACGTCGGGGGTATGATTACAACATCGAGAGACCTTAACACCGAGAAATCAATAGAGACTGACGGATTGTCACATATTGGTCCAGTGTTGAAAAAAAGTAGTTTTTAAGCGCGTTTATGCACCACATTCCACTATGCCGATAGAATTCATATTTTCCCCCGCTGTGAAATTACATCGCTTCGATCAAATTTATGTCTATTCTGATTTAATTCAACCAAGACCCCATGGTTATCAGTGGCTGTAACATGTGAACCAAACCAGAATCAAACTAGTGTCTTTCATAAACGATACTTTTTCCCGTTGACAAAAAACAATTTTCACCGTTACGTGATAAATTCGGTAATCCAATTAAATTTCAAAAAGGACCTGTCACTGTCAGTCTTTTAATCCGCCGAAAAGCTGTGGACTCGATATGACATACGTCACAATTTCTGGTGATCACGGGGAATTCTCAGTTGACCTTACCAAGACTATCTATCATTTGCAATGAAATCTCACTTATGGATATTAGCTTTAATGCTGAGTTGAACAATAAAATTATAATTGAAAGTGATGAAAATCTTTGGGAGTATCGTATTTCACAGCAATTACTTGATACATACCTTGCTCCTATTGGAAATTATGCTACCCCGAAACAGTTGATGCATAGGATTTTATTTGAAAGATTTGCAGATACTACTGTTTATAACATAGAGAAAATCAGTGGAGAACTATTCCGAATTCTAACTCCGATATATATTACAATCCATCCTGGTGGTGTTCTAGAAAAATATTTCAATGTCACCCGCGACCTAACATCATTAATCAGGTGTAAGCCAGTGTCCACTGAGATAAGATATCTTTTTGTTTATTGTAACGCAGTCAAGCATCGTCATGTGGGTGATTATATGAGTCAACTACTTCGCGTTATTCGAATCAAAATCACTCCTCGTTGCCGCGAAGATTTCATTTATGAGAAACCGATATATTTTCCAGTATCAACAAACTACATCCAGAATATAAAAATCTCCATTAGGGATCAATTCGGTCAGTTGATCGAGTGTATGCACACTACATTGACACTACTTCATTCACGATGAATTTAACGCTGACCAATTCTGGGAATGGTATAGGTTTTCAACACTCGCTGTCCACTGTTAACGAAATCTCTACTACAAGATGCCGAGAAGTAGCGCCTATGGAAATGAATCTGACGTTGACCGAACCTAGGCCAGGCCGATTTTGTTTGTTTATTGTAATATTATCAACCCATGTTTGGTCGGAGACACATTAGCCAATTTACTCCGTTTCATCCCGTTACAAAATAACACCATGTCACAAAATTGGATAACAACGAATCCATATTATTTTCCGATCTCGCAAGATGTAATACACTCCGTTTGTATTTCACTGAGAAATGAATTTGGTGACCCTATAAATATAGACAACCAATCATTACAAGTCGTATTTAACATTAGGCAGCAAATAGGAAAGTTGCGTACACCTGCGGTACACAACCATTATAATCAATCAGGGAATGGATTTGGATATTTCGTCGGTGGCCACCAGACAGGGTCTGGAATTGGTAGCTTGTTTAAAACTCTCGGTCGTTTCGTGGCCCCTGTTGTGAAATACGCCGGCGGACAATTGTTACGCACCGGCGTTGAGATAGCCAGAGATCTTTTGAACGGACACTCCATTAAGACCAGTACCCTCAAAAGAAGTAAGCAAGCTGGAACTCGCGTTATTTGATCGAATTTTGAAACCCACCAATGGTATAAAAAGAAAGAAAACTACTAAATCAAACACTTCTAAGAAGCGTCGTCGCAAAAGAGAAGCACATCTTCGATTAATATATTGATGCATGCAGATTCCCTAGAATGTCATAATAACGGATTAAATATATTGAGTGTTCCTCATACCCAAACCTCGATAGATAATTCACAATATGACATCGTTAAACTACACAGTGTGGGAAATGTAATGGAAATTTCGGTTCAGATGCAGTAAATACCTACTCTACACGGGGAACACTGTTTGAAATTCGAGAGAATGGTTGTAAAAGAAGTGTGTTGTGACGAGGCAAATAATTTATTGAAGTTTACTTGAACTTATATGGAACAAATGAATTTAATACCACCAAAATTTGACGTGTAAGCGTAAAGAAAATGGTGGAAATGTAGTGTAGAGTAATCTGAACTTGAGGGTATTAATGTAGTGTACGTATAACAAGGATAATTGCTAGAAACAACCATAAATTGCCAGAAGAATAATTCGTCGGCCATTTTAAATAAAGCGGAGTTTGAGGTCGACAGCGGTAGCCTATGATTCACGGCAACCACATATTTCAAAATAACGGTTAGCGCTTGATGCGATGCGAATTCAGGAAGTTATAAGGAGCCGAGGCCGAATCGTGACACTTAGTCATTTCTGCTCGTGCACGAAGTCGTTATAATGGGTCATTTATAATGATGAGGGAGATTAACTCGCACACGAAGCTGTGCCATTTTGGTAGCTGATAGAGCCGAAAACAATTGGTTAATGAGTACGGCTGGTCCACGAACTGTGATTCATAAAGAATAAAGAGAGAATAACTTGTCACGAGCTAGGTCCGAAATTAATTACCAGCTATTAAGTAAAGGAAGTCTTAGTTTTTTTTTAATCAGAAACCCATATAATCCGCTGCGCAACACAGTCTAATTCAGTCCGATCTGGACTCGCAACACGGAGCAGAAGGAATTGAAGCTTAGAAAGGACACAGGAGCAAGGCGGCCATCCTTGCACCGAGGCTACGGCAAAGATCACAGCGCTGAGTTGAGTACTTTATAAATATTGCGTGTCCCATGTAGCGGTAGCTAAACGTAGTTGCAGACGTGGAAGGTTGGGGCTTTGCTCGGTTATCTACGCGCTTGAAGTAGTGCGCACCAAATCGCCTTGTGCTTGCACCCTGTAAAGAGAAAATTTAGTACACCGAATATGTTCCCGATTGTAAAAAGCCGGCCTGTGTTTACTTTGGGTGCCCTTTCGATTACCCTTGAATGTGCGGGTCCTTTCAGTTTGAACTCGAGCCCCTGGGCTCGCAGATACGAGCAGCCCATGATGGAGGTTACGGGCACAGCTTGCGGGCCATATCTACCCATAGTCCACTCTGAGGTCGCTGTGGAAATCCCGGCAAGTTTCGCCATAACAAGATTTTGGAATTACAAATTACGGCCGGCATAAAGGCGACCCGGCCTGCATGTATGTATGGAGTTGTGCGTTTTTTTTCGTATCGAACGCAAGATACTATCATAAGTAATTTGGATTTTTCCGAAGGTTGTAAGATCCTCGTTTGTGGAAACCCGTCGAAGGGGACCCACTTGAAATTAATATATTAATATCCCTATTATTAATGCCGCGGCCGCAGCACCTCCAAGACTTGGGAGAGAGGCTTGCGAGCATGTCCGAATTGGGGCCTCTGGATAGAACAGGAAGGCGTGAAATGATAAAATATTTAATTGGTTAAGGTAGGCTGCCGTTTGTCAAGTGTGGGAATGTGTCTGATTTAGTGCATGCTAATTATTGTTTTTCAATAACCTTTTTAGGCGATTACTGTCAACAGGTACCCGGGATCATCAATGTCCGAATATTATTATGTAGGTCTATCCTGGGAGACTAGGCTGGGAAATGCGCGGGGTCCCGCTTGGAGGTGTTGCGTTAACTACGGCGATTTACGAGCGCTGCCGAGCAGACCTTACACTAAGTAAGGAATATGCACCTGCCACCCGGTGGGTTCATATCAGCTTCAAATCGGAAGTGAGTCAGGTTGAGTAAAATACTTACGGCACGTTTTGGTAGCTGGCAACCTCCAGACGGGCGATTAGTCCCTGGAGCAAAGCCTTCATTGCGAGCTTGTGAACAGATGCGAGCGACGCGATGGGCTGGGCCTTTATTGTCTCAAGTTCAAGATGGGCTTTGTTCCAAAGCGTATAGTTAGTTAACGTATAAGTTAGTTAGGGATAATTCCATTCTTAGATGATTGCACGGCAATCCGGGCCCAGGAACCAGTAACTCGCCTCGGTAGCGGGAAGCCTTACGTCTACCGCAAATAGGTGCAGTAGGATCCGCAGAGCAGGCATTGCATAGCCGCTCGCAGGACCACTGTACATATCGAGCGAGTTCTAGGCTACGGCCTGGGGAAATTTTGTAGAGCGTAGATAGCGATAGGCTGAACCAAGGACTGTAACGCCCCAGGTTCAATACGAACCCTAAAACCCGCAAGGATGGGTAACAATCTAATGTTCTAGCGCAGAGCCGGGCCACGTGTGGCCCGCAAGAGAGTTTAAGGTGGCGCGTGTGGTAATTTGCGAAATTAGTAAGATTATTAAGGGTGGATTGCACAGATTGTGAACTTGTAAGGCCGACCAAAACTTGATTGGTCTGGCCGCCGCCGTTGAGACGTGATAACTAAAATATCAGTTCCGACGCGTTCCCAGATCCATGAGGCGGTCACATTTTGGTGGATCTTCATACACTACTATAAAGCGGAATAATTTGCGATAGATTTATCAAAAGCAAAGATTGTCTACACGCTTTGCCCAACACGTTGTCACTCGATTTCTTACTTTTAATAAGGTTACAAAAACGCCTAATGTGTCAGTTTGAGTCGAATTACATTCGCGGTTGCGAGACTAAGTGTCGTTCGGATTATGCGGCCTCCGTTTGCACTCGCAGAAAGACCTCGAATATGAAAACTAGGCACGAACTGCATTTGTAACTGTGATAATATTCACCCGCTTTTTCGACATTCTTTCTCTACAAAATGAGTTCTGACTATTCGGTGCTTTGTTTAATGCGAACGCCAATACAATTGCCTGAAAATTTCAAATGGGCTCTTCTGAAATGCGATGCAGTTGAATTGAGTGACAAATTTCATACAAAGAGCATATCGACAAAGGGTACGTTCTTGAAATTGGTCTTTATCGCAACTTGAATAGCAATGCAAAAGGAATTGCATCAAATTTTGGAAGCTCGTGCGCCTGTGAACAATAGTTGCGAGCAATGAAATTCACGAAGAGCAAGCTAAGATTACGTATTTCTGACGTCAATTTTGAATATGGTCTGATTCTTCTTTCATTTGACTCGTTACCAGACCTCGCTGACGTAAGATGAAACGGACTAACTCAAGAATAGCGTCAGAAATATACCCACTTGTCGCATTAAGTAATAACAAGGACAAAGTCAAATTGGATTTATTATTGGTACTGCAAGCAGGCGACTCAAACCAGGCTTGGACAACTAAATAATTCTAGTCGTCTAATCTCACGGAATTAGAGCGAAATGCCAGTAATATAATTCTAATCTAATTTTGAAAAAGCTGCGTAGCTCTAATTCTAATTTTAACATAATTTGAAAAAGCTGTGTAGCTCTAAATCTCATCTAATTCGGAAAAGCTGAAAATTTTCTAGTAGTCTGGGTCTAACTCGAAATGAAAATATATTTACCTATATCTGAACGTCACAAGCGCTACTATTCCGGCAAGGTCAATACACTCAATACCATTCTGATCAGGACGTCAATGCCCCTGTGGAGACGCTGTAAATGGTCACGGAGCAGCGAGCCAGTTCGTTGGCTACTGTGTCCATTTTGTGTTGTCATGTATATCGGGGCCTTGTGTCGATTTTACGTCCTAGCGCTGAAGCGCCAGTATAGTTGCCGGCTATCTAATCGCAAACAACAATGTCAACGGATTTCCAATTGCTACCTCGATACCTTTGGTGCTAGACCTTGGAGAAGATCGACTAATATTCCAAAAGTTTAGGGCTACATATTGTGATTAATAAACATCGATATCTTGGTCACTAACTAGGATTAATAAAGAAGTATAATGTAACCGGAATTACTAGGCCTATAACATTAGGTATACTTCAGGCCAGTACTGCTAATATAAAGACCTTAGAAAAGTAACCCATGGTTGAACTTATCCACACATTCGTTTTTCGAAACTGATGTGTCGATGATGGAAAATGACACTAGCCTAAAACCCGCTTTGTCCGCGTATTCACTTTACGAAGTGAATGCGCCTGACGAGCGCCATTTTGTCGCATTGCAATCATTACGTGTATGAACTATGAAAGTTTACTGTATTGGCAAAAATCAATCTGCTAATGGGTATTTCATGTGAGGGTTTACTATGATGAATTATTGTATGGTGACGCCAATATTTCCTATTGTGTTCAAGTACTGCATTCACCGTATCTTTGATATCTACGACCCGGTTACTTTAAAATGACACTAACATTTTATGTCTTAGATATGGGTATGGGTTAATGACCATTTATTATGTGAATTTGGTTGTTACTAGGCCTACTCTTATTTAATAGCGAGTAGCCTACTACATCTGTAGGCATCAAGAAGGCATCATAACTGACCCCGCCCCTATACTAGCGTCAGGACCCTTAACCCCAACGGGACAAAAGTTTGTGAAAATTTGATGCGTAATGGACCATAGGACAATAGAAACATGGGTATTTAAAGACCTCTTGGGGTAAGGCATTGGAGCATATGTGAGTTCGAAATTCGCAAATAAGCCTAGTCTATTGCCTATGAAGCACGATATATACGATTGATTAAAAAAGCTTAAGCACACCAATACTGGAAATTAAGGAATATAGCATGATTACAATTGGGATATTGGTTCACATATGACTATTATAAGTGAGATGGTATCATTTTGTGCTTATCTGGGACTGTGTCGTATGCGTGTTAAGTGTTAGCTATACCATCAGTTTGCTTTACCAAAAATGGCGCCACCATTTTTTTCATGCATGCGAGCTTTTACAGTGAGCCGAAGTATGACTGACATGTGTATGCATATCTATGCCATGTATGATGTCCACATGAATTGTACACTCAGTTGTAGTATCCAATTATTGCACATAAAGACGACATCGGTGCGTCCGCTAGTTTCGGCGAACTTGTGACTCTATGCCAATGTAAATCCGCCAGTCTGAAACAGAGCCCCAAACGAAGCATCCAGTAGCAGACTATATCCAGGAAACCGGACATTGACCGAGGCATTGCGGAAGGGTTTGACGTCTTTTGAGATTGAAGGGTGATGTTCCGATGTCCCTCTGAAAAATCTTGACATGCTATTGATTGGATCGGCTGCTTGCTGCAGTTGCAAACTATACAGAAATAAAGCAGTGCGATGAAATGGGAGCGACTGCTAACCGAAATTGCAATGTATATATAAATGAAGAAGCTTGATTATATTTGCTGGAATCGCTCCATAAAGCCGATGAGCTAAAGATGGAAAGAGCCAAGAACATAGAGGTATTGCATTCGGAATATCGTTACGACGTACCCTCAACAAACCCCGCGTTCTGTTGGACTCGGAATGCCCGATCTCCGAATCGACACGCAAGTACTTGATGATCCTAAGTAGTAACGACTCAAACAAGGGGTCGGTTCCTGGACTAATTGCAGTTTGATATCTGCATCTGGAAGACTGGGGAACTCTTATAAACAAGGTGGTCGGCAAATTGGTCAACTTGAACTCTGTGTGGTATTGTTTTTTTGTGGCATCGATTGGCATATTTCTTGCATATTATATGCATGTATATTGTAGGCAGGAAGTACCGTCACATTTATGGTGTAAACACACCTTGGAGTATTGAACTGTTATTAATCGTGCATGAATATGAATAGGTTAAATCTTGACTCGTGTTGTGATTGACGTATGTTCCGTGTGCCAACTTAACCGAGTTTTGCATAGATACTTCATTGCTGTCTGCATGATAATTATTGGAATATGTTGGTTGAATTAAGCCAAGGGGCTTGTCTATTGTATGAATAGTTTGAGCCGCTGGACCTTCCAAGGTCACTGCTTCGTTCGATCAATCTGCAACCAATGCTTCAATCAACGTCGACAAAACCGGGTTGTATAAGGGGTGTGGAAAAATGTGGAAAAGCCAGGAGATGGGGTTGAGCTCTGTGAAGTAAATCGAACCAAGTGTGGAATACTTGCATGGCAAGCGCCATGAAGCTACACTATAATCAAATGGAGGCACCAACTGAAGGTCTTCTGGGGCTCAGCGTCATTTCTTGGCAATTTCAGTGGACGGGGGAGAGTCTGAAGACGAACACATCGATTACCTCCTTACTATCTGCGAACGCCAATCTATAAAAAGAAAAGATCGTCGAAGGATCACAACTGGGGTGCCAATTTTACGGAATTATTTGGTCGCCGGACTTTGTATTTAGTTGACACAACAACAGGTTTTCTGCGCCGACACGGGAAGCGTCCTCAAATTGAAAAACGTCGTAGAAACCTAATACCCGCCAAGCTGGGAGGAGCGACAACCTATAGACATGAAACTACGTGATATAGGTGACTCCTCCCACGTTGACTCCTTAGTAATAATCAATTTCGACAGACTATCGGCTCCATTTGCGATCGAGAATGGAGACCTCTCGATATTGTAGGTCTAAAATCGATTGATCATGTACAACAATTACCAAACATAGCGACCGAATTTGAATCTCCGCCTGATGCAAACGAAGAGTTGTCTTTAGTAACGCTTCATGACGGGATCTCGTGTGATCAACGGGACGGAACCAAAGTCGGAAGCAGTCTTCGCGACACTGTAACCGATGATGGGTTGATGGAAGCTGCAAATCAAATTAGCGTCGAGCCGGCACGTTGTCTGTGTCGCCGCAGGCCGTTGCCGCTGGCGCAAGTGTCGAGATGGTAATCACCACTCGCGCGAAATGTGTCGAGTCAGGAATCCCTGCTGGCACCAATCATAAATACGCCGATCTTACGACGGCAACTGTCTTACCTTCTTTCCCAAAAGGTAAAAAAATATGGGAAATCCCTAGTGTTGGGTCAGGTAGCCCCTGCTGGCACTAGTCGAGAATGTGTCGGGTCAGTTAGCACTGCTGGCACTAACTAAAGATGTGTCGAGTCAGGAATCCCTGACGGCACCATTCAGAAGACGTCGAGCGTGGAATGCCCGCTGGCGCAAAAGAGGACCAACACGAGAAAATTGGTCCTGAAAGCTTTCGTGGATGCACTTGTCCGAATATCTGTAACAATTCGGCCCATAGCTTGCATGCGACAGCAACAGAAGACGTCGAGCGTGGAATGCCCGCTGGCGTAAATAAGGACCTGCACGAGAAAACTGGTCCTAAATGCTCTCGTGGATGCACTTGTCCGAATAACTGTATTGATTCGGCACATAGATGCATGACGACAGCCACAGTCATGAGTACTACTCCAAAAGGTTCAAACAAAGCAGCTGTTGCCGGTCAACCAGATACATGCCCGGACATGTCCGGCAAGGAGTCTGGGGATTTTAAGATGCACGTCTCCCCAGAAACGGGCCCCGGCGGCGACCGAATCCGCCGGCGTGACGGTAGGCGTGGGCACGCGCCGAGATCAGAGGTCAGATTGAATAGGTTGGGAATCCCCGCTGACAACGAAGAGCCTCGCCCTCTCTCCACCAACACCAAAACCCCGTTCATCACGAGATTCGCATTGGGCCAATAACTGCATGGCCCAATTACTATGTAGCCTAACCTTACAGCAAGACACCAGTCCCAGCGTGAAGACGGAACTCGAAAGTCTCTGGGCACAATCGGTAGCACTGGCGAAACTGTCGTACAAACCTCCTGACTTTTGACTGGCCTAGAAATTATCGCCATTCCTGAAGGAGTCTTGACAGCCGTTTATGATCCATTTGCTTCCGAACTTGATAGCCTGCGGGGCCAACTCAGCGCCCCCCAATCCATGAAATACCAATGCGACATCGGACGTAAGGACCCATCGACTGAGCCTTTCGTTTCTGGCCCTTATAACCTGACGCGGGAGGGTCAGGCGAAGGCACTAAAGGAAGCAATAGATATAATACCTGATTTTGGTATTATTGAACAAGGTTTTGCCGAATGAAAATTGGCTATTTTTGTTGTTCATGACAAAACGAATGAAAGACTACAAGACAAGGCGAGCCGCACTCGATAGTAACAAGAAAACCCCCTTCCCAAGAAGTGTACATGATCGCTTACTACAGTTAGACGTGGGTAACTCCAGCGGCGAAAGCCCATGATCCATGCACTACAACGCTGAAACACCTACTACCCATAGCTCTGGCATGGCGGATGGAAACGACGCTGGTGCAAGTTACACAATCGCAACCGATGCATGTAAAAAAAGACAAACTGTGACTGCTCATGGGAGGCAGCAGTTGCAAACTCGCACACGTAACCAACCCGAGGAAACGATGCAAACCAGCGGTGAAGCACCAATGACAACGCGTGTACTTCCAGTTACCACTGCGGACGCTCTGCAGGACTCCACGGATGACGGCGGAATTGGAATCGGAGCGTACTACCAAGATCCGGATCACAACCATAAGGCAAGTACCGAAACATTCATTTTGTATTTATCAGGAGACAACAACGACGACTCATCCACGAAGAGTGTCGAACTAATGACTACTATCTTGACGTCAACGATGGATGACGCATCGCTATAGACTGGGCAGAAGAACATCAAGGGCTCGAAACGTCCGCACCTGAATATCCCCGACTATCAAGAACCACCGTGGGAAAGACAACCCCAAAGTCGACTGATTCGAGCTATACTCGACGGCTACACAAAATGGTGAGGATGGAAGGCGGATATAAGGTAGGAGGCTTATCTTTCACCGATAGGATGATTATGGAAGGTGCGAAACTGATACCTACACTGGAACCAGTGGCTTTAATAATGGCGGTAACAGGGTTGATTGCTCTGTTGAGTGTGATATGGGTAAGTTATATAAAGTGTCGTCGACGTAGAACCTTAAGTCGCACTAGGAACACGAGGAGACGAAACGGAGCAGAGCAAAGGATGGCGATAAGAGTACTACGGAACACAACGGAGAATTACAGAATTTGAAGGTAACAGAATTGGTTCTTAAAATTTACTTGTAAATACAAGATGTATGAAGTTTGTATAGGAAAGTAGTGAAGTGTGATGTTATAATTGTGGTAAATCGTTAAGTAAATTTGTGATAGGTATCAGGCGTACAAAAATAATCCCGGCGACGCATGGTTTGTAATAGGTTTCAAGTGAAGTATTTTACGTAATGGGCGTAAACGGAAAAAACTGAAACCTCGTAACTAGAAATCTGCTGAGGTGTGAAATATCAAATCGAGAGAATTATAAAAGAAAAAAGTTGACGTGTAAAAATACTTAGTCATTAAAGTGATAACCATGAACGGGTAATGTTGGTGTATAGTTCACTAGTTCCGAAATTTCATTGCCTCAGACAGATAGATATATCGACCTGCAAAATTCATTCTTGCGATTATGCCTGAAGCTTACTAAACGTGATGGAACAGATTTAGCGGATGACGCGGAAATAGCATTTGTCAACAATATGTTAGATTCTCTTTTCAAAACTATCGGAAATGAAGTAATCACCAATTCAGACAATTGCCCGCATACTAATCGTATATCTATCCACTGTTGAATGACACACCAGGCACGTCTAACAGTTTTGTTCGGGGTCAGGGCTTCCACAAAGACACCGCGAAATTTATGGATACTATAGGTGCTGAAAACACAGGGTATGTCACGCGAAAAGGTCTTACGAAAAGTCGTAAAGTATTGGAGTTGATTGGTAAAATTCGAATGGGGCTTTTCGAACAATCAAGATGCATGCTGGATAATGTCGACATGAAATTACGATTCACATGTAACGACGACGATTCACATGTAACGACGACAAATTCTGCCTTCTTGGAAACACTGAAGACGTGAAAATTATTATTACGGATATGGAACTTTATGTCAAACAAATGATAGTTGCAGAGAGTGTCAGCTTAGCTCACAAGTCGATAATACAGAAATCGAATGCTAAATACCCGTGGTCTCGTCTTCAAATTTCAACTCATACATTCGCCGGGGGGCTGATGAAGTTGGATCGCGAGTTAGTTAGCGGGAAAAATTGTAATTGGTTTGGTTGAAACCATAACATTCAACGGTGTTAGAAACAAAAATCCGTTCAAATTTAGACATTATGACGTTCAGAATTTGTCATTCGCTGTTTGTGGCAATTACGAGGAAGAGAATTTCATTTCGATTATGATAAATCAGGGGATTTAGAAGGTTATATATGATGCTCTGTTCTGAGACAGGGATGTGGGAAGGTGAGGCACCTTTGAATATATCACCCACTGACTATATGAACCGTTATACTCTGTTCGTGTTTGATTTGACCCCAGACAATAGCTTAGGGTGTTACCAACTACGCGAAACTGGAACCGTACACCTGGTTTTGACAACTTCCAAACCACTACCAACGTCTGTCACATTGCTGTGCCTAAAAGAATATCAACACAGGTCGTAGAAATATGAACACGGATGAGAATAATAATATTATCTACGATCACTCTGATACGAAAAGTCTATTCATAGGGACTTACGCTGTGGATGAGCTACCGAAAAAAACAGTTAACCAGAAATTTGCTGTTGTCATCAATTACGACGATTCAACGTTACCAGGTTCTCATTGGGTGTGTGTATATAGCGAGTGTATATAGCGATAACTATAATAATCATGTTCATGATTTCCCTTGGTTTCCCACCACTAAAACCCCAGATATACTCGAGTTTCTAGGCCCAGAGGACTTCAGCGTTACCAGGCAACAGCTTCAAAGTAAAAAATCTGATACGTGCGCTGATCATTCTATTTCATATTTGATTAAAAGGTCTGAAGGTTTTTCAACTGAACAGTATCTAAATTATTTTGGTGATAAAAACATGAGAATGATAAAATTGTTCGTGTATTTGTAAAGAGCTTGATTACGGGTGACTAATAAACACATTAAATGAATACATCTGTGATTCGTGATATACTTGACACAGTGAGTCAGTTTGGTACTGAGCGATTGCTTCTGGTATGTCCGACTGTCCGTAGCACTCGATACCATATTACGATAGGATCAGTTTACTGCAGCGGCACAAAACATCCAACAAGCTGTTTTACAGGAAACAATTCGGGATGTAACCACTATAGTGAGAGGACAGGATGCCAGAGTCATCTGTCGCGCCGAATATGTAGGTTGCGCGCGCTCGAACATCTGTTTTCAAAATCCGATTTCGACGAAATGCACAACTCGCGTAGCACAGCACGCTTTTTCGAATTTCCGGTGTTAGTTTATTTATTATATTTCACGAAACGATATAGGCCGCTTTTAGAGCACCTCATAATGCGGCTTTTCTGACTTCCGGTGTGTTTAATTGTTTATCATATTCCCACATCACCAGGTCTTACTTACACTACTAACGTGGAGTCGGAACCAGTATCACTCGGTAGCGCATGGCAACGAAAGCTCCTGTTAGAGGACCGCCTCCGCCCGAAGTTGATGCGATTTCCCAAAAAATCTACAGCACAATTCCAACACAGTTATTGCGAGCATGGATCAACACGGAGCAGACATCCGCCCAGCGAGCGAGATAGTGTAAGGGTTATGCGTCCGGTTTCTCGAGCGGTAGGTCGTGGGTTCGATCCCCGGCCGGGTCATACCAAAGACTCGAAAAATGGTATCCGCAGCTATCCTGCTAGGCGCTCAGCAATCACGGATAGCATGGAGGAGAAAAAAAACGGGGGCGCAGACTAGATGACCTCATGGGGCCGTATCGCAACTCCGTCGCCAAAGCATCTCGATGGAGCAGGCGAGAAAGAATATCATTTCTCTCTCTCAATACGTCAAGTCAGAAAAAACCTATACCTTGGATTCACCCCGAAAATCAAAAACGGAATTTTATACATAATAAAAAAAGAAGCACGAAGCAAATTTGGTGGATATCATTAAAATTGAGAGGTAATATGCTAATAATATAAAAGGGAGCAAACTAGCAAAAAGAGCGTCATGGACCGAAGACAAAAATGCACCCCTAGTAGCTGTTGTGCAGTATAATGGCGAACCACGGGAGTGCATTGCTCACGGAAACAGCAGAGGAAAAAAAGCAAATCTATATTCGAACGAAACCCAACGTTATGGATGAAATGAAAGATAAATGCTCTTATATATGCCAACAAAAAGACTACATCAATTTGCAAACGGAGACAACATACTTCACGAAACTACAACCAAATCCTCCAAACCCTATATAGAGTAAAACACAGACATGAGCAATCTAATTCTAAAATTCATCCGAAGGGAGGGTTTACCGACGAAATGCTGAATGTAATTAACACGGCACAGGCATCCAATTTCGTTCAGAAAACCCTGCATTCTCAGAACAATCCTCCAAACATAATTCTGCTCACTAAAGAACAAATCTTAGATTTGAAAACAGGAAAGGGGGTTTTTGGCTTCGATAGAACATTCAACTTAGGAGACATCTATGTGATTGTCGCAGTATTGAATCAGAGTTCCCCCAATTAATCGTTCGTACTGATGATGAAATAGCTCTTCATGCAGCTATCGAGAGCTCGTTCCCAAATGCACACACATACTATGCGTGAAACATTCGAAGGACAATCTAATTGACAGGCTGAAAATCGCATTGGAGCCGACAAAGGTCGGCTGAAATAAGTTTCATTAAGCCCATTTGCATGGCCGTTTGGGTCAGCTTCGAAGCTGACTCGTCAATCCGACTCTCTCGTTTTTGAAAAAGAGAAAAAGGCAGACGGCTTCAATCCGTCTTGAGCTCAATCCGTTCCGCAGAGTCGCTTGGAGACGACTTGAACAGTACCGGTACTTGAAAACGAATCCAGACTACAGCAACATACCAACATTTCATGTTCATATTTCACGAAACCGGCACGTATTTTAACTGGGTGAATATGAAAGCTCTATCAGTACATGATACTGCTTTTATATTATGCACGTGGTCTTATTTGTTCAGCGTCACAACTTATGAAGCGAGTACAGCCAACAATATAACTTGCGCAACTCACTATCAGAAAGAATATATACACGGTGTATTTGGTCATTCTAGAATTGTGTTAAAGTATTTCTGGATATCTCAACTGCCGTAGCAGATTCCCGAGCTGAATCCCAAAGCGCTGTGTATCACTCGAGCTGCGATAAACATGACCATGTAAACTCGATCACTTTGGCAAGCCGTCTCATGACGTCACTCCAAGACGACTTGGCTTCAAGACGGCTTGACCATGTAAATGGGCTTATTGTAATCTCAATTATGCGATAGCGGTACTCATAGTCTTGGTCCGGTTAGGGCCGCTCGCTTGGAGGGTGGGGGCTTTTAATCATGGACGGGATAGTGATTCCAAACCTGGGAAGCCGTTAGTAAGCCTTCATTCTGAGGATCGCGAATATGTTGAACGTAATCAGCTCCCAAAATACGCCGTAAGTCTGGTCAAGCTAGTCTCCTAATAATCTGCTCACCAATTTTTGAGCTGGGCCACGGAACATTTACAAATTGGAAATGAATTCTCGGCCACAAAAGGTTGGAAACCCCCGAATGTGCAACGTGTTGGTCTATTTTATAGTAATATAAGGAAAAAAACCAACATTGTTGACAGACAAAACTTAACAACCAGATGCATACATTAAGTTGCATCGATTACCGTATGCCAGGGGTGGGCAACATACGGCCCGCGGGCCGGATCCGGCCCGCGAAGGGATTTTGTCCGGCCCGCGGACAGTTTTTCGTCTTACATGATGATGTGGCCCGCCGGCCTCAGTCTTCCGAGATTCCCCACTACTTGCTCACATACATTTTAGTGATTGTATGTTTTTATACACATGTATGCACAGCGAGCGAGGGTGGAGCTTACGCGTAAGTTCGTCGAAGCCAGAAGACTTGCATTATCGGCATTTACGATGTACTGAACCCTAATGTCATTTGTGGTAATAATGGTGTTTGTCGACGACAATGGTCATTTACACCAGGCCGATATTTCTTATTTATGATTTCGTAACCGTCGACTTGTAGCACGGCGCATACTTATAGACTTTTGTAAGACACCGATTATGCCAGGTGTCGCCAACTGAAAACGGGTCGTGGGCCAATTTCAAATTTCGAGGCCGCGGCCCGCATGAATTCAATATCGAGATAGACTGGCCGCACAGTTTAACAACCACGCTATCTCGTCACCTACTTAATCCTAATGCATTGATATCTTGGTAAATTTGGGGTACCGTGCTTATTGAACGCCTGGAAATCTTGATGAAGGATTGCACCGTATGTTGATTGATCAGAGAGAAGCAGACATGGTGGTACCTGTATGACAGGGGTGGCCAACCTGCGGCCGTAGAAGCAAATTTGTGCGGCCGTGGACACGTAATTCAATTAGTAGGTGTTGGCGGCCGTCGACGTGGAATTTGAATTTACGAATTGACTCCCGATTTCTTGAAAGATTTTAATTATTCTTGAAAGTTTCTTCGCACAGCGCGCGATTCAATGCGACTTTATTTTTCGATTTTAATATAGTTGCGCACTTTGCAATCAGAGCCCCACAGTACAGTTGCGAACAGATGCGCCACATATAGAAATACCAACTCGGAATCGTGTTCTCCTCACTATACCGACAATCCTGACGGGAGGTCAAGACATACAAAGAGCAGCATGCAACAAAGTGACTAATAATAATTGGCCTAGCTGCCCTGACCGACCCTCCACCAACTCTACCGGTGAATCTGATCACATAGGATGAGAAATGATATGTAGAACTACTAATTTTCATGACGAAATTCATGAATGAACCTGAAAAAATTTTCGCGCTAGGCGCGACTATGAACACTGAACAGCCTACATTATTTAATAGATTAGTACGGAGTGCGCCGGAAATGGACATAGACACATTAACATGAGTATTTGGCGTCCTGCTAGTTCATTACGACTATTCCCTGGAATGCGGCCGTAGGCTACATGAGTAGTCGAAATGCGGCCGTGACTGGCAAAAAGATTGGCCACCCCTGCTGTATGAGAGTGCTGTTCTCAAATCCACATTGTCTTCGTCTTATTGGCGAGAAATGGCTTTGAAGTTGCATTGCTGTCGTTAAAATACATTCATTAAATACGATTTCTTCCTTGTATACATGGATAAATGGGCGAATAATGTATCGATTCAGCAATCCGGCCCGCCACGTACTTAATTTTCCTATATCCGGCCCGCCGACTTGGAGAAGTTGCCCGCCCCTGCCGTATGCTATGGTGGGCCCAAGATCGGTGTTTATTTCGAGCGGAAGGGGGCTGAAAAATGTTGTTTCGGACCTGATTACAACATACAACCAGATAACCGCACCGCCCTCATAGTATTACGGGACTGTGAAACACACGACCGGATATGTACCGCCAGACGATTTCATCCTGCCAGTAAAGAAATCTGTTGCAGATCCTAGCAATCACTAGAGGTCTTGCAAGACCGATGTTCCACTCCACTCCTGTATACAGTCGATAGGCAAAGATTTGCTATTATGACGTCATATTTACAGACAATGTGTTCATACCTCATTTTAAATTCTGCTAGTGGGCGCTAAAGAATGTCCAGAATTACCACAAAAATATGGTAACCCTAACGTATACGTGACTGCTGCAGTATTTAAAAATTTGAAACTGATCAGAGCAGATACCAACGAACACCCAATATTCATAGGTCCGTTGTATTTGCATCTCAGATCCAGCTTTAGAGCCAGGGCTGTAACCAAGTCACAATGCGCCGAGTGAGTCACAAGTCAATCTCACTTTCACAGTTTTGACTCGAATCTCACTTTCACAGTTTTGACTCGAGTCAAGTCGAGTCATTTCAATTCACCACCGAGTCAAGTCCGAGTCCAAGTCAGCGAGCAGAGGGTCGAGTCCGAGTCATGGAATTTTGACTCGAGTCCGAGTCCAAGTCATTATGTGGACTGCTCAGTTTCCTGTTAAAGTCTTGGTAAACCCACTTTTTATAACTCTGTTTGATGATATCGAATGTTTCCCATTTATAATATACCAATTTTCCTCACTTTTAGCAGTTTCTGGTCGCATGTTCAAGTACCAGTACCAACAGACGAAATCTCAATAGTGTGTTGGCTACAGATACAACAAGAAACCATTATCAATTTCATTTTCTTTCGAACTCTGAGCTGTGCACGACACCAGTGAGATGGGCTGAACGATACCAGGAAACGCTTTTTAACGACTATAGAATCGATATTGTGGCTAGCGAGATACGTTACTAGCTGGAAGACCATCTCCATGCAAAGCTCGAGCTTGTGGGGAAGCCCTCAGCCAGTGGTTCTCGAACTTTTTTAGACATGCAACCAGAATGCTAGCAATCCCAGCGGATATTTTGATGGCATGGAGAGAATTCTATAATTTGAATTTGATGTAAATCGTGCGGAGCGCGAAAAAATTTTCAGTTAACCGCAGCTCTGCGCCCCTGTAGATGCTTTCACGCCCTCAGTTTAAGAACCACTGCCCTATTCCGTTTTCGAAGCGTCGTAGTCTTGGCAGTGTTTGGGCCATTGCACACCAAGGCAATATGTCCAACCCATTCATATCAGCTGATTATTCTCCCTCGATGGAGTGATGTTGGGCGCAGGATAATAGCTTATTTTGAAACAACAACAACAATAATGTGGTGATAATGTAGCCAATTTTTGCGTTTCAAAATGGTTTTCTTAGCTTTCTTCTGAAATCTCAAATGAAGTCGCGGGCCGCGTGTTATCGACCCCTGGATTAAATACTGTTCTGTGTGTACCAAATCAAAAACTCCTCATGGTGATCGCATGGCTAATTTGCAGAAACTGTTATGTACTGAGCCATTTGACAGCATTTCTATTGATTTCATGGGTCCCTTGAATGAGACGGAGTACTGTTATAAGTACATTATGGTATGTACCGACTACTTCTCAAAATGGGTTGAGGTATTCCCACTGAAAAAAACTTGTTGACCGCTTCTTATGCAGATATACTTGTGACTAAAATTTTCACCAGATTTGGTGCGCCGTCTCTAATCCATACGGACCAGGGTGTACAATATGAATCTGACATTTTAAGCAAATGTGTATGCTATTTGATATTGATAAAACTAGCACTACCCCCTATCAGACAGGCTCACAGAAAAGAACAATCGGGTTTATCTGCAAATGCTCAGAAGTTTCGTGAACAGTGCCCAAGACAATTGGGATGAGCATTTTACCTTATTTATCCATGGCTATCAGGTCATCAGTGCATCCCTCTACTGGTTATACCCCGAATCGTTTGTTTATAGGCAGAGAGATATCCCTTCCTGTTGATATCATGTTTGGCAAACCGCCCCGTAACACTGATGCTTTGCGTATGCCCGTGAGCAACTGAGTAAGTCTATCTTATCTGTCAGTCTAGAAACTAGAAACTTCGATCCATCTGTTGAACCCTTGATTCTCGAAACTGGTAGTTTGTGCTGTACTTCCATCCACCCGCAAAGTCAAAATTGAGATCGGGTTGGACCGGACCAATGGCTAGCATCAGAGCGAATTGAACAATTCCTCTATCTGATAAAACATGTGGAATCCGAACGATATCGCATCGTGCATGTGGATAATTTACATCCTTACGAGGATGATGTTAACTCACTTCCAGTTCTGGTAGACGATTCAGTCGGTGAGACCGACATCACTGTCGGAAGAGTTGCCGAGTGTCCTGCCCGGTCGTAGCAGACGAATGCCCTCACGGTTTAATGACTATGTTATGTGAAAGTGTTTTTTGATCGCTTAGTGCCTGTATTTTGTGGTGAGAGTATACTTGAGTAAGCACCTCTTTAAATTGATGGCGGTTGATGTAGCAGCCCTCGTGCGCCCGCTTTCTGGGTTGGCGCCCTTGGGATGCTCGGGTGATTTCGTGCAAGTAGTGTATCCTTGTGTTTGGTCTCGTCGCTGCCGGATTCTTGGGTACGACTTAGTGAATAAACCTATCTGAGCAAAGGCCTCTATACTTCAAATTTCAGGTCATTTTTTCAAAAAAGTTTGCTGTGAAGCTCTAATTCAGAGCAATGTATATGTAGCGTCCCTGATGTGGTGTTGCCTCAACAGAAACGCCGTGTTCGTGGGCTCAGGACCTCGCCTTTTCGCGATCGCACGCACCGGTAACACAAATCCACATTGCCTAATACGCATATATTCACATAACGACGTTACACCGCAAAACATACACATTGGCACAATACCCAATCAATTATACGTTACACACATAATTCTCTACACAAACCCTAGTAGCCCTGTCCGCCCTAGACACTTCCTACTGTACTAATCCACTTGAACTACTACTTCAACTTCAAACCCCGACACACTCGCTCACAACCAGCACCCCCAGCCATAACAACCAGCACCCCCAGCCATACTCCCAGCCAGATCAAGCCCTTCTTCTCCCACGTGCAACTATCCTACCGAACATTCTAGCAACAGCTCAATGACAACACAATGTGATCACCAGGGCGTTACATATACCTAGGCCAAACGACTCTTAGCAGGACATAGGTCTCCATGTTAGCATTACGACATCTATGCCATACACTGTTAAAAAAATACCTGTAAATTTACTGCTCAAATAGCAGGCAGCAGTTTTACTGCCGTTTGTAAAGGTAAATACTGCTTCCAGTAAGTCAATTAAATTACGGCGTTATAGCTGTAAGATTTGTTACTGGTTCGCCAGTAAATTTACTGCCTATTGTAAAACTAAAAACTGCTTCCAGAAAGTCAATGAAATCACAGCTAATAGCAGTAGGATTAACACTGTTTGCTAGTAAATTTACTGCCTTTTTGTAAAGCTAATTACGGCTCTTTGACGTATTTGTAAATCTAAATACGGCTCTTTGACGTACTACGTAATCACGGCACAATCACAGTATTATTATGCCCGATTTGCTGGTATATCAACAGACAATTTCCTTGCCCCATAGACCTGGTCACGAAACCCCACACTAATCATCAATCAATGATGCAGCGTCGAAGCATTTATTGATGTATTCATGGAGCTTTTTTCAGCAACTTCGCAAACTTGATCACTTTAGGGTGAACGTCACTTTTTCTTCTTTTAGAAGACTTTAAGCCTTGCTCTGCTATCCCAGCAAAGTACCTGCAAATGAAATAGATATTACTAACATGGACAAAGCATCAAAGAGATTGCCAGCTGAGTGTGATGGTATATTCTGGTACTATTTAGGTCAGGGGTGGCCAACCTTTTCAGCCGAAGGGCCACATGAGATTTACAAACCATTGCGCAGGCCACTTCAATATGTATAACCTTTTAGTAGTCGTCCAATAAAGAGCAAACCGGGTTAGGTAACGGTGAAAACAAGACTTATCGATCGATAACAATTATGTTATTAAAATCCAAAGTACATAGCCACGCCAAGCGCGAAAATTGTTCAAAGTTAATGAATGAATTCGGTCAATACTAATTGCACTTTGAATATTGCGGGTCGCCTCCGTATACTGCTGGGTTCATTTGGCAAGGACTGGATTATTCGGGGCCTGAACATAGTCATAGTCATCAACATCCTGTATTTCGCAGCCAGGCTGATCAATTTTTTTGCTGGCCTTGAAAATTTATAATAAATCACCTGGGTAATTAATTTTTTGAAGTGATAACTAATTATGAGAATTACCTCATGGGCCACTCAAAACCTTCGCGCGGGCCGCGGGTTGGCTAATGGCCCTCCCTGATTTACGTAGACCAGGGTTGGTCAATTTAGAAAATTACACCGAGGGCACTCACAGTCCCTCGGGTTGGCCAATACGAAGCATATCTACACAAGTACTCTAGTAGTTTGTATGGGATCAGGTCATTGATTACTTCTACCCGAGTAGCAACAGAGACTGCTTCGGACAAGAATTAAAGACATAAGTTGTTGTCTTATAAAGCATATGTAGGTAGGCATAATCAAGATCAGAACGTGTTTCGGTGAGTCCAGGTGCATAGGCTATAATTGTTTTCACTTAAATTCAGTATAATCTGTTTCAATTGTGGTCTCACTCTCACTCATAGCTGACCTTTGCATGAACTCCAATGTAGCTGTTGCTTCTTCTGGGTACTCCATATTTAAAACATAGAAGCAGACGAAGAAATAAGCTACTGCAGAGTAGAAGCATTCTGTCGAATAAATGATCGATTTTTCGGCGGTGACCAGAAACTTTTCTGGACAGTGGACGGTCGAGCCTAAAAATGCACGGGTATTATAGTCAGATCTACATCATACCAATTTAGAGGTGGTTATGGTAAAGAATGCCGCCTTTATCAGAGTGTTCAAAAAGGTTTGACCAATTGGCTACACTAACTTTCCACGCTAATTCCTAAAATTTAATACCGCATGCTGACAGGAATTGATGTAATCATAAGCATAAAATGTCACTTCCAAAACTATTGCATTGTAATCTAAACAATAACTTACCGATTGCGATCAAGAACGGATGATTTGGAGCCTCCTCCACGAAGTCTCCTCGAACACTTTCCTGAAAACAGATATGGATTATCATTACAGCACACCTTCATCGACATCACTTGGATGGCGAGTAATGACTGGCGCAGGGGACAATGATTCGACAACTCGAATCTGAATCGAGTATCAATTTTAATCGTGTACTGAAAGTATACGCTTCTTACCACTGAAAGTTGATTTAGCAACGAGAATTATAGTGTCGATACTAAGTTTAAGTGTTGAAACCTTGATTGGCGATATCGCAGTGTTGGGATCAAGTTACACTATCTTCAAGTCACATGTCATCTCGAGTCATTGCGCATTTTGACTCGACTCAAGTCAAATCAAGTCACTCGGTGTTTGGAGGTGACTAGAGTCAAGTCAAGTCGAATTTTTAAAGTACGATACGGGTACATTGAGTGATTGGTTAGAAATCCGAACTTATACCTGATGCAGCGATTTAGTCGGCATTGATTACTTACGACTTGAAATTGATCCCTAAATTTGCTTCGAGTAAATCTGCATTTCTGAAGCATCGAGTCAAGTCATGACTCGAGTCATCCCAACAATGCGGTATCGTAGCATACGAAACATATAGTACAAAGGCTACCATTTTATGATTTGAGGAATGGTGGACAAGAAGGCACGCAAGGGAAATTAACACACAAATCCTGGTATAGGCGTATTACTACGTATAAAAACAAGGCTTTTTTCTTACCATTCGCCTGAATATTTGCGAGATTGGCTCATCAAAGTATGAACATAGTAACTCGAGCATGCCAATAGAAGCCGTATATGATTGTGATTGAAGATTTTCGCATATTGTCGAAACTATTTCCATTGTGGTGACAACCTTCACCGACTTCACATTTTTCAGCGCCCTGCAAAGAGAATTACTACCATTTTATAAAAGATAACAGAGAAGATAGCTGTCTGCAAACATTTACAACTAAATATTGAAATGCAACGGATTTTGTGGAGCTTTTATCGGCAACAGACAATATAATCACGACCGAGACATGAAGTGACTAAGCATTATCTACATTAAAATATAGGGATAGCTGTTTATACTTACTTTTGAATGAGGCACCAGCTACTGTCCATCATGCGAATGATGTGTTCCTTTCCATCAACCCTACCAGTAAGCTTGGAGTAATGCGCGAACATATAGTGATCTTCAAACAGGATGGGCCACTTAATCCTGATTGCAGATACTGGCGCACGCTCATTGATTATTGATCGCTGCAGTGGATAAGTTGTCGCCATTAACGATCTCACTCTTCCAATGTCTCGTACGGCTTTCCTGCTTTCTTCAAGCAGCCATTGCTGGTCTATTTCTAATTCTTTGATATTATTGGTAGGGGGCGACCAATTAATGCAGCCGTATTCTTGCACATCATTCTTTTTCCTTTTAACACTGGAATTGTTCATATTTTGGTCCTTTGATTTATTTTTTCGACGTTCATTTTCCACTCTATAGCATAGTTGACTCGCAAGTGAATCATGACCACTGCCAATGCGAACACCACTCGCGATATCTAGGAAAGAGCTTGGATATTTTGAGATAATTGCGTGGGCAATCGTCCCCAGTTCTTTCTTCTTTGGGTTGTGTTTAACCTTCATTATTTTGTCCGCAAGAATACGAACCATCTCCCTGCGTTGATCATCTGGAGGAATCTTGTTATTCATACAGCATTTGATCAGTGGTGCGGGAAAAGACTGCCAGGGTACTTCAAAGGAATAGCACCATGACGCATCACAGGTTCCAGAGTTGGTGGACGTGTTCAGTATACTTTCCACGCAGGAGGCATCAGAATCTGCCGATGCCGCCGATTCGTTCAAATCATCTTTGAGTCCAGAAATTAGTTGCCGAGCCGGAACAGGAGCTAATACTTCTCTCAAGTCTTCTTCTTTTAGAAAACGGGCTTGTTTGGCATTTTCCACACCGAGTTCATGAAGGCGAGCTTTGATATTTTCATATACCTCACTAGGTTGATCGGGTAGCATTCTACTGATATCTAACAAATCCATTTTGCACTTGCCTGTCAAGAAGAGTATGTGTGTTATAACTTATAACATTATCATATGATCTGCTGACAATTTGACACATTCATGAAAACATACATATGGCATATCCCAAAGCATGAAAAAGCCAATAACCATACGCAAATAGACTGCAACTGATACACGTTCGGGCTTGTTGAATTCAAGCATTATGCTTAAGTACTGTATACAGCGACATTCCAACAAGAAACCCATGCAGTGGAAAATAATCCAACAGCTGCGGAAAATCAACAAACCTTAGTACAGTAGCATAAGGCCCATGAATCTGAAAACAGCCACGATGCGGCAAAAATTCAGCTTTGCAAGGAGCAACAATAAGAGACACCACATCTTTATGTTGTACCAACATTCTGATTTTTCCAATTTCCAAATCAATGCTATCACGACTCAGGATGACATAGCAGTTCTCCAGCCTGTACTGCGTTCCTTTAAAAGTTGCTTCTCGCAACAATTGGTAATGCTCAAATATTCCTTGTCTGGAAAGAATCGGTACAAGCCACTCAGGACATGGATCTGTATAGGCCTTTTGATTACTCATTTTCGTTGGAAATAAGGTGGAGTTGGAAATGAGATAGGCCTGGAGAAACTGATGATTGTCACAGAGTGTTTTAGTAATATTGATGAAGTTTTGTTTGGTTCTAACCACATTTTTGAAATACGAATGCTTACTCTCAAAACGGAGAGTCCAAACATGTACCAATGGCCCAAACTGGGTGATCAACCACGGGTAGTGAGATAAGAAGTGATGCTTAGGAAGAAATGTCAAGCTAGGGTCACACAGCATGAGGAGATGAAAATACTCAGATATATGGTGAATTAATAAAGCAATATTTTCAGTTGTGATACGCGGAGAGCAAACAGTCTCGATAATGATACGGAGAACTAAAATGGCCCTCCAAGCCGGGTCCTCATAATCATCAATTTTACCCATGAGATATAACGGAATATATCGAACGAAACACCAATTCTGGCTGGCATTTCCCAACAATTTACGACATTCTTCTCTTATTGGTATTGGACGAGACGTCGAACTTTCAATATCATACGGAAAATTCATTATCTTTGAATTCAAATAATGAACTGTAAACCACCCACGTCGAATCAAGCATTTTATGAATACCATCATATCTCGTGCCACGAGGCCTTCAAACAGATCATGTGCTAAACAGGGAGGAAGACCAGGATTACAAACATGGAAATGCTCGAGTTCGTTCAACGGGGAAGAGAATTTTATTCCACAATGGCTGTTTATCAGAGAGGATTCACATTGATCAACAGATTCATTATATGTCTCAATGGTTCGGAGTGAGCATTCAGTTCTGTAGTCCGGCCATTTATCTCTTGGTGTCACACAATATCTACATGAAAACTTGCCGGTTGAAAAATTAGTGATGAAACCGCCAATCCAATGACTACCAAGATTGTCGCCAGCGACACATATTATGCCGCCACATATTTTTTCAGATAGACCAATATCTAATCCTTCTGTTTCGAGGATTTTGAGGTCTCTTATGAGCGGGTGAAGCAGTTCAGAAAAGTTCGAGTCGGTAATGTATTTCTCTTTGCACATCAAAACAAGCTGAATTTGAGCAACTTTGGAACGAGCATAGGTAGGAACGTTAGCAAACGTTACATAAAAAGCCAACATTTTGTGTTTTTTTCGAGCCGAACCAAGTGGATTTGATATTTCAAACGAATCTTGATACAATATCAATTGGATAGCATTCTTTTTCGAAAAAAGGGGGTTCGATTTAAAAACTTCTCCGTCAAAAATATCAGAAAACTCTGACGTTGACGATGCTGAACGAACCTTCAGTAGTTGTTGTCTCATAAAATCAGTAGAACATACAGTTTTTATGGTTTCCAAAATTGGCACGTAATAAAAAGTTTTAGTTGCTTCAAATGAACTTTCGATGAAATAAGGAACTGGAGCCACATAGCACGATAAATTTGCAATAGCAGTTCTACGAGAATATTCTGACAATAATGGATGATGCAAGTTCAATACCTTTTCATTGACGTAGTGAAATTGAGACAGGAAGTTATCAGTAGAAGATGTACCGGTAACTTCAGTATTACCTTTTAAGATTGCTTTAAGCTGCTTCTCAACTTCTTTTCCATGGGAAGCTAATAACTTATGAAGCTCCGACATTATGTCCTGGACGACTGACGACGGAATGAGGTTTTTATATTCCAACCTTGTTGCAAACATTAGGCTTGGGTTATTAATTCCCTGATTCATAGCTCCGTTTGCAGCATTCGTATCAAGCACCGGGTCGTCAGCAATTGAACTATTTAACGCATTTTCAGTAGTAAGCTGAACCAGATTCTGATGGTGCTCACTAACGGTATGATTTCGGCTAACGTGACTTGAAAACGAGGAAACCACACCGTACCTTTTAAGACAGTTAGAAAATGGACATTTAACTATAATTCCAGATCGAATATGGCCTTTCAAGTGACGAAACATAGCTGCTGTTGACGAGAGTTCTATTCCGCAGATTCCCACAGGGCATCTCAATTCCACTTCCATTTTCTTCATGAAATACCAGCAAATACGCAGCACCACCGCCGTTTGAATCCCAGACTAACAATTGCCAATCCTAAACTCGGGGTACGTGCGGAACTAAAACTGATTTCCGTCTGGTAAGCCGCCCGTGACCTGAATTTTCTTCGCCAGTCCACACTTCGCAGCAGCCCGAGCCCCAAGCAGCATTTACGATTTATCTCGCACCCGAACTTTTTAGTATTTCAGTAACCAATCAGAAGTCAGCAGCCCGCCAATCCTCTCCCAGCAATTTGTATCAGTATGACGTAACAATAATGGCGTAATTACAAATTTTTCTCTGCACCCGAACTTTTGAGTAATTCCACAACCAATCAGAAGCCAGCAGTCCGCCAATCATCTCTCACCAAAGTGTATCAGTATGACGCAACAACAATACCCAATAGTTATGATCGCAATCGCAATATGAATGAAATGCTTGCGTAACTTACATGCATGAAGAATATGACTCCATCAGGCCTGTTGGCTCCCAAAGACCGCGTATGTATGGATTACCGAAGACGCATAAAGACGATGTGCCACTCAGACCGATACTCAGCATGACTGGGTCAATGCAACAGAAGTTGGCGAAGTGGTTGATCAACATACTGGAACCTGTTCGCGAACTTTACGGGTCGCATTGCGTACGCGATTCATTTACCTTCGCTGATGAGATGCGTCGCTCACAGCTATCCGCGCGCGATAATTTCCTAGGCTCATTCGACATAAAGAGCCTTTTCACCAACGTACCACTAAATGAGACGTTGAATATTTGCGCTGATGCTCTATATAACGGTAAGCTAATACCCCCTCCTTTCTCGAGAGCTACCTTCATTGAATTGATGAGAAACGCTGTGTGTTCTGTTGAATTTAGTTTCAACAATATCATGTTCCTACAATCTGATGGTGTAGCAATGGGATCACCATTGGGTCCTATTCTAGCCAATATATTTGTGGGATTCCATGAAGATAAGCTCTTCTCTTCTGGTATTAAACCGCCCTTATCATACCATCGCTATGTCGATGACACGTTCGTGATATTCGATAATGAATCAGACTGTGATAGTTTCCTGGAAAATTTGAACAAACTACATCCAGCATTGCAATTCACGTCGGAAAAAGAAATTAACAATCGCCTGTCATTCCTTGACGTTCTTGTGGAGAAACGGGACGGCAAATTCCTTACCTCCGTTTATAGGAAGCCCACATTTTCGGGTCATTACCTTCGATGGAGCTCTTTCAGCCCAAAAAGTCGTAAAATCAATTTAATCGGCACCTTGGTTCACCGGGCGTTGATGATTTGTTCCGGGGTCAAATTGAATAATGAACTTGACTACATCCGTAAAATTTTCATTGACAACGGATACCCAGAGTATGTTATTAAGCGGACAATAAGTAAAAAGTTAAGTCATTGGAATGATACCAAACCAGAAGAAACCCCCGAAGTAATTTCTCGTGAAAATAGGGATGTGTACATTCATCTTCCTTGGATTGGCCCGGTTTCTTATCGATTTGAGAAACAGATAACTTCAGCAGTCTACCGCTGTTATCCAGCGGTGAAAACCAATGTTGTTTTTACCACGATACCAATGTTTCCTGCAACCAGAAAGGACGTTCTCCCGGCTATAAAACAAAGCAACGTAATTTATGAATTCAAGTGCCACTGTGATTGTCGGTACGTAGGGAGAACTTCCAAACGGTTGCAGGACCGTATCAAAGAACACATTCCACCGTCTGTCAAATCTTATATCTCAAATTCTCAGCTTAACAATCCGCTTGTTCTTGAACGTAACCAGGCCATGGGTCAAAAATCTTCTATAGGCAAACATTTACTAGAAAATCAAACGTGTGCTGCTAACTATCACGAGGACATGTTCTCTATATTGGCTAAGGGTCGCAATTTATTTCATTTGTCTGTTCTTGAGTCCACCATCATTACTATGAGCAAACCTAGTCTATGCCAACAGAAAGAATTTGTGTATCATTTGAAAATCGCGCATTAACTTGTTTTGCTTCGCTATCTCCATGCCAACGCTGCAGTTCTCTCGTTTTCCCAACTTTGTATGTTATCTCTGTGACGTCATAATTAGCGATACATATTGTTGCTGAACATAGTTATTCGAATTCTCGTATTATTGCTGACGATATTCCCCCTGACGAGGGTCAGCCGAAAAGCTTCGGGAATAAAATGAATATTTTATTCAAATGTGTCATGAAATATTATACAGTATACCAGAGATATCTAAAACTCCTAGATATCACTGGGTATACTCGAACTACTAGTGCTTCACGCCTGAATATCTCATGTTATTAAATATAAAGGTGATGATGAGCCTTAAAATCCATATACCACAATACATTCTTTTCTGTAGCCTTCTTCTCAGTCTACTTGGTATTGGAACGGCTGGCCTAGAAATTATTTCAATGTGAACATATTGATTGTTGCGATATTGAAGTTCTGCAACTAGTAAACGCCAGTATTCAGTTTACTGATTGTCAGCACTCAGCAGTCTCTGTCAAGCCGTGCTAAAATCGTATTTTCAAAATCACAGTACTCTATTCTCGTTTGTGTAACCCTATTGTATATGAAATTACAATTTTAACAAAATATTTCTTTCCTAATCACAAGAAACGCGCATCTATACATGTGACTACTACAATAATTTACGGATTTGATTCGGTGAATCGAGTTACGATTTCATGTCCGTAATTAAATACGCCGTAAATAACAGTAAATTAACGTACGGCAACGTGTGTAAATTCGTTTACTGCTTAAATAGGTGTAAATTTACGGATTTTTCTAACAGTGTACAAATTTTTGATTACCTTGAAGCTGGAATGGAGAAAAAGGTTAATGAACATTTTGCCAGTAATAAAAGGATACTAAACCGATGCCGATTAAAATCGAAATTTTGAAGTTTTTAGGTACTTATACTTACCTCATGGCCTTGGCTTTATCTTACCTAAAAAATAAGTACTATGTTGATGTTTCCAGCCTAGAAAATAGATTGAAAATTTTGATGTTTTTTCAAAATTTAGACTTGTAGTTATCTTTTGTTATTTTTTTTGTTTCTTTTTTAACTCTCTTTTTTTTTGCCGAATCATATTGTCATGGAATCCCAGTTTGCCGACACGGGAAGGTTTCAAAGAAAAGTGTGTATCGCTGTGATACTCTGATAGATCCATATCATTACTTTAAATCTGCGCTGGGCAGTTAACTTACCGTTGTACCTAGAATTAGCTGCTGTACCCGCCGTACTTGAAGATAGAAGCCGTACCGTCGTAAGTCGTGCCTGCTGTTCCAACCGTTGTACCTAGAATTAGCTGCTGTACCTGCCGTACTTGAAGATAGAAGCCGTACCGTCGTAAGTCGTGCCTGCTGTTTTAGCTGCTGTACCCGACGTACTTAGAGACAGACGCCGTACCGTCGTAAGTCGTGCCTGCTGTTCCAGCCGCTGTACTTAGAATTAGTTGCGGTACCCCATGTACTTGAAGACATAAAAGCCGCACTGCCGTAAGTCGTGCCTGCCGTTTCTAGTAGGAAGACGTGCCTGCCGTGTAAGTTCTATTGTACCGGCCGTGCCTAACTAAGAAGCAATACACGACTTACCTATAGAAGACTTTAAATTCCGCTGTGGTGCAACAGTAGCACAAGTCAAAAATAAATAGACTGACCGATTCGAAGCAACCCGTACCCGTCGTTAGTCGCATCAGCTTAATTTATCTAGAGAACGAGCCTACGGTATTTGTACAGGCCGTACCTAGCTTTTAAAAAAGCAGTACCGTTACAACACCAATATCGAAAAGTTTCTTTAAACATTGTTAGCATTGTCACTTTCGCCTTAAAACAATAAAAACTCATTCATCGATTGTTCGGAGTTGGTATAAAACAATCGCAGCATTGTTACCTTCCCTACACACAGATTGACTGGTGCGAGACACCGCAAAAGTGATCTGGTTTTCTCGGCAAATGCCGGTTATAATGAAGTAGTCGAAATCCGGCAAAATGAAAAAAAACATGCGAAAATATGCAAATGAAATCGTGAGCGCATTCCAAACAGGCGTACGTACTTTCAACGTAACATACGAAAATGAAGAGACGAAACTGGCAAACTACAATAAACGGACGTCAAGATGCAGGTGAACTACAAACTAGCGAAAATATACCTACCAAAAAGTAACTGGTTCTATTTGAACATCGGAGCTGTTCCAACGGAAGTTGACGACGATGAGATGGAAGAACTAATGCAAAACCTGTCGCAAACTAATATAGATGGACAGAATTAAACACCGAGATACTGGTCACTACGATGGGTACCGCAGCGTTGCTATTGAAGACGTGATTATCGACAACATCCCATCCTTCTTGGATATTGAAGGAGGGACCAAGTGTAAAAAAAATATTTCTACGGCTGACAGCGGTAAAAAATGCGCAAGATGTTTCCAATCAGGACACATGATAACAGAATGCGTAAATGAAATGGTATGCCTGTACTGCAAACAGACCGGCCACACGCAAAATGAATGCCCGAAAAAACAATAATTTCCGAGAATGACAAGAAAAGAAACTGCGAACAAAAGCAAGGTAAGACCTGAAAATAAACAAACTGAAAGTACATACAGTACATGAAAATAGAAACACAACCCGAAATGAACAAGAGATACAAGACGAGAACACGAACAAGGAAGTAGATACAGCAAAAAACAGAACTGGATATGAACACCTGGAAAGAGATGCTCCAATTGTCTTCGGACGGTTCCGATTCGGAATCGGACCCAAAATCCGGTTGCACACCACGGGAGGCTTCCCGTCAAGTTCCATCGAACCCGAAACTCAGAGAGCGAATTTTCTCTGAAAAAGAACGTAATGATATTTTATCCAGAAGGAAAACAGTTACTCCTGAAGGGAGAAGAAAAAAGTCAAACAAACCCAAAACGTGCAACAAACAGAGGGGAGAAACAAACCATCATGCACGGTGTAGTCAGACAGATACTACCACAACTCAATAAATAAAATAAAGATCGCTATATAGCCTCGTTAAATATCAACGGCCTAACTAGAACTTGGAAGACATTCAGAGATTTATTAACAAGGTAAAGATTAGACACACAAAATAGATGAAAAACGGATTGAAAACTGGTGTAACTTTACCAATTTCATATTGTTTGACCATAGTGTCCTATATGGTGTCGACACTTGCAAATCTCACGCCTCAGTGAAATTGTATCACGTCACAATTTCCATTTGGCTACAGGCAATTTGACGGTCATTTTTGACCGGCTTGGCGAGCATTAAATTTGGCAAACGGGTATCAATCAAAAGCTGACTCTGCACTGATTACGAAAATATAAATTTTATTCCGCTCGTGTCCCTGGAACTCCCACAATCAGCCTCGAATTTTTCATTGTTATCGAGATTGGCATCGGGACGCAACAATGGTGTCCGGTTCTTTTTCTCTTGAGTTACTCTCTCGTTTCGCCAGACAGCATTGTTACGTCCTGAGCTACTCTCTCGTTTCGTCAGACAGCATTGTTGCGTCCCAATGCCAATCTCCATAACAATGAAAAATTCGAGGCTGATTGTGGGAGTTCCAGGGCCACGAGCGGAATAAAATTTATATTTTCGTGATCAGTGCAGAGTCAGCTTTCGATTGATACTCGTTTTACCAAATTTAATGCTCGGCATGCCGGTCAAAAATGACCGTAAAATTGCCTGTAGCCAAATGGAAATTGTGACGTGATACAATTTCACTGAGGCGTGAGATTTGCCTGTGTCGACACCATATGGGACACTATGGTTTGACAATGGACGATTCTCACCGCTTTAGCGCCCCCTATGAAGGGATGGCGGTCGTAATTTTGCCTCCAAAGGCTACCATTATGTGCAGATATATTGGGATTGGCGTTGTTTTTCCTTTACGGCGACTCTTTAGCGTTGTTTTTCCTTTACGGCGACTCTTTACTGCAAATGCATGAGTTGTTGGTTATTGCAACACTACTGATGCATGATTTTATGTCATTGCTACTGAAATCCACAACCTACTTCATCATACCTGTTTGCGAAGCCTTGACGTGGGACTGTATTTTTCCTCTGAACTGCTGAAAATATTGTCTTGTGATGTCACTAGTAACAGGAACTGTTTAGTATTTACACACTTACACAGTAATCTAGAGTATGGAGCTTGTATTTCTGAGTTGCTGACGGGTCTACCAGAGTTCAGTTTTGGCGATGTAGACAGGATTGCCAGTGAGTCGCGGGGTAGTGGAAATAACAACGACGAAGGTTATAAATTATTCGTTGAATCTTACATAAGAGATTTTAGAGGTTTGTAGTAATTTTTACTAGCAGAGGTCCTTGATAGATTTATTCAAGCACTCAAATTATAGGCTCCTAACTGGCTTTGAGAATTAGACGTAGTAGTGACTTCACTGAGGGGTACCGGTCGAAATCCCAGTACTTAAGGCGTGATATGTTCGGTGTGCTATGTTCGGTGTGCTAAGACAGTTCCTAGCGTCACACCGGTGTTCTGTGAGTGGTATCTTTCGTGTGTTGGAGACACCATTTCCATATTGAGTGATGAGTTTGAGCATGTCAGTATCAGCACAGTGTTGAGCGATAGTACTTTGCAGGCGGTCTGATGTGAAGTTATATAATTCTGAATTCAATAATGTTTATTTGAATATTTATTGAATTATATTATTTCAGCATGCCATGACACAGCAATGTTCTACGTGCTGGCGAAGAGCTATCATACTATGTCCAGAAACAGCCCTCTTCACAGCTTGAAATTGACCATAAATCGAGAACCAGGTCAAAAATTTTTAAATAGTTCTTGAACATGTCCTGCTGGTGAAGGATGTTGCAACCATATTTTTGCGTTACTTTATCAAGTTGCTCATTTTGCGACCCACAAATGCCCTAAGATCCCAAAAACAAAGAGCTGCACATCACAGCCACAGTCATGGCACATGCCTCGTCAGGATGGGTTTATTTCCCAACCAATCCTAATAGTTGTTGAAAATTCCATTTCTCAGTCTGCTTCCGCACTCCACAGCACATTGCATAAAGCATGTGAAGTAAGCCCGTGGCAAGATTTTTCTGTGTCCAATTTTTCTCCTTACTTTCCCCAACTTCTCACCATTTTGCCAAACCCTTCTATTGATGTCCCACTTGTCCCTTCCAGATTTGGTAATGTTCCCAAGGTAGCATCCTCTCATACCAACCTCCATCCGCCATTGATATTTCAGAATATTTTCTCAAGTTACCAATAACCAATTTGCACGATAATCTCGACCTCAAGCAAGAAATTCTGCACCTATCGCTTGAAGTCACGCCATTTGATGCTAACATGACCGAGAATGGTCGAAAAGGATACTAGACTGCAAAGTGCCTCCTCCCACTTGTGGCACCGTCTCCGAAAATTTAGACCAACGGCGTCCAACTTCGGACGCATATGCAAAAGACGAGGTGATCATGACAAACTATCCAGTGACCTTCTTAAGTCAAAGCATGTCATGATAAATGCAATGAAACGGGGTCTAGAGTTAGAGAATGAAGCTGCACAAGCATAGGCCAATATGGAACATTCAGATGTCACATTTCGCCCTCTGGTCTAGTTATTTCACCAACCTATCCGTGGCTTGCTTGCAGTCCTGATAGAAAAGTGATTGACAATTTTGCAGATGATAAGTATGGCCAGGTTGAAATTAAATGCCCAACGAAGGAAATTAGTGATTTATTTTACATGCAAAGAGCCACTATTTTCTCAGAGAGAATGACAATTAATTTTATCAGGTCATGGTCCAAATAGCTGTTATGGAGTGATTTCGTGGTTTACACACGTTCCAAAAGGGTTTATATAAATCGTATTCATGCTGATGAGAATTTATTTAAAGAAATATTCTCGAAGCTGGAAGCATTTTATTTCCAATTTTTTTTTGCCTCTCGCCGCGGTCAATGCTTGATATTGTCAAAACACAAACTTGTGCTGCAGTATTTTATGTTCCAGGTGCAGATGTGCGTCATCAACCAACCACAACGCCACGGACCATCAATGATTGACGAGGATATTTCGAAATCTGATGATCCCAAAAGCTAGAAACACACTGACACCTGGCCCATTTGCTGGATATGAAAGGGTCATGGCGACCCCGGAGATCTTTCATTTTCACCGGGTTTTAACTTTGTTCTCCATGTTGGTCACATCCATCACGCCGCTCACCACCAAGCCCAGTTGTGTCCCGGATAGCTTTGCATAACTGGCTCGTTCCTAGCGTATGTCGGACAAATTGTCAATATATCTGATAATTTGTCAATATACAGTACCGCAGACGACTGTTGAATGTTATTTGTTGTTTATTGAACAGATAGGAAATGAGAGGATTATCGATGTAAAGCAGCGAAAAAGACTTGTATGTACGTAGCCAATACGTAGTATTGTATCCTCCCTTTTTTGTTGTAGACAAGGTAGAGGATTCGTTACTGTACGCGTCATCATTGAACCGTCATACATGTAATGACGTTTCCTATAGGCCCTGCCATCAAATTTGCAATTAATGAGTTCCAATAGTTCTATAAAACATACATCGTAAAACATACATCGAAAATTTCGAAACAAAGGGCCCCTAGAGTTGCTGAGAAGACATGCCACACACCACAACTGATTCGCAGTACCAAAAAGAGTGAGTGGAAGGGGACGGCTGAAAAGCTGACTCTCCGAATAGCACGTTTTACGTGGACTCTCAGCGAGGCAATTTCCTGCGTTCGATGAACCTGTCCTTCTGAAAACCGTCCTTCGGTATTTATAGGTGACATGTTCAATCCAATGTTTTCAATATTAAATCCTTTGTCAGCCATCACTGAATCACCGGGTTCGAGTACGGACGATGAAACGAGCCCGGAACACACGACCCCCACAGATGATGGAGAACGGTGAAACGAGTCTGTGCTCGGAACGAACGATCCTGCAAACAATGACGAACGGAACTTGATAATCGAAAAGAATTAAAATGCTGCATTATTTTCTTTATTTTGAAATTTATTGTATTAAATTTGGCGGTAGGCCAAAAGAATAAAAAATCAATACACAATTGCAATTTCGTCGAAACGGGTGAATCTTTTTCCTTCCAGTCTCGTCGCTTTCAACTCCTGCATCGACTTCTCGACTATTCCTTGGGTCCGGTTCCCTACAGATAGATTTTGATATTCAGATGCCTCGAGTGATTTGAAAAAACTTTCATACTTTTTATATGGAGATGATTGCCCAAAGCGACCCAAGTTTCCAGTTAACATGCTGGAAATGACTGGGAGCTTGGACGAAAAGTGTTTTTAAAAATATTGGAACATTTGGGCGATAAATACAAATTTGTGCCAGCCTCACTAGCTTGTCAACTCGTTTACTCGCCAACGTAATGACTTCTTCCAAGGAATATAAAAAAGAATCCTGGTAAGGCAAATGGACGATGAAAGTTAGATCATGATAAGGTTCGCCCGCCGCTGCCTTGTTGAACCAATCAAGTCCCGCCCGAGCGATTTATTACGAGTGTTCAGTAGAATCGTGAATTTGTAGATATGATTTTTCAAGATATTACAATCTTGGCATATTACCAATAATTCAACAATATACATCACGTCCTTGTAAACACTGCGATTTTGTAAGCAATAAGTTTTCAGGCTTCCATCACGTAACTCGCGCATAGACGAACCTCCATCACGTAACTCGCGCATAGACGAACCAAGGGCTTTCTCAAATCATGAGCCGCCGCAGTGCCAGAAACGATTCGAAAGCAACGACGCAAATATGTCAGCACGGTTTCATCCATCCAATTTCTGATGATTGCTCTTCTTATTACAATATTTTCATCGCATACGAAAAGTCTCGCAGGAATTTTGTCGAAGTACAAACTTTTCTCGGCATTGCAGAATTCTTCAAGAAAATAGGATATCGTTGCAGTGTTATGTTTGTCGCTCACAAATGACGCAACGGCCAAGGTGCCTTTTTCTGAATTGGGTGATGAACTACAATTTCGTAATAGTAAAAAGTACCGTCCATGCCATGATCGAGACCACCAGAATCATCAGTTTACGCGATGTCAATTGCACTGAAATTATGGAATATTTTTACAGTTTCTAATGACCATAGCATCAAGCCCTGTGGTCGATGCCGACTAGTCTTTTGCAGGGTCTCACGTATTCGTTTATGTATGTATCTATCCTTCTGATTTCTGAAAATCAGGTCCAACGAGGCCCATTGGTCCTTATCGGGTACATTAATTTTTAAAGCTTCTTGCCTGATTTTTTTTGTAGGACCTGCGTCGATGGAAAGTTCTCCTCATTTCCAGATTTCCAAATGTCTACGAGAATCTCCTTTAAGCTTTAAATGTAGATCTTTCTGGCTTCATCACTTTCCATGAATTTAGATGGATGCTCCCTTCGTTTTCCGGTTACTTTTGTAGATCCAGTACCAGTGTGTCTTATGGTTCAGGGTTATATAGAACTCTATATATCCCTGGATAGTTCCAGAAAATATGACATGGATCCACATAGGTTCAGTAGCGTAACTATAGACGCTTCAAATTCACAATGACCGCCAGGGATTGTGCAGTACCCATAACAGACGAAAAGTCGCCGTTTTGTCGACACTTTATTGAAGGCATGGCGCTTGAAAGCAAAACTGCAGTAGGGATTAAAGTCTCTAAACCTACTCCGTATGATATCAGCCCAACCACGAAAGGTTGTAGCAGGATTGTAAACAGAATTAACAATGTCATTCCAATTTGCGTCAGACATTTTGAAATTACATTCACGCGGCAAAGAACTGCTGGTTCATTCTCGTTTGCAATTGAGCGGGTGCTCATGATGAATGTTTTCCGAGAAACCTTCCATGAGACCAAAATTCTCGCTCTCAATATCATGCTATTGTTACTAGCAAGGGATTCATCAGATGTAGCAGAAATTTGAGAACGATCATTGTTATTTGAATCAGCTGGACCTGAATCGTTTACCGTAAGCTCGCAGGATGCCGTGGACGCGTTGCTCTGAAGACAATCTGATACTTTCTTGGTCTCGCACTATCGGAGGAGCTAGGGATGGGGTTTCTGGACGGCTCGGTACAACATGCACTTGGAATTCTATCCCGCTGATGCAATATAAAAGCCTAATTGGGATCATATATGGCAGGGCCGGCCAACCCGTGGCCCGCGAGAAGGTTTTGAGTGGCCCGCGAGGTAATTTCCGAAATTTCTAATATCATCAAAAATGGATTGCACAGATTGAAATTTCTAATATCATCAAAAATGGATTGCACAGATTGTGAACTTGCAAGGCGAACCAAACATTTGATTAGTCCGGCCGCAACACTAGAGATGTGATGACTAAAATATCAGTTCCGAGGCATTGACAGATCCATCAGCCATTCACATATTAGTATATCTTCGTACACTATTGTGGTGTTTTATGCATCCACTAGGTGTCTATCTTTGCGTCATTTCCTTTCGTAATTATTTCGTCTGTTTGTCCTTCAGTTAGTTGATCATTCTGGTTTAAGGCGTTTGGAGAGTAGCATGTGTTTCCTGATTTACCTGTATTTAAACGTTTCTATTATTTGTAGCTTAGTCTACACTTTTAGTCAATAAAAGCCTAGAAAACCGTGTGTACATCAAGAGGGTTTTTCTCGAAAGGTCACGACAACTATAATAAAGCAGAATAATTTGCGATAGATTTATCAAAGGTAAAAAATTTCTACAAGCTTGGTGCAACATATTGTCACTCGAATTCTTGTTTTTAATGTTGTTGCCCTTTTATGAAAATGGAAGAATACCTAATGTATCAGATTGAGTCTAACTATATTCGCGATTACGAGAGAAAGTGTCGTTCAACATATGTGTCATTGCGTTTGCGCTCGCAGTAAGACCGTCGACTATGAAACCTTGGCACGAAATGATTGACGCATGTTGGTCGCAGCTTTCGATATCGATATGTCCAGTCCATGCGCCGAATAGTCCAGTCCTCTCCAACTTACCCAGTGATATACAACAGGCCCGCAATAAAGTAAAGTGACAATATTATTGACCTATGAACTTCAAAAAATTTTCGCGCTTCGCGCGGCTATTGGCCCGCGCAAAAGTTCGTCGATCGAATGTGGCCCTTTGGCTGAAAAGGTTGGCCAGCCCTGATGTATGGCCATCAAGCGCTGTAAAAAACGTCTCTCGTCCGAGTCACCGAAATGACTACACCCCATGAGATCACCTGCAATTAATTTCCAAAATCCTTTCGCCCCTGGATGTACATCAGAGTGACGACTCGTGACTGCAGCGATATCATTAGGTGAAATTTTTTTGTCGGCAAGGCATCGGTTACCATCTATTTATTCCAGAAAGCTGAAATTTTCTGTTCGTCGCTAAAACATTTGTGGAAAAGGACCACAAGTGACATAAAAACATATGCATTAGTGCGATAACACCAAACGAATGACACCATTTATTATAATTTCTGAGCTGCTATAATGAATCGTGCCATCACAGGGAAGGATTGACTCGTCAGTGCCCCGCAACTCTCCTTTCGTTATCTATTTGTTAACTATAAATACGCCCTTGAGACCCTGTCAATATAAACCCCTTGAGACCCTGTCAATATAAACCACTGTCTAACATTCAATATACAACCAGTTCACCTATTATCTCTTATTCATGGCTCCGATAAGATACAAATCCCTAATCACATAAATAAGCAATCAAATGGAAAGAAACTGACTATTAGGGTTGTTCAGATTTGAAAAATTGTCAGAAAACTTCGACCATTGTGATCCAAATGATGGTTTAGTACACAAAAACACTTTTATGAGCAATTTTGGTTAACTTCATCGTGATCTTCTATTTCCTCAAAGCCCCCAAAGATCCAGTGGCCATTTCTCCTTACTACAGCTGATATACCAGAGTGTTTACCTTGATCTTAACCTGAAGTAGTGCTCTGTAGTGTTGTCCGTGTAGCCAGTTCGTAGCTTTTATGAATTTAGCAGTTGAAAACGGTTGTGTAGAGATGAGAAATTGCCAGGTAATATGCCTGTTTAAAAAACTGTACCTTAATGCTGACTTATAAATGCCAGGTGTATCTCCGTTATCATTTTCAAAACCAGTCTATCGTGATCATGGGAAGCATGTGTTAGTTGCGCGGGTGACACTTGTTTGTTATGGATCGTACATCGAGTGGAGTGAGCGCCGTTGGGTTACAAGTCGAGAACAAAGGCAGATATTTGCAGCTAGTTTTTAGCCAGTAAATGTTATTGAAAGATGTGTAGTATGTAATGTCTGTAATATTTGTCTCAATTTTAGTGTATCTGTAAACTAACAAGTCATTTCATTTGATGGTATAGTGCAATTTAGTTGAAGAAGAATGTCTGAAAAAAGCGCAGAAAGGTTGTGAAGGACCCAACAAAAACAAGATCGAAGTCGGGTTACTATTTGATCGGATATTCATCTGAGTGTATTATCCACTCCAAGTTACCGACTCTACGTCAGGTTCTACAGTATTTGCTTATTGCTATATCTGAAAGAAAACTGCACTAAGAATACCAGAAAACAGGATGTTCTTCTTCAAACCGTTAAAGAGGTTGCCAAAGTATGGAACATGGCAAGAATACCTATGAAAGAAATGCAGAACATTGTTCCGATGCTGCGAAAAGTTCATGACACTTGGTATGACCTTAAAAAGAACATGGATCGGTCAGGTGATGCTGGGGAAAGCGCGAAGCATTTTGTGATAAACTCGATAAGTTGTGGGACATTGGATATTGCGACACAATATCACGTATACAAAATGATTCGCAGTTTTCGCCGTCTCAAAAGAATGAAGACTATGAGGACCGACAGCATTCTCGCTGGAAAAGATAAGATCTTTGAAAGAAACTAAGCACAGATTCCAACTGAGATCAGCGACGAACTTATTTCAGCATCTGTGAGCACAAGTTCTAGTGATGCATTTGTCACATTAATGTCCTCGTAATCTGGGGAGGAAAACAGTACTCCACCCTCTGAATATGATGCTGCAATCAAATATCCGTCATTTGTTAAACTTGAAGCTCCAAGAAACTTGTTAGATAACAAACATGTTACCGTACTGATGTGCTAGACCGTCTAAAATTGACAGATAACCAAGCAACTATGCTACTTAGTGCTTTCATACAGGCATGCGGAAGGGATATTGACGACTTTGTGCTATCCAGATCAAGTATAAAGAGACATAGAGAGGCTAATCGCCTTGAGGTTTCGCATGATATATTTGAATCATTCCAACAAGACCTACCCAATCATGCTACTGGGATGGAAAGTTGACAGAAGACAGATTTGGAACAAACTACGAAGTATTGGCTGTGATATTGTCTTATCCTCAGCATACAGATGGAGAATTACTTGGAATTCTAAACATATTTTCAATGATAATAACAATTGTCGAAAGCCACGAAAATGTTATAGCGTGCTGATTATTTTTTGCCATAATCTGCTTCATAAGTTTGATTATTCAAAATGTTCTGACAATAAATTCATTGAGTTTCAGAAATATGCATCTTCTTCACTTGACTCTCGTCTTGTTATAAGAGCAAACCTAGTATCATGAACTTGTAGTGCTTTAACAATGTTACTCCATAGATATCCTTGTCATATTCCACACTATGGCAACCTCTTGAACAGTTAGAACAGGAGAGTGCTGCGTTTTCTTCGTCTTGGGGCAGAAAGTGATTACTCAGTATTTTGCAAATGAACTCAAATTGAGGCGAAGACACTGGCATTGCACATTACATTCCTACTTGATAGATCTTTCACCAACATTAACGAAGTAAAAACCACCTGGAAATGCATGCATTTATTTCATTCATACAACCTCACTAGCTGTAGCAGTAGGCCTACGGATTACAACACACATATTCCACAAGGTCGTCCAGGCATATTTAGTTCAGTGCATTTGTCGAAAAATATATATTAACTTGATATTTCTAACATAGAGACGGTCAAACTCCACTAAAGGTACAATCATCACCACTGACAACTGCTTTACAATATGAGCTAGGTAAACACAGTCTGGGGAATCCCCAATAATTAGGAGAATTGGCCCCAGATCTTTGGGGGCTTTGAGGAAATAGAAGATCACGATGAATTTGGCCAAAATTGCTAACAAAAGTGTTTTTGTGTACTAAACCATCATTTGGATCACAATGGTCGAAGTTTCCTGACAATTTTTCAAATCTGAACAACCCTACTGACTATGAAACCACGAGGACCATGTATTCCGATACCTAAGTGTTGGAGGTTTACCTAGGCTCCTCCTCGCCACCTCATCCGCGTCAGCGGGGTCTTACAAAAGCCTAGAGGTGGGCCGTGCTATAAGTCGGCAGTTACGGAAAATAAGAATATCGGTCTGGTGTAAATGACCAATGACCATAGTCTTCGACAAACACCATGAATACCCCAAAACAAACAAACGAGGACAATGTCGTCACAATTGTGGCCACCGTTGAACGTGATTGCTCACAATCACTGCTTATCTCGATGTGTCCTAGAATCGATGCGTATTCAATTCTATTACGAAGTAACACACACGTCAGAGATCGTTTCATGCATCATAAAGTATTTCTAGCATTGGCCCAGTGCTGTGATATAACCTTGTGACGTTGAAAAGTTGCGCGTCTCAAATATTGTATCTATCCTACATCCTCATTACTGAAAAATTGTGTGAATACGGGTGTATTCATCTTTTAATCTGGACATCGCCCGAGGTCGTTTCATCCATCATAAAGTATTTCTAGTATTGGCCTAGTGCTGTGATATAACCTTGTGACGCTGAAGAGTTGCGCGTCTCTAGGATTGTATCTATCCTACATCCTCATTACTGAAGGATTCTCTGAATACGGGTATATTCAGATTGTAATCTTGTTATCTGGATATCGCCCGGGATCGTTTCATCCATCATAAAGTATTTCTAGTATTGGCTATGATATAACCTTGTGACGTTGGAAGGTTGCGCGTCTCAAGGATTGTATCCATCCTGCATCCTTATTCTTGAAGGATTCTCTGTATCCGCGCGGGTATATATTCTGCTTGTAATTCAGACATCGCCCGGGATCGTTTCATCCATCATGAAGTATTTCTAGTATTGGGCTATTGAGACCAAGTTTTGGCAAAAGTGAAACAGAAGTTTTCAAAATGTACAAAGCTCGTAGGCGATCCAAAATTATTTCGTAAATCAACATAAAATCTTGTAGGGCAGATTTTACGTATCTTGAGATATTTTCGCGCTTGACGCGATTTAATGGAACCTGATGTCTTTATTATAATGTTGAATCCCCAATAAATAAATAAGTATATATGTATATGGAAAATGTTTTTAGAAAATATGCACAATGTACGGAAATGAATCAACCGTATTAGCAGTTATGAAAGAACGTCAACCGAATATCGTATGAAAAGCCCCCCAGAAGTTACGGTTAGATACTTATATGGCCCCCCCCCCGTTCATAAGGCCACCACTGAGCTTGTATGCAAGTATGATGTTCAATTGAAATTAAATCGACTCGTCATTTGAATTCTTAATGAAATTGCTAAAATACTATCTGTAAATAGTAGGAATCTGATCATTGTCATTGTTTTGTTGCAGTGTAGTAATTACAGCTCACGACATCTAATTTCCACACCAATTTGTGATTACACTCTTCCCCACATAGAGTTGCGAAGTTACGATGTGACAAGTGATTTCCAAGTGATTGAACTAATAGAAGATTGACATTTACTTCAACAACATCCAAACAACTGTAATAGTTGGAGAAGGATGCCAACCTTCACCAGAACTTATTACTTTTTCAACTGTGACTTTACGGTTAGGTTTCTTTCTGCTGGTCCGTTTCCGACGCGGTGCCGCAAGGTGATCTAAATCTTTACCAGTATAGCGATTCGGTACTGCGTTGGTATCTACATCTGTAATAGTTGGTATCTACATCTATAATAAACACAAGATAGTTAGTTGAACAGTTGTTGTACGAAATGTCAGATCACAAATTTTCATAATACCGAAATGAAGTCTGACTAGTAACACTAATTGCCATGAATTAGGATTATTTTGTTCTATTCACCAGAATCAGAAATCTGTTCCACAAATCGGGAAGGCGCTTCAACTCTTCAATTGGTGCCGATATCCGAGTCAGTGTCCACCTTACTTGTATACAGAGCTTCTTGCACTTTCGAATCGGCCTTTTCCCACGAGTCTGGAAAATACCGCCACTACCAATCCATTCCTAGCACTTTAATACTAGAACATACCTGTTCTATATATTATTCTTATCTCATGTTTAGGCCAATTTTCTGTTGGCTGATTAGGCTGAACTCCATTTCGAGCTTTTGATCGGGGATGGCTTGTCGGCCAAAAACATTGCTCTTCTCCCTTAATTGTCAATAAGAGATGCAATTACCAATAAGCCCATTTACATGGCCGTTTGGGTCAGCTTCGAAGCTGACTCGTCAATCCGACTTTCTCGTTTTTGAAAAAGAGAAAAAGGCAGACGGCTTCAATCCGTCTTGAGCTCAATCCGTTCCGCAGAGTCGCTTGAAGACGACTTGAACATTACCGGTACTTGAAAACGAATCCAGACTGCAGCAACATACCAACATTTCATGTTCATATTTCACGAAACCGGCACGTATTTCAACTGGGTGAATATGAAAGCTCTATCAGTACATGATACTGATTTTATAATATGCACGTGGTCTTATTTGTTCAGCAACACAACTTATGAAGCGAGTACAGCCAACAATATAACTTGCCCAACTCACTATCAGAAAGAATATATACACGGTGTATTTGGTCATTCTAGAATTGTGTTTGAAAAGTATTTCTGGATATCTCAACTGCCGTAGCAGATTCCTGAGCTGAATCCCAAAGTGCTGTGTATCACTCGAGCTGCGATAACATGACCATGTGAACTCGATCACTTTGGCAAGCCGTCTCATGACGTCACTCCAAGACGACTTGACCATGTAAATGGGCTTATGACATAGTTCATCACAGCAACTTACATGATCTGACAGTATTATCCACAAATGATGAAGAATAGCCGTGGCTCTCTCGGAAGTAAAAACTACTACATAATATTCTTTTTAGAGTCATATTTAGACTCTTAAAAAAACATCATTTACACAGGTATGCCCTCTCCCTGTTTATGGAAAATAGGTCAGTCAAATAGTGACATGAATATTCACAACATGATTGCAACCAATCTTTAGGCACAGATTGAACACACACATTCAATAGAAAAATTCATGCGCAATGCTCAAAAACACAATCTTACCATTTCTGAGTTTGAGCAAAATAGCCCTGGATGCTAAAAGACTTGACGGAATGCGTTTGATTATTGCCACATGGTAACTGGTTGTATAAGCATCAATCAAGTTTGACGTGCAAGGTGACTGGAATAGGGGAAATTTTGAAGTAAAGACACGACAAAAGGGATGGTTACCGATTCTTCGTGACGTTTCACAATTTACGAGAGCGGGTTTTTACCGGATCTTACATGCTTCAATATATGTTGCATATAATTTTCAAAACGAAAAGCAGAACATTTATCCAGTCCTCCGAATGCAATAGCATCCTTCGACAAATGCATTAACATGTGTACATTATATACAGGGAACAATTCACCATACAGTTCTGAACATTTCTTTACAAAAGAAGTCAAAAGTTTATGGGCAAATTCCGCCAATTGCTCGGTTACATGTTTGGACACAAGAATACAAATTGCAACATTTAACGTCAAAAAGTGTTCGTAAAGATCTTCACGCAAGATTCCATTAAGGACAATTTTGCCTGTATACAAAAATAATTGGCGGAACTCGGTAGCCTTCCAGCGGTCAACTTCCACAAGACTTCTTGGCTTTCTCGCAAAATTTTTTGGAAGACTGTGTGTTTTCAATGCTAGTAATCGTTCACTAATGATTTGAACCTGGTGAGCAGAAAGCGATGGTCTTTTAAAAGGCACACGTTTAGTGGTAGTTCTCTCACCACGAATCCACCGCAAAAGTAATCGTTTCATAACACCAAGGCAAACACAGTGCATATAATCGTCCACAAATAAATTGACCATGTCTGCTCGCAATTCACAGAAAGGTGAATAGCCACGGTGGTGATCAGGGTCAGTTTGCTCTCGGAAAGATGAATCTGATCTCAGAGGAAGCGTTGTACTGTCTGCAAATGACATTCTGCGATGTAAAGACTTGCCTCGAATAACACACCGATCACAGCTCGAATAGCCGGTATGGTTTTTAATAGCTTTTAATATTGATTTTGCAGGGGCGTCGCACACAATACATGACAAAATGATGGAATATGATTTTTCACCAATCAATAAGTCATTCTGCATGAGAATTTTCAATTCGCCCACCGTTTCCTCAAGAAATTTTAGGTCTTGGGGTTTTGATGAACCACAAGTTAGTGCTGTGGGAAACACTATTTCAGGTTCAAGATTAATTATGCTACCAAGCATAGGTCAGAGAGTAACTCTAGAGCTCTTAAAAATGGTAGGCCATCAATGTTCAGGGACAGATGTAGCTCATTTGTTGTTTGCAATATTTCTTTAGAGCAGTGGTTCTTAACCTTGCCACCAGCGCCCCCCTGGTAACGAATAATTGTACCTGCGGGCACGCCCGAATATGTTTAATTAATAATTACGTGCCCTGTATTTTCCTATACAACAGCTCACTCAGTGCTACTGGTAAATCTGATTACGTGGGCTGAGAGGATAAAAAGTTTATATAGCGACTTATATATGTAATTATCACCTATCCATTCATGCATTATGGAAAAGTTTGGTACTTAGGGCGACCAGGCCACACAAACTTTGCTGACCATCAAATCACGATATGGGGTTCGTGGGGGCGAAGCCCTTAGAAGTTCGGTTTATCACGCTATGGGTGCGCAAGGCAATCGTTTTTAGGGGGGTTAACGAAGTGCTGTTACGGCCCTCCCTCTTACTCATTGTCTTTATTACATTCCTTAAAATATGAAGTTGGGGGGGGGGGCGCTGGAGCACGATAATTTTTGAAAGGGGGCGCTGGAAGAAAAAAGGTTAAGAATCACTGCTTTAGAGGGACAGATGTAGCTCATTTGTTGTTTGCAATATTTCTTTAGAGTGACATCGCATTGCATTTTTCAATTCTTGAGCTATACCTAGATAATGATAATCCATGGATGATATATGCTTCAAATCCACCCACTGCGCTAAATACGACTTCAATAATTGCGTGTTTTCGTCATCTAGAAGGGCACTGCTGGTGTCACCAGTAGAGCAAGAATTTTCGTTTTGTACGAACTCAGGATACATCTACCTCATCCGTACACGATACCGAAGACGTGCTAGAATCACAGTCACTTTCATCGTCAGGTAATGGTGAGGCTTCGGCAGCATTGAAATCGCGTTCAAATAGCGAGCTTCCTTGCTCTACAGACGCTGGCAATACACCGCCTGCATCTGCATCCTCCGTACTGACGACAGCGACCTCGCACAATCTACGCCGCGAACGTTTCCTTCTAATCCATTCCCTCTGATATTCTAGTCGATCCGCCATTACCACTACCATAAACACTGTTCAAGATCAACCATGAACCATGTGCGATCGATTACGTCACCGGACAGAAGAAAGATGATTGTGTTGCAATAGCGTTTTGGTTGATTGAATTTCAAGCAACACGCCATTGATTCTCAAGATCGCACCGAAGATTCACATCGTCATTGAATTAGAGTGGGTGTAGATCCTCTATTATAAAATGGCGTGGTTCCAAAGGCATCATACATTATTATATCAGACAGATTGCGACCACGATGATCGATAACCGGGCTGTCAAGTTCTGTGCGATAGAAAAAGTCATTTCTATATTCACATTACTATCACTATAGAATGTAAACGTTTACATTCTATACTATCACGGTTCCATTCCAGTGGGTTTAACATGTATCATGAGTGCATTCAGAAAACGTTTATTTCGCATTGATTCCACATTCGAAAAAATCAAACGATATCCTAGTAGGTATATCCTGACCAACTCCTATGCACATGGCATCCAGTTACCATATCATTATGACATCCACTGGAGTGGTCATTGGTGACAGGCATAGGAGCCTTCTTAAAGTTACTTCCTCTGGTAGCCACCTGGAGTTACATAATTGGACGTCAATTTGTGACTTACTGAGCGGACGTCAATTTGTGACTTACTGAGCAAGCCCTTAGTCACTAAACGTGGAACGATTGGGAATAATTGTGGACGTACCCGTAAGTCTGTGGGAGATCGGGTGTTTGCCTGGTCATTGCCATTTTCCGTACCACCTGGAGTTACATAATTGGACGTCAATTTGTGACTTACTGAGCAAGTCCTCAGTCACTAAACGTGGGACGATTGGGAATAATTGTGGACGTACCCGTAAGTCTGTGGGAGATCGGGTGTTTGCCTGGTCATTGCCATTTTCCGTACCACCTGGAGTTACATAATTGGACGTCAATTTGTGACTTACTGAGCAAGTCCTCAGTCACTAAACGTGGGACGATTGGGAATAATTGTCGACGTACCCGTAAGTCCGTGGGAGATCGGGTGTTTGCCTGGTCATTGCCATTTTCCGTAACTGGCAGCGGGCCAATGAACTCCAACGCGATGCGTTCCATCGGAGTACCACAGATCGACTGCTTCAGGTCTCCTCTGCGTTGACCATGAGTAAAATCTCCCTCTTGAACCCCGGCCAGTAGAATCGTGACTTGATGCTTTTAAAAGTACGACTCGAGCCAAGATGCCCAGACGTTCGTAAGCAATGCAGATTGCGAAAGATCTTCTGGCGAAGAATGTGCGGAAGACACAGTTGATAAAATGATTCTCCCTCACCTTGTATGGGGAGCCATTTCCTGTACAGAACGCCCTGTGAAAGTAGCAAGAGGTCCCATTGTGCCAGGTATCTTTTGGTTTCGGTAGATTCACTTCGAATTGCTTCACCAACTGGTTTGGTATTCACTCTACGCAGCCAGGCCAAAACTGCAGATATGAGGATCTTCCGTCTGCCACTTTTTAATGTCATCCAAAGAGTAAGACTCCAACCAGTTACTGGACACAGTCTGGTCTTGGTTACTTGAGACCACAGCACACAGTGCAACAGGAATGTCACCGTTACCAGCATCATTCAATTCCTGACAGTCTGGACAGTAGGGCTCTTCAAAAATAACTTTATTTCTCAAATCGTACTGGCTACTTTATAAAATTGTCATTTCTCAAATCGTACTGGCTACTTTATAAAATTGTCATGTTACCTAATTTAAGCCTACACACAAAATTTGGTTCAATTTAAGCCAGTAACCGCTTTGCTACAGGAGAAGAAAGTTTCTATTTATTATATAAAAATAAATATTAAAATTTTTGAAAATTTTCTGATCACCCCATGAAAGTGTTAGGCTGTCTATAGAAACGATGCTCACCAAATTTGGTTCAATTCCAACCAGTGGAAGCGGAGTTATTGTCGTCGAAAAATTGTGATTCGAATAAAATAGTATTTACGGTGACCGATTATTTGTTCATTTATTATAATTGTGCTCACCGTAAATACTATTTTATTGAAATCCAAATTTTTCGACGTCAATAACTCCGCTTTCGCGGGTCGACCAAACAGGTAATGCCGAAATGCTTTGACACCATGAATAACCGCAAGCAACTCACGTTCAGTCACGCAGTACCGTCGCTCAGCCTTCGACAGCGTTTTGCTCGCGTAGGCAATGACATGCTCTTTAGAGTCTTGCAAGTGCGACAGTACGCAACCGGTTCCCGTACCACTCTCATCAGTATCCAGCATAAACTCCCCATCACACACTGGGAATGCCAATGTTGGAGCTGAAGTCAAATGTTTCTTCAATTTGTCAAAAGATGCTTGACACTCCTCTGTCCAGGAGAAACTCACATTCTTCCGCGTTAGTTGTACCAGTGGTGAAACTAGTGTAGCATAATCAGGCACGAACCGTCTGTAGTAGTTTGCTGTACCCAGAAAACTGCGTATATCGCTAACAGACGAGGGGGCCTCCCATTCGGTAACAGCTGCCACATTGCTCGGGTCGCATCGCACACCATCCACAGATATCTCAAAGCCAAGGTAGGTGGTTTTTCTCCTGAATAATTTGCATTTACTGGGCTTCAGTTTCAATCGAGCGTCACGCAAACGTTCAAAAACTTTCCGCAAGTTACCCAGAGCAGACTCAAAATCATGCCCATCACATCATCTAAATATGCATAGCAGCTGTTCCAGAGTAATCTCCCAGGACACGGTCAATCATTCGTTCGAATGTTGCTGGTGCAGTGGCAAGTCCAAATGGCATTACAACAAACTCGAAGTGCCCCTTACCTGGCAAACTGAATGCAGTCTTCTCCCTGCTATCAAAATCCATCTCCACTAGCCAGATCAAAATCCATCTCCACTAGCCAGATCTAGAGTCGAGAACCATTTTGCACCATTCAGAGACTCAACAATATCGTCTATCCTCGGCAAAGGGTGCGCATCCTTGTAAGTGAAAGAATTCACCTTGCGGAAATCAACACAGAATCGCACACTTCCATCCCGCTTTGGTATTAAACCAATCGGTGACGAATACACAGACTCTCGCTAGGCACAATCACTCCCTCTTGAAGCATGCTGTCCACCGCATCTTCCGCGACTTTCCTCCGTGTCAAATGTATCAATAACGACATGCCAACGAAAATTATTAAAATATGTTTTGTGTTGGTCTGTAAATTCAACATTAACGATATTGTTGCTTTAAATTTGACCCTGGCGATTACAACTGACCGATTTGTAAAATCTTAGCTGGTAAGCACATTATAGAATTCTGTAATACATACAGGGGTAAGTAATGGATTAATTCCCAATCAAGAATATTTCATTACGAAATTCGAACACCTACGTAATTTTACATTGACAACTCTAGCGAGTTTAATACGTTGCGGTGTACATGGAAACATCGATTCGCGATTGTGTTAGGTAGATTTACAAATGGAGATGGTGATAACACTGTTTTCAATAATTTTGCTGTGCAACTTTTTCGTAACTTCGTTACAACGTATTCGTGATGAATTGTCAAGTGTGATTTAAGACCACAAGTCGAAGATGATTGATTTGTTTTATTCAAATAAAAAATACTTGCCTCGGTCTCGCAGAAATTTATTTTTGTATGAATGATAATAGACAACAACAAATCTATTTCTACAATTTGAAATGATACTTTAAACAAAAGGGTCTGATAACTTGTATTTTAATATTAACAAATGCGTTGAGTAGCATGGCCAGTTTACAAAATCACGATAATGTTTTTGTTGTATGTGCGTTATCATCAAACAAATGTGTGATTTGATTCAAGTCTTACGATTAGACGTTATTTTTCGCGGTTGGAATAAAACGAAAGTTCGTTGAAATAGCATACTTACGAGTTCAATAATATTCTTTATCGACGAATGCGAATAATCCAACAGCTACAAGCAGAATTAAAAAATTGATGCTGTTTTGTGGTTAACTCAAGTCAGTGACCAGGTTTGCGTTGATTTCAATAATGATAATGATGAGTTAGGTAATGTGGTAGTAACTATACCAAGAGTTGCTGACATTTCGATATTTTTTACACTGTAATATACCGATTCACTTTTGATAAATTAATTCTCTTCTGTGATTGACCGGGTAATCAAATCTTGTGTACTCGAAACATAATATGTTTATGTCATGTCGTATATGCACCGATTAGTAATTACTTTGACTTTCAGGATAGTAACGACTTTTACAGTTGAATAAAATAAAAAAGACCGATCATATGAATACAGCCAGGATGAATTATTCAAGTTTGCAAGTTGAAGTGATATAATCGAGTAAGTGAAAATTGAATTTAACATTTGTGAATGTAGTTGTGAATAACTCTCTTGAGCATGGTAAGATGGACTAGCGATTACATTTCCAGCTACGACAAAAATAACTGGATAGCTAATAAAGTTGCAGGAGTTCATGAATTCACGTGTTCCAAATCAATATGTGAACATTACAAGTGAGAAACTCTATTCGTAATAGCGGGTATAGCACAGTACTATATTTACAGACTTTAGATAAGATTATTTCGATGTCAAGGCGGTAAATTAACATATTTGGATACAACTCAACTTCACTTGTAGCGCGAGTGGGATTTCGAGTTGGTAAATTAACACATTGATTGAATATTATCATGATTCTTATGACGCAACTAAAGTCAATCCTATTCTAGAAGCGTGAAAACTTATAGCGACTGTGTGGAAATCGAAAACGGAGCTGAAAGTTGGTCAAGTCAAGTAATGTTCAGTTTAAAAAAAAATAAACTCCTAAAAAGATTGGAGTTATACCGAAAATTGACAATTTGTTGGTATTCAAGTCGCCGCCGTTGTGGTTCTGTTATTCGTTACCCTGTGAGTGATCATATGATTTTACAATTATTTCACAACTATTTGAGTATGCAGTAACCTCACAAAGGCTTAGGGTTAGGGGGGAAATAAGTGACAATTTGTTGCTATTCAAGTTACCCACACTGGTGGTTCTGTTCTTCGTTACTCATTAAATCTTACACCAGCGAAATCAAGTTCTGTGACAAACTGATTACTAAAATTTCACCGCGTGAGCGATCGGTATATCTGTAACACCAAGTCACTAAAGATGGTTATGTCCGAGACATTATCTTGTCGGCGATGGCGGGATTTGCAATCTATTTTACACTTTTTTGAAGTGTTGATTTGCGAGCGCGGTTATTGTTGGTTTTCGAATCACCGTCTACGCCGGCTCTGTGACCAATTAATTACCAAAATATTAACATGCGAGTAATTCCTACATTTAGCAAACTATTTCACATCATTTTGCTGTAGGGTTTGACCGAACTACTGTTCAGTATACTGTAGCCACACAAAACATGCAGCCAGCTGTTTTCACGGGAAACAATTCAGGATGTGAGCGGACAGGATACCATTTGTCGCACGGAATATAGGGCCATTTTCATACCGGGGTTCCGGGAATAACATTTCTCGAAAATGTTTACCGGAACCCCTCTATGCGAACATAACACTGGTTTTTCGGGGCGGTATGAACGCGCTTATTCTCGGAGATTTTTACGCGACCGACCGAGTATGAACACGAATGGCGCAGCTGGGCAGAGATGGAAGCGGGCCGGGTGATCCGGACCCGAACCCGACAAGTTCAGCCCGAACCCGGCGGTTGAGTTTTGAGCCCGTTTCGGCCCGAAACCAAGTTCAAATAGCAATTTTCAACTGTAGCGAGCAAATGAGCTGATATACGATTCAAATTTCGAGCTTTTCAACGCTCTCACTTTGTTTTCTTTCGATAGCAATCTTGCATATGGCAAGAGAGCTTAATATATCTGAATGAAAATACGCTGAAAACAGCCCCACTGTTAACTTAGTTCCACCAAACGTTTTTGCAAAATGTGAACTGTATTAAATGGTTCAATACCAAACTAAATTAAAGAAATAAAGGAATGAAATCGGCCAAGATGAGAAAAAATAGTGTGTTCAAAATACAAGTCAACTGTCATTTATACAAAGGGCGTCATTCACACGTTACACGAAGAATTGATTATTTCAATAGCCTCAACAGTTACTGGAGACAGTCGGGTTCGTCTCTGCGACAAGGTCAGACCGCACGATGAAAAATCTCTTTCGGATTGCGCACTTGAGCACTGGGCTGCAAACATCTTTCTAGCCACCCTGGAGAGCGTTGGAAAGTCCCGTTCATGGTTTCTCCAGAAGTCCAGCGGATTGGGGTGCGATGATGCATTTTGGTATTCCTTGTACCGTTGAAGTTCCTGAAGTAAGTTTCGCTTGATACTGTCAGACGAAGCGAGGCTTGGAGCAGAAGGTCTGTCAAGACCGTAGCGAAATTGGGAGAATGGATCATCAAGTTCGATTGGTCGCATTTCTCTTGCTTCTGATCGAACATAGTCTTGATTTCCTGGGCTATTGTCGGCAACCTTTTCCATGTGTTAAATTACCCATTTATCAATGTCCGAGAGCAATTTTATCTTGAACCCATTTATCAATGTCCGAGAGCAATTTTATCTTGAATGAGACCTCTTCATTACTATTAAGTGGCAGAAATTCGAATCGTTTGAAATTTGGACCGAGAAAGGTAGCTAGCCAGTGATGGGCCTTCAGCGAAGATTTAAAATATACCGTGTCCAAAAGTTGTCTAAGTTCTGTCTTCATGGCCTTGACAACGGGATGGTCATTCTGGCAAGGTTTTGCAAGTTCAAACGCCTTATAATACGCTAGCACGGCGTAGCCTATCGTTGGTTTGGAATTAAATTGCATACCATCAAATATATCGCCGAATGGTTTCATGAATTGCAAAATTTCCGCGTTCATTCTTCGATTAACAGATGCTATGAGCTGCATGCGGTCTCTGTGTGGTTCTGAAAAAATGCGCACCAAAGCTTCATAAGTTTCGTTGATGGAATATGCTCTATCCATATAGCCTTGCCATCTCCGAGTTGACGAGCCTTTTTTCAACGACACGGGCAGTTGTTCCTGCACACCGGAGGCTTGATTAGGCTTGACTGTGAAGTGCATACCCGTGACAACATGGTTGAGAAGCAAGTGCGTAGCCTATGTGCCATACAGTCAAGGCGTGCGGACGTTTCCAACATTCCTACTCGAAAGGCAGCGACAACATTTGCACCGTGGTCGGTAGTTGCCGTAATGTTTGAAGCATCAATAGCATATTCAGCCAATATAGTCTGTATAGCCCGTGAAATATTTTCAGCAGTGTGACGTTCAGTCCCAAAATGACGTACCGCCAAAACTTGATGTTTCATTTCAAAGGACTAATCAATCCAGAAGACGTGTACGTCTAGGTATGACGTATGCTTGTATTCGTCCGTCCACAAGTCCAACGTTACTGCGACAGCTTCGGCTAACAGTGGTTCAACTAAAACCTCTGTTATCCTTTCCGTTATTACTGCAGCTTTTTCCTTGCAATATAACGATATAGTCTTACGTCCATATATCACGTCTGATACATTAAAACGTCCATGCGTCGCGGACATGTTCACAAATTGCTGTAATAGCTAGATCAGGCCGTCATTTTCATTTGAATGAAAGGCATGATACTGATAGCCACGAACGCAAAACTCCAATTCAGCAGTTTTTATGTCCAGCTTTTTAGATTCACTTAGTCTAAGCGTTTTATTTGCAAACTGTAACATTAGCTGCTGCTTCTTTTTTCCATGAGGCCCAGGCTTGCATGTTCGGAATGGCGCTTGATATGGGACGACCCTGTTTTTTGGCAATCGTATTTTAATACTAGTTTGCAAACACCGCATGAAACGATTCCAGTCAAAATTTCCGGTGTGACACCAATTACAGCATTAGTAGGCTGACAACGCCGTGCTACGACTTTCATTGTCCTCCAAAACTCTGATCGACCTGGAGCAGGAGAAAACGTAAACAGTTCTGGATGTCTTTGCAATTCTTTTGATAATTCAAGTATCGTCTGCATTATTTACTGTTAGTGTAGCCTACTGTATAACAATAATACCGTTGTCACATAGCCTAATACAATATAAGTTAGTTTCCGTATAGACCTAAAGCAATTCACCATGGACGACAAAATCACTATGGCGCATCTAAAAGCTTTCTTTAATAAATATTAACACCGCCGTAACACATCTGTCGATCAATCCTGCTGTGTCAATCCTGCTGTGCCACAACGGAAGCCGTAGTCTCATCACCTGCTTCTAGCTGTTCAGTTCAGCATGCCTCATCGAAATTAAAACTAGAGTGGTAGTAATCCAGGCTCCAGCATGGTAATCTACCCATCAGTAATTCATGTTTTCGTCACAATGTGGTCTGAACAATGATCAATGTCTGGCGTATCTGGGACACTTGTTTACTATTTAGCTGACAGTGTTTCATTATTCAATCATAGTCTTCGGGCCGTCTTATAATGAAGTTTATCTGGGTTCGTACTTCGTATGAAGTTTATTCACAGATATTGCCATACTTACGTGATACGGTATTGGTGTATCGGTATTGGTGTATCTTCTATGTAGTTGTGCCACTTTCGAACAAAATTGCATATCAAATTTGTATATGAAGTCAATGCTTTTCGTAGTGACTATTCGGCCCGATTCAATCCCGATAATTTTTATAACTTTGGGCCCGAACCCGGCCCGAACCTGAAAAGCCCGGCCCGACTTCCATCTCTGCAGCTGGGTTCCCGGAACGCTGTCAATCAAACTTTTAGTTACGGTAACGCGCTGACCGTATTTCGAGGTGAGCTACCTGTGTAATGGTGTTGGTGTAATGGTGTTGGGAATGCATTATTCTTGGATTTATATTCTGCATGCTCACAATACGTAGTCACTGACTACTAGTCAGCTTCTTTTTTCTGTGGTTTTGTATACAGAGCACGGCTAAAAAGGTAGAACACCATCTCCAAATGATGCAGCATTGGGTGAGTTGCCTGAAAACGTTAGGACTTCAACACTAATTTGGTAGGCGATCTTAACCCTTACCAAATTTGTTACATCAAAGGCAAGTTTCTAACCATGGATATGCTGTGCGTAGGTTAGTCACCATCATATACGCCTATTTAGTAACATCTGCTTTGATAGTGGCAGCACAGCAGAGAATGATGTCCTTCGCTCTGAATCACTAACCAAAATTGAAATTGTACCAATGGGCTGGTAAACCATCGTACATCATCCAAGCCATAATATGGTTTTCACCTATGCATTCATTTTCTTGCTACAACCAAGTCATTCCTTTGTTATGCAATGTTAGGCAAGTGTAACTTAATCTGATCTTTTCGCAGGTCTAGATGGAGGATACTGATTAAATCGGTGGAACTGTGCAAGTGTGCATAAGTTATAGTTTTTCTCATGAATAAAATGCAACAGCACAAACACATCTGGTTAAGCATGAGCATTGTTTATTGAGAAAGTCACACATGGCATTTCCGACGTCTATAGGCCAGCGATACTTGGATCACCACTGGGTCTTGTCTTCGTTGCGTATACCATCCTCTGTATCATTCTGGCCTTCGCGGATTGCAGTTTCTGAGCAAAGCCGAGCATCGCGCCTTATGTCAACCAAAATCTTTCAACCTTCATGAGTGCTTTGCTAAGTTTCTGGAAAAGCAATTGTGAATTTTAAGGGCAGCAGAAAGGAAATTTATATTACATATTTGAAATTAGCTTTAGCTTATGCTCTGTTTGTGTTTCAGGCAAAAGGCTTCATGAGGCGGGGCTGAAAGGGATAGGCTGAGTCATCAGTTATGTAGGCTAGTACGGAACCCTCTGGCTCTCAATCAGGAAGTCATCCTGAAAAACTTTAATGCAGCAAATGCATGTTTGGTACAAATGTTGCTGTGGTAATTTTTTATCCACCCACAACACTCAAGACTTGTACAAAAGTACTGGAATTTCAAAATGCGCAACTTTAACTAGAACTACCCAATTTTTTTAAATTAGCAACTAGAACAGGGGTGGCCAACCTTTTCAGCCAAATCGCCACATTCGATTGACGAACTATTCTGCGGCCAATAGCCGCGCAAAAATTTTTTGAAGTTGATAAATTAATAATATTGTCACTTGACTATATTGCAAGCCTGCTCTATATCGCTCGGCTCAGTTTGCAAGGACTGGACTATTCGGCACCTGGACATATCGATATCGAAAGCTTCGTCCAACATGCGGCAATCACTTTGTGCCTAGGTTTCATAGTCGACGGTCTTTCTGCGAGCGCAAACAGGAGGTGGCCAATATATATATATATAGTTAGACTCAATCTGCTACATTTGGCACTTTCATTTTCACAAAAGGGTAACAATATTAAAAGCAGGAAATCGAGTGACAAGTAGGGTTGGGACTTCTGGATCAAATTTGAAATCCCGGGATCGGGATTTCTCGGGATTTGCGCTTCTCAATCCCGGGATTTCCCGGGATCAGCAAATTAGTAAAATACACATACAAGCTACACACACAACATTTATTCCTTGTAGTATTGACGCAAAAACATGCTCCCGTGAATATGAATGAAACCCAGCGACCGTAGGCCACTACTGGGATAATGAGCGTTTAAATTCATGTACCGCCTGTTTCGTGTAGAAGTTGATTCGTCAAACGTGATCGAAAAACGTCCAATGCTGCTTTTCATTTCGATAAGCTCTTCTTCCACACACTTACGGATTTATTTGCTGTGCTTGATCACCAAGTCACGAACCCGTCTGCGACATTTTGACAAGTCATAGCCATAAGCCTCGAAGGCCCGACGCATTCGCTCACTTTGGGTAATTGAATAAATGTTAGCCAGAGAAGTTCATCGAGGCGAGGCTTATGCGATTTATTTATAGGAATCGATCTTCCTCGTCTTTATTTTTGACTGATCTTCCTTTGACGTGTCCGATTGAATCATGCATTTGTACGGACCTTAAATGCGTTATTAGTCCCTTTGTGCTAGACACTGATGCTTTCAAAACGTGTTGACACAAGTTGCATTTGGCTTTTTATGTAGATTTATGAAACAAACAGTTTTGCCAAACATGTGATTTTCTCTTTGCATTGACATCCTCGAAATTCGCCACTATTCGACCTGTATTTCACCTCCACAGCACCACCGTCCTTGTGACTTTCCTATACTCAGTTACACTGCTACGATTGGTAGACTACGACGGAAGTGATTGTATAGTTCAGTGGTTCTTAACCTTGCTTCCAGCGCCCCCCCAGGGAGCGCTGGCGATGTTGAAGGGGGGCGGAAACGCTCAGGGGGCAATATGGGGGGCGCTGAGCTCAGGGGGGCGGTATGGGGGGCGCTGGAGAAAAATGGCTTCGCAGTAGATGATGTGGTAATAGGACATATCCTTGATGAGTATTCAGAGCAAATTAACACCGAAAACTTCGTTACATATAGCCTTCAAAATACATATAGGTTTAATTGTCCATGGGGGCCTAAATGACTGACACCGAATGTTCCTGTCTTGGCAATCTGAACCCCAGAAGACGAATTCCATCTGGCAGGGAAAAATTATATGTCAGTGAAGAAATACCAATCTGAAATCGTGTGCGTCTTTTAGTTTAGTACGATTGGGCGACAGGGATATTCCTGTTGGGCGATATCCCCGTTGAGCGATTCTATATTTTTTGATATTGCAGACAGGGGGTCACGAAATAACATCATGCAACGAGGTCATACCAACGGGTTCGCCCGCCCGAATATGTTTAATTATTGGTAACGGGCTCTACAGTTTCCAAGAAACCTCACAATGTTCGCTTTAAGTTTTGATGAGTCTGCACACACTCAACAACTCACTGCGTTTACCCTTGGACAACAGTGCGTAACGACTAAAAAGAGGTAATAACTCCGGATTTGTTGAGCGCAACGTAGATTTTCTGTGCGCAGAGACCGTGTCAGCACTGCGCACGTGCGCAGCTTAGAGGGAACATTGCACCTAACTCAGCTCTACCGGTAAATGTGTTTACGTGAGCAGAGAGAGGATGAAGATTGATCTCAATTTACATGCAATTCCCGATGATATTGACCAATTCAATCATTAATTAGTGAAATTTTTCGCACTTCGCGCGACTAGGCGAGCATAGCTCCCTCAGTAAATGGACACCCAATGTAGATAGCTAATAGGCTATCAGCAAATAGCGGACAGCCTAATGGGGGTCTGGGAGCGAAGTCCCCCGGAAGTTTGGTTTATCACCCGATGGGGGCCCATGACCAACGTGTTTGGGGAGGGGAGCTGACGAAGTGCTGTTACGGCCCAGGTAACGAATCATTATACCTGCGGGAACGCCCGAATATGTTTAATTATTAATTACGTGCCCCTTATTTTCCTATACAACAGCTCACTCAGTGCTACTGGTAAATCTGATTACGTGGACTGAGAGGATAAAAAGTTTATAGCGACTTATAAATGTAATTACCATGCATTATAGAAAATATGCAATTACCATGCATTATAGCAAATTTTGGTACCTAGGGCGACCAGGCCACACAAACTTTGCTGACCATCAAAATCACGATATGGGGTTCGTGGGGGCGAAGCCCTCAGAAGTTCGGTTTATCACGCTATGGGTGCGCAAGGCAATCGTTTTTAGGGGGTTGACGAAGTGCTGTTACGGCCCTCCCTCTTACTCATTGTCTTTATTACATTCCTTACAATATGAAGTTGAGGGGGGCGCTGGAGCACGATAATTTTTGAAAGGGGGCGCTGGACGAAAAAAGGTTAAGAACCACTGGTATAGTTCATTGTTATCCCATAGCTGGCTTTAATATCCAATAATTGTGAATTGTTTTAGACAATCAGCAGAGTTTGTGACATTGCTTTATTACCAAAATAAGAGATATGGCGTTACGTAAGCCTTGGATAATGCTCTTGGCGTTACGTAAGCCTTGGATAATGCTCTTCACAAATCCCGGAATTCCATTGGGATTAATCCCGGGATCGGGATTTCCCGGGGTCCCAACGCTAGTGACACGATGTTGCGCTAAGCGTGTAGAAAATTTTTACTTTAGACAAATCTGCTTTATTGTAGTGTACGAAGATCTACCAAAATGTGACTGGCTCATAGATCTACCATTGCGTCGGAACTGATATTTCTCATCTCAAGTGTTGCGGCCAGACTAATCAAATTTTTGATTGGCCTTGCAAGTTTATAATCTGAGCAATCCATTTTTGATAATACTACTAATTTCGGAAATTAACTCGCGGGCCACGGGCTGGCCGGCCCTGAACTAGAACTACTCACTTTCAAATACCCGCAACTATAACCAGAAACTATTCACTTTTTTAAATCCACAACTAGAACCACTTAGTTTTAGTAATTAAAAGTAACTAAATGAGTAGGTTGATGTACATTAGGGCTCTTCAAAAATGACTTTTTCCCCAAATCGTACTGGCTACTTGATAAAATTGTTAGGCCACCTAATTTAAGCCTACACACAAAATATGGTTCAATTCCAGCCAGTAACCGCTTTGCTACAGAAGTAAGTAAGTTTCTATTTATTATATAAAAATAAATATTAAAAAAATTTGTAAATTTTCTGTTCACTCAATGAAAGTGAAAGTGTTAGGCTGTCTATAGAAACGATGCCCACCAAATTTGGTTAAATTCCAACCAGTGGAAGTGGAATTATTGCCGTCGAAAAATTTGGATTTCAATAAAATAGTATTTACGGTGAGCACAACTATAATAAATAAACAAAGAATCGGTCACCGTAAATACTATTTTATTCAAATCCAAAATTTTCGACGGCAATAACTCCGCTTCCACTGGTTGGAATTGAACCAAATTTGGTGAGGATCGTTTCTATAGACAGCCTAACCCTTTCATGGGGTGAACAGAAAATTTTCAAGTTTTTCATTATATATTTTTATATAATGAATAGAAACTTTCTTCTCCTGCAGCAAAGCGGTTACTGGCTGGAATTGAATCAAATTTTGTGTGTACGCTTAAATTAGGTAGCCTTACAATTTTATCAAGTAGCCAGTACGATTTGAGAAAAAAAGTCATTTTTGAAGAGCCCTAATGTACATGTCTGACTACACTACAAATAATATACAAATTTGGTCTCATTTTCAGCAATTTCAGTCTTAATAAGTGAGCAGGGTTGTTACCAAGTCACAAGTCGTTCCCACTTCAATAGTTTTGACTAGATTCAATTCGAGTCATTTTCAATTTACCACCGAGTCCAACTCATCGAGCAGAGCGTCGAGTTCGAGTCATGGTTTTATGAGTCGAGTCCGAGTCCAAGTCATTGTGTTGACTGCTCAGTTTCCAGTTTAGGTCTATTTTCCATCAATTTGGGTCTTACTTTTGAGACAGAAAGTAGCCTACTTGGCAAGAACAATTGGTCTTTCAGACTTCTTTTTTCTAACATAATGATTCAAGACCAAATTTGTCTGACCTTTTTGTAGTGGTATGCTACGCAAAAACTGGCTGACATTCCGCCATGACAAATATAGAAATATTAGTATTTACTAGGGCTGGGCAAAATCGAGTACCTGAGTGATTCGATTATGAATCACTCATTACGCTTGGATTCGAGTCTAGTATCATTATGATGACATCACAGCAGTGACAACACAATGTACTATGACAAAATTCAAATGTGTAGGCTACCTTTTATGTCACCATAACACCTATTATTGTCCGTCACATTGAAGATACTTTGTTGTTTTCTCGACCATACCGTTTTCATTGCACTGCTTGACAGTGATATGGTATGGTCATGACTTCGGAAATGTGTTAACCAGCAACGTTCGTAGCTTTGTACTATATCTCGTATGTTGCGACATGGCCAATCAAGGTTTCAAGGCCTACTCAGTGGAAAACTAGTATCAAAACTACGGTACATTCTTCTCGTTAGTAAATCAACTTTCAGTATAATCTCAGTACTCGAAAAATAGTATTTTACGACTCGATACTACTCGACTCGAATCGTTAAAGTTAATACTCGATTCAGATTCGAGTACTCGAATCATTGTGACTACTGCCTAGTAGGCACCAGCAATTATTTTCAATAAAATCAACTTGTGACAGTTGCCTTAATACATCTGATGTTTACCTGGATCTACAAACGACTGGCTTCATTGGCTAGCCTCAAAAGAGCGACAGCTACTCAGCAAGCAAGAGAAATTGAGTTCGTATAATTTGCTGGCTGCTTTTTGTTATGGTCTCGAAGCTCGTCGCAGAGTATGCCAAATGTTTCTCTTACGGATTTCTCGAATTCCCTGGTTTTTCTGTACAGTATAGGCCTACATAAGATTAGATTTACCCAAACCATTATACAGCAATCATAAAGATAAACTTTGTCGTACGGTGGTTCTTTTCATTCCAAGACTCTATCCTCTTTGCTGGCTTTCAGTTTCTGCTCTCAGCTTCGGTTGATAATATACAAGCCAGGAAGGCAGGAACATGCTCGGGCTCTATTACTGATACAGAGAGCCCCATACACATCGAGAAAGCATATCCGCAACATCCCATAGCTAAAAGTTGGAGCCAACTTCTCCGCATCTCACGAATATGCCTCTCCCACATCGTTTTTCACAAGCATAATACAACTGGAACACCCCACAGACATGGTTTCGTAGCTATCAACACTTACGGAGAATCGCGTTCATACTGGCCATAATTTCCCGCGAATTTACTGAAAAAAACACCCGTATGAACATAAGTTCGCGGTAACTCTAAATAGGTATGAACGAGCTCTTTTCTCGGAACTGTTTCGGTAATTTTTTCTCTATGTGAACATCGCCCGTTTCGGAACTTGTTCCCGAAAGAGTTTCGTAAATCCGTTATGAAATGGGTCTAGGTCGCGCGCGATCAAACATCTGTTTTCAAAATCCCCTTGCGATGAAATGCGCAACGCACCGCGTTTCTGAATTTCCTGTGTTGGCTAATTGATTATATTTTGCGAAACGATATAGGCCGCTTTTAGCGTATCACACGGGTCAAAATGCAGCGTTTCTGACTTCCGAAAGGCCTATTTTCGACCATCAGGCAGCTCAAATACAGCGTTTCTGACTCCAAAATGCGCGTTTTGTGAATTTCCGGTAGCTTGTTTATTTATTATATTCCCATGTCACCACCGGGTACTTAAACTACTGACGCGTTCGGTGTGGAAGAAATATTCAACGGAAATTCAATGAAAATATAAAGACTGGTGAGTTTATACGTTCTCATTATCACTTGAAGTATGTTGTATAGTTGTCTGCTGGCTCATTTTTGTAGCTTTGACTCGTTTCGGTAAAGGCTCATCGCTCAATTCTTGCCACACATTTGAAGCTCCGTGTGTTCCCACCTTAAACCTTTTTTATCATTTTTCTCACTGTCAAATGCTGAATGGCATATCCAGCAGCTTGATCGACATCGGGATTGGTAGAACGTGCACCATGTTTACGCTGTGTAATGAAATTGTGAAAAAATGCAGCACTAGTAGTAAATAGCCTATGATTTTCTCATACATTTCCAAAAATTGCCTCGAGAACATCTTTCGAGGAGTGAAGACCAACGTAATCTAATGCATCTTCCCGAAGCAGCCTTCTTGCAAGAGATGCAAGATTGCGAGATGTGAAACAGAGCCCTTCCAAAGTGGGCATTGCAAGGATTTATTTTGCATCACCACTATGATTTTCACTGATATACGTCTAAGAGTAAATTTGTAGCTTCTGGTCACATGTTGTGGCACTCCGCAACGGCATCACTTACGTGCCATTGCATGAGACTGTCCGCGAATGTTTCAACTTTCAAGCCACGTGATTCGATCATCATCAAGACGTCGCGATGGGTTCTTCGATGAGCAGTTGACAATAAATAGAGAACCACCTTGACAATAAGCATATAAAATGACTTTTTTCATATAGTAATCAAATAACGCTTACTTGGCAAACATCACGATGAATTCGGAACCTTCTGCCCCCTTAACTTTGCTCAATACCTTGCCCACTCGTTCACTCATAACTGTAATTGCCAGTCCAACATTCATCTAGCGAACGAAGAGTAGCCAATATCTATTCTTCAATTCCTAAGACCTATTTTACCTTGCTGTATGGTGTTTACTCAACATGCCTTCTTTTCAGGTTTGTCTCACTAAGAAGTGATTTGGAGTCCTGTTTGTGCAATTCGTGGATATGTCTCCAATGGATTGTCCGACCCTTCTCGTCAATCATTTCCCTTGAACCATTTTTACTCGAATACAAGGAGTTTCTCGCAGTCTATAAATACGAATCAGGATCGGACAGTGCTTTATTTCAAAACTTAATATCACCAAGCCTGCTACCTTGAGCAAATGAGGCGTATCGGAAAGCAAAAATATTGAACGATCTCTTGCAAGAGGGTTATGTGCCATGAGATGGCCATCTAATGTGATTTTATGTCGGATGCTGATTATCCGGAACATTTTTCTATTTGTGTGATGGCCATCACAAAAAACTGCATGCACTTGCAGGCCTGCTCTTTCGCATTCAATAATGTTCCGCCAGACTAATGCGGAAAGTCGTCCTGCTGAAATGGACCTCGTAGCGTACCATGATAATGGGACGGACACAGTGGTGGCCTTACGATTGGGGGGGGGCCCTAGGCGAAACTTCCGGGGGGGGCCCTCCTTATCTATATTATCGGAACTTCTGGGGGGCTACGCCCCCCAGACCCCCCTCACTAGCACTTAGCGATACCTTTTATTGTTCTACACCACGTATACACTGTTCCGGTAGTGCTTTGTCTGCACATCATGTTGAAACTTTCAGCATATAAAATAATTATAATGTCATGCCACAGTACAATAAACGACTTGGCATATTCGAAAACAAGTGACTCAAGTGAACTACACAGCGCGTGTCCAGACCCACCTATGTAGAAGAATTATGGGATGTAGCATGACATAATAGCATAACAAGGCAACTGCACGCCAAATATACCACATAAATCCAGAAAGCTGTCGGCTGACATTAGTAATAAGCCAGCACACCACGTCAAGGTTTCAGCCAGGTGCTGGATTGGGCCTATCTTTATGCTACAAAGAAGATTTTGTTGCATGATAAGGCATAAAAGCAAAATGTGCGGCAATGTGGTACAACACCAGTAATACCACAGGAACACATAAGTACTGGTATCGCCAGTGAAGAGCTAGTTCCATGATCTGTAAGAATATAGCTTTCAATACAACATCCATTGTAATATATTTATTGAACTCGGATAATTTTTGGGTGCCTCTCTTCAAGAGTTAACTGCACACCTATGGGATTTAAATAGATTTAAAAGCAAAATCAAAACGGCAAAGTATGACGCAACAATCAAAATCACAAACCATGATATTCGCATTGTAACAATGACAAGAACAACAAACTTTGAAGTATACGGACGTATGGTACTATAGTAGCAGCGCAATTTGTAAATAAACAGTTACACACACGAAACAACACGCACTAATGAAAAAATTGTAAGTTATAGAAAACATTTTTTTTTATCTGTAAGAACTTGCCTGGTTGGATTAAACCTAAAACGCCACAACTAGCATAGACAAAAGACCACTACAATCAAATACAATATACGTATTGGAAAGCACTGTTACATCATTCAAGTCTACAAGGCAATATAGTTGGTGGAAAAACAGCATCATCCTCAATTTGTGCAGAACATTCCTGAGCTGAAATAGATTGGTTAAATATTTGTGTCGCAGTTTAAAATTTGCATTGTCACTTTTCCAAATCTGAACCGCTTCCTTTTCTGAGATCCTGACTTACATTTAGCATGTACTCGCGGCATTGTAACAGATACTTGACTGCAGTAATTAGGAGATACTGATGCTGCCAATTACAACATAACATATAACTGAGTGATACCAAACTCATCGTAGCTAATGAAAGGTACGGTTGTCAACTGACGAGTGCGCGTTACTAAATATGCTGTTTACCGAGTCACATTTATATTGAACTGGTAGCCCATTTCAAGAGTGTAATGGTCAAAATTGTCTTATGCAACACCTGATCTTAGGGCAAATTTTGGTTGCAGTCAAATCCGTGGAAAGTTGGACATATTTTTCATAAAAGTTCAAGTAAAAAGTTGCATTTATTTCTCATTTATTTATCACTAAAGTTACACTAAAAAAGTACATTTATGGATAAGTTTCTTGACATTATTAAGGTATGAGATACTCGAATCGATACGTATCCAAGGCACTGTCGCAAAACTCAGTGTTGGCGCCTTCAACAAAATCAATAGCCTGAAAAAATTGACCCAGTAGTAGGCAAATATAATTTACGGCGGTCTAGCCTGAATGTTTGTCAACTGAGAAATGACCTCAAATTTAAACGACAGTGATGATAATCAAGCGATCTATTTACATAAAGTACCAAATATTTCCAGTAAAAAGTGAGTTGCATGAAAAATCGAAAAGCTGCAAAAAGTTGCTTGAAAAAATGAAGAAAAGTCGCAATATAAGATTCCTCCAAACAGCTCAAAACACCATACTACATAACCTCCGAGTATTTAGGAAGCTGCCAGAAGCTGTAAAAAAAGTTGCAAAAACTTGCCTTGTGATCATTTAATCCTTTCCTCTGCCCTGCTGAAATTGATTCCATTGCTATTTGTTTGGTCACATTTTGGTCTTTTTCTGTGATATCACATTAAATTATCAACCTCACAACAAATTGAATATATGTAGCGTTTCGTACACCTTTCTCAATGATAACCATTCAAACCTTTCAAGTATCGACTTAGATTTTTGAGGCATAAAATATCAGGCATCAGGCCGCTAGAAACTTTCCTGCATGCAAGATGTATTGCATATCTATCTATAGTACACCACCAATTAAAAGACATCTACCTGTGATAAAAAAACACTTTCTGACAACACCATAAACACTTTCTGACTGACTGTACCGGGTGGACATTGAGCATGGTAAAGCTTTGAAAATACGCTGCTAATCCGCAGACAAGAAATGAACAAATTCACCATCATGACAACCCTGAGAATGGATTTCAATTCAGAAAAAGCCCAATTCACAACTTATATGTTGAGTCAAGAGAATGGTTCAGTAAACAACAATATATAGGCTATAATATATAGCCTATGCTTTCATTGGCTTTCAAATGACTATTTCCTTTGATATTTTGGATATTCAGGCTCAGTGTGGACACGGTTCATTATCAATTAACATACAGTATCATATGAAAGCTGGCATCAAGAGCTAGCAAGTAGAATCTCACAAACTTATACTGGAAAATTTTGATGCACTGAAATATACACTGCTGCCACTAGGAAATATATACTCAATAATAATTCATTCCATGTTACAATATGACCTCATTAACATAAAATCGAAGTAGGCTCTTTTAACAAGCACAGAAATTCAATTATCGAACACCGTTTACAAGACAATATTCTACATGGGTAGGCCTACATGTATTTTCACGGTTATTCGCAAAATGATAAACTAAAATTGGCATAAATGGAGGGGGGGCTCATAAAATCAAAGTAAGCTCTATTAGCAGGTGCAGAAATTTAATGATCGACTACTGTTTACGGCACCATATTCTGCATGGGTACATATATTTTCACGGTTACTCGTAAAATGACAACTTAAGTAAGGGGGGGGGGGGGGGGCTCATAAAATCAAACTAAGCTCTTTTGGCAGATGCAGAAATTTAATGATCGACGGTTTACGGTACCATATTCTGCATCGGTACATACATTTCCACGGTTATTCGCAAAATGATAACTAAAATTCACATAAATGTAGGGGGGGGCTCATAAAATCGAAGTAAGCTATTTAAGTGGATGCAGAAATTCAATGACCGACTACTGTTTACGGCACCATATGCTACATGGGTACATGTATTTTCACGGTTATTCGTAAAATGATAACCAAAAATCGCGTAAATGAAGAAGGCCCCCCCCTCATAAAATCAAAGTAAGCTTTTAGCAGGTGCAGTAATTTAATGATTGACTTCTGTGTGCGGTATTACATTCTACATGGGTACATGTATTTTCACAGTTATTTGCAAAATGAAAACATTTTTGTAAATGTAGGAGGGGGGCCCTTTAGCTAATGGCAAAATACATAGAGATCATCAAATTAAAGTGAGCTCTTGCAACTAGCGCAGAAATTTAATGATCGACTACTGCTTACGGTACCATATTCTAAATTGGCGCATGGATTTTTGTGGTTATTCGTAAAATGATTACTAAAAAATGAGATTTGATGATTGACTTGTCTTTACGGTACAATACCATATTCTTTACGGATACAAGGATTCCGCGGTTATTCAGAAAATGGTAATACTTGACAAAAAGCGCATAAACCGGAGAAATAGTTGGTAAAAGCGCGTGAACCGAGGAGGGGGGCCCTCGAAAGCGCGTGGGACCCTCGAAAGCGCGTAAATCAACCAGGGGGGCCCTAGGCGACCGCCTACCTCGCCTACCCCAAAAGCCACCACTGAACGGACACTTTCCTTGTAACGGTCCTGGTATAAAAAACTGAAGGAAACAAAATTATGCGAGGCATTATTGCATCGTGACTTTGCTTACCCAAAATACTAGTAGCAAGCTCGTTTTGCTTCCCCTCATTTGCCAAGGTCTGGGCATTAACAAGACCGACGAGCTTTCCCTCTCGTATTACCAGATTCTCCTTGACTACGAAAAATAGATGATGATGGTCGCATACAGTAAACTTTACAGACAGATGTGTGCAGTGTACACCTTACTTTTCATTTCGTCTAGGCCAGCGGTGGGCAAACTTTTGAGCTCGCGGGCCTCATACTACATCTGAATCGGTTCGCGGGCCGCACTATATAAAATTTGGATTATAAACCAAATCGCAATATTGATATTTGATTATATAGTGAGGACATGGAGATAATATATGTAATTATTTGAAACAAGCCAAACTTGCTTTGATGATATCGTATACACGCGTCAGAAACATATAGTGGCGAGATTTCACAGGCTGGCGGACCTCAATAACGAATTTGTCAAAACTCATAGAGATGAAAGTCGGTTGGCCCGATTCTTAGAACAGGATTTAATTTTATATCTGTGGGCAGCGATCTGTTCATAGATTTATTAATGCCACTTTTGGTTCAGTTCCAGGACACACAATGCTGACAGCATCATAATCATGTTAGCTTCAAACACGCTTCTACTATGTGTAGATAAAATATAAATCCCCCAATTTTACGCATACAGACAACGAATCTACCTGAAACACACCCGAATCGTTTTTTATAAGCACATCACTGAAATAATTAAAAATGGAGTGGCCAATCTGAAATCCCACTCGTGATCCAAATTATGTCAATCTCGTTGCAGCTATCCCGCTGTGATATTAGGTATTTACCTTAGATCAGTGGTTCTCAAACTTTTTAAGACCCCCTCCCCCTTATGATGGTGAAAGATTTCGCGCCCCCTTATCGTCATATCACGAAACGCAACCAGGATGCTAGCAAACCTAACGGGTAGTTTGATGGCATGGAAGGTTACAAGTGTGGATGAGAGCGCTTTTTAAATATGTAAGTGAGCAACAACCATGAATCGGATGTAAATCGCGCGGAGCGCGAAAAATTTTTTCTGTTGAGCTCAGCTTTGCGCCCTCCTTCAGATGCTTTCATGCCCCAAGGATGGGGGGTGGGGCGTGCCCACCAGTTTGAGAACCACTGTCTTAGAATTATCAGGGTGAAATAGAGTAATAAAAAAGTTGATCAAGTCCCTGCATTAGTTCGATTTTTAGTACGCATTCTATCAATACTTTTAAAAAGTTTCTTAAGACTCTCGCGGGCCGCACAGAACGGTGTTGCGGGCCGCATGCGGCCCGCGGGCCGTAGTTTGCCCACCCCTGGTCTAGGCGTATGAAGCCGGTCTTTATCCCCCCTTTGCTTTTGTGAGATTTTACTTGCTCAATAGCCAATGGGTTTATCCCAGGATTTGGAGGTATGCAATTTCTGTATATAATTCTTTAGTAAATACTGACTCATTGAATAATTGTGTGCTTTCCTACCTGTATGATCTAATGGTGCGGGCGCACGGCAATTTCAAAACCTCGCTACTCCTGATGTGGCTGTAAGCAGCTGATGACCTTGAATAAAGCTCGATGCACCACCTTAATATGTCTGGATGGTAACGTCTAGTAGTTGGTGATTTCAGGCTATTAAGCATATTCTCCAGAAACATTTCACGAAGAAAGTCATTCATCTTTCCTTTCTTTATGTCCACAATGTCCTGAACATGCATAGTGTAAGAATTGTGTACTGAATGAAACTGGTGGTGTGTGTACCATGATTGCTCTATGTATTGTTTCATCGACTTCGAGTGTTTTATTTTCGCACTTTACATTGTCTTTGTCTTTCTGTATGTATAACTGGCACTCCACACAGATTTTTTTCATCCTCAATTACACAGTTTTATTTTTGGATTAAAAATCTTCTCCCTTGACTATATCTGTTTCTTACCTAGAATACAGCATTCGTTGCAGCGATGTATTTGTTTGACAGAGAGGCTATTCGCTTGTCGTTGTACAATTGGACGATATTTTGTGTTGCTACCATCCCGTTTTGCAACACCCGGGCATAGGTGTAGCCTCTCCAAGTACTTTTAATCAAGGTTGATTATTGATTTTATTAGGTCATAATCCCAAATGACGTGCTCAGTCACAATGCGAACATACGGTATCTTACTTATTGCTGACGACAATGATCTGTGTAGTTCAGATTTTCCGTCCAGGTAATCTAGTTCCACTGGCCAACACATGAAGCTGATCTATGCCACACAAATCAATATAGACACCCTGGATAAGTTGTAAAATGAATATGCGTATTGCATGGTTTATTTCATAGATTAAAAATTACCATATCATAAATTACCAAGCTTGTATTTTCCTGCGTTTCGTAGATTCCAATTAGCTTATTACCCCTTTTCTTATAAAATGGTCAATTTTCTGAAGAATGCAGTTCAATCATTTCAGGCTGATCTTAATTATGCCAATCCTTCATAGTCACCCGATTCTGATTCAATTACCCTTGCTGCACTCAAAAGCCTGGCAAAGGAACGATAACATATTTTTGGCCATGGATTTCTAGTGGCCGGGCGTTTCCGCGTACGGCTCGTAAAGGCACTCGACATAGATTTCGGTAAGCGCTTGTTAGGCACAGCTCCCAGTTTCAAGGTCTTTCTGGTGCCATTGACAATTATGTCGCTCTCTTCGAAATGCCGCTCACATATTGCTATCCTATTAGAAGGAAATGCATAATTCACATGTACATTTATTATTGAAAAGTCAGAACAAACGATGTTAAATCATTTAAACTAAAATATATCAATAAACAACAAAAAGATTGAACTCGTAAAAAATGTCGGTCGAGTGCTTCACAACTCACGTCTCTCTATGTAACATGTGTGTAACATGCTGGCAATTTTATCCAGATTATCTCCACGAATAGATAGAACAAATCTTCTTAAAAATTCCCTGTGGCTTCTTTCTTCCTCAGTGCGGGCAACCTCTGGTATACTCAATGTAAAAAGAGCTATGTCTTTCGACCGATGCCTCTTGAAATTGCAATGAGGAATTGTACAATGCGTAGGTATCATATCTTGAGTTTATTTGTCGCCGATTTTTACCGGTAGGGGTTGCTTCCAACATTTGAAACGCAGATCACGATCGGCGAAAGTTCATCTGTGATCCTTGATGAAGGAGCGAAAAGGAAGCGAATGTGAAGAACTGGATTTCGTATCTCAATTCCCAGATACATCAAGTTGAACGCTGGTCCATTAATTAAAGTAATTCGTTGAACCGATAGCAGACGATATAAGTCAGTGGTTCCCAACCGGGGGCCCGTGGCCCCCTTGGGGAGCCACGAGACAGTTGCAGGGGTGCCACGATAACGAAAGATTTTTCACCAACTCTGTTACTGTCGTCACTGCTACGCTAACGCGTGAAGTTTCAAATATGACATCACAATTGTGGTAAAATCGAGGATCAGAGATGGCTGAATCTGGCATGCAGACGAGGTCCTAGTTAACGGTTGTACCTCCTCAGCAGGCTAGTTGTAGTTTCTCTATCACTCTCTGTCGGGAGTAAGGGGTTGGTACGATACCTGTGTGTTGTTCTGCCGTATGGGGTGGGCGGTATGCCGGTATGAAAATCATGCGGTATGCCGTACATGAGAAATCTGTAATGCCGGTATCCCGATATAGTTGTATTAGGCTACGTCAAGAAAATGGAGCTACTAGTCTCGTTCTCAGGAGCTCAAAATAACGGAATTGAATCTTTTCATATTAAGTATAGAGAACCAACGGTCAAACTTAGCCTATTTTAGACTCAAAAAGAAATTAACGTAAATTTTACATTCAAAATGCCCAAAGTTCGAAAATGGTTATTGGGTAAAAAGTTATGTTACTTTCGGCTTTACAAAAGTTCTCCGAGATTGCCTAGAATGCGCGCAATGTATGCATTGCTCGTATGTTATGCCCAATGCGTCATTACGTCCATCCAAACTCAGAAACCACCACGACAAGAATCATCCGCGGAGAAATGACATTGGCAACGATGCTTTGGCTGCTAAGCGAGTACGATTCGACCGTGAAACAACACTAAACCATTTCGGATTCCTGCCGGAGGAAAAGCCAGCTCTTCAATGCAGCTATGAAGTGGCATATCGGATTGCAAGGTGCAAGAAGCCGCACACTATAGCCGAGGACCTTATCAAGCCATGTGCGGAGAAAATGGTAGAACTACTGATAGGACCTGCAGAAAAGAAAAAGATTCAGCAGATTTCTCTTTCAAATAATACGATTTGCCGACGCATTGATGATATGGCTGTTAATGTATGTCAGCAAGTTTGCTCTGAAATCAAGCAAAGCAAGATTCAGGCTAGCCTTCAGCTGGACGAATCTACTGATTGCGCTCTGGAAAATCACTTGACTGCCTTTGCTCGCTATGAAAAAGAGGGAAAGATAAAAGAAGAATTCTTGTTTTGCAATACCATGCCAGGCACCACCACCGCAGTAGATGTGAAGACTATTGTGAACTCGTTTTCGAAGCGAATGGATTCGGCTGGCAAAATTTACCCGTGGGCATCCAAACTTGCATCTCTGAGCACCTGAAAATCGTCTATGCTGAGTTTGAATCTTATTTTCCCGAAAAACGTGTGCATATTCCGTGGTACAAAGACCCGTTCAACACCGAAATTGACCCTATTGAAGAAGAGGCAGAGGAACTGGCAGAACTACAGGTTTCAAATGCGCTAAAATTGGTTTTTGAAAACAGACAAGATCCTGGATGTCTCTTTACGATTCATATCCGCTACTCAGCAAGAAAGCTTCTGTACTGCTCGTTCAATTTGCCACAACCTGTCTTTGTGAATCTGGGTTTTCTGATCTGGCTACCATCAAAACAAAATCTAGAAACCGTCTCGATGTTGGCAGTGACATTCGTCTTGCTGTGTAAAAGACTGAGCCAAATATAAAAAGCCTCGTCAGACGATCCCAAGAGCAAATCTCGCATTGATGGTCAATTAAACTTCGTTGACTTTGTTTCGTTTTGCTTTTGAACACCATCAAAGATGGCATTAAAATAATAAACGCAAGCACGTTCAAACAAATCTTTTTTTAGTGGTAAGCAGGGAGCCACCAGTGGTAGAAGCCTGCGCAAGGGGGCCACGGGAAATAAAAGGTTGGGAACCAATGATATAGATAATGATAAGATCTTGGTTGCTTTCACACCTTATTTAACGTCCACTTGCAAAGTAATAATTATATTACTTACACGAGCTTTCGGAGCGCCGCTTTTTCATCAGGTGTTAAAGTGAAAGTAACGCATAAGATTTTGAATTCAAACATATACGCATATTATGACATCATAGACAAAAGTACTTTCAGATCAGAAATATGTGTACATTTATGACGTCATAAACTGGAGAATCGAAGTTCGTATTTAAACGGATACAGCAAGTTATAGCACTGAAAATGAGATTTGATAGAGTGTTTACAGTAATTGAATGTACACCCGCCGAATATATTAACTGCAGCTTCGCATGGTGTAATGTGCAGACATGGGGTGATTACTTCATGAATGTAATCGATTGCGATTACGATTACTTCAGAATCACGCGATTACGATTACGATTACAGCAAAATCAGGAAGTAGTCGATTACGATTACGATTACATTGGAAAAGTAATCACGATTACTCACGATTACATTTGTTTTGCTTCTTAGGACTATAATCTTAATGGATATATTGGAAGACAATACAAGGATTGCGATGAAAAGGTTTAAAGGTCTTCTATATCGTCTAATACAACTTTATCTTATATTGAAGAGTTTTTCATGCTGAACATTTATAGCTAAAAACGACTGCCGAACGACTGCCGAAAAACGCAGCATGACGGAGAATTTTTAAGTTGAATGTTGAGAATCCCGACCTTACAAAAAACGAGCTGCGAGTCAGCGATGCGTTCTATGACGTCAGATTGTGTGCAAAGTCGCCAAGGCAATCCAACGCTAAATAAACTCAAGTCGTCCTGGCGAAATTTCGGCGAAATCTTTGTGATCATGTGAAACACGATATTTGACAAGACGGAATATTAACCCTCAACTTGACGAATTACCGATTGCTCGATTGAAACGTATCTATCCTGTGTCGAAATAGTCCGATTTTCACTAAATACACATTCGGGCATACTGTATTAAGGGATTGCATTTCGTCCTGTTTAATTTTGAATACGATAAGCAACTTTTATGCTATATTTCGCTCTTATTTGAGTACCGAACTGCCGATGTACAGCAAATGCCTATTTTCCGGCTGGATTTGAGAGTGTGCCTGACATACCCCAGGTAGCACGCCTACTTGGGTACCACAAGGTATCAAGATGACATGAATTGTGGTAACCAGGTGAGGAAACCAATCGGTACCCGTACATTTTACAGAGGTATTTTATGGGGAACTATGTGGATAACCCACTAAGCTGGTAGCGAAGACAATATTACGACCCCGGTCCTTGTAGCAGTGGCAGGTTGGGTGGGCCGAGAATTCGACGTAGACGTGTGCTAAGGCGATTATCGATAAAACCTACAATCAGCTAACTTTAACATTGTATACTGTACGGCACATACCTGCTACCTCCACTCACACAAGCCAATATATACGGCAATCTGAGTATATAATAACCTTTACGGTGTGTGAGTGAGGCCGTCATTGTTGACGTTGAGTTATATTTTCAACTGAACAAGACACACACAATGTACAATGCCGACCGACGGGCAGTTGCCGTCTTTTAGACTGACATCTACCTCGGCTTAGAGTGCCCGCCGTCACAGTTACTCTCGATGTTGATCATTTTCGAGGCCACGGCCCTTGCTAGCGATTTCCATAACTTGCGAGTGCATTATTTCGTCGAGTCATTCTCGGATCTCATGTCGGAAGAAGAGGAGCCCGGACAAACCTCCGACGGGAGTCGAACCGAGGCCGCCTGATTCTTAGGCGCTTATCGTCACCAGTACCCGAATTCAATTCATATGGAGATGGAATTCAATTTGGAAATGTCCCAGCGACCATCATCGCAAATGAATAAATCGGAAACCGATTATAATATGACTTTACTATATAGATGAACAAACCTTGCTGTAGGAAAATATAAAACAAGCATCTATTTCGGAAAACTACTCGGTCACATGTGGAAGCCGAATGAAAAATCGACCCGTCTTCATTGACGAAAATAACAAGTTCCAATTATTTTACGAGTAAAATTAATCCTGAGTTAAAAATAGTAGATAGAGATAAGGGATAAAGGTAATGGGATCTACGCAAGAAAATTATAACGCACGCTGTGAGGAATTGAGTAGGCTACTCTAGCAACGGAAATTTAAGTTCACTTCAGTGTGACAAACGGTCAATTTTAAATAGTTCAAATAACATTGACGAAGTAAAGCATGGTAGGGGTTTTAATGTTCGATGTTCGAGCAACCCACATGGATCGCATAATAGCTAGAAAACTTTACTACATACGGAATCACCTTTATTATTCGATGAAGTAAACCAAATAACATTGATGGAAAATAAGGTTGGTTTCTGTGTGGGTGATATATGGGAAATCTGAACTCCTCTAAAAGTGGATTTCTCATGTTTCAAGATGATTTTATAACAAAAACTCAACAAGTAAAACTCCCCCGAGTTCAAATTGATAAGTACAATGAGAAGAGACTTATTGCAATCTACCTTGGATTGGTATGGTATAACCACGCATCTTTATGGATGGAAATCCTGCATGGTTTCGATGTGGGTTACATGTTACTAACCCATTCCGATTATCCATCCCACCTAACCACTTAAATTCCACCTGGATACAAAGTGGGCGTGCTAGCTGGGACAATTCCGACAATCATCGGAAAGAGCTTGCAAAGTGTTTTATTAAAAATCCGTTTTGATATTCAACTTCGTCCTGGTTAAGTGCAATTACGAGTACCAATAAAGCATTACATTACGCTGTCGACCATTGCGTCGGCATCAATTTCAACGAACGGCAAATGCCAAATTCCGGGCAGGTTTTTGAGATTGTACCGACTTACAATTCCGACAATGAACACATCATCGAAAAGAGCTTGCTAAGTACTTTAATAAAAACCCATTTTCATTTTCAGCATCGTCCCTGTTAATTACAAATACGGGTGCCAAAGATGCATTACATTGCGCTGCCGGGCATTGTGTCAGCACCAATTCAATGAACGGCAAATGCCAAATTTCAGGCGGGTTTTTGAGATTGTACCTGACTTGCAATTCCTACAATGCACATATCATCGGAAAGGGCTTGCAAAGTACTTTAATAAAAACCCATTTTCATTTTCAACATCGTCCTGCTTAAGTACAAATATGAGTGCCAAAGATGCATTACATTGCGCTGCCGGGCATTGTGTCGGAATCAATTCGATGAACTTCAAATGCCAAATTTCAGGCGGTTTTTTGAGATCGTACCTGACTTACAATTCCGACAATAAACACATCATCGGAAAGGGCTTGCAAAGTACTTTAATAAAAACCCATTTTCATTTTCAACATTGTCCTGGTTAATTACAAATACGGGTGTCAAAGATGCACTACATTGCGCTGCCGGGCATTGTGTCGGCATCAATTTTAACGAACGGCAAATGCCATATTTCAGGCGGGTTTTTAAGATTGTACCTGACTTAAAATTCCCATAATGGACGCATCATCAGAAAGAGCTTGCAAAGTACTTTAATAAAAACTAATTTTCATTTTCAACATTGTCCTGGTTAATTAGAAATAAGAGTGCCAAAGATGCATTACATTGCGCTGCCGGGCATTGTGTCAGCATCAATTCAATGAACGGCAAATGCCAAATTTCAGGCTGGTTTTTGAGATTGTACCTGACTTGTAATTCCTACAATGAACACATCATCGGAAAGAGCTTGCAAAGTACTTTAATAAAAATCCATTTTCATTTTCAACATCGTCCTGGTTAATTCCAAATTGGAGTATCAAAGATGCATTGCATTGCGATGCCGGGCATTGTGTCGGCATCAATTCAATGAACTTCAAATGCCAAATTTCAGGCGGGTTTTTGAGATTGTACCTGACTTGTAATTCCTACAATGAACACATCATCGGAAAGGGCTTGTAATTCCCACAATGAACACATCGCCGGAAAGGGCTTGCATAATTCCTACAATGAACACATCATCGGAAAGGACTTGCAAAGTACTTTAATAAAAACCCATTTTCATTTTCAACATCTTCCTGGTTAATTCGAAATAAGAGTGCTAAAGGTGCATTACATTGCGCTGCCAGGCATTGTGTCGGCATCAATTTCAACGAACGGCAAATGCCATATTTCAGGCGGGTTTTTGAGATTGTACCTGACTTATAATTCCGATATTGGACACATCATCAGAAAGAGCTTGCAAAGTACTTTAATAAAAACCCATTTTCATTTTCAACATCGTCCACGTTAATTACAAATACGGGTGTCAAAGATGCACTACATTGCGTGAATGAAGATAATTTTAGGTATTTGGATACGGACATCTGTGACATGATTATCAGTGGAAGACAGCCCCATATCAGTGGAAGACAGCCCCATTCAGTTGCGGCCACTATTGTTGATAAAAATGAGCAAATTCGCTAGGAAATTCTCTTTCCAGTTCTTATTCATCAGGAATCCAATCATTTTACTCTGTTACATTATCAAGAAATGCGTAAAAAGATCACATTTTACGACTCTTCCGGTGACCGTGAGACGGACCAACAAAAAAAATTTATCTTCGATTACGAAATACCTTTCTGATATTGCTGGTGCAAATATAACCAACGTAACGGAGGAATTTTGTGACCAGTTCATTCAAAATGACTCGTCATCACGCGGCGTTTGCGTATGTATGTCAGCGTGGAATATTTTTTTCCAACATCATCACCAAACGTATTCACAAAATGCATTTCGCGGGAAAATAATTTGGGACTTGCTTCAACAATGCATAACGTCATCTGACATTGTAAAGAATGCGGAGGTTGAAAGTGGCATAATCACACAAATTCCAGGACTCACAAACTTGGGAAATACATGCTAGTTCAATTCCGTTGCACAGGCATACTCCATGTTATACGTATGGTGTCGGGGCCAATGGACGACTGTATGAAAATTCATCCGGAAATAACAAATATACTCGTTCCATTGACAAACTTGAAGACGGTTGCACGTGACGTGTTATTGAATGCTGTTCGAACTGTATGCGACACAACTAATTTGGAGTTTGGTAGTCAGCACGATTGCTGTGACTTCTTCTGGATTTCGCCTTTGCCAAAAGTATTGAAAAAGCTCGGATTGAAGCATGAATTGAACTATGAAAAGATTACTCAATGCATCAATGCGAAACATGCACTACCTATCAAACAGAAACGTACCATCAAAAAATGTTCGACGTTGATTGCGGAGTAAATCGATAGCTGACGAATTTGAAATTTTGAAACGACGATGTGATAAATGTGGTTCCATAACGGATACCAATGTCAAATTCCACGAAACTCCAAGGATACTGACTGTGCGCCTTTACCGTTTGAGTGAAGAAGCTCAAAAGTTGGAAAATGTCGTCATTCCCAGTAAAAATTTGAACATCCAAGGATCTGACCAAATCCGGGTGGGATATGCCCTCAAGGCGGTGATCGCACACAACGGAACGGCCCAAAACGGGCATTACATTACATATTTAATGAGCCCAAAGAGATCAGTGCAGATATGCGACGACGAACATGTGAGATTTGTCGATACCACTTAAGCATTCGATGTCATGTCCAGATCAGGCTACATTTTTCTTTATGGTAAAAAATACCCAAAACTAACGCTCCCGCAATCGTCACTCTGAACCGAATATTTCATGAAACCATTGCCCTCAAATATTGCAAATATCAATATTAATGACGAAGTCAAGAAAATGGGCGATGCAATATTCCAAAATGTTGTAAAAATTGCTAATCTGACGTTACAGGAGTCGACGACTGAAGATCTGTGTCAGTATGATGCCCTATTTCTTGAACGAAAATACAGCCAACTACGAAACATCATCTTAACTCTAACCACGGATTCTGGAAGAGAACATTGGCAGGACGAGCTTGAAGTGATATCAAATTATGTCCGAAGTGAGGCTTGCATCACGCTTGAAAGATGGACAAGAAGTTTGACCACAGGTGCCGAATACAAATCGAGCAAGCGCTTTTTGCGACCAGTTCTGAACAATGTTTTCGTTCATAAGAAAAGTGAGCTCATAACGCAATTGGGGCCAACCTACAATTGCAGTCAATATTTCAAATTGGTTGTTTCTCCTGTAGTTGCTGTGATGTATCTTTCGATTATCGAGAATGGAACACATGAGCAAGTTCTGACAAAAATGAATCGATTGACCGAATAATACAAACGCCAGTGCTTATATTGCAACATTGGTTCCTTTTCTATTGATATTATGTAGGCCTAGTTATGCTGTCACTTTACACTAGTGAGTTGCTAATATTTTAAAATACATGCATTTTGCAAGTATTTTCTGCTTCGCAATGTTGTTGGAAATGTGGCATGCAGTCGACATAGGATCGTAGCGTTGAGCACGTCATAGTTTCTTCGATTCTCTGCAGCATTTCCAATAGCTCAGCTAGATAGACCAAACAGTGTTTAGTTGGACTATACGTGTGTATATGCTTTGCCAGGGGCGTAGCTTTGAGGAGGATTGAAGCGTATCGACTATACCATACCACCGCCTGAAATATGGCATTTGCCGTTCGTTGAAATTGATGCCGACACAATGCCCGGCAGCGCAATGTAGTGCATCTTTGACACCCGTATTTGTAATTAACGGGGACGATGTTGAAAATGAAAATGGGTTTTTATTAAAGTAATTTGCAAACTCTTTCCGATGTGTTCATTGTCGGAATTGTAAGTCAGGTACGATCTTAAAATCCCCCCTGAAATTTGGCATTTGCCGTTCGTTAAAATTGATGCCGACACAATGCCCGGCAGCGCAATGTAATGCATCTTTGACACTCGCATTTGTAATTAACCAGGACGATGTGGAGAATGAAAATGGATTTTATTGAAAGTACTTTGCAAGCCCTTTCCGATGATGTGTTCATTGTCGGAATTGTAAGTCAGGTACGATCTCAAAAACCCGCCTGAAATTTGGCATTTGAAGTTAACGGGGACGATGTTGAAAATGAAAATGGGTTTTTAATAAAGTAATTTACAAGCTCTTTCCGATGATGTGTTCATTGTCGGAATTGTAAGTCAGGCACGATCTTAAAAACCCGCCTGAAATATGGCATTTGCCGTTCGTTAAAATTGATGCCAACACAATGCCCGGCAGCGCAATGTAATGCATCTTTGGCACTCATATTTGTACTTAAGCAGGACGATGTTGAAAATAATAATGGATTTTTATTAAAGTACTTTGCGAGCTCTTTCCGATGATGTGTTCATTATGGGAATTGTAAGTCAGGTACAATCTCGAAAACCCGCCTGGAATTTGGCATTTGCTGTTCATTGAATTATTGCTGACACAATGCCCAGCAGCGCAATGTATTGCATCTTTGGCACTCGTGTTCGTAATTAACCAGGACGATGTTGAAAATGAGAGTGGATTTTCATTAAAGCACTTTGCAAGTTCTTTCCGATGTGTCTATTTTCGGAATTGTAAGACAGGTACAATCTTGAAAACCTGCCCGGAATTTGGCATTTGCCGTTCGTTGAAATTGATGCCGACGCAATGGTCGACAGCGTAATGTAATGCTTTATGGGTACTCGTAATTGCACTTAACCAGGACGAAGTTGAATATCAAAATGGATTTTTAATAAAACACTTTGCAAGCTCTTTCCGATGATTGTCGGAATTGTATGTCAGGCACACTCTCAAATCCAGCTGGAAAATAGGCATTTGCCGTACATCGGCAGTTCTGTACTCAAGCAAGAGCGAAATATACGGGTTGAAACCGAAAGTTCGTGACCTTGCTTCTGATTGGTCAGAATTTGTTGTCCTTGGTGATGACTGACAGCGTCGTCGTCAAGCGTATGCCGACTGCGCTAGTCCATAAGGAATGTAAACAAACATATTGGAACAGTATTTTGCAACCGTTTCAAAGTTGCAGGCCTTGTCAGGATGAGTCTGTTTGGTTATAACCTAATCGGCTGCAGTAACATCACACTAGCAGGAGAATTACCATACTTTTCTGGAATTTCCATTGTCATTTTTAATTCTAAATGTTCTCTCTGTCGTAAATAGCTATATTATTGGTAAGACACTTAGAGTTTGTTGTCATCCACTATGGTCCATTGCGCAGTGTTTGGATGTGCAGCTACACAGAAAACAAATCCTGATCGATCTTTCCACCAATTTCCAAGTGATGAAAAGCTTAAAAAGATGTGGATAAACAGAATTAGCAGGAAAGATTGGTCGCCCAGTACTGGCTCCAGAGTGTGCTCTTATCACTTCAGAACAGAAGATTACAGCCGTAAGAGGGTGTCAGATGTGCCAGTTGGGTTCCAGAAAAAAAGGTTAAGAATGAATGCCGTGCCGAGCTGCAATCTTCGAGGCGAGAAAGAGGATACACGGAATAACAAACGTAAAACGTGTACAGCTCAGCGTGCTAGTGACACAACTTTAGATGCAGATAAAAATTGTCATAATTCATCTAGCTCAGTATCCACCAACTCTTTTGATTGCTCTGTAAACGGCAGCACAAAAGTCATGCCATCGTCTTCAGAACAATGTTGCAGTAGCTCAGATACCCACCGCCAAGGAGGAGAGCTTGAAAAGCTGAGGGGTGAAGTAGCTGTTGCTCGAAGTGTAATTGCTGCTCTTGTTGATAAGACCAAAAACCAAGAGCAACAAATTGCTCAGCTCAAGAGTGACAATGAAGCTATAAACTTCTTTCTATACTTGGACAATCTTCACGGATATTCATAGCGGCGAATATGACTGATGCTGAACTTCACAATTTCACCGGACTGAATAGAGATATTATTGTGCTGGAGATTGACCGATTTCAGCCATTGAATTATTGGACTGGCAAAAGTGTACATTCTGTGAGCACTTCTGAACAGCTGCTGATACTCCTCATGAAATTGAAATTTGACCTACCGAATGTGTTTTTAGCCAAGCAGTTCAATCTAAGTCATATACGTCGATCAACAATATATTTTTAACCTACTTGCACGCCATGCATCAAATATTCTTCAAGCAACTTTTGAACCAAGTGCCATCGGTTGCGAAGCATTTGTGCTCTACTCCACAAAAGTTCCAAGATATTCCAAATTGCCGCATGATCATAGACTGCACAGAATTCTTTATAGAGACTCCAAGACAAGATCTTGAAGCAGCTTGTTCAAGTTTTAGCAACTACAAAAAGCGACTGACAGCTAAATACCTTATTGGAGTTGCTCCTAATGGAGCAATAACATACATCAGTGATGGATACCCTGGCAGTACCAGTGATAAAATGATTACCAAGCTGTCAAGCGTTTTACAACATTTTCAGGTCTGTATCAGCATTGGAATCAGTGGTAAACCTATTATAAGATGATAATTATCAGGCTTGTAATGATTTGAGTAACAATTTTTCTAGTGAATAGACTTTCGTCATTGTTTTCATTGACTCGACTTGGACCAAGTATTGTAGATCAAGAAATTAGACATGACCCGATCGAAGTCCCATGGTGTGATAGCACTTCTAGTGACTTTGACACTTACAACCCTGGATGATATTATACTTCTTTATAACAGGCTGGGGATTTAGTTCTGGCAGACAAAGGATTTCTGGCGCTTCTTCGATATACGCCCCACATTGAAACAGTGTTCCCCATGATACCGCCGATTTGTGTTCCCCCTGAACTTATCGAAATTCATCGTGTTTCACATGTTTATCACTTATGCTGCCCACGAAACTCGATATATGGACGTCAGGGCCGCTGGAGGAGGAGTTGGCGTATCGGCTAGTTTCGTCACCACCGCGGCAGCTAAACGTGGTTCGATTCTCGCCAGTAACACAACCAGGAGTGTCGGAGATTTATCTGGGCTCTTTCTCCTCTGAGTAAGGATGAATACAAGGAAGAGAACGAGGAAGAGGGCTGGATGTACCTGTTCATTACATCGTATTGGGTCTTTATTTTCGCGTTATACAATGTATGTGTGTGTGTTGGGCTGACGGCCGATGAATGTAATAAAATCATTGAATACGCCACCGGCGACCGGCAATTAAGATTAAAATTCGCATAGAATCACGAGATCTTTTTGAAACTTAGGATTGGATACGGTACTACCTTCGAATATATAGAGAGGGATATGATATTATTTTTCGCCTGCACCATCGAGGTGCTTTGACGACGGACTTGCGATACGGCCGTGAGGTCATCTAGTCTGCGCGCTGTATCCGTGACTGCTGAGCGCATAGCAGGATAGCTGCGGATACCAATTTTCGAGTCTTTGGTATGACCCGGCCGGGGATCGAATCCACGATCTACCGTTCGAGAAGCCGGACGCATAACCATTACACTATCTCGCTCGGTAGATTATTAATCAACTGGGCTGTGGAGTCGGAGTCTGGTTAATTTTCGCTTAATGGAGTCGGAGCCGTGAAAACTATATTGGTCGGAGTCGTGGAAAACATACTGACTGGGATCGGAGTTTGTGAAAATGACCCTGACTTCGACTCCAACTTCCTTATCATGAATGCAATTGCTTCCAAAAGTATCTTTAAATGACTAATAATAAATGAAATAGGAGTTTTTATCTACCATCCATGAAATTTGACATCATTTGCAAATTACAATTCAGTTGAATAGACGCAGAAAATCGAAATATGCATCTTCGCGATGCAGTCAAAACTGATGATTTTCTGAATTATATCATGATACTGTGATAAAGTAAATACATCGTCTGGTTTTGTAAAAATGGTGTAAATATAACCAAACGCTGCTTCCCGCCTGACAAAATTAAAATATTTGTAGTGCTGCTTAGCTGCTTGGGTCGAATAAATGATGATGATGATCATCATCATTGGTTTATTAGCAATTTTACCAGTGCACACAACCACAAAAAAGCGATACAATAAATAGACAGGAAGATGTCGAAGCGACTTGGATTAGTTAATGGAATCAGACACCCACCTTGGCCTAGGCGGTGTAAAGAGGAGGCATGTACACTGAATGAAAGTAAAGAAGATAGTACAGAAAAAGAAAGCAACAAGAAATAGGGCGACATGTCATGGGAAGCGAGATCGATAGGTCAGTCGTGGTCCGGAAATCTTGAGGATGGACTGTATGTATTTAGTAGTAATTGCTTGTATTTCGACTTGAATGTGGACATGCTCGTCGACTGTCGGATGGCCGGCGGGATACTGTTCCACACATCAGGTCCGGCATATTTGATAGAACGATGATCTTTTCGGTCGATCATATGATATTTGGACGACGTGGACGCGCGTGTGTTGTACTCAGGGCCGTAACAGTACTTCGTCAGCCCCCCCCCAAAAAAACGTTGGTCTCGGGCCCCCCACATAATGATAAACCAAACCCCCTACGGCTCTCCGCTGTTTAGCGCAACTTGTCATCTGGATTGGGGGCGTTTGCTGAGCCGGCTTTTCTCGCTTAGATGCGCGAAAAATTATTTGTGTAACGCATGATAGAATCGGTCAATATGTTCGGGAATTGCATATATATTGCTATCAATTTTTATGCTCTCACTGCTCACGTAATCAGATTTACAGGTAGAGCTGAGTGAGGTATGATGGCCTGTTGGTATGAATCCGTAACATGATGGTATTTCGTGACCTCCTGACGCACACAATTTCAAATTGGTATTTCTTCACTGGCATATAATATTTCCCTGCGGGATGGTATTTGTCTTGTGAGGTTCAGATTGCCAAGACAGGAATATTCGGTGCCAGTCATTTAGGCGCCTATGGACAAATAATCCTATAAGTATTTTGTATATATAACGAAGTTTTCGGTCAGCATAAGGGCAGTCCTTTTCGGCCAAGGTTTTCTCGCTGCCGATCGTTCTGGCACACTTCTTGGAGTCGCGTGTTACATGGCCTAAAACTTTATATGTCTTGGTAAATCGTGGCACGGTAGTGGCCAATGCCGACATGCCCATTTCTATAAATTTTGTGTATTTTTTCTTGGGGGAGGATTACCCAAAAATCAAGACGTCTGGCAACTTGAAATCGCGAGTAGCGCGAAAAAAATTTTGAAAAATTTGCATCAATTTTCCAAAAATATTCTTATAATTTATGCTAATTCACGAAATAATTCTGGGTCCCCTTCGAGCTCAGCACCCCCCCCCCAATTGAAGGGTTTAGGATGCGGCAGTTACGGTGCTGGTTGTACTTGTGCGCTTTCGATTCCGAGGTAAAGAAGTCATTGAAATATTCAGGGCAACGACCGCAGTGGAACTGATACATAAACTTGGCGATTTCTAGTTTCCAGTTAAAGTCTTGTTAAATCCACTTTTTAAAACTCGCAATGGTTCGCACTCATAATATAGCAATTCTTCTCACTTTTAGCAGTTTCTAGTCGAATTTCCAAGTACGGTACCAAAACGAAATCTCAATATCGTGGCTACTTTACTATTCTTCGAAATTACAATGAGATGCCGGTCTTGGCCGTCTGAGTCCCGAGTCATATCACTTGGTTCTAGTCATGCGAAATGACTCGAGTCCAAGTCGAGTCAATACACAGATTGACTCGAGTCGAGTCATTTCCGTATTTTGAGAAAATGACTCGAGTCATTACAACCCTGGTAACACCCCATACATTTTGGTGTCTTAATAGGAGGTGTCTAACTGTCTAGAGATAAGTTTTTATTTCTATTGTGTATGCACAAGAACAGTATTCCGTCGCCTCGTCATCAAGTTGTTGGAACCATAACTCATAAACACAAATTTGGGTGGCCCTGAAAAGGGCCTTTGCGAAGAATACGTCGTGAATGTATCCTGAGATAGAATGGGGAACTGTTATCACGCGCGTCACATAATTGATTACGCCGAAAATTCAAACTGGATAAGCAGTTCGAATTTGTTGAACCAGTTGTTCGAACGGATCATCACCAAACTTCAATCGCCACATGAATTCGAACAGATAACCAGCAAGGACGGTGCGATGGGTACCACATTCGCGTTTGTTGCGCTGCTTGGCCCTCGACCACATCGACTCCACGTGGTTCGTGGTAGCATGCGTGACTGGGTCTACAAAGTTAAGTTGGTGATTAACCGTCAGATGCTGGTAGCCTAGTAGCCCAATGGTGTTGTAGGCTGCCCAGAGATCGGACACGACGGTCGTTCCAGGCCGAACATATGTGCGAAGAATTGGCAGAAGGGTAGCAGCATTTCTTCTGTCCACGGCTACCAGGAATCCCTCCTTGGACTCGACATCGATGCCACCGAACACCCACTGAGTTTTGACCCGCCTTCCAACGTGGTGCTTACGACGCACAAACGCCGATTCGTCGATTTCCACTACTCTGTTTGGGCCGCCGATTTGCAGTGGATGATCCAAAAAGTAATCGGAATATATGTCTCGCACATAATTTCTCCAATTACAAATAGCCTCATCTGACATCATGCACTCGCGCCTGATGTTCCTGTACGAAGCCATTTCGTAGGAATACAGGTAGAGGAATTCGACGATTGCCGGAAGCGTTAATTTTGAACCTGCAAAAAAACTCCCTTGCCGGATAGATACTTCCCTTCGGCAGCTTGGCTCCCGGCATCTCCACCTGTATCCATCGGATACGCTTGAAGTCGAACGCTCAATCATCTCACCGTTACAGTGATTACATCGAACGCTCTCCGACAGCAGTCCATGTTGTCGGCACCACGCAATTGTACTGGCGTTGTTCATTGTCGACAAAGTAAGATCGCGCAGATTCACCGCAGAAACGCTCGGATATCCGTTCATCGCTGCCATCATAAATTGAATGTTACTAAATGCGGTACACGTGGAATTGTAATGTAAAATGTGGCATTGTTACGTTTTCAGGTACTTTACACGCGGATGTTCCGAACAATCGCTCGACGGAATTGACCATTGATGGTCATTGTGTTGCGGCACTCCCATTGTTGGAACAATGTCGATATTTAGACTTTGAGGGCTATTTCAAGTGGTTCCATTGCCTTGATCAGATTTTAACTTGTATTTCCAGAATCAGAGGGACATCAACTTCCGATTACGACCAGTTATATCAACTTTTAGGCTACCGGTATGGTGCTTTTAGATTGCTCAGCAGTAAAAAAACACTGCTTGTTTAAGCGTAACGATGGAAGTTGCGTATCGATCCGTTGGTTAGCAGGGTTGTGGAGTCGGCAAATTTAATCACGGACTCCGACTCCACACATTTTCTATACACTAACTCCAACACCTGAGTCATTAAACGTACCGACTATTTTCTCTAGAGAACTCTGACTCCAAATTCGACTCCAACTAGGGTTCTGGTTTAAATCATTTTGCCCTTGATTAAAATCGATTTTAATTAATTAAATATTTCAAATCATGATTTTTTTGATTTTTTTCACTCATAATAACAACAACACCAACAGAAGAAATAGGAATGAATGACAACCATGTCAATCAAGGCGATGAAAGATAACGCTTAAACTTCAAAAATGTGTGTAATGTTGGTAGAATGACCATGTGATACAGGGGAATATATACTTCCGTTGTGCAAAAGTACAATTAGTAGGCTTGACAAACTGCTTTTTTGACAAACAAATATTTCGCACCAGGTCATGTTAATATTGATAGAAGGGCTGAGAACGACATGAGGGTTCTTCATAGTCAAATATATATTTATTCGAAGGTAGTACCGTATCCAATCCTAAGTTTCAAAAAGATCTCGTGATTCTATGCGAATTTTAATCTTAATTGCCGGTCGCCGGTGGCGTATTCAATGATTTTATTACATTCATCGGCCGTCAGCCCAACACACACACATACATTGTATAACGCGAAAATAAAGACCCAATACGATGTAATGAACAGGTACATCCAGCCCTCTTCCTCGTTCTCTTCCTTGTATTCATCCTTACTCAGAGGAGAAAGAGCCCAGATAAATCTCCGACACTCCTGGTTGTGTTACTGGCGAGAATCGAACCACGTTTAGCTGCCGCGGTGGCGACGAAACTAGCCGTTACGCCAACTCCTCCTCCAGCGGCCCTGACGTCCATATATCGAGTTTCGTGGGCAGCATAAGTGATAAACATGTGAAACACGATGAATTTCGATAAGTTCAGGGGGAACACAAATCGGCGGTATCATGGGGAACACTGTTTCAATCTGGGGCGTATATCGAAGAAGCGCCGGATTTCTTATTCATGAATTGATGCCAAGTGCAGTGTCCTTGAATCTTCCACCATTTCTAGCTGGAAAAAAGCAATTTACTGAGACTGAGGCGAGGTTCTGCAAAAAGATAGCAAGTTGTCGAATACACGTCGAGAGAGCAATAGAAAGAATCCGTAACTACAAAATTTTAGCTACAATCACTAGTAAGAAGAGACCATTTGTCGATCAGCTAGTACAATTATGTGGAGCTTTAGTAAATTTTCAGTCTCCAACTATTGATGGCGTATTTGATCGATACCTAAAATCGAATGAGCCAGCGCAGATATAGATTTTTTTAATTCAAAATAATCGTAGTGCCTGGATTTGGAAAGGATTGAGACACTGCAGTTTTTCTTTCTTGAATGCGTTGTCATTATTCTACCATAGGCCTATATGCTACTTCGAAGTTTGTTGTTACCATCGTTACAGTGCAAACTTCATGATGTGTAATTTTATTGTTACATACTTTACTTTTTGAATATGTTTAAATCCCTTCAATGTGCCGATTACTGTTGATAAGAAGCACCCAAAATATATTATACGTATTCCTGCAATGGATGTTTTTATAGAACTTATTTTGCAGTAACATGAGGCAGAAACGAATTCAAATAAAAATCAGTCAACTTAGGGAAGTTGGTTTTGCCCCAACGATTGTCCTTTGCCACCATTATGATGTGGATATCTTTTGTAGTCCATAATACAAAATGACCCCATGAAGTCTTGGCTGCTTCCATTCCGGCCTGGATTTGATGCCAATATTCATGGTTGATTTTCAATGAACCACATTGATCCAAATATGGAGAAGTATCTCTTCCACGTTTCTCAAACATTATATCATTAAAAGTTTTATTGCGGTGAATCCATGGACACTTGATTTCTAATAGCCCTCTTTCGCCACTAGAAGTGCTTATAACTCCATCTGGGCTGCACCCAAGATAACCACAAGGGAATAGAAGCAATCCAACCTTTATAATAGAGTCGCCGGTGTAGTCTTCATATGCTTTTATCGCGACATCCTCATGCATCTGACCCCACATTATTGCACTTTTGCAGGATAAATTATATTCACCACAAAGCGTTTTGAATAGGGACTCGGGGTAGACACCAAAGCAACCATGTCTGTCGAAAGCTTTTATCACCCGTCCAAAGTTGCTTCCAGTCAGTCTGTAGCTGCGCATTCGACCCCATAATTGTGATCGAGATTGTAGCTTTGTCTTTTCAGCAACGATGGTAATTTGATCCGGGTCTACACGGCACTTATTCAAAAATTCATTCTTGTCAATTTTGAATAGTGTGAAGAGATCTGATATATTTTCTGTTATGCTGACAAATGAAGATACATGTGATGGTGGCTCCGGACCTGTAATCCATTTTATTGGGCACGTAGTGTCAGCTTTCATTATATGGGTTTGGAAGGATTTTCTGTCTTCAACGTCAAATTTTCTTGGCAAGGCACTGTAACATTTTTTGGATGAAGGAAATAACTCTTTCATCGGCTGTACGTTTTCTTTACATGCCCTTCTTGGGTGTGTAATCCACGAATTCGGCAGATCGGTTTTAGACATGCCATTTTTGTTAACATAGATCGCAACTGTGGCCATGTGGCTGCAAATCCATTTGCCCCGCGGGCATTCACATGTTGCACTACTAATGCCCCCAGTTCCATCTAAATTGATGGTGACTTTGTAAACACAGTCTTTCCAAGATGCTCTGATCTTTGCAATAATCTGAAAGTCAGCGAGATAACATGATTGGATTTGATTTTCAACTCTGCTTTTCCAATTACAGCCAGGTCTTTAGAAAAGAATGATAACGCTCCTGCTAGAGTGACTACCTCTGAATCCATGAATTACGAATAGCTTTAGCTTCCAATATTACTGCAATGGAAATAATATTATACTGTATATTAGGTAATATCACGACGAATAACCTAACAAATTCACCTGACAACGCCTGGAGTTTTCTCACGGTTCTACAGTACTCTTCTTTTTGCTGATAATTACACCTGAAGAGTGTGTGACTAAAAGATTCGGGTAGGCTATATTTCAATAAGAATATACCATTAAATTGTGAATTGAAGTTTTTTTCACCCCCAAGAGCTACATAGTGGATAACAACAAATTATAAGTGTCTTACCAATAACGGCAATAACATTTAGAATTAAAAATAACTATGGAAATTCCTGGAAATTATGGTATTTCTCCTGCTGGGCTGATGTTACTGCAACCGATAGAATGTTATAGCTCAGATTATAACCGAACAGACTCATCCTGACAAGGCCTGTAACTTTGAAACGGTTGCAAAATACTGTTCCAATGTTTTTGTCTACACTCCCTTTGGACTAGCGCAGTCAGTATGCCCTTGACGACGACGCTGTCAGTCATCACCAAGAACAACAAATTCTGACCAATCAGAAGCAAGGTAACGAACTTCCGGTTTCAAGCCGTATAGCGTAAAAGTTGCTAATCGTATTCAAAATTAAGCAGGACGAAATGCAATCCCTAAATACAGTATGCCCGAATGTGTATTTAGTGAAAATCGGAATATTTCGACACAGGATAGATCCGTTTCAATCGAGCAATCGGTGATTCGTCAAGTTGAGGGTTAATATTCCGTCTTGTCAAAAATCGTGTTTCACATGATCACAAAGATTTCGCCGAAATTTCGCCAGGACGACTTGAATCTGAAAAATAATGGAAAGAGATAACAGTGATACATCTAGAAACGGAAGCTATTCGGAGGAATTTTCGGACGAAGGTATCAATTATATATGATATCAAAGAAATATATAGCCAACGCCTTTTAATTAATCTACTTGTGATTTTAGACGTTCTTGATCCTACCGAGTCAGAATCCATGGTTTCGGATGGAGAGGTCAGCACCATCAATCCAACCCCAGTACCTGACAGCAATAGCACAAGACAAGGCAACACCGAATGGTGATTTTAGCGATCCCTCTCGTCACTTGTCCAGCATGTGTTCAATTCTATATTTTATCTTAGGTGCCAGTGCTCGCTGTGCCATGTTATGCCAACAGGCAGAGAATCAGTGTGCTGTAAGGAGCTCAGCTACGTTTGCGACCGTTTGGACTATCGTAGCATTAAGTGCATCTCGGAGCACCCTGGATTTTCTTCGGTCTGTTTGGATAGATGGGTTCTCGAAACAGCATATTATGGGTATAGGCAGCAATATGGAAGGCAGTCGAGAAGCAGATACACACTACACCAGGGGTGGGCAACATACGGCCCGTGGGCCGGATCCGGCCCGCGACGGGATTTCGTCCGGCCCGCGGACTGTTTCCCGTCTCACATGATAATGTGGCTATAGCGGCCCGATTCTGCCGAGATCCTCTACTACCTGCTAACTATACGTCAAATTTTAGTGACTATATGTTATTATATACGTGTGTGCGCAGCATACGAGAGTGGAGATTACGCGTAAGTTCGTCGAATCGAGAAGACTTGCATTACAGGCAGGGTTGTAACCAAGTCACAAGGCTCCGAGTCACAAGTCAATTTCACTTTTATATTTTTGACTCGAGTCAAGTCGAGTCATTTTCAATTCCCACCGAGTCAAGTCCGAGTCCAAGTCAGCGAACAGAGGATCGAGTCCGAGTCGTGGTATTATGACTCGAGTCCGAGTCCAAGTCATTGTGTTGACTGCTCAGTTTCCAGTTAAAGTCTTCCTAAACCCACTTTTTAACTCTGTTTGGTGATATTGAATGGTTCGCATTTATAATATATCAATTTTCCTCACTTTTAGCAGTTTCTGGTCGCATTTTTAAGCACCAGTACCAACAAACGAAATCTCAATAGTGTGTTGGCTTCGAAATTACAATAAAATGTCGGTCTTGGCCGTCTGAATCTCGAGTCAATGACTTGCTTCGAGTCATGCGCAATGACTCGAGTCCAAGTCGAGTCAATACACAGATTGACTCGAGTCGAGTCATTTCCGGATTTTGAGAAAATGACTCGAGTCGAGTCGAGTCATCCGAAAATCGTGACTCGAGTCTGACTCGAGTCGAGTCATGACTCGAGTCGTTACAACCCTGATTACAGGCATTTACGATGTAGGCTACTTAACCCTAATGTTCTTTGTGGTAATCATGGTGCTTGACACGACTACAATGGTCATTTACACCAGGCCGATATTTCTTATTTTTGATTCCGTAACCGCCGACTTGTACCACGGCACACTTATAGGCTTCTGTAAGAGACCGCTTATGCGAATGAGGTGGTGAGGAGGAGCCTAAATAAACCTCCAACTCTTAGGTAGGAATTCTCGAGTCGGACTCGAACCCATATCACCCATTGGTGTTGTAGCTGCGGAATATACCAGTACGTTATCTAGCCACCTACACAACCTTAATGAATTGATATCTTGGCAGACTTAGTGTACCGGGCTTATGGAACGCGTCAAAATCTTAATTAGGGATTGTCCTGACTTAGACCCAATATCCAATGAACAGGAACGCAGAACGCTGAGTCCAATACTACTTTAATATTAGCGAGACGTACAACTAACAGCAACTCGGCAAATAAGGAATGACCATACCCACGACAGCGGGTGCAATATAAGGCAGCGTAATGATTACATCTACAATGATTAGTAACACCACATTCTCCCCCGCCAAAATAATATACAATACGAAATGAATATCGTTACAAGTGCATTATAGAAACGGATTGGCCATAGCGATCGGGAGCCTTTCGGATTCTTGATGATCTCCGTAGCATCGGAGTTTCAGATCGAACGGTCTCGTCCATTTCGGCGGCTCCGTCATTTGATAGCAAATTCGGTCTCTGATGTTCGCGACGCAGGCTTTCGGGTTCATCGCAAACAGGATCGTCATCTGCGTCAGCCAATGCTGTACCGCCAAGTTTCGTCATCTCCCTTCTTTCACCATCGTCATTCTGCACTCTGGAACCATGCTCCAAGTCTGCACCTGTTGGACATGGGGCAAGATCAGAAGTAGATACAGTTCCTTCGTTACCGTTTGGTAGGCATATTTTGGCATAGGTTTTGTTCGCTTCCAGTATGGTCACTTCGTCGACGAGAGGGTCTCCTTTCCTCCTCACGAATCGTCGCAGAAGTGCCGGTCGTCCAAACGATAGCCACTCCGGCAAGCTTTCCCCACACATAGAGCGTCTGCTGAAAGAGAAAAACCGCTCGTGCGGCGTCGCGTTAGTCGATGTACACAAAAGAGATCTAACGGAATGCAATGCTTGACTCAAAACATCAGTCCACTTGTTTTCAGGCAAGTTTCGAGAACGCAGGAGTAATTTGACAGTTCTCCATACAGTCTGATTTATGCGTTCGCATTGGCTGTTGCCTTGTGGATGATACGGCGTCGAGTTACTGAATGCAATGCCTCTTTCAGCCAGGAATTGCTTCATTTCTTTACTGGTGAAACACGATCCCCGATCACTGTGAACAAATTCTGGAAACCCAAATAAACTGAAGAGATCCTCAAGGCATTCAATTACAGCCTCCGACGTTGTCGTTTTACACGGGAAGGCAAACGGGAATCTGCTATATTCATCAACTACTATAAGAACATTAGGAAACTGCCCTTTTACTGGGCCTTTAAAATCCATGGACAACCGTTCCCAGGGTTTCGAAGCCTTTACCAATGGAATAGGATTTCTTTTGAAGAACCTTGGCTTCAGTTCTGCGCAGACCCTGCAGTTTCTACATATAGCCTTGACTTCCTCGGTGGTGTAAGGAAGGTTTCTATTTCGAACAAAATGAACCAGTCGAGCCATGCCAGGATGACCTAGAGCGTCATGAATTTCTTGGAGTTGCATAGTCGTTGGGATGCTCGCTGCGACTTGTCTAGACAATGCATCAGGAACAAGGTTCAGCCTACCTGGTCTGTGACATATATCGTAATACATCTGTCCAAGTTCCAACCGCCACGCTGTAAGTTTCGCGTTCTTGATCTTCCCTCGGTTTCTCTTGTCAAAAATGAACGATACGGACTTCTGATCAGTAGTTAATGTGAAGTGACGACCCTTCAAGAAGTGTTCCCATTTCCGGATCGCTTCGATAATAGCTAGAGCTTCTTTTTCGATTGCAGGGTAGTTCCGCTCGTGTTTGCTTAGTGTTCTCGCCATGAATGCAACAAGGCGACCACCCTGCGCCAAAACGTCGGCTATGCCCACATCTGAGGCATCGGTTTCAACCTGAAACGGCAAATCATCGCGGATTGCACAAAGACTAGCCTTAGCGAGATCATCCTTCAATCTCATGAATGCCTTGATAGCCTCTGAATCCAGAGGCAGCTCACTCACGTTTAAGGGCCGGATACGAGTAGAGAAATCAGGTATCCAGCGAGCATAGTAAGCAAACAAACCTTTGATTCTTGCCAACTCTTTTGGTGTTGTCGGTTCTTTCATCTCGATCAAAGGTTTCATTCGCTCTCGATCAGGACTTACTTTTCCATGAGAGATCTCGTACCCAAGGATATTCAAACTAGTTTGAGCAAACTTACTTTTCTCTTCGTTGATATGCAGTCCTACCTCGGCCGCTGCATCTAGCAAATTTTCGTAAGTTCTCATCGTGTTCGTCTCTCGTCGCCCCAGTAACTGTCAAGTCATCCAGATATGCGTAGACTTTCTTCAAGCTATTATTCTCGATGAATTTATCCATCACCCGCTGAAACGCTGCCACGCCATTTGTTACTCCAAAAGGAACGCGCCGGAACTGATAGTTTCCCGTTGGCTTCAAATGCAGTATAAATCTTTTCGTCATCACGAATTTTCAGCTGGTGGTATGCCTCTTTCAGATCGATGCTGCTATACCACTTGTCTAGGGCAACTTTGTTAACGAGATCTTCGATACGAGGTAACGGATACGCATCGGGACACGTGAAACGATTTACCGTTGTAGAGTAGTCCACAGCCAACCTCTTCTTACGGTTACTCTTTACTACAACAAGTTGGGCTCTCCAAGGTGAACGGCTATGTTCAATTGTACCCGATTCGGGCATCCTCTTGATCTCCGCATCAATGAACGACTTGTCATCCTCGCTGTAGTTTCGCGAGCGCGAAGCAATAGGGTGACAATCCGGAGTCATGAATTCAAATAATCTCGGTTCTTCCAGACCATTGGCAGCTGCAACAGACACAGTAGGGTCGGTGGTGGGAACAGATTTCGCCTGATTATCATCACCGAGACACTCCTCACTGGCGTCTGCCAACTCCTTTATATTCAGTGGTGGAAGATCCCCTCCCATCGGAAATATTATGGAGCGATGTTTCTCCATGAACGTATGTCCGATGATAACATCAGCACAAAGGTCCTTCATAACGGCGAACTTGATGCTTCGGTAGCGCCGACCGCAACAAGTGAAATCTGTCCACACGAAACCCAAGATTTCTGCAGATGTGTTCTTTACCGCAAGATCAGCCGACGTTGATCCGCCTCTCCACCTCAGCCCCAACTTCCGCGCTCGCCGCTCGTCAATGAAGTTAATAGCAGCTCCGGTGTCGAACAGGGATTTCAACTTTCTCCTCCTCAAATAGATGGGTACGACAGCCTTACCTAGGCACGTCGGTGCGCCCGCTAGAACAGCGCGACGCTGCAAGTCGGCAGAGGCATGAACAGCTGCCGACGTAGGCGACTCCGTCTGCGGCTTTGACTCGCACACTTTTGCGTAATGTCCTTTACGCCCGCAGTTATGACAACGAGCCTTGTACGCAGGGCAGCCTTTACCGTCGTGCGTGCGTTCCCCGCAATACCGACATTTCTTTTTCTTCCGCTTCTGATGTTTTCTTCTACGAACTGCAGCGACTTTATCGCCATCAGAATCTCGACCAGAAGGGCTTCGTGACGATTGCGACTCCGTGAAGGTAGAACTCGAGTAATCAGGATTTCTCGCCATCGCTGGATTACTATTAGCAGACACATCAGCCGAATACTTCGCAGCTTGATCCAAGGTCTGTGCTAATTCTAGCGCCGAATCAATCTTCAGATCACTCTTCTCCAACAGGCGCTGCTGTATGAACGGTATATTCAGTCCATTCACGAATGCATCGCGCAGAGCTTCATTTCGGTGCTCTGCCGCAGAAACCGCAGTGAACTCGCAGTTGCGAGCGAGTTCCACGAGCGTCTGATGAAACGCCGCGATCGATTCCCCACTTTTCCTATGCCGACTCACCAACAGGTGTCTTGCATAGACAGTGTTGATAGTCTTCTCGAACCTTTCCCCAAGCGACTTCATGGCGGCGTCGAACGTTGTAGCATCGGCAATGTAACCGTAGACTTCGGAGCTCACGGCACGGATCAAAACTCTGAGCTTGTTCACTTGAGGGTCATTCTCCTTCCGACGCTCCTCGAGCTCCGTGAAATGTTCAGTGAGCTGTCGCTTGGCGAAACAATGTTGGTGCCCTGGAATCCTCTGGATCGATGCTCAATCGATCTGGCGAGCTCAGTCTTTCGGCCATGCTTCAAGAAAATATTAAAGTAGACTGTCCTGACTTAGACCCAATATCCAATGACCAGGAACGCAGAACGCTGAGTCCAATGCTACTTTAATATTAGCGAGACGTACAACTAACAGCAACTCGGCAAATAAGGAATGACCATACCCACGACAGCGGGTGCAATATAAGGCAGCGTAATGATTACATCTACAATGATTAGTAACACCACAGGGATTGCACCATAGTGTCCTATATGGTGTGCACCATGTGTTGATTGATCAGAGAGAAGCAGACATGGCGGCGCCTGTACGACAATGCTGTTCTCAAATCTACATTGGCGATAAATGGATTTGAAGTGACATTGCGGTCGTTGAAACACATTAGTTAAATACGATTTATTCATTTTACATGTGTATAAAAGGGCGAATAATGTATCGATTGAGCAATCCGGCCCGCCAAGAACTTAATTTTCCTATATCCGGCCCGCCAACTGGAGAAGTTGCCCTCCCCTGCACTACACGAATACGTGTAGGTAGGCCTACATATTCAGGTCAGCAACTATGTATATCAATTCTCAATTGCAGGAAATTGAGGCATACATTCTACCGTAATTTTGTTCGATGGATAATTGGATATGGAGATGGTGGGGCAGAGACCACAGGAAAGTTTTACCTTCGTGCGTGGTGACAAGAATCAGAAAAGAGTTTACCTCTGACAGCTATAAGGGATTCGTTTTTAATCATTCATGAATATATTTGTTGAGAAGTAAAGATGTCGTTCTACGAAAGTCAATGTAGTTAGTGAGTAGATGGATTGTGCAGTGCATACAGAGATAGTCGAAGCAGTCACTGCTGGTACTTAGAGCACTTACTTCTTAACATGGTTCTGCCTAAGCCTAGTCTGCTTAACATGGTTCTGCCTAAGCCTAGTCTGATCTCAAAAACTGAAATTTGTCGAGTAGAAGTAGCACGAGTAACCAAAATCTACGTAAAGTACTATATTACTAGCCCCCCTGGTAATTTATTAGTAGCATGATACATTCCTTGTTGTAACGGCATTAGTACTGTAGGCCCTGTTGTGGTCACTGAACTGCCTATACGATTCTAGATGTAGAGCTGTCTTCCTTTTTTCTGCCAGCGCTACAAAGTCCTATAAGTTTCCCTATGTAATTACACGCGATCCCGAAGTATTATCGGTATATTGATTGAAAGTACCAATTGATCGATGATACTTATATTCAAATGATAAGACAATACGGTACTGAAATAGATCGAAACAACGTAGTTTTGAAGACCCAACAAGATCGATAAATATAGTGCCGAACGTCTGGTGGGCCGATTACTATTGATACGTACAGAGTACCCTATCACACCTATATCCAGAATGTTTCCCTAGACATGACCAAGAAATGATGTCGAGCATGCACAATCAAGCGAATACAAATATGGCTCTCAAATTGTAGACCCCCCAATAAAAATGAAATACCCATCGTAACAGGCCTACACAGCAACTCGTTTGCCAATCGGTACAAATTACCACGCCACCCACATATGCATATAGCATGAATTGGAAAATATATAATAAAGTGGTCCATCTTTCAAGTGTGATGGTATCTGCTTCTATGAGATCTGATTGCATCACTTCTCTCTGTTTTTTCTGACAGTGATGCAAGAGGTGGTGGTATTTCTGTCTTCTCCAAAGGCAATCCCAACGTGATACGACGCTCGACTTCGACAATCAGTTTCTCACAGTAGTCATATGTAGCATCCTCAAGAACTTTCTGAACTGAGCAGCCCTTCTTGTATTTGTGATATTTCACAGCATAAAGAGGTGTTCCAGCAGTACTTAGCCGATGCTTCCTCGACACGTTTTCATTAAAATGGAGTACAGCTAGCTGCATTCTTGCTTTCTGGATTGAGTAATGGTAATGGTATAATTTCGGACAGAAGTGATTGAGGAGTGCGTTGAAGGTCTCGTTGCCCGAAGTATTGCTGGAATTTGAAAGCTGTCGTATGTCTTTGCATATTGATTTTGAATATAGCACTTCCATAACTTTGTCGTAAGCGAATGAATCCGGATTGAACCAATGTCGAGGTCTTGACAATTCACCATGCTCACAAACTGGGAAAAAATCATTGTTTGGCTGTTCATGTACATTAATTATGTGTTGGCCAACTGCACTCCAAATTTGCTGATTAAGCTCTGGGTTGCCATTCCCACGTCTCGCACAGAAGTAAACCTGGCTGCCCAATGACTTTTGCCAACGTCCAATGAGCTCACAATCCCTTTTTTAGACAAAGATGAGAGCTTCTTTTTTAACCCTTTGGCAATATGCCACGTATCAAATGTATGTCTTGTGTTCGGATGATCTAACCGCAAATATTTCCTAATTTGAGGATGTCGGTCTGTGACAAGCTCTTCAACTGTAACACTGGATAATGCACTCAAACATCGCCTCAAACCTTCTTTCTCCATATATGCACTACCTCCCGTTTCATTTGACTGAACCAACTCGCAGCTCAAAACTTTCCTTGAGGCGGTATCCATTAGAGCAGTGGTTCCCAACGTGGGCGATATCGCCCCCCAGGGGGCGATTTGTCGGTTCAGGGGGGCGAAAATAGCCAAGGGGGCGATGACGCGTTGAAATGGGTGTGATGGCGTCCATGACCGTAGCTGCCACACCCAAACCCCCAATTGGGATGGGGGTCCGAGCTCGAAGGGGGCCCACAATTTTTTCGTGAATTAACATTAATTATAGAGTATAATTTTGAAAATTTATGCAACTTTTCAAAAAATTTTCGCCCTGCGCGCCATTTCGTGGTCACGTGTTTCTAGCTTATTGGATACCCTTCCTCCAAGACATAATACGCATGAGTTATAGAAATGGGCATCTCGGCGTTAGCCAGTATCACACCATGACGCACCAAGACATATGAAGTTTCAGGCCATGTAACATGCGACTCCGAGAAGTGTGCTAGAACGAGAAAACCTTGGCAGAAAAGGACTGCCTTTATGCTGACCGACTTCGATATATATACGATATACATATATATTTAATTGTCCATAGGCGCCGAAATAGCTGGCGCTAAATGTTCCTGTTCTGGCAATCTCACAAAAAAATGCCATCTCGCAGAGAAAGATTTATTGCCAGTGCAGAAATACCAATTTGAAATCGTGTGCATCTTTTAGTTTAGTACGTATGGGCGATTTGAATATCTTTTGACATAGCAGACAGGCCACGAAATGTCATTACGTAACGAAGTCATTATACCCACGGGCAATGTTCCCTCCAATTTTTGACGAGTCTGCGCACACTCACCAACTCACTGCGTAGAACCTTGTACAACAGTGCGTAACGACTAAAAAAAAGGTAATAACTTCGGATTCTTTGTGCGCAACTTGATAATCTTTGCACAGAGACCGTGTCAGCACTGCGCAGGTTCGAGGGAACATTGCCCACGGGTCCGCCCGAATATGTTCAATTATTATCTATGGGCCCTACTTTTTCCAAGACACCTCACTCAGCTTTACCGGAAATCTGAATACATGAGCAAAGAGAGGATAAGTAATTGACAGCAATATATATGCAATTCCCGATCATATTGACCGATTCAATCATGAATGATAGAATTTTTTTGCGCTTCGCGCGAATTAACCCGACTAACTAAAGAGTCCAACAATTTGTGCTGAGAAGTAGCGGTAAAGAGGTATCGGGGGAGTTGGGTCTGGGGAGTGCAGAAGTTTGCCTTATTGCCCTATGGAGGGGGTCAAGACCAACGTATAGGAAGGGGCTGACGAAGTGCTGTTACGGTCTTTTTGGAATCAAGTCGGAGAAATCGGTCTTTTTGGAATCAAGTCGGAGAAATCAACTTTTTTGTTAGTCAACTCACCCAAATTTAGCTGGGAAGGTGTAATTTCTAAGTCAAGCCGGCAAGTTGACCTTTTTTCCTAGTCTACTCGCCGGTGATTTCAGTTTGTATGCCCATTTTTCGGTTCCCAATATTTGGGGGGCGATTATCGGTGTGGAGTTTGAAAAGGGGGCGATGAGTCGAAAAAGGTTGGGAACCACTGCATTAGAGTGTAAATCATATACTTTCCGCTATGTCCTGGACTGTCAGCCCTACCATCACCAGATAGTATCAGTGACTTTCCAGCAACCATTGTCAAATCGCACTCATTTGTAGTGGTATATACCAGACATGGGGTGATTACTTTATGAATGTAATCGATTGCGATTACGATTACTTCGGAATCACGCGATTACGATTACGATTACGATTACATCAAAATCGGGAAGTAGTCGATTACGATTACGATTACATTGAAAAAGTAATCACGATTACTCACGATTACATTTGTTTAGCTTAGGACTATAATCTTAAATGATATATGGGAAGACAATACAAGGACTGCGATGAAAAGGCTTAATGAGATATCAACTTTCTTCATCATGCGTCATTTGCTTATTACGTCATAATATATCAATTGCCCAACTTTATAGTGGATGATTTATCGCATCCAACGATTTGCATTGTTGCCAGGTCTTTACATGCCGCGCCCAAAATTCCTTAATAGAGTGGGTGCGTGCTCGAAGGGGACTCAAAAGTATTTCGTAAACCAACATAGAGCATTTTCGAGAATTTAATAAATTCTTGTAAATGTTTTTCGAGCTTTGCGATTCAAATATCTCTAGTACAGGGGTCACCAACGCGGACCAAATGAGTCGCCCGCGGTCGCTGTAGTAGTGGTGGCTTTTGGGGTGGGCAAGGTGGGCGGTCGCCAGGGGGGCTGGCCGAAGTGCTCCCCTATTTGAGTTATGCGCTCTTTTCAAGGATAATAACGAATAAACATGGAAATCCGTGTAAGGCAAGAATAGGATTCCGTATAGATGTGTCAATCATCATCAAATCTTGCATTTGCTAGAAGAGTACCATATCCCGATAATCATCACGTCTCTGCATGCGGTAGAATTACTTAGTTTTAATGTCGTGTATCTTTGCACACATGAAAAAATAGACATAGCCGAATCCAGCACCTGGCCAAACCTTGATAGATAGATAATAATAACAGATGCGAAAGAGGGGTCTGGGGGGCGAAGCCCCCCATAAGTTACGGAGAGATTCTTATAGGGGGCCCCCGGTAAGTCTCTCCCAGCCCCCCACCCCCACCCCCTCCTTCCCCTCAAGAAAAAACATACATAGGCTATATTTTATGGGAACAGGCATTTCGTAGCCGGTCATTACCGCGTCACGATCCCACAACACACCAAAACACATATGCAGTTTCGGCCAACACGCAACTCCACGGGATGTGATACCAAAGAAATACCTTGGCCGAAACTTAGGGTATTCGTCCATTGTCAATAGCCGCGCCGAGTGGGCGGGACTAATAACTCCTGTCCTTCCAATCTGGGCCCGCAATGAAAATGTCACCCGGCGCATCCACAAAAGAATAAAGCCATGACAATTTGTGTGTGCGTCTCACAAAAGATATTCTTTTAGTCTGCTACGTTTTGGCGAGTACAATATCTTGTGATTATACAACGGAATCGAGGTCGCGAATTAACAACATTCAGTAATTATAACAACATACCAGATGCTATGAATGTGAATTACGTGCCCCAGCTTTACAGGTAAATCTGACACTCGGGGCTGAGAGAGGTTATAAATGAATAGTAATATAATGCAATTACCAATATTATTGACGAAATATTCACTTTTGAAAATTGACCAACGGTTGGACAGGGGAATTGCTGTTTTGGCTGAATTGCTGATTCTAGCTACAACCCACGCTAACATGTCAGGCTATATAAGCGGATGGTTATGGCGGCAGGTCCAAATGCTAAGTAACGAACTGTGAAATAACGATTGACGCCCGTTTCAAGTAGTTACGAGAATAAGATATGGTTCACATAAAAATTCTGCCTTCAACTTAATACATATACAGCGAGCTGCTGTTACGAGAAACGGCTAAGCTTGGCTCGGTTATGAGATATATCAGCAGTAGGGCGGTTCAAAAATAACATTTTTTCCTTAATCTTGCGGGCTACATGATTAAATCGTCAGGTTACCTTAAAAAACGACGCACACCAAATTTGAATTCATTCCAACCAATATTCGCGGTTTACGTAGAGTTTGAAAATTTTGAATTTGCCCAGAAACGCAAAAAATTTTTTTTTTCAAATTTTTCTGCTAACCCCATGAAAATGTTGGGCTGTCTTCAAAGACTATGCAAAACAAATTTGACTCAATTCTAAGCAGTAGAAGTGGAGTTATTCCAGTTTTTCGATGAAAATTCTCGGATTATCCACCGATCAAGGATAATCCCAGAATTATCAAAGAAAAACTGATATAACTCCACTTCTACTGCTTAGAATTGAGTCAAATTTGTTTTGCATAGTCTTTGAAGACAGCCCAACATTTTTATGGGGTTAGCAGAAAAATTTGAAAAAAAATTTTTTTTGCGTTTCTGGGCAAATTCAAAATTTTCAAACTCTACGTAAACCGCGAATATTGGTTGGAATGAATTCAAATTTGGTGTGCGTCGTTTTTTAAGGTAACCTGACGATTTAATCAAGTAGCCCGCAAGATTAAGGAAAAAATGTTATTTTTGAACCACCCTAATCAGCAGCTGTTTGTTTGTAATGCTTCGTTGTGGAAACTGCAATGTCTTATTCGACGAGTACAAAATTCCGAATCTTCGTCAGGTGCACGTGCGTACGTAGGCCTCCTGCTCGCCAAGCAGCAACGGTAAACTGCGTTTAACTAAGCACAGCCAAACATTAATACATAAGTTACTATTTGAAACTACAGGCAGAGTGGTGATCAATATCCTGCTGCGAGGTAGCGGCTTCTGTAGTGTATTGAAAACCTGATATACACCACGGGAGGTGTTCTTACAATCACACTACAATGTCCATCGCATGTCTGTTTACTATGTGTGGATACTTGTTACGCAATGACGAGCGGAGCTAATACTTCTGACGTAATAATGAGTCAGTGGCGTTTGAAAACATACGTTTGTGCTAACGCTAACGTGGTATATTATCTCATTCTTGTTCACGAATATTCAGTTTATGTCATAGTCCTTGTATAAACAAAAAGTAATCGTTCTTTCACAAACAAATCGATTAGATATGGGAAGCAGTCGATTACGATTACTTCGAATTTTTTTCGAATGTAATCGATTGCGATTACGATTACTTCAAAATGCTGTAATCGTCGTAATCGATTACGATTACTAATCGCGATTACCCCATGTCTGGTATATACATGATTCACAGCTGGAATCAAATATGCTTTTTGGTAGTGCATATACGTAGAGTAGGAAATCGAATGTAAACCCATCAAACGAAACATTTTCAGTGCTTTCGAAGGAGATGATCCACTGAACACGATAGCCCTGCTCATCGCAATGTTTCCGTCACTCTTGCCTTCCCTCAAGTACTGACTTTCCCACGTACGGTGATAGTTCATGACTTGTCAGGACACTTTTGATCAATTTTCATCAAGGTGCCATGGCATGCAACTTTAATGTCGGCTTCCATTTGGCACAAAGGGCAGCTTCAAAAAGATCAATGATCTTCTGTTTTTTAACCATCACAAATCCACTGGTGGTACATTCAATTTCTTCAGTTACATCGCTCATTTCTGATTCCTCGTCACTCTCAGCATCATACTCAGAGTCGGTATCACTCAAATTGTATTCACTTTCATTGCTATAATCCCCCACATTGGGGTAATGAATATAGCTACTACCAGCCTGACATGAAAAATCTTTCATCTCCATTATAGCATTCACACCCTTGCTCCTATATGAACTCAGCTTAACTTTATTTGTCTGAGTCACATCATCTAATAATATTCGTTGATTGGATTAGGCATCACCAGCAGAAGTACTCTCGCCCATAGATGATTCGATGATATCCATATCACACGGATCAGTTTCCTTGGCATCATGCTTGATGACTAATGCATCCGTTCTCGCCTCATGAAGCTTTGCCAATGATGTTGTGTCCCTCGATTTATTCAATACTTTATCATGAGTACGCAGAAAAAATTTAGTCGGAATAGCATCCTTTTTTAGCTGCACTTTACTGCATCGAAAACCAGCCTGCCTGTGAAGATCGTTCATAGGCACAAATCATTCCGGTTCAAAATGGTTGCAGCACAAAACACAACTTAAGAAGGAGGATGGTTTTTCTGGCGTTCCCAACCAATCTTCCCTCGTTCTCCTAACCGCATCAACCCATGCCTTGTGCTTTATAGGTTCAGACTCTTTCCTGGGGAACGCATGCAACGAAACCTTAGGTTCTGTGTAAGAGTCATTTGAGCACCCGTAAGCCACGCATCGTTTACCGTTTTTTCGTCTCCTCTTCGATAGGCTGCTATCTACTCTGTCCATATTCCTCGATACAAGCCAAAGTCGCTACTCACTTTACCAGAAATAAGGAACAAGACAACAGATCGCCAAATATGTACAACGATGAGTGAGCAACAGAAATAAAACTGCACACAATCTGACGTCATCACACGCTTGGGTCGGCCGACCCCAAGGAACGGGGTGCTCAACGGGAATCTATAGTTAATATTCCCGAGTCTCGACGCCGAGATTAGCACTTCGGCGCCAACTGCATCAACACAACTGAGCCCGGAGGAGCTGGTGTGAGTCCCGGCGAGTGAGCGTTTTTTGTTCTTGGTAAGAGGCGGAAACCCGGCCCAGTGCTCTGATTGTCTTACTCTAAGTGAAGAAATCCAACTGAGCACGGATAAACGGTAGGAGTATGTGGTAGCCCGTCGGTCGTCGCAATAATCAGTACACACCACACAAAAAGTAGCTTTTTGTTTGAAAACGGTTCGTGACCCCTGCTCCAGTAGACAGCTGGATTTGAAATGCGTACCTCTCCCCCTCAAGAAAAAACATGCATAGGCTATTTTATGGTAACAGGCATTTCGGAGCCGGTCATTACCGCGCCACGATCCCACAACACACCAAAAGACATATGCAGCTTCAGCCAACACGCAATTCCACGTGATGTGATACCAAATAAATACCTTGGCTGAAACTTAGAGTATTCGTCCATTGTCAATAGCTGCGCTGTGTGGGCATGACTAATAATAGTCCTGTCTTTCCAATCTGAGCCCACAATGCAAATGCCACCCGGCGCATTCACATAGGAATAAAGCCATGACAATTTGCGTGTGCGTCTCACGAAAGATATTCTTTTAGTCTGCTACGTTTGGGCGAGTACAATGTCTTTTAATTAATCAACAGACTGGAGGTCACGAATTAACAACATACAATAAAAGTAATTATAACAACATACCAGATGCTATAATTATGAATTACGTGCCCCAGCTCTACAGGTAAATCACACCCCAGGCTGAGAGCGGTTAAAAATGAATAGTAATCTAATGAAATGACCAAGATTATTGACGAGATTCAGTCTTGAAAATTGACCAACGGTTGGACTGGGGGACGAATAGCTGTTGGTTCTGATTCTAGCTACAACCCACGCTAACGTGTCAGGCTATATAAGCGGATGGTTATGGCGGCAGGTTCAAATGCTGAGTAACGAACTGTGAAATAACGATTGGCGCCCGTTTCAAGTAGTTATATGAGAATAAGATATAGTGAACATAAAAATTCTGCCTTCAACTTAATACGGATACTGCGAGCTGCTGTTACGAGAAACGGCTAAAGCACGGCTCGGTTATGATATATATCAGCAGCTGTTTATTTGTAATGCTTCGTTGTGGAAACTGCAATGTTTTATTCGACGAGTACAAAATTCCGAATTTTTGTCAGGTGTACGTGTACGTGCGTACGTAGGCCTACTGCTCGCCAAGCAGCAACGTTGAAACTGCGTTTAACTAAGCACAACCAAACATCATACATAAGTTACTATTTGAAACTATAGACAGAGTGGTGATCAATATCCTGCTGCGAGGTAGGGGCTTCCGTAGTCAGACATGGGTGATTACTTTATGAATGTAATCGATTGCGATTACGATTACTTCGGAATCACGCGATTACGATTACAGCAAAATCAAGAAGTAGTCGATTACGATTACTCACGATTACATTTGTTTTGCTTCTTAGGACTATATTCTTAAATGATATATTGGAAGACAATACAAGGATTGCGATGAAAAGGCTTAATGAGATATCAACTCTCTTCATACATCATGCGTCATTTGCTTATTACGTCATAATAAACCAATTGCCCAACTTTGTAGTGGATGATTTACCGCATCCAACAATTTGCATTATTGCCAGGTCTTTACCTGCCGCACCCCAAGTTCCTTAATAGGGTGCGGAGCGTGCTCGAAGGGGACTCAAAAGTATTTCGTAAAAGTATTTCGTAAACCAACATAAATTATAGAGTATTTTCGAGAATTTAATTAATTCTTGAAAATGTTCTTCGAGCTTTGCGATTCAAATGTCTCTAGTACAGGGGTCACCAACGCGGACCAAATGAGTTGCCCGCGGTCGCTGTAGCAGTGGTGGCTTTTGGGATGGGCGAGGTGGGCGGTCGCCCGGGCCCCCCTGGACGAAGGGCCCCCCTATTTGGATTATGCGCTTTTTTCAAGGATAATAACGAATAAACATGGAAATCCGCGTAAAGCAAGAATAGGATTTCGTACATATGTGTCAATCATCATCAAATCTCTACATTTGTCAGAAAAGTACCATATCCCGATAATCATCACGTCTCTGCATGCGGTAGAATTACTTAGTTTTGATGTAGTATATCCTTGCAGTCTTGCACACATGAAAAAATAGGCATTGCCGAATCCAACACCTGGCCAAACCTTGCCGTGGTGAAAGATAGATAATAATAATAATAATAATAACAGTTGCTAAAGGGGTGTCTGGGGGGCGAAGCCCCCCATAAGTTCCTGATAGATACTTATATGGGGCCCCTCGGTAAGTCTCGCCCAGCCCCCCTCCCCCCCCCCGTTCGTAGGGCCACCTCTGTGCTGTAGCAAATATCGAAATGAGAGATTTGAAAGTTGGATCTGGTTTCATATGAGCAGCAGTTGAACATGGGTCGGCCGACCCCAAGGAACATACGAAAGCAGTCGCTCGGGGCATTGCTTGTCTTCGCCCACGCGGCGGCTCAACGGGAATATATAGTTAATATTCCCGAGTTTCGTCGCGGAGATTGGCGCTTCGACGCGCACTGCAGCAACGCAACTGAGCCCGGAGGAGCTAGTGTGAGTCCCGGAGAGTGAGCGTCCCGGCCCAGTGCCCTGATTGTCTTACTCTAAGTGAAGAAATCCAACTGAACACGGATAAACGGCAGGAGTAAGTGGTAACCCGTCGGTCGTCGCAATAATCAGTACACACTACACAAGAAGTAGCTTTTTGTTTCAAAACGGTTGGTGACCCCTGCTCCAGTAGATAGCTGGGTTTGAAATGTATACATCTTTGGGATTTATTTTATGGGAAAAGGCATTTCGGAGCCGATCATTACCGCGCCACAATCCCACAACACACCAAAAGACATATGCAGTTTCGGCCAACACGCAACTCCACGGGATGAGATACCAAAAAAAAATTAGGGTATTCATCCATTGTCAATAGCCGCGCTAGGTGGGCGTGACTAATAACTCCTGTCCTTCCTATCTGGGCCCACCATGCAAATGTCACCCGGCGCATCCACAAAGGAATAAAGCCATGACAATTTTTGTGTGCGTCTCACAAAAGATATTCTTTTAGTCTGCTACGTTCGGGCGAGTAAAATATCTTTTGATTATACAACAGACTGGAGGTCGCGAATTAACAACATACAATAAAGGAATTATCACAACATATACCATATGCTGTGATTATGAATTACGTGCCCCAGCTCTATAGGTAAATCTGACACTCGGGGCTGAGAGAGTTTATATATGAATAGTAATATAATGCAATTACCAATATTATTGACGAAATTCAGTTTTGAAAATTGACCAACGGTTGGACAGGGGGACGAATTGCTGTTTTGGTTGAATTGCTGATTCTAGCTACAACCCACGCTTACATGTCAGGCTATGTAAGCGGATGGTTATGGCGGCAGGTCCAAATGCTAAGTAACGAACTGTGAAATAATGATTGACGCCCGTTTCAAGTAGTTATATGAGAATAAGATATAGTGAACCATGGCCTACTAAAAACACGGCCTTACAGTCTGCCTATTGACCTGAAAATTAAGAGGCCTAAAGTCTACTATCCAACCCTTACCAGCTGTGCACTCAATTGGTCAGAAAATGCGATATTGTCATAATGCTACCTGTCTTTGGTACTCTACTAACCCGCCGGTGCACAATGTATGTAAAAAATAGTATATTGCAGCAATATATAACGAAAAAATTAGGAACGAAATTTGTATAATCAATGAAAAATGGGTGGAGAAACTCTTGAATTAGAGCCTTAGGAAACAAATATCACAGCCTTACAGGACAATCACTTCTTTTGCCTTTGCCTCTCTTTAAATTGGCGAAATTCCCTTAGTGAGGAATTCGCAAATTTTTGCTGACTATTGTAAAAAATGTTCACAATTTTTTTGAACGCGACATTTGTACTATTTTCACTATGTGCATTACAACCAATTCGGGATTTACCTAACACAACTTTCAACACACATATTGCTGCACGGAGCAGAGGAACAGTGCCACGGTTAGATATGAGCTGATTAGCCGAATCTAGAACTGCGAAAGAATCAAATACAAAATGGGCCACCTTGAACGGCAGGTACAGTCAACCGTCCCCTAAGCCTATCCACCAAACTGAAATATTCATCATATTCCTCTTCGGTTTCATCAGTCGTGAGGGATAAGCTACACTCGGCGCAGTCCGTAGAATGACAGCATTACCAAGACTATTAGGGAAGTACCTCTGCTTGCTGTTTCCACATATGTATGCCTTTGAGGAAGCAATAGGTATCCGCCTTGAAGCAATAGGTATCCGCCTTATCTGGAAGGTATTTGGAGCAAGCTGCTATGGTTTTTTCATTAAAGATAGCCAGTGCCAGGTTGACGTTCTGCTTGTTGTGGCCAGGATGTAGTGCTTTTTTGTTAGCTTTGGAGTCATTCGCAAATTACACTCCAATTGCAATGCAATATAACCAGCAGGGCTAATTATGGATAGGCTATATCGCCACCTTTGATATATAATGATGGAAAGGAAAATCTCCTAGCATTCAGTAGATTGTTGCGAAGGTTCTGCACCAAATGAACGTTGTCATAAAATAGATAGATTTTTGTCTTGCAACTTCGATGACTGATGAACAACTCGGAGTTTGATCCTAACTGTGATGACAGTATATTGAAAGCACGAACGTTGGTGCTGTGGTTCTCAGAAGCAATACCTCTCGCATTAAATCCTAGATCCGAGATCAGACAGCTTCTGCGTTAGTGAGGCACATTAAACTTGTGTTTCTGGTTAAATTTGTACGACTAAAGGAAGCGATTTTTCAAGTCATTATCACTATAACGCCTTGGCAAATATTTCCGTCTTTATCAGCACCATAACATTGCACAATTTTTGCAGATACATTTCATCCACCATCACAATGACATCTTCAGAAATTTCCATGGCCTTTGAAAAATCAACAGTCCCTTTAGTCTTGTTCGCAAACAGCTCAAAGATGGCACAGGGAACATTTCCAAAAGTGTCTTGTACGCTTGGCAAGAAACAGAACGTAAAAGCAAGCAGTACCGGATCATAGTGCTAGATGATGCCAGAGTATTTCCAGCCTTGTGGTATCTTAGATTACGCAGCTCCTCTACTTCGGGATCCGGATCAGTTAGACTATCCAAATAGCTTGGGAAGTTTAGTAGCTCGCATTTCCTTTTGAGCAGAGTATTCTTGCTTGTGCGGAACCATGTTGGTAAAGGCACCTAGGTATCCCATTATGTTGCATCTGCACCCTCAATTGACGTCAATTTTCATGGCATTCTTGATTTTTGGAAAGCCTTCCAAACATAGCTCATAGTACATAACATGCTGATCCCCTGCTTGAGACTTTGGCAGATTTCACAGTAGTATATCCAAAAGTACACCCAACCACGCAGCACTCAAGAACCATCGCCCATTAACTACACTAGAAAATGAATATTAACAAATTAGCCTATATATCACTTTAAAATAGTATTCCGACACAGCGCCTTGCAACAATTAATTAAATTCTATAGAAACAGTTACAATGAACATGCCTTCGTCATCATAAATGTCTTAGAACCAAAGCTACCAGTTATACAATTCGACAAATAGACTACCGTATCCAAGACTATGTTTGCGAGAAAGCAGATTATGATACTACAATGGAGCCGTTCGAACACGACGTTCTTCGCGTCAACTTGAACCGCTGGCACTGTCGAGGAACCGTAACCTGATTGCCAACTAACCTATCAAATGATAATACTGACCCTTAGCTCGTGAATATACTCTAGACAGCGAAAGAAACAAGTGCGACGGACAGCAACACACGGCGCAACCCGCACAACTGCAAATGTCTTGACTTCTTTAACAACAACTACGACTGTATTCATCCGCACGAGTTTTTGCAGTGATATCAGTGGGTTATCCACCTGACTAGCAGCTCTTTTGGGACTAAAATGATTGTTTCCGTGTTAAAACGATATTCCATCATCTTAACACAATAAATTCTGGTCAGAATCCACTTGTGGTTTTGATTTGCGCGCTACTTACCATCTGCGTAGGTATAACCGTGAGATTTACACTGATTTAGAGCTGGCCTCTTAATTTTCAGGCCAATAGGCAGACTGTAAGGCCGTGTTTTTAGTAGGCCATGAGTGAACTTAAAAATTCTGCCTTCAACTTAATACATATACTGCCAGCTGCTGTTACGAGAAACGGCTGATCACGGCTCGGTTATGATAAATATCAGCAGCTGTTTATTTGTAATACTTCGTTGTGGAAACTGCAATGTTTTATTCTACGAGTACAAAATTCCGAATCTTCGTCAGTGCACGTGCGTACGTAGGTAGGCCTCCTGCTCGCCAAGCAGCAACGGTAAACTACGTTTAATCAAGCACAACCAAACATCAATACATGAGTTAGTATTTGAAACTATAGTCAGAGTGGTGATCCATATCCTGCTGAGAGGTAGGGGCTTCTGTAGTGTATTGATAACCTGATATACACCACGGGAGGTGTTCTTACAATCACACTACAATGTCCATCGCGCATGTCTGTTTACTATGTGTGGATACTTCTTACGCAATGATGAGCGGAGCTAATACTTCTGACGTAATAATGAGTCAGTGGCGTTTGAAAACAGACGTTTGTGCTATCGTTAACGTGGTATATTATCTCATTCTTGTTCACGAATATTCAGTTTATGTCATAGTCCTTGTAAAAACAAAAAGTAATCGTTCTTTCACAAAAAAATCGATTAGATATGGGAAGTAGTCGATTACGATTACTTCGGATTTTTTTCGAATGTAATCGATTGCGATTACGATTACTTCAAAATGCTGTAATCGCCGTAATCGATTACGATTACTAATCGCGATTACCCCATGTCTGGTGATGTGACATGCAGCCTCGATCTATATATTTAGCCCTTGATGGAACGTGTTAAATAGGTCGATGTATTTTTGTTCTGTGGCCTTTGCGCATGATTGAGTTCTCGATGTTCCCGGCCAACACGTTCATTATCATATCATTTTCTGAGTGTCCTGCTGAAGAAAAGTGAAGAAAAGTGCTCACCGACAGGCTTCGATCTGTTGCATTTAGAAATATCGTGTCGATGACCATCTATTCTCTTATGGAGTGGTTGACCAGTTTCTCCAACGTACCAGGCATTGCCACATCCATTTTGGCAACGAATTAAATATATCAAGTTATTGGACTTGCATGTGTAGTGGCCATTGGTCTTGTGCTTGGTTTGCCCTCTGCAAATCACGGTGCTGATATCCAAAATCGCACATGTCTTACACGATGCTTGTCCGCGAATTTCTACGCCGTTTTTTCTGTCTTGAACGAGGTAGCCTGCTGTTCACCAAGATGCTCCGCAAGTTTCGTGGCTGTCGGATGGCAAGGAGAGGCCTTTTTTGGAAATACCTTTTTACATTTTGGATCATTTTCCAATATCCATTGGTGTTTCCGTAAAATACTGCGGATCTTTTCTGCTCCAGGAAAATATGTAGTAACCAGAGGCACTCTGCGGTCTTTTTTGTCGTCGTCATTATTATTATTGGTAGGCCTACTGCAATTTAGAAGTTCTTCGCGTGGAACGTTGATGGCCTTGATGATTTGACTTTTTATCAGATGTTGATCATAGCCTGATTTTATTAGTTCATCCGTTAAAACTTGCAGATGATTATCCCTGTCATCTTTTTTTGAACAAATTCTATGTATTCGGAGAGCTTTGCTGTGATCACTCGTCCTTGATATTCCGCTATGTCTCGAATAAGAAACTACTTCTTGTGATGTCATGACTCTATATAAGTGTATGTAACACGTGTTAGAGAGTTAACCTTTATTATGATTGAGACTCTATACCAGTGGTTCTTAACCTTTTTTCCTCCAGCGCCCCCTTTCAAAAATTATCGTGCTCCAGCGCCCCCCAACCTCATATTGTAAGGAATGTAATAAAGACAATGAGTAAGAGGGAGGGCCGTAACAGCACTTCGTCAACCCCCTAAAAACGATTGCCTTGTGCACCCATAGCGTGATAAACCAAACTTTTGAGGGCTTCGCTCACAAGATCCCCGTAGCGTGATTTCGATGGTCAGCAAAGTTTGTGTGGCCTGGTCGCCCTAGGTACCAAAATTTGTATAATGCATGAATGAATAGGTGGTAGATACATATATAAGCCACTATAAAATTTGTATCCTCTCAGCCCACGAAATCAGATTTACCAGTAGCGCTGAGTGAGCTGTCGTATGGGAAAATAAAGGGCACGTAATAATATTCAAACATATTCGGGCGTGCCCGTAGGTACAATTAATTCGTTACCAGGGACGTAACAGCACTTCGTCAGCCCCCCGCCAAAAAAACGTTGGTCTTGGGGTGATAAACCAAACACTAGGGATGGTGTGAACCTCTGAAAGGTTCAGGTTCGTGTGAACGCGAACCTTTTTGAAAGGTTCTGTGTGAACGCGAACGTGAACCTCATGACGTCACGTGACGTCATATTGCTAATTCCAACCCTAAATTTCAGTGAAGTGATAGCCTATATTAATGTACACGATACCTAGCGACGCCTCGCGCCACGTAATGACACTATGCTGAAGTACATATTGACGTTTTAAACGTCGCCAAATGTATCAACTGGGGCAATCAACTGATATAATAATCCCATAAAGTAAACATCTTTCGTCCCTGTGCCTACAATTTCAACAAGGACTTGCAAGGGAATATAAGCTTACGCGGTAACGGTCCAGGCCAGACTGGACAATGTATTCGGAGTCTGAGTATTACGACGTTGATATTGAGCAGAGTGTAAAACGGCGGATTTCTATACTTGCTGCCGATATCACCCAATTAAAAAGTTGGAGCAGTAGCCAACACACCAATCGCACGGATTTTGTTTATATGATACAATAGACATATGAAGGCAACATTGATCCCGTACACCTATTAGATTTTTTACATCAGACAACGATATCAATTCAGTTGATTGATTGACAAAGCATCATTCGCTGACTACAGCTGACTACTACTGATTTTTTATGCTGCCAGCGCCATGCATAGAGTGACCAACAGTTGAAATGCAATAAATTTCAATCAAATACGTTATAATGAAGTGTAAATTGTAATATAAGAAAAAAGGTTCACAGTGCAGAACCTTCCAAGGTTCGTTTGTGAACGTGAACCTCTAAATATCCGAGGTTCACACACAGAACACGAACGTGAACCTCACGTTCACACCATCCCTACCAAACACCCAAACTTCCGGGGGACTTCGCCCCCAGACCCCCATTCTGCTATCCGCTATTTGCTGATACTAGTCATCTACATTGGGTGTCCACTGTCCATTTACTGAGCCAGCTATGCTCATGGAGGCGCGAAGCGCGAAAAGTTTCAATAATTAATGATTGAATTGGTCAATATAATCGGGAATTGCATGTATATTGATATCAATTTTTATGCTCTCTCTTCTCACGTAAACAGATTTACCGGTAGAGCTGAGTTATGTTGATTGAAAAGGTAGGACACCTCAATAATAATTATACATCTTCGGGCGGATACCCGTTGGCAGGAACGAAACGGCACTTCGCCAGGCCCGCCGAAAAAAGCTTGGGTCTTGGGCTTCCATAGGGTGATAAACCGACCGCCCCCATCACGTTGTTCGCTTTTGCCATGAAATCAGCTGTACTGTTTAGCGAGCCAAGTGCAAAGCGCGAAAACTTAATTCATGATTAAATCGGTCAGTAAGATCGGGAATTGCATATATATTGCTATCGATTCCTTGTCCTCTCTGCTCACGTTACCAGATTTACCGGTAGAGCTGAGTGAGGTGCAATGTTTGCTCTAAGCTGCGCACGTGCGCAGTGCTGACACGGTCTCTGCGCACAGTAAATCTACGTTGCGCACAACAAAGCCGATTTTATGACCTTTTTTTAGTCGTTACGCACTGTTGTCCAACGGTCTGCGCAGTGAGTTGTTGAGTGTGCGCAGACTCATCAAAACGTAGAGCGAACATTGTGAGGTGTCTTCGAAACTGTAGGGCCCGTTACTAATAATTAAACATATTTGTGCGGGCGAACCCGTTGGTATGACTTCGTTGCATGATGTTATTTCGTGACCTCCTGTCTGCTATGTATCAAAAAATATAGAATCGCCCAACAGGTATATCTAGTTTTAGATATCCCTGTCGCCCAATCGTACTAAACTAAAAGACGCACACGATTTCAAATTGGTATTTCTTCACTGGCATATAATTTATCCCCGCCAGATGAGATTCCTCTTCTGGGTTCAGATTGCCAAGACAGGAACATTCGGTCAGTGTTGGGATGACTCGAGTCATGACTTGACTCGAGTCACTTTTTCGTATGACTTGACTTGACTCGAGTCACTTTGCAAAAATGACTTGACTTGACTTGACTCGGCGCTTCAAAAATGCGGATTGACTCGTGACTCGGACCAAAATTTACGAGTCAATTTCAAGTCATCAAGTAAACGGTATCAATCAAATCAGTGTATTTTGTGCATATGTTCGTATTGTTCGCGAGACGACTGTGTCACTTGTGAGGGTAACCAGGCATTCACTGAATGTACGTTTGAATGATCGTCCATTATTGCATCACAAATATATTGACCACAGACGAAATGATCACAGGTTACGTTGTCGTAGTAGTAGTAGTAGAATAATAATAATAATAATACAATAGCCATTAACGTATCGATGTTTCTTGGACGGCTCAGTGCTAACATTGCGCAGTGATCACCTTTACCAACCCTCCTGAATGATTCAAATCCATATCAATTTGTTACAGCTTATCGAGGCTTCGTATTCGATCCTATAGGCTGATATTATAACAGACTGTAGCTTAGCTATACAGTTAGTCGCGTATTTTATTTGCGGTTCTACGTGTGTGTGATAGACGCCTTCTTGCATGCATATTAAACTTTATATTAGTTATTTGATGCAGGATAAATGGCTAATTATTCTGTCTTTCACACAGCTAGCAAAATGTAATGACTTTGAATCGTCACTGATACTTCGAAAATTCAATTTGACTTGAATTGTGACTTGACTCGTGACTCGACTTGACTTGACTCGACTTGACTCGAGTCACATCCAAAAAAGGAGTGACCTGACTTGACTCGAGTCACCTTTGAAAATCGATTGACTTGACTTGACTCGAGTCAAAATGTGCAATGACTCGAGATGACTCGTGACTCGAAGGTAATGACTTGATCCCAACACTGCATTCAGTGCCAGTCATGTAGGCACCCATGGACAATTAAACCTATATGTCTTTTGTAGGCTATATATATAACGAATTTTTCGGTGTTAATTTGCTCTGAATACTCATTAAGGATATGTCCAACCACCACATCATCTACTGCGAAGCCTTTTTTCTCCAGCGCCCCCCACACCGCCCCCATGAGCCCAGCGCCCCCCATTTTGCTCCCTGAGCGTTTCCGCCCCCTTCAAAATCGCCAGCGCCCCTCGGGGGCGCTGGAGGCAAGGTTAAGAACCACTGCTCTATACGCTACTACTGCATCAACGTCGAATAAACCATTGTATTGAGTATATATCTGTTTCGAAGAACTACGCCCACGGAACAGCTTCTCGAGTTAAGTATTCAAGTATAGCCGAAATCCCAAGATATTTGGTTAGCTACGCTTCTAATACAGATCACCAGAGACAATAAGCTCTAATTCCTGCATGGTGCCTCGAGTGAGGTCCGACGATCCGACTACTGTCGACCCCTGGGCCTTTGTAGATTTCGTGTACTGACTGTTACCTCGGACGCTGATTATAGCGCGTGCGACTGATTGATTGCTCGGTAACTAGTTGGAATCGTGTTGTTTGATAGTCGTGAATATTGGGACTCAGAGCTCGTGTGACCCGTGGAGAGAGAGGTCGTTGTTGCGTTGCAGTTGTGCCATGTTCTGTTTTTGCATCTTTTAAATATAGCCTACTTCTCACAGGCTAACGCGGCCCATCATCAAGAATGGCCAGTTTCAAGGTGACGGATGTGTTGACGCGGTATGATGGGGCGGGTGATATCGCAACATGGCTAAAGCAGGCGAAACTGGCAAAAGCTTTGCTAAAACTTGAGGATTTGGCTGTAGTAATCCCGATGTTTCTCGACGGTGATGCATTTGCCGTGTACGACCACTCGACCAGTTACCGGAGACTGAGAAGAAGGACGAAAATCGTATCGAAGAGGCTCTGTTGCGTGCCTTCGCCTGCGATCAGTTTTCGGCGTATGAGGAATTCAAGATGAGGGTGTTGAATGAAGGAGAGTCGGTCGACGTTTTCATTGCCGACTTGAAACGATTGGCAAAGTTGGCGGGCATCGGGGAAAACGAAGACGAACAGCTGTTGAAATTATCTTTTGTCGTGGGGTTGCCAAAACGTGTGTCTGCTCAGATAAGGGCGACACCAAAGGTGGAGCAGTTAAAATTGACGGAGTTGCTATCGATAGCACGTGCCCTCGTTACCGATCATGGATTAGATGGTGCCGAGATGAGCGCCGTTGCCAATTCTTATGGTAAAGAAAGAAGAGTGCGGTGTTTTCTGTGTGGTGGACCTCATTTAAGAATATTCTGCAAATCAATTGTGTGTTTTCGTTGCAAAGAAAGCGGCCACATTGCTCGATACTGCCAAAAGGTTGACCGACGACAGGGAAACGAGGGTGGGGAGCTGTGTGCGCCAGCAACGTCCCCATCAGATGGAATGGCGCATTGATTTCTAGGATGTCCATTATAGCGTGCGGTCGAAGTATTATGGCACTTTTTGATACCGGGTGTACTCAATCCTTGGTAAACCTGAGTTTAGTGAAAGGTCGGAAAATTTTCAGATCCTACAAGGTGGTGTTGTCGGCTGATGGTGCGAGAATGAAAACAGAATCAAATCGCCTTCCCGTTCAAAATTGTGTCGCGCCGCCAGTAAATGATAGCTCAGCTTCTGTGAGACAATATATGACTGACGCGCAAAGGCAAATGACTTTGGTTGTTGACAAAATGAAGCGCATTACATACTACATGTACTACTTATTACATACTATCATACTGGAACTGTTGACCTTTGCCGAGCGTGCCGACGCTGATTTTTCTGAGAGGTATACATATAGGAAGTGTCTACTCGTCCGGTACCGGACGAATAAAGTTCCTCAGGCTATTCGTCCGGCGTAAGCATGCCGCAACTGCAGAATGGGTACCGGGATTTCCGGAACTGTGGGCCGTAACTGCGGCATGGATTCCGAGAGTAAGTTCGCCTCTTACGAAGACTTAAAAAGTGCTTTGGAGAAATACCAGAAAGAAAATTACGTCCAGCTCTACAAGAGAGATTCACGTACGCTCGATGCAGTAAGAAAGCGAATCACTCGGCGAAATTTCAATGATGCGCTCAAGTATGGCCAGATATCTTTTCACTGCATCCACGGCGGCCGCAGATTTCAGAGCTTATCTAAGGGTCTACGACCTAACCAAGGGTAAGTAAGCGTTACGTATGATACGGAATTTCCACCGGGTCCACAACCACATGAACATCAAGAAGCAATGTTCCCCATGAGCATTTTGTAGTCTTGGTATCGTGAAATTAGGGTTGGATTAGCCTCAGCCTAAACCCCAACCCATTCCTATGACACCCCACCACCTCATCTTACGACACCCTAATCCTAACCCCACGCGTGCCGACACCCCAATCCCTAACCCCACACATGCAACCGCAAACCCTATCCTAACCCCGCACATGCAACTGCAACCCCACCACCTCACCCCACACATGCAACTGCAACCCCACCACCTCATCTTACGACACCCTAATCCTAACCCCACGCGTGCCGACACCCCAATCCCTAACCCCACACATGCAACCGCAACCCCTATCCTAACCCCACACATGCAACTGCAACCCCACCACCTCACCCCACACATGCAACTGCAACCCCACCACCTCATCTTACGACACCCTAATCCTAACCCCACACATGCAACCTCATCTTACGACACCCTAATCCTAACCCACGCGTGCCGACACCCCAATCCTAACCCCACACATGCAACGTCTATTGTGCACTCATTAACACTTGATATTTATTTCTGTATCCTCTCCGTTTCTGGTAGGTTGTGCTGATTCGAACAAAGATGGATCTCATGCCTCTACGAAGGAAAAGACAGTGGTGATTGTTGAGACGTCAGGTTAGTTAGCATTTTACTTAAAATGGTATTCTAGTCTATTAGTTGCAGACAACACTACATCACCAAGTAATGTAGGCCTATCAGTCATTCATTCAATCAATCAACCATACATACACTATTCACAAGCAACATCCCAGGTTAATTAAGCTACCAGACATCATGTTTTTAGGACTGCTTTCGCGGAAATATCAGTATCAATAAACTCCGATATTTGTTGCAATTTCATTACAATAAAGAAATTATCTTAAATCACAGACCAGGTCACTATACTCACTGGATTTAGATGTATGTTGCAATTTCATGATGTTTGCATGTTTGTTTACCTTCAGATTGCGCTATAGCAGTGTCCGAAGTCTTTGATGCAGAAAATAGCACCCCAGCAGTGTCCGTAGACTGTAGCAAAATCACCATGACACCAGACAAGTTCACGGGTTGGTGTCAAATTAATCCAAACTTTATCTTGCTACACTATAGTAAAACTGATCTTGCTGTTTCAGATCTTTCCAACATTCATCTGCCATCAAAACTGAAAAAAAGAGGACGCCCAAAAGGCTTGGAACAAACTGTGGTTGGCCTTCCGAAGAAGAAGAAATGTGACACTCCAGTTCCATTTAAAAAAAATACATACTAAAGACAGAGACCGATGTAAGTTTCTTTCATGCAGAACTTCAGCAACTTTCACTTCTGCCTCATTCACAGTGATGCTGTCATGGTTTGTATCACCATCTGACACTAATGAAGCAGTGTATGGAAAGAAATTGGGCAGTAAGTCTGTCACGTCCGACACTCGTCTCATCCCCAACAGCTGCCTTGATGAGACTGTGAATATACTCCACATGAAGAATTACTTCGCATATGATGGATGGGCTGCTGTGATGAAGGCATTCCAAAGTAAATATAGTCAGAAGGACTGGTAGTGTGGAGTATGCGACCTTCAACTTACAAAGAGCAATTCAATTCGCTGTGACTCCTGTCTCAACCGGGATCATCTCCTATGTGCTGGACTAAACACTTACCCTAAACAAAACAAATGGTTCTGTGGCCGCTGCAAAAAATAATAGATGCCTCTGTTAGAAAAATATGTAGCGGCAACTTTGACATTGAAAGTACTTCAATGTTGGTTTTCATGATTGATGTTCCCAGTGAAAACACGCTATCAATGCTTAAATATCTTGGAAGCAGCAAATTGTATGCACAGCATTTACTGTCACTTGCAATATGGAATGTGCGGAAATGCCAGCATGCATACCAGATTAACACCCAATGATCATATAAACATTGAAAGTTATACACAAATATTTTTCGAACAGTTTGTCGTATGTGTTCGATGACTTTTTCATACCTGCTTAATTTGTTCACTCCCTTAATACAAGACCCTCGTCGAAGGGAAATATCTACTTGGGCCCATTTAAAAGTTACCTAACCAAGAGATCTATCGACTGACCTATCATTTTGAATGGATTACCATCTGTGAATTGCTGTATGGCAGATTATAAAAAAATACCTCATTACCTCTTGTCGCCGTAATAACACTTTTGCCATACCTAATTACCTCTGATAGTCCTATTAACACTCTTGACCAGTGGTTCCCAAACTTTTTCGGTGTTAGGGCCAAATTTAGAATTTCAGAGTACGGTCGGGGCCGCACGAATACTACGGCTGTGAAACGGACCCAAACAGTCATCATGGCTATTTCGGAGTAGTTTTATTGCCCTGGCGAGATTTCAAAACTGTACACTGTTTACGGCTACTTATCTGCTGCATTGGGTGTCCGTTGAGTGAAACAGCTGTTCGCGCCTAAACGCGCGAAGCGCGAGAAATTTATTTAGTTTCATGACTGAATCGGTCAATATGATCGGGAATTGCATGTATTGCTATCAATTTTCATCCCGTCTCTGCTCACGTAATCTGATTTACCGGTAGAGCTGAGTGAGGTGTGTTTGAAAAGGTATAGGCCCCCTCAATAGTAATTAAACATCTCCGGGGGTATATACCCGTTGGCAGGAACGTAACAGCACTTCTTCAGGACCCCGGGGTCCCATATGGTGATAAACTGACCCCGCATCACGCTGTTCGCTTTTGCCACGAAATTAAAGTTGTACTGTTTAGTGAGACAGCGCGACGTGCGAATGTTTCGATAATTCATGATAAAATTGGTGAATAAGATCGGGAATTGCATGGTTGTCCTCTCTGCCCACGTAATCAGATTTACCGGTAGAGCTGAGTGAGAGGTGTCTTTGAAACTGCAGACCCCGTTAAATTAAACATCTTCGGGCGGGCGGACCCCTAGGTATGACTTCTTTACATGATGTTATTTCGTGACCTCCTCCTGTCTGCTGTATCAAAAAATGTACAATTGCCCAAACCTACTAAACTGAAAGATCACACGATTTCAGATTGGTATTTCTTCACTGGCATATAATTTTCTTTCTTGCGGGATGGTATTTGTCTTGTGAGGTTCAGATTGCCATAACAAAAACATTCGGCGCCAGTCATTTAGGCGCGTATATGGACAATTAAACCTATATGTATTTTGTAGATATAACGAAGTTTTTGGTATTTCGAAGTTTTTGGTCAGCATAAAAGCAGTCCTTTACGGCCAAGGCTTTCTCGCTGCCGATCGTTCTGACACACTTCTTGGAGTCACATGTTACATGGCCTAAAACTTTATATGTCTTGGTGCGTTGTGGTGCGGTCATGGCCAACGCTGATATGCCCATTTCTATAAATCTTGCGTATTTTTCTTGGGGAAAAGTACCCAATAATCAAGATATGTGGCGAACTGAAATCGCGCATAGCGCGAAAAATGTTTGAAAAAGTTGCATAAATTTTCCAAAAATACTCTATAATTTATGCTAATTCACGAAATAATTTTGGGCCCCTTTCGAGCTCGGCCCCCCTCAATTGGGAGGTTTAGGGTGCGGCAGTTACGGCCCTGACTATATAGGACTACCAATTATGCTGCTTTTAGCCGGTTAAGCAGTATGCAACTCGTCGTATTCAACCGTGAGTCACGTGTTGCACATCTAGTCATCATAGGGTTACCATACGTCCTCTTTTAAGATGATTTGTCCTCTTTTTCGATTTTTTTTAAAGTGTCCTGGGAGGACGACCAAATATGTCTTCTTTTTTGAGGATTTTGGTTAGATATATGGCCCAATTCGACTGATATACATTAAGTCAGCACTGTAGGAGCGCTACAGTGGCTATTTCGGGAGCTGGATCGGAAAGTTGACTTTTTTTCAGTCAACCACCTGTTAGTGTGAACGGAAAACTGTATTTTCCGGGAGTTGAGCCTCTTTTTCTATTTTAGTCAAGCGATCACGAAGTGGGAAAAATTTATTATTTTTTTGGGATTTCCTCCGATTTTGAAAGTTATCAATACCTATTTATATCTATAGCTACTGCTCGTTCAACTGGAAAGTTAGGGCACATTGCATTGAAACAGCAGTGACGTAACGTTAGCAGTCTATACTCACAACTTTCCTGCAATTCTATAATCAAAAACTACAGAGGCCAAGCCAAACAAGAGTATTTTATAAATATAAATTTTATTTTTTGTCATAAATCGATTTCTTAATATATTTTGAGGGCCGCAAGAAGGCTATCTGGGGGCCGCACTTGGGAATCACTGCTCTTGACCTACCTGATTACCTCTGATAGTCGTATTAACGCTGTTGCCCTACTTTGCCCAGACATTGCTTCATTCATTTATTTGCTATCATTTAATTTTTCTTCATCTTTTCAGCTACAATTCGTTACAGACGGATGATGCAGAGACAATGTAGGCATATACTTGTTTCATGCGGGTTTTATCAGACCACTTGACTTCCAAGGCTGTATCGATCTCTCCTATCCGACATCAAATACTGTGCATGCACATGTTTTCTGTATGATCATTGCTGCTGTTTATTTGTTCTGTATTTCTGTTGTATGAAAATAAAGACGCACAGTCTCTCTCAGTTGGTATTCCAATCATTACTGCGCAACAACATCAAGTATGAGTACTCGTAGTACAGCACGTAGTACAGCAGAGGTGACAATTCCGTCTTAGCTGTGCAAGTTCACGTACAATTGGTTAGGTCAATGACGCTTGCATGAGTTCAGAAATAGGTGGAGGCAGCAATAATTTCAGCGAATCGTTCGTGTTCTGACTGCATCCGGTTATTTAACGATAGCACTTTGGAACTCTTCGTATGGCGCATACACTCCCTCGGAGCTCCAATTATGAGCTTACAAATCAGTATCCTACTTGTTCTTACTTCATTAAGCGTAGGTAAACATCTCTTGTAAAGGTAAAGGTGGGCGTCAAGTTCTGGTACTTTCACGACAGCAATTTGCAATTATTAGTATGGCGTAAACTTTCCCTCGTAGCTATAATTATGAGCATACAAATCAGTAACAGTAACCATTCAAATCAGTAACCAGAAATGCGAATAAATAATGTACAAAACCGAAGCCTGTCAAAAACACATACAGTCTCCATAGTAACGGGCCTACGTCACACGGTGCCGGACGAATAGCCTGAGAAAATTATTCGTCCGGTACCGGACGAGTAGCCACTGCCATAAATATATGAGCGCATTACATTCGATACGCGTTAAACGTGTCTCTAATCTATGATTTCCAACCAAAATATTACGCTAAGATATGGTCGAATGTAAATTAGGTCTTAGTTAACTTTTGCTTGAATTCGTTAATATGGGATTCATCTTGTGCACATATCAAATTAACTTATCCCACAATCGTTGAATTCGTCTAGCACTATACCTTATTATGGGATCACCTCGTGCTAATAATGGTTATATGTCCCACATTACTGAGAAATTATCACCGATTTTGTGCAATTGTATATGGAATTGAGATGCGGGAAATCGGGGACTGGTCATTCGTTTGACCCGGGTGTGTGTATACGGGGTGAAGTTAAGAGGTAAACGCTTCCTAGTCCGAACAAACATGCAGATTGGACGGACGAAGGTCTTAAGGCGGGCCTCTTAGCGATCATTCCAATTTCCACACGATAGAACCTTTGACCGGTACCGCAGTCTCGTGTCGGATTTATATGCATTGATTGTAATGTCGATCAGCATCTCATTTACGCCTACAACACATTTTTATCAACCTTCATAGCTTAATGGCCTCCGCTAAGTTACGGTGTTATCGGTGACTTTAAATATTATCAACATTACGGCCGTGATGTTATTATCTCAGCTCTGTATATAGACCTATTGTAAAATTCGCTATTTAATATGTCATATCTTGTTCAGTCGAATAATAACTGAACAGCGTACATTGGTTTGGATTCATAGATATCGGACACGTGAATATTACGAAATAGACTAGTTACGGAAATCGTTTTTTTTTTTCAATTCGTGAACGGATACCTTATCACATAACGCGTATGTGAATTTCAGCTTTCGATATTAATACGGCACGCGCTATATCGCCATAAATCATCATTCGGTTCCACCATTATTTGTCTGACCGGATTATGCTAAATTTCCCGAATATCGTAATGACGCATCTTTCATTCCCATTCTGTAACTCCACATTGAGTAATGGTATTCTGACGGCATTTCAAAACGCGATTTCATGGAGATTTCAGCTTTCATATATTTACGGACATATAACAGCCCTCCCACTCCTCTGTATATGATAGCACCACGCAGTGATCTATGTGAGTTTGACTGATATTTTCATTTCTAACTGACTAAGTGCTTAATTTGTTTCGATCACGCCAGGCCGCTTGCGCACGTGGCGTCTATTCCGCCACTCATGAACGCTATCTAGTTTTTCTTGTTGGCCTGACGTAATAGGGCATGACTCCCTGTTTGAATTTTTTTTCTACATTTTTGCTATACATGTTACACGTTAATGTATAAGCTTGCAAGTTGAAATATGAGACGACTTCGGGACTATTTTTAATTACCGAGGCCGTGCTTTGTAGCATGACGTAGCTTTAATATCTTTATTTTATCAATATTTTCATTATTCAGCTATATTTCATCCATAACTTACTAACGCTACCCTACTTTTATGAGTCACGGCATCGCGTGCTTACACACCCATCAAAATTCAGATTTCGGTCTAAATTTGAACAAACAACCATTGAACTGGCTTATAATGTATCTTTCAAGTTTGAGACATTTTTACGTACTTTAACAGTCTTATGATGACTCGATTAACAATTATTATCAATTTTGTACAACGCCATAACGCGCTGCTTTATCGTTTCTGGCGCGTTGATTGACTTGTGATGAGTTGTTTGGAATTCGCTTTACAAAACTCAGCAATACCTATCAATCGCACATCCGCTGTCAAGATTACGCAAACAATGATCCCTGATACACCGAGAATTTATTACTTCAATAGCAATTTAGCAGACATGTTTGGCTTACACTAAGGAGTTCGTTTCTTAGCAGACTTCCTGTCCAATTCGCATTTACGTTCACCACGTGGAAATTTTTTCTGCAGTCCCCCTTGCTTTCAACGCTTACTGAATCGCAATTTAGCAGACGCAATATCACCACGTGCTCGGGGTTTCAAATTCAAATAAAATAAAATGTTTCATTACGTAACGCCCCTAACTTCCGCAATACCGCTTCTTTGTTCAGAGATGCCGCGGCAATTGCATAATCGGCAGATACCATCATTAGGGTTCGTCATTGTTTCGTTAATACGATTATGCTAAGTAGCCAGCCGCCACTTAACTGATCATAGGAGAAATACCGGGTTTTATGACCGGCAATGATCTCTCACAAGATGAAAGCATGCTTTAGTATGACGCTGCTTTCTTCGCAAATGGCTATGCATTAATTTCACATTAGATGGGGATTTTCACCGACTTCGAGCGAGGCTTAAACACATTACCGCCTCTGTCGCATATCATCCTTATCGTATGAGATTTGACTGACAGTTTCGTTACTCATCGGAATTTTTTTTACGTGGTCCTCGATTACGCGGACTTTTCCCGTCACCCCTAATCGCCGTCTAGTTGTTGGCAGACTTCCTGTTTTTTTTTCAATTCCCCTCGCCACGTGCGCGCGCGCGGCTTCCCGCATTTTTATTCGTAACTTCCAGTGATTGATGTCACGGTGATTAACCCTTGGCTTGCATCGCTGTAGGAACAGCGTGCCTTAGTATTTCTTTAATTATTTCTGATATTGTTGATGCCTTGCTAAATTCGGTGCCTTCTCAGACTGGTTACTTATTGATAGGCTTTGTGTTTTATTTCATGCTTGTATTGTTATTTTGTGCTAGTTCTAATCGTGCTAGTATATACCCTTTCATCGTCATGCTGTCGTGAGGTTTTTACAGAATTGACGAATTATACGTGTCCGTCGTCCATGCTTTCGCGTTCCGGCGTACCAAGCTTCTTCTCATGTGTGTGAATTCATCGAAACGATTTTGACAAACTCACAAACAACGATCTGGCAATATACTTCGGGACGATTATGAAACCATGTGCCGTCACACACCAACAGTTCGCCGCTATTCCACCGACGAAACGACAACGATATACCGCGAATTATCGATTAACCGACCGACGATATCCCAATTCTGCGATCATTGGAAGACCCGACAGCGCCTACCGCCAACACGCGTACGTAGTGTAACAGAAGGCTCGTTGCCGAACTCAGGGGCTCCATGTAACAGAAGGCTCGTGGTGCCTGAAGCTAATGCGTAGCTGATGGCGACTTGCTATCCTGTCGTTGTGAGTATTCTTAGCCGGGCAGATGCACTCGTTACAGATATATTTCGGAGAAGCGTACGTCGATGTTGCGTAGATGAATCTCAAGTCTCAAGGGGAGACATGAGAGAAAACGTGGGTTTATATACCCGAAAATGCGTAACAATGAATGCGATTGTAATGCGTTAGCCAATGAGAACGGGTTGGTAAAGTTCTAGTGACAGGAAAAAGGCAGTACTCTAGCTAGGACTATGTTTGGCGTAACAATGCCTACGGAGCTTGCGCAATCTAGAAGAGATAGTAGCGTTCTAATGGTTGACATGATATAGTGAAATCCTAATACACGCAAAGTATATTTCCTTCATAACGGATGCCTGGCGTTAGCTAGGGACATTGGGTTAAAAGGACCAGCGGTTCGCTACACCGACCCCCCTTTGAGAGGGAGCGGAACTAGGTGACGTGGAAGAGTCAAATTAATGAATTACCGTTGTCGGTATCCGCCCTGAAGGAAGATAGCGAGTGCGTGGGTTTAAAGCTAACAACAAAAGCAAAAACATGCAGTTATGAATGATTGATGGACCGAGTGATTTTTATATTATAAATCACCCACGCTGTGTGTGGGGGCAAGGTTCTTACAGAGACACTATATTGAGTGTCATGAGTAAATCACCCACGCAGGGGTTGCAATACGATAGTAAATTCGATCGCGCCGCGCGTGGGGGCAAAGTTCTCAAAATATCACCATATTTGGTGCAGTCAATGAGGGAATACGATACCCTCGACGGTACGTGCTGGGATGCCGGAATTAATACGCTCGTGGAGCGCCACTACCAAGCCACAGGCGTGGTGGTGTGGTAAATGAGTGCTGCGGATGACCGAAGAAACCCGGTGTGAATCTCGGACCGTGGTATCAAACCGTGGCGATTCGCGCGAAGGAATGCAGATGAGGCACTGGACGTGTTGCCCGATGTCGTGCGATTGCATTCGTAAAAGATGCGATGCTTGCAGTGTTGATTCGTGACGTGTCGGTTGCGTTCGACGTCGACGTTGGTTATGCAGTTGGTTGTTGGATAGTTGCATCTTGAGCCGTGAACTGTGTGTCGTTCGGCTGTGGAGCGCGAGATTTTATCAGCGGAGTTGTGGTCATCCATTACGCCGCAAGAGTGGCAGTCAGAATTGACTGATCGCAGTTCAATGTCTCGGTGGCCAGAGCATCCGGATTCATCCTCAACACAGCAGCGTACCGTCGTCCAGGTGGGTATAAATTGCGCGGGCAGGCTGAAAATAAGCTAGGCGCCAGCATAACATGATACAAACAATTACTAAGCCTAGACGATAAGTACAGAATATACTGGAAGCAAAATAATGCAATTTCCATGAGCTACTAACTACAAACCAGGCGGGAAGGTATGTATTCAACGGTAGGGAAGACTGTCCTGATGGAGGACAGGAGGCTGCAGCCTGTCGGTTCACCTATGATTCGGAAGGATCGATGAGCTAACTAATGTAAGTTGAATGGTGCAAGGTGATAAATATCGTCATGCGCGCGGTGTTTATCGCTAAGAATGAATGATGCAAATGACCCGAATGGCGGTTCGAATTAGTGCGTGCTATCGTAGCTGTGGTAGTCCATGCCATAATGATGCATGTATTTTTAAAGGTATAGCGCTATGCCGACCGATATCGTGAAGAAGCGGCCACTGTATGTATAATGTGTATACGCAGTGTTGTAAAGGTGTCGTGAGCCAAGTTCAAGCGTATGAACAGACGGAGCTCGAAAGACAGTCCTTGTACTCAGGCAGCGCTAGTTACCCGACCAGGTTACGTCAAGTTAGCACTAAATGATACACCAATGCTGTTGCTGTTAAGCACGTGATTATAACCCTGAAATGAAGGATGAATCGCGCTGTGCAAAAATGGAGTCAGGGTATTGGTATACTGTGGAAGGTGCCGTGTTACATAACATAACGGGCTGATTTCCATGAAACAGTTTGGTTAGGCTTGCGATGTTTAGGAGTGTATGAGAAAATACTGGCAAGTGAGGTCTGCCATGTCTTGATTAACGAAAACAACAGCTCGCAAGATCGGGGCGCGTGATTGAAAACCCATACCGCGTGTGCTAGAGGGAGAAGCTAAAACAACTTTCAAGGATGTAACAATTATACATGAATAGTACCGTAGTTGAATAAAGCAACAAAACCACGTGGTCACGGCGTGGCCGTGCATGGGAGTCTGCGGTAGCTTAGATACGGAAATTAACGTGAAGCATCCCCGTGGAGAATGCATAAAATTGCATAATGAGGGATTGTTGAGGAAATCGGCGCCTCATAACTAGGAAGGAAATGCTGAAACCGAAAGGGCGCAGGTCCTCGTATGCGGAGTTGTGGCAACTGGTTTGTCGTTAAAGGCCATGGAAAGTACTTTAAATCATGCACATTGAACATGCACTGGCATACACTGTTTATAAGATAGCATGGCATACGATCGAAAATATGAGTGGCGAATACCGGTTGTAATATAAGTTATTCTAAAATGGTGCTGTGGCGCTCTAGCTTGTTTTCACTATGCCAAATATATGAACAGGTTACCGGTGTATGATGATCCCGTGGCTCCTGGGTGTGATGGCGAACGTACTGACTCTTTATCATCCGAAGTTGTTGTGAGTTTGCCGAACTCAAGGTACCATGTGTTTGATGGCTCTTGAATGTCCTACCGTACGATCTGCTGGCTACCGAACGCGGGGTACCATGTAACAGAAGGCTCGTTACCGAACTCAGGGGCTCCATGTAACAGAAGGCTCTTGGTGCCTGAAGCTAATGCGTAGCTGATGGCGACTTGCTATCCTGTCGTTGTGAGTATTCTTAGCCGGGCAGATGCACTCGTTACAGATATATTTCGGAGAAGCGTACGTCGATGTTGCGAAGATGAATCTCAAGTCTCAAGGGGAGACATGAGAGAAAACGTGGGTTTGTATACCCGAAAATGCGTAACAATGAATGCGATTGTAATGCGTTAGCCAATGAGAACGGGTTGGTAAAGTTCTAGTGACAGGAAAAAGGCAGTACTCTAGCTAGGACTATTGGCAGGCCGTGTTATTTTTGGCATATGCCAAAACTGCCAAAAATAACTTATTTTTGGCATTTTTCGATTTTTATTTTTGGCAGTTTTGGCATCGTCCTCTAAATAGATAGTTTCAGCCTCGAATTAGTCACAAAAACACTTTATTTGGGCTAGTTTGTCAAAAGACACCACAAAATGTGCAGCATCCACGTATAATCAGTGCCAACAAACAATAAGAAGAAGAAAAACCTAACGATATCAAACGAAACCACAAAATATGCAGTATCCATCGGAATCGGTGCCAATAAGCAAAAAAAAAGAAAAGCCTAACAATCACGCTCAACAGCTGATTGTTACAGCTGTTGAATAGACTTGAATCGTTTGCACTGTAACAGTGCTTCCTAACTCAGGTCAGCTAAGTTTCTCCTAAATTCATTTCTCGCCCAGCGAATCTGGGAAATATCGGCTTCAACAGTAGCCGTTGAGGGAAAGAATGTTGCCAGTCATCCACAAAAGGTTTTCAGAGCTTCAAAATCTTTGGAAGGCCGAACCGGCTTCCATGCATCATGAAAAGAGATCACTTCGCCAGTGCCATCGATCTCATCGCGGAAAGAATTTTCTTCCCGATCTTTTTCCAGGAGTTTCCTGTGTTGTCTCTCAACACATTCTATTTAGTAGCCCGACTATCATTTCTCCTTCAGTCTACCGATATATTTTCGGAGGACTTTTGTCACTTCAGGTGGCTTTAATATTACCAACTCGCATGGAAGGGTCCTGGGAAGGTTAGCTTGTTTAAGAACATTGACTCAACAAGACTGTCTGGCAAAACGAGACTATGCAGCTCAGAAATAGCCAGACAGTTTGTTGCGTCACAATGTTCAACTCGATCACAATGCAAAATTCGTGGTTAATTTTGGGGGTTCCAGTTCCATGAGCAGAATATAATTTATATTTTAATAATCAGTACTGCGGCAACTTCTCATTGATACCCGTTTTATCAAATTTAGTGCTCGACAAGCCGGTCAAAAATGGTCGTAAAATTGCCTTTGGACAAATGGAAAGTATGACGTAAACCAAATGCAGTCAGCCGTTCAATCTCGCTGTGCCCACACCATTCAGGACACCATGCTTTCACCCCTAATGGGTGGGCTGAACCCAGATTAAGAAACCTGCCTTTCAAAAACGCTCTTCTCGCTTGTAACGCGGTCCTGTTAACACAACACCATGAACGAAATACACTATTCGGCAGGCCATGTTATTTTTGGCATATGCCAAAAATTGCTTATTTTTGGCATTTTCAAATTTTTATTTTTGGCAGTTTTGGCATCTGGCTCCTGAAATGCCAAAAATAACACGGCCTGACTATTGGGCTCGAAAGTCACGTGACTTTTCAGCATAGCAACCACCGTCTGGGGCCAAGCGCGTTTCTGGTATCATCTTCTCTGCGACAGTAATGCATTTGTATGTCGCAATTTCTGCTACTGCGCTGGTCTTTGCTGTCACATTACGTGTTGGACTGTTGGTGTTACAGGATTGATTTTTTTCGTGCAGATAGATGACATAATGTGTAGTATTCAATTAACATGATGGAGTATAGAGCAGTTTAAGATAGCCTAGTAAAGTAATTCCAAGGTTTAGTGCCTTCATCTGGACCTACTAACTGTTCATCGTATGGCTGCAGCATTATTATGCTTCAAGTGTATACTTATCGACACGGAGACAGTGATCAGTCAACATCGGAGATTAGTAATATTGTAAGATTACCGTACCGTGTTAAATTTGATTTCAGATGGATTTGGTTAAGCTACTTTTACGATTTGCGAGTTCTTCAAAAATAATCCGAATCTGGTCAGAAGAAGTCAAAATGATTTAGACAACGACCATCCAATATCAGCAATGTATGGTGGTGATGGCAGAGAATTGGGAAATATTCAGTTCAGCCATGAGTAGAATGAAAGTTTATGACGTAGAGGTTGGTAACTGCAAAATTACCTGAAAGATTGGGGAAGCGTTGGAATTGAGTTCGAATCCCACTTGACGCAACTGGGTCGGAGGCTTATCTGGACTCCCCACTGCTTACCTAACTACATAAGCAGCGTCATGTAATCAAGCCAATGAAGCCTAGATGGCTAAGTAAAGCCGATGAGGCTCGAAAATCGGCACCACTGACGAGGACGTATGGAAGCAAGCAAGAGAAGAAAGATGGTGAACGAATGGGTGACAGGAACTTAGAAAAAGCTAATCAAAAAGCAATAAAGCATTTATGTTGTGGGTGCAAACAGACGATCATCATCATTGGTTTATTAGCAATTTTATCAGTTCAATACACCACAAAATGCGATACAATGAAAAGACAGGAAGATGTACAGGAAGATGTCGAAGCGACTTGGAGTAGTCTATGGAATCAGACACCCATCTTGGCCTAGGCGATGTAAAGAGGAGGCATGCACACCGAATGAAAGTAAAGAAGACAGTATATTTCCACCTTTTCAGGGTACTATGTAATATTGCATACTTGCCGGAGTGTTATATTTTTTAAAGTAGTTTTAGGACATGTTTGCGGCACTTTTGTGATGTGTGTATTGATAGATATCAAGTGTCCCTATTCTACCAAATCAAGATCATTAATAGACTTGAGCGTTTAGAAGAAAGTCTTCATTTTGAAATGAGTCGGTGATACTGTACTACTTGCCCAGCATCACGAGTACTTTGACAAGTGCAGGGCAGCTTGTGCATTGCATACTCAAAACTTATGCCATTTATTCGTTTTGGACCCGACGATACCCTAAGATTCTGAATAGAAGAACTACCTAATTCTGATGTAATAATATTTCCACAACAATACTTTCTTAATCTTGCATACTCTCGCTTGATTTTACAAAATTCTAAGAGTGCTGACGAAATCAATAACTGGCCAATAAATTCGACAAATTCACAACTTGAGAATGTATTTCCTTTGTACCGAGAATGAAACAAATAGAATGTAGGTATTGGTAACAGATTAGGTGTTCCTGATTAATGTTGCCAACTTGCCATAAATGGATGCAGTTTTGACTTAAGCTATACACTGCTACTGTGGAGGTAGTCTTAAACTGACAATACAATTGAGAGGACTGTGTTGGTATATCGAAATTGACGTAAACGAGAATAACAGCAAGCAGTGTAACTGTGAGTACTCCATGGCTACCTGTAGTTATTGCGTTGCTGCATCGCGTCGACGTCAGTATCTTCCAATGACAAGCCAAGATCCTGAACGGCGTCTGTGTAAATTTAGGGTGCTCTGGCCCTGGCACTGAGAACGACGGTAAGGGATACAAGTGTTGTTGGGTCCGTATGGTTACGAGGCTGGTCTCACACAAATGACCTACTGGTGGCATTGATGTACCGTATGTCGACAACAATGTCAGTTCCTTCCCAGCGTTTTGGGTGAATTTCTACCAAGTTCAGGAAGTATATGTGGTCCCAACTTTTAAGGCCGGTAGCGTCTTGAAGTGTTCGCTCCACCTCCCTACGGTGACGTCATTCCATAGACAGTTGAGCTGCATTTTCTCACAGTTCAAGGGGTAAATAGCGTGCGTGTGCTTCTCGTTCTTACGATAAAAGAGATGGTGTCTTCTGGAGAGCAGTTTTTGGCAGAGATACCAATTGCATCATACAAGATGCCGGGATCAGAGATACCCCGGATATGGTTTACGTATAGCGCACAGTGCAACTTCACTAGCACAGCAATCAGGTACAGATTAGTGAGGCTAGCATCAATGTTTGCATTGATTTGTTAAACATCTAAAAGTATCTATAAAGAGAATAAAATGGTTATGAATTAGCCTACCCTTTGATTTTTGTTCAAGAAATTTGTGTAAATTTTGTATAGGGCAATGCAAAAGCTACTGAAGGTAGAAAATTTTAAATTGGCTAAACTAGCCAAATTTGCTATACATTTTTTTAAAAACTCAACCATTTCATGGCAGAGCCAGTAAAATTTTATAAAACTATCTTATTATTTCAATAAATTAATTTTTTTTGTAAAATCTGATAGCTTCACTTCTGCATGTTGGAATTGAGTCAAATCTAGTGTGCAACCTTTTTTCAAGCCAACCTAACAATTTTGTTCATGAGACAGTGAAATTTGGAAAAAAAGTTGTTTTTGAACAACATCGATGTATAGAAACTTGACCAAAATTTAGAAAAAACATTGGCAACAGTGCCAGTACTAAATTATACGAAGTAGTGTCATGAGTAACAGCAAGACCTGGTCTTCCATTAAAAGAATATTTACATTCCAGTTAGAATGATACCAAATTGTAAATCGCTGCATCATCACAAAAACCAAGTCGAAAGTACGGTACTCTTGTCCTTGTCTGGCAATAGCAGTCTTCTCAGCACTATCCTTGAAACATCAATAACTTCCTCCTGATTGGCATGGTTAAACTTAAATTTGGCTGACCGAAATTCTTGATTATCTTTTTCGATAAATGGCACAGATATCTTAATAGCTAACCGATGCCTGCAGTTGATGCATCTATTCTTAGGCCAATTTCACTATATAAACACTTTAATAAAAATCTAATAATTGTGGGTATGGGTAATAATTGTAGGTTATCTTAAATCATTTGCTATTGAAGCTGACTCGATTACGATGTCTTGGGGCACACAAAATACCAGTGTGACATTTGATACCACCAAACAAACAAGTCAACATAGATCAAATGTTAATTATATTTATCCTCCCCACTAGCTTCATTAATTTCAGTCACATTCCTGTCGTTTTCTGGCAATTCAGAAGTCGATGGAAAGACTACTTCGAATTGTTTTCTCATCCATTATAACAAATTGGCACGTTATACCCTGGCACGTTATACCCTGGCATTTTGCGCGGCTGCAAAACAACATAAACCTACCTAGTTAGTGTCTAAAAGTCCTGAAACTAGCTAATAAGTCATAGAAGATAACATAAAACCCAGAACTGTACTTCAAACAACCTCACTGAGACAGAAAATACGATTTGAAAACAGACCAATATCGCAAATCAACACAGGGAGCGGCTATCTAAGATAGTTGTTTGGCCCCAGCGAACCACAAGTCACGTGACTTTCGAGCCCAATGTTTGGCGTAACAATGCCTACGGAGCTTGCGCAATCTAGAAGAGATAGTAGCGTTCTAATGGTTGACATGATATAGTGAAATCCTAATACACGCAAAGTATATTTCCTTCATAACGGATGCCTGGCGTTAGCTAGGGACATTGGGTTAAAAGGACCAGCGGTTCGCTACAGTAGCCACGCCGTATCTTCAAACCCGCACAGCGTCTAAGTGAGCTATATATCAGTGTTGGGATGACTCGAGTCATGACTTGACTCGAGTCAGACTCGAGTCAACTTTTTCGTATGACTTGACTTGACTCGAGTCACTTTGGAAAAATGACTTGACTTGACTTGACTCGGAGCTTCAAATATGTTCATTGACTCGTGACTCGGAGCAAAAATTACTAGTCAATTTCAAGTCATTAGGTAAGCGGTGCCGAATAAATCATTGAATCTTGGGTATGTTCGGACTTCGGATTGTTCGAGATACGCCGGTGTCACTTGTGACAACAACCAGTCATTCACTGATTGTACGTTACAAGGTTCCTCCATTGTTAGATCACAAATAAATTGACCGCAAAGTAGGAAATTAATCCAAATAGCAATGTGTCTCTGTTTCTTGGACGGCTCAATGCTTACGTTGCCCATTGCTCACATTTACCAATACTATTGTATTATTTGAATCGAACGAATATATTGTGTGCATTTATATTCTCGCGGATGTGTAGATGGGTAATGGGTATAGTGTAGGCTATTGTACCATATCAATTTGTTTCAACTTCTTGAAGCTTCGTATTAGGTCCTATATTTTGGCTGATAAGAACTGACTGAAGTATGTAGCTGTACAGTTACTCACGTAATTTATTAGCAGTTCTACGTATACGTGAGGGATACACCGTCTTTTGCAAGTATATTTAACTAAATATTCGGTATTTGATTAGGATAATCATTAATTAATCTATCTTTCACACAGCTAACAAAATGTTATGACTTTGAATCATCACTCACACTTCGAAAATTCAATTTGACTTGAATTGTGACTTGACTCGTGACTCGACTTGACTTGACTCGACTTGACTCGTGTCACCTCCAAAAAACGAGTGACTTGACTTGACTCGAGTCACCTTTGAAAATCGATTGACTTGACTTGACTCGAGTCACAATCTGCAATGACTCGAAATGACTCGTGACTCGAATGTAGTGACTTGATCCCAACACTGCTATATATACGCTGAAGTGTGTGTCAATCAGACAAACCATGAATCGCAGACGAAAATGACGCAGTTCTTACAACCCGAGACCAGATGCCAGACCCCACAGGAAACCTGCACGTGCACGACAGTGCAGTGCAGGCACACATGAGTTGAGTAACAAGTTGTACGCCGGAAACACCTGTACATTTTCGATCGAGATTTTGTACGAATTTCACTGACCAGGAACACATTTGTGCATATGGGCCACGGCCCGAAGCTGAAGTTTACGCGGACTTGGGTATGTTGGTTACCCTAAGTCACAGTACAATATCGACCGAGACATTGCAATGTTGAACTAGCCACTATTGTATATATACCGGCCACACACTGAAGTTGATTTTGCCTTCACGTGATAACAGCGGCGGTATCACTCATGATGATTTGGGCTGTCGCGTGGATGAATTTGTATTTGATTAGGCTTACTTTTTGCTTAGAATTAAATTGCTTTGTGTTATTCCAATTTCCGATAACTTGTATATTAGAAAAGCAGTATAAAACCTTACTCTTGCAAATCTCAGACTAAAACTGAAACTGTATAGGCCTAATTCATTGTAGTTGTTGACAACATTTCATGTGAATACTAAATGGTCGTTGAAATTAAGTCTTTACTCGTGATTGTTACTATCCGATTTTCTTTTTAATGGGGGACGCGGGTGACCTTTCTGTACCAAATTTGTATTCGACATAGTAAATCGATTTTGTCATTCATGGTCGTATAATCTAATTGTTTTTTTCCCTAATTATTCCTAATTAATTCCCTTTTCGGGTAGAGATAATGCAGCTATCCAGCTGTGATCACTCGTCCATGATATTCCGCTATATCTCGAATAAGAAACTACTTCTTGTTGTGATGTCTTCAGACTCTATATAAGTGTATGTAACACGTGCTAGAGAGTTAACATTTATTATGATTGAGACTCTATACGCTACTACTGCATCAACGTCGAATAAACCATTGTATTGAGTATATATCTGTTACGAAGAACTACACAGTGGTTCTTAAAGTATAGGTCGCGACCCAAACATAGGTCGCGAAGGTGCCAGAGCGGTCTTTAATATGTATGTAATATTATTTGAGGTCATTGCAACAACAAAAAATATCTTCGCTTCTCGCGCGATTTACTGTAGTTAATTTGAGCATATCAGAAGTCACTGAGTTTGGTACCGCGGCCAATAAGCGAGACACGTGGAGAAGTCGCCACCACAACATGACTTGATCATGAAAATGTGCCGACCTTTGTATCAAACAAATTGGTTTGAATTCATGATAAGATTTTTTCAACATTGGTTTCTCTGGAAAACACCGTCGGAGACCTGGGACGCTCTAGTGTAGAGTTGTACAACGAGCGGTTGCCGGTTTATGAGGCCAAAACCCGCCCACGCTTGGATACATGAATAATTGAATATATGACGTTGGGCCAACATATACGGCTGGGCAAAGTGCGGTGCCAAAAAGTTCGATGGCGATAATTGACCGTCGCTGGGTGGCCAAACCCTTCGTTATTGATATAATTGGTCGGCACCAAAATGCATTCATTTTGGTGTGTGTTGCTCGGGTCGTGAGATACCACTAAAAGTCAGATTTGGGTCGCGGTCTAAAAAGTATAAAAACCACTGAACTACACCCACGGAACAGCTTCTGGAGTTAAGTATTCAAGTATAGCCGAAATCCCAGGATATTTGGTTAGCTACGCTTCTAATACAGATCACCAGAGACAATAAGCTCTAATTGCTGTAGTATATCATGCGCTGTAGTATATCATGCCTTTTTTACAATGCATCGGATGAAAACTGTGAAAGTTCAAAATTTTACCTTAATGTCGTCATAGTCAATTCATCGCTACTTTGGACGTACGTCACAAAGATACGATAAGCGCCCTTCACGCAGGCGAACCGCGTTCGATTCCCGTCGGAGATTTATCTGGGCTCCTCTTGTCCCCTGCCGTTGTTGCCGTTCTTACGGCGACAAAAAGCCCAGAAAAAGACCCGACGAAAGAAAGCACTCACAACGAATGGAAAAGACCTAGAAGAAAGGGCCGCGACTTCAAAGAGATCAACATCGAAAAAGAACTGTGACATCGGGCACTCTAGGCCGAGGTGGATGTTAGAGTAAAGGATCGCTACTGCTGCGTGTCGTTCTACATCCTCCTATCTGTTCATGACATCGCATTGTGTCTTATCGCATTGTACATTGTGTGTGACTTGTTCAGACAAAAATATAACCCAACCATGTTATGTTATGTTATGGTTAAGCGTCCGGCTTCTTGATCGGTAGGTCGTGGGTTCGATTCCCGGCCGGGTCAGACCAAAGACCTGATTAGTAACACTGGTATCTATGGCTTCCCTGCTTGGCGCTCATGCATTACTGGGGTGGTGGTGCTTGAATTAGAAAGCCGCAAGTAAGGCTATATCTGCACTTCCTTGTCCACGGATGCATAAGCGCAGATCGTGTGTGTATCATGAGTCGGTGTATATGCCGCAAAAACATCAAGGACAAAAATAAACTACGTCCTTTCCTTCCTTCCTGTTCTCAAATTAGTTGATATCAATATTGATGTAGTGGAATAATTGGCTACTATATAATTTATTTGCTGTTCATCAATATAATTGTGGGGCGAGATAGCGCAGTGGTATAACTGCGGATTCAATTCCAATGGGTGCGGGTTCGAGTCCGACCAAGGTCGACTTCAGAATTCCGATACCTAAGCGTCAGAGATGAGCATGGATTAGGATTAGGTTTTGAAAAAACAGGATTTGTGAAATTTTGTCGGATTTGGATTAGACATTTTTTTCAGAACGGATTAGGATTTGGACTGGATTTACCTATTTTCTAGGAGATAGAGATAAAGAGAGAGAGAGATTGAAATATCGTGTGGCGAATGGCGACAAACTTTATTCAGATCAGTTAATAATGTACTTATGGTTACTAAGTTATCTTGAATCAAGTGAATCGTTGGTTGTGAAAGAAAATTTTCGAATCCCTCCCTTGCATAAATTAGTATTTTTTTCTGAATTTCCAGTTGGAATCGGATTAGGATTGGACATGAACTTGAATATGAAAAAGTTACGCATTTGGATTTGGATTTGAATGTTCGGATTTGGATTGGAACATAGAAATTTCAAATCCGCTCATCTCTGCTAAAGCGTTGGAGGTTCACCTGCGCGATACCTGATTACTAGACAAACTTGAACACACCCCGAAACACTCAAGACTTGATACCTGAGCCCAAGAACAACGTGGGAGAGTGATACCTGCGTGAACTGCGTATATCCACAGGGCGGCAGGGCCTTCGTTCTCCGCCTCCTCCGCTTCTCCGTCTTTTAGGGATGGATGCCAGAGATGAGCATGGATTAGGATTACGTTTTGAAAAAACAGGATTTGTGAAATTTTGTCGGATTTGGATTAGACATTTTTTCAGAACGGATTAGGATTTGGATTGGATTTATTTATTTTCTGGGAGATTGAAATGTCTTGTGGCGAATAGCGACAAACTTTATTCGGATCAGTTATTAATGTACTTTTGGTTACTAAGTTATCTTGAATCAAGTGAATCGTTGGTTGTGAAATAAAATTCCTCTATTACATAAATTAGTATTTTTCTGAATTTCCAGTCGGAATCGGATTAGGATTGGACAATGGACATGGACTTGAATATGAAAAAGTTATGAATTAGGATTTGGATTTGGATTTGAAGGTTCGGATTTGGATTGGATTAGGACATAGAAATTTCAAATCCGCTCATCTCTGATGGATGCCATGTGACAGTGATGTTCTTGCCGAGTGCAAGTTGCAGTTGCAGCTACCGCGTATCATCACTGCGAACAGTGGTGTAGCCCGTGTCCAGTGATGGAGCAGAGATTTTGAAGGTCGAACCAAGGGATATATTGAACTAAACCTATGAGTTTCTAGGTATCCCTGGCCGAACCACATCCCAGGCTGGCAGGCTCCCACTTGGCCACTTCAAATTCAAATTAAACCCGATTTCGATAAAATGAAAATAAACAAGTTGCTCCAGAATTTAATTTATATGTGAGTTATCAAGAGTGGTTAGTTCTAGCTCAAAAACGATATTTATTGAATCACACCGACGCTGATCAAAAGATTTCAAATGTTTCAGAAATACTTGAGTGACATTCAGTTGCTTATCAGTACACTACAAAAAAAAATTAGACAAATTTTATCTCAAATTTAAGAAATGAGGATGATTTGGTCTCATTTTCAGCAATTTCAGTCTCACTGATGAATTGAGGTCTTAAAATTGAGACTTCATAAGTTCGATTTTTAACTATCACGACAGTTCGCGGCCGATGGTGTGGTGAGGGTTAAATCTGCGTTGTATTCGAAAATTAAGGTGTTCGCAGTTTCCGCGTTTTCTATATATATTCCGCCGGGCTATGTTCAGCGTCTATTAGGGTCAGTGACCGAAGGCTTAACCCTCAGATACGTCATAAGTTCGATTTATAACTATCACGACGGGTTGCGGTCGTTTGTGAGGTTAAATCTGCCTTATACTCGAAAATTAGGGTGTCTCGCAGCTCCCGCGTTTTCAAGGTATGTTCCGCGAGGCCAGGTATATAATTGTTAATGAACGACTGTCTGACTCTCAGATACCTAGTCATTTCAATTTTCAACTATTACGACAGTTCTCTGCTATTTATGAGGCCTAAATCGCCTCACTCTAAAATTGGTGTCCCGCAGTTTCCTCGTTTTAGACTTTAGAGTTCCTTCAATGAGATCTACAAATGTCGATGACCGACTGTCTCGCGTTCCGCCTTTTCCGCTGTTTCCTCGTTTTAGTGCCTACTTTGTGCTCTATAGAGGTCAATGACCGACTGTTCCGCGTTCCGCGTTTTCCTCTGTTTTCAGCGCTTTAGGAATCGAGGCTTCCCGCTTTTTCCGCGTTTTAGGGGCCATTTCCGCGAGTTCCGCGTTTTCCGCAGTTTCCCCGTTCCCTCCTTTTAGGGTTACCCACTGATTCAGCTGTTTAAGACCATATATAATTGTCACAATTATTTGGTCTTAAAAATGAGACCAATAAAAAGCATCTCATAAGACATATTGTGCTGATTAAGACAGTTTTTGATGTGTTAGTATTTTTGGTCTTGTTTTTAAGACAAATTTCGCTAATCAAGAAACGACATCATTTGTGGTCTTAGAAATGAGACCGGAAAGTTGACATGGGTCAGGAGCTCTAAGACATAACTAGCTTAATGAGACAGTTTTTGATTTGTCAGTATTTTTGGTCTTGTTTTTAAGACAGATTTCGCTAATCAAGTAACAACATGATTTGTGGTCTTGAAAATGAGGCCGGAAAGTTGACATGGGTCAGGAGCTCTAAGACATAACAAGCTTATTGAGACAGTTTTTGATATCTTGTTTTTAAGACAAATTTCACTAATCAAGAAATAACATGTTTTGTGACCAGGGTGAAGTTAGCCCTCAACGATTTGGCCCTCAAATTAAAAATTACCAACTAACATACTCACGACAGCATGAATCCAATGGATCACCATTTTTGAAATATCGACCATGATCTGTAAATCTCAAACGCCACACGTAGTATTTTCATGAAATCAAATCAAAGCAGTGCCCTGCAACAAACCTAGAACGATAATATTTAAGGGCTGACTATGGTGATTCAACTATTACTAAGACATAACCTAATATATTTCGCTTGACGAATCAAACCCGATCTGCAAATTCGAGGATCCGATGAAGATTCTCTGGTAAGACAAATTAACATGATCGCTCTACAGTGGAAAAATAAAGAGCGTCGAATATTGGAATCAGAACGAATTAAACTACTACCTAGCACATTAATCACACACCGAGTCTTGACTTCTGACAGGAGCCGATTAGGGTCCAGATCCGAGGATGAAGATTCTCTATTTAGATAAATTAACATGATCGCTCTGCAGTGGAAAAACTAAAGAGCGTCGAATATTGGAATCAGAACGAATAGAACTACTACCTAGCACATTAATCGCACACCAAGTCTTGACTTCTGACAGGAGCCGATTAGGGTCAAGATCCGAGGATGAAGATTCTCTGTTTAGATAAATTAACATGATCGCTCTGCAGTGGAAAAAATATAGAGCGTCGAATATTGGAATCAGAACGAATAGAACTACTACCTAGCACATTAATCACACACCGACTTTTGACTTCTGACAGGAACCGATTAGGGTCCAGATCGGAGGATGAAGATTCTCTGTTTAGATAAATTAACAAGATCGCTCTACAGTAGTAAAAATAAAGAGCGTCGAATATTGGAATCAGAACGAATAGAACTACTACCTAGCACATTAATCACACACCGACTTTTGACTTCTGACAGGAACCGATTAGGGTCTAGATCGGAGGATGAAGATTCTCTGTTTAGATAAATTAACAAGATCGCTCTACAGTAGTAAAAATAAAGAGCGTCGAATATTGGAATCAGAACGAATAGAACTACTACCTAGCACATTAATCACACACCGACTTTTGACTTCTGACAGGAACCGATTAGGGTCCAGATCGGAGGATGAAGATTCTCTGTTTAGATAAATTAACAAGATCGCTCTACAGTAGTAAAAATAAAGAGCGTCGAATATTGGAATCAGAACGAATAAAACTACTACCTAGCACATTAATCACACACCAAGTCCTAACTTTTGACAGGAACCGATTAGGGTCCAGATCCGAGGATGAAGATTCTCTGTTTAGATAAATTAACATGATCGCTTTGCAGTGGAAAAAATATAGAGCGTCGAATATTGGAATCAGAACGAACAGAACTACTACCTAGCACATTAATCACACACCGAGTCTACATTAAACGAAAAATGATTGCAGCATCTTAAAAACAGAACAAATGAAACTGAGACATCGCACACTATTCACACACTGAGTTTTGACATATTCTGACAAAATCGGAATTGCGCCGAGGACTTGAGTTATATGAAATCGGCGACGACAGAGTAAAGTGGCAGCAACAACAAATCTCAATATTTGCATTCGGAGCAGTACCATGGAACACTTTCGTTTTCCACGACTTCGTGCGAGATAGGAATCACAGAGCAATTTACATGAAACCATCGCTTGCACTGAGTGCATTCCACCATGTCTTCTTGATTGTCACTGTCAAATGGCAGGAAACAGATGCAATACGTCTTTATGGTAAACGAGGTCAACACAGCAGGTAACCTTGCACTTGTTGAGATTTGTAATTGTTGAATCGCCTGATTTCCCATCATTTCAAGACATGATCGTCGGAGATAAGGGCCTGGGTATTCTGCGCATTCTGGCCGCACTCCATGACCAAGGGAGATTGCGAATGCGATTGCGAAAACACCACAATCACTTGTGTTATTCTGCTGCTGAACTTGCGGGAAAGATACGATAATGTCATGGGATTCTGGTCGACAAAGTTTTGCGATTGAGCATTGGGTAGCAGCGGTTTTATATGCAGATCTGTTGAATGCCGAATCGTATATATGCACTTCGTTTTCTTGGGACGAAAAGACATTCGAGACAGTGATCCAATGATTTCTGTTAATATTTAATATTTGAACAAATTTGGAGCGAGGTGTGTATGCAGGCTTGCAGCTGGAAAGATAAAGGCTGCTACATGAGAGGCCATCAATACCCGGAAATTTGCAATGTAACATCCACATGAAGTGATCGATGATGTCACTGTTCAGCCATCTCGAGCTGGAAACGAGAATGCTCCGAGAGGCTGTCGGAACACCATTCAGCCGTGGTGCTGCGACCCATTCACAGTTGAAACGATCCTTCAGCGGGAAGCGATGTCTTTTATCCCCAGATATACCAGCGGATTTAGCCTTGTTGACCCCTCGTAAATCCTTACCGGGTGGCTGGAAATATTTCCCGATAGAATTAATTGGTGGCCTATTGGGGTCGGACCTCTGCCACACTTCAGTAGTTATATAGATCGGTCGCGATTCGTAATGGGCTCTTATGGGCGGGGTGGTGACTCGTATTGAAAACCCGGGGTGGTGACTCGTACTTTCAGACCCCCCTTGTGGTGGTGAGTCGTAATGGGTTCTTATGGGTGCGGCCGTGATTCGTACTTTCGGGTATAGGCTGCGGCGGTGACTCGTATTGAAAACTCGGGGTCGTGACTCGTACTTTCAGGTATAGGCTGCGGCGGTGACTCGTATTGAAAACTCGGGGTCGTGATTCGTACTTTCAGGTATAGACCGCGGCGATGACCTGCCTGTCATGTATTCTTACGTGGTCTCTGGTGACTCGCCATGTGTTCTTATGGGTGCGGCCGTGATTCGCCCTTTCGGGTATAGTCAACTCTCGCGCTGTGTTGAAGAAGTATCAGGAATAGTAAATAGTCACGTGATTGATTCTTAGTTAATGTGTATATTACAAATTATTAAATATGACCGATTCGAGTTAATCCCAACGTTTGCGGTGAATGGGGCTTCGATATATCGTTATTCTTATGGGCGCCGCGATGATTCGTACTTTCGTTGATAGAATGCTAGCGGCATGTCGTACTTTCACCAAAAAGGGTGTGAAATAGTTTGCTAAATCTAGGAATCAGTCGCTTGGTAATTAGTTTACCACGGAGCCGGCGTAGACGGTGATTCCAACAATAGCCGCGTTCACATATTAACACTCCAAATAGGTGAGAAATAGTTTGCAAACCCTGCGATCGCTGACAAGATAATGTCTCAGACATACGCGACTTGATGTTACAGGCATATCGATCACTCACGCGGTGAAATTTTCGTAAGCAGTTTGGGACAGAGCTTGATTTCGCTCGTAAGATTTAATAAGTAACGAATAACAGACCGCCAGTGTCGGTAACTTGAATAGCGACAAATTGCCACTGATTTCCGCTCTAACCCTTTGTGAAGTGAACGCTTGTTCAAAAAGTTGTGAAATATTGGTAAAATCCCGCGACCGCTCACAAGATAATACCTAAGACATAACCATCGCTTGCGACTCGCTGTTACATACACACCGATCGTTGACATGTAATATTTTGGTAATTGGTTTACCACAGAGCCGCCGTAGACGGTGATTCGAATATCAACAATAGCCGCGTTCACAAACGAACACTTCAAAAACGTGTGAAATAGGTTAAAAATCCCGCGATCGCTCACAAGATAACACCAAAGACATAGCCATTTCTCGCGTCTTGCCATTACATACATCCCAATCGCTACAGTGTAATGTGTCGATGGTTGTTGCTATCAAGTAATAAGTAATGAATACCAGTACCAGCACAGACCGTGATTCGAAAACCAACAATTTGTCACTTGCACGCGGTCGCTATATGTTTTGACACTTCACACCGTTTTCACATCTATAGAATCAATACCGACTATAACTCTACAAGAATCAAGAATCACAAGTATGTGCATTATACAGTTATTGTCTTTGTCAACTTGAAATCAAACTCTTAATACAAACACGCATCTTATCACTTGTCAACTCTATCATGAAAATCCTCGAACCTGTATTATTAAGAATGTTATAGTACGGCGTCGGAATCCACTCGCGCCTTGTGTGGAGTATCGCGACAGTGAACATATTTTTGGTGTGACGAAACAAGATCGTTGTTTACATGTTAATGCATTTCGATTACCGAGTAGCTGTACAACAGAGAGGAGTCTACAGTTAGTTCGTGCTGTATGTCCCGACGAAAACCACAAGACCGCATGTAAATCTATTAGCACAACTCGATGATGTTGATATAGTGTTACTTGAATTAATTATTACCTATTTACACAACATAAAAATAAAAATTCATGTCGTAGTAAGTAAGTTTCTTGAACTCGTACTTGATGAAAACGAATGGTGACAAGTATGCGTTTGTGTGAAAAAGAATTATTTAGAGTAGTGACAGTTTGTGACCAACGAATACAAATCGATCACGATATTACAATATACGCTTTCGTCAACATAACGACTTGGTGTAGAAATACTTTCACGTTTTTTGAATAACTGGATTTTCGAGACTTGTTACTTGTACGATGTACCGTTGGTGTGCAAACTATAACGATCATTTTGTATGATAATATCTTCTAGCTGTTTTGTTGTGAGGACAACCATGTGTGTAAGATGTAAGCACCGTAACTAGAAAACATATGTACTCTGTTGTTGCAGTAGCTGATTTATTGCTATGACATGGACATATCCTGAAGGTTTGGTTGGATTGTTGTTTTACGAAAGATGACGCGACCTTGGTGTCGTAAATTGTGTTAACTAAACTCGGCTGGATACCACAATTGTGCTCGACTTACACATGGTATTCGCATACTGTACGCATACAAACTTTTGTGTAAACAACTCTGATGTTTCTGTTCGTACTTTTGTTCTGTGTTGAACTATTTGATTAATAAGATACATGAACAACCATTCAGACAATAAAGTTCTTGTGACATCGAAACAGTTTGAAAGCGTCACCAATCATTGTACAGGTTTGTAGCATGGGAATATCGAATATTTTCGTGTGTCATGAATATCTTTCTTATACACGTAGTATGAAATGAGATGATAATTAGAGTCCTACAAAAGTAAAACATGTTGTGTTTGATTGCACACTTTTCATCGTTGTTTGTTGTTGAAAGATGGGCGAGGTTACATTAACATATAGTAAGCGGAACAACTCAAGTAATATGAGTGTCAATATGAGTGCTATATTATTTTTCGCGATATGCAACCAATCTTCTAAGCATAACTTGTCAAAAATTTATCATGTCATAGTCGGTTGTTACGAATTCGAAACAAATGTACTTCGATTATCACGACAAAGGGAATTAAGATCAACGGAGTATTTCGAAGTGGTATGTTCAACAATCACTAAATGACAAAAATATCAAACTGTGCATACAACTCGATTAGGTAAACGATACAGTTACAAGTTTACCGAAATCTTGATTTACAAATGACAGCTTGACGATGTAAAGCTCAACCACTCAAATGTGTTCATTGCAAAGTATTTGACACAAACAAAATATTGAATCAAGACCCACTCCTCGGTTTCGTTACCAAGCTAGTGAAAATTGTTTTCTGCTGGACATATATGATTTACATTCAGAAAAGCATACATTAAGCAACGCTGTTTCATATCCGTCGAGTGAGTAAAATTTATTTGGAGTTCGGTTTAGTGAGTTGCTAGGGATTCAATCACATGCAAGTACCGTCTTTTAGTGACAGAGTATTGTGATGACATTTACTTTAGCGAATGATAACGGAAAAATTTTCGGTTGCATTGTCGGTGTGTGTGTGTGTGTTAGACAAATAATTCTAGTACACCTAACTATAGGATACATTTGGCAAACATCGTACAAATTGTTTCGTTGTGATGGTAACGACTTTCAGCGGTTTGGTTTCATGTCGGGAATTATTATTTGGGGGGTTCAAAAACAATCAATACTACAAATGAACAACAATGCAAAGCACGTTAAGTGAATTACAGCGTAGCAAGTACTTCCTTGATATTACGATTGTTGTGTGCCAGATATTTCTAACTGAATTGAATGCATCTAGCAAACATATTCCAATTTACTTTTGTAATGATCAAAGTTTGTGAAATGGTGCGAATGGATTAGGTATTAATCAAGCGGCTGTATGTCAATTCACCCAGTGTGATATCTTGACACCGGATAATGTGCGAAAGTGTTTCAATTCTCACTGCTGATTACGATGATAAAGTATTGCACCGGTTATTGTTTAACAAAGGAAATTATTGTTTCATCTTTAGTCTTGGTTAGTGGAGACTATTATATTTGTAAAATATTTTCTGATATCCGCGATACACAGAGTGATTTTTACCAAGGTGGAGTAATTTTCCTATCGAGAACATTCCAGACACACATAGTTTTGCAGCTTAATATGTTAATAACATTGGTACTGAAAAGTTTGTTGCTGTCATAGCATTTACCACAACGCGGGGTCTAATTAACGCAAATAATTTAATAATAAAGTAATGATCAACTATTACAAAATCTCATATGTCAAATCAATGTGTCAATCCTTATGTTTACATCATGATAATTTTGATATAACACCTGTGTTCGATTGTAAGAAATGAATTCTCAACTACGATGGTCAGACTGTCGAATCTCGTATACTTGAACATATTATGTTAATCTCAAGTCGCCGACACTGAGAAGTAATTACTTTTATCTTACAAAATATACCGAGTAGTAATTAGTTTGTCTTGCAGAATATACCGCGTAGTAATTCCTCTATCTTACAGAATAGTAACGACTTTTCAAGTTGAATAAAAAAAGATGCGTATGGATATGAATACAACCAAGCTTGTTATGGATTTTAGGTTTTAGTGATTGTATGGATTCGTGTATGTTTGGCTGTTTTTCATACTGATACTGTTTGCGTTGGTCGGGTAACGGATTTACTTGACAATGTTTTGGGGGTTGACTCTTTGAATATCGTAAGATGGTAAGATGTCGAAACGTAATACAATTTCTGTACACTCAATTGCAACAAAACATAACCCGCATTCAAATAAGCCGTAAGCTACAAGTCGATTTAAAACTTGATGCTGTTTTGTGGTTAACTCAAGTCCGTGGTCGTGTTTGTGTTGATTTCAGGAATGATCATGACGAGTAGGTAGTAACTGTGACCTTACCGAGTTGCTGACATTCAAATATCTTTTACGCTGTAATATACGGATTTAATTGTGATAAATTATTTCTCAGTTATTGTTCAGACATTGAAATCTCGTATACTCAAAATATAATATGTTCAAGTCAAATCGTACATGCATCGATTAGTAAATACTTTGTCTTCGGAATAGTAACGACCTTTACAATCGAATAAAAAAAAGACCGATCATACGAGTACAACCAGGATGAATTAATTCAAATTTATGAGTTGTAGTGATATAATCAAGTAAGTGAAAACTAGAATTTTAACAATTGTTAATGTTGTGAAGAATTCTTTTGAGTATGGTAAGATGTTAAAATATCTCTTTGACAAACGGAAAGCAGGATCGTGAATAGAGTTGTATGGTTTCATTACTTGTTTCAAAGTATAATATCGAAACGGGGCTGTGGGGAAGTTGGTAGTCATGTTTGTCAATCCTATTTCAATGTGCACTACACCAAAGTCAAAATATTTCGTTTCGGATTATCTCAATTTACCTATAGAACATCTCGCGAGTGGATTCCGACGCCGTACTATAACATTCTTAATAATACAGGTTCGAGGATTTTCATGATAGAGTTGACAAGTGATAAGATGCGTGTTTGTATTAAGAGTTTGATTTCAAGTTGACAAAGACAATAACTGTATAATGCACATACTTGTGATTCTTGATTCTTGTAGAGTTATAGTCGGTATTGATTCTATAGATGTGAAAACGGTGTGAAGTGTCAAAACATATAGCGACCGCGTGCAAGTGACAAATTGTTGGTTTTCGAATCACGGTCTGTGCTGGTACTGGTATTCATTACTTATTACTTGATAGCAACAACCATCGACACATTACACTGTAGCGATTGGGATGTATGTAATGGCAAGACGCGAGAAATGGCTATGTCTTTGGTGTTATCTTGTGAGCGATCGCGGGATTTTTAACCTATTTCACACGTTTTTGAAGTGTTCGTTTGTGAACGCGGCTATTGTTGATATTCGAATCACCGTCTACGGCGGCTCTGTGGTAAACCAATTACCAAAATATTACATGTCAACGATCGGTGTGTATGTAACAGCGAGTCGCAAGCGATGGTTATGTCTTAGGTATTATCTTGTGAGCGGTCGCGGGATTTTACCAATATTTCACACCTTTTTGAACAAGCGTTCACTTCACAAAGGGTTAGAGCGGAAATCAGTGGCAATTTGTCGCTATTCAAGTTACCGACACTGGCGGTCTGTTATTCGTTACTTATTAAATCTTACGAGCGAAATCAAGCTCTGTCCCAAACTGCTTACGAAAATTTCACCGCGTGAGTGATCGATATGCCTGTAACATCAAGTCGCGTATGTCTGAGACATTATCTTGTCAGCGATCGCAGGGTTTGCAAACTATTTCACACCTATTTGGAGTGTTAATATGTGAACGCGGCTATTGTTGGAATCACCGTCTACGCCGGCTCCGTGGTAAACTAATTACCAAGCGACTGATTCCTAGATTTAGCAAACTATTTCACACCCTTTTTGGTGAAAGTACGACATGCCGCTAGCATTCTATCAACGAAAGTACGAATCATCGCGGCGCCCATAAGAATAACGATATATCGAAGTCCCATTCACCGCAAACGTTGGGATTAACTCGAATCGGTCATATTTAATAATTTGTAATATACACATTAACTAAGAATCAATCACGTGACTATTTACTATTCCTGATACTTCTTCAACACAGCGCGAGAGTTGACTATACCCGAAAGGGCGAATCACGGCCGCACCCATAAGAACACATGGCGAGTCACCAGAGACCACGTAAGAATACATGACAGGCAGGTCATCGCCGCGGTCTATACCTGAAAGTACGAATCACGACCCCGAGTTTTCAATACGAGTCACCGCCGCAGCCTATACCTGAAAGTACGAGTCACGACCCCGAGTTTTCAATACGAGTCACCGCCGCAGCCTATACCCGAAAGTACGAATCACGGCCGCACCCATAAGAACCCATTACGACTCACCACCACAAGGGGGGTCTGAAAGTACGAGTCACCACCCCGGGTTTTCAATACGAGTCACCACCCCGCCCATAAGAGCCCATTACGAATCGCGACCGATCTATATAACTACTCACTTCCACCTCCTCTTTGAATTCATCTTTCGAAGATGAAGGAATTGATTTTCGAATGCGTTTTTTGCCATGGGGTAATATGCAGCTGTCCTGAAATTCTCTGAGGAGCGCAGTATTCAGTTCGTCATAAATTATGGCGAATTCGTCGAGACGAGAGCATTTTCGACCTCTCAAACGAGTAGACTTCAACTCCTGATTAGATTTTTCCATAGGTGCACTCGTCCGACACTCTTTCGTTAGATTTCGGAATGGCGACGCCTGTAAAGATTTATAAAAGGCAGCATACTTACGGTACTCATCGCCGATTCTCAAACGAGACAAATCTCCAGATAAAAGACCCGTGAAAAGTGGGATTTGGGGTACAATATATTTCTCAAAATGAGCGAATATGTCCGGGCTGTAGAAAAGATTTGTTCCCTCACATGCCGTGTCATTCACTAGTTTCAGAGCTGATGAAATGATCGTCTTGAATTCCTGAACGAAGGAATAATCTGTTTCGAATTCAAAGTCTTCTTCCTCCTCTTCAGAAGAGCTTTCTGATAACAGCAACTCTGATTTTTCCACCGCAATGTTTTGATTAAAATAGGAAAGAGAGGTATTTGCTAAACTTTCGTCGCGAGTGTTCAACAACACTGTCATGTGATAAACTTGAGATCGAATCGATTCCCAATCGGATGAAATCACCATCAATCCAAAGATATACATCATCTCCGAAAATCGTTTTGGATTCTTTTTACACAGGTACTTGAAATTTTTCATTATGTGACTGGCACACAGCCTGATGAAAGGCTTCTTCAAGTCATTCGGTTTCGCTTTACGTACAACTGCTCGGTAGCATCTTTCGAGGTAATGATCTAAAAGTTCTTCCATGAATATCATCAAAATCGATTTTATAAGAACCATACTGCCATCGCAAACAAAAAGTCTTACTGTATGCTTGGGTCCGAATAGTTTTTTCTCGTCACGTCGGAATTGCAATAGAAATGACGTGACGCTGATAGTATCGTGATGACAACTAACGAAAGACGCAAGTGCGATAGGAGCTTTTCTAGGTACTGGGTGTCTAGCGACGATCTCGTATATATAATACGTTCTGTCCATACCCCGCATTATGCTACCTGTGCAGTCGAGATACATGGCATCTATTGCCCCAAGTTTATGGAAGATGCGCAAAGATTCTTCAGACCAAAGCAGTATGAACCCAGCCTTGCGAGAAAAATCCTGGAGCGTACCGTAGATTTCTTTGTCTTGGTCCCGAGCTACCTGTCTCTGGCGAATCATATCCAGAGCGGCCCACTGGTCAGCATCGGGCACGTCAATTTTGTTGGCTTCCTGGTTAGCCTTCTTGAGGACACTTTGAGATGGCGAACCATCGCGGTTTCCTGATTGAAAAACATGTTCGGGTATTTTCCCAAGAAAATGCAGCGCTGTTTCACAAGGCTTTCCATTTCTTAAAATTTTTTGGAACTCTTATCTGCGTTTTCCGGAGAGCCTTGTTGACTTGATACCAACATGTATGATTTTTCCAGTGAAAAAAACTTGAAATTTGCGAGGATTTGCACAATGGCTTAATATTTTTATTTTGCATGGGCATGATTTGAACGTGCATTTGCCGTAGCACACCAAAACGTGGTTGGAGTCCAATCCATTGAAATTGTGTCGCTTGAAAGCGTAACTGCAGTAAGGATTAGACCCCTTCAAGCCAGCCCGCACAATATCGGTCCAAGTATTCAATGTTATGGTCCGGCCAACGACGGAGTCGGCAATCGATTTCCAATCGTCCTGAGATATCTCAAACGAGCATTCGTTTGGCAGATCTTCGCCAATCCAGACAGGCGTCTTTCCGAACGGATGAGACGTCTCCGGGGCTGGATGTTGATTTGGCTGTTGCTCAGAAGGAATTTCCTGGTCATTATGAATGTCCAACGATAGCGGCGAGTCCCTTTCATCATTATCTGACGTACTGACAGCGCGGGATTTGGCCTCTTCATCACTTTCACATGGTGGAGAGTTTGGTTGCAGCGAAGTTGAATTACTGGTAAAATTTACTTCCTTATCAAATTTACTCGCATCATGATCTGAAGGAATACTCTCCTCATGTGACGAAACTATCCACCAGCGCGACATCGGATGTACGTTTGGAATCCACTCCCTCAACATCGTCCAGGCTTGTGCAATCAACATCACTAGGCCCATTTACATGACGGTTTAAGTCAGCTTCGAAGCTGACTCGTCGATCCGACTCTCTCGTATTCGATGAAGAGAGAAAGGCAAACTGCTTCAAGTCGACTCGAGCCTCAAGCTGTTGTGTAATGTGGTTTACGATCGGCTTGAGCATTCGGCCATCGGCGTCCGGCGATTTTCGTTCGACGGCGCTGGGTTTTGCCGCGCGGGCTATTGGCATCGTAATTCGTGTTTTTCATCTGATGTTAAGAAATTGGGCAAACATGGCAAGGAAAAGTGGGGTTACTTTGTAAGTGCTCGCTTGTTTACGATGGAATATATATGTAGTACACCAGTACCGGTAACTGGTGTACCGGTAACCGGTGTAGCAACCGTGCTCATTTACGGCAGTATTATTAGGGATTCCCTATGTGTTCTTTGTTATTTGGCTGCGACGCTTCGATCTGTAGTAGCCTAGTTGCTGTCATCAGCTACATAAAATGGCTAACAAGGTAAAACGTTGCATCTGTATTTCTACTTCTCAGACTACAGTTCGGAAGAGATGTGGATTGTACCGGTACTACAATTCGACTACGACATGCATATTGCATAGTGAACTGATGGAAGAAGCGGCCTTGCAGTGTGCTATATCGATACGGGAATACATGAATACATGAACGATTGCTGCATTTCCTACATATTGTTCCACTGGATAAACTGATGTGAGCGCGCGTGTGATGGGATGGAGCTGGTTTCTCTCCCGGGAGGGTGATATGGAGATTTGTGACTCTCCTGGTGATGACGAAGCGCAGCTGTGTTAGGATTATTGCTTTGTTTTTAGTTCTAGGTTCTGGGTTATAGTGTTCTGCTGATATGATGCGGTCGTGCGGGTGTTCACACGATTTTCAGCTTGCCGTTTTGGTCTTGTATTCATGGTAGCCTATGTGTTTGTGAGGGTGCTGAAATTGGCACTTCTCAAAGTTTAATTGGTGGGTAGCAATTTAGTAATAGTGCTCTATATTGCTCTTTATGACAGTTTTTATAGACATTCTTGGTATTGTTGACTTCCTATTTGGTATATCATGCCGACAAGATGCTTCAATAAAATCTCTGCAGTAGTTGTTGTATCGTGACTCTTGAGTCACCGGCATACATGGGGTAGTCTGTTACAGAGGAGCGGCCGACCAACTAGAGGCCACATGGGGGTTGCAAGTGGGTCACTTGAGTGTTAATGACCTTATTTTAATCGCATCGACAAGTGATGCCTGAAATATCAAAACAGTCGTTACTCCCGCCTATACTCCACGGACCATTTTCGTTGACGCCGAAAAAGCTAGCTGACAACTTATACTTGTTGTTTTCCTCTACAATCATGATATAAACAAGATTATTTTCCTCTACAAATATCGATGTTATGAGTATCTCATCATCCTCGTTAATTTCGAGGATAAGAAACGTTTCAGAGTACGACCAAACACACATTGTCGTCGTACCTTTGCCCACCAAACTTACTACGAATATATATTTGTAAGGGGTAAAGCGACACCGGGTCGTCCACGATACAGCTTCCTGAAGGATCATGTAAACAGGGCCCTTTAACGAGTCAGCTTGGAGATGAGGCGTGACGTCACCGGAGACGACTTGAACGTCAAGTCGAGTCGAACATGTAACCAGGCCTACTGATTGACTCGACATTATCTGATTGCGAGCCAATATCGTTCAACCTCGCCAAAATCTCAGTCTCGTGTTTTTCCCAAAACTTCAAACCTAATCTTTTTGCGGTATGTTTTTCTTTTTTGGTGAATCTACGATTGCTAAAGAGGTGGTCTACGATGAAATTCCAGAACCCAGGTACCTTGACGTCACTCACGCCAAACGCAAGCATTCCGTCAGCAAAACTGCCAACATTGAACATCGAAATTTTCATATCATCACTATAGGGCTTAACCTTCGTCAAATTTTTGATACATCGATGCTGGAAGAGGATAAGTACTATAATTTGGACGGTCAAATACCGAATCGGAATTGAATGGTTACACAATAGTGTTGTTCAAAATAACCCTTTTTTTCAAATTTCACTCGCTTGATGATAAAATTGTCAGGTTGCCTGAAAAACGCTACAAACCAAATTTGGGTCAATTCCGACCAGTACTCGCACTCCGCAATAAAGCGAATTGTCGTATTACTAGGCAAGTGAAGACAACTGTATGGAAAGACAATGATCAATAATATGGCGATGATATTTTCATCCGTTTAAGTATGGAAAGTGACTATGGAACCAGAGTGTACTCAAAGGTGGTGTGGACACAGAAAAAAATTCTCTCCTTCACGCTTCACTTGGGTAGTCAAGATTGTTATTTTCGATCCGTTTTTAGTACTGATTCAATGCGTAAGCCGGTATTGGTATTTGTTGATTTTAACGATGTTTCATATCGATATTGGTGACAAGATTTCGCATCGTATATCTTGATGATGTGATCTATTACTTCAACAAGTTTCAAGGTCCTCACTTCATGATTAGGGCAGTAATTTCGTTATCGAAGTCAAGTATGTTATTGTCGATCCGTGTGAAACAGCGATTAAACGCAAACGCCGATATCGGTATGTGTTGATTTTGACGATGTTATATACCGAGATGGGTCACAAGATTTGGTATGTTATATCTTGAGGATATCATCAAACACTGTACCAAGTTTCAAGTTTGTCACTCAATGTTTAGGGTGATAATTTCCTTATTCAAATCGACTATCTCTTAGGTGGTGCGCGAAACTGAAACTAAACTACGCATTGCCAATTTTACGCAAAACTCGATATTGATATATTTGGATTTTGACGGTATTCTATACGTAGTTTGCAGACAACATTTCGTATGGTATATCTTTATTATATTAGCTAACAGTGTACCAAGATTCAAGGCTGCACTCAGTAATTGGCTTGCCGAAGTCGACAATGTCAATATACATTGGCAGGCCGTGTTATTTTTGACATTTCAGGAGGCAATTGCCAAAACTGCCAAAAATAAAAATTTGAAAATGCCAAAAATAAGCAATTTTTGGCATATGCCAAAAATAACACGGCCTGCCAAATAGTGTATTTCGTTCATGGTGTTGTGTTAACAGGACTGCGTTACAAGCGAGAAGAGCGTTTGTGAAAGGCAGGTTTCTTAACACATACTGATACCGGTGTTTGCGTTAAATCACTGTTTCAGACGGATCGACAATAAGATACTTGACTTCGATAACGAAATTACTGCCCTAATTATGATAGTACGAACCTTGAAACTTGGTACGGTATTAGACCACATCATCTTGATATACCATGCGAAATCTAGTGACCCATTTCGATATGAAATATCGTCAAAATCAACATATACCAATACGGGCTTACGCATTGAATCAATACTAAAATCCGATCGAAAATAACAATCTTGACTACCCAAGTGAAGCGTGAAGGAGAGAATTTTTTTCTGTGTCCACACCACCTTTGAGTACACTCTGATGGAACGGAAACTCCCGTTTTCCCGTTGTTAGGTCACGCCTGACTGAATCTAGCGGATTTGGACAACCGAACAATCGTAACGAATGTAGGAGATGTAATATTCTCCAGTTTCGAGACAATTTCGGTTAGATGAGAGCGGCAGCCGCGGCATTTAGGCGCAGAAAGCCAACTGCAACACATCGAGTCGTTGTTTATTCATGCCTTGTGAATAGGGTCAGTGGTTTTGCAACCAATACTTATGGACAGAGGACAGTATTCATCGGAAATCTGGAGTTTATAAACGATGAAGAGAGGCAGTTTGTGTTATTGTGTGGTAAAATCTGGCCGCAATGTGCAATCTATTTGCAATTAGCAATTTACATATACCATTTACTGGATTTTTTCGCAGGAACAACGATATAGTATCATTCGTTTAGCTTGTAAAGTCTTACTTGTTATAGAAATCAGTAAATCACTGTGTGGCCGCAAGAACTGCAATACGAAGTATTGTACCGGTACTCCATATCACCATCACAAGACCCGTCGTCGCTCGCTCCCAAAGAAAAGAATGTTGGTCACCATGTATGCCACATTTCGGTCTTCTGGAAGGTTCAAAATGACTCGTTTAAACGATTTGCAAGCAATATTCACCTGGGATTGATGTCATATCACGACGGCAACTCTGATCTCACACACCTAAATGCAGAGGAAAAACCAATGTCCTAATCAGGCCTGTGAAGAGTGGCAGCTGACTAGTGATATCAGACTTTAAATTCGCCCACCTTACGCTAACGCTGTTATATTACTTGATTTGATCATTCAATTTTCAAATCACCGTCTTGACTTTGCTCTTCTAAGTAACATCATTATCATTTTGTGTTTCAAAGATTAGGTTTTGCAAACATGGCTCCATCAAATTGTTGTGTTCCTGAGTGCAACTTTCGAAAGCCATCTAAAAATCGAATTGGTCTTTTTACTGTGCTTCGCCCTGAATTTGCAGCCAGTGAGGAAGAAAAACACCACAGAGAAATGCTGCACAAGTTTGTGTACTCAGTTAGGGGTGAGACAAAGAAAATCATTGCAGACAAGCTTTGTAGAGAAATGTGAGTCTGATAGAATGGTTACCAGAAGGGGTTATTGTTCAGTAGTTGTTTTCCTTCATGTAGGATGGCAATCTGCGAGCAACATTTCAGTCAAAGTGACATTATAATCAAAAAGTCCAGGAAAATGCTTAGGATCGGAGCGCTGCCAACTGAAAATCTCCCGAAAAATTTGACTAGTGTGTTCAGGAGTCCACATCGCAACCCCCCTAGCAAGAGGAAACAATTACATCCAAAACAGGTTTACAGAACCTTTGAAAAACTTCACAATGCAGCAATGAAGATACAAGTAGAGTCAGGTGGTGTCCCTAGGATATACATATAATGTGCAAGTGAATGGCTAACATTTGATCATTTAGAATATTGGGTGTTTTACGAAAAAAAGGGCAGGTTGATTGGACAGTATGAAGATGATGAAGATTCTGGTCTGGCACCAAGATTGAGGTGAATTTGTTAGTCATTGGTGTAATAGTGTGTCAGATAGCGAAAAAATTAATAAGTGTCCGTGTAAGTAGCCTAAAATAGATTGAAAAATGACTGCAATTATGAAGTATTATTTGTTCAGGATAAGCATTGACCTGCAATCAGGGAACAACCAACTTCACTGCTTTGGCTGGGCAGTGGATTTGAAACAATTTTTTGAGATGGATATATGTTACATAGAACTACATGATGTCATCAGTAGGTTGCGAAAATTCACTGAAGTAACTGTGATAATGATGTTGAAATACGACATATTTAGAGCAATTGGAGAAACTAAATGTATGTTCTGGAGTCGGATCAGAATTTCAGGACACCAAATCTCACCCTGTGGTCGGAAGAATGGGTAGTCACGAACTAAAAGTGTCTGTGATTCATCGCTGCGCGACATGCCGTATTTTAGGTACAAACCTGCGTTGGAAAGGTCAGTGTAACTGAGCTCTGTGACCTTGATTACCCACATTCTAGTTGATTCGCTGGAGATTTGTGATGGTTGCTCAGCATTCATCAAGGCGAATAACCAAAATAGCTTGGACGAAACGGTAGAGGTGGATGAGCAGGTACATTTGACAGTTCAGGTATTTATTGCAGACCACACACATAACTGGCAGCAACATGCAACTAATAAGGTTAATTTATAGGCGATGGTTGATACTGAAAAAGGCAACATGAATGAGTTCTTGCATCAATTATTTCTTGATGACATGATCAATTCCCAGAGGTCAGGTAATGGTCGCCGCTATCATCCTGACATTCTGAGATGGTGCATTGAGTTGTACTCGAGATCCCCAGCAGCCTATGCACACATTAGAAGCAGCAATGTTCTCCAATTGCCGAGCAACCGCACCATTCGCTCCTACAGGTAGATAAAAAAGCAGATCATCATATTATATAGAGAATTGCATACTTCTATTGTTCACAGAAACTGTATCCCACCTAGTCCAGGCATAAATAAATTGGCACTGGAGCAAATTGCAGTCAGAAAAGAAGAGGGGGAAAACATGACCGGCTTTATATGTTTGGACGAGATGAAAAGTAAAGCTTAGTAACAGTATTAATTGGCTAAGAATTGCAGATATATTAATAATATATGACAAATATTCAATGAACAGTTAAAGAGAATCTTGTCTTGCGAGAAGGCAAACTGGTGGGGCTCGTTGATCCTATGTCAGTGACTGAAGAAAATAAAAGGAATGAGCTAGCCAGTAACATTTTAGGTAAGGATTTATGGCTTGTATAGCATTAATAAAAACATGGGGGCCAATATAAATATATATTTTATTTAAAAGTATTTTACGGAAGGACCGTAACCAGAAAGGTTTCTGTGCCAATAGCATGGTACGCCACACGGTCTATGACAGCAGGACGACTTGCCTCATTGGTTTGGAAGAACATCATTGCATGTGAAAAGGCCGGGCTACAAGTTCATGCTTTGATATGTGATGGACATCCAACCAACAGAAAGATGTTTCGCATCATTAGTCAAGGTCACAAAATCACTATGCGAAGCAATCTTATGGCACATAATCCACTAGCTGTTCATCGACCGATTGCCTTGCTGTCAGACCCCCCTCATTTGCTGAAGGTAATTTAGGTAAAATTTACTCTACACATAGTGTTTAATTGTTGCTTTTCATGGTTAAGACTGCTCGTAATTCCTTATATAATTCAAGAAAGAATGGTTCAAAGGAAATGATAGATGTTCAAGGTCGTCCGATTGTCTGGACGGATATTTCAGATCTGTACAAGCGCGAATCTCATTCAATGCTGAGTGAAAGCTTGCTGAAAAAAGTACACGTTGAACTGACGCCATATAGCAAGGTAACTGTGACATGATCGATCAGTGTCAGTAAATTATCATTTCTGCTTGTCAAACAGATGAATGTTGGTTTGGCTCGTGCTGTTTTAAATGAGCGGGTTGGTAAAGTGTTGAGTAAGGTACCAAGAGCAGAGGGCACGGCGGATTACATACTTAATTTCGCCAAGTATGTCCTATAAACTTATGACATATGATATGTAGTATACCTGATATTTCATCTTTGTAGATCAGAGGTCTCAAACACGCGGCCCGCGGGCCGCATGCGGCCCTCGAGAACATTTTGTGCGGCCCGCGACGGCATTATGAAATTTCAAGCATTCGAGAATATATTCAAGTGCCACATATCTCTTTTAGATATAAAAACTTAAAGTTTACCCTGAAACTACTATAAAAAAACCTGAAATCTCAACGAACTATACTTTATCACATCACTTTTATAAAGCTACAATGCGGTAGGGATAGAAATCAGCTATTACATTTCTAGTTCATGAGGATAAAACATGACCCATTGAAGATTTGTTACTAAAAATTCTGATTTGGTGTGGTGCGGCCTTTCGTAAAATTACTCGATTTCGGATTGACTGGGTGATTAAGATATAAAACTGACTCGAGTTGAGTCGGGCAAACGTTAAAATCACATAAGGATTTGCGACTCGGGACGGTGACTTGGTAATCCTATGGGTGCAACAATATATGAAACAGTCATGGCGAATAGTGATATATCAAAAGGTTGTAGCTTTTGTTGCGTATGGTATCTAGCTATATAATCAGGTCAGTATGGCAACCATCGGTATTGTGAGTCCCCCGTGACGTATAGTTGTAACATGCTGCTGGGTGTTCTTTGTTTTCTTTACCCTTGTTATTATTGGTGACGAGTAAGTTAGTAGTACGCACCACAGCTGAGTAACACCAATGAATTCATCGGCGATTGGGTGTTTCTATTTCAGGGGTTCTTAACCAGGCTCCGTAGACCCCTTCGGGGTAGGAAGCACCACATCAGGGGATACGAGATGCATTGTGGAATTAGGCCTATATGCTGTGGAATATTTCTTGGCCAATTTATTCAACTGGAAAATGGTCTTCGCACTACGCGCGATTTTATGTGAATGTGCTTTCTCATTTTAATATAGGTAGGTATCTAGGCCCTAGGTAGGTATGTAGGCCCTACCGTTAGAAATTGTGTTGAAAATGAACAGGGGCTACGAGTAATATTATTGGAAGCACGAGGGATACGATCGCTAAAGTTAAGAAACCATGCATTACTATGGCTCAGTAATGATTATGTTCAAGTTGTTATTGAGACGTTCCAATAATAAATCGAAGGCAAAATCTAAAGCTTATTTAATTTGACTTTGTTAATGACAGTAACAATAGCATATACTTATCACGACTACATCAAAATCAGGATTAGGCTACACCGCTCAAATGCTCTGATATCAGATCAATCTTCAGTAGATTTTAAAATATTCTACATAAAATTGTGGCACGTCAAAGTCCACTGCAATATTATAACCCGACAGTTTGACAATGTCACGATGCATCCTCCCACATGATGTCTATAACTCATTATTTTACCAAATTATGCCCCGCTAAAAACAATTTATATCTATATTTCAAAATGTGATTTTTTCCGTGTCAAGCGTGAATATAGTAGGCTACATTAGCAAATTGTATTTTCACTATGCTTGTGGAATGCCTGTCCGCAAGCTTCCGTCAAATAAGGCCTACTTGGAAATTATACATTGAATATCCCTATTACTGATACTGCGGCCCGCGGCGTCATCAAAAACTTGAAATTGGCCCGCGAGCACATTTGAGTTTGAGACCTCTGTTGTAGATGGTTTTCAATTGTAGACTGCTCTTCAAAAAATCCAATCAAAAATCTGGATGATGAACGCATCTTTTGGCTTGAGACATTTGCTGACAGCCTTGCGCAGTGGCATGTAAGTGGGATGCAACAGATTGCATGAAAGTTCACTTATATAATTGTATGTTCAGGATAGTCCTTCAGGAGACTGCAAGAAACTGGTAGCAATGCCAACCCTTGAAGGGCTTTGCTTCACATCACGAAATTTTGCGTGCCTTTGTAGGCGTTTGCTTGATGGAAAGTATTTAAATTATGTCGGACTTCATTCATTCTCACAGGATGTATTGGAGGCCTTTTTCGGAAATGTGGTGAGAATATATTGTCAGCTCCGTTCTCTCCTATCTTTTAGAATTCTTATATCCAATAAACAGCGACAACATGGGGCGCGTTGTTCCAATCCAGACATCAATCAAGCTGCCTATGCCATCCAACACCTAACTGTAAGAAAGGGAATCAAGAAATTGAAAGGCGGCAACACAACATTTGGTGATAAAAATGCATGGACGGAATTGAATGAGGAACCCCTGCAAAAACGCATGAAAAATTGATTGGAATTGCATCAAATAAATACACAGATTGCATTTCTGCTACTCTACTCTCACCTAGTCAGAGTTCACGCATCAAGTATCTAATTATGTCACTTAACTATGACCTCTTAATGAATTGGTTTATTTTTTCAAATCAGTTCCGAGACTACGAGAGCCGCTGCCTGCTGTGGTACTAGATTTGAATTTTCTCAGCCTATCAATCAATTTCCTTGAGAAACTATATGCCAGTGTCTTTATGTAGAGCAGAGTCATTACAAATACTACCTCTTTCACGCTTTCAGAGGTAAACGGGCCGGAGTCAGCGAGGTAATCGACAAAATTGTAAAAAAATCTAGATGAAGAAATACACTTTTTCAAGTGCTCTACATTGATTTCCGCAGCAGGCTTGGAAAACTCCCTACTAGCCTCTACAAATATGTTTTGAAAGAAAGATTGTACTTCCATAGACGGATAAATGAGTTTGATATTCTCCAGCAGTGGTATCAAAGTGAACTGTGGAGAGTCTGATTCCAAATTCGATATAATGTCATGAAGTTGAGGTGATCTGAGAAAACGGGTTTTCACACGCCGCAAAACAAAACCTCCAATAAACTCGATGATATCTGCCTCTCTTGCTGAAATGCTGGCATGTGCAACATGGTCAACAGGCCTCGATGCAACAATACTATCAATTATTTCTAGCAAATGTAATGCAGCATCTGCAATTTCGGGAACCGGCTGAGAAAAACACTTGAAAATTCTGCTACCCTCCATCAAATCAGAATACTGCTCCATAATGGCCTCTAAATTTCCAGTTGTTTTAAATCTTTCCTGCCAGTCTGTAATCAATGTAGCTCCATAGTGTGATAAAAGTGACAAATCAATACTGTGAGAATCGGGTTCCGATGCTATCAATGATAAATCCCTGAACTTCTGATATTCTTCAGCGGAATAATCTATATCCAAACTATCAGTCTCAATTTCAACTAAAATTGTCTCAGGCACACTCAACATCGCATCCGTTGTTGACATCCTTTTGTAGTCAAAATTACACTTGCTGCTATCAGATAAAAGCTTTGACTTACCCTGGCTGTTATAGTGATATGAATTTTTAAATAAAATAATATACGAAAATATCAAGTACATTAATAATGTCGATCGGAAACTCCAGAGTTGCAATAAACACTGTCCTCTGTCGATAAGTATTGGTTACAAAAACACTGATCCCATTCACAGGACATATATAAACCACGACTCCTTGGCTGTCTCCATCTCATTACCGTCCGTACCCTTTACACCTGCCCGAAATTACCTCGGAACTGGAATAACTCACGCCTCCAACGTTCGTTGCGATTGCTCGGTTGTCCGAATCCGCTAGATTCAGTCATGCGTGACCTAACAATGGGAAAACGGGAGTTTCCGTTCCATAGTCACTTTCTATAGTTTAAGACACACACAATACGATAAGACACGATGCCATGTAGAACACATATGAGGATGCCGAACGACGCGCAATTGCGGTCTTTACAGATCGGAATTGAAAAATAAAATATTAACAAAAATAATTTCTTCAAATGTGCAACTAGAACTTAATTTTTAAAATCGGCAACTTATTGAACTAGAACTACTCACTTTCAATATCCACAGCTATGGCTAGAACTAGAGCGATTCACTTTTGAAAATACGCATGCAGAACAAGAATTAAAACTACTCAAAAAAACCGTTAGTTAGTTGACCGTTAACTAAATAAATAGGTAGTCTCTACAAGTCTGCCAATATAAATGAATAACAATGTGTCTAACTAACTGCGCTTACAACAGTGGCGGCTCGTGACTATCGGGTGATGGGCCAAAGGCTGCAAGCGACTTTTTATCAAAATGACGTCACAATGGCATTTTCCAAAGTAAACAAGTAACTTGGTAGTACGGTAACACTATAGATAACTAACCTACGGATAGATAGCCAACAGCCGTCGTCACGCTTGCTTGCTCGGAGGAAAATACTGCTCAGCAATCTGAACTCAACGTAATTGCCAATCCCGAAGCTGACGATCCGAGCGCTCAAATTGAATAAAGTTGATCTTATTTGAACGCTACCGTCGCACTGATTCCGAAAATATACATTCAAATCCGATCGGGGCAATGGAACCGCCTCGAAATACACCTCAAAGTCTGAAAATTGGCATTGTTCTGAACAATCGAGGACACGCAAGGGTTATTGTTATGGTCATTGTGGTGCGTCCATACGATTATCTGGAACAATGCCGATTTTCAGACTTTGAACGCTATTTCGGGCTGGTTCTTTTGCCTTGACGAAAGTTTAATGTATATTTTCAGAATCAGTGCGACAGTAGCTTTCTAATAAGATCAACTTTGTTAAATTTGAGCGCTCGGGTCGTCAGCTATGGGATTGGCAATTACGTTGAGTTCAGATTGCTGAGCAGTATTTTCCTCCGAGCAAGCAAGCGTGACGACGGCTGTTGGCTATCTATCCGTAGGTTAGTTATCTATAGTAACACGAACGACAACAGTTACTTTAACGTATGTGCCGCGAGAGGTCTGCTGGTGACCTGTGACTTGAAGTATGGTAACTGCGTAAACGGCGTGCGGAACAAAGATTCGACACGGTTCATGTTCGCACTACACCTGACTAATTATCTGCAGAAATGGTAATGACTATAACTCGAGAGATTGCGTAAGCCTAACTGGAAAGGTCAACGAGTTCGGACACATACGCAATTGTTATCTCATAGATTGCACGCACATGCTACATTGAATACAGAACATCATTCTGAAGAACTACGGTTAGCAGCCTCGGAGCGATCTTGTTAATTTATCTAAACAGAGAATCTTCATCCTTTGATCTGGACCCTAATCGGCTCCTGTCAGAAGTCAAGACTCGGTGTGTGATTAATTTGCTAGGTAGTAGTTCTATTCGTTCTGATTCCAATATTCGACGCTCTTTAGTTTTTCCACTCACTGCAGAGCGATCATGTTAATTTGTCCAAACAGAGAATCTTCATCCTCTGATCTGGACCCTAATCGGTTCCTGTCAGAAGTCAAGACTTGGTGTGTGATTAATGTGCTAGGTAGTAGTTCTATTCGTTGATTCCAATATTCGACGCTCTTTATTTTTTCCAATGCAGAGCGATCATGTTAATTTATCTAAACAGAGAATCTTCATCCTCGGATCTGGACCCTAATCGGCTCCTGTCAGAAGTCAAGAGTCGGTGTGTGATTAATGTGCTAGGTAGTAGTTCTGTTCGTTCTGATTCCAATATTCGACGCTCTTTAGTTTTTCCACTGCAGAGCGATCATGTTAATTTGTCCAAACAGAGAATCTTCATCCTCTGATCTGGACCCTAATCGGTTCCTGTCAGAAGTCAAGACATGGTGTGTGATTAATGTGATAGGTAGTAGTTCTATTCGTTCTGATTCCAATATTCGACGCTCTTTATTTTTACTACTGTGGAGCGATCTTGTTAATTTATCTAAACAGAGAATCTTCATCCTTTGATCTGGACCCTAATCGGCTCCTGTCAGAAGTCAAGACTCGGTGTGTGATTAATGTGCTAGGTAGTAGTTCTATTCGTTCTGATTCAAATATTCGACGCTCTTTATTTTTTCCAATGCAGAGCGATCATGTTAATTTATCTAAACAGAGAATCTTCATCCTCGGATCTGGACCCTAATCGGCTCCTGTCAGAAGTCAAGACTTGGTGTGTGATTAATGTGCTAGGTAGTAGTTCTATTCGTTCTGATTCCAATATTCGACGCTCTTTATTTTTTCCAACGCAGAGCGATCATGTTAATTTATCTAAACAGAGAATCTTCATCCTCGGATCTGGACCCTAATCGGCTCCTGTCAGAAGTCAAGAGTCGGTGTGTGATTAATGTGCTAGGTAGTAGTTCTATTCGTTCTGATTCCAACATTCGACGCTCTTTAGTTTTTCCACTGCAGAGCGATCATGTTAATTTGTCCAAACAGAGAATCTTCATCCTCTGATCTGGACCCTAATCGGTTCCTGTCAGAAGTCAAGACATGGTGTATGATTAATGTGATAGGTAGTAGTTCTATTCGTTCTGATTCCAATATTCGACGCTCTTTATTTTTACTACTGTGGAGCGATCTTGTTAATTTATCTAAACAGAGAATCTTCATCCTTTGATCTGGACCCTAATCGGCTCCTGTCAGAAGTCAAGACTCGGTGTGTGATTAATGTGCTAGGTAGTAGTTCTATTCGTTCTGATTCCAATATTCGACGCTCTTTATTTTTTCCAATGCAGAGCGATCATGTTAATTTATCTAAACAGAGAATCTTCATCCTCGGATCTGGACCCTAATCGGCTCCTGTCAGAAGTCAAGACTCGGTGTGTGATTAATGTGCTAGGTAGTAGTTCTATTCGTTCTGATTCCAATATTCGACGCTCTTTTTTTTTTCCAATGCAGAGCGATCATGTTAATTTATCTAAACAGAGAATCTTCATCCTCGGATCTGGACCCTAATCGGCTCCTGTCAGAAGTCAAGAGTAGGTGTGTGATTAATGTGCTAGGTAGTAGTTCTATTCGTTCTGATTCCAATATTCGACGCTCTTTAGTTTTTCCACTGCAGAGCGATCATGTTAATTTGTCCAAACAGAGAATCTTCATCCTCTGATCTGGACCCTAATCGGTTCCTGTCAGAAGTCAAGACTTGGTGTGTGATTAATGTGCTAGGTAGTAGTTCTATTCGTTCTGATTCCAATATTCGACGCTCTCTATTTTTACTACTGTAGAGCGATCTTGTTAATTTATCTAAACAGAGAATCTTCATCCTTTGATGTAGACCCTAATCGGCTCCTGTCAGAAGTCAAGACTCGGTGTGTGATTAATGTGCTAGGTAGTAGTTCTATTCGGTCTGATTCCAATATTCGACGCTCTTTAGTTTTTCCACTGCAGAGCGATCATGTTAATTTGTCCAAACAGAGAATCTTCATCCTCTGATCTGGACCCTAATCGGTTCCTGTCAGAAGTCAAGACTTAGTGTGTGATTAATGTGCTAGGTAGTAGTTCTATTCGTTCTGATTCCAATATTCGACGCTCTTTATTTTTACTACTGTAGAGCGATCTTGTTAATTTATCTAAACAGAGAATCTTCATCCTTTGATCTGGACCCTAATCGGCTCCTGTCAGAAGTCAAGACTCGGTGGGTGAATAATGTGCTAGGTAGTAGTTTTATTCGTTCTGATTGCAATATTCGACGCTCTTTCTTTTTTCCACTGTAGAGCGATCATGTTAATTTGTCTTCACTGAGAATCTTCATCCTCGGATCTGGACCCTAATCGGTTCTTGTCAGAAGTCAAGACTTGGTGTGTGATTAATGTGCTAGGTAGTAGTTTTATTCGTTGTGATTCCAATATTCGACGCTCTTTAGTTTTTCAACTGCAGAGCGATCCTGTTAATTTGTCTAAACAGAATCTTCATCCTCTGATCTGGATCATAATCGGCTCCTGTCAGAAGTCTAAACTCGGTACGTGATTAATGTGCTAGGTATTGGATTTATTCGTTCTTATTTCAAGATTCGACGCTTTTTATTTTCCACAGTAGAGCGATCATGTTAATTATAAAAAAATTATAATGGTGGCATAAGTAACCAGAGGGCTGTGCAGATCGGGTTTGATTCGTCAAGCGAAATATATTAGGTTATGTCTTAGTAATAGTTGAATCACCATAATCAACCCCTAAAATTTTATCATTCTAGGTTTGTTGCAGGCCAATGCTTTGATTTGATTTCATGAAAATACTACGTTTGGCGTTTGAGATTTACAGATCATGGTCGATATTTTTAAAATGGTGATCCATTGGATTCGTGCTGTCGTAAGGACGTTAGTTAGTAATTTTTAATTTGAGGGCCAAATCGTTGAGGGCTAACTTCACCCATTAAAAATGAGACCGGACAGTTGACATGGGCCAAGAAAGAGCATACGACATAACTGGCTTTTTGAGACAGTTTTTGACGTGTCAGTATTTTTGGTCTTGTTTTTAAGTCTGATTTCGCTAATCAAGAAACAACATGGTTTGTGGTCTTGAAAATGAGACCGGAAAGTTGACATGGGCCAAGAGCATAAAATTACACAAATTTGGTCTCAAATCGATTTTTTTAGAAAAAGAAGTCTCAAAACCAATTAGCCTTACCAAGTAGGCCTACATTCTGTCTCAAAACGTTTTTTAGCAAAAAAAGTCTTGAAGACCAATTAGTGTTACCAAGTACTTTCCGTCTCAAAAGTAAGACCCAACTTGATCGATAATAGAAGCACTGCTTTGGAGGCATCCTTTTCAATGTTAGGTTCTGAGTGAAGGGGGAGAGTGAGAGAGACCATGGGACAAGGGACAATACTTATCTAAGGACTTCACTCACAGACACAGCTAGTTTATCGAGATGATTTTTAATGCTTCAGTTTATTTGGTCTTGTTTTTAAGACGAATTGTGCAGTATTTTTGGTCTCATTTTACCCACTCACCATAAATGCTATTTTCGACTCAGACAACCATATATATATATATTGATCTGAATAGTACATGTGAGCCTGATTGGAATCTCCGTCCTTTTTTTGAATTAAATCCTGCGTGATAGAAGCTTTTTTCGCGTGACAAGCAAGGTTACTGACATCAAATGACTGTGTTGAGCCAGTGAGAGGAGATCAGATGCTAATGGTTAAAGGTTAGCAACTGCAAGTACTTTACCAACAGACAGTAATCAACAGATCCTGGCTAGATGATTAGGTCAAAACATTATATACCACATACTAACTGGAATATAGCATTTGGGGTGGCTGAGAACATTGACTTTTTTTCAATTTTTTTTCATTTCATTTTTTTAATGAAATCAACGACCCGTGACGGCGTGATCGCGTGCAACTGGCGACCAAGTCGGCGTGATCCTGCGTGCCTTGGACACCGGTTCCATACTGGCATGCGAGTAGTAAGTGGCATGTACCTTGATAACTATATCTAGTGAATATCTTGTAAACTCCTTAGTACAGTATCATCCCAACACTGCAGATTCTGGTCTCTCTCATGCTTCCCCTTCGCTCAGACCCTGACATTGAAAAGGATGCCCCCAAAGCACCCCTACTATTTTCGATCAATTCCTGTCTTACTTTTAAGACAGAAATTACTTGGTAAGACTAATTTGTTTTTAAGACTTTCTGCTAAAAAATCGATTTGAGACCAAACTTGTCTAATTTTTTTTTGTAGTGTACGCCTATATAGTTGTAATGGGCGAGAGAAAGAAAAAAGAAAGCATTTTAGACCTGTCAAAGTACCTGGAAAGACCAATTCGCGTCAAGTTTCACGGCGGCAGGGAAGCAACCGGAGTCTTGAAAGGCTTCGACCCTTTATTAAATCTGGTATTGGACACCACCACTGAATTTCTCAGAGACCCAGACGACCCATACAAGCTCACAGAAGACACCCGGCAGCTGGGATTAACTGTATGCAGAGGAACCAACGTAGTATTGATATGCCCGCAAGAAGGCATGGAAGCCATACCCAATCCGTTTGTTCAGCATGAATAACAATGCAGATATGAGCGTAAAATTTCGCAGCGTGCAAAGAAATCTCACAAATTTCACAATCTCGAAGACTTGGTATTGCTCAAAATCCAAAAAAATGAATAGGAGCACCGGTATGGGCAATATGCGTAAGAATGTGCTAGGTTATGATTCAAAATTCGGTGGATTTTGTTTTATCTAGTCAGTCACAGTACATTTTGTTGTGAAGCCTTTTTCACACTCTAATAAGTGTCCGAGATCTAATGTAGCCTACTTTCTTATCCACAAAGACGTGAAGTCCTATCAACAATCAAGTATTTGCCATGAAATGTCAGAATTTATGGCGTTTATTATTGGTTTGGTGTTTAGAGACCGCTCAATTTCCTTATGGCTACAATACGAATGATACAATACCCCATCCTTAAACTCATTATAAATGCCATCAATTTTGAAATGTTCATATGTATCAGACGTAACACTGTTTGGTAAATGTCTAGTTCTGGATAAAGAGTAGCCTAGACTCCATTTCTGTAGGGTTTTTGCTTTTCGTGTCGTCCGATCGTACTGCAATGGATTGATACGGTGGATCTATTTATTTTTTCACCCTAACTCATTTCTCCGGAAGACACTTTGAAAAGGGGTTACCGGTGAAACATGAACAGACTACACGTGAAACATTTCATATATATGGCTCAGAGGTTTCCTCGAGGCGTTTCAGATTTCTGTTGTTTCTTTAACTTATTGGCATGTCAATCCATGCTATACATAGCCCTCAAGGCATGTCATCCGCTTGCAGTCTTTTCTTCCGCTCGAATGCATTTATCTTTGATAGATTACATTTATTCCGAAGTTTCAATGACGTGATGTTTGATTTTAAAATAACTCCCTCAGGGCAAGTCAGCACATTTCTTTAAAACTGCTTCTAATTAAATCAAATTTCTAAGCCGACAATATGTCTACTGCACACAATTTCCAATTTATTGCCACTAGGAATGGACTATGTTTTATCCCGGATGTTTTAATCGCGTTCCAAAACTTTTCTGATTTGGGCCCATTCCAGCTTGCAACGAACGTCGCCATCGCTGTCGATCGTCAGCCAATAATTCATAATCGTTTAGTACACCTTTAATAGTGAGTGTTTGTATTGGTAAGGAGGAGGCGGGAAGTGCCCTTATACCGCAAATCCCTAGATTTGGCGCGCGCCCACGCTCTATCTCCACGTCTTATGAGGAGGTATGGGAAATATATCAACATACCTTTCGCCATTACTGTTGCCCATGACTAGGATGCGAAACGACATCGGATCCCATAACTTGACATGTGCTCGTTCATGAATTCTCTTCGACGGCCTCTTTTCTGGAATTTGTTGCGTCCTAATGTTACCAGAACTCCCCGACAACTGTGATAAAACTGAGCAACACAGCATTATCGGTTACTGCGCTGGAAAGTGGTTCTGTCGCATTCTTGACAGACTCTAACACACTTCGTGCGACCACATTCCACTTTTCCGGGTAATTATTTTGGCACACGCATTCGTGCATATATATACGCAGTACTTACCAACCGGTTGGCTTAGTCGATTTTGCACATTTCGCCTTTGCCAACCGTTTCACGCTTCACATAGGTGTAATAATGACGCTGTAATAAATACTGAAATACATTTATTTTAACCTTCGCTTGCTGTGACTTTTTGACTGTAGAATATCGTGATCGATTTTTGCTTGGCATACCTGAGGGCTGAGGTTATCAATTCTCCCCCCGCTTCCATCAAAATGAGCAATTGTGTCTATATACTATAGAATGAGGTTCGGTCTATGTGCTTGTAAGTGTAACCGAATATCTGTAAACCGCGATGATAGTTCATGGTATTTCCAGGACAAAAAATATGCAAGGATGAATCATAATTATTTATAAGAAGTGATTTGAGACGATTCAGCACATCATCGTAGCGACTTCCCACGCCAAGATGCAAAACTGAATTCTGGAGAAAATGTCATCAAAATAAGGTGTTTAAAAGGGGGACATAAGATGGCTGTACCTAATTTAACAAGTAAATCGTTGTTTGCAGATTTAAATTGAACAGCCCACATCGTGTACTATTGTCATAATATGAGCAGTTACGCCAATATTAGGTGCATTTTTGTAATTCTTTTAATGTGTCACCGTGATAAGGATGCTACACCTAAATCACCATAACGATTTCACCCGCAAAGTCGAGGACTAAAAAATAACGCGCCTATAACCAACACTACATTGATAACATGGATTATAAGGATAATCTGGATAACAATTCCTTGGTGTAAACGTATCTCTAATCTCCTATGAAACAGATATCGAATATTTTTCATGTTGTGAAATCCGTCAAACTACCTTCGTCACTTCCGCAAATAATCTCAAAACACTTATTTTATTTATGTATCAACGTGCCAAACATAATTTCAAATCTAACTATCGTTCGAGTTATGCAATATAATATAATCTACGACAAAAACCTGCAAAAGCACTTCAAGAGATTAAATTTAATTATCGTATCAGTTCCGTGCATGAGCTTATTGGTCACGACATCACCTACAATAATTCTTGATATTAAGTTACCTATCGCACTAATACGTAGCCTACTCTCTTTCATTGATGTGACATTTATTAGAAAAATAATTCCAGAGATTATATCTTCATATATAATTAATTTTACCAGAAAGTACGCACGCAACTACTATTTTCCAATTTATTTTCTACTTGTATACGACAGTTCTACCCAATGTTATCATATTTTAACAATCGCGTGATTTATCTGCTGTACCTCGATTAACACTACAACTTAATCGTATTACTTTTATACGACCTTGAAAACAGATATTTACAATGTTACCACTTGAATATTGGAATATATGACTACTCCTGAAGGTGGGGAAAATTCGTCACTGACCATCCCTGGCGAATACTGATATCGCAAATAGCGGCCCTGTCCTTCCAGATCAATGAATACTTCATATTGATTCCTTCCAATTGCCAATGGTCGCCAAATTCATGTTCAGTCCATAGTCTGGATTGGCATTGCTTCGAATTATCGACGATGGCGAGATAACGTCCAGTTAGTTGGGACTGCTTTTGCGGCATGTCCTGTCTGTCCGTTGAACCACTCGTCATTGGTTTGTTGTCGTAATAAAATTCGCATGTAGGTTTCTCGCACAGAACATTTGCTTGCTGAGAGTCACATGACGAGGAGTACTGATGAGCCAATGTATTGATTGGATTTGGCTTCATCATTTGGAGTGCTTTCTCTTTCATATTTTGAAGGCATAGGACACTGGAACACTATTCCTATCGACGGCAACAGCGTTTTTGACACCGTCCAAGTAGTTGGGATGATAACTATTATTACCGCCTTTAAGACAATCAAGATCGGTCCCCACTGTGACGTTTGACAGGGCATATACGTAGAAAAACTGGCACTTCAGAAGTCCGATACTGGCCACCAATATGAGAGAGATGAAAAAAAGATGCCTTGAGTTCAAGAAGTAATTTTCACAGCTGTACTGAACATCAATCAATGATGGATTGAGCAGTTTGCAACAGTCTTTTGATGAACTTCGGGCAAGGATTCCACTCTCGGTTCGTTTGCTTCTTCTGTAGAATGTACCAGATGTCTAACTTTAACGCCTGACAGCAGTCAACAGCGACCTTATATGGTCCAGTAATTAACTATATACTCATTATGTGTATTCCGTACATGATATTACCTTAATACAACCAAATACTCCAATTCTGGTAATTGCACAGCTAAACAGGTGTAATTACTGATAAACTCGATTATAAATGATACACATGTAGCACACTTCAAATTATAATACGAATTTATACATTCCCATCCATCATGCACAATTTACAACTTGATTAACACTCCAAGGTATGTTTCAACATATATATGCTGAGGCCTTTCCTGCCCAATATACATCCATATAAAATATACCAACAATATGCCGATAGATGACCACAAAAGGACTGTCATTCGAAGACTAGGGTCAATATATATTTCTATCGTTGTGTTCCGGTGTTTTCCTTTGATTTAATACTTGTATTGGTGTCTTAAGCTTTTTTATATATTCGTATAAGCTGTGATCCAAAGGCAACATAGGTCCTTATTCAACACGAAATATAAACTCTATTCCAGCTAGGGTAGAGGGTCTTGGCTTAATATATGCGTAGCCAATTATGACGCGTATGTGTGTAGTATATCAGGCATAATAGGCAAACAATCGATACTGCAATAAAATTAACACATGACAATTCATTATGCTTAACAACATGACTAAAAAGGTTCTAAATTTTCAAGTTAACATGACATTAGTGTTTTGTTCTTTTGTTATTTAGGGAGCTAATTTGGGTAATCTGTTTTATTCTACCTCCCCCCAGTTATTTCCAATGGTTACTATCCCATAACTCTACTCTGTACATATTACTTTAGTTTTAGTCCAACGTTTTATTTCATTTCCGACGCATCTACTAACTAGCCTGAGGGCATGTCAGGTGCCGATATGTTGAAATGCGAACATAAGTATTTTAAAACATGACGACATTCGTCCTTATCCGAGCTAATTTTGGCGTAGCAACACAAAACTGCAGCACTTACTAACAATACGTGCTCACATAACTAGCAATAGAGGCATGCATTTACAAATATATTCATAACCCGGAAGTCAATTGTCCCATCCACATTTCTGCCTTCAAATCATGATCACGTAGCTCTATTGATTACTTATTGTTCTCAAAACACTCAGCGTTCATTCCGACCAATTAACATATTGTCACCTCATAGATCAGAGTCTTTTAGCCTTCGAGATATTTTTGATTACTCGCAATTGCAGTTGAGGCATCGATTCCTCGTTCGCGTATGTCGTTTCCTGGATTTATCAAGCACTTTCGCTTCACGTCGCATAGGCAAGTTCGACAGAAAACGGGGTTTTCGTCTCGAGCTCCGCGACATCCAATGCAATATCTTCCGAATACTGTTCTGATTCGTTCCGTCGTCGGCTCATCGGCTTTGTGGAGCGATTCCGGCGCAATTTATCACGATGCTGCATTCTGTATGCTTTGCTACTGGTGCAAGCGGCCGATTTAATCATAATATGATTAAGTGCCATTTGGGCGGACACCCAAATTTCAACCATTTATATCCTAACGTGTGATACTCATTCAATGCCCATCAATGGTCAGTTTTCAGTTCTGGTGTTCGAGTCTGATCATGGCTATGTCTTTCGGTACTTTGTGTCGATAGTTCATTTCAGTGGTGTTTTGACCACCACAACTGAGTGCATAATTCATGTGGATACCATACAATATAACATATTAAACGTACAATTAAAAATCCATCAATTTGCAAAAGATTCGCAAACACGAAAACTTGAAATAGTGGCGCATTTTTCTGACGATAGATTTGCCAACGTAGTACTAATGCAGTTAAACATAAACTAAAACGTAGCTTGCCGTGTTGGCGCAGCTGTTGCATGCAACATACGTGAGCATTTGTACTATAACTGTTATTGAGCACATAATTTCTAAACAAAGGATAATATACGCGATAAAATTTTCAATTTCCCACTCCGAAGCGCACATATTTCGAAACATACAATGATGTCACAATTTTTTTTCAATAGCATTATAGTAAACTTGCGGATACTTTGATCATACAGATCGAGCATGAACTGATAGTTTAGCGTTAACACTTTCGTCGTGACGAATGCGTGAACCCTTCGTATCATCATTCAATTTTCGACAAATCTGTTTCGTAAAACAGATATGTGTACTTCAAGAAACTATTGATAATAAAGCATTATTCACTAGAAACAGTTATTAACTTACTCTATGACATTTTGGATACCTCGGGACATGTTTCTTGAATTGAAAATCAAGCCAGGATTAGCGCTCGGATTTAAATTCAAACATACATACATCTAATTCATTTAGAAAATTCATTTTCACGCAGGTCTCCAATGTTTGGTTGGGTAGCCTATTCACAATAAAGTCCTACGTATCTATATTCACTATAACAGATCAAATCGTTTTATGTAGCCCTGGACAATATTAACTATGTGCTCATGCTTGAACCAAATTTGAATCACGGTCTCCAGATCAAAGGCAACTACTCCATGATCCACAATAAGTAATGTATCCATTTCATTGGACAACTCGAGACAGTTGTAACATCCTCATCATTATTATATAACTATTCTCCGAAACTTTCTTGATATATCTTAGCCTTCCACATTCGCCATAATGTAGCCAATAAATATCTAAATATTTTGTTTTCGAATCGGTTATGCTATGTGCCGCACATCCTGAGATTGAAATAAGATTTCGAATCAGGACGTGTCGTATATATATATCGATATATTATAGCTGTCGGGGATCAACATTCCAAGTTTCGGAAAAAAATACATAAATACATCTATTGTCATCAGATAACGTCATCTTAACCTATCATGTCGAAATTGGCCAGTTTGTTTGCAATTCTTTCGGTTTCAGCAACATTCTTTTAATAATCTTCCGAATCATCTCGAAAGGAAAGCTACCAAACCACTTCCATTGTCGTCACACCACGTCAATCATAATATGATATTTTTGATATCTATCGCATTTTTGCAAAACTAAAAATGACTTTGGAAACATACAATTGTCGTACTCGATGAAATTTGGTCTTATCATGCTACGCACAATTTTTTCAACAATTATTACCACGGATTAAGTGAAATAGGTGAGGCTTTCCGCATTTAACATTGCAATCTTATACCTATATCACGTAACCACAGAGTTTTGTGATTCCTGACCTGCATTGGCTTTATCATTACGTATTTCTACAGTTGTCTTGTATATAGAACCTTTATTGATAAATAAAATAAATCGAAAACATATTCATTGTAATGATAATAATGAGTTTCCATGGTATTAATTTGATTCTTAACTGAAATACCGCACTACACCGTAATGTAATGGCAATTTCGTCGTGTCTTTTATACTAGCTATTTCCGATGGGACCAATATTAGTAAACTAGTTGTACGAACAATACCTATTGTTTCCCCAGTGGCTTGTATCAGTTCCTAGTAAGCATCGTATTGGTAGCCTGAGCCTCCGTCGTTGTAAACTTACCTTCTGACACTCTTCAACCACTAAGCCTTTATGGTTTCTTCGGTATTGAGTGAAATAATATTTGAGTTCATGTTCCTCAAACATCACGGCATCCGTTTTGGTTTTCCAGTTAGCTGGACTTAAAATGCATGTATACGAATTTCAACTCACTATAATCACTTCAATAAACCACAGTCACACATAAATGAGTTTATCAGAGCCGCTACGATAACTCATTATCATACAACTCAGTACCAATCAGCAACCCGTTTGTGTTTCTGGCGCTTATCTTCATTACTGGTTTTTGACTACAGCGTACCGCAGGGTCATGAGGTATTATTACACGACTCCGGCCCAATATCTGATTAGTTTGAACTCGTTAACTCGTTCTGTGCGGATTTAATGTATATTAAACCCGGATAATTTTGCTATTCGTCAGGTCTGTCACTTTCTCTCAACATAACGTAAAATTTGTCAAGACACACAGAAGTACGGAGCCTCTGAAACCGGATATATTGTTATGATACAATTATCGTGCCTTGCTTGACGTGAGAACAGAAGGCAACCACAAGAAAATTTCAATTGGCCTTCTTCATTCGTAATATTCACTTTCACGTCATTACATACAACGCATTCGCACATCTTTAGTTCTAGACTTCATTGATTAAATGATTTACATACGCAATTCGCCGATAAATCAACAAAAATTGAAAGCAGATTTATGTATCGCAGCAAAATTTTAATAAAAATCGACATCTTTTTTTTGCACTTTATCGTGGTTTCTCGAGCAATAATAAATTTTTATATTGTTTTTATGACTTATTTTCATGACGCACCAAAAAAATATATAATAAAATATTTTTGTATATTTTCATCTTATTTTGTATGTGCACCGATATATAGTAAATAAGTAGTTATAACTGGGAACTCCAAGGCATGCTATATAAAATCCAATTTGAACACCACAGAATATAGAAAAAGGTAACATTCAGAATTCATTTCTTTCAAGCCAGGACCGTGATAGGAAATTAGGATTTGCTATTTCGTAATCTGCGTTTATGTGTCATATGCGCAAAGCTTGACTGAATTGTTTTAAACACGTCTAAACACAAGGGGTATCCGGCCAATATGAAATTATGGTGATGATCTCAATAATATCTAGTATTTCGCACCCACGAATCGCGCTTACCGTAAATCTCAAGTTCGCTGAAATGTCTTGTTTTGCGGTCTTTTGTCAAATACAATGTGGGCATATCAAATATTTATAGGAACTATTTTGTGTGATATCAAAATCGCAATAATTAACATTTTCAGTTACCAATATATGTCCTTTCACGAGGTCTTTGAAATTACTACCTCAATAATGATAATAATCGACTCGTGTTGAGTAATTAACCCACTGTTTTAAGTATTTCATGCAAATTCTCAGTAACTTAGCCGTGTGATCCAAATTTTTATTTATTCTATGGAGCTCCTAATTAGTACATTGTTTCCCGCTGTGTTTTCGATTACAATACCTTATCGAACCATTGACTCCTTCTGTTGATACTCCGGTCAACATGAAATATGGTAAGTTACGTTTTAATTAGGGCTCCGGTGCGCACACTATCATGTTTATTACTTAAACTCACGCACTCGTCGACATAGTTATCGGAGACTTCCTCCAACTTTAATACGGCCTACTTAATGTTGGTCGAGTTGATTTGCGATGTCGCCATCTATGTAGTGATAGAACGCTCTTGATTCTAATTTCTAAGTCGTCGCCCACCCCGTTGTTAGCATCGTCCCCGCATTATTCGTTCTCTGTTCTGATACATTGACTTGGGAAATTAAGTTCTTGAACGAGCTTCGTCTATTCTAAACTCAACCGAACTCGTGTATTAACCATATGCAATATACATCCTTGTCGCCACTGTTGCTATATTATCCTTGCAGTCTTCAATGAAGCTCCATCGCATCACGCCGGTGCCTCTCATTTTGCTTGTGAGACAGCGTCTCAAGACTCATTACGATAACTCGTTACGTCGTTACAATGACAACGAAATCTATCGACAATGGCGCAGAGATATCTATAGAGCTCTAGGATCTATAGGACCCACGATTGCTTATATGTGATGTAAATTAAATACTTGTTGTACTTCCTTTATAGCCAGTTGTTGCAATATGCCTGAATTTGAATTAACATGCACGTTTTATATTTTAGAAGTTTTGAATTTACAACTGCCTGGGGGCAAGTTAGCCTATTTTTTGACATTATTGGTATACGTGACATCAATTTTTAGATAAGATTAAACACTCATTTCCACAAGTTGGTTTCTCTTTTTTACATAGTTATGATCACCTTGTGTCGTATTTAAACACATGACGGTAAATCCAGCACTTGATCCGATACGGTGATAAATTGCCGACTGATTCAAAGACCTGTACTTTTATTATTTCCGAGCTGCATAAGTAATATAAATTGTCGAAATGAACACTCACAGGCGCGTAGCCAGCCGAAAAATAAGGGGGGGGGGGGTTGAAATAAAAGGGAGGGTTTCGCTTTTTTCCGAATTTAGTAACGTAGCATTGACTCATTAGGGTTAAGTACATGCGATGCGTAAATAACGATTATACAACATCCCCGTGTTGGCGATTATAGGCGTATAAGCTTGTAGACAAGTCCGGAAGTGCTGTTAATTAGCGACTCCCTGATCTGTCGTGAACAATGAAATACGCAGCGTTGAACATTGGAATACGCGCGCTTATCGCTGAAGAATTAAATTTGCGCGCTTGTCAAAGCGTCCAACAATTAAATACGCCTGCTCATCAATGCGTCTTGCGTCTTACGTAGCCTCGGCGACGATTTAGGCAAGTAAAAATGTACGAGTTTTTATGGAATATGTGCTATAATGACGCCGATTTCAGGTGGTTCAAACCTTTACCTCTTTTAACTCAAGCCTACTGGACTATAACTGAAGACTAGTGGAAATCAATTACGCATGTACCGAACATGATTGCGGACATTCGATGTCATTCAGTTACGAGATGTCACCCTTTAATCACAATCGCTAATCAGCATATACTTAATAGCATTTTATCTAAGCCATTGAGAAATAGGAGCCAAAGCATGGTAGGCCCAAGACGCGGTAGTTAGGCTAGCGATATCTTTAGTACTAGGCCTATTCCAGATGCGATTGTGTAGGCTTACGAAGATATCGTGCACACCAAGCCAATGCAGATGTGATTGTGAAGGCCAGTGACGATATCGTGCGCCGCGGGCCTATTGCAGATGTGACTATTCAAGCCAGCGGAATTAGCCTTGTTGGAGACGCGGTAAATCAGGCTAGTAATGATTGCCGAATGCGCGACAATGAATGGGCTGATTTCGCCCATCATCTCAGCGGGAGATCATGTCGCGTTACATTGTGCAGTGCAATGCGCACCGACGAATCTTGCTAATTAGCAACACGTCTTTCGTTAATTGGCCGCGCCTTTCGTTAATTCGCCGCGCGCAATACTGATACCGGTACTATGACTTATTAAATTGCAAACGAGTATTAGCATCAGAGCGGTCATTTAAAAAGAGCAAGGTTTCGCGTTAAAGGAGGGGGTTTCGACCCCCGAAACCCCCCCTGGCTACGCGCCTGAACACTCATATGAGGCAATAGATGTATGGATAGATTGGATACTCAAAATGACTTGAAAATGACTAAAAAGTTTATGTAGACACATTTTTCCTAGTCAATGCGTTTGCAATGTTTGAGGTCGGCGCAACTTTGTCAAGAAAATGAAGAGCAATCATGTTATTGAATGCCGTTAATACCATTTATAATCGATGACCTTACGTTACTGTACCTTTACTGCCTTTGGGTATGAATATCACCTTTTGCAATCAGTTATTATATGAAGCTAGCTGAATGATAGTCTTTTGATTTCATGTCGAAATTCCAACAGAAGAGTTCACTGTTGTTGCTGTAGTTTGACAGTGTTTGAACAATTAACGTGTTTTGTTCATTGTGTCTGACTGTGTTTACTAGGTCTACTTCCTGTCTACAGCTGTAATTTGGTTAGCCCGTGGATCACACTTGGACAATCAGAAACAATTGAGCTTTTCCAAATTAAATTAGAATAAACTTTTTCGCACTAAACTCGAAGGAAAAAAAGTTGCCCACCAGCCAACACAGCTACTATTCTGTCCAATTACGCAATGCAAAGACAAGATTTTTTGTGATTTTGTTGTGGAATAGAGATTAATTTGAAAATCCAATTTTTAATAAATTATACTGCTTCAAAGTACATTTTGCAAAGTTTTTTGTGTGTGAACGGAATCCCACATGGATTTTCAAATTGTCGCACCCCCCCCTCAATTATTTTTCATCCGTAACTTTTTTCCTTCGAGTTGAGAGCAAAAAAGTTTACTTATGTCAATTCCTTGGCCCCAGAATTGGATAATGAGACATCTTGATTGATTCTCCACCATCAATAAAGCAAAAAATGCGGATTTTAAAGATTTGTGCATTCAGCACCACCTAGTGACAAGAGAATTTTGAATTGCATTATCTTTTGGACCGCTGAAAATTTTTCAATTTAATATTTTCACTGTAGGCTACCCAGAATTCAAAGATGAACAACATTTTTTAGTATTTGACAATTCTGAGGGTATGCATAATAGCCCTTGTTATAATGGAATTAGCCGAAAACCAGAAATGAGATGACTGGTACCGGCATTTTGCGCTAATTAATCTAGAATTATGTGGTTGTCCAATTCTGCCGTAGATGACAATGACCAAGGTCGAGAAATTAGTGATCTTTGGTTTTGGAAAAATTGTGAGGAGTCATTTTTATGTACTTTCAGTCATTGGTATCTTTGATATGTTAAAGTTTAGAACTTTGATACAGGCCACGTTTTCATTTGACTCGGGCAAAATCGAGTATCTGAGTCTGAGTAATTCAATTCTGAATCAACTATTATTCGTCGAGTCGAGTATTCCAGTACCCTCATGTCATTTAAGGGGCACTGCACTCTAAAGATGATGTGGTCTCAAATTGAAGAGCAAAACGAAAAAAAAAATTTTGGCCGCAGCCATCTTCTTCAGAACGCCACCGTAATGGAGCTGCAATTTATTGGAATTTCCACAGCAACTTCACGCTCCAGCAGTCACAAAGAGATCAAACTTTATATAGTTGTCAGCCAATGTTATGAAGGAAATATGTCGTACACGCCAAGGTGGTTTAGATACCGCCTTCAACGGAAGATGTTCAGTCAGGAGATTTATGTCAAAATCGGGCCTAGCGTATTCTATTTCTTTAGGACATACGGGGTGTACGACATATTTCCTTCATAACATCGGCTGACAACTATATAAAGTTCGATCTCTGCGTGACTGCTGGAGCGTGTAGTCGCTGTGGAAATTTCAATCAATTGCAGCTCCATAGCAGTGGCGTTCTGAAGAAAACTGCTACGGCCAAAATTTTTACTTCGTTTTGCCCATCAATTTGAGACCACGTCATTTTCAGAATGCAGTGCCCCTTTAACACTATGAATGATGTGGAAAGTCTTAATATGTGCCCTTTATGTGACTGCAAAGATATTAATGCCAGTTCTATATCACATTTTATTTGGCATTTTATTGACCATACCTATTTTGCTGCATTTTGTGACAATGCTGCGGGTTGATCATACCTTCTCACAGATCTGTCATTTCCACTAATTTACTTTGTACGACATGTCTCGTTTCCCACCACACTACCAGTAGAGATTTCAAGGCATTCACAGTAGAGCATAGTATCAAAACTATTATTGTCATTGACTAATTAACTCTTAGTTGGAACCAGCGTATCATTTCAGTACAGGCACTTTGAAACTCGAATCATTGCCATTAATAGTTGATTGATATTGTGTTTTCATATACTTGGTTTCAATCCAATTGTTGTTTTTCAGATAACCTATATAATTACACAGCAGTGCTAATTTGTTTCGCATCTTCACTGTCTCTGTCAATGGTCAGTAAGCCATCACAACAAAGAATCTTGCAAGATGTCCTCAACAAGGACACCAACTACATTCTGGCTCCGATGGTGGATCAGAGCGAACTGGCATGGCGAATGCTAGCAAGAAAATACGGCGCCCATATTTGCTTCACTCCGATGTTCAATGCAAACGTGATTACCAAGGATGGTACTTACAGAAAAAAGGTGAATTCGTAGGCTTTCTGAATCAAGTATATTTTGTGTCAAGTGTTCTGTCGGTCTGCCACATATAGGCCTATTTGAGCTTGATATCTCAATTCCGAAATGCAAGAAGTTGGACGCTGGTTACATTACATAAATGACAAAAATAAACATCAAGTAGGGAACGCATTTCTTTGCATCGTGCCGTAATAGAGTTCATGGCCTACAATGGTGCTAAGGTCGTACAAAACTGTTTGAAATAACCTACAACCCGTTTCCTGCAAGTTATTTGCAAACATTTTAGAGACTTTTGAACTAACTTTGTTAAATTTCGACATTGCAACTAAGCAGCACTTGGCAGCATAATGGAAACTATAGCTAACAGCAAAAGTAGCAATTCTTCTAAACGATATCACACAATTACAATCAAGTTACTGGCCTTCAACTGGACTTTCAGAAACTTAAATTGAATCTCGTATAAATTTCTGGTGTCAAAAAGACAGTGAACGGCAGTTTCCGATATTACATGCGAGTTGTGCGCATTTGTCGTGATTTAATTGAGGGTCAATTTGGATCTTTGAAGGTTCACCGGTCGGCAACATTGGATTTGAAGTTTTAGCGGTCCGCGGGGTCAAAAAGGTTGAGAAACAGGGATGTGACAAAAAAGCAAGAAGTTGGGTACCTTTCCATTGGGGCTATTAAATAATAACCTCTTTTTAAAAAAATTTCTGGGTGTCGTTGCTTGATAAAATTGTTATGTTTGCTAAAAACGACCTAATTCCAACCTGTAGATGCGAATCTTATACGAATTATAAAATATTATACTTCTTTGAAAAAGTACTCTTCTCTTTTTAAATTTTACTGGCAATGAAATTATTAAAAAATAATAGGCTAGGCTATTTACGATAAGAAATTATTTAATTATTAATGATAGAATTGATCATCATAAATACTGTTTATTCAAATCCAAATTTTTTTACCACAATCACTTTGCTTGTACGGGCTGGAATTGAGCCAAATTTGTTTTGCATAATTTTTAAACAACCTTGCGATTTCATGACGTAGCCGGTAATGTTAACAAAAAATGTGAAACTTTCTAAAATTTTCCTAGTCTAAAAGCTTCGCTTCTAGGGATATAAATCGTGCCAAATTTGATGTACAGTGTTTTTTTAAGCAAATCAACATTTTTATCAACTAGCCAGTAAAGAAAGAAGATAAACTTTATTTATTTAACAACCCTAGTGTTCACGATCTATGGCATCCAGAGAGCTTGGTATGGGGGTTTTCTCATGAAGAAATAATGTAGCCTACATGTAGGCCTGCATTAGGGCTATTCAAAAAAAAAACATTTCCTTCATATTTCACTGGCTACTTGATAAAATTGTTAGGTTGTTTAAAAAAACGCTGCACACCAAATTTGGCTCAATTCCAACCACTAGAAGCGAAGTTATTGCAGTAGAAAAATTTGTAATTCAATGATTTTATATTAAATTATGGTAGAGTTGGTCACCGTAAATACTATTATTATTCAAATCCAAATTTTTCTACTGCAATAACTTCGCTTCCAGTGGTTGGAATTGAGCCAAATTTGGTGTGCATCATCTCTACTGACAGCCTAACAATTTTATGGGGTCGACAGAAAAATTTAAAAATTTATTTTTTTATTTTATAATGATAAATTCAAAATTTTCTACTGCAAGAATCTCGCTTCTACTAGTTGGAATTGAGCCAAAGTTGGTGTTCAGCGTTTTCTTTTAACCAACCCAACAATTTTATCAAGTAGCCAGTGAAGTATGATGGAAAAGTTTTTTTTTGAACAGCCCTAACGTACATTGTATTGACTATTATGCTCTGTACCCAAGTCTCAGATTAAATTTTGTGATCATAATTTTAAACCATGCATGTGAATGGTTCCAGGTGCTCAGCGATATTTCTTGCGTAGAGGACCGTCCGCTTATCGTACAGTTCTGCGCCAACACGCCCGATCAGCTGGTCAACGCTGGGAAAATTGTTCAGCAACACTGCGATGGCATTGATCTCAATCTCGGCTGTCCTCAACATATCGCGAGACGAGGTGGGTGGCACACATCGACTAATGCGCAACAGTTCTCGGATTGTCATGTTTTGCTGTATCTCTCAACCCTTGCGTCACAATAGTGTAAATGATGTGCAAAAGTTGAAATAGGTAGGGGAGAGTGGGAAGGTATGGGCCACCAAATCTTACAAAGCTATAACTTGGCCAAACTTGGTCTAATATTCCTAAATTTCGGTATACACTATCATTAGTTATATGGCTAACTATTACTGGTAGAATTAAGCTAAAATACCCGTGTATTTGGAAGTGACATCAAATTTTGTAACAATTCATCATTTTTGTAAATAAAAAATAGGCTACGAGGTATGGGCCGGGGGGTGGTGAGGTATGGCCGCTGTCTGTATTGAATCAATAAATGCCATTCATATCCTACAAACCTCAACTCTTGTCACAGTTACCAACAGTTTGTATATACTGATATAAAGCTGGGCTGGAAGTGGACAATTCATATATTTCAATTCCCGTATTGATCGTAAGCCATAACGCATAACGAAACAAGATAACTAGAAATATGTGGCATGAAAATCACTATCAAATCATGCTTCTTTCGCCTCAACTACCCCATCAAATCCAAATGTCTCTGCTCTATCTCTTATTTAAGTGGGAGTGACAATCCATGATACGTATTTGAGCATATGATGACATACTGTCCTAACAAACTTTTCTCCTCTTCATTGAAGACAGTATTGGAAAACGATTTTGAAACCTTTTTCATGTGAGACTCATCCCCTGTTTTTCTATATACCTGTTTAATGTAGCTCTACCAATTTTGTACTGAAAGCATGCTTCTCTTTTTGATACCTCCCATGCTTTAACGTTTCATATTGCCAAGCTCAGATCTGATTCTGAAAACTGACCTTTTTATGGGTTTCATGATTCACTTTCAAGTGATTGTATATAGGAGGGATAAGACCAACACCTTCTGTATTCTAGAGATAAATATATTTAATAGGATCAATCAAATATTGATTTCAGGTATATGTTATGCTGTCCCATACCCAACCTATTCAGGTATGGGCCGGCCCATACCCCAACCTGCTGAAAGGCCCATACCTCAAACACTCCATCTTGGGGACTCTTACCATAATTTCAAGATCCGAGAGATTGACAAAGCATTAAAACTATACTCTATAGATAGCATATTTCTATAGCTTTCACACCATAAATAGTCTAATCCAAACATGCACATATGTGGACTCAAACCCAAATTCCCTACTTCCAAGTAAATTTACTTGAGGCCGCAAAAATTATATATCTCTAGATGAGTTAAAAACTTCACTGGCCTCATGGCTGTGAGCAACATGGGTGAGTCTGGAGCCTTTTTCTAACAATCACAGAGCTTGACAAGCATATGTGATGTCACAGTCACCAGATATGGCAGTGGCCCACACCTCAACAGTGGCCCATACCTACCCACTCTCCCCTACCTTTGATGCGACCACAATCAATGTAATATAAGTATTAGAAATAATGATCTGTCACTACTGGACTCGAGTCACAAAAGACTGTTTCAAATCAAAATACATGGTCTATCATGTGCAGTAGGGCTGTTCAAAAATAACTTTTTGTTCTGGATTCCAGCCATTCAGTCATTAAATTGTCAAGTTACCCTAAAAAACGCTGCACACCAAATTTGGTTCAATTCTAACAAGTATAGGGCTCCGCAGATCCAATTAAAATTTTTAATTTAAACAGGAAAATTTAAAAAAATTATTTCAAATTTTCCTGTCAACCCCATGAAATTGTGGAGCTGTCTTCAGAAACGATGTAAAACAAATTTGACTCAATTTCAACTAGTAGAAGCGGGGTTATTGGAGTTTTTCGTTGATAATCCTCGGATTGGATCTGCGGAGCCCTATACTTGTTAGAATTGAACCAAATTTGGTGTGCAGCGTTTTTTAGGGTAACCTGACAATTTGATAACTGAACGACTGGAATCCAGAAAAATAAGTTATTTTTTGAACAGCCCTAATGTGCAGTGGTGCATGCAGATGAGGTCTCTGTCCTTCTGAAATGCCGATTCTATCTCCAATATTTATAAGCTAATCTGAAATTAAGTAATTGGTATCACGCTGTTGCGTTTCCATTGAACAATACGATGACACTTTCCAAGGTAAAGTCTCGCATTTCTGAACTGAAATATTACCTTTTATAGGTACCGGTAGTACAGAACTTCAATATTGCATCAAACAATACTTTCATGTTGCCAAATTTATCCCACTTGAAGCTTTTCTTCGACTGACTCTCATCGGGAGCGAACGTCATTAACCGCATTTACTGATGTTCGCTTTTGATGAGAGTGAGTGGAATAAAGTTATTAACATGAACATATTGTTTGCTGCAATATTTCTGAACTGGTATCTGAAAGGGAACAAAAGTAGTCACAGTGATTTGCAATTATATTCATTATCATGTTATCGTTTTTCTGTGACAAGCATATTCCAATGGTTTTGTTCCTTCTAACACTTTGTTGACGCACTGTTCATTACTGTACCAGTAAAGTATTGTATTTGATCTGTAGTTAGATGGTGATGTGTTCAATGCTGTGACTTTTCAGGGCATTTTGGTGCGTTCCTACAAGACAGTTGGGACTTGTTAACAAAGATGATATCATCGTGCAAGGAAGAGCTGGCTATTCCGATCACTGCCAAAATACGAGTCTTCCCGGAAGTGGAGAAAACAGTGCAATACGCCAAGATGCTGGAAGCTGCCGGGTGCAGCATGATTACGGTGCATGGCAGAACAAAAGAACAGAAAGGACTGCATACCGGACTAGCAAATTGGAGTCAGATCAAAGAAGTCAAGTACGGTATTACATAGACTCGCTAGGACTGGGCAGAATGGAATACCTGAGTAAACAATTCTGAATTGAGCATTAGACGTCGAGTCTCCGAGCATCACTTATTGGAATATGCACCAGTGTTGAGATGACTCAAGTCTGACTCGAGTCACCTTTTTCGTATGACTTGACTTGACTCGAGTCACTTCGCTAAAATGACTTGACTTGACTTGACTCGACATATCAGAAATGTGGATTGACTCATGACTCGGAGCAAAATTGACGAGTCAATTTCAAGTCATCAAGCAATCGATGTCGATAAAAATCACTGTATCTTGCATATGTTTAGATTTTTCGCGAAAGGATGGTGTATAACCTTTTAGAGTGACCAATCATTCAATGATCGTGCGTTTTACTGAGCCTTCATTGTTCTCTCACAAATGAATTGACCGCAAACGAAGTGATCGCAGTTTACAGCTTACGTTGTCGTAAATTAGTAAAGTAATTTAGTAGCAAAATGTCTATTTCTGTTCTTACCTCAACAAAAACTCTCTTTTTTTATTATAATTGAATTCGAATTTAGTTTATATAGTCGTCAACCACGAGCACAGGCTCGAATTGTATAATATCAATTTATAAATGGATAATGTATTGCATCTTATCAATTCGTTTCTCTATTCTCTATTTTGGCTGGTAACTATAAACGGAGGCTATGCAATTTCTTACGTAGTTTAGCAGCTCCACGTATATGTGAGCGATACAGCGCCTATTCTTGCGTGTACATTAGGGTTGTCCAAAATTTGGAAAATCTTACAAATCCCCCGTTGTAATGTCTTATTCTATAGATTATTGATAAAAAACGACACTGGGCCTAAAAAAAGCTCACATGAAGGCCGTTAAGATTTCGTGCAAAGCGTTTGAAAGTAGCTGCCAAAGAATGGGCGTGCCACCGACCATCGAACGGCGAGAAGACTAGTAATCACGAAACCACGGCTCTTGATTGGCTGATCGGCTATGCTTCAATGACCACGGCTGCAGCAGCTTGCTCATTATGTGATCAAGGAGTCTGCTACCGGCGGCGATTCTGAAAGCGCATTGTATGTGGGTTGACAATTAATGATTTAGGATTGATTCAGGGTATGTTGAGGTACGAAATACATGATGAACAAACAACAGCTGCTTCACAAAAACGTCTAAAGCATGACCGCTTTAATGTGAAGGACACCGCCGTAGCCTATATGCCTTGTTTTCAACGAGGGAGAGCATTGGCGTTTATCCAAGTGGCGACGGATTCCTAGTTTCAGAAAGGATATATCATTATTGAATACAAATATAAAGCTTAACAATGACAATATGATTTGTGTGATCTTATTGGGCTCAGGTTGTAGTACATAGTTGCAGTTTTGAATACTCTAGGGATCGGCTGAATCAGACAGTTAACCTTGGCACTTATCAGATGTTTACAGCAAATTGAATTCACTTGTAAATGTTTTATAAGTCCCTAATGATGCCGCAGAAACGAGGTGTAAATGTAAGCACAGACTATGCTTGATATGATATACAAACTATGCTGGATACTGTGCACTATGCATCATTGTCTGTGCTTACCTTTACACTCCTTTTCTGCACGATTATTAAGGACTTTGACATATCATATCAAGCATAGTATGTGCTTACTTTTACACCCCTTTTCTGCGTCAGCATTAAGGACTTTGACAAGACTTGCAAGTGAATACAATTTGATGTAAGCATCTGATAAGTGCCAAGCATAACCCGCTGATTCAGCCGATCCTTAGAGCTTTCAAAACTTCAACTATGAACTACAACCTGAGCCCAATAAGATCACACCGACAAAGTAGTGTCATTGTTTAGTTCAATATTTGTATTCAATAATGATAGCTCCTTTCTGAAACTTGGAATCCGTCGCCACTTGTATAAGCGCCTATGCTTTCCCTCGTTGAAAACAAGGCATATAGGCTACGTCGGTGTCCCTCACATTGAAGCGGTCATGCTTTAGACGTTTTTGTGAAGCAGCTGTTGTTTGTTCATCATGTATTTCGTACCTCAACATACCCTGAATCAATCCTAAATCATTAACTGTCAACCTACATACAATGCGCTTTCAGAATCGCCGCCGGTAGCAGACTCCTTGATCACATAATCAGCAAGCTGCTGCAGCCGTGGTCATTGAAGCATAGCCGATCAGCCAATCAAGAGCCGTGGTTTCTTGATTACTAGTCTTCTCGCCGTTCTATGGTCGGTGGCACGCCCATTCTTCGGCAGCTACTTTCAAACGCTTTGCACGAAATCTTAACGGCCTTTCTGTGAGCTTCTTTCTGGCTCAGTGTCGTTTTTTATCAATAATCTATCGAATAAGACATTACAACCGAGGATTTGTAAGATTTTCCAAATTATGGACAACCCTAGTGTACATTTAACTCTTTATTCATTCATCGGATCGAAATCAATAACCAATCAATCTGTATTTCATACAGCTAGCAAAATGCAATGACGTAAGCATGCCTCATACTTTGAAAAGGCAACTTGACTTGAATTATGACCTGACTCGTGACTTGACTCGACTTGACTCGAGTCACTTCCAAAAATCGAGTGACTTGACTTGAGTCGAGTCACCTTTGAAAATCGATTGACTTGACTTGACTCGAGTCAAAATGTGCAATGACTCGTGACTCGAAGGTAGTGACTTGATCCCAACACTGATTTGTACCTTTTACGCCACCACAAACAATTTATTACCAGTTCTATTTCACGCTAAAGATACTATTGAATAGTAGGCCTATATTAGTATTGAAATGAACCCGAATATTTTCGGCTAACACTTGCCAGGGGTAATCATCAGCAACTAGTAGAGAATTGGAAATAACATTGTACATCAACAATCGTATATCAAAATATGACTTCACAGGTATGAAATTTCGAATGTACAAGAGTGTTCAATATACTATTTTTAGATGGTACACGAACTCCTTTTGTTGACGTAGCCTCGGTTGGTGTATTTTGTGAAAGTCGACTCCCAAGGCTCACAAATGAAAGTGTGAGCGGCCCCTCCGACGACACGAAATCTGCCGTCTCGATAATTTTTCCACAAGCAGGATTATCCAACAGATATCAGTCGAGCTCTATGAAGTAGCCTTGTATCACACATCATGCATGTTTCTTTTCCATAATTTACAGAGAAAATGTATCAGTTCCTGTGATTTCTAATGGGAACATACAGACTTTGGAAGATATTCACAAGTGCGTAGAAAAAACCAGCGTTGACGGCGTTATGGTGGCAGAATCTCATCTTACCAATCCGTGCATATTCGTCGGTGGGTAGTTTTCTTGAAATGGAAGCCACTTCGGTGCTAGAGAATAATTAGATTTGGGCCAAGCTTTCCGGGTATCAAATAGAGGCACTAGGGTTGATATGAGCCCCTAAATCAAGGGTCATCAAATCAAAACCAGAGATGGCCAGTAACAAAGTTCTTCTACCATTTGAAGTATTTCAATTAGATTTTGCCAGATCGCCAGGGTTGTAACCAAGTCATAAGGTACCGAGTCACAAGTCAGTCTTACTTTTATAGTTTTGACTCGAGCTTGAGTCGAGGTCAAGTCGGGATGCAGAGCAAACTTGGACAACTCTATAATTAAATAACTGGTTCGTGGTACAGAACTTGAATGTAGCTTTCAATAAAATATCCATTGTAAAATAATATTTATTGAGCTTGAAGACTTGTTTCATCTAAAAGTGCTTGAGTCTACTATTATTCAGTTGAACACTCCTATTTTATGTAGACAAAAATATATCCTCGATAACCTACAAATTTCTCATTAGTGCGTATTGTCTCGTGCGTGTATAACTGTTTATTTATGAATTGCGTTGCTACTATAGTACCTTATGTCCGTATACTTCATAGTTAGTTATTGTTGCCATTGGTACAATGCGAATTTCATGGTCTGTGATTTTGATTGTTACGTCATACTTTGTCTTTTTGGTTTTGCTTTTAAATCTGTTTAAATCCCTTTAGTGTGCCGTTAACTCTTGAAAAGAGGCACCCAATGAGTCTTCGAGTTCAATAAATATTATTTTACGATGGATATTGTATTGAAAGCCAAACTCTATTATTCTAGTTTTCTAACTAAACTAATTAAAGCGAACCGTCGGTTATACTAATTCTAATGCTACAGGGGAACTGTATCGTGCGAAACAAGACAGGCTTGCTGCACAGCTATTTGTCTTTCTCGTGCTGATAAGAATAATCTATGATTTGATATTACCAGGACTTATTCAATTCAATTTCCAAGTTTTCACCAATTCAGTAATTCTAATTTGGAAAAAATACATAGCCATAATTGAGATTTATAATGTTAATGTAATTTGGGAATAACTGTAGCTGTCGTTCTAATTCTAATCAAGAAAAACCTGTAAGTTTTCTAATTGTCCAAGTTTTTGTAGAGGTGGAGTCCGAGTCCAATTCATTATGTTTACGGTTCAGTTTTGTGTTCATATGACGTCCCACACACATTTTACAAGTCTCCTTGAGCTATATCGAATGCCTCGTATTCATAATATGTTAATTTTACTCATTCTTAACAGTTTCCTTTCAAGAATCATGTGAAACTTTACTATTGTTCAAAGTAACAATGAAATGCCTGTGTTGGTCGTCCGAGTCTCGTGTGACGTGACTTCATTTGAGTCAGGATTGCAATGACTCGGGTCATGACTTGAGTCACAATTTTTTGACGACTCAATTTGAGTCGAGTCATTTTTTCAAATGCATAAAATCACTTGACTCGAACCAAGTCCTATGACTCGAGACCAGGACTACCAAGACAGACATTTCATTGAGACTTCGAAGAACAGAGAAGTCACTGCATGGTTGGAATTTTTTCTGTCAGTCCTGATACTTGGAAAATAGGGCCGGAAATTGATTAGACGGAGAAACCTTATTATAATATCACTCGAATAGAGTTGAAAAATGTGGGTTGAACTGAAAACTGAGCAGTATGCCTGTTCAAAATAACTTTTTTGTGGATTTCAGTCATTCACTATTTAAATTGTCCCTAAAAAGACACTGCACACCAAATTTGGTTCAATTCTAACAAGTATAGGACTCCGCAGATCGAATTAGAATTTTTAATTTTCTAGGAAACATTGAAAAAAAAATTTCAAATTTTTCTGTCAACCCCATGAAATTGTTGAGCTGTCTTCAAAGACGATGCAACACAAATTTGACTCAATTCCAACTAGTAAGCGTTAGCGAGTTAGTTGAGTTTTTCATTGATAATCCTTGGATTAGGCGATCTTTGATCGAGATTTAATTTTAATTGGATCTGCGTGGTCTTATACTTGTTAGAATTGAACCAAATTTTTGTGTGCTGCGTTATTTAGAGTAATCTGACAATTTAATCAGTGAATGGCTGGAATCCAGAAGAAAAGTTATTTTTGAACAGCCCTGCTGAACAGTGAACCCAATGACTTGGTCTTGAGTCAAAATACGATGACTTGGACTCGACTGGGTGGTGGATTGAAAATGACTCGAGTCAAAACTATAAAAGTGAGATTGACTTGTGACTCGTAACCTTTCGACTCGCTTACAGCTTGAGTCCGAGTCATGCGCAATGACATGGGTACAAGTCGAGTCACCGGAAAATTGTCACTCGAGTCATTACAAGTACTGCTGCCCGCACCACTTCCTGAAGTGTTTATGATATTAGATAACTTCTACTCAGTGGCGTATCCAGGGGGGGGTTTTAGGGGGTCGGAACCCCCCCCTTTTCAAAATCCTAAAAATTGATGTCAAATATAGCCTCTAATATTTGCTAATTTATTAGTTTAACATATTCGTTTTTACGTATGAGAAGGGGAATATGGCGTCTAAATGTTATTTACGTGGACTAACACCCCTACAAAATATTGGAATTATGCGCCGAATTAGTCGAAAGGATAAAATAGGTCATTATAATTCGCTAATTCCATACGAATTCTGCGCTTGTTCAGCTACATTTCAGCTGTAGCAATTGCTGACGTTCTCAACTTTCTTCCCACGATTTCTCTCTCGCCTTGCTAAAACGAGAGACGCATGTTAGGAAAATCTAATCTAATTGGCCGACGCGATACGTAATTGCAAAGACGAAGTTGTCGGCAATCAGCATCGCTCGCGAATTCGCTGCACCTGCTCGCCTTGAAATCCTAATTAAGAATTGCACGCGGCGTGTTGATTGATCAGGGAGACGCAGACACGACGGCACCAGTACGACAATGCTATTCTCAAATCCACATTGTATTCGCGATTATTGGTGAGAAATGGCCTAGGATTGACATTCACATTTCAAAATACAAGCCTAGCAATCCACGTTCCCGATTGTTAGGTGGCTTGCTGTCGTCCAAATACAGGCCTATGTTGTCGCTGAACGGGAGAATTGAGTAGGCCTAGTAGTAAAGTTAACCTAATTATATCGGCTGACAAGTTTCTCTGTCGATCAAGTTATTATCCCAGTGTGTACTCTGTATTAGCTGACTGACTTGCGTGCTTGCAATTAAGGTCTAATTATATTCTCGCGTACTACCCGCTCAGCCGTATGGCTAGTAAAGTCATCGAAAAGCACACATTCGTGTACGACGTACACTGTTCACACCACACCTCTCTGTTGCGATCGCGATCGCCCTCGTTTATGCTACCGCTCTATTCCGCGCTTGTTCGTCCGCTGCGATACTACCGACCGTGCGCATAATATCGTCAAAACCCAACAAAATCGCGCATCTCTGACCGGAACTAGGCGCTTGAAGACGGGCGGCGTTTGCCGGCTCATGACTAAATGTGAGCATTATGAATATCTTTCAATCATACCGTAAAAGAAACGCGATTTTCAGGCAATGTCCGTATCGTATTCGTACATCTCCCACTCACCGCAAATCTCTGTTTATTATTAAACTATAATATATTAAATATTCGCCATGGCGTGGAGACGATTGATCGTAATGATGACGTCACAATAGCCAATTTCGTAACGCAAAACCCCCCCCTTTTTCGCGCTCTGGATACGCGCCTGCTTCTACTTGACAGTTTTCAAGTTCTTAGACAAAAAAACTAGGCCTAGAATACTTTTTACCCTGTAAATTGCTACTTGTACTCGAGTAACCATGGAAGGCATTACTTGGGCGACCTCTACTCGAAATGGGCAAAACGCCGTCTTTCCAACCTATCTGGCGATGTGACTGCAATTTTGAAACATAATTTACACAAGGTACATAAGTTTTGCTCTCTCACTTAGTGATAGGCATATTTGCATAATAAATGTGAATACTAATCGTAGATATGGATCAAGTGGATATGTATGGTCGAATATATATCAAATTTTCATTTCAACGTAGTTTTCACTGTGCTTACATATACGCCTACATATCTCAATTCTCTATATCAGTGGTTCTCAAACTTTTTGTCTTCGCGGATGCCTTATGGACCGTCACACGGTCACTCACGGACTCCTGTGAACCCCCCAATTTTAAGTTCAAATTTAGCTCAATTATTGTGCAACCGGCATCGGTCTAGTGACACATAGCAATAAAATGACTTATAACATCATACTATATATCAGTGCTTTTCAACCTTTTTGAGCTTCATTCGCACTTTCTTTGTAAAATAAATTTCATTCGCACAAACTAACCGAATATTAATATACAAAAAGAAGATGAAAATACAACATTTATTTGCTCAGATGTGCAACAAATTGGTTCCAATCTATCTTAAGCTATCAAGTATCTCATTAAATAGGCTACTATTTTCGCTCGTTTTGATGTCAACTATTTCACTAAAACCCTTTTACTATAGTGTTTGGATGACCAGGTCTCAAAGTCTGTTCTGCACTCCTATCCAACATACAGCGTATTTTTCAAGAGTGAAAAATGCTTGCTGGACAAAATCGATTTTGAGAACTGACAAAGAAGTCTAGGAGGCTCCGGTATGTCGGAAGTGTGAATAACTCGACTGTTTGTGTTGAGGCTAAAGCCTTATGTCTTGGAATATGAAGTCCAAATGATCAAGGAGAGTAGGCACATTTGAGCTCACTACCTTATGATACGTTGCTCCAACTTGTTTTTCGATTTCCCTTTTTATGTCACGCGAGTATGTGGTAATATCAAGTAAACTCACGATACTGGGTGTTCTGCACTTTAGCTCAATCTAACTTGAGATTTCATAAATGTTTAATAACATTGAAGCAATTATTTAGACAACAACCAAAATCTGAGTTTTTTCGTGGCATCTCGCGACCCGAGCCTCACCCATAAAAAGAAATTCAATTTTAATATTACAGTAGTATGCTATGATGTGACGGACATGCATGACATACAGAATGCTCGCACAACTATTCTATCCAACACCGCCCTACAAAATATGTCCGACGGACGTGATTTCATATTCGGGTGAATTAAATCCCTTTGCGTGTCGCAGTCGTACTACGGTTAACTCCAGAGGTGTCAAACATACGGCCCGCGGGCCGCATCCGGCCCGTCAGGTGATTTCATCCGGCCCGCGAAGCAATTTTGAGTAGATTGGTAAATGCTTTTCATATCCAGAACCTTTCTAAAGGATGTTGTGATTTTTAGTAAGAAATATAACCAATATATAGTCCCCCAAGATGTCGAGCACTCGATTCGCGATATAATACTATGAAGTGTTTCCATTCCTCACAACGCATTCGCAAGGTTGATTCCAATATATCGCTAAAACGAAGGAAGCATAGAAATATGCCAACTTAAGCCATCGTTTGAGCCACTGCTTTATAGGCTTATAACTTTACTCATCCGCCCAATCATCGTATTAGGCTATTGTCAATTCCACTGTTTGCGAATAAAAGATGCAACCAAAATAGAACCCACATGATCTGTAATATAATGTAACACACTATTGTGTATATACGCTGGTTAATGGAGTATTCAAACGAAAAATAAGGCATGGATTTTGAGGTGTGTTGAGGTGAGGAGTGTTGAATCCGGCCCGCGACGTCAGTTGAGTTTGACACCCCTGGACTCGAAATTGCAAGAACGGGACTATTCAGTGCTGACAATGGAGCATATATGCATATGGAATGAATTGGCCATCCAGTATCGGTCATCTTTGGCCGAGGTTATGTGTACGCTTATGTTTTTGCACCGCATTTTATCAGCCGTTTGTTGACCAAAACTTTCCGTCTTCATGTGACCCGACGCAGAAAGGGTTGGCCTCGAAATGAATGTGTCTCATATACGTGAACTCGCCCGTTGCAGATCCCTAGTAGCTACAGTCGTTCATCCCAACGGCCCTCACCGTGTTTTCCAGAAAAACCAGTCGAACAAATATTCTCTTGAATTCTCATAATAAAGACTATTCGCTCCAGTACCCAACACTGTGACCTTGGATTTGTAAAATCTATCAGGATATAATAAATTTAACAAATATCACATACTTATTCACACATAGCTCTGGCACCGTGTCGGCCCAAAATTATATCTTTTGCAGTCTATACTTTAATAATCCTTGAAGGGGTAAGATTTGCGTTACAGTAACCTGCAAATGGGAGTCTGTGATGATAGAATTTACTACTATCCTCGTGCATCGCACCAATGGCACAGGTATTACATAATTATGATGATTGTTTACCGAAATATATGCAGAAAGTTAATTTAAAGTCATTTTCCCAGCCTGTCGCAAGCTCAGAAGAGCTGATATGCTCAATGCTGTATGTCTGCCACTGCCAAGCTTTTGGTTACGTAATAATTATATGAGCGAAAATGTTAATCCACTTCGGCTTGTGAGAGCTACGACTAGTGGTGCGTCGTAACCTAACAAGTTTTTACAACAAAAGTTACACTGCCGCTAATTTGCCATAAGGTATATTTGAATTCTTCCAGGCCAGAAAAATTGACAATTATTATTCACGATTTTCCTTCGCACTCATATGGGAATTTCATTCGCACCACCTTCGTCGTTCGCACTCATCAGGGTTTTTCATTCGCCCCGTTCGCACCATGCTCGTCATTCGCACTGCAATTTTTTTCATTCGCACGAGTGCGAACCGTCACACAGGTTGAAAAGCACTGCTATATATGAAGAAAGTGGGTAAACTGGTATTATCAAAGCGAATTGTGTCTTGAAAATCCAAGCTTTCGATTTGGTATGTGCAGGGTTGTAATGACTCGAGTCATGACTCGACTGGAGTCAGACTCGAGTCACGATTTCCGGATGACTCGACTCGAGTCATTTTCTCAAAATACGGAAATGACTCGAGTCGATCTGTGTATTGACTCGACTTGGACTCGAGTCATTACGCATGACTCGAAGCAAGTCATTGACTCGAGATTCAGACGGCGAAGACCAACATTTCATTGTAGTTTCGAAGCCAACGCACTATATTGGGATTTCGCTTGTTGGTACTGGTGCTTGAAAATGCGACCAGAAACTGCTAAAAGTGAGGAAAATTGATATATTATAAATGCGAACCATTCAATATCACCAAACAGAGTTGAAAAAGTGGGTTTAGGAAGACTTTAACTGGAAACTGAGCAGTCAACACAATGACTTGGACTCGGACTCGAGTCATATTAACATGACTCGGACTCGATCCTCTGTTTGCTGACTTGGACTCGGACTTGACTCGGTGGGAATTGACTCGACTTGACTCGAGTCAAAAATATAAAAGTGAGGTTGACTTGTGACTCGGAGCATTGTGACTTGGTTACAACCCTGGGTATGTGCAAGTGCCGAAAATCAGTTTCCACAAATATAGGAGGTGGTGGATCGAATAGAACGGGTAACGCTTCCGACGACACCTTTGAGTATTATAATCGCAAAATAAATGACACCAAAATTTAGAAACATATTACTTTCAATAAACATATCACGTCCAGCGTAGTCATTAGTATCTAGTAGCACATCTTGAAGTTATTCTGGAATAGTAATTTGTTATATCATGGAAAAATATAGATGATTGCAAACATTTCAAAGTCACCCTGATGGACCTTACTACTCCAACATTTTATTTTGCCACAAACCCCGACAAAATATCTCTGAACACAAATATGTTTCGATCAGTGGGCTATTGGCAATTTGGCTTTTAAAATGAGTTTGCACATTAAGATATTTCATATCAGACGGCCATTCTTTCTGTTGTTGTGATTCATGTAGCAACAGTAATGAAGCGAAACTGCCCGTTGATTTTCCTAATTTAGAAATATATAGATTACAATGAAGTTATCAACCATTTTGCAAATTTAGGACTTTCGCGGACCCCCTAAAAATGGTTCATGAACCCCCAGGGTTCTATATCACTCATACTGAGAACTATTGCTTCATAATGAGTGATGCTCAAATGTCCGACTCGAAGCCGAATATTTGATGCTTAATGGAATCACTACGGTGCTTGATTTTCGTCAATTGTAGGAAATTTGAATTGAACAAGTCACTGTAAAGTTCTGATTCAGTTGTGTGCAGAAGTCAGATTTTGAGGCATTTCAATATTTATATTTGTGGATATTGAATTGAATATGTATTTTTCAAATGGAAATCGTGCCAATTTTTTGTCTTACAGGCGCAAACCCCAGAGTGTACGACGTCGTGTGCGAGTATTTGGAATTGGTGAAGAAATATCCGTGCCCGATCAGCTATGTTAGAGCGCACTTGTTCAAGATTTGGGTGCATGCTTTTCAGGTAGTGAACAGACTTGTATCAACTGGATTTTCCATATGCGGAGCTGGAATGAGAACTTATCGCTTTTCACAACTCGCAGCTACAACTAGAACTAGAACTACGCACTTTCGTAAATGCGCAAATATAGGGTTACCATACGTACTCCTTAAAGAGGATTTGTCCTCCTCCTCCGAGGATGCCTAAAGGTCCTCCTTTTTGAGATTTTGTCCTCTTTTTTGAGAATTTTGGTTAAATATTTGGCAAAATTCAAATGAGATACCGGTACAGTAAATCAGCACTGAAGTAATGCTCCGGCGGGTATTTTTGGAGCTGAACCGAAAAGTTGACCTTTTTTTACCATTTTTTCAAGATTTCCCCCCGGTATTGTAAGTTTGAAATTTTTGAAAGTGTTCTCCCCCGATTCCAAAATACAGAAACCCTAGTAACTACAACTAAAGCTAATCACCAGTCAAAGTGCGCAACTAGAACTGGCACTACCGATTTTTTAAATCTCGCTACTCGAACTAAAACTACTGAATTTTCGAAACTTGAAACGAGAACTAGAATTACAAACTTTTCAAATCTTGCAACTAGAACTACTCAGTTCTGAAATTTTGTATCTAGAACTACTCGAATATCCAATCTCGCAATTGGAACTCATACTACTCTCTCATCCAAATATGCTACTGGAACTGCTCACTTTTCAAAATTCACAATTAGAACTATTCACTTTTCAAAACCTTCAACCATTACAGAATGACTCACTCTAAAATGCGCAACTAGAACTAGAGCTACTGTACTAGAGCACTTGATTTATGGTATCGTATTGTGGGGTTCAGCCAAAGTCAAATACTTAAATCGAATTAAAAGCCTGCAAAATAAAGCAATTAAATTGACTCGTCTCGCCAATCGCAGAGATAGTTTAATTCCTTTATATAGTCGCTTGAACATCAAGTTGAAGATATCCACTTTTATGAAATAGGTAAGCTCATGCATGGCTACTACAATGAGAGCCTACCAGAAATCTTCCTAGACTATTTCACTCATCTCACCAGTCACCCACCATTCACACAATACCCGAGGCTCTTCTATGAATCTATTCTTACCCCGAGAACATCCTAAGACTATCAGTTTCCAAGGTCCTCGTATATGGAACTCCATTCCACCCCATATTAAAGATAAACCACTCCATATCTTTAAAAAAATGTTTCACGAATATCTTGTAGGTAATTATGAAAATTCTCTATAAATTTGTCAATCAGCATCTCTTTGCCTAGACTGTGTTCCTGTCGTCAGTGCCATTGTGCTATCTCCTCCATTCTTTAGGTTATCTACTGTGAATGATCCCACTTAGTTTTTCATCTGTTTCTGATACATTGCGAATATGTTATATTGTTTGCTTTGCGAACGTGTTATATGTTTCATATTACAACCATCTTTACAGGCTGTAGCTGACTTGATGATCTCCCGATCCCTTCTGCTACAGCCTGGTTCTGAATTATATATACTTAGCTTTGTATTTACCTAACTATGTATTATCAATGTTCATGGAACCGAATAAATTCTCTCTCTCTCACTCTTTCTCTCTGTACTCACTACTCACTTTTCAAATCTCGCAACTAGAACTTGTACTACTAAATTTTCAAAACTCCTAACGTGAAATAGAACAGCTCACTTTTCAAAACTAGCAACTACGGCTAGTACTAGAACGGCTCAAAAACCACTAGTTCGTAGACCGTTAGCTAACTAGATCGATAGTTTGCACGAGTCCGTCTTCAACTTTGTGTACGTTTTACGTCTCAGTTTCATCCCGAATTTCAAGAAAGGCTCGGCCGCGCAAATACCCTCGACGATATGGAACGATTCAACGAAGACATGAATGCCGTTTGCTTGAATTCCGAAGAAAACAACACACTTTCCGACAATAAACTGCCTTACTGGATATGCCAGCCATATGTCAGGTGATGACTTGGGGTGGGCAAGTTCGAGTGACCGAGTATTGAACGAGTACATTTGAGTATCAGCCATGACAGTGGCTCCCAAATTGTGGTGTGGGAGCATCTCAAGTCGTACCGACTAATTCCATCGAACCTAATTTCTGAATTGATGAAAAAAATGTAGATCAACATTTCTAATTTGCTTAGTATTGAAGTAACCTTGGGTTTCATGGTCCCAGTTGCCGAGAATCTTCGATGTAGTAATGACCTGATGGCTCAAACAATCAATCTGTTCGATTGCTCGCTCCGTATGCTCAACTATGGCCCGTGGTTAAAATTAATCAGATTTGCACCGTTGGTCACTATTGTGCAACTGCGAGTCAAGCCAGGAGAGATTCATATGATCTCAAAAGCTCGCAAAGCTCATTTTATAACCAATGCACGAATTTCTATGAACCATTATAACAAATCCCCGGGAAATTTCGCGCGATTTGCGGCAGGCCTATCTGACATTGCTAACACGCATCAACACACATTTTGGTGACAAGAAAGCTTCAACAGTTATAGAGTATTTTTAGGTCGCTGAATCCAAAAATGACATTAGTTTTTCTGAATTGACCCTATTCTTTGAGAAATTCCACATTTTTGTTTGGGAAAGTGCTCATATTGTTCTATTTCTGGAGCGGTATCGTTGAAGACGCAATCGTTAACGCAGAAAAGCCTTCTTTACTCGAGTCCTGTTTCATGTGAAAATCAAATCAAATCAAATCAAAAAAAAGGCGATATTAGCGGTAAATAATATATTTTTGTAAATCAAAAACATGTGCCGTCTAAGCCCAAACACTACGTTCAGTTCAGTAACGCTCAAAGTTCAGTTAGTAAGCTGTCAAAGCATGCTAATCAATCATATAGGCTACCTCCGTTTTCAGTAAAAGTCCTTTCGATGTCTTTGCAGTAAAAAAGTTCATCTTGTTGGCTAAAATACGATAGTAATTCGTTCTCTCTTGTACTGTAAAATGTTATTCAAGCTCTAGTTGGAGGGCAGTTTTGTCTTTGAGTCGGGTACTTCCTCAGAGTGAGTCACAGATCGCCAATGATATTCTAAATCTGCCTAATTTCCAAGTATTCTACTTACGAAGATTAAATAAATCAATAAATAATATCGATATCTCAAAAAGTAGAGCCAATTCAGAGAAACTTGTGTAATTTTCGAGCTCAGCAGCCCAAACATACCCAGAAACCATTAAAATATCTTTGGCACTCAAAAAAAGTTTTTTTTTGTTGGCCAGTTTAATTATCAAGTCTTTTCACGATTCCAATAGACTCCATACCAAAGCTTGCCTTCACGTGGTACAATTTGTGCCAAACTGATCTCATTAGTATGAACTTGTGATCAAGCTAAAATAATGGCTCTCAGCATCAAGCTATCAGCCTCTGTTGCGTTCGGTGTAACGAGTAGGCTCGAAATGGTAAAAGCACACAAAAAGTTCGGGAAGCACTGACCCATGATGTAGAAAATTCCATACATTCCTTTTACGCACAGAAAATATCGCCAATTCTACATCACGTGAAAGATCGATTTTTATTTTCCGATCATCCTATCTCATTGGGCTTTGTTACAAGGCTGTTGGTTGATCACTACTTCAGAGATATGTCATGTTTTGTATGCTTTGATGCGACCAATCGTGGTTTAAAAGGCTTCCACAGTGGAAAATATTGAAACGATAAATTTCATTGATAAACCAACTCTTCGTTACCTGGTATGAATAAATGACTCTCCCTTTATCGATAGGCTAGTAGTATGTTTTCAAAAACTGTGCTTAGGCCAGTCTAATCCCACGCTCGCCGTAATAATTTATCTTGTTTGTTTTAATAGACGGAAAAGTGTGTCCGCTAACCTTGAGAAGGAAAAGGAGAGAGTTGCCAGCGGGATTTCGGTACGTCTCATTTATATTTTTCTGTATCTTTGCAGTCGAACTTTGCAATTATTTTCCCATTCCTCTGCAGAAATCGGGTCGAAAAGACCTTGGCATTTTTCTACTTGAATCGCGTATCCTATCAATCCATTCCATTCATATCATGCCGGAATCAAAGTTGGAATACTACACAATTTTTGACTTTTGAAATTAGACCAGAATTAGCATCACCGGTATAGCTACAGTTTTTCCGAATTAGATTGGAATTCCGAATACAAGTACAGTTATTTTTTCAAATTAGATTAGGCTTGGAATGATAGCTGCATTTTTTTTTCAAAATTGATCAGAATTAGAATTATAGCTGCCGTTTTTCCAAAATTAGATTGGAACTAGAATTTTGGCTGTACAGTATTAACCGAATTAGAGTAGAATTAGAGGTTAATTAGAGTAGAATTAGAGTTCTATTTTCTGCAAATTTACTTTGAAATCTGAAAATTTTTCGAAATCGCTCCTGAATCAGCGATTGTTTTCCAGCGTAATCAACAACGGAAACTGGAGAAGTATCAAAGGAAAGTGGAAAACATAAAAAAGAAGAGACAGCACGAACGTGATCGGAGGAAGGAACGAAGATCCGCATTGAAGGTTCTTGATATTTGTTCGTCGACGCAACACACAATTGCTGTGTTCATTTTTATTTTTGACCGTTTTGGGGCGGTCGCCACGAAAAATCAATCTTGAATATGGAGCAACGACGGCCTCCAGCCCTATATTATCAACAGCTTGATTAGGTGCTTGTGTGTAAAGTAGTGGGTCGTAACCATTGCAAGCCTGAAAACCGTCACGCCAGACCTGGGCATTGCGCAGCCCGCGGCGCGATTTTGAGCAGTCGCGAAAAGTTCCTTGGAATTGAGACTATATCTAATATCTATTTATTAATGTTAATGCAATTGAATAGTATATTGATATTGAAATGAACCCAAATGTTTTTGGCTGACACTCGTCAGGGGTAATCGTCAGCAACTAGTAGAGAATTGGAAAGAACATTGTTAATCAACAATCGTATCACACAATATGATGTCACCAGCAAGAAAGAGATCTCAAAGAAGAGAGCGTTCAATGTACTATTTTAAGATGGTACAAGGTCTCCTTTTGTTAACCAAGCTTGGGCTGATGTATTTTGATTAGGGTCGACTCCGAGGCCCCTCTCGATGATGCGAAATCTGTAGCCTCGATAATTTTTCACACAGGCGGTATTATCCAACATATGCATTATACAATGTTCTTTCAAATTCTCTACTAGTGGCCTACCCCTGACGAGTGTCAGCCGAAAATATTCGGGTTCAGTTCAATATGAATATCCTCTTAATTGTATATTGATTCTTGTAACTCCAAGAAGCTCTTAAATGTTAATGCGTGGACAAAAACAACAGCCTGTATAAAATCAACCGGACATGCATCTCAAGTCTGATGTCTGGCTGATATATCGTTGCGGTGTGTATTAAAGGGGCACTGCGCTCTAAAAATGATGTGGTCTCAAATTGAAGGTAAAAACGAACAATAATTTTTGGCCGCGGCAATTTCCTTCAGAACGCCACCGTAATGGAGCTGCAATTTATTGAAATTTCTACAAGACCAGATGCCGCGACTGCTTAACCCGTTACATGGCACGATATCTTCACCGTCGCACTTGCTCGGCGCGATTAGGCAGTCACGCAGAGAACGAATTTTAAATAGTTATCAGCCGATGTTATGGAGGAAGTGTGTCTAAGTTTCGTTCTTTGCGTGACTGCCTTATCACGTCGAGCAAGTGCGACGATGAAGACACCGGGCCATGTATCGGGTTATGCAGCCGCGGCAGCTGGTCTTGTGGAAATTTCAATAAATTGCAGCTTCATTACGGTGGCATTCTGAAGGAAATGGCTGCGGACAAACATTTTTGTTCGTTTTTACCTTCAATTTGAGACCACATCATTTTTAGAGCGCAGTGCCCCTTTAAGTAGCTTATGTCCATTTTTACAAATTTCGATATCCATTTCAAATTTGATAGAGAATGTAGATATTGTTCAATTTTCATGTTCTTTTACCCATATCCTGTTCATTTTTATGTTTGTCTCACTGTTTCAAAGTTAATCAACGGCCAAGCTAGGTCCGAATGGAAACTTTACATAAAGCTAATTTTCTCAAAATTTGTAAAATGGGATGAATCACCTAAATACCACTGTGACGATATGCACCGTAATTACATGACCTAGGTATGTCGCATGATCGGAGTAATCCGGGTTCAAAATAAAGCCCATATATCAAAGTATGCTGTAACAATTAAAGCTCAAGTCACTGTTTCCATATTCAAGTTCAGATCTTGTTTGCTACTTCGTCTGTGTTTTAAACTGTTACGTCATAGGCATGCAAATCCTAATCCGTACAATAATGCAATCAGTGCATGTCATTAGAGGTCAGCCTCGCTCACAATGTTATGTCAAGCAATGATGCATGGCTGATGCGTACAGCAGTAACGCTATTTTACCTCGCCACACAGAGGGCTCGCAGGCAACTCACATCCCCTTAGCAGCATGCGTTAACAACATAACTCATAATTCAATTTAGAAATAAACTGAGCACCGCAGAATCTAGTCAACACTTTTGTCACTTCCTGCCAACGTATTTTCTGCCTTGCATTTGACCCGCTGGGAAAAATAATTCCCTACCCCTGTGTAACGCCAATCTGTAAGGCTTCGCGGGACCCAAATTTTCGTTGGATACACATCTGATACAGTGCTATGGAATGCTGGCGCTCAAAATGGACTGTGCATCAACTACAGTGTTGACGAAATCATTCGAACATCATTTTCACACGGTACAAAACGTTATTGGTATGATGAATATTTATTGCCAGTCAGTGCGACTTCTGCTGGCCCCATTCGGATACCAGTCGAAACGCAACAGCGTGATACCAATTGCTGAACTGCAGATGAGCTTACAAATATTGGAGATAGAATTGGCATTTCAAATGGACGGGCTTGTGATTTCGAACCCGACCTCCCCCGCGTATGCGGCTGCACACGATTCACCGCCACAACAGTGAGTATTCGACTGCTGAACACCGGTTAATAAGCACTGGTGTACATGTTGGCTGCATTCTAATTCACAATGCTGAGCTCCATCAGTACTTATGATAGGAATCTAGGATGTTCTGCTTGAGTCCTAGCCTACTATTTTGTGCTCTGAACGCATGGAAATTCTCACAATATATATATTATACAGGCTCAAGACGCACCTGGCGAGGAACCCAAAATATACTATTCCACAAGTAATCTTGCGAAATCTCACATCAAAATGAGGTTGGCGCAGGCGATGCAAAATCAAGCGAGTTGTCTCAAGGTCTGCCTGGATTTGTCCTGGACTAGTGAGATGAATGATAAGGTATGGGATGTGCCAAGTCATCTATGCTTGATGCTATTCATCATTCAGACATTATCGCATCATAACCCACCATTTGTTTTTGAATGAAACTCTGTTTCAATTCCTTCACCACGCCGGTAACTCTCTATAAGCAGCATGCTAAAAGTTTTTAAATGTTTATTATGAACCTACTTTTTAAAACAATTCCATATTCTGTTCCAGTACCACCAACCAGTTGTTCATGTCAGACTTATACAAATTACCAATTTAGTTGGTTGACGGTCAACTAATTACCCCTGGTTTTTTGAGTAGTTCCAGTTCTAGTTGCGGACTGTGAAAATTGAGTAGTTCTAGTTCTGGTTGTGAATTTTAGAAAGGGAGTCTAGTTCCAGCTGTAGTTGCGTATTTTGAAAATCCAGTAGTTTCTGCTTGCGGCTGATTCAGGCATTCAACTTTTTTACATCTGTGCAATGATATGTTTCTGCAGGAAATTTCCAAACTGGCGGGGCAGATCGGTCGTCTTTACGGGTCCAATCGCAGATCGCTGCAGCCGGCGTCCTTGTATTTCACCGGGCTTTCTCAAGAGTCGCGACTCTACCGGGAATGCTCGCGCAAGCACAACGGTTTCGAGAATTACGAGATATCGGTCACAGAAGACAATTTCCTTTCGATTTTTGATAAAGATAAATTTATTTATCTCTCCCCTGACGGAGAAGAAGGTTGGTGACAGTTTGCTTGAGATTGAGTGTTTTTAATTGTGCCTGGATGTGGGGGTAGAGTCGTCACCGAGATGTAGCGCTAGACACAATACTCAAAGTACTCTAGTCTGAGTCGAGTATTATTACTAATAACTCCAGTCGAGCAGTGGGAGACGATTTTTAGAGCACTGTAATGATGCGATCCCTGTCACTAAGAGTTAATTCAACAACTAGAATTATAATTTCGACATTATTTTCACTGTGAAAGCCTTGAAACCTCGATTGATCGTATCACAGCATACGAAACATACGGCATTTTCACGAAGTGCAATTAAGTTGGCTGGTCGAAATAATGCCCGTTAATGTGATGTAAAACTGGCATACTGTTCTTTGCGGCCGCATAAAAACTGGGGCTGTTCTAAACTAACCTTTTTTTTCAAATTCTACTGGCTAGTTAATAAATTGGTTAGGTTACGGTACCTAAGAAAACGCCGCACACTAATTTTGAGTCAATTCCAACCAGTAGAAGTAGAAGTAGTTTTTTGGAGTAGAAAAATAATATTTATGGTGGCAATTCCACGTTTTTCATTCTGTTATGACGTCGTAATAAGTGATGCTCAAATCCTAGACTTGACTCAAAGGCTATCACTGAGTCAGCCGATTTTGCCATGACCTGCTCGAATGGATTTTTCTTATTGGCACTTTATACTCAAGTGGTACTATTTTAGACCACTCCTACTTCTACATAACTTTTAACTGAATAGTTTATTTGTATTGAGATAAACCCGAACGTTCTCGGCTGACACCTGTCGGCAGTAATCGTCAACAGATTTTTCCAATTCGACATTTTGCATCAGTCATGAAGACCAGGGTTGTGATGACTCGAGTCATTTCCTCAAAATACAGAAAATAACTTGACTCGATCTCTGTACTGCACTGGAGACATTGCGCATGACTCGGACCAAGTCATATTACTCGAGACTAGGACGGCCAAGACCGTCATTTCATTGAAAAGAATCGTAAAGTTACCACGTTGTGGGATTTCGTCTATTGGTGCTGGCACTTGAAAATGCGACCAGAAACTGTTGAGAGTGAGAAAAATGACGATATGACCGAGCAACGTTGCAAAAAATGGGTTTAACAAGACTTTAACTCGACACTGAACAGTTAGCACAATGACTTGAACTCAGACTCGAGTCATGACACTATGAATCGGACTCGACCCTTTGCTCGTTGACTTGGACTCAGACTTGAATTTAAAAAGACTCAACTTGACTCGAGACAAAACTATAAAAAAGTGAGGCTGACTGGTGACTCGGAGCCTTGTGACTTGGTTACAGCCCTCACGAGGCCACGTCTCACAATTTGGAAGGCAGACACTTCTGATTAACCGCTAGACGCATCAGACCCAACAACCCAATCTACTTTTTAAAGCTACTTGAGTCATTTTAAATTCACAACCAAGTCAAGTCCAGGTCAGTGAGGGTCGGATCGGAGTCATCGTGTTCTGACTCGAGTCCGAGTCCAAGTCATTCTGTTCACGGTTCAGTTTTGAGTTCAATCCGATTCAACCCTGGCTTTTCCAATTTTGCTCGAGTGATATAGAATGGCTGGCATTCATAACATCGTAATTTTCCTCAGTCTTAACAGTTTCTGGACCTATTTGCTAAGTTGACAAAATCGACGAAATCCAATCATATGGTAACTTTACTCTTCTTCGAAGTTACAATGAAATGACTGTCTTGGCCGTCCCAGTCTCGAGTCATGTGCAATGACTCGAGTTGAGTCAAGTCAACGAAAAATTGCGACTAGAGTCATGTCACAACTCAAGTCACTACAATCCTGGACCACTGCCAATACTCTAGGTTTACTTGGTAGATAGTTTGTCTTCTGTAAGATTGCTGTGATATGTGATTTCTTGCGTAGAACTGAGCACTGTGGATACAAATCATGTCTACGTGATGGGTGGTCTGGTCGACGAAACCATCAAAAAACATCTTTCTCGCGACAAAGCATCCGGACAAGGAATCGTTTCCAAACGTCTGCCGATTTCATCCATGATGCATCGAACCGGTCACCATAATAACTATTCAACTGTGTTGGCCATAAATCAAGGTGAATCTTTGAGCTGTATACTAGAGCTGGGCAAAATCTAGTACCTAAACCCGAACGGTACGATTCTGATTCTAGTATTAAGCGTCGAGTGTCACTTATTATGGCATGAACAGTGTGAATGATGTGGAAAATATGTAGCCTTTCTTTTATGCTACAAAAAAGAATATAATGCCACTACTACATCACATTAGAGATCATTTTGTATTTTTTGACAATACTATTTCATTGCACTTTGTGACAATGCTGTGGGCTGAGCAAAACTTCACAAATATGCCTTTCCTATCACGGTTGCCCGACGAATGAGTATGACACACAATGAAAAATGACAGATCGCCATGCGTCACTTTGGCATGTGGTTTCACAACCCCGAAACTTACCCTAATCCCGAAATCAACCAGTATGTAGGAGCTAGAAGCTGGAGGTAAATCGCGTAGAGCGGTGAAAATTTTTCAGTTGAATGTTTTGTCTAAAGTAATCAATGGCAGCTCATAGCACATAGATGTTTTGGCGATTTTGGTGTCTAATCCCTTCTATTGCCCCACTTTGGATTAGCGAAACGCACCTGACCATAAGCTAAATCAAAAACCAATGGCACAGTCCGCGTGTCGTTCAAACTTGGCAATTTTTTATGGATCAGAAATTTTTCTCTAATGGTCGCAGGTGTTCGGCAAGAGAATTGTTGAATTAAGTACTTTTGGGCAGCCATAAAATGCGCTTCCTATGACTCGCATTCTGCAAAATGTGTCCTGTTTGAGTATACTCATAGGGGCTGTTTCGGCGTTATAAGCCACTTTGATTTAAATCTTAGATTCAAAGGATATATTATACATGGCATATGATATGACCTTATAAATAAGTACCTTATTTCGCCATAACTTTGTGCTGTTTTATGCACTTTGCACAGGTGCTTGTTAGATATGTCGTAAATGCATCAACTAACAGCTACATTCATTCACCACTTAATCCTATTTCAGAGACATCTTCTGCTCCGTGCAAGGTCCGGAACCAGTCAACATCTAGCATCCGTTTATGGATTGAACGACGCAATTATGACACTTGAAACTAGTAATATCAATAGGAGAATTGCAGTTGTTGAAAGTTGGGGTTTCAGCACAAATTAAACTCATTCCCAGTAAAAGAGCTTCATTTCTCTCGGGCGACTTCACGCCCCACTTCAGATGCTCTCACGCCCCCAGTTTGAGAACCGCTGATCCAAACAAAACCCAGCCCTAGCCCTCCAATTTTACCCATATGCTGAAGCATTACATGGCAAATACACATCCTTTCTTGAGTGTTAACCGTCTCCAGCACTTTGGTCCCCTTTGTTTTGCATCTGTTTTTACTGGCGGGCGTTTTATAAATATTTTTATTTCTTAGTAGCGCAAATGCCACATGCAACTAATCCAATTTTTTGGGATTACAGTTTTCGATATCCTCCTGACTTATCACTGCACCAAGAGTTGGCGACACGCTCTTTCAGAGGGAATGCCTCCAAGAAAAGGATACTTGATCAACGACGAAGTGACATGATCATCGTTCTTTCGGTGGGAACGCCTCCTTTATTTCCTGTGCAAAATACAAAAATGAAACAAAACGCAGTGCAAAAACTCATGTATCCGATGGTTTCCTGTGAATTTATTTGTGATAGGTTGATAACAGAATGGTTCTTGACCTAGGGTTATCATGTTATCGGATCCGGAAAGGGGGACACTTTACAAATTACAAAAGTTAGATTACCTGACTAGAAAAGTAGCAATCATAGAATTGTTACCGGAAATCCTGTTGTGTTGACTAAAAAAGGGTCATGTTTCCAGTCGTACTCCCAAAAGATTCGCCCAAACATCCGCATGCAGATTTCGCGTCTTTTATGCCGTTTTTAATTTGCGCCTGTCCCTTACCCTGGCTGTCGAAGCTAAACTGGAGGACATTTCCGATTTCCTTGAAAAGAGGACAAATCATATGATAACCCTACTTGTGGTTACATAGAAGACAAGGGATTACATGAGGGAGTCTCAGGGTTCCCTGGAGGCGACGACAGGCGCTCAACTGATACATATGATTTACGATTACACTTCCTTCTTTGCCATCATTGGTTGTAGGTAGACGAATTATGACTGTTGTGGTTGCACGTCGTCTTAATTGGAGTAGCTAAGCAGGGTAGTTTTGGGTTCGAAATGGAGAACCAGTCGTTCTGCCAATTCTATATCCAATATTTATAGGCTCATTTGTAGGGAAAGGGAATAGCAGAAAACTAATCACACTAATTTGTAATAAATATTCGTTATGATGTCTTCGTTTTGTGTGAATTTAATATTGGATTTGTTCATTTAACGCTCTCTTGAGTAACAGCTAGCTCATTTTGTGCATCAGTAAGGTAGAGTTATGCATTCATATTCATGTGTAATCTGGTTGATTTTAGTTTTGATGGGATTCCGCGAAGGCTGGCACAGTAGTGTAAGTTGGACTGTCTTTCGATCTATGCCCTTTTTGCGTACCTGCATATTCATCTTTGGGAGAGGAGATATGCAATCATGCCATCAACGCTTTGCAAATAACAATAAGCCATTTGGGATACAGAACTTCAGAATAACGCGAAATAATAACTTCATATTGTTAATTTATTCGCTAAAAGCTTTTTGACTGACTCTTCTCCGTAGCGAACCTCAGTAATAGGGTGAAACGAATGCGAAATGTAGGAACTATTTTGTCTGCAGGGCCGTAACTTCCGCACCCCAAACCCCCCAATTGGGGGGGGGGCCGAGCTCGAAAGGGGGCCCCAAATTTTTTGGTGAATTAGCATAAATTATAGGGTATTTTTTTAAACTTTATGGAACTTTTTCAAAAATTTTTCGCGCTGTACGCGATTTCAAGTTGCCAAATGGTATGAATATTGGGTACTCTTCCCCCGAAACAAAATACGCAAGATATATAGAAATGGGCATATCGGCGTTGGCCATTACCGCGCCACGACGCACCAAGACATATAGGCTACAGTATTTGGCCATGTATCACGTGACTCCAAGAAGCGTGCCAGAACGATCGGTAGCGAGAAACCTTGGCCGAAAAGGACTGCCCTTACGGTGACCGAAAACTTTGTTATATATACGAAATACATATAGGTTTATTTGTTCATAGGCGCCTAAATGACTGGCGCCGAATGTTCCTGTCTTGGTAGTCAGAACCTCACAAGACAAATACCACCCCGCAGGGAAAAATTAGATGCCAGTGAAGAAATACCAATTTGAAATCGTGTGATCTATTAGTTTAGTACGTTTGGGCGATCCTATATTTTTTGATATAGCAGACAGGAGGTCACGAAGTAACATCATCTAACGAAGTCATACCAATAATGAGTCCACCCGTCAGAAGATCTTTAATTATTATTTACGGGCTCTACAGTTTCAAAGACCCCTCACTCAGCTCCGCCGGTAAATCTGATTACGTGAGTGGAGAAGACAAGAAATTGATAGCAATATATATGCAATTCCCGATCTTATTGACCGATTTTATCATGAATCATCAAAAATTTTCGCGCTTGGCGCTGGCTGAACAATACAGTACCTCTGTAATTTCGTGGCAAAAGCGAACAACGGGATTGGGAGAGGGGGTCGGTTTCATCAACCTATTGAAGCCCAAGACTCCAGTTTTTTTGGGGCCTGACGAAGTGCTGTTTCGTTCCTGCCAACGGGTATACACCAGGAGATGTACAATTATTATTGAGGGGTCCTACTTTTTCAGGCACACCTTACTTAGCTCTACCGGTAAATTAGATTACGGAAGCAGAGAGAGGATAAAAATTGATAGCAATAATAAGCAATACCGATCATATTGACCGATTCAGTCACGAATTATAGAAATTATTCGCGCTTGGCGCGATTAAGCAGGCAGAGCTGACTGACTAAACGGACACCCAATGAAGAAACAGCGTAGATCCTATGTAGACAGCGAATAGTCGGAGGGGGGTCTGGGGGGCGAAGCCCCCAGAACTCCGGTTTACCACCCTATGGGGGGGGGGGCCAAAACCAACGTTTTGGGGGGGGGGGCTGACGAAGTGCTGTTACGGCCCTGTTTGTCTGTATGACGTAATATTAACATAAACAAGCAGCTAGTAGACACTAGACAGGCAAGATACGTTGCAATACATTTCCTTCTGTATGCATTTTAGTAATATATTCATTGCATAAATATATTGAAACCCGAATCTGTTCGAGCTGATACTTTTCAGGGCAATCGTCAGCGAAGGAAGATATCAAAAACTTATCCTCAGAGATCATTTTGTCTAAAACTAAAATATGTTACTGACATTCAAAAGGTATGCCAAAGGTATGCCATCTAGCTTAACCCTTACGAGGTGGGCGTATCAAATTTGATATGGCATGTCTCCGACACCGATTTCTCCATGTTGACACGCCCTAGACGTCGGGTACTACGTTTTTTGAAAAGCTGAGACTTTTCCGATGTATTTGGTACCTTACTCAAAAATTTTAGTTTATAAAAATAAACAAAAAATTAAAAATAAAATAAAATATGGTTATCACTTAAAACTTCCGGATATTTTCCGAGTGGGAAATATTGTCGGAAAATCTGTCAGAACATCAGAAGTCGACACGTACGGTTTTCTGTGTAAATTTTCACCGTTTCAAACATCAAAACGTTTTCTGGGGAGTTTTCTGAGGGGGATTTGTAAATTTTTGTCACGCTTCAGTGATTTTCAAGATCTAGGTCAAGTTCAAGTGCAAATTCAGTCGGCATATGAGTCATAAACAGGTTTACTGTGCCTGCAAATGGTTGGATATGACAAAGAAATCATATCGCGTTGTTTTATGCCATAAACCGGACTGTAGGGGCCGATTGAGTCTTGATCATGAACTTGACCTCGATGACCACTCACTGACCACGCCCATTTGTAAATTTTATATGTATTTTCCATTTTTCGATATCTGACGAACCGCGCGGTTTACAACCATGGTTGACGGCTTGTTTGAAACCAGGCAACAGTGGCTACGCACTGAAGCATCACATTCCACTCTCTGACGCCATCCCGAGGGTCAGCCTTGAAAATTGAGAGAGAGAGAGATTTTTTTGGGGGAAAAGCTTGTTTATTTAAACTTATTAAAAAACCTCAGACATGTCATGGGGTGTCGATCAAGGGTGGAATCGGTAGAGGGCTATACTCCGCCCACTTTTGAACTGGAACGGCCCAGATTCAAGACCTGGTGGGGTCACGGTGAGAATTTGAAAAGTGAAGGTCAATTCTGCAAAATATGGCCCCACCTCGTAAGGGTTAAGGCCCATTTCCAACAATAAGCAGAAGTAATGGAATCAGTGTTCCCTCTAATTTTTCACGAGTCTGCGCGCACTCAACAACTCACTGCGCTTGGACAACAGTGCGTATAAACGACTAAAAAAGGGCCATCACTTCATTGGACTGCCGAATTTCCCAATTTTTTCGTTAATTTTGTGGTGTTGGCTAAAAAAAGTCATCACTTTGGATTTTTACTTGTGCGCAGCTTAGATTTTCTGTGAGCAGAGAGCCAGAGACCGTGTCAGCACTGCGCAATTCATGAGCACGCTAGCGGCTTAGAGGAAACAGTGAGTGTAATATCAATCCACAACCAGTCAATCAATGGACAGATTTTCATCTGCCCAAGTCATACACACACACAATGTACAATGCGATATGCAAGACACACATTGCGATGTAATGAACAGATACGGGGATGTCGAACGACCAACCAGCAGTAGAACACCGATGTAAATAGGGTAATTATTACAGGCGGTGACTGTGTATACCAGGGGTTCTCAACCTTTTTTGAGACACGCCCCCCTTTTTAATAGTGAAAAATCTCGCGCCCCCTTATCGTCATATCAAAAAATCCAACCGGGATGATAGCAGTCCCAACATATCATTTGATGGCAAAGAAGGTTATGACTGTTGATTAGAAAATTCAAAAATATGAAATTCTGTCTATATATAGAGAAACATGCGTGGGTTTGATGTGAATCGCGCAAAGCGCGAAAATTTTTTTCAGTTGACCGCTTCTTCGCGCCCCCTTCAAATGCTTTCACGCCCCCCAAAGGGGGCGTGCCCCCCAGGTTGAGAACCACTGGTGTATACTAAGGTCTTGCGGCCCCGCCCCTCGTCGTCGTCCTGGTCCGTACCGGATTTTCACAGGTGTGACGAATAGATGATTGATTATTTTATGTTGTGATTGTCAATTCCATGACAAAGTAATTGAAATTGTAATTGAGCAAAATTTTCATCAAATGACAATTAGATCACAATTACTCAAAATAAAAATGCTATAATTACAATTACAATAACAATAATATGAAAATATGTAATTAATTACATTCAGCTCAATTACAAATTACAATTGATCCAACTCTGGTTGAGATGGAAAGTTGAAAGAAGTTTCTTTTATACGTCTTCACAAATACACATACAATGCAAGTTCTACATCACATTAAAGATGGTTTAGTATTTTTCGAGCATACCAATTTATTGCACTTTGTAGCAATGCTGTTGATCGATCACGACCTAACATACATGTCATTTTAGTAACGTGGGCCTACGTAGCTTTATACTACATATTCGTTTTTTTTGCGTTACGACCAATGAAGATTTCAACGCTTCCTTTGTGGAAAACAGTATCGCTACTATAATTCACGTTGATAAAATTTCAGACCTCGAAAAAATGATGACACCATATTCAACTCGAATCAGTGGATTTAATACTCGATTCAGATCCCAGTAGCTATTCGCCGCGTCTTGGACCAAAAATATTATATAATAGGCAAGATGGCATTTGTATATGCCACAGAAAGCTGAACAACAAACGAGAAAACTGAAAATGAAAAGAATTATAGCTTAATTGTGCACAGTCGATGAAATTTGGGATAACCCAAAAAGCAAAATATGACACAGAATTGCAGATCAGTCCAGAAAAGGTAGATTGTAATGCAGGAAGCATAGTTTTTCTGCATGCTCACCCAGCTAAACTCGTCCTGCAAGGGTAATTCTGTCATATATCGCCCTTTGCGTCGTCGATTTCTTGAGATTGAGAACACGGAGCATTGAATTTCCGAAATTTTTGAATTTTTTTTCAAATATAAAATATCAACCGCGATATCGATAATCGGGAAAGCTCTAAATATTGGCCTCGATAATCGGCCAAGTCGATAATCGGTCGACCTCTACTGGAAACCACTTTGTTCTGATTGCGGACTGTTGTATGGAATTCCTCCTAAACTAAGATTACCATATTTTGAGCACCAAAAATACATTACTGCCGGCTAGTAAAACGCAAGTAAAATCGTTTCGTTTGAGTTTAATGATGCCCTACATTTCCGCGGCGTTTCCAGGCTAAAGTTAAAAATACAACGCAGAGAAAAAGTTACATGAACAGACGAAAAGTAACCATCAAACTTATTTTTCGGATTCAACCCATACATAGGCCTACTGTGGCGTTTCTTTAACTTTCGTCAATAAGGAAATATCATTTTTAACGGGCTTGTGGATTTGTTCACAGGAAATATCATCGAAGTTATAAGCAGCTGTCAAGATGCTCCAAGGTGATCCAGCTAATATATCTCTTCAGTTTGAACTTGCGTCAGAGAAATTGAGACATCGCATGTTAAAAGGTCCAGATTTTACATAGAACGCCGAACAATATTTGCAATAAAAATCAGCAGGGTATTTTTTTGGAAATAAATGTTAGGGATGGCGTGAACGTGAGGTTCACGTTCGCGTTCTGTGTGTGAACCTCGAAAATTTAGAGGTTCACGTTCACAAACTAACCTTGGGAGGTTCTGCACTATGAATCTTTTTCATACTTTACAATTTTCACTTCAATATAGCATCTTTGGATGAAATTTATTACATTTCAACTGTGAGCCAAGCTGCACGGCACTGGCAGCATAAAAAAAATCAACACTAAACGAGCATGCACCTTGACAATCTCAGAAATTTGACTTGCTTTTACAAAAGTTTGCTCGAGATATCCAGCTTTCCGTTTGTGTATATTTAGTGACTCTCTGCTGTAAGCTTGACCCGCAATTACACAACATCAAGAGCGAAATAGGCCTACACTGCATGTAGTGAGCGAATAATGCTTATTAAACCAATCAATGAGATTGATATCGTCGTCTGATGTAAAAAATCTAGCAAGAGTGCGGGTTCATTCTTGATTTCGTATGTTTACTGTATCATAAAAACCAAATCCGTGCGATTGGGACGTTGGCTACTGCTGTATAACTTGTTAATAGGGCAATATCGGTCGCAAATATAGAAACCCGTTATTACACTCTGCTTAGTATCAACGTAGAAATACTCAGACGCCGAATACATATATCCGGACTGGCCTATACCGTTAAGGCGTAAGCTTATATTCCCTTGCAAGTCCTCGTCGAAATTGTTGGCAAAACGACGGAAGAAAGTGATTTTATGGGATTATTATATCATTTGATTGCCCCAGTTCATACATTTAGCGACGGTTAAAATGTCAATTTGTACTTCAGCATTGTGACATTATGTGGCCCGAGTCGTCGCGAGGTATCGTGTGTACATTGATATAGGCTCTGCTATCACTTCACTGAAATATAGGGCTGTAATCAGCAATATGACGTCACGTGACGTCATGAGGTTCACGTTCGCGTTCACATAGAACCTTTCAAAGAGGTTCGCGTTCACACGAACCTGACCCTTTCAGAGGTTCACACCATCCCTAATAAATATTACGTACGTCTCTCATAAGTATTGTTGTATTGTTGAAAGTATAACCAACTATTCACTGATGGCCGCACAGATCGTCAGCAGTCACGATGCGATAATTTATTGTTATGATATGCGACACTTATCTTGTTCTCAATATAAGGATATTATTAATATTGAATGTAAATCGTAATTCGGCAGTAGAGCCTATGGTGTCTCTGTAACACACATTCTGCAGCGAGAAAGTATTTTACATGATGGGTTTGCAACATTTATTATAATGCACCGACAGTTACGCCGTAAAATGTAGCGTCACTGTAGGTGGAGCAGAAAGGTATGAAAACCAACGGAATACAGCTAAAAATCATCAGGTCTTGAACCCAAAATCAGTCAATGGGAAGACTTTCATTACAGACTCAAATCAATCAGGATCCTTCTTTCGTGATTGCCCGCCACGCTTTGCGCAACTTCTTAACGACTTACCTATGAGCCACTTGCAGGCTGATTGATGCTTTATGCCTCTGTCTCTACTACTGATCATGTTTGAAATTTTTTAAATTTTCGCGTAACCTAATGTATATGTTTGGTTATGGTCTGTGTCATTTACAAGGAACATGCACCATCAATCTGATTATAATCTACAGGTTTTTGCATAACATTTTGGGTTATCAGTTTCGATTATCATATCTAATTATGCAGATTTCTATATTTTGCGAGTGCGGGGTGATTCTCTATAGTCTATATATCCCAGACGATTTATATCAGCATATATTTGACGGGTTGTAAGACGTTATCAACATGTTCCTAACTATTTAATGCTTATCTCTACTGATGGTTTCCCAATCAAAACAAACATTAAAACATGCTTTGAGACATGGTGTATCATCACTTAGGAGGACTGATTTTACGTTGCTATATTTGCTTTTATTGTACGATAAAACATACATTAGCACGGGCACAATGGAATGTCACGACCGAGTGGAAATTGAACAGCGGATCAGTGCCAAATCATCGACTGAGAGATTTAGAAGATTCAAGTATAACACTGGTCAACAAAATGATTTTTTTTTAGGCAGAACACCTGAGAGCCGTTTCTGGGGTTTTTGAGGTTGCTGATTACGAATATCACATTAGTTTTGTCAGATTGACTCTTTGTCAGAAGATATTTATACTCCTAAGAAAGCCCAAAATTACTGTATTTGCCCTTGAATATTTCACTTGGTAGGAAAATAATCGTATTTTTTCTAATTTTATACTGTGCATAAATAGCTAATTGACTATGAAGAACCCTCATGTCATTCTCAGTCATTCTATCAATATTAACATGACATGATGCGAAATATTTGTTTGTCAAAAAAGCAGTTTGTCGAGCCTAAAAATCGTACTTTATCACAACAGAAATACATATTCTCCTGTATCAATTGGTTGTTTGAACAAGATTAAAGAGGTGTATAATTTCACATTAGGAAGGCGAAGGAGTTTACAGCATGTAATTTCTCTTAAGATGTAGTAAATAAAACATTTTAGATGATCACAAAGCCCCCAACTGCAAACAGTTGGTGCGAAAATTCGTATCTGCACACCGAAAACTTGAGCACAAACATGAGCGTAAAATTTCACTTCCTGTTCAGTCATCTTGGTATATTTCCTGATCATCTTGTTGATGAGCCAGGGAAGAGGTTCTACCAAGACATCAGAACAAAAAAATATCAGGGCAGATAAGATGAACAATTGAACATGTTATGTCAAACCATTGCCGGAACTTTTCGAGAAACTGTACTAAATAACTTACAGGCGAAAATCGTACAAAAATCCAATTGCGATTAAAAATATATCAATAGTATTATATTCCAGCTGATTATTTCAAATTTACAATAGGTGGTTGACGTAAAACTGATTGAATTAATGCCACGTTATTTGGTTATCTTGGTAAATACTTATATACATGACTGGAGTTTATTTGTTGACATGATATCCGTGAAAGTCTGTAACTATGATAAATCTATTACCCCTAAATATAGTGCTGCTGCTGTATTTTGATTCAAAAGAGTCTTCTGTTTGTTAATAACAAGTAGATTGAATTTCTAAACTTTATAGCACGACTGAGCCGATTTTATATCCAGTCATATTACCGCGAAAATGGGAAATTTAGGTCAAAATAGCCCCATCGGTTATCTCCACAACAAGAGCGAACTTGAAAAAACCAAGGTCATATTCGGAATCAGTGTCCTTCAGAACCCCGAAAACCACTCTTACTCAGTCTGCCTAAAAATATGTGTGTTACCAGTGTAATCATTACTTACTGAAGTGGTGACGATTTTATACTACATTCATTCTACTTCAACAGTTTGAGGCAAAACTACTTGAAAGTTTGAATTTTCATTTAGAAAGTAGCATGTACTTTTCGCATAGGATTATCACTTTCATGAAGGAAGCCTAATTTTTCCAAACCGTGCCGAATAGCTTATCTATTAATGGTCATGAATATACATACAGCATTTGAAATGTGTTTTTAGTGACAATAGTCGCTTTGCGATTGTCACGAAGATTCATATTGCAATCTCGAATGCATGCGACCTATTTTCAGTTTTTCAGGCAGAACTAGGTTTGCCTTATATTTGGTTTCTTTTCGTTTGAAATATGCTACTTATTGTACTCGAGTAGAAATCGACGACGTTATTCCTTCTTCTACGTGTGTCCCAACGCTGACAGTTTTGACCGCCTCCGCGTATAAGCCTGAATAGGCCATATGTAAGAGATTGCATGCACATTGCGCATTCATATCGCACACGTTCAAGGCATAGGTTTACATGTAAATCTATCCATAGCTATTTAATATAGAGCAGTGGTTCCCAACCTTTTCCGACTCATCGCCCCCTATCAATCTCGAAAAAAAATTCGCCACTCCCATATTTACGTTCCGAAAAAGAGTACTTAAAAAGTGGAATTCATTTACCTAACTCTGATCGCTAGAGAATTTACTGGGAAAAAGTCATTTTTTCCGAGATGGTTGGTCCCGATAAACCGGTTTCCGCGTCTACATCTCGTTGGGTTGACCTTTTTGCCGTGATATTCGAGTTCAAGTGTAATTTTGTTCTGTGGTGCATTCATGGTTTTCCGAAGAATATGCACTGCACAGTGCCCAATAAAACGATCTTAGGAATCGAACGTTTCCCGGAATCTCTTGGATATATGTCTCATGAGTTTCTGGCTTAAGATCCCCGTATCGTCAATGAATATAGGTACTGCGGGCTTCGTTTATTATGCATTGTCACATTTCCTCACATTACATTTTGAGTTTCGAAGAATATGATTACTTTTTCTCATCCCTTTCTTCTATGTTTTTATCAGCTTAATAATAACGGTTGAAAAGGAAACAATATAGTGCGTATCACGTTACATATCTGATGCGCAACGCGTTAAATTATCGCATCGCTGACTATAGGAAGAACTCATCAGCAGGGGTTCGAATTTTCGGCCGCACCAGAATGCCCGAAATCGACTTTGCAGTTATTTTTATTCTCCCTCGGGACATAGTTTTTTGTCATTAGCGTACTGAGTCCTGAACGGTATGGCACTGTATAACAGTACGTGACAGTATCAGCATCACAATAAATATTTGTTTTATTTTAGAATATTCGAAAAACCCAAAAAGGTCAAACAGAACAACATTGAGTTGCAAGACGAAATGCCGCCTTTTTCAAGTAGGCCATTTTTTTGAAATCGCGAACGCCCGAGAAGGTATGACTATAAATATGCCGGATTACGCGTTGTAAGTTAGTCAACCAGCTAGACGCAAGATGGGCGTGAGATATTTGATTGCAACGATATGTTTGGTGTTGTTTCACTACAGCACCGGCCAAATGGATGAGATCCAAGCTATACACTCTGAATCGTCTGTAATTCAAGAGAAACCTACAGGGGAAGCGGATGGCAGATATGGGCCGCCGTTGGATACAAGCTGGGTTACTCTTCTGAGCGCGGGTGGAAGCTCATTTGGTCATGGTAGACCAAATCGTAAACCCCAATCATATATTTGCCCCGCGTACTCACTGTAAGTAGGCTAATACTAGGAACTATAATACAGACTTTTCCAAAATGCTGGATTTTCAAAATAGCAGGATTTTTGATTTGAGAACGGGAGACTATTGATTTGATTCAGGGTTTTGTTCCGCCTCACCGATAACGTAACAATCTCAAAGTTATACGAAAACACCGTGTATATCTCGGTCTGAAGAGGTATTGCAGATAGAATCGGCATTTCAAAATTACGTGATTTCCAGTCCGAAATCCCACCCAAGGTTGGCATAGTAATGACTCCGATCTAGCAATGGCTGCAATACCATTGTAAACCGCAGGTATGGCGATTCACGCTAAACGGAGATACGTGTTTTCAGGTTGTTCGGCAACTATCTTTTCAATAGGGCCTACATAACTGGAACTACTCAATATATCAAAACCCGCAACTAGAACAAGAACTACTGAAAAATCAGTTCTTAGTTGGCCGTCAACTAATAAGTTTGGTGCTTTTCACAAGTCTATTATAATGCGTCGCTGAGCGCAGACAACTTTGAGGATATTTTAAACAGGGCGCCGAAGAACACCTGCCCGGGACCGAACAGATACTGCCCGACGAGGACGTGTTACAATTATGCCACGAAGGCATACTACTACGGACTACCGTTCACACTTCACAGTCCTTTGTGGATAAAAGGATCGTATTGCAGGTAGGCCTATAGTATCCTACACAATTTGCATAGCAACTTACAGCCAACGTTACGCTATCGTTACGTTCCGTTTTCTTATGCAACTCATTATCCCAGTCAAAATTCCACACCTCTAAGTTGTTGTTATTGCGTGTAGTATATATGGTGTTTGTCGACTACTATGGTCATATACACCAGACAAATTTTCATCATTTTTCATTCCGTCGCTGCCGATTTGTAACACGGCCCACTTCTAGGCTTTTATTAGACACTGCTCACACGGATGATATGGCGAGGATGAGCCTAGATCAACGTCCAACACTTGGGTAGGAATTCTGGAGTCGATCTCGGTCGGACTCAAACCCGCGACCCATTGGTGTTGCAGCTGGGGATTATACCACTGCGCTATCTCGCCACCAACGCCTCTAAGTCTACTGCACTGAAAAACAAGATACTAATAAGAAATTAATAACAACAATAGCGCTGCAAACTGCCATGCGTCTGCTGTTGTGATTACGATCAACATATCGTTGTGAACATGAGTTTTCAACAATGTTACTTCTGATGACAAAGCAGCGCCGTTTCTTTGATATTAAATATTGCTTGCCGTAGGCTCTTTCTAACACTAAATAGCATTGACGACATTGGCTGAGCAAAAACAAGCCCGAGAATCACATTACTTGAATAAGTATTCACTATAAATATCGTGCTATCATGTATATTCATAACACTGTATTTCGTATTTATAGCACTATTTCTACCTGCCGGTTATATCATTTACACCAGTTTTGAACAAACTGATTGATATTTTACGTTTTGCAAAAGATTCCACGGTATCAAAAATGTTATAATTGCATTATTTGAACTACATCTCAGAAATTTATATTGATTCGGAGCGTTGGGAAAAATGCAGTAGCATGCCTCATCAAATGTCATACTACCAGTGGTTGGACACAAATTTTTCTGTCAGCCAATTCTATCGCTGAAATAAACTTTTCATCCGGATCTGTTGCAAACAGTTAATGACAGAGGACCAGTCATGTTAGCAGGCCATTCAAAATTCCTCGAGAAGGATCAACATACTCGAAGGAAACCGGATGAATCCGACCACTGCATACTACTCAGTGTGTGCTGTAACGAAATATGTCTTTCAAGTATTCAAGTAGTTTTTCACTACTTGCGGCACTTACTCAAGTAAATCTAGTTTGCCGCTACTTCGTAATATTTGTGATATACTCATTTACTTTTCGCTCTTTTCAGTTTGTCGAGTAGAAGTAGTTTAATCCTCCAATTAGAGATTCGAGGCTGTTTTCCTGGAGGACCAACATGTAATTTTCATAAAAGTCGTGTAAAGCCCACAATTTTTGTTCCACTTCGCGCAAAGTAGATGTGGAGTGACAAATACGTTTTTACGAAAGTATCGGTGAATATAATTTAGGAATCAGATTGCGTGGTTCCGCTCACATCGCATTGTCGCATACATGGCATGCTTCTGGAAAAGTGAGCACTAACTTTTTTGAGTGTTAGGCCAGTTTTAGTATAGATGCCTGTTGATGCTTTCTGGATAAAATTTATGAAATCCTTTTAAGCTTTTCGTAAGTACTATTTATATTTATACTTTAATTCACAGTATCATTGATTGAGATCTAGTTAGTTTCAGTTTTTTTCCTAAAAGAACATATATGTGGAAGTTTAAAAGCAAGTGTGGTATTGCCTCTATTTTCCCAACAGAAAATTAGGGTGGATGGCATTTTTACCATCCGCCGAACTTTTTAAACGTATTTTAGTCGCGCAAATTGGTAACACCGTATCCGGTACAACTTCTCCGTATTGCTTTTCGACGTTAACGATCCTTATAATATGGACGAGGGCGCTATGATATGTCATTTTCTAAAACGGGGGGATCAACTTAACAAAGGATTAGTATTGTATTTCCATATCAATATTATCATTTGCATCCCATGATGCGTATGAATGCAGTGCTTATGCTGGGGTCGAAAATTGATACCTCCTGGGTTGCATCAATATGAATCAAGCTCCCTGCATAGCTCAATTTACAACCTTTGACAGTCCATGCGAACGTATTATGACCGTTTACACAACTACTTACTTACTTGAGTGTTTTTAAAACCTACCAATTCTACTTCAAGTAGTTTAGGATGTTTTTGGAAGTACTACTTCTACTCGTACATGAGTATATTTTTGCGCCGCTATTTCTACTTCTACTTGAGTAGCTTTCTTGACTACTTTGACCACCTCTGTTACTACTTCACATTTGTAACTAAGGCAAGCCACAACGATTCCGGTACTCGAATCCTAGTGGAGTTTCCTTAGTACAGATTCGAGTCTAGCGGTAAAGGTCGAGTATTTCGAGTAGCCTGACCATTGTGGGACTAAGAGCTTTTTCAATAAGAAGAATGCCACCGATACTTATCTGCCTCAATACGAGTCGCGAAGATACCGTCCTGGTTTCAGTAACCATAGTCTCGCATTCGCAAATATGCTCTGTGGAGTCCAGCGCAAAGATGCTGTTTTTTCAGTAGTCTTCTGACAAAATTCAAAGTTGGCCAGCGGACCATAGGTAAACCTGTAAGTGGGCCGCTGATTGTAGTGTCCTTTCGAGGAAGGCGTAAACGGAGACGATCAGAAATCAACCAAGTGTCTTGAACAATCACCACACTAATAACATGGTTGAAACCAGTTATATCAGTTGTTACGCAATGAAGTCGTAACCGGGCGATCCTATTTCAGGTCGGAACACAGGTCTTGCAACTCCAACCCGCGGTCAAGATGCAAATGTAGAACGAGATATTGCTGGCTTTCCTTGAGAAGAATTATCAAACACGACGGGAAACTATACTTCCTTAGAGTTTACATACGGGTAGAAAAATATACCCTCTGTATTGAGCTCAATATTTTTAATTACTCATAACTACTCATAATTAGCATTCTAGTACTGGAATATGAATCGACTATTAATTTAATTGCATCGAGTCGACTAGACTAGTAGTGAGACATGATTTGTTTGAGTGCTGAAATGATACGCTCCTTCCCTCCAATGTTCCCTCTAAGCTGCGCACGTGCGCAAATGCGCAGTGCTAACACGGTCTCTGCGCTCACAAAATATAAGTTGCGCACAAGAAATCCGAAGAGATGACCTTTTTTTAGTCGTTACATGCTGTTTTCCAAGGGTCTGCGCAGTGAGTGGGTGAGTGTGCGCAGACTCGGCAAAAATTAGAGGGAACATTGCTTCCCACTATGATTTGAGTCATCAACAAGAATTGTTTAAATGATGCTATTATCCAATGTCGAACCCGTAAACCTCGATTGGTAGTTTCGCGGCTTGCGTGGCGGTGGTAAAAGTAGTCATCGTAGCCATTCAAGTAGAAGTAAAAACGTAAATTCCTACTCAAACACAAGTAGAAGTAGCGAATTCTAATTAGCTAAAAACGTAAGTATCCTATGCATTTTTGCCTATAACTAAAATCTGTTTGCAGCAAGCAGTGGAATGTATATCAATAACCAATTGAGTAATTCGTTGAAGTACGCAAAACATACTTTAGCACTCGGAAAACGTGGAAGTGCTTCGTTCCTGGCCCGTGGCCACCTCCGCTTACACGTGCATACAATATATACATACATATAGTCTTTCTAGTTTATTTGATTTCTATGCAATTGATGTAAAGATGTTTAAACAGATATTCTGAAGTTTTGGAAATTTTCCGTGAGCTATATGCCATATATATTAAATAACGGCCGACTAGATCGAGGCTATCTGGAAAGTAGCAACTGATCGGCTTCAGCTTTACCGCCTCAAAATCAGATAAGTGTCGGACTCTAATCGATACATATTATATTTTCAGAGACAATGTGGCTGCGGATGTGTCGGTACATCATCGAGGCCGAGGACTAAGATCGGAACATACCCTTGGACCTCAACTTGGCCGTCGACTACGACCGCACCATACCCTTGGACCTCACCTTGGCGGCCGCCGACTACGACCGCACCATACCGTTGGACCTCACCTTGGCGGCCGCCGACTACGACCGCACCATACCCTTGGACCTCACCTTGGCGGCCGCCGACTACGACCGCACCATACCCTTGGACCTCACCTTGGCGGCCGCCGACTACGACCCCACCATACACTTGGATTCCACCTTGGCTGCGGAGTACGACCGCACCATACACTTGGCCCCCATGGGGATGGGCACGATGAAAACATACTAAAATCAAGTTATTTGGATTGTTTGAAGGGACTGGATCAAGCTTATTGTCTAACCATGTTTATATTATCCGCGATATATGAGGGGAAACTTGAAATATACTCGGGGAAATGACATAAAGTATATTCCGATGTTCGGAGTGCAATAGACATCTCTCATAGGCTAGGATAGGGATATATATCACATATATAGAAGAGCGAGTCGGGAAAAAACAGAAAACTTGTTCGTGAATAGTGCTGACAAAATCGACTATACTCTTGTGACTCAATTATTAATCGAGTAATATGCTACGAGTCGAAGATTTGAACATGACTCGTGATGACAGTGTGGATGAGGTGGAAAGTTGAAATATGTTCCTTTTATACGTCTTCAAAAATATACAAAGCCAGTTCTACATCACAACAGATAATTTAGTATTTTTCGAGCACAATACAAATTTCATTGCACTTTGTCACAATGTTGCGGATGGATGACAACTCCACTCCGCAAGCATGTCATTATGCTATACATATTCGTTTGTTGCGTTACGACCGAATAAAATGATTTCATCGCTTCCTCACTGGTCAATAGTATCGCTACTATAATTCACGTTGATGAAATTTCGGTAGGGGAGACCGGGACAAATGTAACCAGATGCAAATATAGCATTCGACCTCACCGCTAGTGCGATGGAGAAATAGCATTGATATTTTGAGTGCGCACGCGGTAGTTATGTCTCCTAACATACCTGAAGTTCAGTTGAGCTACGACGTGAAATCCCGAAATAATTTAAAAAAAAACGAAATTTTGGACATTTGAGTATATATTTTCTGGTCTGGAATAATTTGTTCAAAAGGATGATATCTCAAGTGGTGGTTTAGTGACTAGAAATGACACAACAAGAGCGAAATACACTACACGTGGGTAGTCGGCAAATCATGCTTATTCAACCAATCAATGGGATTGACATCGTTGTCTAATGTAAATTTAGCAGGCGTACGGGTTCAATCTTGACTTCATATGTTTATTGTATCATAAAAACCAAATCCGTGCGAGTGGGGTGTTGACTACTGCTGTATAGCTTGTTAATATGGTAATACCGGTAGCAAGTATAGAAATCTGTTTTACACTCTGCACAATATCAACGTGGCAATACTCAGACGGCGAATACGTTGTCCGATCTGGCGCAGACCGTTGTGGCGGAAGCTTACTGTCCCTTGCAAGTCCTCGTCGAAATTGTTGACAAAGCGACGGAAGATATTGATTTTATGGGATTATTGATTGCCCAGTTGATACATTTAGCGAAGTTTAAAACGCCAATAAATACTTCAGCATTGTGGCATTATGTGGCTCGAGTCGTCGCTAGGTATCGTGTACATTAATTTATACGCTGTAACTTCACTGAGATGTAGGGCTGGAATTAGCAATATGACGTCACGTGACTTCATGAGGTTCACGTTCGCGTTTAGGGTTCCGGTAAATATCAATTTGCCTCTGATTCGGATCGATTAATTCGATCCGATAATAAAAACCATGGTTTTTTCGGTTTTTATTATTTTATTTTACTTATAACAACTGAAACAACAACAACAATGAGCCCTAGCCCATTGAAAATCATGTAAATCAATGTACAGCCGCAAATCTCATCAACTGAATAATTCGAGGCTCTGAATCTTCATCCACGTACTGAAAAATGTTCAGCCCAGCAGAGAAATGTTGGTGGCTAGAATCGCACGATATCTGTTCTAATACCAAGCCGACATGTTGCGTCAAATCAGAAGCATCCGTAACATCAGCATCTTCAGTAGCATCTTCATCATGAGCATAGCTGATGGTGTCTTGAGTGGTCTCTGCCAGCAAGGCGTTGATCTTTCTCGTCGCCTTATCTGCTTTGCCAGTACCAGAGTCAATATCCATGAAGTGATCTTTCTTCATGAAGCATAACTTCAAGATTTGTTTGTGTTAGGCGATAACGACTCTTGGTTGCAGTTGCTGCCGCACATGACCAAAGTCTCTCGCAGGACGCAGCATGTGGAACGTACGAAAAAACAGTCCTGGCGAGTTTTGAAAGTTCTGGAGAATCATCAGCTAAATCCATCTAGAATAATGCCGGTCTTGATGTAAGTTACGGCATCCAGATACTGGATTCTGCATCAGAAATTCCTAAATACAATCAGGTTAATATCAGAGACGTGCAGTGTTAGGTGTACGCAGGTAGACTCACCCTCTTCATGGTCATAGTCGAACCAGTGTTTAATGAGGTTGAAAGCAGACCCATCAGTGCAGTTTGGTTCTATCTTTGAAAATAATTTCTTGGCCAGATCACGAACAAGCCTTTCGCCAGTGTTGTTCAGGCCACAGCCTCTAACTCGGGGATCTAGAACCCAGGCAAGTAGATGATGGTCCTCGGACATAGTTTTCTGTTCCTCGCTGCATCTTTGATAGGACCAGGCTCTTCTCATCAGCATTAAGAGCGGTCGTCTTTTTAACTCAAGCTTGAGCCACATCCAGCCTGATAGGATTAGCCCAGCGGAAGTATTGTCCAATTCTGATATGGCTGCAAAAATGCAAGATTTACAATTCAGTAACTCTGAGTTAAACGCTGTGGAATTAAAAGAACTACACTCCTTGTTGTTGAGAACCAATATGTAGGCTACTTCTAATTGGTCATGTATTATAGTTTTGGGTGGTATCATATCATCAAGGAATGCAAATTATTGGCAATATAGTAAGAATGAAGTTATGATTGTCAGTGTCGAACAGTTGTCACATTACATTTTCTTTCAATTACCGAAATATAAATATTTTAATGAACTAACCCGTAACGACATAATACGGCTTGAGTAGACCATATATCGCTTTAGTATCTTCCCAAAATTGCTTGTCACTGATGATTGTTCGGACAGTACATGCACTCGCCATATTCAAGTGCGGTTTCGACGCTTCTTGAAAAAACACAACCTTTCAACAAAAAAGACGACTTCATGCAAATGTCACAGAAATGTATGAATTACTTGAATTACTTACTTGAATAGCTGTTTGAACATTTATGACATGCTTCAATGTTTTGGAGAAGGAATATCATATTGTCTCGCTAGGTAACCACTTGATTTTTTCATGATTATGACAGAAAAATCAATGTGTCAAATTTTACAGCCATCCATTAACCTCGGTGCTCATCTGAAAATAAATTTGGTCATTTGGCAGGAAATTACCCAGCAATGGATCGTTGAAGTGGTAGACAATACAAGCGTAACTAATTCTATAAGTGGAACAAGTAAATCAAATCAACTCGAGTACCACATTTAAATAGAAGTATCTTGATACTGATGACATCTATATTTTAGGCAACGATCTTCAGCTATCACATGATACTCAGGTGTCGATGTGACTCCACCATATTACAACATGACTGTAGGACAGGGTTGTAATGACTCGACTCGAGTCACGATTTTCTGACGACTCGACTTGACTCGAGTCATTTTGTCAAAATACGGAAATGACTCGACTTGGACTCGAGTCATTACGCATGACTCGAACCAAGTCATATGACTCGACACACAGACGGCCAAGACCGATATTTCATCGTAATGTCGAAGAATATTGAAGTAACCTCCCTATTGTGATTGCGTCTACTGGTACTAGTACTTGAAAATGCGATCAGAAACTGCTAAAAGTCAGGAAAACTACTTATATTAGAAGTGCGAACCATTGAATATCACCCGACAGAGTTATAAAAAGTAAGTTTAGCAAGATTTTAGCTGGAAACTGAGCAGTCCACACATTGACTTGAACTCGGACTCGAGTCATAATACCATGACTCGGACTCGACTCTCTGATCGATGACTTGGACTCGGACTTGACTCGGTGGTGTGTTGAAAATGACTCGACTTGACTCGAGTCAAATCTATGAAAGTGAAATTGACTTGTGACTCGGAGCCTTGTGACTTGGTTACAACCCTGCTGTAGGATATACATGTTGAGAATTCCACCGCCTTTTTCACATACCCACCTGTCATTTCATTCTGAATACTGATTTGTCATTATCGATTTCAACGATAAAATTAACATAACATTTTGCATGCAATTAAATATCTGTCGGCCCTTTATAATCGGTTTTCATCAAGCAATCTAATTTGCTAGTATGATACCATAGTCACTACTTAGTCAATCAGACAACATGACGAAATGAGGTCAAGGGAACCCAGATAAGGACTATATCGTATACTTTCTTATCCACAACATGACCATCACAAACCAGGGTTCCCCATGCTATCATTGATTCATGGCTACGGTATAGTACGAGCAGTTATTAACCTCGCCTACAAGATCAATATGACAAATCTTTTACCCTAGCCCCAACCCCAATTGCATGATGATACCCGTCCCTAACCCTAACTAATTATCAACGCCACAAGCTCTGATATGTTCGCGGGAAACACTAATTGTTCATAGTCATGTTTTGTGGATAAGAAAGTATGTCTCTTTCGGTTGACGTGCGGCATATTATTACCGGTATCATATCACACAAGGGTTTTTAGATATGCAAATATGTAATCTGCCCATACCATGTCAACGTATTACCATGCAGTATTCAACCAATTACATGAATTGGTTTCACTCATAAACATAGTATCTTACCTGCGTATGTTTTTTTCATTCTAGCTACTTGACCCATCATATCAACACTGCAATAAATGCAAACGGCTTTTTTGCGTCTCTTTGGCATCAGAGATGCGGGAATCTCCCGATATCGACTCCAGATTGAGTTTCGTTTTCGTCCTCCCGCCATCGCCTTATGAACACCAAACAACAGCACCACGAACACAGCGAATCCGCAGCAATGAGCAAAGCACAGGAATTGGCTGATCGCGATCAGTGATCAGATCACCTCCTGCTCCTACTGCGTGCGCACTTTTCCCGCCTTGACCCCGATTCGCTGAGCTATAACGGTACCGGTGGCGAAAAAAATATGTCCGGTTTGTGTACAAGATACATTGGTTGTCCAAAAAGATACTATATTCACGCCTATTTTCAAGATAAAAATAAAAACCAAAAAATCAATTAAATCAGAACGGTGAAATTAAAATCAAAAATCAAAGGAAAAAACCTGGTCTATATCACACTGGTTTAAATCAGCCTGATATTAACCAGAACCCTATTCGCGTTCATACAGAACCTTTTAAGAAGGTTCCCGTTCGCGTTCACACAGAACCTTTCAAAAAGGTTCGCGTTCACACGAACCAGAACCTTTCAGAGGTTCAGACCATCCGTAATGTATGCGCACTGCGCAGCATGCGAAATAGGGGTAAAAAATTATGTTATTGAACCGGGTCGCCTTCAAGAGACTTTAGAATATTTTCGTCTAATTCCAAAATGAATTGAGTACGATACGCAAATCAAAGTATGCACTTCTAATCGGTGCAAACATTTGGTCATCGAACCCTCTTTACGACAACATATTCCACATTGGTGCATGGATTCCCATGGTTATTCGCAATATGACAACTATTAATTGCGTAAATGTAGGAGGCTCCCCTCATAAATCGAAGTAAGCTCGTACAACGCGTGCAGAAATTTAATGATCGGCCACTGTTTACGGTACGATATTCTACATGGGTAGACTTACATGTACTTTTACGGTAATTCGCAAAATGATGACCAAAAATCCCACAAATATAGGAGGGTGCCCCTCATAAAATCAAAGTCAGCTCTTTTAGCACGCGTAGAAATTTGATGATCGACGACTGTTTGCGGTACCATATTCTACATGGGTACATGGATTTTCACAGTTCTTCGAAAAATGGTAACTAAACAAATCAGATTTATGATTGACCCCTTTTTACGGTACTGTACCATATTCTTTATGGATACAAGGATTTACACAGTTATTCAGAAAATGGCAATAGTTAATAAAAAGCGCGTAAACCGCACAAATTGTTGGAAAAAAGCGCGTAAACCGAGGAGAGGGGCCTTCGAAAGCGCGTAAATCAACCAGGGGGCAAAAGGTTGGGCAAGTTGCAAAAGTATGGAAAAAGTATCAAATATGGTATGGACGAAGGTTGCTATATGGTATAGAAAATTGTCAAGAATTGTATGGAACGATTGGGCGGGTATGAAGCAGAGTTGGATCAATCGTAATTTGTAATTGAGCTGAAAGTAATTAATTACATTTTTTCATGTAATTGTAATTGTAATTGTAATTAAAGCATTTCTATTTTGTGTAATTGTAATTGTAATTGTAATTTGATCAACATTTTGCTCAATTACAATCCTAATTACATTTTCATGGAAACCTGACAATCACAACATGAAATAATCATTTAATCAATCATGTCGCACCAGTGAAAATCCGGTACGAACCAGGATGACGACGAGGGGCCTTAAGGCCTTCGTAAGAAGTCACCATATAATAATTAGCCTGTTTACATCGGTGTTCTATGTGTGCTGCGTTATAACTAGATAAATCAGTCACGCTCGTCGCCACAATAGCAAAAAAAAATCAAGTTTCCAACCAAGGCTTCATCAAACTTGACCACGCATTTGTAGAGATGTTATCCCAATCTTGGCAAAATTTACTGGGGCCAGAAACTTTTCGCACTCTAATGTTCATCAAATGCATAATCCAACAGTTTCCGAGCAAGTGAAAACGTAAATGCGAACCAAAATATTGTAACTCTTAGTCATCAGGAGGTTCTCTCCTTTTGCATTTATTTTAATTTTACGCACCTTATCGGTATCATCCTTATCGCTGACGCCTTACCAATTACATTTCATTATCCTGACTCAGCTCTGAGTAGCATAATCGTTTGATTATATTTCATTGACTGTCCTGTAGCCTATTCGCTGTTAGTCGCTCAAACCTTTGGTTCTTAACAGTCGCTTGAAACATTTTTCTGTGCTTGTAGTTTTCAAAACTCATGATTAAGAATAGTTCGAATACGTTCGAGTTTTTTAATTAAAGGGTACTCTACATATCGGGAATGAACCATGAGTAGCTTGAGATTGTTGCTAATTACGTCGCTACGGTTGTCAAAGAACACCTCTTTACTGAATCAATTACCTGTTTAAAAGTAATTCTAATTATAATTAACATTGTTAATTATTACATATTTAACAGTAATTGTAATTGTAATTGTAATTTGATATTTTAGCATTGAGTAATTGTAAGTGTAATGTAATTGAAACATGCAAAGTAGTAATTGTAATTATAATTGTAATTTAATTAAAATATTGTAATTGATCCAACTCTGGTATGAAGTAGCCTATGGAAAATTCCCATTCCATTTCATACCACACCATGCCGGCATGCCCTGCACGAAACCAGGTAGTTCCGCGTGATTCTGGTGAAAAAAGCATGAAGTACAAATAACACTTTTAGAGCAGACACAGGATGTAGGCTGTGATGGACTTTGATACGTTTACGGGCCTTAGCGACGACATGAAGTGAGAGCTATGCCATAATCACAAGCGCATAAGAGAGTGACGTTACTAACGAGTCGGATATTTGCTATCGGCGTGAAATCGCGCGAAAGAAATCCTACTAATTGCTTGTTGTCTCTTCATTGTATGCGGTGTTTCGCTTTATCTGCGGCATAACAACAGTCACTGGTCGTTTCAGGGCTAGTTCGACCGAGTGGACAATAAGGACAGTGCTAGAAAACAAGGAGGGACGCCACGTATGCGTCAAAATAGGTCAGTAGCGTCGTACGAAATTAGCATAGTCGCTAAGTGCAACTTGTGCAACTAAGTGCAACTTGGATTCATTTCCAAAGATTATCCGAGAACCAGGTACTTTTGATATGCCAGCTACTGGACGTTTGGATTCAATGTATTCAGATTGGGATAAAGTTAATCCTGTCCAGTTCTTGCAATTTCGGAAAATGTTATTCCGCATCCAACATTGTCTTCGATCTTCCAGATTCCTGCCCAGTTGGAATCCCAAATCCCGGTTTCATTTTCCCCTGCACTACGCGTAATTGTTGTTCCCAACCAAGGTTCTCACAAACCCCAGGGGTCCACAAAGCATGTGTCAGAAATTTTGTTGAATTCAATACACATCCGACTCATCTAGCGGTGGCCATGGTGATTTGCAGCATACATTTAATATCATCTTTTTGTTTTGCGTGAAATCATGTTTGAAAGATTTTGTTGTTTTGACACTGTTGTTGATATACAGTTAATTTTGTGCACTATGGTATTATATATTTATGTATTAGTAATGTTGTGCATCATCGGTTTTGCGACTATAAGTGAAGGTCTGGGGTTCTCCGAAGACTTGCAGATTGGCACGCTGCTGCTACCGACAAGGCCCTGTTATATACTGAAATTGATCAGGACGATCTCATGAAGCTGTATTCACGTGATCTCGTTCACATTTAAACGTTCATTATCACGTTTTATTCCTAACTATCAAGTCAGTTACACGCCGCAGAAATTGATCTGCTGAGTTACATGCGTCCCACTATCCGCGTGCTGTCGATCCCTGGATTTTGTGTATCAACTATCAACTAAGAAAATCACTATCCTCATGACACCAATACAGTTCACTGCGATTTCGTGAGCGGCGGGGTCCGATGTGCATAGGCAAGGGTGTACTCTTGTATTAAGCTGGATGTGGTTATCTTTTTGATGTGAGGTCCCTATGTAGTTGAAATATTTGTTAATTAGTGTAAAAGTTGATGTATGCCGCATACGATAATACGATGATGTGCGATCTAGCATAAACGTTTCAATACGTGCTTAAAACAAGCAATACATTGCAGTGGATATTGCCACAAATCTGGGCAGACTGTGATATTTTCTAATCCAAGTCCAGTCTTGTCTGTCCAGTCCAGTCTATCTGTTCATGACATCGCATTGTACATGGTGTGTGACTTGTTCAGATGAAAAATATAACCCAACTATGTTATGTTATGATCTCCAATTCAGTCCGATTCAGTCCGAATCCATCCTGATCCAAAAATATTTTCAAATCCACAGCACAACTCCATCCATATACAAAATATATTTCCAATCCAATTCTATGGCCGAAGAACAATAACAACAACAAAAACAACAACAACAACAACAACAACAACAGAATAACACGTTTCCGAGGATAATTGAACTCTGTTTAATAGAACCCCGGATCTGAATGACACAATATGTGTGATTCCCCAATTATTTTTAGTATGCCCATTGCCCATACTCTAAAACTTCACTGCACAATATCTTCATCATGTGTTAGAGCACGAAGACAGCTAATCAAAACTAGCACGATGTGTGTCTATACCTAAAGTCCACTATCATCACAACATGTAGCCTATATATCGTTGCGGTGGAATCAAAGTAGCTTATATCTATGTTACACATTTTGAGAAAATTAACTATAAGTAAAGACTGTTTCACTTTTTTCCGGACTTATCTCGTTTATGACTTGATTTTCTATCAATTTAAAAGTCAACTGCATCTTCGAAAAGAATTTTGCTTATTTCATGCATTAGGTGGTTAGGAATATGAATAAAATAATGTAACTCGTAAATACTTCATAGTTTTCAAGTAATTTAAATTATAAATTGCAGAGCTGAAAAACGGATGCGAAATTATACAGCCGTGAAATGACGACATGCGGATGACACGGTCAAATTGCCCAGTCCGGATCTTGGCATGCAAAAAATCCAAGTCCAACCAGATCCAACATTTTTGAAACAAATCACAATCCGGTCCGATCCAAATCCAAGAAAAAACATAGTCCGGATCTATAGTCCGATCTATTTTCAGTCAAATGTTCATCTCCGCTACAAATTCACAATCACGCATACATTCACCTAATTGTGAATGAACGCTGCATACAGTTGTTAGCAAAACGTTTATTTCAGTGACGATTGTGATAAACGTAAATACTGTAGCTGCGCGAAACCTTTGAAATCAATGTACAACACATACCTGGGTTTGGCTAACTTAATTTCAACAGTGAGCCGTGTGCTTTACGCATTTCATCGATTCAGCGAAAATGAAACATAATTCTAAGAGATATTGTTTGTTGAAATCACGCTCGGATCGAAGGTCAGAGTAGTTACTAATACTGTTCAAATATGCGTATAGATTCAATCCCTGCAATTCCACTAAAAGTAAACGCACGGATAACCAACGGATTCTCGAATCGAACAGTAGTGTTACGTGATGGTAGCCGCGGACATGACGATTTGAATCGTAAAACTTATGCAACTACGTCGAAATCTATTTTTAAACAGCAGCCTTTCAACAACGTGAGTTTATAAGTTGTGATTTAGCTTGAAAACTACAGAGACGAAGTGACTTCAAAATCTATACCGCTCCCGAGCAATGTTCCCTCTAAGCTGCGCACGTCCACCTATCAAGGATAATCCGAGAATTATCATCGAAAAACTCACTTAACTCCGCTTCTACTGGTCGGAATTGAGTCAAATTTGTTTTACATCGTCTTTGAAGACAGCTCAACGATTTGATGGGGTTGGCAAAAAAATTTGAATTTTTTTCAATCTTCCCTAATAAATTAAAAATTTTAATTGAATCTGCGGAGTCCTACACTTGTCAGAATTGAACCAAATTTGGTGTGCAGCGTTTCTTAGGGTAACCTGACAATTTAATCAGTGAATGGTTGGAATCCGGGAAAAAAAGTTATTTTTGAACAGCCCTGCGTATGCAAGTATATATTTTTAAAAGTGTGATTTGATGACAATCCTACGGTGATGTTGAAATTTGATTCTATATCAGATTTCATTCGATTTTGCCTATCCGTAGTCATTACCGACCCGAACTGTAAGCTTGCTATACTTGTACCAATTCTAAATGACTTTAATTTTGTAAACTTCGTTTCGAAATCGCGCAGTTGTTTTAACGGACGTTACTGTTCAACTTGCTAGCTATTTCTGGAACAGGTTCGCATCATTTATCAGTGCATTTTCTTTTTTCACTACGCAACATAGTTAGTTCGTATCTCACCCGGCAGCCCATTGTAGAGCTATTAGAAAAGTCACGTTCAGACATAGATGGAGTAATCGTGATTTTTGTTGTAATTGTCGTACCAGTAAACAGAAGACTTTTGTTTCGTTGGCTTCTACTAACTAAAATCTCGGCGTCAAATAGAACAGTAACAGTAGCGATTTAAGTAACAGAGGGATTGGAAACTAAGGATTAGAAAGGCAGTGATTACATGATGCACGATGGCTTGAATACAAAAGAGTATACGAATCACCACAATTACGACGATTACAGCATTTCCAAGTAATCCCAATCGATTGTTTTTGCATATATAAACGGGTGACTTGTAACGTCTCAACTTTACAAGGACTGCGTATGAGATGAACTGAACATGTAAAAGTGCGGTGTATCAAGTTACTTGGGTGTTTGCGAAACTGAATGGTCATTATCACAAATACAAACTCTGTTCATCAATTGCGTCGTGATGTCTGTTCTATGTGCTATGTATAGTCTAATATGCATACATTTCACGGGCGAGTATGAGTGAGTAAACATTCGCCGTATCGCGTTGGTTGTCACAAACAGGTACCGCTATCTCGTTCAACGAGAAGGACAGCACCATTCTGTTCAAATTGGATTCTAGGCAAGTATTCGTACATATGCACTTTACCCTTCTGAAGATTTGTAAATATTATTATACTCGTTACAAAAAACATGACGCGACGCGTCACAGTTCGTGAGCGATAAAGTAGCGTAATTCATATGTTGACAATTTGCAAATAATTTTTCTTTCGTATACGATAGATTCCAAACATTATATTTAGGGTTGCATTTGAAACAAAAATCCATTTAAAACAAACAAGGCCCTTGTTTAAAACAGGTTTTTATTGTTATTTTTTCCAAAGCCATGACGTCATAAATAATCAATTGTGAAGTCACAGTGGATTGGCATTGACAATTGAAAATATAGGGTAAATATAACTCCTTTGACGAAATATCTACACTATTGGGCTGTTGAACCGACTATTTTGAGGGCTCCAACTTTCCCATATCGATATACGTCGGCTATATCGGGTCGTTATCGTCAGTAGGCTCACATAACACGTTTTTGGGAAGTATTTACACAATTAGGGCATATTTTACTACTTAAAAACACAATTTTTTAAAGACCTTTGTTTAAAACACTGTTTGTTTTGAATGTGACCCTAACTATATTGTCTTCGAATACGTGTGCGTTGTTGAAGGCACGAGTTAAAGGGAGCAAAATAAATGTAATCGTGATTACTCTCCAATATCATCGTGATCGTACTAGGAATACCATCTGTTCAGTGCCTGTCACATAAGGTAAGTCACGAGTACCTAGGTATACCATGTGGACAGTCGGTGCGAAATGAGCTCAGTCCCTCTACGTCAGGCGTGTCACACATCCGGCCCGCGAAGCAATGTTGAGGAAATGAAAAAATACTTGCATTTATCCAGCAAAACATATCTACCCAATAGGAATAAATATTTCCATCAATTAACCTATCAAAACAGCAAATGTCGAGTATGTTCAGTTCATAGACCACATTATAAACACCACACAGCGACGTTATGGTTTCACTCTAGTCACCATCAAGTACCAAGTCGCTGGCATTGACACCCAATTCCAGGAAGGAAAAATGTGCATACTGAGGTCAAAAATTCGGGAAAATTGAATCAAAAAGTAATTCTTCACAGAAGCGAGAACACCAATGCGAAACCGTTATACGCAGGTTACATGGAAAATAAAGTAGTCATAAAATATAATCCAAATATTATATGTCACACTGCTGCGCCCGTTTTGGCTCAAAAGGTACGCGGCCTCCACAGAAACCAGAATCGCGATTTAGTTCTGAGGAGCCAAATTCTAGCGTCCGCATTTAGGGTTGAATGTCTCGTATTCATCACGACGCATACAGTGGCGGCTCGTCCTATAGGGCAACTGGGGCATTGCCCCACCTAAAATTCTGTCCAATAACAATTCTTATCCATTTATAGACGCACAGCAATCTATATATACCGAAATCACAGCGAAAATCGTATTCTTCTTGTCCTTTCGCTTGTAAATGCCCATATATAGCGAAGTCTCTGCGAAAATCGAATTCTCTTCCGTGATTTCGCTTTGCGAATGCCTAGCCGGGGCATGCCCCGGTAGCGCTCATAACAAGCTTTCACTGTCTATTCTCTCAAAGCCGCGCACAATAAAGAAACAGTGATTTACTCTCTCATATTCGTAAAATGGCCGAGCAGCTGGGGCAACATAGCCTGGTCGCCCTTAAGGTGTGATGTAACGATCGCATCTATATCTGAACTCGGTTACCGTCATATGCGTTTAGTCGACCTTTGCTGGTATAGGTCGATTTTGATGGTGTTTCACACCATGATAATTCTTGAAACTTGGTATGTCACGTCGTGATGGTGGTATGTAACACTGTCCCAAGTTTCAGGGTTTCTACTTGAAGTTTAGGGTAGTAATTCCGTTTCTGAAATTGAGTGTGTGCTGATCCGTCATGTATCGCAAACAGATTTTACTCAAAAGTCGGTATTGGTATCCATTGATTTTGACGATGTTCCATACCGAGATCGGTCATGTCATTTGGTACGGTAAGTCTTAATGTTAGTATCGAACGCTGTACCAAGTTTCAAGTTTGTCAATGAACTGTGTTAGTGGTAATTTCGTTTCCTAAGTCGAGTGAGAGCTGACTCGTCATTTATCGCAAACATATTTTACGCAAAGCCGGTATTGGTCTCCATTGATTTTAACGATGCTCCTTACCTAGATCCGTCATGAGCTTTTGCACGGTATGTCTTGATTTTAGTATCGAACGCTGTGCCAAGTCTCAAGGTTGACACTCAATCATTAGGGCAGCAATTTCGTTATCAAGGTCGAGTATGGTAGAGATGTGCGCTGATCTGACACTTAGCCTACCTAACGCATTGCGGATTTCACGCAAAAGCCGCTGTATCTGTGTTAACGCTAACTGTGTTCCATACTGAGATAGGTGATGAGATGATGATATCATGAAACAGTTTACTAACATCCTCGGTTTGCATTCAAATATTTACTTTTATTTTATATTCTCCAATGTCAATTTCACCGTGAAATTGAGGCCTTCAGGCCATTTGCTTACAATTACAACCCCTGTCAAGCGCGATAGGCCGATAGCTGTTTCGTTTTCGATGGTGGCTAACAGCTGATCGCTTAATCAGCCTATTCCTCAGTAAATTTTACGCAAAATTCGGTGTTGGTCTGTTCGTATTAATTTTGACAGTGTACCATACCGAAAACTGTCATGAGGCTACTTCTCGATGATTTCATGTAACAGTGTACCAAGTTTTCGGCTTTCATCCTCGTATTTATTCGGTAATATATTTTCCAAAGGTGATTTTGCAGCAGACATATAGACACTATAGACCGTAAGCCGTATGTGTCGTGTGACAGTCTCCAGCCTCAAGGCCAAAATTTCCTATGCTGTACCGGGACCGAATTTCCGAGGCTGCTATCCGTAGTTCTTCAGAATTATGTTTTGGATTCAATATGACATGTCCAATCTATGAGATAACAATTGCGTATGTGTCCAAACTCGTTGACCTTTCCAGTTAGGCTTACGCAATCTCTCGAGTTATAGTAATTTCCATTTCTGCAGATAATTAGTCAGGTATAGTGCGAACATGAACCGTGTCGAATCTTTGTTCCGTACGCCGTTTACGCAGTTACCACACTTCAAGTCACAGCTCACCGGCAGACCTCTCGCGGCACATACGTTAAAATCAATGTTGTCGGGAAGTTCGTGTTACCGTACCACTAGTACCACCAAGTTACTTGTTTACGTTTGAAAACGCCATTGTGACGTCATCTTGATAAAAAGTCGCTTGCAGCCCTTGCCCCACCACCCGATATTGTCACGAGCCGCCACTGACGCATACCCAGGGCGAACGCCAGATTACGACTAAAACAAAGGGTGTATGGAAATATTCAAACTTTTATCGTTGCTAATGCCCCCATTTCAGGGGTTTAACTGTATTCAACCGGCCAACCATCCTACCTTTCTCAGTTCCATTGTTTGCGAATAAAGGTGTTGCTAGAATGGAGCACCTTGATAGTAATATAATATCACGTATATAGGCTTGAAAATATGGTATTCAAGTGAAAAACAAGGGCATATATTTTGAGGTAACATTTTAGGGTCATTTTAGTCCGGCCGGCGAGCGATCTGAAGGTTTAAATTCGGCACACGACGCAAGTTGAGTTTGACACCCCTGCTCTACGTAGGCTATATACCAGAGATGAGCGGATTTGATATTTCTATGTCCTAATCCAATCCAAATCCGAACCTTCAAATCCAAATCCAAATCCTAATCCATAACTTTTTCATATTCAAGTCCATGTCCAATCCTAATCCGATTCAAACTGGAAATTCAGAAAAAATACTAATTTATGCAATGGAGGGATTCGAAAGTTTTTTTTTCACAACCAACGATTCACTTGATTCAAGATAACTTAGTAACCATAATTACATTAATAACTGATCTGAATAAAATTTGTCGCCATTCGCCACACGACATTTCAATCTCCGAGAAAATAGGTAAATCCAATCCAAATCCTAATCCGTTCTGAAAAAAATGTCTAGTCCAAATCCGACAAAATTTCACAAATCCTGTTTTTTCAAAACCTAATCCTAATCCATGCTCATCTCTGCTATATACCGCGTTAACAGTGCGTTAAAATTGGGTCAGTCGCATCTTCTTATTACGTGACATGATATTGCACAACTTCACCATTACCAATCTTCGTTCGAGGATCTAGCTACGACATATGTTACTATGATTTAGAAGTGACTACTAATAATTACTATGTTACTGGCAGCAGATTCAAATCTTTAGTAAATAATGGCCGGGTAATGGCATAGGCGTTCGTTGCCTGACAGCAACGTTGAATACGAGTTTACCTTGTGAAAATGCGAGCATATGTTGTGGTTTTCTTAATCATATAAGGACATCGAAGATACAATATCCAACGAATACGGATTGTTAAAATATTAGCTTCGACGCAAATTGATTAGCGCGTATTTCATGCTTTTGATCTTATCATAGCGATTAGGTTCATCAATCCGATGCATCAAAAGTGCGATGATGTAATATGATAATGGCATTATTCCTTGACCAGTTTATTCCGTAGTCAATAATAGTCCTCGAGAAACAAAAAAGTGGAGTATTCATCTTTTTACAAAGCATTGAATTACAAATGCAAAACAATTGATTACGAATACTTGAAAATGCTGTAATTCTCTACGATTACCTCATGTCTGGTGCCTAGACACCTTGGGTACATGCTGGTTCAATAGCGCTGAAAAAGTCGTGCATACTACCCGTTAAGGACCAATCGAGCGAATTAATCTCATGTTTAAATACGTAATATTATTCTCAGTAGTTGGGTACAGGGAAGTGAATATAACTCTGAGCAGAGCGAAGAGATATGGGTACGTAGAATAAGGATAGCTACAATTAGGCTCTATCATTTAATAGTAGTACCGTGTTCTTCTAAAGGTTCGCAGGAAAATGCAATACCCATTCTTAGCGAGAGACGCGGTAAGCTGACATTGGATCGTGAAGCTATTAGAAGAGTATTTACAAATCCAAAATTACGAGGAAGGAAAATTTGTCTGATTTCCATATCGGGGGCATACCGTGAAGGAAAATCGTTCATGTTAAACTTTTTTCTGCGGTACCTACGAAATCAAGGGGTAGGTATAGTTTCCAATGAGAAAAAAAGCGATGGTCATAAACCGGTAATAAATTCTTGTTAGTGGCGCAACTCCATGTGGATGGGAGAAAACGGCACCATCATCAATCACGATGGATTCACATGTAAAGGCGGAAGAAACCCTGTTACGATTGGGATTGTTATTCATAAAGAGATCTTCACCGTAGATAAAGACGGAGAAGAGGTATTTGAGGCCATTATAATTGATTTGTTTTCACCTATAAGCATAATATTGCATCGCTCTTGCAGATTGCTATTTTACTCATGGATACTCAAGGTCTATTCGACGGTCGAATGGACAATGCTAAAAACACCATCGTGTTTGCATTAAGCACGTTGTTGAGCTCGGTACAGATCTTCAATATTTCTCAGAGAATAAAAGACAGTGACCTGGAATATCTTGAGGTATAAATTTGATTTCGCAGATTCTAAATTCAGTTAGACCAGTGGTTCCCAACCTTATTCGACTCATCGCCCCCCTATCCAGCTCGAAACATTTTCATCCCCCCTCTATAAGAAGCCGACCCAAATCTGAGTTTCATTGACATCTTGTGACCACTGTTCCCTGTAATCTACGCGCGTGCGCAATTTGCGCAGTGCTGAGACGGTCTCTGCGCACATAAAATCTAAGCTGCGCACAAAAATCCGAAGTGATGAGATGACCTTTGTTTAGTCAGAACCACAAATTTAACGAGAAAGGTGGATAATTCGGCAGTCCAATCGAAGTGATGACCTTTTTGTAGTCGTTAAGCACGGCTGTCCAAAGGACCGATCACAGACTCGTGAAAAATTAGAGGGATCATTGCTCGTGACTAAAGTCTCAGTTAGTATGCTACATTCCTACAGGCATGCATGACATAGAGAAGGGGCTGACAACCATATACGCTACGCATCAGTTCATTACAAAGTGGTCGTCGGTTGAGATTGATGTCACTGAAATTTCTCCTTTATAGTATTTTACAGGTTTTTTGCGCTCAACTCAGCTCGGCAACGTATGTAATCGTTCATCACTGCACGTGCCGTATGCAACCAAAATAATTTTGCCAAAGTATTTGAAAGATTTTTTGCTGCCTTCAGTCAATGAGTAACATCGTTTACGAATATGTGCGACTCTTATAGTAAGTAAACTGGGTAGGATAGTTTGATAATATAAAGCGGGACATTCTGAAATTAATTCGCTCTCAAGTATGTGCAATTGTGCATATAAACGAACGGCACTCGCACGTCAGTAGGCAAACTGCAAAAACAGACTGTTACGATGATTTTCAAGGGTCACTTCGTATATTGCAGTGGCTTCCAAACCTAATTTTTCGACTTAACACCCTCTCACTCCAGATATAATAAGCCGCAACGAAAACACGACAGTTTCTCTCAAAAGAAATTTTATCAATCGAAGGTAATGATTTATATGGACATTAATTCAATGAGACGGCTGTTTCTGATGATTATCGCATAGCTTAAGAATGTTTGGACACATTTTGGTTAAGTAGAGACGAAGATCTCCCCGCTCATGCATTGATAATCGGTTTCTTTGCTTTGAAAGCATGAGCTTCACGGCCGGGAATCTTTTTTCAACTAAATACGATGTGGGAAATGACAAAACCCACATTTTGCTTCGTTCCCCAGCAGTTGATATTTGGCAGATACCTCACACCAAAATATATCATATCGATCTTGGATGAAGTGTATTTTAACTTCATCGTCATTTTGCAAGTCAATCAATTGTTCTTGAAGTTCAACTTCAATGTCTGAAACTTTTGCAGAAAACGGGTTCAGTACCCAACCTTTGCATTTTTGGCCGACTAGAATGGATGAGTATCTAGTCTAGTAGCTAGTCTGAACGTCGTCGAGGAAGGACGTCCAATCCTAATCAACGGAACGTGCGACTGCTGCGACATCGACAGAGGTAGACAGAGCTTGGGCGTCGCCCACCTGTGGGCTTAGGATATACCTTGGATTTACGAAATGGATCGGAATACGAATAGAATGCAAAGCGAACGATACGCAACAGCGCTAAGGAGAAACACTCCTAGACCAGCAGTACATCACCACAGGCCGAGATCACTATTTCTTAGAGTGCCTGAGGATGCAAAATATGAAGAAATATGGGACGATCTCTGCGAAAACGAGATAGCCAAACGCTACATCGACAAAATCGAATCCCTCTGGGAAATGAGAAGGGGAATGTACATCATGTCCTTCTTCAAAGACAAAAACGGCTCAAAAACCAGAGACGCTCTATACGCACAAATAGAGAAACAAGGCCTAGAAGGCCATAGCTTCAGATATATACGGATGGAACTTCCAAGACCACCAGCCACCCATCTCATAGCAAGCGGAATACCGACAGAAACGGAACCACCATCCGTAAGACGAGATATAAACAGCCAAGGCTTCGGCACAGTAGTAGCTCTAACCAGAGTATACAGAAGAAACACTCGAATCTACAATGGGCGAACCAACATATGGGTCGAATCCTTCGATAAGGATAAAATGACTTCGATTATCTACATCGACGGTTACCCATGCCAAATCAGAACCGCTGAAGACATCTATAAAAAGAGATGCTACCTCTGTAACGAGGAAGGCCACGTGGCAAGAGAATGTCAGAGAAAAAACGAGGAAAACAAAAACGAAGAAAACATCGAAACAGATGCAGGCAAAAACACAGAAGCCAAAAAATTACCAGAAGAAAACAGAATCAGACTCGGCACTACGAATGACGTCAGACTTGAGCAACCTAGTAACGATAGCCAAAACAACGGGGCGATATGCGACTGGTTCGTACAAGTCGGAAAAGCCAGAGCGAAGGAAAACAAACGTGTTCATGCGCTCAAAAAAACGGAGATAACTTCGAAACCCAGGAACCAACTACCAAAACCGAAGGTAGACCAAACAAGAGCACCAATGGACATAGAAGATAGCCCTGCCTCGTCACACATACAGGAAAGGCAAGGAGACTCGAATCCACGAGTCAGCTCAGAAACCGAACCTTTTGATGACCATAACGAAACGATTATAGACCAAGACTCGCTGGTATCAGAATCTAACAAAAGAGCACGAGGGTCGTCCAGCAACACCAATGCTGAAACATTATCAGAGAAGAAAACAAAACATGACAGCACAGACGGCTACGATACCGACCTATCGCTATCGCCAGACAACTCAAAGAAATAATGAAAATCAAAGTAGCCTCGATCAACGTAAACGGACTTACAAATAGACTGAACGATTTAGAACAGTACATACTCAAATCGAACCCGGATATACTGCTCATACAAGAAACCCACAGAATCGACAAAACAGCCGCGATGGAATGGGCTGAAAAACTGGGATTCACTATACACCTCAACTCGAAAAGCAAAAGAAGGCAATTCGACGGCACAGCCATAATGATGAGGAAGGACTGCCAAGGTAAAATCCTTTCACATACTATTATCATAGAAAACAGGGCCCAATGCCTCCTAATCAGACTAGACCAATGTCCAATAGCTGTCCTGAACGTTTATGTCCCATCCGGACAATCAGGCCCAACCCGAAAAAATAGAACTGACTTCCTGACCGCGCTAAAAGAATATATCAATGAAATCGATGACTCCATAATTATGGGAGGTGACTTTAATACCATATTAGACAAAAAAGATACGAAAGAAAAAAGGAGCTTCGAAATTAGAAATGACACAAGAATACTCCAAGAAATAGTATCCCAATCCAATATGGTAGACATCTTTAGACAAAAATATCCCAAAGTCGAAATATTCACCCACGTGACTGCCAAAAGCGCCAGAAGAATTGACAGAATTTATGTAACAGAAGAAATAGCTGATGACGTCACACATTCGGGTCACGAAAATAACAACGTAGCAGATCACATAAGCCCCTCCATGACCCTCAGACTCCAACCAGCAACCAAATGGAACAAGAAAAAATGGAAATGTAATAAAGATCTGTTATCAGACAAGATATACAGAGAAATCATAGCCAATTTTATCAATACGGAGGAAGCCAATCTAGACAAGCGCGAATCACTCCAAGAGTGGTGGGACGAACTAAAAAGAAAGATCGCTAACCTAAGCAAAAGGTATGAAATAGATAAGAGAAAAAAGACCGACCCGAGCCTAAAATACCAAAAAGTAAGAGGAAAACTTACGATGCTAACCCGCTCTGATAATCTTGAAGGAGAAAGAAACTCGCATCGATCGCTGTGGGAGCAGTTCCGAAAAAGAACGAAACAAACCGACATGAAGGAGCTACAAATAGACGACGGGACAATAACAACAGACAAGTCCAAGATCGCTAACCATGTCAAATCCTTTTACTCAGAGCTCTGGACGCGCCACCGGATAGACAACACCGAACAGCAGGCCGGATACATAGCAGAATACGAACCGAACCCGACCCAGCGACATGCGCCTGGAATACAACCGTCGGTACGAAAAGAGGAGGTACTGAAAGCCCTCAAGTCCATGAACAAAGGGAAATCACCAGGGCCAGACGGCCTTACGGTAGAATTTTATATCACGGTATGGAAAACAATTGGCAGCAAATTAACGCAAATTATAAACAACGCAATACTATTCGGAAATATTCCACAAAGCTGGAACGAGGCCAGAATAACCTTGATCCACAAAGGGAAAGAGAAAACAAACATTAAAAACTGGAGACCGATATCATTACTGAATATAGATTATAAGATTATGGCTAAAATTCTAAATTCCAGATTATCCAAAGAGATCGTGGACTACATCTTTGAATCACAAAAAGCAGGTATCCCTGGCAGACAAATGGACTCCATCCTCAACAACATCCGAGCTACACTGCGTTACTATAAAGAAAAGCGAACAGAAGGATACCTGATGACAATAGACGCCAAAAAAGCCTTCGATAAGGTAGACCACTGCATGTTGTTTGAAATTCTTGGAAAACTGCCCATCTCCCCACAGACCCTAAATGTCATACGGGCAATATACAACAAACCGATGGCTACGATAGAGATAAACGGCCAACAAATAGCCAACATACCATACACGAGAGGCATCAGACAAGGATGCCCTCGCAGTATGACGCTATACGCCATCAGCGCAGATCCTATGGCCCGTAGAATCAACAACAACAACTCGATAAGAGGAATACGTATTGGAGGAATGTACCACAAGATCGACCAATTCGCCGATGACGTCACCCTATACCTATCCGACATAGACTCAATAACGCAAGTGCTAAGAGAATACTCGAGCCTGTACCAAGCCACTGGGCAGGAAATCAATACCGAAAAAACCGAGATCCTACCCATGAACCCTAAATCCCACCAACGACTAAAAGATTCCAGGCACGCCCACTTCGCAAAAATAAAAATTAAAATCCTCGGAATCCACTACGGGGAGGATGCGAATGGAACTAATCATGACAACCTCATAAAAGAAGTAAGAAAGCAGGCCGCCAACATCAAATCAAAAAAGCTATCATGGATCGGGAAAATACAGGCAATCAAGGCATACATAATGACAAAAATAACTTACATATACTACAATATTCAGATCACCGAACAACGAAGAAAAGAACTGGAAAGGATAATCTACAACATCCTGTGGAGTCCGGAAAACTTGGAGCAGAAATCGAGAATCACTCTAATTAGACCCAAACAGCACGGGGGAATAGGATTCACGGACGTGGCCAGCACAATACATGCCAGGAACGCCAAGCGCATACAAGAGATCGAATCTATTACAACACCCAGTGAGATATGGCACGCGGAAGCAATCCATAATATGGGGACCAGGGTGAGGTCTATAAACAATAACCTCTATAACAACTTATATACCCACAGATACGCGCCCTCCCGAGACTGGAAGAAGGAAATAGACTCATACGAGTCACTGAGAGGAGAAAACACACAAACGTGGAAACTGACCCAAAAAGAGATATACGTCGCACTAATTCGAACCAAAACGCAACATGATGACCAAGAAACACCAAATTGGAAGCAAATATGGTTATACGAAGAGGCAATCAAACATCAAATATCAAATATTCAACGGGTAATATCCTACAGAATGAACACTGAGGCATACTTTTCAGGTGCAAGAAAAAACCAATCTGGATGGGCCAAGAGAAAAGACCAGGTCCTGAAAAACGATTGTAAATTCTGCCGTAAAAACCACGATACCATGTATCACATCTTCAACGCATGTCCAATTTATAAAAAGATATTCTATATCGTCAGGGCGGACATCGAGGACGTAATCGGAAACATCATCAACGTGTCCATAGAAGAGATTTACCGAAACATCTACACGGGACCACATAAGAAGATCATCATCACAACCTTCATGAATATGAAGACCGAAATATGGATATGGAAGATGACGCTCGATAAGAAAAATGAATACGCAGAAGACGCGAACACCGAAATCGAAAACATAAGAAGACGCCTATTATCGAAAACCAGACGACAGCAAAACAGAAGTTGAAAGAACGCGAAAAACTGTCGAAAAAAAAAAGTCGAACCACAAACGCGCGCGCGAACGCCAAAATATCCGATATATGTAATATGCATATCGCGAGAATAATGTAATTTGATTATTTTCACCGCAACCTCAAACCATGACGCCAGACTATCACCACTTCTATCTTATTACATCTCATGCATTCATGTATATATATTGAATAAAAATGCGCACCTATACAACCCCACCCCCCACCCAAATGCCCCAAACACCCCTTCCCAGCCACCATACAAAGAGCCAAAGACCACTCCGCCCCATAACCCAACCAACAGTTGACTCTAAACCTGAACCACCTCAAAGCTTAGCAAATCCCGAACAGAAAAACCCGGACCACGCCCTCTCCACTTGCTAAGTGAAAGAATGAGCGTCATCCTTTCAAAAATAGCACATCCACCCATACCCCACAAGACAACCCCCATCCCAAGATACGTATATCATTTATTGTCATATTGCACTTCTATACTTATGAAAATAAACCACTAAACCAGTACCCAACCTGGAACATGCAGGTCTACAATATCCGCAAATCGAATTCTCTTATCTTTCTCAAGGCTATCCAAATGCAAACAGTATTTTAGTCGTTCATCTTCCGTGACATCATTTTCATTGAGATTTGGAAAATTCGATTGGAGGTTTCGGCATAAATTTTGTTTGTTGAAAGAAAGCTTTGAAATAAATGAGGTAATTATACTCTTGCACCTGACAAGAGTGATCATTTCTCCTTGAAGTTTTTGGTTCACTTCATTCATTGCATTGAAAATGTCTGCTAAATAAGCAATATCATTTTTCAATGGCTTCACTACTGCAGCAAATTGCTGATCAATAGTAGACAGGTGTTCGATGACGGAATCGTAAAGGGCGTAAAAGCGACTCAAACAAGTACCGTTGGACAGCCATCGTACCGCAGTATGGAGTAAAAGACGTTCAAAGTCTTCATCGTTTTTACAGCAAATTGATCGGAATAGCCTATCATTCAGAGAATTGGCTTTAATCTTGTTTACGCATTGTATCACAATATTTAACGAGTCATGCAGTTTAGGACTGAGTTTACGAGCGACCAAATGCTGTCGGCGAATTACGCAATGAATTGCCACAAGTCCGGGAATTTCCTTATTCATAAGGGCGATGAATCCACGATGCTTACCAACCATAGCCGGTGCACCATCTGTTGCGTATTGGAGTATGTTCTTCATCGGAATTCCATTTTCAGTATAGAAGTTCTGTACTGCATTGAAGATACTTGATGTACGAGTGTCTGTAGGGAGACTAATAGCAACAATCATTTCCTCTTGAGGTAGCTTATCATACACAAATCGCACATATCCCGACAGCAGTGCTACATGGTCATCCGAAATAGATTCGTCTATTCGTAGTGAATGTTCAACCACAGACAAAATTGCAACAAGTTGTTGAAGAACGTCAGAGCCCATGTCATCAATACGACGCTGAACTGTACCATTGCTAAGCGATACAGTACCTAAAACCGAGGAAGCATTTTGTTTCATGACTGATTCAATGATTTCTCTTGCAGCCGGTAGCACAAACTCTTTGCCAATAGTGTGTGGCTTGGCCGTTTTTGCTATCATCAATGAGATATTGTGAGCGGCAATCAGACCATTTACTTGCCTTATGTCAGTTTTGAAAACGAGGCTTCGAATTGTTGGTAGTTTCAATTTTTTCATTCCTAAGCTTGTTGAAGTCGCTACCAATTTTATTGGGATGCATCCTTTTGAAGTGATCTTTTAGCCGACTAGGCTTCATTGCCTCATTAGACAAAACAGAGCTGCATACAAGACACATTGGCCGAGTGGAATCATGTGGAGCAAGAACAGAACCAAATTTTAAATAGCTACTGTCATATTGCCGCACTTTTGTCTTTACTTTGTCGTGAGATGATGCCGACGACAGGCTTTGATACTTGGACCTCAATAACCAGCGTTTTGCCTAAATCCTAAACGTTCCACGATAAGTTAAATGGCCATCACCAGGGTTGTAACCAAGTCACAAGGCTCCGAGTCACAAGTCAATCTCACTTTTATAGTTTTGACTCGAGTCAAGTCGAGTCATTTCAATTCACCACCAAGTCAAGTCCGAGTCCAAGTCAGCGAGCAGAGGGTCGAGTCCGAGTCATGGAATTATGACTCGAGACCGAGTCCAAGTCATTGTATAGACTGCTCAGTTTCCAGTTAAAGTATTTTAACTCACTTTTTATAACTCTGTTTGGTGATATCGGATGTTTCGCATTTATAATATACCAATTTTCCTCACTTTTAGCAGTTTCTGGTTGCATATTCAAGTACCAGTACCAACAGACGAAATCCTAATAGTGTGTTGGCTTCGGAATTACAATGAAATGTCGGTTTCGGCCGTTTGAGTAAAAAATCATCAAAGCACTCATACTTTATACGACTTATTTTGCATTTTGGCACATTCAATTGTCTTCAAATTTGGCCGTATGCTGAATAAAGCATGCCTGCACCATTTAAAAGCAACAAATTTCAAATAGCTGCTTTACTTTTTCACCAAAATATTTTTCAATTTTCAAAGTTGATTTTCAACCATGTCTAGTTTTTGGTAATATGATGTCACGGGGACAGCAAATTTTGATATCAGAAGACCTTCAATCCTGATCAAACTTGGCTCAGTACAAGCAGTAAGACTGTTCTACCTGCTGAACTTATTGTTTTTGCTATAGGAGTTTAGGTGTACTTACTATGTTACTTATCTGAATTTTATGAAAAAATTAGAAAATTCGGCACCGTACTGGTACCAAACAAATATTTTGGTAATTTTTTCGAAAATTCGTTAGTTTCAAGCAGTTCAGCAGGTGGTTAGAGGCCTCAGGACACTTTATTGAGCATTGGTTAGAATCTCTCAGCCTCCATTGATGAGGCAGGCGTTTCCCCGTGCTAAGCGTCCAATTCACCAATCTCCCCCCACCAATTTTGGCCCAAGGAATTATTGTGAAATGCTGAAATTTATGCAGTATATGAAGTTGGGTATGAATAGCTCACACATTAATGTTTGAGAATCTATGATTGACTGTTCATAAAATATTGCAATTTGAAAATTTTACGAGTCTAGCTGCACCTTAGGGCCTTAATAGAAATCAGTTTCAATGGTTCAATTACGCTTATATTACGCTGCAAGAAAGTAGGCTACACTTTGGTTGAATTCATTTGCGCGCGCATAAGGTCGTCAATTTACATTTACAGACGTCCAAAATTCTACGACAAAATCGCATGAAAACGAACCAGCAAATTTTCCAATATATCAGCTTGCTTAGATACATCATGAATTATATATACGTCTTCAAGATCTGGATTCGGGGCGGATTCATAAATCCCAACTAGAGGGTGAGGCGCTTCTTCGATATACGCCCCAGATCGAAACAGTGTTCCCCATGACACCAACAAATGCTTCACGTGAAGACAATAAAATTTATAAACGTCAAATAAATTGTCTTTTGCCTTTGTGGGAACTGGAAGGGGTATATTATGGTTGTAGGAGAGGGGGATAGTAGGGTGGGGGAAGGGGGATATTAGGGTTAGGGTATGGGAATATTAGAGTTAGAGGTGGTTTAGGGTATCCCAAGATTATGTTTGGGGTGAGGGACACGATATCTAACCCTAATATCCTCACTCTCCGTTTGAGTGGTTTTTATTCAAGTATGTACATATAATATCAATAATTTCACAAAGAAAAGATTTTTCCTTCATCGGGTCATCTCGTCTCGGCCGTCGCAGAATTTGAATTTGTAGTCGAGGTCGTAGCCGCTCGGTTCATCTCATCGCATCGCTGGAGTCGATGTCAAATTGTAGTGGTGGTCGTAGTAGGAGCCGCCGGTATATGGCGCTCGTTTGCGTTTGCGGATTGGGTTGGGTATTCGTTGCGGAGTGGTGGCGGGGTTGGGGGGTGGGTTAGATGCGTTGGGGAAGGGTGTAGGGCAGGGGTCACCAACCTTTTTGCACCCGAGAGCTACTTTTTGATACTGATTGATGCAACGGGCACCATTTACTCCCGTCGTTTACCCTCCTGAATTTCCACTTCGATATTCATAGGGCAGTGATCACATTGCAGTAGGACTTCTTTCCAAGACAGTCTTGTAAAATCAAGACATCTCATTTCAACTAGCTCTTCACTGGCATTTATTAAGAAATTATGAATTACTTAGCACCATAGCACCTATTTGTATAAATAATGCAACAGTCAACTCAAATCAAGTCAACTTTGGACTGGACAGTGGACATCTTGTTATCTCTATTTATGGGTCGGGTGCATGGATGCTAATCAGATTAGGGCCTAATCACTAGTTAATTGATTTCTGATTAAGCAGCAGATTAAATTCCAGGGCATGGATAGTGATTGACTAGTAATTAATTAATCTATGATTAGCCACGTAAATGACGCATGACTGACGCATTTATCTGAGCTGACGAACCGGAACGGTTGTTTTGCACTGCTTTCAAAACATCCTACGCATAAGTTTCGGGCGTTTGTTGCTTGATAAACGATAGCTGCCGTTCAGTGCATTATCCAAAACGTATACATGGTTATCTTCATTGTCTAAATTATAAATTAATGCCTGCTAATGCCATTGTTGACAGGAATATTTCATAGCTGCTTCTGCTTACTATATCAGTACGGTAGTCTGTTTATGGTAGTTTATTGGGCATCAAACCACTTTACCATGGACTATCATCTCGATTCGATCATGCTGCTCTACAATTTGAACAACAGGAGTATACCAAGGCGTATCGTTAGAGACCGGAGTAATCCAGTGGAGCACCTATCAAGCGGAGAGTTTGTACATCGTTATCGCGTGTCCAAGGATTCCTTCATGGTACTCTTGGAGATAATAAAAGACGACCTTCAATACGACTGCAAAAGGAGCCATCCTATTCCTCCCATCTACCGACTACTTGCAACCCTACGGTTCTATTCTTCAGGACATTTTCAGAGGACTGACGGAGACTTACTGCAAATGGATAGGACGTCAGTGTGCAGAATTGTTCACCAGGTGTCAAAAGCAATTGCTAAAAGAAAGCGAAAATTTATAAACTTTCCAAACACGCAGCATCAAATCAATTTAGAACAGATGGCATTTCATAGGGAGCATCAGTTTCCCGAGGTAATTGGACTCATAGATGGTACACATATACCAATTAGATCACCTGGTGGACCTAATGCAGAGTTATTCAGGAATCGAAAAGGTTATTTCTCTGTAAATGTACAAGTTGTTTGCAATTCTACAATGGAATTCACGCACATTGTCGCAAGGTGGCCAGGATCGACTCATGACAGCAGGATATTTGAATCCAGCTCACTTCCTGTGTATCTGGCATGAACGAACAAACTGCTTCTTGGTGACAGTGGATACCCACTGTTGCAAAATCTGATGACTCCGCTCCCAAATCCTCAATCCGTCGCTGAGAGGCGTTATAATAGATCCCATAAATCTATCCGCATTAAAATTGAAAGAGCGTTTGGTGTATGGAAGCAAAGGTTTCAATGCTTGATGATTCCACTGCGCACCAGATTAGATAACTCGCTCGTGATAATTGTTGCTACTGCGTGCATCCACAACTTGTGCATTCGCCGACACGAAGACCTAAGCGACATTATGCAGCTCTCAGATAACGTTGCTGATGTGATAAATACACCCGAGAGCGATTTTGGGCATACGCCAGATAGTACTAGTACTATTTCAGGTAGAGCAGTGGTTCCCAACCTGTGGTACGCGTACCACTAGTGGTACGCGAAGGTCTTCGAGGTGGTACGCGAGTAGATTCTGTCTTTTTCGATCGAAGGGAGTTATAAGTTAAGGTGAGGTTGATTTTGAGTTTTTTTTGAAGCCGTCGTCTCAAGCTATTCCCCAGCTGCTAATTTTCCCTTATACGTGGGAATTAATTCGAGCAAGGATTTTCATCCCTAATGACTAGGGCTGGGCATAATCGAGTACCTGAGTGATTCGATTCTGAATCACGTATTATGCTTCGAGTCGAGTCGAGTATTCGAGTATCAGTCATTATGACGTCACAACAGCATATACTATGTTGAAATTCGAATATGTACCTTTTATGCCACCACAAACAACATAACGCATGTTATCCATCACAATAAAGAAACTTTGGTATTTTTCCAACCATAATGATTTCATTGCACTTGTTGACAATGTTGTGGATCGATCATGACTTCGGAAATGTGTTATTTCCAATAACGTTCGTAGCTTTGTACTATGACTCGTATGCTGCGACACGGCCAATCAAGGTTTCAAGGCTTCCTCAGTGAAAATTAGTATCAAAACTATAATTCTCGTTAGTAAATTACCTTTCAGTTGCGGGAAGCGTATAATTTCATTACTCGAAAAAATCGTGTTTTACTACTCGACTCGAATCATCAAAATTAATACTCGATTCAGATTCGAGTACTCGAATCATTATGCCCAGCCCTACTAATGACTATCAAGTCGAAGAAACGAAACCGACTTGTTGCGCCCATACATGACTTTCGATGCGCTGTAAGTAAACGTATGCCAAGCATCGACAAGCTAGTGGTAAATAAACAAATGCAGCCATCGCATTAAATAAATTGACTTTTGCTGTGTGTTGTTATTTCATTACGCTGTTCTTCATGTGACTGGTGGTGAAAAAAATACAATTCCATACACCCCATCAACCCTGGCTGATAATGCCTAGTTCAGGGGTGTCAAACTCAAATTGCATCGCGGGCCGGATCGAAGTCATGAAATCGCTCGCGGGCCGGACCAGTCAACGGAATCCAAAAATTGCCTCGTCCCATTGCTTCTCGCTGGAATGCTTTATTATCAACCATATATAGATAATACACGGATCGTAGGGGTTTCATTCTGGCTAGTCACAACACCATTATTTGCGAGCAATGCGAAAATATGATGTTTGTCCGGTTGAATACAGTTAAGAACCGCTAAAACAATGGCATTACCGAAGATACAAGTAAACATATTTAAGTGTTCCCTTTGCTTCAATCCAGGGGTGGCCAACCTGTGGTCGTAAGAGGGAATTTGTGTGACCGTAAACACGCAGTTCAATTAGTATGTGTTGGCGGCCGTCGACTTGCAATTCGAATTTACGAATTGACTCCCGATTTCTTGAACGATTTTAATTAATCTTGAAATTTTCTTCGCGCTGCGCACGATTCATTGCGATTACATTTTTCGATTTTAATGTAGTAGCACCCTTTGCAATCAGAGCCCCACAATACAGATGCGAACATTAGTGGAAAATGATGCGACTCACATGAAATATCAGCTCGGAATCGTGTGCTCCTCACTATACTAAAAATCCTGATGGGAGGTCAAGAAATAACAGCATGCTACAAAGTGACTAATACCAATTGGCCTACCCAAAGATGCATCATAATTTAAAACTTGCTTTAAATTTTCGAAAACACCCCTACATCAACTCTATACCAGTGAATCTGATCACGCGGGATGAGAAAGGATAAATGTTTGAGGTAATATGTAAAACTACTAATCTCAATGACGAAATTCATTAGTGAGGCCGAAATTTTTCACGCTGCGCGCGACTATGGGAACTTCCTTACTTAACATTACCAGTGACCACTCGCGATTTTGGTGCACATAGTAAGCCTATCATTAAATCGCGCCGTATATTTGACATCCCAGGCCTAGTTCAATAGACCTCGCATAGGTCAAATACGTGATTATGACGTCATAAATGGTGGAAACGCGCGTAACTCTATAGGTGGTACGCGAGCACTGCATAAAACCTCAAAATGGTACGTGGGTGGAAAAAGGTTGGGAACCACTGAGGTAGAGCCAAACGCAACGAAATAGTGTCCTGTCATTTTACGTAACTGGAACGTGATAAGCTTTGTCAACAGCAGTTTGCGTACCATCTGGAATGGTACATTAAACGGTCTTTCTTATCTCATGCTGTCATATTTTGTGATACGATTGTTAATATACAATGTTTTCAATTCTGTGAACAACTCGCTACCTATTACCAGCCGACAAATATTTGGGTTTCAGTTGGTAATAAACAAAGAATTGCAGTCGAAATATTTGCAAAGTTGGGCAAGGTTTGGGATGGTGGGCCTATTTTAAAGTCAACCAGTCACACATTGGCATATTTTTTTTTCAAGCGGTATAGTTCCTCTGCCATTTCCATCTTCTTCTCTTCATTACGACGTTGCAGTACAGCATTTTCCATTTGGAAGCGATATAGATCCATCCTCATTGAATGCTCCTTTGCATTCATTGCATGGATCTGACTGGACAAGCCTGTATTGAAATAGGCACATATGAAAGATCATGTATGACAACGTATATGCATGCAATGGGAAAATCCTTGTCTACTGTGGCATTCTATCAACACCGTTGAAAGCACCATAACCATTTGATTACGTGCAGGTAAAATTTGCAACAAACCTTCAAGTTTAGGATTATCCATCCACGGTCTTTTCCGCGCCTTCACAATTGGAGTAGACGCTGCTGCATGCGCGATGTTTTCACTATCATCACTAATAATGCTGCCTGAATAAACGATAGATTGAAAATGCTGAGGTTCATTAAAATTGAAATGTCTCTGCTGCACACACACCGAAATTGCTGCAATTATTGTTGGATGCTTCTGGCACATCACATCTGTTTGTGTCACTTTCTGTTAAAACAAACAAAGATCCTGTTAGAAGCTTTCGAATCTGTAACCTGCTTAGATCATAAGGATGTGGCAGTATCTTCGTCTGCTGTAACTATTCCAATTGCAACTAAAAGGCCTCTGCTCACCTATCGGTTCATCATCTGGTATTTGTGCTGCAAAACAATTGGTAAATATCAATGTAAATACTCATCACATACAAATATGTGAATTGAATACCCACTGAATAATATGTCAATAAGTTGATCCTGTTTATCGGGCTCATTACCGAATTCCGGTACTTTCTCTGCATCAAAGTCATATGGATTTTGCAGTGGTTCTATCTGTGACGGAATGATGCCTGGAAATGAACAGCAATATAACTTTGTGATATCGTTCTCTGGAAACACATCCCACACTTTCTAGATCTGTTCGGCTAGATCCGGAATAAAAATTTATGGGACGTAGTTATAGGTAAACTTTCACATCACCTGTCAGCTGTAGAATTTTTTGATTGATAATCTGTTGTAATTAACTCATGATATCTGTTCTCAACTATAGGCTCGATACAACCACTGTAGTACAGTAACAAACTAAACTATAAAATATGAATCTTACTAAGTATTTTCTTGGACATCTCGTCCAACTCAGGAGGTGGGGGTCCTCCTCCGGTTTTGAAAGCGCATTGCCTTTGTTTCGCGAAATCCTTTTTGGTCTTCTGCTTCAAATTACGCCACAGGTTTTGCAGCTGACGGTGTGTCCGCTTGCAGCCAGTTGTCCGAGAGTTGAAATTTTCAGCAATTTCAATCCAGCAGTTCTCTTTTTGCTTACTAGTCTTGCCATCTGTTGCTTTGCTCTCAATAATTTTAGAATAACTTTCAGCCAATTCTACTATCAAATGTTTTTCTAACTTTGAATAGTTTTCTCCTCGCTTCACAGCCATTTTAGAAACCTGTAGACTGAGCAATGGAATCATGATCATTACTCACATCAGTAATAGAGCAGTGTAACAGCACCAAATAAACCTAAGTCAAACATTATCAGGCACCGAAGACTGGATAAGAACCGGCTACCGATATTTACCGATTCCCGAAGAGAAAATCTATGTCACATCAAATGATTGATAGACATGGATGGACAAACTGGACATGGTTATCACTTTACCGGTACTAAACACCATCATCATTTTCCGGCAAGCAAATTATCATCATTTGCGCCATGCAAATGGTTAAATAGCTTTATTCCCATCGGTTCGCTCTGTGGAGAAATCCTGGCTAATGTACGACCCACAAAATAAAATAGCCCACTTCTCACTTGATCATGACAGCCATTCACTTTCTATATTGAAAACCATAGCATATAGCCAGCACTACAGGCTTCCGGGCTACCGATACTATACAGCAGTAGCTATACCCGCAAAGACTAATCAGGACCTTAATCTAGCTGCCGAGGTTGATTAAATTTTAACACTTGATTAACTTTAATTACAATCTGTGCAGTATAATTTCAGAAATTAACGTTACTAATCACTAGTTAGTGGCTAATCAGCATCCGTGCACCCGACCCTATATCAGTCAGTGGGAAGGCTGGCATTGCATGTTATCAGCTATTGCGCTGTACTCTGGTATGTAACTTTAAACTGCTACTCTGAGTGAGTCTTCCAGATGTGCATCAGTGAGGCGTGTTCTGTGCTTGTTTTTGATAAAGTTCATGTCCGAGAAGGCTGATTCACAACGATAAGTTGAACCAAACATGCTTGCAACCTTCATAGCTGCTGCGCACACACCACTGTACTTTTCCGTATCAACAAGGATTGGGGCATTGTTGAGTCAGAATGACCTTGGTAGGTATATGTTGCCAAAGAGTCTCGAAAGGATTTGATTGACAAGAGAATCCACTTGTCGAGCATTATACCGGGTAATGACAACTATTACAGAAAATGAGAAACACGGCTATCTGCTACCGAATAGTAATGCCATTTGCTCATGTGTCATTGTTCTGGATGTCCACTGTCCAGCTTCACCACCGACATTTCAAGAAGACCGTGGATAGCATTCCGCCATATGTCGCCTGTATAGGTTATGCTCAGTGCTCAGTCTTCGATATCTTGTGATTCGATTAGGCTACATGTTGGTATATTACTAGTTGTAATTGGGGATATCTGCTATCAGTGGCGGCTCGTGACAATATCGGGTGATGGGGCAAGGGCTGCAAGCGACTTTTTATCAAGATGACGTCACAATGGCGTTTTCCAACGTAAACAAGTAACTTAATGATGGTACGGTAACATGAATTTCCCGGCAACAGTGATTTTAACGTATGTGCCACGAGAGGTCCGCTGGTGAGCTGTGACTTGAAGTGTGGTAACTGCGTAAACGGCGTACGGAACAAAGATTCAACACGGTTCATGTTCGCATTAGACCTGACTAATTATCTGCAGAAATGGAAATGACTATAACTCGAGAGATAGCGTAAGCCTAATTGGAAAGGTCAACGAATTCGGACAGATACGCAATTGTTATCTCATAGATTGGGCCTGTCCTATTGAATCCAAAACATCATTGTAAAGGACTAAGAATAGCAGCCTCGGAAATTTGGTCTCGGTACAGCATAAGAGATTTTGGCCTTGAAACTGGAGACTGTAACTGTAACACGACACATACGTTTTTATTACTGTCTTATAGGTCTGCTGCGAAATCGCCTTTGAAAAATATATTACCGAATAAATACGTGGATGAAAGCCTTGAACTTGGTACACTATTACATGACATTATCGAGAAGTGGCCTCATGGCCCTTTTCGGTATGGTACACTATCTAAATTAATGCGAACAGACCAACACCGAATTTTGCGTAAAATTTACTGAGGAATAGGCTGATCAAGTGACGAGGGGTTGTACGCAAATGGCTTGAAGGCCACAATTTCACGGTGAAATTGACATTGGAGAATATACGATCAAAGTAAATATTTGAATGCAAACTGAGAATGATATCATCATCTCACTTAACGTTACCGCAGATACACCGGCTTTTGCGTGAAATCCGCAATGTGTTGTAGGCTAAAGTGTCAGATCGGAGCACATCTTTACCATACTCGAACTTGATAACGAAATTACTGCCCTAATCATTGAGTGGCAACCTTGAGACTTGGCACAGCGTTCGATACTAAAATCAAGACATACCGTGCAAAAGCTTATGACGGATCTAGGTAAGGAGCATCGTTAAAATCAATAGAGACCAATACCGGCTTTGCGTATAATCTGTTAGCGATAAATGACGAGTCAGCTCTCACTCGAATTAGGAAACGAAATTACCACTAACACAGTTCAGTGACAAACTTACGACTTGGTACAGCGTTCGATACTAACATTAAGACTTACCGTGCCAAATGTCATAACCGATCTCAGTATTGAACACCGTCAAAACCAATGGATACCAATACCGGCTTTTGAGTAAAATCTGTTTGCGATGCATGACGGATCAGCACACACTCAACTTCGGAAACGGAATTACTACCCTAAACTTTAAGTAGAAACCCTGAAACTTGGGGCAGTGTTAAATACCACCATCACGACATGACATAACAAGTTTCAAGAGTTTTCATGATGTGAAACCCCATTAAAATCGACCTATAGCAACAAAGGTCGACTAAACGCATATGACGGCAACAGAGTTCAGCTATAGATACGATTGTTACATCACACCTTAAGGGCACAGAGCTATCGTGCCCCGGTTGCTCGGTAATTTTATGAATAGGAGAGAGTAAATCACCGTTTCTTTATTGTGCGCGGTTTTGAGAGAATAGACAGTGAAAGCTTGTTATGAGCGCTACCGGGGCAAGCCCCGGCTAGGCATTCGCAAAGCGAAAACACAGAAGAGAATTCGATTTTCGCATAGACTTCGCTATATATGGGCATTTACAAGCGAAAGGACAAGAAGTATACGATTTTCGCTGTGATTTCGGTTTATATAGATAGGTGTGCGTCTATAAATGGTAAAGAATTGTTATTGAACAGAATTTTAGGTGGGGCAATGCCCCAGTTGCCCTATAGGACGAGCCGCCACTGTCTGCTATCATCATTTTAAGTGTTTATATATATGTATTGTCATTTCCAAGTCACATGTCATAGTGTGATTTAAACAACAATAGCTAAATCACCCAATTTATCTATTTAAAAGCTCACTGGTGATAATCTGACGAATATTGGCAAATGCTGCTATTCGATCTATTTTCAGAACAGGCTCGCGGGCACCACATCTGGTCCTCGCGGGCTACCTGGTGCCCGCGGGCACCGGGTTGGTGACCCCTGGTGTAGGGGGTGGGGTAGAGTGAGATTGTATGGGAGGTTAGAGTGGTCGGGATAGGTTGTGGGTGAATTAGTTGGGTTTTGTGGGTCGATAAATACGATACGGTTTATCTCGTTTTATCGGTGCGTACAGTGGGCTCGCTTAAATTTTTCGGTATATTTTTCTCCTTACATCGTTGATGCGTTGGTCAATATTTTGGGCGTCGAGTGCATTTTTCCATTCCCACACAAGGGTTTTCACGTTCATAAAGGCTTTTATTATGGTCGGAGCTTGCGGTCCGTCGTATACTTAGCGCATTATCTCGTCGGGTGTAGAGTCAATAGTCGTTTGCAGGTCGTTCTCGAGATCCTGCGTGATGTTCCTTGATCATTATCGCGGTACCCGAATATTGTCTCACTTCGTTCTTTGTGTTGAAGTAGATAATAAATCCGATGTCGGCTGCCCAGTTGCGTATATCCACATTATCAATTTTATGCGTTTCCTGAATCAGTAATATATCCGAATTCGATGTCTGTATATTGCTCCAGATCCGGTAATCTATTTGTTAATCCATTTACGTTAATCTATGCTAGCTTCAATAGGTTCGCCATTCATTCTGTTTTGGGAGTCTTGCGGGATTTTGGCTGTCTTCTTTTCTTTATTGTCTTGTTTATTCTTGTTATTATTCGTTTTTTATATTCGGGTGGTTGCTTGTGGCTTTTCTGGTCGTTACTCTGTTTCCGTTTTGCTGTTTCGCCGTGATATCACAGCTGGCGCTCGATTTTGGTCCTTTGTTGGCATTTGACGGCCTTTTAATGAGTAGCTTTTGGGCCGTCTGTGTTTCATGTGATTTGTCTGATTCGCGTTTTTCCTCGTTGGCCTGAGGCTGTACGGACTGTTCCTGTGTTGTGTCTTCATTCTCGAATGCAGCGTCCGGTGACGTGTAAGATTTCGTCATCACTGGGCTCTTCGGCGCTGTTTGATTTCTGTTCGTGTCCTCATTCTGACTCGTATTCAGGTCAGCTGGTTTTTCCGTTGTTATCTTCGTCGATTCCTTCGCTTCGTCGGTTATTCTCTCGCCAGTATGGGGTTCGTTTGAGTTTTCACTCACAACTTCATCTGCGGTTTGATCATTGATTCCCTCAGCCTTTTCGATTTCAGCCTCGGGTTCGCTTTGTCTTCTGCTACGTTTTGCTTTGCATTCTTCTGCGCTATATGGCCAAACCGGCCGCAATTCGTGCATTCCAATTTTTCGGCTTGGCAATCTCTGACCATATGACCCGTCCCCTTACAGTTGTAGCATCGCTTTTGATATGGATCTGCAGCAGTCTTGATCCAGCATCTCAAACCATCAATCATCATACTTTTTGGCATATCCGCTTTACTGAAATCTTCCATCCAGACGTTAGTGAAGCCGTTGTAACAGTTAGTATTCTTGTAGTATACTCTTGTCTGATTGACAACCGTTCCGAAACCATATTCGTTCAGTTGTTTAACTGCCGTGTCCTTTTTAGTTTGACCATAAGATGTGTTGCTGAACGCCTTGGTAGCTCTATGGTTATCTTGTTAAACCTTGCTTGCGTAGGGTTTAGGCTTAGCTGCTGTAGCAATTCGTCTTTTAGCTTCCTTCCACTATTCTCTTCCTTCGTTGTGATTACGAATGTTCCGGCTTTCAGTTTATGTATTCCTTCATTGTATTCATGGTACGTTGCAGTGATGGTATAGGTTTTCAGCTCTTTTAGTATGATGTCAAGGTTGTCTTCTCCGCTCACAAAGTAAGACCCACATCTCGTATTCTTGTAGATAGGTGTTTCTTGCTTGGTTTTCTTGTTTGTTGTTGTATTCTTTGATTTCGACGTCACTGTTGTAAATGATGGCTGTGTAGCATTTCCTTCTGCTTCACTAGCGTTGCAGGTCGTCAGGGCCGTCGCCATTATCAATCTTTTACCTTTCTTTTACCATGATATCCCCCTCTCCTGCAACTCTAATATCCCCCTTCCCCAACACTACACTTGGGATACCCCAACCCGCATCCAACCCTCCCCAAATCTAATATCTTCATCTCCCCAGCCCGAATATCCTCCTTGGGATACCCTAACCCACACCCAACCCTAATATCCCTCCTCCCCTTCTCCAACCATAATACCGCCCTCCCCAACCCTAATCTTGGGATACCCTAACCTAGTGTTACCATATTTTTGTGAAGCAAATTCCGGACACTCTTTAGCGCCCACTAGCGGATTTTAAAATGAGGTGTGTAACACCTTGACCGTCAATATGACGTCACACTAGCAAAGCATTGCCCATCGACTGTATACACTATATAGCGGGGGTGGGCAAACTTTTGAGCTCGCGGGCCGCATTCAACATCTAAATTCATTTGCGGGCCGCATTATATAAAATTGAGATTATATAGTGAGGACATGGAGATTATATATGTTCTTATTTAAAACAAAACAAACATTGCTTTGATGATATCGTACACACGTCAGAAACATGGCGAGATTTCATTGGCTGGTCGACCTCAATAACCAATTTGTCAAAACAATAAAAATGAAAATCGGTTGTCCCGATTCTTAGAACATGATTGAAATTTAAATCTATGAGCAGCTATCTGTTAATAGATTTACTAATTCCACTTTTGGTTCAGTTCCAGGACACACAATACTCACAGCATCATGACCATGTTAGCTTCAAACACCCATCTACGATGTGTGGATAAAATATAAATACCCCAATTCTACGCATACAGAGAACGAATCTACCTAAGACACGCGTAAACCGTTTGTATAAGCACATCACTGAAATAATTAAAACTGAAGTGGCCAATACGAAATCCCACTCGTTATCCGAGTTACATCAATCTCGTTTAGGATTTCTGTGATGTTTAGTAGGCCTATATATAGTTGAAACCTTTCAAATTGCGTGGGCCTTGAGATCGGGCTGTCGCGCCAGAAATTAAACATAAAGTAAGGAAGTATTTACCTTAAAACAGTGGCTCTCAAAATTTTTGAGACACGCCCGCCTTATGATGGTGAAAAATTTCGCGCCACCCTTATCGTCATATCACAAAACGCAACTATAGGGTGCTAGCAAACCTAACAGATAGTTATGGCACGGAAGGTTACGAATGTGGATCAGGAATTTTTCAATATGAAATTTAGACTAAATGCACGGCAACAATCATGACGTGAACGAGAATCGCGCGGAACGCGAAAATTTTTTTCAGTGGAGGGGGCGCATCCCAGTTTTAGAACCACTGTCTTCAAATTATCATGGTGAAATATACCAAGTGAAAGTTTATTGAAGTCCCTGCATTAATTCGATTTTTAGTACGGATTTTATCAATATTTTTAAAAAGTTTCTTTAGACTCTCGCGGGCCGCACAGAACGGTGTGACGGGCCGCATGCGGCCCGCGGGCCGTAGTTTGCCCACCCCTGCTATACAGGAACGGGGTGGAACATAGGTCATGAATTGGGCCATCTGTAAAGTGAGCTCTGGTGATTGCTACTTACTAGGGTCTGCAATAGATTCCTCCACGGGCCGAATGAAATCATCTTTCGGGCCGTGTCTGGCCTGTCAGGACTGTGTTTTACAGCCCTGTTTGTGAGGTCGGTGCGGCTATCTGTTTATGTGTTTTAATCAGACCGAAACAACATTCCCCCCCCCATTCCGCCCGAAAAAGCACTGATCTTGGCCCATCTTAGGGCAGTCGATGTAACTTGTTGGGCACTTACTATATGCATTTGGCTGTTAAATTTTATGTATGAATTCTGTCAATAATATTGATTCTTCCATATATTAGGCTACTATAAAATGCACCAGCAGGTTGCACATCCGGTGATTTCCAACCTTTTATGGTCGCGATCTCATTTCCTACTTGAAAAGGTACCGTGGCAAAGCTCAAAACCCCATAAGCTGATATCAAAAAAAATACGCTTGCCCAAACTTACTCAGGTCCTAGGAAGCTGATTACATCCAACATCATCGCGATCCCCAGATAAAGGCGAACGACCCTAAGATTTGGAACCACTGCATGTGCTTGAAGCATCCAATCGGCTTTAAACAAGTCTAGGAATATACCGTTACCTTATAATTGCGATTACAATCCGACTTATTTCAGTAAATGATGGTTATTTATATTTATTTTGATTGCATTTTTGGTGAGGGTGGTGCCTGATGCCCATACTAATATCATTAAACGTTGCATTAACTCGCGCGCAGCGCGAAAATCAATTTTGAATAGCATAAATCTGCTTGAAAATAATATTGTTTATGTTGATTTACGAAAAACTTTTGAGCGTGCTTCAAGCCTTTAAAATTCCGGACATTTAGGCATATTTTAGAAATTCCTCCCGGACGCAGATTTTTCAGTGAAATTCCGGACATGTCCGGGAAATTCCGAACGTATGGCAACCCTACCCTAACCCCCATCAAACACTAATATCCGTCTCTCCAAAGGCAAAAAACAATTTATTTTGACGTTTATAAAATTTTGCCGTGTTCATGGGAGACACTTGTTGGTGACATGGGAAACACTGTTTCGATCTGGGGCGTATATCGAAGAAGCGCCGAGGGCGGTGGGTAGCCTAAATGATAACTTGCATAGCAAATCGGCTTTTGCAGTGGGTAGCAGATGAAGTGACTCAGGACCTATAATATCGATGGAATATAGGACAACGATTTATATGGCGTAGCACCCTAGTATGCCTACTGCAGGCCAAAATTATGTAGAACAACCTCAAATACTTCCTTGTGTGCGCGACTACGTAGCACTTGATACTCATCTAATATGCTGAAAACAAATTTTCAGTGAGGATAGATGAAGAAAATCGAACGAGCGAAAATATTGCCAACGTGCCAAACTTGAAATTATGGCGCCCACCAACGTAATGTGTCAATATTCCAAAATTTGGCCGCGATCTGCGCCAATTGACAACACTGGATACTCTGCTACGACACACTAATTAGCAGTTTCAACAGAATGTGTTCGTGCTTGCTGGCTCACGCAGAAACAGCTGGTATTTGATTATGATGTGATAACTGCTGTATATCCATTGAGGATAAACATACACCAACAGCCCGATGGTGCGAGGTTGAGAGAGTTCGTAAACAAGTGAAATTGGTGTGATATGAGGCAAATTTACCTGACTTGAATTCCTTTTCACGTATTGCATGCTGGAATGGGTCAAGTATTAAGCCCCTTTTCTAACAATATCGATCTCACATAAATTGAACAATAATTGAGCAATAAACCAAGCATGAAATGAATCATATTTGACTGACAGTTCCAACGTTTTTGCCCCCCCCCCATCGCCCTTCGTTATTTTTGTCCCCCTAGATCGCCAAATCGCCCCCTGGGAGGCGATATCGCCCACGTTGGGAACCACTGAGTTAGAAGAAGAAATAATGAGGTCGTATTCGAATCTAAATAAACTGTCTTGTATAGTTGGGGTTGCATTTAAAAAAAAATATTTAAAAGTAACATGTTTAAAACACGTTTTTAAGCCATGACGTCACGGATATTCAATTATGACATCATAGTGGATTGACATTGACAATTGAAAATATAGGGTAAATATATAGCCAGGGCATGGTATGGTGTGGAATGAAATTTCGGTATGGAATATAGAAAAGTGCAACTATGGTATGGTATGGAAATTTCCCAAGTATGGTATGGAATGTTTTTTCCATACTTCCATACTTTGACAGTTTTTCCAGAACCATGATAATAATCCTATTTTCGATTTTTTTTAAATTGATTAAATACCACAGAAAATCGCTCACAGTCTATGTTCATATCCCACCCATCCCGGTATACATCTATTCGAAGACAACAAAGTTGCGCGACGCGCATATGAATATAATAATATTATTGATAATAATTCCAATCTAGATATCATAAACACGACTGATATTCGACCGCAGTCGCGTTACAAATTGCATTTCGCTATTCATACATTCATCAATTCATTTCTTGTTCATATCAGCTCTTCACGGGATATGCACGAGCAGTCAAAGAACCCAATTCTACCCAAAAACCGTTTCAAGTGAGTTGTTTCTATATCTTAGCAGTGGTTCTCAAACTAGGCGCACGAAGCAAAGACGAATATTTCGGAAGTGAAGTTGGATAATTGATCTTTTGTTATGTTTATTTAGTCAACACATCAATACCACCCGAAAAACTTTAAAAAATGCAAATATATACGTATGAAACTGCTCCTTTTCAGGATCTGTAAAATGTGTCCAGAAAAGTATGATATCCACTGCTCTAAAGCTTTCAGATAAAGTATAAAGCGTGTAGATTAGGAATGTTTTGACATTGTACACATTTGCATAGCGGATTAGTACGCAATCATCATAGCATATTTAAATAGTGCGTAAGAAGCAGCTAAATTTGTTTAAGGCACTATCATTCCTCGTTCGAGATTGGCGTCACAGTTCTGAACTTTATTTCGGAATGCATGGTGGAAGGAAATATTTGGATGAGGTGCTGGCGAATCGCAACGCAGTATCGAATTCGGTGAGGAGCTATTTGCGGGAGAGCTTCGAAACGACTGATTGTTGCCTCTTGCCATATCCTGGAGATAAAGTAGCGGAGACAGATTCATCACGTTGTATAAAACTAGTCGGTAAGGTACAAGCATCTTGTTGGATGGTTAACACGACTATAGGGCTGGGCACAATGATTCGAGTACTCGAATCTGAATCGAGTATTAATTGTAATGATTCGAGTCGAGTAGTAAAAGACGATTTTTTCGAGTATTGAAATTTTACGCTCCTCGGCACTGGAAGTTAATTTTTCAACGAGAATAATAGTTTCGACAGTAATTTCACTATTGAAGCCTTGAAACCTTGATTGGCGGTATCGTAGCATACGAAACATAGAGTACAAAGCTACGAACGTTACTGGAACTAGCACATTTTCGAAGTCATGATCGTCCCACAACATTGTCACCAAGTCCAATAAAATCGGTATGGTCGAAAAAATACCAAAGTATCTTTAATATGATGGATAACAGGCATTTTATTCTTTGTGGAGGCATAAATGGTACATATTTGAACTTTAACATATCACGTTCCGCTATGACGTCATAATGAGTGATACTCGATTACTCGACTCGACTCGAAGCATATTACGTGATTCAGAATCGAATCACTCAGTTACTCGATTTTGCCCAGCCCTAAACACGACCGTGATATATGCCAGCACTTTCGTCTATCACAGGGGCGGGCAACATTCAAATTTCAAATTTCGTAGGGGACGCGGCCGCATGAATTCAATATCGAGATTAATTTGGCCACACAGTTGAACAACGACGCTATCCCGTCACTTACTTAACCCTATTGAATGGATATCTTGGTAAATTAGGGGTACCGGGTTTATCGAACGCCTTGAACTCTTAATTAAGGATTTCACAGTGTGTCTATTAAACAGAGAGAAGCAGACATGGATGTGCCTGTATGACAATGCTGTTCTCAAATCCACATTGTCTCCGTCATTATTGGCGAGAAATGGCTTTGAAGTGACATTGCTGTCATTAAAATACATTCATTAAATACGATTTATTCCTTGTATATGTGGATAAATGTGCGAATAACGTATCGATTCAGCAATCCGGCCCGCCAAGTACTCAATATTCCTAAATCCGGCCCGCCGACTGGAGAAGTTGCCCGCCCCTGGTCTATCATGTTAGTTGAAATTGCGGTAACATATCTCAAGAACACTGTAGGAAGTTGAAAGACCGCACTAGCATTGCTTACTGGGCCAGAGCTACATATAATCTATTAAATTTAGATATCCTTCACTTGTTTGTAAGTATAGTCCAAACATTATGAGTATAGTTAAGCTGAATACTGATTTCATCACAACATCAGTTGCAAAATTACTTTGAATATAACTCGCGTGCCATCAAAAGTAATCACATAGCGCTCATTTTGATTTGATGAAATAGCGATGAATGAATCCACGGTGTTGAAAATTTGTGACCTTCATACCAAATAAAAACTGGGTTTCTAAATTACTAATCCATATCTTTCTTCGACCTAGGTAGAATTTGTCATGACCTCGCATCAATTGACGTCATGAAAGAAGGTAGCAATAAATCCTAGAATGCAGGGTTGTAATGACTGGAGTCAGGACTCGACACGGATCGGGATTTTTTTATGACTCGACTTGTCCCGAGCCATTTTTTCAAAATATGGAAAATAGCTATACCTGATTTGAATCAATCCGTGTATTGAATCGACTTGTAGCCTACTCAAGTCATCGCGCATGACTCGAACCAAGTCATATGACCCAAGACTTGACGATCAAGAAAGAGATTTCATTGCAATTTCGACAATAGTAAAGTCACCACATTATTGGTATTTCGTCTATCAATAGGCCTACTGGTATTTGAAAATGCTACCAGAAACTGGCAAAGTCGAGAGGAATTGGTAGGAACGCGAAGCATTCACTATCATCCAGCAGAGTCGTAAAAGTTGGTCTTCACGAGAATTTAACCGAAAATTGAAATCTCAACCCAATTAATCGGACTCGACCCGTCGCCCCCAGACTTGGGCTGGACTAGAGAAAAAAAACTATAAAAGTGGATAGACCTTGTGACTTGGTTACAAATTACAACCCTGCTGGAGTGAAATAAATTTAAACCGCCTGTCAGATCACAGCATCGAAAACACGTGTTCTGACTCTTAGATAGGCTTTATTATAGCTTTCAATACAACATCCATTGTAGCAGAATATTTATTAAACTCGAAGACTTTTCGGGTGCCTCTTTTCAAGAGTTAACGGCACACTAAAGGGACTTAAACAGATTTAAAAGCAAAACCAAAAAGGCGAAGTATGACGCAACAATCAAAATCACAGACCATGAAATTCGCATTGTACCAATGGCAACAATAACAAACTATGAAGTGTGATTTCCAGTAAACTCGGCCCAAGGTAAATTCGGCCCGTCGAATTCGGCCCTCGGTCACTTCGGCCGTCGGTGAATTCGGCCGTCGGTAAATTCGGCTCTCGGTAAATTCGGCCCTCGGTAAATTCGGCCAGGGCCAGAGTAACAATAACAGTTACAATACCATTACCTAACCTGAACCCTAACCCTAATCCTAACCTAACTCTAACCCTAACCTTACCCTAATCCTAACCTAACCCTAATCCTAACCTAACCCTAATCTTAACCTAACCCTAATCCTAATCCTAATCCTAACCCTAACCTAACCCTAATCCTAACCCTGACGCTAATCCTAACCCTAAACCTAACCCCTAACCTCCAAATCACTTGATAATATACCGATAATATACCGATGGAATTCGGTTGTCGGTAAAGTCGGCCACGTAAACATCGGCATATGTATATATTTATACGCATACCCTGTTCTCCAAATCACCTGATAATAATATAATTATGAAATTAATTCACATTAATAGTTGGTAATACATTTTTATAAAAAATTCTCCGAGGGCAGAATTGACCGAGTGACCGGTGAATTCGGCCGTCGGTAAATTCGGTCCCCGTGAATATCCGCGCTATCCCCCGTGATTACGCGATCTACGCATACCCTGACATCCAAATCACTTAATAATAGTATAATTATGTAATTAATTCATGTTAACGGTTGGTAATACATTTTAATACAATATTCTCGGTGGGCCGAATTTACTAATGTCATGGCCGAATTTGCCTGGGCCGAATTTACTTTAGGGCGAGTTTACTGGCAACCATGAAGTATACGGACATACGGTACTATAGTAGCAGCGCAATTTGTAAATAAACAGTTACACGCACGGAACAACACGCACTAATGAGAAATTTGTAGGTTATAGAGGAAATTTTTTTGTCTGCATAAAATAGGTTTGCTCAACTGAATAATAGTAGACTCCAACACTTTTAAATGAAACAAAGACCTACCACGCGCAATGACAGTGAACATATTGTCATCATAGTGCTGTGCGCAGGCAAGGTTTTCACTCAGATGCTGACCGATTGACGAAGCATATGCTTGGTAATCGTCATAGCAGTCTGTTTTTGCAGCCAATTTGCACTGACGTGCGAGCTCCGTGCGATCATTTGCTCATGTTTTTGACCGAATCAATTTTGGGATATGCTGCTTAATACGCTCAAACAATCTTTGAGATGTACGTCCTACATACCTACTATCACAGCATCAAAGGCAGGAAGTACATCTTTTCGAGAGTTGGGTTACAATTTACCGTGGAAAAAGAAATTGATTCGACCCTTGCCTTTTTAGACGTGTTAGTAGAGAGATCAGGACAAACTTTTTTAACGTCGGTGTACAGGAAACCTACCTTCACTGGCCATTATATCCGTTGCGATTCATTTTGCCCGAAGCGGCGTAAATTAAACCTCATTTCATCTGTCGTTAATCGCGCCTTGCGCCTCTGCTCACCGGAAAAACTGACACGCGAATTGGATGATATCCACTTGATTCTCTTCAAAAATGGCTATCCGGACCACATATTAAAATGCTCCATCTCTAGGGTATTGAAAAAAATCGGATACGGCGCCAAAATATGTCCAGAAAAATGCCCGGCATTTTTACACCTACCTTGGCTAGGTAACGTGTCTAGCCGTTTTGAAAAGCTCATTAAATCGGCTGTTCACCGTTTCTATTACAGCGTTAACACCCATGTAGTGTACGCGACAAAACCCTTGTTACCCAACTCTCGAAAAGATGTACTTCCTGCCTTGGATGCAAGTAATGTTATTTACCAATACAAGTGCCACTGTGATAGTAGGTATGTAGGACGTACATCTCAAAGATTGTTTGAGCGTATTAAACAGCATATCCCAAAATTGATTCGGTCAAAAACATGCGCAAATGATCGCACGGAGCTCGCACGTCAGTACAAATTGGCTGCAAAAACAGACTGCTATGACGATTACCAAGCATATGCTTCGTCAATCGGTCAGCATCTGAGTGAAAACCTTGCCTGCGCACAGCACGATGATGACAATATGTTCACTGTCATTGCGCGTGGTAGGTCTTTGCTTCATTTAAAAGTGTTGGAGTCTACTATTATTCAGTTGAGCAAACCTATTTTATGCAGACAAAAGATTTCCTCTATAACCTACAAATTTCTCATTAGTGCGTGTTGTTCCGTGCGTGTAACTGTTTATATACAAATTGCGCTGCTACTATAGTACCGGGTTGCCAGTAAACTCGCCCCAGGCAAATTCGGCCATTACATCAGTAAATTCGGCCCACCGAGAATATTGTATTAAAATGTATTACCAACCGTTAACATGAATTAAATACATAGTTATACTATTATTAAGTGATTTGGATGTCAGGGTGTGCGTGGATCGCGTAATCACGGCAGATAGCGCGGATTTTCACGGGGACCGAATTCACCGACGGCCGAATTCACCGGTCAATTCACTGGTTACTCGGTCAATTCTGCCCTCGGAGAATTTTTTTATAAAAATGTATTACCAATTATTAATGTGAATTAATTTCATAATTATATTATTATCAAGTGATTTGGAGAACAGGGTATGCGTATAAATATATATATGTATATATATATGCCGATGTTTACGGGGCCGAATTTACCGACAGCCGAATTCAATCGGTATATTCGGCCCTCGCAGAACATTGTGTGAAATTGTATTACGAACTAATAATGTGTATTATATTACATAATTATAATATTATCAAGTGATTTGGAGGTTAGGGGTTAGGTTTAGGGATAGGATTAGCGTTAGGGTTAGGATTAGGGTTAGGTTAGGGTTAGGTTAGGATTAGGGTTAGGTTAGGATTAGGGTTAGGATTAGGGTTAGGATTAGGGTTAGGTTAGGATTAGGGTTAGGATTAGGGTTAGATTAGGATTAGGGTTAGTTTAGGTTAGGATTAGGGTTAGGTTAGGATTAGGGTTAGGATTAGGGTTAGGTTAGGATTAGGGTTAGGTTAGGATTAGGGTTAGGATTAGGGTAAGGGTTAAGGTTAGATAATGGTTAAGGTTAGATAATGGTATTGTAACTGTTATTGTTACTCTGGCCCTGGCCGAATTTACCGAGGGCCGAATTCACCGAGGGCCGAATTCACCGACGGTAGAAGTGACCGAGGGCCGAATTCGACGGGCCGCATTTATCTTGGGCCGAGTTTACTGGCAATCATAGTACCGTATGTCCGTATACTTCATAGTTTGTTATTGTTGCCATTGGTACAATGCGAATTTCATGGTCTGTGATTTTGATTGTTGCGTCATACTTTGCCTTTTTGGTTTTGCTTTTAAATCTGTTTAAATCCCTTTAGTGTGCCGTTAACTTTTGAAAAGAGGCACCCGAAAAGTCTTCGAGTTTAATAAATATTCTGCTACAATGGATGTTGTATTGAAAGCTATATTCAAGCTCTGTACCACGAATCAGCTATATAGGCTTTATTGCACTTACTCTGTAACAAAACACAAATGACACACACAGTACGAACCGTTCAATTACCACCACGCATGATGCCAAGACCCAACGACTCAAACAACTGACAACGGATGACGTACTCATAGCAATAGGCCTACAATAAAAGGGCGACCTCAATCAACTAATAAGGGGTAGTAAGCAATAGTACTACATGTAGTACAAATATACTCACGATAGTGACACCATAGTGTCCTATATGGTGTCGACACAGGCAAATGTCACGCCTCAGTGAAATTGTATCACGTCACAATTTCCATTTGGCTACAGGCAATTTGACGGTCATTTTTGACCGGCTTGTCGAGCATTAAATTTAGTACAACAGGTATCGATCGAAAGCTGACTCACTGATTACGAAAATATAAATTTTATTCCACTCGTGGCCCTGGAACTCCCACAATCAACCTCGAATCTTTCATTGTTATTGAGATTGGAATTGGGACGCAACAATATGCTGTCTGGCGAAACGAGAGAGTAGCTGAAGAGAAAAATAGCCAGACAACATTGTTCAGCATTGTTGCGTCCCAATGCCAATCTCCATAACAATGAAAAATTCGAGGCTGATTGTGGGAGCTCCAGGGCCACGAGTGCAATCAGTGCAGAGTCAGCTTTCGATTGATACCCGTTTTACCAAATTTAATGCTCGACAAGCCGGTCAAAAATGACCGTCAAATTGCCTGTAGCCAAATGGAAATTGTGACGTGATACAATTTCACTGAGGCGTGAGATTTGCCTGTGTCGACTGTCGACACATATAGGACACTATGGTGATACTGCTGTGATGTCGTGGTCAATCCACTGCATTGCTGCAATATGGAGCGATATTGGTATAGTCGGAAAACACTAAATTTAACTTTAATATCGCGCGAAAGTGAATATAATTTCTTTGTGGAAGCATTCCCACTTGTAGAAGCGGAGTCATTTGAATTTTTCGTTGATAAATCTCGTATTATCCTTGATTGGTGGATAATCTCTTGATTATCAACGAAAAACTCAAATAACTCCGCTTCTACAAGTGGGAACAGAGTCAAATTTGTTTTGCATGGTCTCTGAAGACAGCTCAACAATTTCACAGGGTTGACAGAAAAAGTTGATTTTTTTTTTATTTTCGCGTATAAAAATTAAAATTTTTAATTGGATCTGCGGAGCCTTATACTTATTAGAATTGAACCAAATTTGGTGTGCAGCGTTGTTTAGGGTAACGTGACAATTTAATGACTGAATACCTGGAATCCAGAAAAAAAAGTTATTTTTGAACAGCCCTACTGGACACCGATAAGGAATAAGCCTTTTATATTATCGTCTGCATGTTTCTGGCAACGGCAAAGCTTGATCTATTCGTCGTCTCACATTCAATTAGTGTGCGAAGTCATGTAGTGAGATTCAGTAATAAACTTGTTCAAAGAACGAAACTAGGGTTTTGTTGGCTTGACAGTTAAGTCATTTTGACTGTATATGTATAGCTCCATAGCCTAGTCGAAATTCCAATTCAGTGTCCTCCAGTTCCGATGTGGTTATTTTGCAAGTGATGCAGTCGGTACTAAAAACAAATATTCGTCGGCCTCATCGGAATGTGGTGTCTGTGTAATACCAGTGGTAGGACGTCTCAGATCCATCGTTATATAATGACCTTGGAGGATGTCATTATTTCTTTAAATCACAACAATGTCGCGTGGTCCGATAACCTTCCTTGTAATTGACTCTTGAACTCCATATATTGACATATGCACCGAATATGTAAATAAATATTTGTCGTCAATTTACAGACGTTGAAAAAAACTTTCTTGAGACTACGATGGAATTCGCTGATCAAATATTAAATCCAAAAAATCTGGTGGTAAAATGTATCAACGGTCAACCGATTCACACGAATGCAATTATGACACTACTGGAAGGCAGCATGGAAAACCTTAGCAGCGGAAATCTTCCAACTGTAGATAGCATGATGGAGGTAACAGAGCATTATGGATAGTTATGTGCCTGCACAAACGTCACTGCACGGTGAACGCGCATTATATTATGTTCATTTTCCATCGCCACATTTCAATATCATCCTCGAGGAATAATAATTCGAGCTTTAATATTGTGCGTGTTTTGTCGCCTGGTATAAAGTAGAGCTCAGATGATGCTCGGACATGGTTTCAAACACCGTAAACATTCTGACAGTTATATGTAATAGTTAGTTGCGTTTAATTGACTTCTGGAGTGAAGCAGCCTGTTGTTATTTCGTATTTCAATATACAATTTCTATTGTGCTATGCCGCTGAATTACAGATTAACAACGACATATTGTTTCAGTCTATCGCGAAAGCACAAAATCTGGAAGCGCAGCAGAAGAGTGTCGAGAAATTTCAAAAAAGCTTTTCTGACGTATGGTATACTTTGGTCTACTGTGTAGTGTAGTCACCGATTCTCAGCAGTGACGCGAAACTTTTTGGGTTTCAGGAATAGAACTATAAATATTTAAACCACGACCATTACACGAAATGTTGAGTTAGTGGAAAATAGGGGGTCAAAGAAAGTCTTTGATTGGCTTGTAATGAATCAACTAATAAACTGGAAATCCTTTTGAAAATCATACGAGCATTATCTTGAATTCAGTTTTCTCTGCAACGTTACTTACGATAATTTGCTGCTAACAACTTTGGGTGCTATTTAATGTATATGGAAGCTATAAATTGATCACTCTCATTGATTTACGAAACGAGCAGGTTTTTAAACGCTCTTTACATGACACAACTGATGAGTTTCAACTCTCTGATTTCAAATGCTAACTAACGTTAGGTGCAATAGCAATGGAAAATATATATCCATTAGCATGAGTATTACACGACATCCGCTTTTCATTTTTTTTGTGTGATGGATTGATTGCTCGTAACAAGTATAGCGTTGTTGTAATTATGATAAAAAATGCGATGGCTGAATCCCATCATCTTCGAACAAAAAAGTGCTCGTCAGCTGAACTGTGATCATCAGATGAAACGACTAAATTTTCCGACAAAGAATTACAAACGGAACATTGCTGATAAAAATTACCATAAAGTATAATTACTGTCACGTGTGAGCTAGACCATTGCGTACTTCAAAAATAAGTCCGCGTGAGCTATTTAGATCTCAAAAATCATTGTAACTGATAAATAGGGCGATTTTTATAGACCTAAAAATAGAATGTTTCGACCTGAAAAATCAAAATTTTGACATTGTCTTACTTTAAAAAACTAAATTCTGACCAAATTTTGACCCAACGTAGGCAAATTAGAGGTTTTCCCACATAATGTTAGAATTGTACTACTTATCTTCATTTCTGGTTGGAACTGTCTGGCCTTACAAAGTAGTTTGGCTTGGAAAAAATTTTTCGACTCAAAAACTGACAAATTTTTACATGAAAGCACTATATTTTCACGACATCTGGCCCTATGGAGAATTCCAGTAGTTACATCTCGTATTATGGTAGAAATAATCAAAATTTGTTGTAGTACAACGAAAGATACTTTCCTACATTCTCGGGTAGAAAATGTCTGTCCGTACTATGTAGCTTACCAATAATGGAGAAAGAACGTTCAACAGCGTTGTTAGCTGACAACAAATTGTGCGTACACTGCTGGTGACACACTGTGTTCCTTCATTCTGAAAATGGTGTTTACATCATAATTTTTCATCATGCGCTTCTTGATATAAGAACCATGCAATGCTCATGCAGTCTTGCTTCAATTAGGATATTGTGCCCATGCAAAACTATTTGTTTCATTTGAATGGTAATGTTTCACACTGAGGAGACAATGGGCCGTCTACAACGGTAGGCCTATAAAGTAGGCTACAAGCTGTAAAATGTCAAATGGTAAGTTCACCAACAGTGCAAAATCTACGATACAAACGAAATGCAGGCTGAAAAAAAAATCGACTTCGTTTAAAATTTTTGACATTTTTTGACCTAACGTTACAATTTTTTTGCAGCCTGCATTTCGACATGTCAGAAAAATCGCCCGACTGATAATATGCAAAATCCTATGACAATAAAAAATAATGTTACTGGTTCACTGGTATCATAAGATGTCATGACACGAATTCATATAACTTTTGCAACGCGGCTGAATCCGACCACTGGCCTACACTACCTTCTGGGCTGTGACAGATTCAATTATAGGACTGGGCGAAATCGAGTAGGACCCCACGGATAAGATTCTGAAGGCTGGTCGACATGAGCCACGAGAATGCGACGGATCAGCATGCGACACACTGGCATGTGGTTTCACAACCCCAAGACTAAACACTTATAATCCTAATCACACACCTAACCCTAACCTAATCCTCATACTAAACCAGGAGTGTGAAGACTTATACTACTCACGGCCGCATTTCCATTAGAAATATATATATTAGGGGTGTTCAAAAATGCATTTTTCTCTCAAATTCTACTGGCTACTTAACAAAATTTTTAGCTTACCTAATTGAAGCCTCCACACCAAATTTGGTTCAATTGTAACCAGTAGCCGCTTTGCTACAGAAGGAAGTTTTATTTATTTATCATGTATAAAGGAATACATTTTCTTTTTAATTTTCTGTTCACTCCATGAAATTGTGAGGCTGTGCATAGAAACGATGCTCCCAAATTTGGCTCAATTCTAACCAGTGGAAGCAGAGTTATTGCTGTCGAAAAATTTTGGATTTGAATAAAATAGTATTTACGGTGAGCAATTGTTCAATTATTTGTTATAGTGCCTACCGTAAATACTATTTTATTCGAATTCAAATTTTTCGACATCAATAACTCCGCTTTCGCTGGATGGAATTCGGCCCAATTTGGTGAACATCGTTTCGATAGACAACCGAACAATTTCATTGGGTGAACAGACAATTTTTGAATTTTTTTTAATAAAGGAAAAACTTTCCACTCCTGTAGCAATGCGGTTACTGGTTGGAGTTGAACCAAAGTTGGTGTGCGGGCTTCAATAAGGTAACCTAACAATTGTATCAAGTAGCCAGTAGAATTTGAGAAAAAAATGTCCTTTTTGAACACCCCTAATAAATATAGCATACGGTCGAATTCAGTGTTGGGATGACTCGAGTCATGACTTGACTCGAGTCAGACTCGAGTCACCTTTTTCGAATGACTTGACTTGACTCGAGTCACTTTGCTAAAATGACTTGACTTGACTTGACTCGGCGTATCGAAAATATGGATTGACTCGTGACTCGGAGCAAAATTCACGAGTCAATTTCAAGTCATCAAGTAATCGATGTCGATAAAAATCACTGAATCTTGCATATGTTCGGATTGTTCGCGAAACGCTGGTGTAACCGCGGGAGCGACCAATCATTTAATGATCGTGCGTCTTACTGAGCCTCCATTGTTCCCTCACAAATAAATTGACCGCAAACGAAGTGATCGAAGCTTACAGTTTATGTTGTCGTAAACTAGTAAAGTAATTAATCTCTGTTTTTACCTAACCAAACTTCTTGTTGTATTGAAATTGAATTCGAATATAGTTTATATTGTCCTCAGACATTGGCGCAGAGTCGAATTGTATCATATCTATTTGCAAATGGGTAATGTATTGCTTCCTATCAATTCGCATCTATTCTCTATTTTGGCTGTTAACTATAAACAGTGGTTTAGCAGTTCTACGTATATGTGAGCAATACAGCGCCTTCTTACGTGTATATTTAACTCTATATTCGTTCATCGGTTCAAAATCGATGACCACCCAATCTGTATTTCAGACAGCTAGCAAAATGCAATGACGATATCATGCCCCATACTTCGAAAAGGCAACTTGACTTGAATTGTGACTTGACTCGTGACTTGACTTGACTTGACTCGACTTGACTCGAGTCACCTCCAAAAATCGAGTGACTTGACTTGACTCGAGTCGCCTTTGAAAATCGATTGACTTGACTTGACTCGAGTCAAAATGTGCAATGACTCGAAATGACTCGTGACTCGAAGGTAGTGACTTGATCCCAACACTGGACTCGAATTCCGGTGGACAGTCGTAATGAGTAATCAGGACGCCAAATATTCATGGTAAATTGACGACTGGGGGAATTTACAACCGGTACACTCCTTGTGGTGTCCTGTGCCATCACTGGTTGCTTGTTAAATACCTGTCTCGTGACAATTTTTAATTGTCGAATAGAACAACCCGTAGGCTTACCATGCGCAACGAAATCACGAGTAGTCTTGTTATGAAAAGTTGCAGTCTTGTAGTCTTGCAGTCTATATTGACCTGAGTGCGAAAATGTTCTAACTTCAAGAATCAATTTCGTCGATGATATTGGTAGTTACCCATATATCTGTCGAGTAGACTATTTATCCCTTTTCAGTCAACATTTATAGATTGAATATTTGTTGAAGCATCCTAGGGTTGTATTTCTTGACAAACCGTCAGTATTGTCCGCAGACTCAAAATATATATTGCAATCGCCCAAACGTCGAGTCGAATCCCGTATCACATATCGTGTCGTCATGAAAATGTGGATGATGGGGAACGTTCGAATATTTTTTATGCGAACACAGAGAACATAATGCCAGTCATACACCACATTAATGATAATTGGTAGTTTTTAGACTCTAGTTACATTACATCAATACACTTAGTGACAATGCTACTTGATCACGACTGCAAACATATGCCATTTCCACTTTCATACATAGCTTGTACTGCATGTTCTGGATGATGTGATACGACCGATCCACGTGCCAGGTCTTCCCCGGTCGGAAACAAAATATTTAAGTAATGGGACGTCCGTAATGTTTCAGCACTCTTACTCGACTTCGAAACAACGATTACGATGAATTATAATAGCCAAAGCGACATGTTTCGCACGGAACGCGACCAACATTTTGTAGATCAGATAAATTTTGTATGTAAATCTACAATGAAAACTCGCTATGAGAACTTCTACATCTTTTTTACAGCGCCCCCCGCAATATTTCCGATGAGTGTTTGCTTCCCCTTCAAAGTAAAAAAATCGCTCGCCGCTCTAGGAGATGGCTTAGCGCACAGGAATGCATTTTGTTATGTCGATGCCCTATCAAAGAGATACGCACTATTGGTCAATATGGATCAATGTTATGAGTTTCTGTAATGAAAAACAAGTGAAATAACACAGAAAGGCCAACAGCTACCCCAAGTCAATATAATGATATCCATACAACAAATCCATTCAATTGTCTACGTGAAATTCGACCGAAATATAAATATTGCATTGCTTAGGAATGTGGCAATAATTATGCAAGTACCGCATTTTCATCAGAAGATTAGATACACGTCGAAAACTTGCATTTATGTTATATGAGAGACAATGGAGGCTTGAAGCAGATTATCTGCTTATGACTAGGGCAAATTTTTGTTGCACTCAAATACGTGGAAAGTTGCACATATTTTTTAGAAAAGTTGCAGTAAAAAGTTGCCTTTCATTTTCACAAAAGGTATACTAAAGAGTGGCATTTATGGGCAAAATTTTCTTGAAATTATTAGTTTAAGGTACGAGATACTCGAATTGCACCGCATCCAAGGCACTGTAGAAAAACTCAATGATGGCGACTTCAACAAAAGCAACGGCCTAAAAAAATTGACCCAATGAGAATATAATTTTTGGTGGCCAGGTCGGAATGTACGCCAAATCAGAAAGGACCTCAAATTTAAATGACAGTGAAATAATCAAGCGATCTATTTACATTTAGTACAAAATATTTCCAGTACAAAGTTAGTTGCATGAAAAATCGAAAAGTGTTGCAAATGTTGGCTGAGATTTCGAAACAGTTGCCAAAAGTTGCATGAAAAAAATGAAGAAAAGTTGCTTAAAGTTGCAATATAAGATTTCTCCAAACAGCTTAAAAAACCATACTACATAACTTTTAAGTATTTAGAAAGTTGTTAAAAAAGTTGCAAAAATTGCAAAGGCTTACCCTACTTACAACCAACTGCATGCTCGCAACTCCAGGCACACGCAGCACAGAATAACTGCATTTTGTTGATACTTGTAGCTTTTCACGGATGACACCTTTTATGACGATGCGGTCTTGCAAGAGATTCAAAATCAGCTACATGCAGCTTCTGTGGAATACTACCTGGCATTAACTCGTTTTGGCGGAGAGAAAACCCGGTCAAAATATCTTCAATCCCTGTTGATTTTTTTACAAAGGGGACACCAGGATGCAATGACGAGGAACACAGCCATAAGAGTAGGAGCATACTAATTAATAAATTGATCTATGTTCTAAAATATCATCACACATGTAATTATGTCTAATTCGGTGGTTCTCGGCGTGAAAGAATCTGAATGGGACGTGTCTAAAAATGTTTGAGAACCACTGGTCTACGTGATCCTCATATTCGTCATATTTTACAGGCAGCTGCGAAATTGCAGGTATCACGCCTAGTAGAGATTATGACAGACGAATACGAATCAACGCTCAAAAATGTAAGTTTGCTTCATGAAAAATAAAGGATCTAGCATATCCGAAGTGAGTGGAATGAATAAGCATAGGTACTATAATACAAGAATTAAAAACGACGTGTATTGTTCAACCTTACACAGGTTATCAACGCTATGTATATAGAGGTGTATGACTATGTCAAATACATTTATTACACAGCACCAGAACGACACTGTGAATCAGTACTCGGAAGGCAAAGACTTGGAATTACTTCATGAAACGATATCTTTGAATTTGTTTGATAAATTCAAGATGAACAGGCTGACTACGCAATTCCCAGAAAGCATACCGGAATTGAAGAAGCGTATGGAGGATATTTTCAAGAAGTTCAAAAACGACAATGTAGAGGCGAGAAGACTCGCTCAAGAAAAGGTAACAAGTGACAAATTGAATATGCCACCCATTTGGGTTTAGCATTGTACGACCGTCATTTCCAATACATATCTCCCCACTGCGATTCTTCGTAACAATGCAAACGCCCCACTTTGGAGTAATTTTCGGGGATTCTGAGGTCCCTTTGGAAGTAACCTCTATAGCAGAGGTCTCAAACTCAAATGTGCTCGCGGGCCAGTTTTGACGACGACCCGGGCCGCAGCATTTATAGGGGTATTCAAGTCTTTCCAAGTAGGCCTTATTTGGTGGGACTGAATTGTCCTATTGAAAGTGAGCAGATCCAGTAGACTGGCAGTAAACACACATCCTCAAAATGTGATTTACTCTTGTATTGATTTAGGCCTGGCACGAAAAGAATCATCACATTTTTACCGATTTGAATAGAATTGATGTTGTACTGGATATATATTAATTATAAGATATAGACACCATATGGGTGGACAAATGCATGATGCCACCATAAAAGCTATCGGGTTATAATTTTGCAGCTACTGTGAATATTTTGACTTTAACAGATTGATAATAGAGACTAATCTGATATCAAAACATTTTTACGTTGAACATTGTAATTCCAATCTAGGATTCGGATATACTTCTTATAAGTAGGCCTAGGATATTTATTAATCTCATTGCCAAATAACTTCAAATAATATAAATATATTAATGAATGTGTCCTTGAAATGTCGGAACGCCGAACGGCCGGCTCATTGTTGATACATCGTTGGAGCGTACCACTACCCTTAAGTGACCTTATATAATAACATGATTTAGCGACCAAAATGTATAACTAACAGATTGCCAATGGTTGCCGTAACTACTTGCTTAGATAGCGAAATACCAAGCTGCGACCTTCTGAACTATTACCGTTCCCCTGGTACGCGATTAGTTGTGTCGCGTCCATGGTTCTAACAAATTCCCGGCATTCCGAGTCACTCCGACTACACTCGAGTCATTTTCATTTTGCCATCGTGGTAGCCCGAGTCTGAGTAATTCTAAGAAAGCTCGCATCCGAGTTCAACTCACAAATTTCAGTCACGAATCGTCCAAGGGTCAGGTTTTGTCATCATGAATTGGAATTGTGACGAAATAGTGAATCTTTCACTGCCTGGAAGCGTTTGCATTTGATTTGATAGTGAAGTTTGAGGAATACTTTCAGGCTTTCGGAGCAATTTAAGAGGGAATTTTCACTTTATAACCTGAAAAGATATATGTGACACTTATATATTGTCAAAATATTAAAAATCTAAAATGTCGTCGCGGGCCGTACAAAATGCTCTGGCGGGCCGCATGCGGCCCGCGGGTAGCGTGTTTGAGGCCTCTGCTCTATAGTCTATATACGACAAAATAATAGATTTTTCAGATTAACACTTGATCTACCCATGTGCATAAACTATGCAGATATACAACTCAACAAAATATTCACCTCAAACGGAAAACTGCGTTGCAATCAGATTCCCTATTGACATTGACTGATTGCGACTTTGATTGGTCACTATTCGAATGAGCTCCACCGCATCCTGCCAATGCCAAAGTCGTTCTCGTTTCAGTACCGAGAGGGTCTCTAATACTGTGCATTAACTACAATGATGGAATCCTTTGGCAATGGCGAACTGAAGTGGATATTATCATCTAATTGATCTAATAATCAAATCGAGAACGGAAAAATGACCGGACGAACACGATGTCGAAAGAAAACGTCATTTCCGGGAGAAAAATCGAGATATTACTGTGATTCTCGAACGATCGAGATGGTGTGGAAATAAATAGGAACTCCTCTGGAGTCAGTTCCCAATCACATGCCCGGCAGTGGTATAAATTGTGGCCGGGCCCCCCCAAAAGCCCCAAATGGAACCACCGAGCTGCATATAATCAAACTCTGTCATTGATGGTTTATCCAGCTTACCTACTCTGAATGCCCACTCCCAAACAAAAGTAATAAAAAACAATCGTAACTCAATAAACTGTGGCTGGTCACGGCCCGGTTATCAGACGCTGACGGGTCCTTGAAGACGAGAAAGTTTGGCAGCACTGCTGTCAGTTAGGGTTACCATACGTCCTCGCTTTTCATGAAATCGGAAATTTCCGCCGATTAGGCTGAAATGTCCTTTTTTTTTGGCAATTATTCCTGTATTATAGCTTTGAAAGCCCCCCGATTGCACATGCACAACCAGAAAGTGCCATAAATCTGACATGTCAAATCTCGAGCGGGTCTGTCGGAGGTCGACTTTTAACATGACTCACGTCTTTACTTTAGTCAACACAACGGTATTTCTCAAATTACCCGTTTTCTCATCCGATATTACAAATTCTATGATTTTTAAAATGTGTCCACTTTTCACTATCTCAAAATATGGTAACCCTGTGTAAGGTACCAAGGCGATGAACATGCACTGTAATACCATCCTTTCGATTGACAGGAATTCGACACACACACATACGTGTATATATATATATATATGTTTATTATATTGGCACGAATTACGTTTTTCTGGTAGGTTTGGGTGATTCCAATATATATATTTACTGTGCCGGCAGCCGTGATGGCACGTCAAGAAATAGCAACATGCAACAAGTGCATGATTAAATAAGGATCATAGTTAATTACGCACCAACATTTGCGAACGCAACACCCATCATCGCTAAATCTGATCACCTGGACTGAGAAGGATAAATTATCGTCAGTAGTATATGCAGCAACCAATATTATCGATGAAATGCATTTTTTTACAGCATTGGTAAATTCGATTTCGGTTCGATGGTAGGGTTCGTAAACGTTCTGCTGCTACAACAACAACAACTAAAAAAACTTTGACGTGCATGGTTATTTACAAGAAAACAGTGGTAGCACAGAATACCAGAAGGGCTTTCGCGATGTGAAGTCGCCTTGATGGCAATAGGTGGTTCATTACGATTTTTCAATGAAATGCGGCCGTATATGTAATATCTAGTACTCAGAAATACAACTAGAAGTTCTAGATATCCTTGATGTAATCGAAATGCGGCTGTGAATAGCAAAAAGGTTGAACCCCTGGTCTAGAGACGATGGCACTATCGATGCGCTGGTGCTTTTGGGCAACATTACAAGGAATAGATGTTTTTTGTGTAGCTTGCATGTTTTGTATATTTTACTACTTTTCTAATCCTGAAATCAAGAAGTGAAAATCCAGGGAGATCCCGATTCCGGGATTTCGAATTTGATCCCGAAGTCCCAACACTAGTCATGATATGTTAAAAATTGAACATTAAATTGAGTAAGTAACTGCACTGTATGTCGCAAATTGTAGTGTATACCGCTAAAATTTGAAGAAAATAGTAGTTTCACTGGTTCTATGGCTACAACTCAACCTGGGGGGCGCGGGAGGCTCTCAGGGGGGGGGGGGGGCGAGAAATTGACAAAGTCAGTATAAATTGTACGAGTCTGAACATGTGTTTCACATCCATTATGAGAAGACGATTAATGAAGATGAAATTTATTCCATATTCAAGAAAGCTTGCAAAATACAAACTCTAACAACCGCGCTCAACGGAGTATAGTCTGATTTCAACTTCATTTGAGCAAATTTTTGAAATTCTTTGGAGATATAGAGAGCAATTCCCACGTGTAAGTCATTCATTGCTTCATAGCTTTGACAGTAGCCTAAAGCTTGTCGCGCTGGGCAGCTCTTGTTAGTAGCTTGCGAACTACACTGCCTAAGAGAGACTTAGATGCAACAAGGTTGCCCGGTTTCGCCCTCAATTAGGCTATAAATCAACACAGTTTAATTAATTTCCAAAACTGATCAAATTTAGCCTGGCAGGACAGAACGACGCCTTGCTCTCTGTACTCACTACCAGCATCAGGATTAGTCTCAGGGTGACCTACCTTGAAATTAATTAACAGATGTCTTGTTCAATGTTTTTTTGTTATTTTCAAACAAGTTTGGAGAAATTTGTCATGTAAAAGACTCAACAACTGGAATGCAGATTCAAAATTGGCGTAAGATATACCTTATGTATACTATTAGATCAGGGGTCTGCGGCCGTAGAAGGGAATTTGAGCGGCCGTCGACGCCTAATTCAATTAGTATGTATTGGCGGCCGTAGACATGCAAATTGCAATTACGAATTCACTCCCGCATTTTCGAGAGATTTTACGGGCTGGTGTGTGCTCGCTTGAACCGAAGCGCATAGAAAGAGTATCAACAGCGCAGCGTTCCTCCATGGCGCGGTTGCACATTGCTATTGCCGCGACGTCAGCTGATCTCACTCTCGCCGCTCGGCCACATCCTTGCTCTTGAGCTACTCTCGTTTCGCCAGACAGCATTGTTGCGTCACACTGCCAATCTACTCAACAATGAATCATTTGGGGCTGATTGTGGGGGTTCCAGGACCATGAGTGGAATAAAATTTATATTTTCGCAAGCAGTACAGCGTCAGCTTTCGATTGATACTTGATTGATCAAATTTAATGCTCGGCAAGCCGGTCAAAAATCACCGTCAATTTGCCTTGGATTAAATGTGAAGTATGACGTGATACAATTTCATTTGAACCGTGAGATTTGCTTGTGTCGACACCATATAGGACACTATGATACTACTATAGATACTACTCTCCGCCCACATGACAAGAGTTAGCGGTAACATATTGTTTATCAGCCTTATGCCGGTGCGCACAACGGAGCTTTATAAACACACAACATCCTGTGGTTTCCAACCTTTTATGGTCGCGACTCCATCTCCAATTTGAAAATGTTCCGTGGTCCAGATCAAAATTTGACGAACTGATTACTGAAAGAAGTCATCACCTTCGCCCAGACTTACGGGCTATTTTGGAAGCTGATTACGTTCAACATATTCGCAAATCCCAGAATAAAGGCAAACGAACCCCCCCCCCCCCCCCCCGTTTGGAACCACTATCATTGAATAAAGCATTTAACGGCCTTAACGATCTGTAGAAACATGCGGTTCTACCGTAATTGCGATTACAATTAGGCTTATTACAGTAAATCAAGGTTGTTCTTATTTATACTTTATTGCAGTTTTTACCTGGGTGGTAGTCTCCATATTAAAATCAAGAAATGTGATAGTAAATCACGCGCGGAGCGAAGAAAAATATCATGCATCAGCATAAATATTCATCAAAAATATCGTTTTTATGCTGATTTACGAAAAAACTATGAGCCTACATCAAGCCGTCAAAATTCCGGACATTTAGCATATTTTAGAAATTCCTCCCTGACGCTACTTTGAACAGTGAAATTCCGGACGTATGGCAACCCTAAACTAGATTTCCTATAGCAGGGGTGGGCAACATACGGCCCGCATGCCGGATCCGGCCCTCGGACAGTTTTCTGTCTTACATGATAATGTGGCCCGCGGCTCTAGTATTCAGAGATTCCCCCTACTACTTGCGTAAACGTCAAATTTTAGTGACTGTATATGTTATTATACACATGTATGCGCACTGCGCAGTGAGCGAGGGTGGTGCTTACTCGTAAGTTAGTCGAAGCGAGAAGACTTGAATTATCGGCATTTACGATATACTCAACCCGAATGGTCAAAGTTTGTCAAAATTGTTTACAAAGTCAAACATTTTTTTACCTCTGCATTTCGTTTGTATCGTAGATTTTGCGCTGTCGGTGAACTTATCATTTGATATTTCACAGCTTGTAGCCTACTTTATAGGCCTACCGTTGTAAACGGACCATCGTCTGCTCATTGTGAATCATAAATGGTCAAATGAAACAAATACTGACATGGTTTTATGGTCAACGTATCGCAATATCCTAGCTGAAGCAAGACTGCTTGGACATTGCATGGTTCTTATGTCAAGAAGCGCAAGCTGAAAAATTGTGATATAGACAACATTGTCAGAATGAAGCAACACGGTTTGTCACCAGTAGTGTGCGCACAACTTGAGTGGTGTCAGCCAACAAATGCTGCTGTTGAACATTCTTTCTCCGTTCTTGGCAAGCTACGTAGTAAGGACAGACACTTTCTACCCGAGAATGTAGGAAAGGATCTTTCGTTGTACTACAACAAATTTTAATTATTTCCACCAGGATACTTAATGTAACTACTGGAATTCTTCATAGGGCCAGATTTTGTTAAAATACTAGTTTTTCATGTAAAAATCTGTCAGTTTTTGAGCCCAAAACGTTTTTTCAGGCCAATCTACTTTGTAAGGACAGATAGTTCCAACCAGAAATGAAGATACGTAGTACAATTTTAACATTATATGCGAAAACACCTGATTTGCATACGTGAGGTCAAAATTTGGTCAAATTTCAGTTTTTTAGGTCAAAAAAGATCAAAATTTAGATTTTTTAGGTCAAAATCTTCCGTTTTTAGGTCAAAATAAATTGCCCTATTTATCACCTACTAAACCAGGGTGGCCAACCTGCAGCCGTAGAAAGGAAATTTGTGCGGCCGTGGACAAGTAATTGAATTAGTAGCTTATGTGTTGGCGGCCGTCGACATGCAATTTGAATTTACAAATTGAGTCTCGATTTTTTGAGAGATCCTAATTAATCTTGAAAATTTCTTCGCGCCGCGCGCGATTCAATGTGACTTCGTTTATCGATTTTAATATAGTGGCGCCCTTTGCAATCATAGCCCCACAGTACAGACGTGAACAGCAGAAGAAAATGATGCGCCTCATATAGAAGTACCAACTCGGAGTCTTGTACTCCTCACTTTACAGAAAATCTTGATGGTAGGTCAAGAAATAACAGGATGCAACCAAGTGACTAATTATAATTGGCCCACCCGAAGATGCATCATCATTAATATCTTGTCCTAAATTTTCCAAAAATCAAATCTACAGTTGAATCTGATGACATGGGATGAGAAACAATAGGAAAAATACTATTATTCATGACGAAATACATAGGTGAATCAGAAAATATTTTCGCGCTTCGCGCGATTATGTACGGCCCATAACATGACCACATTGACCAATCACCAGTGACCACTCGCGAAGTCGGTGCGTATAGTAAGCCCATGTGATGAAATAGATAAGTCCGGAGTTCACCGGAAAAGGACATGGACACTTTAGCATGTGTATTTGGCGTCCAGATAGTTCATTACGACTATGCCTGGAATGCGGCCGTAGGCTACATGAGTTGTCGAAATGCGGCCGTGAATGGCAAAAGGTTGGCCACCCCTGTACTAAACTCCAATGAAGAGATATCTTGGTGAATTTGTGGTACCGGGCTTATCGAACGCCTTCAAATCTTAATTAGGGATTGTACCGTGTTGATCGATCAGAGAGAAGCAAACATGGTGGTGCCTGTATGACAATGCTGTTCTCAAATCCACATTGTCTTCGTCACTATTAAAATACATTCATTATATACTATTTATTCCTTGTGTATGTGGATAAATGGGCGAATAATGTTTCGAGTCAGCAATCCGGCCCGCCAAGTATTAAATTTTCCTATATCCGGCCCGCCGACTGGAGAAGTTGCCCGCCCCTGTCCTATAGCGTTGGAAAGATATATCAGATCGGGGGAAGCACCGGCCACAGCGAGCTGCGAGCTGCTGTGTGGCCGGCCACAGAATGTTATGGGGATTTCACAGCTATTCTGGAACTTGAAACAGTATTTTCCACATATTCTTGGTTCTTTGATTCCCTAATTGTTTTGTTCGGGTACTTTCATTACGGTATTTAGTAATGAAAACAAGAAAACAGGTAAAATGAGCGCATATTGACCGATCCAGTATCTCTATGGAACAGATTATGCATTCAAGGAGGTATATAGTCGAGTCTTCTTGAGCGTAAATCGAAAATCGGCAGTGAATTAAGACAAATTCCCAGTACATTATTGTATTATTCATAAATTCATCAGGGCAATTCACGAAAGATTTTAAACTGCCCCTACAAACATCCTTAAACTGCATGATCAAAAATATATTTATTACTTATTCGCATCGCAGACTCATCATAAACGATAAACATGGTTGAAAAATGAAGGACATTATCATCATCATATTGTTTAATCGTAGGTTTGCATATATTTACAAAATAAAACTAACTATACAATCGATTGCAACTGCACAAAGCACATTGTACATGCACATTGCACATCTTATGGTTGAAAATCAATATCAGAACGGGGGAAGCACCGGTCACAGCGAGCTCTGATCTGTTCTGTGGCCTGCCACATAATGTCATGTGCATCTCACAGCATTTTGGCGAAATTATAGAGATTTTCTGACAGATATCTGGTATACATTGTTTTTCTAATTCTATGCAGTTGTATACGATTAGCTGTGACGAGTGTCAGCCGAATATTTAGGTCTATTCCTATAAAAAAAAGATACAAATCAACACTTAGCAGTTACCAGTTTTGATATTGTCTTCATCGTTTCTAGCTTTCTATACCATTATTTCCTGTTTCATTTAGCGGATATCCCCCTTTTTTAATGCATTCTTTACAATATTTTTTGTGTTTATAATTGATATACAGAGACTATTCCAGATCGTTTCATCTTCTTCCTATCGTGCCATTGTATCGCTATTCTTCTGGTATTTCGGGTGAAAATGCATATAAACTGAGCTAAACTCTCGCTCTCACCTAGTTCTATTTTTACGCACATAATAAAACATGAATTTGATCACGATTGGGTCACGTACAGTACTTATCATCGATACTAACTTGATATATTGCAGCCGGCCATGAAATCTGGCTACGGCCGGCCATGAAATTAAGTCATGGCCGGCCATGAGAATGAGTTTGACATGGCCGGCCATGGAAATTTCATGGCCGGCCATGAAAATCGCCATGGCCGGCCACAGAATAGCACTTTACATTGCCGGCCACGGATCAGTGTTGGGATCAAGTCACTACCTTCGAGTCACGAGTCATTTCGAGTCATTGCACATTTTGACTCGAGTCAAGTCAAGTCAATCGATTTTCGAAGGTGACTCGAGTCAAGTCAAGTCACTCGTTTTTTGGAGGTGACTCGAGTCAAGTCGAGTCAAGTCAAGTCAAGTCACGAGTCAAGTCACAATTCAAGTCAAATTGGTTTTTCGAAGTATGAGTGATGATTCTAAGTCATTACATTTTGCTAGATTTGTGAAAGACAGATGTATTGGTCATATACCTTGCATTAATAACGAGTACAAAGTCGAATATACATGCCAAAGGGCGTTGTATCGCTCACGCAGACGTAGAGCAGTTAATAAAATACTTGAGGCAAAATAGGGGATCGAATACGAAGCGTCGAGAAGTTGACACATTATTGATATGGTATAATACACTACCCATCTACACATCCGTGAGAATATAAACGCATAAACTACATTCGTTCCATTCAATTCATACAAGGAGGTCGGATAAGGTGGGCACTGCGCGACGTAAGCCGTCTAAGAAACAGAGATACGTTTGCTATTAAATTATACTTCTGATATCACATAAACGTAAGCTGTCATCAGTTCGTTTTCGGTCAATTTATTTGTGATGTAACAAGGGGGGCCACTGAAAGGTACAATCAGTGAATGATTGGTTGCTCTCACAAGTGATACATGCGTATCGCGAATAATCCACGAACATAAAAAAGATACAGAGATTTAATCGACACCGTTTACTTGATGACTTGAAATTGACTCGTAAATTTTGCTCCGAGTCACGAGTCAATCCACATTTCTGAAGCGCCGAGTCAAGTCAAGTCAAGTCATTTTTTCAAAGTGACTCGAGTCAAGTCAAGTCATACGAAAAAGTTGACTCGAGTCTGACTCGAGTCAAGTCATGACTCGAGTCATCCCAACACTGCACGGAATATCTGTGGCCGGCCACGAAATTATCCGTGGCCATTAAGTGGCCACGAGAATGCTGAAAGTCCGTCTCATAAATCATGAATCTACGACCTGTGGTTGCTGAGTTGGTAATTTTACTCCCTCGTGCGCAGAAATTGGGGGTTGCCGGCTGGTAAATGGTTGCACCATCTAGAACAGGGGTTCTCAAAGATTGGGCCATGGCTATTTAGAAAATTTTAGATTTCATGTAAGTTTAGGTATATTTGTTACGTTAATCGCTACAAATTATTCATATTATCGAATGATACATAGGCTGCGTATAGCTTTTCATCCGACTCTGATGAGACGTAGTGGCACGTATGGAGTCTGCATGTGCAAGTCTAAAACGGGAGGGACAAACAGCGGCTTTTTCCACTGGCTATGACAATTTACTGCTAACAGCAACTAAAATAATTTCGAGTTTATAATAACTGGAATGTAATGCTGAAGTAACCAAGTAATCCGGCAGGGGCTCGGACATATATGTCGTATGCAGTGGAAAGGGGTTTGCAATAAACTCGGAATGAAGTGCACTTGATATATAGATTTACTGTAGGCTACTGAGGCAGGTCGTATTATTGTTTGATAAATTTAGCCATAATTGCAAATTTTTCGCAACTTATGGTGGAGGTAGCCTATACCGCACCACCGCAACGAATCGTAATGAATTGAGGATTTAGCGAGGCTCATTAATATTTGGAGTCGGTTTAAAATGCCGCCCTGATATCATTGTACATAATGTGAGAGTCACATGAATTGATTGCATCATTGGATTGAATATTTTGACATCGCAACTTCAGTTGGTTTGGTACAAGATGTGTTACAGCATGCCTATTTAAAAAAATCTTTCTCCACTTCTCTGTAGTACCCCGTTCACCAATGAATGGTTGGAAGCTCACCCAGAATGATTTTACTATTCCCCATTATAGTGGAGCTAAAATCCCAATCACACAATGGATGCGTGGATTTTATCATTGTGTTTCGCGATGCGAATGGAGCAGCGGTCGATCATAATATACGCAGGAGTTTCAGCCTATGATCTCCCAAGGCCGTAACTGCTGCACCCATACCCCCGACTGCGGGACCTTGAAGTGTCCAAGATTATTTCGTTGGTCGTTTATTGGAGGATATTTATTCGACTTGAAAATTTTCGTCGCGGTTGGCGCGATTGAATTGGCCGAAAGGTCTACATTTAAATCAGCAGTAAATTAAGAGAAAAATGCGCATACTTTGGAGAAATAGACATTTCGGCGCAGTCGATTACCACGACTTGAACAGGATTCTGACTCCAAGATAAGAGGTGGGCCACAGGGCATTTTCAAACCGGAAAATGGGCCAGGGCCAAGCAAGGGCTGAGAACCCCTGCTCTAGAGTCAATTTCTATTGAAGTTTTAGGTCATCTTTCGGGATTTAAGATCCCCCCTTTTCGATTTAAACAAATAAGCTTTTGTCACTCAACCCTAATAATTATGCCCTATGCTGAATGCGCTAGTTTGAATATCGCCAGACTAAGATCGTAAAGAATGGCCCATATGTGATTTGGAGTCGGTTCTTGCCTATACGTGACTCGAGTCCAAATTTGAAATCAGGGAATGAACCACGTGAATTAGTTGATACCGAGTAGAGAGCTAGTTCTATTGTAAACGAAAATATGAATGGCTTTGAAGATAACCCCTGTTGCCAGGTCGTGTTTAATTTAATACTACGCGAAACTATGATCCCGATGGATGAATTATCTCATTTCCTAATCTGCCATTCTACATACAGGACTCTAAAAGGAAGAGTTTGCTACAAAAGCAAATGGAGCTGGTTTCAGATTTCCATAAGAAAATATCACAAGTGCGTATTCACTATAAATTACTCGAATAGTAAAATTAGAACTTAGTTGGAGTAAAGCAGTAACGAATGAGATTCCCATTTTAGATGGCGCCGGAGTATACTGAAGCGCATAAACTCGAAGAATTGTTTGACAACGAAGAAAGACATGCCCTGGACATGTATGATTTGGCACTCTCGCAACACGACGTCACTCGCGATGACCCTGCACTGAAGTGCGAACGGTTAGCTTGGCGAATACAGCGTGAAAGAAAATGGTTCACCCGAAAGAATGAAGAGAAGAAGGTGCCCAAGTGTCCAGCGTCATGAGTATACACTATACATTCAAGTGATTCTATGCAACGCATTCACATTACATTAGAAATGAAGACAAAACAGGCAAATATATATATGATCAGGTTTTTATTTGACATGCCAAGGATTCCAGAAAAACTAGACATAACAAATTGTCAATTCAGACCACTAAGAGATTATCAGTATACGACATCATGCCTAAAACTTGATATGTCTTCGTGCGTCGTGGCGCGGTTATTGGCGACGCGGAAATGCATTTTTCTCTAAATCGTGTGAACTTTTTCTTGGGGAAGGGTATACCCAATAGTCAATATATTTGACACCGCTAAATCGCGCGTAGCGCGAAAATTATTTTAAAAAGTTGCATACTTAAAACAAAAACGCTATCACTAATGTCAATTCACTAAATAATTTAGGGCCCGCTTACTTACGGTCCCCACCTTTGATTTTGTGGGGAATTCATGCATATGATAAATACTCAGCCACGAAGAATGATGGAACGACGGTAGTGCCGGATGAACTTTATTATTCGTAGTGTAAAATAAGAACAATATTGGATATTCATTGCTTACAGCGCGGTACTAAGACCTTATACATTGGTCAATATTGTGTTCGGGGCTGTGGTCGAGTCGCTGTAGGGGCCTTATTTGTAATACCGTAAAGCACCTCCTTATGAAACCGATGATCCACAATACAGCAACTGCTGCAGAGATTTTAGGCGGATAGATACCCAAAGAGTAAGTGAAATCACACGAAATCTCTATCATAACTGCCAGGGACAATACCGAGCTCGACTACTGCAATAAAGTGGTTTTCGAACTGATTCCGATTGCGTACCACTAATATGTTCTCAGTACATTGTGAATCACTTAGTTATTTAACTCAAATTCACCAGTATCAATTTGTTATTGGCTTAGTTCCGTGCGGTAACACTAATGCATAGAAAGAAAACGCATGTAATCATTTTATTATGACAGAGAGGTAACGGTGTCTTGTCTATCCGAGGTGCAACACATCACATCATAACACATCAGTGATCTTGTCCAGGCTCAATTAGACGACTCCGGCTCTTGCACATGAACGACATCAAGGCCGTGATCTCTTACTGTCACATCCATATCGAATCAGGACTCCCGTGTATTTTTTGCATGGTTCAAATCAAGGTACTTTAAAAGAAATTAAAAGACATGAGTTTTCATAGAAACTAGACACTGCGGCAAACAATCGCACCCGACCATCTGTCTTCGATTGTGATCGTACATGGGCCTGCGTTATAACGAGACGAATCTTTCATGGTGGCGTAAGAGTTAGTTGACACCGTTGTATTGCTTTTTATGAATTACAAGTTAATAGAGCCAATATATACTACCGGAAAATGTTCCCGATCCATGGAACATAGCGTATATCCGTTCGTCATAACACGCCTTCTTTATCACTTACCTCAAGCATGAAGCAGACGCCTTAAACCTAATCCTATTGCACCAATGTCCGAGCTGATTGCGCCGAGCAATCCTTGATTTCGTCATTGTTTTATATACCAAGTTTGTCAGAAAATGCGGCCTGTAATAAGTAATACACACACTCATCCGATACTTTTTATTTTTAAATAGTCAAATTAGAATACAGCTAAATTACAATACGGCTGTAGGCTTACAACGAAATCGGATCAACAGTTTAAATCAGTGTTTCCCAAACTCTTTTGATCTACCCCCGCCCTGGATAAAGAATAAAATACCACCGCCCCCGACAGCTCCTCATCACGCCTTATAAAACGAATGTTGTTACGTATTTAACACAGCTATTAATAAGATGGATGAAGATGCATACTGTATAATTATTATATTCTTTATTCACAGTAAAACTGGTAGATACACACATAATCCGGGGAGCAACCTGCCCCAAAGGAAAATGGCGAGATTGGAGTAAATTTTTAAAATTTCAGTAATACATTCAAATTGTTATTCCTATGCAATACACGGAGAAGTCAGATTACAGAATTGCAGCAGATGAAGAATTGGCAAGGGTTACAGAGCAGAGGTAGAGATGATTGAAGATGAAGAATCGAAATAACAGAAATTATGCTGTGATTCACAAGTGTAATTTTAGTACAGTGGTGCATTCAAGGCCTTCCGAAGAATGTGCACAGTGCCCAATAATGTGATCTTCTGGATCATGTCGAATCGAACGTTACCCGGAATTTGTTAGATATGTCTCATGAGTTTTTTGCTCACGACCCCTGTAGCACCAATGACTATCGGTACAATGTTTATTTTGCATCGCCACATTTTCTCACATTTCATTTTAAGGTCTGCGTATTTGGAGTGTTTTTCTGATTCTTTTTGCAGTAGGTGGTGATCAGCTGGGACAGTCAGTTCAATGAATAAGCATTCTCTTTTCTTTTTTAGTTTGACGATTATATCCGGGCGGTTGCTCCTGATTTCGCGGTCAGTTATAACTGGTACATCCCACATAATTTTAACTTGTTCGTTTTCTGTCACTGGTGCTGGGCTGTAATCTTAACAATTTTTTTTGTCGAAGTGGTAATCTTAAAATGTTTGCATAATTCAAGATGAATGTAGTGACCAATCCTATTGTGTCTCCATGTGTATTCGGTAGCTGCAAGTGCACCACAGCCGGACATGAGATGTGCTACAGTTTCATTTTGGTTGTGGCACATTCTGCATTTGCCGTTCGTGTTTTGCTTCAGAATTCTTTTGCGATAGTATTTTGTAGGAAGCGATTGGTCTTGTGCTGCGAAAATGAATCCTTCGCTTGCCGGTTTCAGGCCAGAGCTGGATAGCCAGGTCCATGAAAGCTCGTCCACATGGGGCTGTGAAGTTAACTTCTTGTGCTGTCCAGGAAGAGGCATCGACTCCCATATCGTTCCTCTCATTTTTGTATTGGACTCGTGCTGCTTTTGCTATTGTTGTGGGTTTAGCTAGGCTTACCATACGTCCTCTTTTAAGAGGATTTGTCCTCTTTTTTGACTTTTTTGAAAGTGTCCTCGGAGGACGCCCTTTTGTCCTCTTTTTTGAAAATTTAGGCAGATTTAGAGCAAATTGCGAGTGATATGCCGTATATTAGCACATAAGTGAAGCTCCGGCGGATATTTCGGAGTGAAAAACGGTGATTTTAGGTCTGAGCGAAAATATAACCTTAATTTTTTTTTTTTAGTCATCCACCTGGCAATGTGGAGAAAAAAAACCGTATTTTGAGCTCTGAGCAGAAGTGATGACCCTTTTTTTTTCTTTCAGTCAACCGATCACAAAGTGGGAAAAATTAACCGGTATTTGAGAATTTTACACCGTTGCAAATTTCTGAAAAAGTGTCCTCTTTTTTGATTTCCAAAATATGGTAAGCCTAGTTTAGCAACAGTGTTTTCTGCAGTGTACAGGTTGGCTGTTTCTATGTTGACTTCTCTGACGTAGGCTACTTGTCGTGACGATAGCTCCGAGATTTTTTTTGCGCTGTTTGTCTTCCTGTGCAATGAGTTTGCAGTAAATGTTATCGCTGTTGTTGATGTACTGTGACAAGCCGATGATTTCTGTTTTGAAAGTTTGTTCAATTTCTTGTAGTCCTCGACCACTTTTTTTCTGGGGATGTACAGTCTTTGTGTATCAGATTTTGGGTGATGCATGTGGTGCATTGTCATCAGTTTTCTCGTCTTCGTGTCCAATTTTTTAATTTCATCTTTGCGCCAGTTCACCACACCAAAGCTATATCTCAAGACAGGCACTGCAAGACTGTTTATGGCATTGATTTTGTTTTTAGAATTGAGTTCAGTTTTGAGAATTGACTTGAGACTTTTGATGTATTCTTTTTTTAGACTATTATTATTATCATTATCATCATCCTCGTCATAATGGGTTTGAGTTTTTATAGGAACAATACCAATCTAAAATCTCCAAGTGTCCACTTCATGTATGCCCACTAGCAAGTCGGTTTCTGCTGTGAGTCAGAAACTTCAGTCACGGCACCGAAAACACGTTCTATCAAATATGAGCAGGGAAGAGCAACGGCAAAAAAGCCAACCCGACTGCAGTTAGAGTGATTCTTTTTTATTCAATGGTGTATCCAGAACGAATGATTGTAGATGCTGAACTGTTGGTTGAACTCAAAATTGATTTACAATACAATGTAATCAGCTCCTCAGGCATTTGATCCCGGAAACTTCACAGAATGCATTCCGGTGAGGAATTTCTAATTTGAATATATTCTCGAACCAAATCACTATCCTCGCAAAACTTTGTGGGATGGTTAATTTATGTTTCTCAATCACAATTGAGTATCCCAGTATCCGAGCTGGAACGGTGGTTCATACAAGCTTGAGAATTGAAACAATTGACATGACGCCAAGTTTCGGTGAAATATCACGGAATTATGACTGAATCTGGACCGTTCCATTTTCACCTTTATCAGTTTTCATCATTACTAAGAACGAATATATTCTACTCGTAACTTTTGAAAAATACGTCCGTCAAGTAGGAGCGATGTCATTTCTCGCAACTAGAACGCCGTGTCGAAGGCCACGGTCTGTCGCAGCACCGTGTAAAATCCACGATCGTTTGAAACAGAATAAAATCACGCAAGACTGGGGTTACCATACGCGGAGGATTTTTCCTCATGTTTCGGATTTTTGAAAATGTCCTCCGACGACGCCTAAATGTCCTTCTTTTTGAGATTTTGTCGTCTTTTTGGAGAATTTTGGTTAAACATAGGGCAAAACTCGACTAAGACACCATAAAATAGCACTGAACTAACGCTCAGTCGGAATTTTCGGGAGCTGGGTGAAAGTTGACCTTTTATTTCTTATTTTTCAGTCTGATAAAGTAAAGGAAAAAACAGTATTATGGGCGCTGAGTGAGAAAGTTGACCTTTTTTTAGTCAACCGACCACGAAGTGAATTTTTTTCCAATTTTCAGGATTTTCCAACGGTATTCTAAGTTGGAAAATTTTGAAATAGTGCCCTTTCATCCTACGCAAGACAGCTTCTTTTAAAAGCCATCAGACCTTGTAGTGAGCAATAACTGCTCAAATATACTTCGTAGTTCTCACAGCACACAATGAACCACGCTGTTCAGGGATGCTGCCGACTGCTAAATTAGTCCATTGATGAGCAGGAACAACATTGTCGAGTAACAATGGACTTTTCAGGCAGGCCTACAGCTAAATAAATAGACGGGCGACACTAAATTGACCTCGCTGAATCTATTACGCATTTTTACTGCGAATCTAGCTGCTTTACCAATCAATCATATCAACACTATACGCAGCATATACATCCTAAACTTTCACCGGCCCCATTAGCTCTCAGTGCCTCCCTACCGCCCAATTTTGTAGCCAGCGCCCCCCCGTTCGCCCATTTCATGGTCAGCGCCCCCTTTACTCTTGCAAAAGCCCCCAGGGGGGCGCTGGCACCCATTTTCGAAACCACTGCTTTGAATCATCCTGTTTTATGTTTATAGAAGCTACTGCTGACATTCCTCGAGTCACAATACAAGAATATACAAAAGCAATACGATCAATCTATAAACAGTGTGAGTTAAAAATACCCTATTTATTCATCTACGAAATTATTTTCGAACTGCATATGAATTATTGATTCAGATTCTTGAAGATGGTTGGATGGATGAAAAGGATCTTCGAGATTCACATAAGGATGTTGCAGCAGAGTTGATAAGACATCACGAAAAAGAGTTGAATCTACATCAGCTCTCTCCAGAGATGTTACGCGAGCATCGTGAGAACCTTATAGCAATTCTCAAGAGCAAGTATGCCGAAACAAAGAAACGGAATCTGGAAAATTACTCGTACTTCGGTCACTTGTTCAAGATCCTGAGATCAGATATCATCGGCATAGTTAAAACAGTGGTCAGCGTCGCATTAAGTTTATGGAAATTACACATTTAATTTGAAAAAAATCAATGTTTTGTGTTTACTGTAGTCACAAATGATGAACGTTTGTGTTCTGATTTGAAAATTCGCAAAAGGTAAAACTGTTTACACAAAAACCTCCCGCATAAAAATTTTCCAGTTTTCACTGTATGAAGGATAGTCTTTCTTTTGTAGATACCGACTATATAATATATACATATCGATTGATTTGAATTTAACTGACCCAATTCCAATTGCGAAGAATTAAAATAGTATTTCGGTAAATTGTGATTGCCCACACTGAAATAATCCTCTGGTGTTTGTATGTATGTATGCATAATTGGAAATAGTTTTTTGCACGATGCCATTTAAAAATCGAAAGTTCTATACTATAGTATATCTAGTGTCATATATTTCTCTACCAGATAACATGACAAATTCAATTACTGGTGTACTGGTATAAGGGCTAGAGAGCAACAGTTCAATTTCCATTGGAATGTCATGATAACGCAAATTGCCCTGCAAATGTTGTCTACTTTCTACCTTCAATTCTATTCTATGGTGTTCTTGTTCACAGTCAAAAATAATTAATTAATACATATTGATTATTAATTTCGATTTTAGATGTAGACTGTATATATAATTTCAAATTGCATGACAAACATTAAACTGGGTGTTCGAAAATGCGCATAAAACTCAAGATATGTACAGCGATCTAGAAAAGCGATTAGAGGAATATGATGCTTAGGAAAATATGAAAACGTTTCAGCATCTGTTGAATATTATGAAAGTGCAAAATGCAATGATTAGCAAGGGTTTTGATAAACCACAATATATTGGTTGCCAACATCATATTATCGAGTCTTGAAACATATTACAGAGTTCTTCAACCCAACGTCTTCAACAAATCCAACTCTCAGCTACAAATTTGGAGATGATTTGGTAAACCACTACGAAAACTTGGTAAAATACACTAAGCCAAAAATTCTGATGAAAATATTTCTTGTTTATTTCATGTTAAAGTATGACAATGGCTGTAAAGCTGTTCAAATAAATGCACCGTAGCTTTAATAATGTGCTTATTGAGGTACATTCCACTTCTTTTTAATATCAGCTGATTGTATTGGGATTATCCGTCTAGGTGTGAGATATCGGTATCGACCCAAAAATCAAATACCGGTCGAGCTCTAGAACAGGGGTGGGCAAACTACGGCCCGTCATCATAAGGGAGGGGCGTGTCTTAAAAAGTTTTGAGAAGCACTGTGCTAAGGTAAATACTACCTATATTATTTTTAAAGTTTTATTTCTGAAGCGACAGCCCGATCTCAAGTCTCACGCAGTTTGAAAGGTTTCAACTGCTGAACATCACAGAAATCCTAAACAAGATTGACATAATTCGGATCACGAGTCTGCTTTCAGATTGGACAATCCAGTTTTAAATATCTAGGTGATGTGATTTAAAAAAAAACAACGATTCGCGCGTCTTAGGTATATTCGTTCTCTGTATGCGTAGAATTAAAGTCTTTATATTTTATCTACACTTCGTATAGGCGTGTTTGCAGCTAACATGGTTAATGATGCTGTCAGCATTGTGTGTCCGAGAACTGAACCAAAAGTGGATTTAGTAAATCTAAGAGCAGATCACTGCTCACAGATTTAAATTTCAATCCTGTTCTAAGATAACTAACATAATTACAGAAATGGAAGTGATATTGCTAGAACTTCACCAGAAGCGTGCAAGGACAGATATTTGAAGATTAAATTGTAGCAAAGAATAACCTTTGAATTCTAAATTTTTTCTATATTTGGACCGATGTCGAAAATTGAAGTTAGTTTGTGGGAACATTTTTTACGATTTGAACAAAATAATTATAATTTTACTAATCTATATCGAAAGCTACAGGTGAATTTTTTTTCATGTCATAACCCTAATGAGTATACGTTGATTTCGTAGCATTGGAAACAAACTTGCTCCTGGGAGATAAATCACAATCTTCCAACTCAAAAGGGAGCTTTCAAGCAGAATGACATTAAATGCTGCGGTTCAAATTTCCTCAACGAAGTATCGACCAGTGTTGCCACTCTAGGTTCCCGAAAAAACACAAGATTATGTCGTGAAAAAATACTAGATTGGCGAAAAAAACACTAGATTAGTAAATTGCAGGAAAAAATTTGCCTTTGTCAAGTAATCAGGATGACCAAGGTACAAATCCATAGATAAGAAGTGTTCCACACATGAATTCGATACATATACTGCATGATTATTCAACGAAAATTAACGAAACTAATTCAATAGCGCAAAAAAGTCAAATATTGTCGCTTTCGAATTGTACGGCATCATATAAATTAACTTTCGATTGTACACCATCCATCAAACATCTTGGCATCTTGGCATCTTGTTCACTACCGTACATCTACAACCAAACAATAGGAAGGTTTCCATGTGCAGCATACTTCGATTCCATGAATGCAGTGGAATGTGGCAATGCCAAAGAGATTCGTCATTAGCTTCCCAAGTAAAGGGAATTTTGATTCACCGAATCCACATGCACAGAATTCAATTTTTGCAAAAATTATGTTGGCGAGCATTGACTGATAACGTGCAGCTCATTTTGCGATGTTGGCAAAGCAGCCCATTCTTCTGAAAAATCATAAAGTTCATCAAAAAAATATCACAGAGGGAAATTGCACAGCTATAGAGGAATGATTGATTTTACTATTTTTCTTCTTACTATTCTTCGGCCTGCTTACATTTTTTTATATGTATTTATGACGCGAGACTCGATTTGAACGATGCTTAATTAGTACTCCATCAATGCAGCTGACTGAATGATCCGCGGGAATCCCGAAGGATCGCATCGCTGCAGCATGTATTATATTTTCATTGAAATTTTGTTCAATAAAACTGTCGTCTGTCTGTCTGGGCATATGAAAATCTTGCCTGAATCTGCATGCAGACTGAGTTCAACAAGATACGACAGAACATCAGAGCGAAATCGCTCTTCATTTTGTCAGAGACTTTCGCTCATAAGTAGGCCAACGGATTCACAGCGCCCCCTGTTACGTAATAATTGCTCGTTATACTGCACCACCACACAGAATTGTTGAAAACAAACACAGCCAGAGACACCAAATCGCCTTATTAGCGATAAAATTAGCGTAAAATTTAGTAGTCCAACGTTAGAATATTCATTGTTCGCATATTTGCTGAAAAACACTAGATTAGCGAACTTCTGCGAAAAAAAAACACTAGAACACTAGGACGACCGAAAAAACACTAGATCTAGTGTTAAGACACTAGGAGTGGCACCACTGGTATCGACCAATACTCAGCGTTGTGTGCGCGCCGATCTCGTTGCTCAGATGAGTATCGATCTCCAGGCGCCATTTGTCGAAGTTGCGTTGCCAGATTTTTTAGCCTTGAACCAAACACGCGTGGGCGATTTTTCATGACAACGAAACGAGACGCTTTCCTCGTTATTTCGTCACAATTAATACTACGAGAACGTCGCTCTCACTTATTTACCTCATCCAGTCCAGACCCGTGGAAGATGACCCAATAGAAATATCAGTAATCCTTGAGGATACCCGGAACGTTCTTTATCCCCACAGAAGTATATTCGCAAGACGCTACGAACCCATTCGAAATTTATAAAGATAAGTTTTACAGCAGGCGACAACGTAAGTGCAGGGCTGCAGGCCTCAAAGAAAAAATAATGCATCGATATCGTGTAAATGAATTGAAAATTGACATTTCTTGATTCCAAATGCTTATTGCTGCTCTGTTGACGAGAGTCTCGTCTGAATATTGGAAGACCTGAAGGTACAGTGACTCCATCGCAACACTGATATCACTAAGAACTCCCTCGGCTCAAGTTCAATATGCTGCATCAACTTAATCTTGAGAGGGGCATGCGCAAAGTACCGGCATCGTTAAATTCAATTGCTAGCAGTGGCATAAAACTTGTCGGTTTTGCTTGACGATCGCACTTTCTCGCCATTTCCGTATCTATTAAGTTCAAAATGCAGTTGACATCACTTTTGTATAATGAAATTATATGGAACAAACTCCACCCAAGCGCCATCTCACGCATTCACTCAACGGAACTGGACGGTAAGGCATTCACACAGCAGTTATTATTCCGGTAAATCGAGATACCTTGCAGGAAGTCGAATTGGTACAGGCGCCATTGATTTCATTTGCTCAGCAGAAAGTAATAAGAGTATTTCAAAATCGAATACTACCGTACCGGTACTCCGATATTGGGCCAACCCCGCAGCGAGTGTTGCCTCTAAAATGCCTACAGTTGGCTACTCGACCGTAAAAATTGACACTTGGGTCTGGTGGAGCGCTGACCTAAATTTGAGTGTCGCTTCCCGGGGTTGGCAACATACGGCCCGCGGGCCGGATCCGGCCCATGACGGGAATGTGAGCGTGAGATTCTAATCTGAAAGTATTGCCAGAATGAATCCAAGTTTGCCAACCTGAGAAAGATGGTCATGGAAATACGTTCGAGTCTACATGTAATTACAAGCCCGTAATTCGAGGCATTGTTAAAATTGCCGAAAACGTTACAGGGGCATAGTTCAAGATCGATTGGAATCAATGTGCGAACCTTTGTAGGCTACTACTTGTTCTGTATGCTGTGATACGATCAGTCGAGGGTTGTTGACTTCCGCAATATGGAATATCAATAAAGTTATAATTCTCATCCCTAAATTAACTGTTAGTGGCGCTAGTCGACTCCAATCATTATATCATTATATTTCGGGCTAGGCGCGATTCAGTGTCGCTAAGTATTCTGTTTATAGGGTACCCTCCCCCCGAAGAAAAATACGCTTGATTTATAGAAATGGGCATTTCGACGTCAGTCATTACATGGCAACGACGCACCAACACATACGAAGTTCTAGGCCATGAAACATGCGACTCCGAGCGGTGTGCTAGCTAGACGATCGGCAGCGAGAAAAGCGTGGCCGAAAAGGACTGCCATTATGCTGACCGACAACTTCGATATATATAGGCTACAATATACTATATGTTTAATAGTCCATAGGTGCCTAAATGGCATGGCGCCGAATGTTCGTGTTCGGGCAATCGGAACCCCACAAGACAAATGCCATCCCGTAGAGAAATTGAGAAACCCCACTGTTGGTATTTCACCCAGTGGTACCAGTACTTGACAGTTAGACCAGAAACTGTTAAAAGTGAGGAAGATTATTATATTTTAAATGCGAAACATTCGATATCACCAAAGAGTTGTAAAAAGTGGTTTTACCGATACTTTGACTTGATACTGAGCAGTAAACGCAATGACTTGAACTCTGACTCGAGTCCTAATACCTTGACTCAAAATCGATCCTCTACTCGCTGATTTGGACTCGGACTTGACTCGGTGGTGAATTGATAATGTCTCGACTCGACTTGACAAAACTATGAAAGTGAGATTGACTTGTGACTCGGAGCCTTGTGACTTGGTTACAACCCTGCATTGTACATAATTGCAGGTGCGTAGCCAGAGTCTCTTGGGGGTCGTGTTTGAGAACCACTGTTCAAATGGTTGGTCCGGTAACATCGAGTCCCGATTAATATCTAGCACAGTGGTTCTTAACCTTGCCTCCAGCGCCCCTCAAGGGGCGCTGGCGATTTTGAAGGGGGCGGAGACGATCGGGGGGCGTTGAGCTCAGGGGGCAATATGGGGGCCGCTGAAGAAAAATGGCTTCGCAGATAGGTGATTTAGTAGTGGGACATATCCTTAATGAGTATTCAGAGCAAATTAACATTCACAAAACATGTCAAATCCCGAAATTTTTGGTCGCGCTGCGCGACGATGTTTGCTATATATGTTTCCCCAAATGTAGCGGGTTATTATGATTCATGTGAAATGAGTTGCGCATATTTTTAGATCGCCAATTTCGCGGTAAAACACTGCCGTCACGCTTGCTACAGTTATTTACAACAAAATGTTTCGAACTAGGTATTATATCCTGCAGCGCACAGCGTGTGGAAATCGAAGAAGGAGGCACTGTATATCACTTTTGTGAGTGAACTAAATATACTTGTATTTGAAAGCTACAAAATTAAATCGTCAGAATATATCTTCATCGTATCATAAAGGATTCTAGTGTTGTGGTCCACAACCTCACGTTAAATAATATGAGTTGCTTTGTTTGGCAAACATTCATGTTAAAATTAATAACTAGGTACATAACTAAATTCAATGTGAGCAGATATATTCATCCCATTCTTAGTTGACTTACTTAGTCACACAAAACACTAAAACAATATTCAATACCATTAATTTTCGCGTATTGCCAAACGCAGATGTGAATTCGGGATGGTTCGAACCACAGGATGTGATACCGTACCCGGGTATTATTATTTCGGTGATTTATTACAGTCCTTACCATATGGGGTGGGGGGGGGGTGGGGCTAGAGCACGGCAATTTTTGAAAGGGGGCGCTAGAAGATAACAGGTTAAGAACCACTGATCTAGCATTGATAATACGTAGTAGCCTTGTTCATCTTTATTTAAACCGGCCAGAGGTGGCTAACCTGTAGACGTACGGTTGAATGCAGCCGTCAAACAATAATTATGCGGTCCTAATACACACAATCAAATTAGCGTGTGTTGGCGACAGTCAATGTGCAATTTGAATTAGCAAATTGGTTCTTCCATCGTTGGGAGATTAAAATTAAAATTGAACATTTTATTCACGCTAGCGCGATTCAGGGTGATTTCGGTTTCTCGTTTTCATTATGAGTGTAGACCAGTGCTCTTCAACCTTTTTCGGAGTGGTACACCCTTTTAACGTTTGCTCAAAACTCGTACACCCCTGTTCATTAGGGGTCTTCAAAAATGAATTTTTTTCTCAAATCGTACTGGCTACTTGATAAAATTGTTAGGTTACCTAATTTAAGCCTACACACCAAATTTGGTTCGATTCCAACCAGTAGCCGCATTGCTACGGGAAAGATAAATAACGAAAAATTTGAAATTTTTCTGTTCACCCGATGAAAGTATTAGGTTGTCTATAAAAACGATGTTCTTCAAATTTGGTTCAATTCCAACTAGTAGAAGCGGAGTTATTACCGTCAAAAATTTGGATTTGAATAAAATAGTATTTGGTCACAGAGTCTATTCGTCGCCAGTTAGGCCGCCTGTCACTCAAATTGGAATTTATTTCGTGTCAGCCCCAAAACAGCATGACATTAGGAACGATAATCAACCTAAATGTAACAGTATTGGGGAGAGAATAGGTAAAGCTACTGCTGCAGAAGCGGTAATTCAGATCAGCGATGATAGCAGGCGCACCAGCCTACTGCGTATCAGGCCTGCCCCACACCACACACAGTCGACAGAAGCACATGGGGTGCATGAGATATCAGTAACCTCCGATCCTATGTCGCTAATTTGCATCACTAGTAACAAAATATTAAATTACAAATGTATGGCGAAATATTGGACATAACATCGGCATTTTAAAACAAAAGGGTTTCGATTTCATCATGAATGCTGTTTCGACCCTGGCTGGCTACGTCACTTTTTTATTTTCATTGCGGTATTTATTAACGTCGGGTATGAAGTACCGATTCGAGAAGTCTGAGCTATCGCGGCGGTTTCCTCAAAAATCACTAAAAGACAAATGACTAGCTTAACACATGTTTGTTAACTGCATACTTTCCAACACCAAACGGAGCCATTGGTCTATTGCCGACGGCTAAATGATTACGGGAGATTTGTGCTTATGACATCACAATCAAACGGTGTACAGTATTACACTTGAGATAACATCGTACCATGCTCACAGGGCCGTAACAGCACTTCGTCAGCCCCCCCAAATCGTTGGCCTAGGGCCCCAATGGGGGGATAAACCTAACTTATGGGGGGCTTCGCCCCCCAGAACCCCCCCTTGGCTATCCGCTTTTTGACGCTATTTCACATCTCCACTGGGTGTACGTTATGTGAGACCGCTTTTCCCGCCTAGACGCGCGAAGCGCGAATAATTTCAGTAATTCAAGAATGTAATCGGGCAATATGATCGGGAATTACATATATATTGCTATCAATTTTGATCCTCTCTCTGCTCACGTAATCAGATTCACCGGTAGAGCTGAGCGAAGTCTGTTTTAAAATTGTAGGACATCCCAATAATAATTAGACATCTTCGGGCGTATACCCGTTGGCAGGAACGAAACAGCACTTCGTCAGCCCCGCCCCCCACAAAAACTTGGGTTTTGGGTTCTCATAGGGTGATAAACCGACCCCTCATCACAGTGTTCGCTTTTGCCGAGAAATTTGCTGCACTGTTTAGTGTGCCAGCTCGAAGCGCGAAAATTTTCGAAAATTTATGATACAATCGGCCAATAAGATTGCATTGCATATATATTGCTATCAATATCTTGTCCTCTCTGCTCATGTTATCAGATTTACCGGAAACTGTAGGGCCCATAAATAATAATTAAACATTTTCGGGTGGGCGGACCCGTACGTTGGTATGACTTCGTTACATGATTTTATTTCGTGACCTCCTGTCTGCTATATCAAAAATATAGAATTGCTCTAACGTACTAAACTAAAAGACGCACACGATTTCAAATTGGTATTTCTTCACTGGCATATATTTTTTTCTTGCTGGATGGTATTTGTCTTCTGAGGTTCAAATTGCCAAGACAGGAACATATGGCGCCAGTCGTTTAGGCGCATATGGACAATTTAACCTATTATTTGCTATATATAACGAAGTTTTCGGTCTGCGTAAGGGCAGTTCGTTTCGGCCAAGCTTTTCGCGCTGCCGATCGTTCTGGCACACTTCTTGGAGTCGCATGTAATAAGTACTAAATCATTATATATCTTGGTGCGTGGTGGCGTGTTAATGGCCAACGCCGATATGTCCATTTCTATGAATGTTGCGTGTTTTTTCTTGGGGGAAGAGTACCAAATAATGAACATAATTGGCAACTTTAAATCGCGCGCAGCGCGAAAAATTTAGGAAAAAATTGCATAAATTTTAAAAAACTACGCTATAATTTATGTTAATTCACGAAATAATTTGGGGCCCCCTTCGAGCTCCCCCCCCAATTGGGGGGTTTGGGGTGTGGCAGTTACGGTGCTGCATGCTCATTAACCTGTGCGTCAACCTGTCCTGACCCATAAACCTGCCTTTGTGATAGCTAGCCATCGGCTCAATGTAATTCGGATCTGGTACACCCCTGTACACCCCATCCGAGTGGTACACCCTTTGCAAATTCTGGTACACCCTAGGGTGTACGACCACCCCGGTTGAAGAGCACTGGTGTAGACTGTAGCTCACTGCGCATATATGTGTATAATAATATACAGTCACTAAAATTTTACGTTTACACAAGTAGTGGGGAATCTCTGTATACTGGGGCCGCGGGCCACATTATCATGTAAGACGGAAAACTGTCCTCGGGCCGGACAAAATCCCTTCGCGGGCCGTATGTTGCCCGCCCCTGGCATAGATCCACTTACAAATGTTAGGCTACACACAGTTAGGAAGTTGTGCGAAGGGATTGTCTTCCAATTTTATTAACGGAAGAAATTGATTATGACATTCAAATATGTAGGTGTAGGGCCCACGGGTGAGTCCGGCCGCCTCCAAGAATCTAGTCTAGTCATATCTGGTCTCCCAGCTGATACCATCTACTTTCAGTTTGGTAATTGAAAGATCATTCCATTTCATGACGTGTAGTGCCTTCTGTATTCCATGATTGGCGAAATAATAAATTCTTTCTCCTTCATTCCGTGGCGTGTGGAGACGTTCGTGTTCTGTGAGTCTCTGACCGTTTTAGAGTTAGATTAAAAATATAGAAGCTCAAAAGGGTGGCTTATACTATCGGATACTGGTATCTCACCAGCATCATCCGCACGCAGGCTTCGTAAGAATATATTGCATATTCACACTTGATGCCAGGTATAGAAAATAAACGTATCCATTGTTGATTGCGGTTAGTAATATACAGAGGTGGTCAGTAACGAAGTACTTCTACTTTTTCGAAGTACTCAAGTAGTTTTCCACTACTTCTGGTACTTACTCAAGTAGATATAATCTTCGCTACTTCTACTTCTACTTCATAATATTTAGTGATCTACTTACTTACTTTTCGCTATTTTCAGTTTGTCAAGTAGAAGTAGTGTAACCATCCAATTAGAAAGAGAAACTGGGGAATTCTAGGACTGTTTTCACGGAGTTTTACCTTTCAATTTTAAGAAAATTTAAGTCACACCGAGAATTTCCGTCGCGCTTCACATCTAGTAGATATTGAGTTACAAATATGTTTTCACGAAAGTGAATCTTATTTAGGTTGCAGGTTGCATTGCACCACATTGTCGCCCATATGACATCTTTCGTCACAGTAAATATGGCCCATCACAACGTTTCAAACTACCGTTTCGCAATCTAGCATTTACCCATCATATCGTAATCTAGCAGCCCATAGCGTGTCCCAGTCTGGAAAAGTGGGCTCTGACTTTTTGAACGTTAGACCACCGTTAAAACTGTCACGACAAAAGGCATAAAATACATTTTCCGCTTTTCTGATGTAGTATTGGAAGTTGTCGTACGCAATTCGCAGTATCATTACTTTGAGTTCTAACTAGTTTCAGTTCTTTTGTCTGGAGAACATATATGTTTACGTTTAAAAGCAAGTGTCGCATCGCCGTCATTTTCCTACGTTACAATTACACTATATGGCATTTTAACATTATCCCATATTTTTATCATCGTATACGAATCGCGCAAAGTGTTAACATCGTATCCATACAACTTCTCCGTATTGCTCTTCGACTAAATTAAAGGCCGTAATAAGCGCGAGGGAACATGCCATGACATTTTCTGAAATGGGATGTTTTAGTAAACAAAAGGATAGTATCTCATTTCCATAGCAAAACAATCATTTACATCTCATGATTCCGTCGAATGCTCATGCTGTCGGAAATTTATATCTTCTGGGATGCATTAATATGCATTGTACATGAAGCTCTCTGCACCCTCCTCATAGCTCAATTTGCAGCTTTTGAAAGTCCATGCAAACCTATTATGACCGTTTTCAAAACTACTCACTTACTTGAGTAGATTTAAAGCCAGCAAATTCTACTTCTACTTCAAGTAGTTTTAGGTTGCTTGTGCAAGAAGTACTTCTACTTGTACTTGAGTAGATTTTTGCGTCGCTACTTCTACTCCTACTTGAGTAGCTTTCTTGACTACTTTGACCACCTATGGAATATAACAACTACACCAACAAGGGGAGATATCTACTCTGCATGACATGTTCATGCTGGCCGATGCAACTTTATACTATTGCAGTGCATGATTTTTTCTACTAATGCCGACTAGAATTATATTCCTTGCATGGACAACTGATCGGTGCTCACTGCTCATCATAACCTAAAAAGAGGTTTCAAAGTATGGGTCGCTACCCCAACATGGGTCGCGAAGGGTATCCGAACATCAACGGTGCCTATGAGGTTAATTTTTCTGCGTCGAGGACTAAATGAATTCCAGTGAAGGTATTGGCCTGTGAATGTCGGTTTCCTGAAGACAGACGTTTCAAATTTGTTGGTATTGTACTTTTCGACTAAAACGTCCAGAAATGATAAAGAGTTATTGCATTCTTTTTCAATTGTCAATTGCAAGGCCGGGTGAAGCGAGTTTAAGCGAATGAGAAATTGATCATACTCCTACTCATTCCTGAATATGACAAAAGTATCATCTACATATCGGCGGTACAATAGTGGTTTGACTAGGCTTACCATACGTCCTCTTTTGAGAGGATTTGTCCTCTTTTTTGACTTTTTTGAAAGTGTCCTCGGATGAGGCCTTTTTGTCCTCTTTTTTGAGATTTTGTCCTCTTTTTGAAAGTTTAGGTCATATTTAGAGCAAATAGCGAGTGATATGCCGTAAATTAGCACAGAAGTGACGCTCTGGCGGGTATTTCGGAGCGTAAAACAGTGATTTTAGCTCTGAGCGAAAAGATGACTCTACTCCGCTTTTGCAGGTTGCAAATTTCTGAAAAAGTGTCCTCTTTTTAGATTTCCAAAATATGGTAAGCCTAGGTTTGACGGACTCACGCTGGGAGAAAAGCTCGTCCTCATAATATCCTACGAAAATGTTGGCCAACATAGGTCCCAGGGGACTGCCCATTGCCACGCCGTTTATTTGGCGAAACATGACCTCGTTGAAGCTAAACTCCACGGAACAGGTTGCCGCTTGTAAAAGTTCAACAAAGACGTTTCGCGGGATTGATGGTGGTGGTAACTTACCACCGTAAAGCGCGTTGGCACAGAAATCAATAGTCCCATGCAGCGGCACGTTCGTAAAAAAACTAGAGATATCAAATGAGCTCAGAAACACGTCTGGATTCGGCAAATCCAGGTTTCGTATTTCACCAGCGAACGTGAACGAATCGCGAACACATTCCGTGCCGTACAATTCCCGAACGGGTTCCAAAATATCAATAAGCTTTTTTGCCAACTGATGTTGAGCAGATCCGATCATGGAAAGTATAGGTCTCACTGGGACACTGTCTTCGTGAGTTTTGGGCAGTCCGTACATGCGTGGTCTTGATGCGTGTATTTTGATAAAAGTCGACTCCAAGGCACACAAATAGAATTGTGAACGGCGTCGCCCAACGATTCGAAATCGGTCGCACACGAACCAAAACTCTGTCAACAAAAGGAATTCGTGTACCACCTAAAATAGTACATTGAACGCTCTCTCATTCACGAAATGTCATGCTGGTGACGTCATACTTTGCGATATGATTATTGATATACAATGTTTTTTCCAATTCTCTACTATTTGCTGACGATTACCCCTTACGAGTATCAGCCGAAAATATTCGGGCTCATTCCAATATGAATATACTATTCAATTGTATATCATCATATTATATTCGTTTGCCTTTTTTGGTCTTGACGCTAAGACAGTGATGATTCATTTTAAAGCAATAGAAAGCTTCTGAGACGCGGCACAATAATTGTAATTATTTTTATGAAAAAGATTGCAATGAAACTATTTCAGAGGCGGCAGCATATGTTCCTACGCCACTGATACGAAGACAATATACGAGATGAGGCTGAATTGTAAGAGGATGCCATATGCATCTCTAACGACTTGTCTTGACTACTTCAAATTTTTATAGTAGATACGACTAACGCTAACACGATATATAAGCCAATGACTTTCAGTGACTGACGTCAGAGCAAGACGAATATTGGACATGAAATTCCCCTATAGCATTTATTGCTTCTCGTGACGTAAAACACATCTACCCGCGAACCTCATAATACGGATATACAAGAGTAAAGTCGTGCGAATAAGGCAAAATAAAGGATTGTTCAGATTTACGACTTATATCAACAACCGCTGGGTTGGAAGGATCAGGTACTTTATTACCAGAGTATAAAATTTTCAAATCCTTCAGCTCTGTGTGTTTTATATCTCGTCGTCTTGCTCAATCTGTGTGTAATTTGTAAGAATTGTCAAACATTAGCGTGACTTAAATCGATAATGTTGATGTTTGCCAAGGTGTGAATCCGAGGTTGATGGTGCTTGTCAATATCCTAGCAAGTTGGCGGTGATAGTAAACCGAATATCTAACCCAATCTAGCATATGTCATGAATACTCAATTATCCTGACAAATTTCCAGATGTGCGTTAACATCAGAACTATGCAGCACTATATTCAATATACATCTACCGCACGAGATTAGCAAGAGCTCTTGGGCAAGCAGGAGGAATTGGTTAACGGTCACCATTTGATTCGAAGCAGAATGAGATGAAGGATGGAAAGATGTTAATTGTCAAAGCAAAATAAATAGGTTTTCAAGTTATGAAACCAGTATGTCCGTGACACTAAATCAGGCGAATACTCATTAGCGAAAGTTCATGTCATATAGCAATGCAGATACGAGACATATGCAATCTGCTGTAAAAACGACCAGAGCCTGGCATTCAATATAATTAAATACATTTTGTAGCCTACATGGTCGCGGACATGTATACTAATGACTATTACGACTCCAAGATAGCCGAGATCTCAGACGCAGCACCTGATTATCGCAAGTCGCCAGCTGAAAATACGGGATCCTCATGGAATGGATATCAAGATAAGGCTATTCCTGTCTCCAAATCCTGCGGTCGTATTCATTTGGCGATTGCGCTCGTGGGCGGTGCTTTTCTGGTCTTATTTAGCGTTATAACTGCAACACTCGTGTTACATTTTTCCTATCGATCACAATCGATTGAAGGTGAGCATGAGTTGTTGAGTTTAAAATTGTTGGCTGTCAGACTAAACATGGCAACGGAGCGCATCAATCAACTAAACGGTTTTTCTTTTTGTGGTATTCATGGTGTTTGTCGACCACTATGGTCATTTACACCGACATGCTTCATTTTTATTCCGTAACTGCCCACTGCTAGGCTTTATGTAAGGAGCCTAGATAAACCTACAACACTTAGGTATAGGAATTGAGAAGTCGACCTCGGTCGGACTCGAACCCGCGACCAATTGGTGTTGCAGCCGCAGATTATACCACTGCGCCATTTCGCCACCTATCAACACAATGGTCAAAGTATAGAGAAGTAGCGCCGTGAATATCTTGTCCATTACAGGTAGAAGTAGCGATTACCAAGATATGCCCGGGATATACAGCGGTGTGATATTATCAATGATAGTTATAATTCCGATGCACCTGAAACAGAGCATCCAAAACATATACTACAAAGCTATGCAAATGACATTGCTATATGGAGCCGTGATCAACCCGCGGCATTATCACAAGCTTCAATGAAGTGGGTATACAAAAAAATTACTAAATCATCTTTCTGTGGCGCAAAAGCCCTAATATTTGCTTTGCAATCGTATAGATAGAGAGTATATACCAGATATGGGCTAAGCGCGGCCCGCGGAGCTATTCTGAACAGCCCGCGAAAGAACGGCAAGCTTCGCACAATAAGACCAAACTGCACACTGCTCGAAAGCAGCGACAATAAGCGTTGTAGTATCCCAAACACATTTCATTGTCTTAAAGAGAGTTCAGAATGTATGGTGTTTAAGATTGTTTCGAGATATGAAGGTAACTAAATAATAATTTTTGACAATTAGCCGTCACTTTCTCATTCCTTAATATAAACACGTCCCCTGAGCAGTATATATAAACAGTGTCTTTCACTGATTTCACTTGAGAATGACGCTTGAGAATACAGCTAACATTTTTGACTCGGCCCGCCAACGTTTTCATTTTGCCCGCGGAGAAAAATAATTCCCAACCCTGCTACAGATCGTCAATATTTCAATTTCCGGAATATTTTATAGTGTTATAACGTCATAATGAGCGATGCTTGACTAGAGGCTACTCGATAATAGTACCCTTACTCGATTCTCCCAGCTCTATTCACGATGTGTCAAGATAGATGCCTGAGTTCATCGGTCATGATATTTCATTTCTCCGTGTCATTTCAAATGATTCCTTTGTATAAAGCTTCTGCCAATCAAGATGAACGGCTGGCAAACATATCGAACGAGTTAGCGGATGAGATCAAGCAACTCCGGAGCAACCAGAATGACAGTGAGCTTTTTTGGTATGGCTTGATAGTTTGCAACATTAATCAAGATGGGCATATGTCTCTCTCAAGTCGCAGATATCCATGCTAGTTCAGATATGATGTGGTCAAATATATCGCAAGAGACGAGAAAGAAGTTGACGATTCTCCAAGAAAGAATGCAGGGTGGGTAGGGTTGCATTTAAATAAAAAATCAATTTAAAACAAACATGTTTAAAACAAGGCCCTTGTTTAAAACATTTTTTCAATGATCTCACGTCACGAATATTTAATTGTGACGTCATAGTGGATTGAGATTGCCAATTGAAAATATACGGTAATTATAGCTCCTTTAACAAAATATCTACAACTGTAAATATTGAACCAACCATTTTGTGGATTCCAACCGTCCCATATCGTATACGTTGGCTGTATTGGGTGGTAACTGTCCGTAAGCTCACACAACATGTTTTTTGAAAGTATTTACACAATTATGGCATGATTTTACAACTGGAATTTTTTTTTAAAAAAAGGGCCGTTGTATAAAACACTGTTCAAAACATGTTTTTAACAAAGTGTTGTGAACAACCATTTGTTTTAAATGTAACCCAAATGGTGACAATATAAGTTATTGAAATGATTTGAATGTGGTCAAATATATCGCAGGATACGAGAAAGAACGTGACGATTCTCGTAGAAAGAATGCATTGTGAGAGTATAAGGGTGGAGCCCAATTCTTCTCCTCAACTGAGTACTGCATAAATGCGAATCCCCACTCAACTAAAAATCGATTGGTATTCAACGTTGAGTGCGCGCCAATTATCAATGCTCAGTTAAGTATCGATTTCCAGGCATCGTTTTCCGAGATAGCGTTGCCAGTTTTTTTTTGCCTGCGACCGGACACGCGTGAACGATTTTGTCATGACAACACGACGATGTCGTCCCCATTTCGTCACTGAACTACAAAGTAGACCATTTCGTCACTGATTTATTTAAATGCAACGAATACCCTCAGCTGATCCAAACTCTTTGAAGATGACAGTAGTATACACGATCGGTCGCGAACTAACGTTTTTTTGCATGGGCTCTTATGGGCGGGGTGGTGACTCGTATTGAAAACTCGTGGTGGTGACTCGTACTTTCAGACCCCCCTTGTGGTGGTGAGTCGTAATGGGCTCTTATGGACGCGGTCGTGATTCGTAGAGACATTTTAACATCTTACCATACTCAAAAGAAATATTCATAATATTAACCGGTGTTAAAAATATAGTTTTCACTTACTTGATTATATCACTACAACTCGCAAACTTGAATTAATTCATTTGGTTGTATTCATATGACCGATAATTTTTATTCAACTGTAAAGGTCGTTACTATTCTGTAAGACAAAGTATTTACTAATCGGTACATATGCGACTTGACATAACCTATTACATTTTGAGTACACGAGATTTGAATGTCTGAACAATAACTGAGAATTAAATTATGACAAGTGAATCCGTATATGATAGCGTAAAAGATACTGGAATGTCAGCAACTCTTTACGGTCATAGTTACAACCACGTTAACTGATTTGCCCGGCCAACACGTCATGATCATTCCTGAAATCAACACAAACGCGGCCACTGACTTGAGTTAACCACAAAACGGCATCAAGTTTTTAATCCACTTGTAGCTGACAGATTATTCGAATACATCGATGGAGAATATTATTGAACTCGTCGATATTGTTACTTTAACAAATTATCGCTTACGCCGACTGCGAAAGTTAATATCGAATGGTAAGACTTGATCGCATATTTGTTGAACACAGACATATGACAAAGAACATTACCGAGATTTTATAAACTAGTCATATTACTTTTCACATCTATCAATATCAGAATGCAAGTCGTCAAACTTTTTGTTAAATGTAACATTGCACTTTTGGAATCGGATTCGTTATAGTCATACAAATTGTACTAAACCCAACACCAAAACAAAAGGACTTTTTAGTTCGTTGAAATCAAATCATTCGTCTTCGACTTGCGCTTTATTAGATTGCACGCAACAATTAGTTACGAATGAGTTGTAACCAAAGTTAAGAAATCTTTGCATCCGGCACAGATATGGAAGATGAATATAGCTAACACAATCACGAATCGACGTTTCAGAGTATTTCGCGGATGTAATAAACTTGTTAGTGTCGCCTATCTAAAAGTATGCATGCGTTTGATCTCCAGACCGACTGTTGCGATGTTTAGGATTTGCTTACAATGACCAAGAGTGAGGATTTAACATCAACGTCGTTACTGTCAGAATTCGCAACAGAGAATCGAAACATTACACAGTGTGAAAATATCTCTTTGATATCAAAGCACTATTCCAAGTACACGATTAATACTCAACTCCGTTCACACTTTCTATAGAACGTGCTAAATGTAAAATATCGCGAGGTTGCAAGACTTTGATCATTTCAAAAGTAAATTGGAATATGTTTGCTAGATGCATTCAATTCAGCTAGAAATGTCTAGTGCACAACACTCGTAATATCAAAAAAGTACTTGCTATCACTAAACGTGCTTTGTATTGTTGTTCATTTGTAGTATTGATTGAAATTGTTTTTGAACCCCCAAATAATAATTCCGACATGAAACCAAGCCGCTGAAAGTCGTTACCATCACAACGAAACAATTTGTACGATGTTCGCCAAATGTATCCTATAGTTAGGTGTACTAGAATTATTTGTCTAACACATACACCGACAATGCAATCGAAAATTTTTCCGTTGTCATTCGCTAAAGTAAATGTCATCACAATACTCTGTCACTAAAAGACGTTACTTGGACGTGCTTGAATTCTAGACATAGTTCTGATTTACCCAACACAAGACCCAAGGACAACCCTAGTTTCAGTCGAACACAGATATCCAAAATATCGCACACTTCGCTATTCCTAAAGCGCAAACACCCGATGCAAAATATTACTTGTTGTGTTGTTGCGGTATCATCTTCACAATACGAACGATGGTTATGTGTAACATGCAGCCGACTTGAATCACACCAACCTGGAAGATTATTTACTCACTCTTTACATAACAATTATTGTTCAACATCACGTCATCGGTGTGTATCGGTTTTTCTAGATACAAACTATATGCTAGTGTAACGGAAAATAATTTAGTGTAACAAAAACAATTTTCATTCTCTTGACTTATGAAAACAACAGACGAGTCTTCCTTTAATATTTTGTTTGTGTCAACTAGTTGCTTTGTATGATACGATGGATATCCCCACGACTTTTTCAGATCACAATATGAAAGATATTTACATCACACAAAATACTCCACTCGATATCCCCATACTATACTAAACCGCGGAATGATTGGCCAGACTCTACAAAATGTTTTGATATCGTTTTTTACACGAATGGTTACGTATCATATAGTTGTTGTAACAAAGTTGAATGAATATACTTTTGAATTGCATACTAAAGTTTTGTACCTTCAAGAACCTCTTCAAAGTCGTATGTGTACAATGTTTATCGTGAGTCCTACACATTCATGATATCCGTCCGAGTTTGACTTTTAGAAAATATTATGTCTTTCAAAAACCAAACCTTGGTCACTGCTTGGGAGACCTATCAATGTCGTAACAGTAATCTAGTTACTTCCACCAAAGAGAATGTATTCGACTTACGTTCCACAAATCTAACACGCAAAACAATTTACTTTTTGACAAACGGAAAGCCAGACCGTGAATAGAGTTGTAATGTTCATTACTTGTTTCAAATCAATGTGTGTATAATATCGAAATGGTACTTGGAAAGATGGTAGTCATGTTTGTCAATCCTATTTCAATTTAGACTATGTCAAAGTCGAGATATTTCATTTTGGATTATCTGGATTTAGCTTTAGTACATCCCGCGAATGGATTCCGACACCGCGCTATAACATTTTTGATAATAAGGACTCAAGGGTTTTCAATCAACAATAGGCCTATCTGATTTTTTTGGTAATGCTAGAGTTGGCAAGTGATTAGATGCGTGTTTTTATTAAGCGTTTGATTTCTCAGTAATGAATACAATTATTGTATGTGCAATTGTGCATACTTGTGATTCTTGATTCTTGTAGAATTATAGTTGGTATTGATTCTATAGGTGTGAAAACGGCGGCGTGGAATGTGCGAATATTTCGATCTGGTTGAAAGTCGGCGTCAGTAATATTCAGGTTACGGTCGAATCAAAAGATCACGAAAAGATTTCTCAAAATAATTGGAATTGTACCGAATTAACACATCCAGATACGAATCAACTTGAGCTGTGGTGTAGTAAGTTTAATTTCAAGTTGACAAATTGACACAATTGCTTGAATATTCGCATGATTCTTATCATACAACTTGAGTCAACCGCGTTCTGAAGTGTCAAAACATATAGCGACCACCAGAAAGTGTCAAGTTATAGGTTTACGAATCACCGTCTGCGACGGCTCTGTGACAAACTTATTGCGGAAATATTACCTTGTGGGCGATCGGTATGTCCGTAACACCAAATCATGATCGATCGCTATGTCTGAAGCATTACCCTGTGAGTGGTCGTTGGATTTTAAAGTTATATCACACCCTTTTGACTAGCGGTAACCTCACAAAGGATTAGGGTTAGAGCGGAAATAAGTGACAATCTGTCGCTATTCAGGTTACCGACACTGGCGGTCTGTCATTCGTTACTTATTAAATCTTACGAGTCAAATCAAGTTCTGTGACAAACTGCTTACGAAAATTTCACCGCGTGAGCGATCGATATGCCTGTAACACCAAGTCGCGAAAGATGGTTATGTCCGAAACATTATCTTGTCAGCGATCGTGGGGTTAGTTATATATTTCACACCTATTTGAAGTGTTAGTTTGTGAGCGTGGTTATTGTTGGTATTCGAATCGCCGTCTACGCCGGCTCTGTGGTAATCTAATTACCCAAACATTACCATGCGAGTAATTCCTAGATTTTGCAAACTATTTTCACGCCTTTTTTGTTGAAAGTACGACATTCCGCCCGCAGTCTATACCCGAAAGTACGAATCATCGCCGCGTCCATAAGAATAACGATATATCATTGTCGTACTCGCCGTAATTTGGAATATACACATTAACTAAGGACCAATCACATGACTAATTACTTGATACATATTCAACACCGGGCGAGAGATGCCTATACCCGAAAGGGCGATTCACGACCGCACCCATAAGACACAATAGCCGCATGCCACCCCCGCCATAAGAATAACGATATATCATTGTCGTACTCACCGTAAACGTTGGGATTAACTCGAATCGGTCATATTCAATAATTTGTAATATACACATTAACTAAGAATCAATCACGTGACTATTTACTATTCCTGATACCTATTCAACACAGCGCGAGAGTTGACTATACCAGAAAGTACGATTCACGACCGCATCCATAAGAACACATGGCGAATCACCAGAGATCCCGTAAGAATACATGACAGGCGAATCACCGCCACCGCCTATAGCAAAAAAGGCGAGTCACGACCACGAGTTTTCAATACGAGTCACCGCCGCAGCCTATACCTGAAAGTACAAATCACGACCGCGAGTTTTCAATACGAGTCACCGCCGCAGCCTATACCCGAAAGTACGAATCACGACCGCGTCCATAAGAACCCATTACGAATCACGGCCGAGAGGGGGGTCTGAAAGTACGAGTCACCACCACGAGTTTTCAATACGAGTCACCGCCGCAGCCTATACCCGAAAGTACGAATCACGACCGCGTCCATAAGAACCCATTACGACTCACCACCACAAGGGGGGTCTGAAAGTACGAGTCACCACCCCCGGTTTTCAATACGAGTCACCACCCCGCCCATAAGAGCCCATGCAAAAAAACGTTAGTTAGCGACCGATCGTATGTACTACTGATGACCCAATTAAAATATATAAATCATTAAAGATACCCGGAATAGGGTGGAGTGAAAATGACTTTTTTTTAAATCGAAAAAAGGTCTTCCTCAATCCTGACAAATGACCTAAAACTTCAATAAAGAGTCACTTCAGGGTGTTGCCCCTATTTTCCAGCCGGCAAACCCCCAATTTCTGCGCGTGGGGGGGGGGGGGGGTAAATGGCCCATCTTGGCAACCGCTGGTCGTAGAGTCATGATATATAGCTCAAAATCTGTGGAAGCATCATGTTTCTATCCGTCTTCGGAAGAAAGTTTTCTCTATTGTGAACACAAAATGAGTTATAGCCAAAAACAATATATACGCACATTTTTGTTGAAATTCAGCATTTATTCTGATGAATTGTGATCTGTCATCAGTTTTTTTTCTTAAAAGAAAAGTATCACACAGACAATACCGAATATTGGGCCCATATTACAAATATATTCACAACACAGTCCTTTTAAAATCGTTTCAAAACATCATAATGAAATACTCACATTTAACGACGTATTGAAAATGCATTCTTTTGTCAAGTTTTTTCATCAGTTTACGAGACTTAATTGTTCGGCGAATGAGGCCATCTCGTCTTTGAAATCCCGAAACTTGTGCTGATACTTCTGTTACGAGCTTTACATGCCGTTCCACTGTTTGATTGTGGCATGGATGGAACAAAATCAGAGGCTTCTCGCGGCATTCTTCCAACTCTGCATCAGTTAAGTGCTCAATCGCTGGAGGAAGTTGTTGATATAAGGTTCAATATCAACCAACTCGTGGTATGCCTTTGCTTCCAAGTTCAACTTTGGGACACTGAATAAACGAACATGACCGCAGTTCAATTGGTTGGAACTGCTATCACTCTCAATGTCCAGAAGTGAATTTTGCTCAGCGGCATGTTATAAATGTGCTGGGCAATTATTCAAGGAAATGCTGATGATCATCTGGCTTACTTGGAGGTTGGACCAGTTGCGCATTCAAGATGGCTAACTTTAGGATGCAGTGCAGAGTTTTACGGTATTATGTAACAGTTGATGAACCGCCTTTGAACCTGGAGATTCTGGCAGGGTTGTAATGACTCGAGTCATGACTCGACTCGAGTCAGACTCGAGTCACGATTTTTTTGTGACTCGACTTGACTCGAGTACTTTTTCTTGAAATGGGAAAATGACTTGACTCGACTCGAATCAATATTTGGATTGACTCGACTTGTACTCGAGTCATTACGCATGACTCGACTCAAGTCATTGACTCGGCTTATTTTATATGACTTGAAGGTGAAGAAAATTGCCAATAACAATGGTTACATCAACGCATGTGACGAATTCGGTCGACATCGCTATTTGTCACCACTGTTTTCGTTGCACTCATCTGATATCAGATATGCCGCCGGAAACAACAAAAGACAATGGTGTGGTACATAGTAGCAATGCATTGTACAAAATCATCCAGTGATAAAGAGGGAATAGATCCTCCGCGATCAAAGTACTCAAGACTTTACAAATATACAAGCAAACGTTCGAAGCAAAGTTCAATTAGAGCCAATGAAACGACTCAGATAGTAAAGTAGTCTACTTAGAAGAGACTTATAAGCTCAGGTGTAGCTTTGAAGGCCATGATTCGTTGCATTTTTGGGTGACTAGAATGGATGAGTATCTAATACTCTTTAGTGTCTTCAAAAATGCTTTTCAATTCCTGCATCTAATGCACCAGTGGAACGTGTATCCAGTGGATGTGGATTTATTCTAAGGCCATGCCGCTTTATATATATATGAAAATCTCCTTTCCAATTTAGTATTTTTAAGTGTAACTCATTGATTTTATCTGCTGTCAGTGAAAACACACAATACCCTCCGTCCATTTGACTTTTGTTAGGTATGTGCATTGTGCGCGTGAGTAATAATGAATGGCTAGTGTTGTGTGATGTTTATACAATAGGGGTGATCAAAAATAACTTCTTTTTTATTCTACTGGGTGGCTACTTGATAAAATTGTTATGTTGCATAAAAAGAACACTGAATCTGGCTTAATTTTAAAAAAGTAGAATCAATAATATGAGAGGAGACAATTTTGGATTTGAAAATAAATGAAGTATATTTAGTGAGAAATGCTTTCATATATTATAATTACATACTAGTATAGTAAGTCGATTATTTTTTCATATCCGAAATATTCCACTCTAATAACCTCGCTTCTTCTAGTTGGAATTGAGCCAAACTTGCTATGAATAATATTTTTACACAATCTAACAATATCATGAGCTAGCGGGTAGAATTCGAAAGTCTCTATTTGTAATTAATCCAAAATATTTTCTCTCAGCATCGCTTTCTACTGGTTAGAATTGAGCTAAATTTAAGTTATTTTAGAAAATCTAACAATTTTAGGAAGTAGCCTTCTTTTTGAGATTTGTCCTCATTTTTGAGAATTTTTGGTAAATGTAGGGCAAATTCGACGAAGATAACAGTAAATCAGCACTAAAGTATCGCTCCGGCGACTATTTCGGGATCTGAGCAGGAAAGTTGACCTTTTCCTGGTCAACCACCTGATTATGTGAAAGCAAAACTGTACCTCTACATAAACGTTTATCTGTTGATTCTCTACCAGCTTGTATCTATACGTGGATTCGTTGGTTCTCTATCAGATAGTATGTAGACTAGGGCTTTTCAAATATGACATCTTTTCTCAAATCGGACTGGCTACTTGATAAAATTGTTAGGTTACTTAATTTAGGCCTACACACCAAATTCGGTTCAATTCCAACCAGTAGCCGCATTGCTACAGGAGAAGAAAGTTTCTATTTATTATATCAAAACAAATATCAAAAAATTTGAAAATTTTCTGTTCACCCCATGAAAGTGTTGGGTAGTCTATAGAAACGATGCTCACGAAACTTGGTTCAATTCCAACCAATGGAAGCGGAGTTATTGCCGTCGGAAATTTTGGATTACGAAAAAAATAGTATTTACGCCGTTACGGTGACCAATTCTTTAATTATTTATTATAGTGTACCTTAAATACTATTTTATACAAATCCACATTTTTCGACGGCAATAACTCCGCTTCTACTGGTTGGAATGGAACCAAATTTGGTGAACATCGTTTCTATAGACAACCTAACACTTTCATGGGGTGAACAGAAAATCCTCAAATTTTTTATTTATTTTTATATAATAAATAGTAACTTTCTTCTCCTGTAGCAATGCGGCTAATGGTTGTAATTGAACCAAATTTGGTGTGTAGGCTTAAATTAGGTAACCTAACAATTTTATCAAGTAGCCAGTGCGATTTGTGAAAAAAAGTCAATTTTGAAGAGCCCTAATGTAGACAAGAATTCGTTAATCCTCTATAAGCTATTTGTGAGCGTTTGTCGATGTGCTCGCAATAAAAACTGAATGCTTGTATGTGTGATGTATCAGACTGACAAGACAGATATTTGATTTGAAGTTCTAAGATTAGTAAAGTTATCGTATTGGCGGCCTGTCTCGTCTATCTGTAGCATCGGTAAATGAGGCCAGGAACTGTCCGTTATCTGCATAAATAAACATGTGCCAAGACTATGATAGGGACGAAATAACCATGTTTTGCAAGCAAGGAATTTGATATCACCCAAGCAGGATTGAAAACATAAGTTAAACATGACTTCAATACTGTGACTTGGACTCGACTCGAGTCATAACACTATGACTCGGACTTGACCCTTAAAACGGTGACTTGGACTCGGACTCGACTCGGTGATGAATTGAAAATGACTCGACTCGACTCGAGTCAAAACCACAAAAGTAAGATTGACTCGTGACTCGGAACCATGTGACTTGGTTACAACCCTGGATTCTGGTTGGTTTTTGCCTTTAAGTATATTTTCCGACTTGGTTTGAGATCAAGCGAAACAAACATATAACACGTGGATCGAGAAACATCTTCAACTTGATTCAACAGGTTTTGAATTTCTCTGACCGAAACGTTCGGAAAATTGCTTTGAACGTGGTGATAAGAAACGGTTATTTCGCACACCCCGAAAATATTATGATTGCAATGCTGGTAGATGATAATGAAGACATACGAAATATTGGTGTGACCAAGGTGCTTGCGTTTCGAAAACATGCCGCTGACTTAAATTCACTTGTGGACATTGAAAGTCATAGCAGTTCCAACCAATTGAACTGGGTTCCTATTCGTTTATTCTGTGTCCCAAAGCCAAGGCATACCACGAGTTGGTTGATATTGAACCTTATCAACAACTTCCTCCAACGATTGAGCACTTAACTGATGCAGAGTTGGAAGAATGCCGCGAGAAGCCTCTGATTTTGTTTCATCCATGCCACAATCAAACAGCGGAACGACATGTAAAGCTGGTAACAGAAGCATCAGCACAAGTTTCGGGATTTGAAAGATGAGATGGCCTCTCAATTGCCAAAAAATTAGGTCTCGTAAACTGATGAAAAAATTTGACACAAAAATGCATTTTCAATAAGGCGTTAAATGTGGGTGTTTCATTATGATGTTTCGAACCGATTTTAAAAGGCCTGTGTTGTGAATATATTTGTATTATGGGCCCAATATTCGGTATTGTCAGTGTGTTACTTCTAGTTTCAAAAACAAACTGATGACAGATGACGATTCGTCAGAATAAATGCTGAATTTCAACAAAAATGTGTAGAAACATGATGCTTCCACAGATTTTGAGCTATATATCACTAATCTACGACCAGCGGTTGCCGAGATGGGCCATTCCCCCCCCCCACGCGCAGAAATTGGGGGGTTGCCGGCTGGAAAATGGGGGCAACACCCTGAAGTGACTTTGTAGTGATGATTTAGGTCATTTGTCAGGATTGAGGAAGCCCTTTTTTCGATTTGAAAAAAAAATCATTTTCACTCCACCCTTACCCGGAACGTTCTTATGCCCCACAGAAGTATATTTGCAAGACGCTACAAACCCTTACGAAATTTATGAAGATAAGTTTCACAGCAGGCGAACACGTAAGTGAAGGCCTGAAAGAACAAAATAATCCACCTATATCGTGAAAACAAATTGAAAAATTACCATATTTTCAGGATTTCTTTCCAGTTCTCTTTGAACCATTCATTTTGCTCCTCTACCATTCAACTTCCCGAAATACCCGGACATCGAGGTCCATGCTAGCGGTCTGTTCAAGATGCCTCGTCTATTTAATTGTGGGAAGACCATGCGTAATATTAATAATAATCGTCAAGTAGTATTTTTCATCTGAACAAGTCACACACAATGTAGAATGCGATAAGACACACTGCAGTGTAATGAACAGATATGAGGATATCGAACGACACGCAGTTGCGATCTTTTTTATACTGACATCCACCTCGGCCTAGAGTGCCCGATGTCACAGTTCTCTTCTGATATTGATTTTCTTGAAGCCACGTCCCTTTCTAGTTCTTTCCATTACTTGTGACTAGAGCCCGACCGATTATCGGCCCGCCGATAATATCGAGTCGATATCACGCTTGGAGAGATATATCGGTATCGGCCATTGAAGGTAAAAAAATATCGGTCTTTTTGGTGACGTCACAACATGGTGGTAGGGAGTCAAGAGAAGTCGATGAAAGACGTGAGGACGGTCAATTATAAAAATAAATGACCAAGCTGCATATAGTGCATACTGCATACAGGGCAGTAGGCGTGTCTATCTGAATATTATAGATAACTAACCACCGTTATGCCCCACTCACCTCGTGGGAATCTCCCTGCAGTAATCGATCACCAAAGACAGAGAGCAGCTGGATGGATAGTAGTCTGCAGAAGATTTCAATCAGTAAGAGAAATGAGAACTTCAATCATGCTGGACTGACCCTCGTAATGATAGAGAAAAGCGTTGCGTCGAAACATTTCCCGGTTCGGTACCAACAGAGCTAATTATACCAGTAATGTATGAAGTCGTCTGACTGAGGCCTGCGGCTGCGGGGCCACCATGATAGGAAATATGCGAGCATAGAGGGCAAGAAAATCAAGCAAACGTCGAGTAAAGCCAGTAATTGATACGAAAATTTTGGATTCTATGATGACATTGGCCAATTCTGACAAAAGAGTGTAAAATATTGATCAATTGATTGTTGAAATGCTGGTCAAAGGCCCATGGGGGATGGGTGGAGCAGTTGCAGACGTGGACAATTTGAGTTGTTTTGCACATTCTCATCAGCTATTTGTTAATGATGTGCTGAAGGCTCCAGGTGCATTGTCAGAAGAATATCAATATCAATATATGGTTAAACCATTGAAGGAAAGATCCCCTGCAAGGGAGCGGTGGAACCGAAATGAAGAAAGATTTCCTGCTGTGCCACTAACTATGCTACCAAGTGAAAGACTGCTCACTGTGTTTAGTACTATATACATCATCTATGGAAGACCACAGTAGTTCACTCCTTGGAGAAAGGGCCGAGAAATTGTGCTTCGTGAACTGTAATGTGCAACTGCTGGATTGGTGCTTTTGATGCATTTTTATAGTTCCTTGATCATTTATTTCATGTTCAAGCATATCAATGGCTGTAAAGTTGTTGAAAGAAATGCTATGGGGTGTTAAATATGGGCCTTGAGCTAGATTCCATATCTTTTGAATATCGGCTGAATATATCGGGGTTATCGGTGGAGGTACTGGATATCGGTCTTATCGGTATCGGCTCAGAAATCCAATATCGGTCGGGCTCTACTTGTGACTGCTTTCTGTCGTCGGGTCTTTTTTGTCGCCGTAATAACGGCGACGGCTCGGGATGCTAGCGCGTTGAGACTGCAGAGTGCAGAAGTTACCGTTCCGGTATACCAAGATGCCGTACGACAAGAACTCGAAAGGGTACAGAAGATAATTACAAATACAATTATAAACATAACATCCGCGCAAGCGCCACTGATGTTATTCGCTCAGCAGAACCTCACATCACGAAATAGTGTACCTATAAATGACAATACCGGTACTCCGGTATTTGGTATTTGAATGTAGCCTGCAGTTGGCTGCTCGATTGTGAAAATTGACACTTAAGTCGGGTGGTGCGCTGACTTAGATTTGAGTGCCGATCTGGACGCATTTGAGTGTGAGTATACTTTTTGGCGTGAGTTGAGTAATGAAATCGCTGCTGAGTACTAGAGAATCGCCACTCAGCAGAGAAATTGGGCTCCACCCTGAGCTATTGAAGTGATTTGAGCCGTCACCGAGAGCCGTTATACTATGCCAGTCTAACATCGACCGTTGTATGGCGTGTATGTATCACGTACGCATTGATGTAACACGAAAAGGAAATGATACATCTTGATATAATTGTGACTTCACTCAATGCACTCAAAAAATAAGATGTCTGAATTAGGATTGTACTCAAGTCATAAGGTTCCGAGACGCATATGTCAATGTCACTTTAATAGTTTTGGCTCAAGTCAACTCGATTCATTTCCAATTTAACGCCGAGTCAAGCCCTATCACAAGTCATCGTGTTCAATGTCGAGTCTCTAGTTCGAGTCATGTTCAACTCACTTTTTTAGACTCTGCTTTGGTGATATCGAATGCCTCATACAAGATACTGATTTTTTCCCATTCTTGAAAGTGTTTGACCTTAGCCTACTTTTCACGTACAAGTACTGATATCAGAAAGACCAATATTGTGGTCACTTTATTATTCTTTGAAGTTACGGTAAAATACCTGTCTTGGTCGTCCCAATGTCGCGTTATGACTTGGTCGAGTAATGTGCAATGACTTGAGAACAAATCGAGTCAATACACAAATTTACCAAAGTTGTGTCGAGTTATCTTTCGTATTTTATGGAAATGACTCGAGTCCGGTCATGAGTCGGGTCAATACTCCCGTGCGAATATTATTCAAATACAACTGTGCATAAAGATGAATCCTTACTGAAGAACTCTGACAAACGAGCAGTAAATTTTGTTATTGAATGCCATCCCCCCACTCCACAGCCATTATTAATCAGTGTTAGGATCAAGTCACTGCCTTCGAGTCACGAGTCATTTCGAGTCATTGCACATTTTGACTCGAGTCAAGTCAAGTCAATCGATTTTCGAAGGTGACTCGGGTCAAGTCAAGTCACTCGATTTTTGGAAGTGACTCGAGTCAAGTCGAGTCAAGTCGAGTCAAGTCGAGTCAAGTCGAGTCAAGTCGAGTCAAGTCGAGTCAAGTCGAGTCAAGTCAAGTCAAGTCACGAGTCAAGTCATAATTCAAGTCAAGTTGCCTTTTCAAAGTATGAGGCATGCTTACGTCATAGCATTTTGCTAGTTGTGTGAAATACAGATTGATTGGGTATTGATTTCGATCCGATGAATGAATAAAGAGTTAAATGTACACGCAAGAATAGGCGCTGTATCGCTCACATATACGTGGAACTGCTAAACTACGTAAGAAATTGCATAGCCTCCGTTTATAGTTACCAGTCAAAATAGAGAATAGAGAATAGAGAAACGAATTGATAAGATGCAATACATTACCCATTTACAAATTGATATTATACAATTCGAGCCTGTGCTCGTGGTTGACGACTATATAAACTATATTCGACTTCAATTATAATAAAAAATGAGAGTTGTTGTTGAGGTAAGAACAGAAATAGATACTTTGCTACTAAATTACTTTACTAATTTACGACAACGTAAGCTGTAAACTGCGATCACTTCGTTTGCGGTCAATTCATTTGTGAGAGAACAGTGGAGGCTCAGTAAAACGCACGATCATTGAATGATTTGTCACTTTAAAATGTTATACACCATTCTTTCGCGAAAAATCTAAACATATGCAAGATACAGTGATTTTTATCGACATCGATTGCTTGATGACTTGAAATTGACTCGTCAATTTTGCTCCGAGTCACGAGTCAATCCACATTTCTGATACGTCGAGTCAAGTCAAGTCATACGAAAATAGTGACTCGAGTCCGACTCGAGTCAAGTCAAGTCATGACTCGAGTCATCTCAACACTGTTATTATTACGTCTCCTCTCCCAACGAAAGAGAGAACATGTTTCGACTGCGAGGTGAGTCCTGAACCCGACAAATTTATTTATCTTCTGTCCTTACAGATGTTGAAATGCTTGGAGCTATTTTCAATCCAGGAAATAGCTGTCTACAGATCAAGCATCAGTATGCCAACTCCAGTGATGGCCTGTATTATTTGAAAGATTCCGAAGTAAGTGTGGATCTATTTACAAAGTATACGTAAACTTCCACATTCATAGGGTGAAGTATACCCTTTCCTTATAGCTGTGTGTGAAACGAAATGTCTGAAAAATATCTAAATCCTGATTCATGTAACATTACAAAGTGATGTCAGCTGTCTCAGAATGAGTCGATTTCTCACACATTCCAGAACAACGTATTCCAGACATATTGCGATATGAGCACGGCAGGAGGAGGTTGGACTCTTGTTGCCTCCGTTCATGAAAACAACATGAATGGAAAATGTACCACCGGCGACCGTTGGTCGAGTGAGCAAGGTAAAGCGAGTGTTGCCAAAGTATACATTGATATTTCAGCCAAGAAGCTTACTTTGCAAACCGATTCAATAATAATAATAATTATTATTATCATTAAAGAAGTTTTTCGAAAGTATATGTTCCAGACATTCCAATGACCTTTGAAAGATTCACACATCCCCCAACGAGACTTCGTCACATATGATAAAAGTTAAACAAAACATTGTAGGAGTACTACAAAGTAGGAATATTTTTAATGTATCTTCTGTGGGAGTGTATAATGTGTACACTGTACAGGATATCACGTACAAGACGTAAAAAAATATGTTGCCTACCGTGAACCATACTGCTATGCCTGAAAACATTCGAAATGGAAAGTAAGCTCTTGTGAGCATCAGCGATGAGACGGACTTTCAGCATTCCCGTGGCCACCCACTGGCCACGGATATTTTGTGGCCGGCCACAGTATAGTTCATGGCCGGCGATGAAACTTCGCTGTGGCCGGCCGTAATATACCAACTTAATATTGAATATCAGTATACCGCCTGTGACCCAATCGTGGTCAAATGTATGATCAATTATGTTCTATTATGGGCGTAGTAAATAGACCAAGGTGAGAGCGAGAGTTACGCTCAGTTTATAAGCATTTTCTACCAAAATACCAGAAGAATAGCGATTCAATGAAATGATGGGAAGAAGTCGAAAAGATCTGGCATAGTCTCAATTATTAATTAAAAACACACAAAATGATGTAAAGAATACATTAAAAAGGGGGATACCATAAACCAGTGGCGGCTCGTCCTATAGGGCAACTGGGGCATTGCCCCACCTAAAATTCTGTTCAATAACAATTCTTTACCATTTATAGACGCACACCTATCTAAATAAACCGAAATCACAGCGAAAATCGTATACTTCTTGTCCTTTCGCTTGTAAATGCCCATATATAGCAAAGTCTATGCGAAAATCGAATTCTCTTCTGTGTTTTCGCTTTGCGAATGCCTAGCCGGGGCTTGCCCCGGTAGCGCTCATAACAAGCTTTCACTGTCTATTCTCTCAAAACCGCGCACAATAAAGAAACGGTGATTTACTCTCTCCTATTCATAAAATTACGGAGCAACCGGGGCACGATAGCTCTGTGCCCTTAAGGTGTGATGTAACAATCGTATCTATAGCTGAACTCTGTTACCGTCATATGCGTTTAGTCGACCTTTGCTGGTATAGGTCGATTTTAATGGGGTTTCACACCATGAAAACTCTTGAAACTTGTTATGTCATGTCGTGATGGTGGTATTTAACACTTCCCCAAGTTTCAGGGTTTCTACTTAAAGTTTAGGGTAGTAATTCCGTTTCCGAAGTTGAGTGTGTGCTGATCCGTCATCGCAAACAGATTTTATTCAAAAGCCGGTATTTGTATCCATTGGTTTTGACGGTGTTCAATACTGAGATCGGTTATGACATTTGGCACGGTAAGTCTTAATGTTAGTATCGAACGCTGTACCAAGTTTTAAGTTTGTCACTGAACTGTGTTAGTGGTAATTTCGTTTCCTAATTCGAGTGAGAGCTGACTCGTCATTTATCGCTAACAGATTATACGCAAAGCCGGTATTGGTCTCTATTGATTTTAACGATGCTCCTTACCTAGATCCGTCATAAGCTTTTGCACGGTATGTCTTGATTTTAGTATCGAACGCTGTGCCAAGTCTCAAGGTTGACACTCAATGATTAGGGCAGTAATTTCGTTATCAAGGTCGAGTATGGTAAAGATGTGCTCCGATCTGACTCTTTAGCCTACAACACATTGCGGATTTCACGCAAAAGCCGGTGTATCTGCGGTAACGTTAACAGAGATGATGATATCATTCTCAGTTTGCATTCAAATATTTACTTTGATCGTATATTCTCCAATGTCAATTTCACCGTGAAATTGTGGCCTTCAAGCCATTTGCGTACAACCCCCCCGTCACTTGATCAGCCTATTCCTCAGTAAATTTTACGCAAAATTCGGTGTTGGTCTGTTCGCATTAATTTTGACAGTGTACCATACCGAAAAGGGCCATGAGGCCACTTCTCGATAATGTCATGTAACAGTGTACCAAGTTTAGGGCTTTCATCCACGTATTTATTCGGTAATATATTTTTCAAAGGCGATTTCGCAGCAGACCTATAAGACAGTAATAAAAACGTATGTGTCGTGTTACAGTCTCCAGTTTCAAGGCCAAAATCTCTTATGCTGTACCGAGACCAAATTTCCGAGGCTGCTATTCTTAGTCCTTTACAATGATGTTTTGGATTCAATAGGACAGGCCCAATCTATGAGATAACAATTGCGTATCCGACCGAATTCGTTGACCTTTCCAATTAGGCTTACGCTATCTCTCGAGTTATAGTCATTTCCATTTCTGCAAATAATTAGTCAGGTCTAATGCGAACATGAACCGTGTTGAATCTTTGTTCCGTACGCCGTTTACGCAGTTACCACACTTCAAGTCACAGCTCACCAGCGGACCTCTCGTGGCACATACGTTAAAATCACTGTTGCCGGGAAATTCATGTTACCGTACCATCATTAAGTTACTTGTTTACGTTGGAAAACGCCATTGTGACGTCATCTTGATAAAAAGTCGCTTGCAGCCCTTGCCCCACCAACCGATATTGTCACGAGCCGCCACTGCCATAAACGAAACAGGAAATAATGATATAGAAAGCTAGAAGCAATGATGAAAGTATCTTAACTGGTAACCAACGGGTAAATGTTGATTTGGATGTCTGATTTTGTAGAAATAGACCCAAATATTCGGCTGACACTCGTCACGGCTAATCGTAAGCAACTGCATAAAATTGGAAAGAACAATGTATTCCAAATATTGGTCGGAAAATCTCTATAAGTTACCCAGAACCTGTGAAATTCAGATGACATTCTGTGGTAGGCCACAAATCAGATTGGAGCTCGCTGTGGCCGGTCCTTCCCCCGTTCCGATATTGATTGTCTACGGTAAGATATGCATTGTGCAGTTGCAATCGATTGTATAGTTGGTTATATTTTCTAAATATGCATACCTGCGATTAAATATTATGAGGCTGATAATGTACTTCATTTATCAACCATGTTTATCGTTTATGATAAGTCTGCGATGCGAAGTCATACATATATATTTGATCATGTGGTTTAAGGATGTAGGGCCAGTTTAAAATCGTTCGTGAATGGCCCTGATGAATTTATGAATTAATAAATACTGTACTGGAAATTTGTCCTAATTCACTGCAGAATTGTTCCATTTAGGCTTGAACAGACTCGACTATACCTCCTTCACAGAGGTGGTCAAAGTAGTCAAGAAAGCTACTCAAGTAGAAGAAGCGACGAAAAAATCTACTCAACTACGATTACAAGTACTTCCTCAATAAGCCACCTTAAACTACTTTAAGTAGAAGTAGAATTGTCTGACTTTAAATCTACTCAAGTAAGTAAGTAGTTTTGAAAACAGTCTTAATTCGTTCGCATGGACTGTCAAAAGCTGCGGATTGAGCCACGCGACAGGTGCAGAAAGCTTGATTCGTATTGATGCATCCCAGGAGGTATCAATTTTCGACAGAATAAGCATTGTTTCGCATCATGGGATGCAAATTATAGTTTTGATATGAAAATTCGATACTAACCGTTTGTTTTCTAGAAGACCCCGTTTTTAGGGAATATCATGGCATGGCGCCGTCGCCATATTATAAGGCACAAGTTTAGGCGAAGAGCCATACGCAGAAGTTGTATCGGATACGGTTTCAACACTTTGCGCAATTAGCATACGTTTGTAACAAATATTGTGGATCGGGAAACTTATATTTAGTGTACCTTGATTTTCGGAAAATAGAGGCATTACTGCACTCGCTTTTATGCTTCAACATGTATGTTCAAGCAAAAGAACTGAAAGTAATTGGAACTCAAAGTATGATACTTGCAATTGAAAGTGAAATGCAAATACCACTTCTAAAAAGCAGAAATTATATTTCATGTACTTTGCCCATAAACCTTAAAAGGTGATCTGCTAAAACAGGCGTAACGTCCAAAAAATCTGGATTTTTCAGATTAGCAAGACACGTAATGAGCTGCTACATTACGATATGATACGTAATTGCTAAATTGCGAAACAGTAGTTAAAACGTTATGGTGGGCCATATTTACTGTGATGAAATATTTTATATGGGCGACAATTCGGTGTAAGAGGGACCAAGCAATCCGATACCTAAATTATATTCACTGATACTTTAATGAAAACATATTTGTCACTCCATCACTACTATACGCAAAGGGCAACAAAAATGTCTGGACTTTACTTGACTTTTATTAATATTAAATGTTGATACTCTGTGGAAACAGCCCCGAAATTCCTCATGCTATCTTTCGTATTGGAGGATTAAACTACTTCAACTTGACAAACTGAAAATAGAAGTAGATCACAAAATATTACGAAGTAGAAGTAGAAGCAGAGAAAATCAGATCTACTTGAGTAAGTAACAGAAGTAGATGAAAACTACTTGAGTACTTCGAAAATGTAGAAGTACTTCGTTACTGGCCACCTCTGCTCCTTGAATACATATGTATGTTTCATCGGGATACTTGACCGGTCAATATGCGGCCATCTTACCTGTTTTGTCGTTCTCAGTACTAAATCTCGTAATCAAAGTATCCGAACGAAACAATTAGGAAATCAGAGAACCAATAATATGTGTAAAATACTCTTTAAGTTACGGAAAAGCTGTGAAATCCACATGACATTTAGTGGCAGGCCACAGAGCAGCTCGCTGTGGCCGGTGCTTCACCCGAGCTGATATCTCTTTGCAACGGTTTGGGATATGTATTACGTAGTTGTAAACAAGTCCATAGTTTGTTATCTGTCGTATAGCTGAATAGCTGTAAATTGAATATTGCCTGGCTGATACAATCCGTCCGTTCTGTATCAAGTCTATGATAAGTCCGTGATATACCTTGATTAACGTACTGCTATAGGGCTACAGGCGACGTTCGCTATTCTCAACATCAATGGAGCTTGCACTCATATTGTTGGACGATGAATCTATGAATATGTTCATGCTGTAGCAGCACTTCAACTTGACACACTGCGTATTTTATGCATATGTGAAAAAAGGCAACGATGTAGCCTAACTTACCGGTACTATTGCTAAAAGGTGTGGCTTTGTTTCCAGAAATTCGATTTTGGTCACGTTTGCGATCCCATATAATTTGTATATATATATATATATATATATATCCAGCTATGCCGAGCCTACTTATTGACCGATAGTCAATATTCATGATATAATTGTGGTTGCTGCAAGGAACAATGGAATGTTTCCCCAATCAATGTTCAGAGAACAATCTTGATGATACAGACAAGTTATAATCGCTCATTATAGTTCAATATCTGAATGTAGTGCAAATACTTATCGCCGTGTAAAGTGCATCTGATTTCTCGCGCCCCTGGGTGTTTTCCGTGGAAAGCATGTATTCGACACATTGCATTTAACTACTTGCATATGAATGATTGTAATCATGTCTTCAATTACTTTCGATTTGGTGAGATTGGTAACGAAATAAACGAACTTTTGGAAGCAAAATATGACGGTTTCTTTATGTAGAAAAGGACGGAGGGGCAGGGAGTCAGATTATCTACGCTTGCATCACTAATGGGCTTTGGCGATGGAGGCGCGAAGAAACTGTAAGGCTATCGAGTCTGCACCACGCTTTTATCTCTCCACGCAATCCCTGTGCCTTGAGCGCCTGACATGGAAGCTGTGGACACCGGTTTTGATGTAAAATGGTTTTTCTGATAGAGCAATAAGATGTACGCTCTAACATTACTCTATCAATTTGATAGGAAGTTCAAAGAACACATATTTCGGTGTTAGTTTACAACGCACCACCCCAGAGTTTTTTTCAATGGACAGAGGGAATTTAATTCATTTCTACAGCGAACACAGAAGATAGACATGTGTAAAATCAAACTACGTGCTTGCGATTTTAGTGGAAGTCGTCTTCAAACCTAGCTGCTAGCAAGTTCGTAGTAGCAAGTTCGTATTCACTGTGGCCCGCCACGAGACAACGCTTTTTCATGGCCGGCCACGAAATATTCGTGGCCGGCCACAGAAAAATCTGTGGCTAGTAAGTGGCCACGGGAAAGCTGAGACCCCAACTGTCAGCGATATGAGAAAAAGGTCAAACGTGAAATTATATTTGATGATGAGACAGCAAGAGTGAAAATATAATTATTTCCCTAGAAATGACAGCTGTCACCTTTCGTTTACGGCTCTGCAGGCAACCACGAGGGGCACCCACACGGTGACGGTTTCTGGGAGAACAGGGCGATTCATGGATCAGCTACGTCGGCTTCAAGCGATGATTACAAAAACTCAGGATACTTTGCAATGAATGCTCACGACATTATGATTTGGCAAGTGCCAAATGACACCCCCGTGTCCAGTTATAAATCGAGGTGATCAAGCGATGAATTGTTGTCGACACATATCATTGAAAACAGTTAAATTCTTCACTGCAGTGCATTCCTGAGGTATCGCACTACAAATGGATTTCTGCGATTTCACGGCGGCAACATGGCCTCGCTGTTCTCTGTTTACAAGATAAGATCGAAACAATACACCATGGACATTGACAATGGTCCGTACGCCCCCATAGTGTGGGATATAGGTGATAATAACAGATTGCTAGCCATGTACGGAGATAATGCCAAGCAATAGGTTATCGCTGGATATATTCAGGTTTGGGACATTTTGTTGCCCATTATGAATTTGTCAGCAATGAATGTTGCCATCGACTTGATTTCCACCTCGTTAAACGACCTAAAGAGGTCACTATTACTTAAGTAATGAGATGAATATTATGCCTTTGCAGTTTCGCGCAGTAAATTTGGAAGGGGATGCGTTCGCATTATGTCCAGGAGTGAAGGCCAGGCCGGGATATGGCAATATTGAGCACTCCTGCATCGGAAGCACGAGTAACAGCCCGTACATTGGTCACTGTGGCGACTATGCATACAGAGATGATTCGAACCCGGGCTATAGTTTGAGCAAGGAAATGATTGAGTCTGTTGTGATGATATTTTACAAATGAAGATGTATTTGCAATTTCGATCAATATTTTCAAAAATAATATGTATCAATATGTGTTATTCGTAAATTGCGTATATATGCATGGGTGTGTCCCCGGTCTCGAAGACTGTAGTCATATCTAATCTCTCTGCCAAGCTTTTTCATTTTATGACTTGTATAAATATTACCAGTGCCTTCTTTATTTCTAGGTTGATCAAATATCTCTCTCTCTCTCTCTCTCTTAAATGAAGCTGAGTATAATTTATAGGCAGCTCAATATAGTCATTCAAATGAGTTTTTGAGTAGGCTACTCATCACTGTTCCAGTCTGTTATCTCGTACGTACTTTGGCATGAGTATTGTAACGGTTTGGTGATCGTAATTTAGCGATGAAACGGAGCCTGTAGATCCCGATTATGTCATCGGCTATAGGATCGAATGGTTCTTTGTATCTTGAAAGCCGCCGTCCCCTGGGATAGTAGATGAACACGTAGAGACCATTTTGCTGTCAGAGAGTGTGAATCTACTGTTTATTCTTCAGTAACACGATATTTTATAGTAAACAGGCTTTCCAAGGAATCCGTTCAGCGCGCGCGAGGATAGTCCTACCTCAATGGTTTTACTGACAGTCACGCATTGTGAAATTAGTTCCTCCAAACCGGGATAATAATTTGAGCAATTGACAATATTGTCATCATTTGGTTAACTCTACTACTTATTTCTCAAATTTTTCATTGGTAACATAAAGCTTCGCCACAACCTATACATTTCAAATCAGTGTTAGCATATAGAAAAACGCTACCTAACAATCGGGATTGTGTACGGCTATGCATGACATTTGAATTGGTATTGGGAATGCCCCTTTCGTTCGAGGACGACCCTTAAATAACCAAAGGTGGTCAAAGTAGTCAAGAAAGCTACTCAAGTAGAAGTAGAAGTAGCGATGGAAAAATCTACTCAAGTACGAGTAGAAGTACTTCTTACATAAGCAACCTGAAACTACTTCAAGTAGAAGTAGAATTGGAAGACTTAAAAAGTACTCAAGTAAGTAAGTAGTTGTGAAAACGATCCTGATTGGATGGATTATAAAAAGGTGCAAATTGAGCTATGTGATAGGTGACGAGCTTGATCCATATTGATGCAAACCCGCAGTTTTCCAATTTTCGATAGCATAAGCATTCGTCCACATCATGGGATGAAAATGATTGTATTGATAAGAAATGCGATGCTTATCCTCTGTTTTCACGAACAGCACGTTTTGGAAAATAGCATGGTATGGCGCCATCCACCATATTATAAGAGCCGTAGTTTAGTCGAAGAGCAATACGGAGAAGTTGTATAGGATACGGTGTAAACACTTTGCGCAATTAGTAAACGTTAATAAAAAATATGGTGGACCGTAAAAATGCCATATTGTGTAGCTTTATTTCAAGAAATTCAAGGCATTACTACACTTGGTTTTATACTTGAACATGTATGTTACCCAGACAGAAGAACTGATATTAATTATAACTCAAAGTATATGATACTGGGAATTGAAAGTGAAATATAAATACTACTTCTAAAAGCAGAATATGTATTTCATGTTTTTTGTCCAGAAAGTTTCAAAGGAGTTACGCTAAAACAGCTCTAAAACTAAAAAAAAGTCAAAGTCCACTCTTCCAGATTAGGACACGCCATGGACATGCTAGATTACGATATGACAAGAAAATGCGAGATTGCGAAACACAAGTTTCAAACGTTATGATGAGCCATATATACTGTGATGAATTATTTCATAAGGGCGAAGGGCGACAATGTGGGTAAACGGAACCACGCCAACCCCCCACCTATAAATTGTATAATGTATATTCACCGATACTTTCGTGAAATCATATTGGTCACAACGTATCCACTGCGCGCGAAGCGTGACGAAAATTTCGGGCTTTCCTAAACTTTTATGAAAATTTAATGTTAATACTCCGTGAAAACAGCTCCGAAATTCCTCAGGCTGTCTTGCTGATTGGAAGACTGAACTACATCTACTTGACAAACAGAAAATAGCGAAAAGTAAGTAAGTAGATCACGAAATATTAAGAAGTAGAAGTAGAAGTAGCAAAAAAACAGATCTACTCGAGTAAGTACCAGAAGTAGAGGAAAATACTTGAGTACTTCGAAAAAGTAGAAGTACTTCGTTACTGACCACCTCTGTAAATAACTTGCAGGTGCCTTTTTGGCAGCGTTACAGAAACATTTGTATTGGACTGACAAATTAGCCTTTATTAGCAGGGAATTTACCAAATAGATTTTATGATCTTGTTGAGGAAAGGTTTCGCTCCTCTAAAATTCCCTGCATACCCCACTGTCTAGTCCTCGCGCGGACACGCCTCGGCGATCAAAAGAATATTGAAGATTAAAAATCCGCAACCAACTAAAGTGAACACTGCTGACAAGCTTCAACTCCGAAGTAGCATACCTCAATAAATTCAATATTATTAGTAGGACGATTTTATACCTAAAAAACGGAAGATTTGGATCTAAAAACGCTAAATGTTTACTTTTTTTTTACCTAAAGAAACTGAATTTTGACCAAATTTGGTGTTTTCGCACATCATGTTAAAATTGTACTACTTACCTTCATTTCTGGTTGCAACTTTATGACCTTACGAAGTAGTTTGGCCTGAAAAAAACGATTTCGGCTCAAAAACTGACCAATTTTTACATGAAGAATTCCAGTAGTTACATCACGTATTATGGTAGATATAATTAAAATCTGTTGTAGTACAACGATAGATACTTCACTACATTCTCGGGTAGAAAGTGTCTGTCCTTACTAAGTAGCTTGCCAAGAATGGAGAAAGCAGCAGCAGTTGTTGGATGACAACAGCCATTCAAAAATTTTCACTATGCGCTTTTTGATATAAGAAACATGCGATGCCCAAGCAGTCTTGCTTCAGTTAGGATATTGATATTATTATTCAAATAGGATATGTCAACCTATTTGTGTCATTTGATCGTTTATCATTCACAATGAGCAGACGATGGGCCGTTTACAACGGCAGGCCTATAAAATAGGCTACAAGCTGTAAAATATCAAATGTTAAGTTCACCGACAGTGCAAACATCTCCGATACAAACGAAATGCAGCAGTCAAACAAATGTTGACTTTGTAAACAATTTTGACGAATTTTGACCAAACGCTATAATTTTGACAAGTTTTGACAGTTTAAAAATCGCTCTAGTCAACAGAATAGTATTAGCTTTCTACATCAATATTGGAGATAGAATCAGTACCCCCCCCCAATAAAAAAATGTCATGTTTTTTTTTCTGGTCGTCCTCCTTTATGGATTTGACAGTCAAGCCATTCCACATGGACAAATAGAAAACGCCATAAATGACGCGAAACAGTTTTACTTTTTTCTGTCAACATACTCAAATTACCCGATGGTAAAAATTTTGTGATTTGTAAGAAGTGTCGACTTTTCGTTATCTGAAAATATGGTAACCCAGCAGCGCACCACGGTGTCACGATTCGCGTCAAACTACGACAGGTGTTGTAGCTGTTCGTCAACTGAAGATTTCTTTGAATGCGCAACTAAAACGAGGGCTAGAACTACTCGGTGGACCAATAGTTTGTAGTTATGTACATGATGATCAGGATATGTGATTTTAACCGAACACGAAACCGGAAAGTTTTTCCTAAACAGCATCGGATCCGGATCCATCTTTCGCCAAAGTGCCGTATCAAGACAGGATGCTAAATTTTCACAGCATGGTAGTGACTTCCTATTTCCTTAGTCTGATGTTTCGTGCCAAATTGAACTCGGATTATTTCTTCATCCAAGTAAAAGAATCAACTTAAATGCAATTAAATAAAGCAATATTCTAGGCGTAGTCATCATCATTTTATTACAATATTTCATCAAATAAATTCACCACAATATTGAGATGTAATGAAAATGGTGGCAGGGTGCCGATACGACTTGTAGTAGTCTTTTATTCAGACACCGACCTTGGTTTACATCATGTAAATAAGAGTGGTGTCGACTTGGAGACTGGGAATTGTTGAGTAGCAGTAGATATAGAAGTAGTCAAAATCATGCAAATGGGAAAAACATTCTGCACGAAATTCAATGTGTAATGAGGAGTAGTTTGGGATAAACATTTTTAAGTAGAAGTTGAAATACGCTAAAAATGTAAGCACCTGTGTGAGTGGATAATGTAGAAATCAATACTTGATTACTTTTAAAACGTAGAAGTACTTCGTTACTGATCATCTCTGTTGACGACGGAAGCAATAGACGCTTGCTCATCCTTAACCTGAGAGGAGCATAGTGTATCCGGGTCCAGAAAAACCGTATTATCTAGGGTTGACGGTCAACTAACTAGGGTAGATTTGGTCAAAGTGCGGCCCGAAGACCTATTCTGTGCGGCCCGCAAAAATTGCTTCGAATTCAAAACATAAAATTTTGTGATATGACAATAAGGGGGATGCGGAATTTTTCACTATCATGAAGGGGGAGTGTCTAAAAAGTTTGAGAACAACTGCATTACACGGTCCGTGTTTCAAATTGTTACGATATGCGTTTCCAAATCCCTCATTCGTAAAACAAGTCAATCGGTGCCCGTGATTACTATGAGTCATCATCATCCATAGAGGGTGAACGGGCATGTCTAAAAATTAAACCCGAAAGCTGAAATTCAAAGAAGGTTTGGAGCAATAAATATTTGTTTCAATGGTAACCCCGTCTTTTAAGTAGTGCCAATTAGGTCGCGGTGTTTCAGGAGTATAATTTATGTAGATCTGATGACAAATACACGAAGACATGCACTCGGTCGAGGAAGGGCGAATTTCAAAAAATAACTGTAAGCTTCGCACCGCAACAATGCTATTTTGCCAAGCTACACAGTGCTCGGAAAGCAGCGAACAAGACAATAAGCTGCGTAATATCCCAGATACATTTTAATGTCTTGAGAGAAAAACGCGGATAGGGATTTAAAGAGAAATCAGAAGGTATCATGTTTAACATTGTTTCAAAATATGACGGCAAATTAATATTATTTTATTGGTAATTAACCGTGACTTTCTCATTCCCTATTATCAACATATCTACTGAGCAGCGTTTAATAACAGTGTAATCCACTGCTTTCAACTTAGAAACTTAATGCCCCGAAGAACATAGCTAATTTTTTTGCCTCGACCGCCAACGGATTTTCTGCTTCCCACCTGGCCCACGGAGAAAAATAATTGCCCACCCCAGAATTAGAACGTTAGTTTGCACAAGTGCGTAAGGACCATGTCATTAGGTTAGTCGAAACGCGCCTTTGTCACATCCACACTTTCCACCGGGACATTGAAAAATAATTTCTTTTCACTACGTCATATTGCTAGTTCTGTGACCGCACTCTCAACAACAGCAAAACATTGTAGGACAATTGTCGGTTTCAAATTACCACCTGACCAAGATCGGATGTAGCAAATCTCAATTATGAGAAGTATGCCACGCCGGTGAAACCGTGGGTCATTGCGTTCTAAACGGCCGCGAGGCAAGTACGATCATCTGACTCAGTCGTTACGCGGGTAAGCATAAATCGAAAAGCACTTAGTTTCGATAAGGGCTGGCAATATCGAGTATCTGAGAGACTTGACAATTGGCAATGAAATCAGTTAAAGTATCCTAATACATCGAGCAATCTCTGCGCAAAAGCGCAACTACGAAAATTTAAAGCTACTTCTTTTAAAGAAATTCGGCGATTTTGAGCTGTCTTCTAGCAAATCCTATTCCATGATCGATGCAAAAACAATCAATATTGTGTTAAAATTTTCCTCTTAATGGCTAGGTGGACATGGCTTTTCTTTATTGAGGGAAATTAAAAGCTGTAAACCTAAACGGGAGACACTGCCAGGAATTAATAAAGAAACTCAGGTTGTTATTGTCGATTATGTTTATATGGAGATTACAGCGCAAGTGGGTTTGTTCGCCATATAGAAAGATCCTTTTAATATCTAGGGATGTGCATTACAAAATGCGAATAAGTTTCTGAACAATTCAACCTTCTTTCAATTGTATATGTTTTTTTCATGAAATAAAAGATTATCGATCTTTTTTAAAGCATGTTTTCTCGGCCCAAGTGAGAGTTTTGTAACTTTTCTAGTGTGCCCTAAGCCGAAAAATTGTTGAAACCACGGATCTACTATCTACTTGGAGAATCGTCGCGCCCTGTCATATTTGCGATCCCAGTGCATTGAATTAACCTCGGCGCATTCCTAATGCACCTCTATCAGAAAAAATGATGTCCTATTGGGAGTATGGGTTATGTTTCATTTTATCAAATTAGGTGTCGATGTAAGATGATCAGCTTATTGATAACATTGACAATAAAGCGGTTAAGGAAAGCCATTAACGCAGCTCCCCGTTTGACGCCTTGAAGCAACATTTCTAGCTTATCTCATGTAGAAGCATATAAATGGATGTACAATTGTACAAATTAATGCCCCGAAGCTTCGGAAATACGCATTAAGCCAAATGCCAAATTGAATATCGGCTGAATATACCTGGATTATCGGCGAAGATGTTAGTTGTGAACTGTATCGATATCGCCTCAAAAATGATCTAGTCATGACTATTAAACTACTATAAAAATCTAGCTGAGCGCTGTTGTTTTAAACGTGTGTGTTTAAATCCTTTTCCGCTAAAAGTTGTATTGTCAGCCGGAGTATCGATGTGGTTTCCCATCGCGGAATCCTTGGACTCTCGTGTCGTGTCCCTGCAACGTACATTGGTGGTGCTTGGATTTAGACACATACACATATATTACACATATATGTTTAAATTACGTTTTGACTTTTAACACTACTCTATCCGTCGATATTTTGCGTTTGCCGGCATTTCGACCTTACGCTATGGCTCGCTGCACAGACTAATGTAAACATACTAACTCCTTTCTCCCAACCGTCGGCATTATAAACGCGGATTCCATCACGATTACATCAAAATTGGTAGGGCGTGAATAGGGCTTTGCTACCAAGTTTAAATAAATATAAGAAACGACATGTTGTTGTTGTGGTAAGGGCTGGGCACAATAACTGGAGTACTCGAATCTGCATCCAGTGATACTTTTCATTATTCGAAGCGAGTAATGAGAGGTGGTTTTTCTGACGCGCCTTTCCACCAACACTGAATTTATCGACAAGTATTATATTTGGATGTTATTTTCCACTTGAAGGTTGTAAACCCCGATCGGTACATTAATTGATGTAGTACGAAGCTACGAGATTTATTGGATATTAAATTTCTATGAAATATTGATGAACTCACAGCATTGTCCTAATGTGTAATGAAATAAATACGGTTCACAAATAAATACCAAATTTTGTTTTTGTGGTATTATATTCTTCTGGTCGCAAAATGTACGATTTCGCCCAGCCTTGGTTATAGTCGTGGCATGGGCATGTGCAAATTACGTTGAGCAAATTGTTCAATTTCCCGAATTTTCCGTTTACTGACTGGTGCGCTCGATTAATCTCGCGGGAATCGATATAGAATAAATATCAACTCGCATAGTCATGACACAAAATCATCTTTTATATCGTCTTCTGTTTTACAGTAATCCTTTCCGTACCGATCCTACATCCCATTATTACAGTTTTACAGTCAATTTACCGCGCTAACGCATACCGAGGCTGGTGATAGGTAATTTACACAGTTGAGATAGCGTACATATAGATTTTGTGATCCAATTTCATGGTGAAATGCACAAGGAGAAATACAAGAAAAACTGCAGCTTTCATTCAGTCGACTATACATTGCAATAGTGCGTTAGCGAAGATGTATTTACAAGTTTTCAAATATTTTCAAGCAATATCATATTATATACATCTGATGTGTATACTCATACGCACGTATGTTTTTTAGTACATTATATATCAGATATATATATTATTTTTTTAAATAAAGTATTCTTCGCGAGATGCATGAATAGATATCGAATATTTGTAAATTGGACCGTGTTGATATTTTTCGGTTATCAAATATTCATACACGGTTGTGTAGGCCAGATGACATACCAAGGCCATACCAATGTTTATCACAATTTAAACCCTATACCATTCCATTTTTGACAGCATGTAGCGGATACGCGATACTGTACTTTGACCCTGCGGGCAAATGTTCAGGCTTTCGCATCGTATCCAAACCACGAATTGGTTCGCAAAGCGTTTTAAGTTTCTTCTGGTTGTCCGCAAAACCGTATTTAATAAGATATACGCGACAAGACAAGAGATAGGAATATTTTGAGCCTTCACGTTCAAAGTTTTTAGTGAAGTGTCGAGTGAGCGGTATAGGCTACATAGATATTGTTGTAAATAAAACACCAACCTGATGGATAATGCCGATGCACTGCATAAAGCATCGGGAAGAGTCAAGTCTGGATACATCGTTGATAAAACAGGAGAAAGGTAAAGAGACTAAAAAGTACGTAAGGAGTATATCAAAGTTGTTACGATCTGCAACAACATGTTGGCACTATACAGATATGTAAAGACGAGACACATTTGTGTTTACCGTGTTCATTTAAATTTAGGGAAACAGGAACAGTGTGCAGTTGGTTACAGTTGATTGGGGTGGGTGGGGGCGGGGATAGAGGGAATGCGAAAATATTAAGAACCAGTGATGAATGAATAGCGCTGTTTTGTTGTCTTATTCCGATATTTCGTATTTAGTTTCTTCAGGCATATCAAAATACCTGTCATTCGGTATCGAATAGCCGGCTTTGCACAACCATTCGCACGTTTTGAGGTCATGGGAGACTGATTGCGCTGACTGAATTATAACACATAAATCACTGAATCAAAATATGTGAAATTTCACTCGTGGATAAAACCGAGGACAGAGTATTGGCCGGTCGAGTATTAATTGTTATGATTCGAGTCGAGCGAATACAGATGAAGTCAACGAGCATTGAAATTATGCGTCCCTTGCTACTAAGAGTTAATTTACCAACCAAAATAATAGTTTCTATACTACTATAAACTACAGATTTTTTCAAAACCGCGATTGGTCATACCACAGTAAGTACTACCAAGCTAGGCACGTCTTAGTAGAAATGACATATCTATGAAGTCATGATCAAGCCAAAGATAGTTACAAAGTGCAATAAAGTAGGCATGGTTGAAAAAATACCAAACTATCTTTAATGTGATGTTTAACGGGGATTATATTCTTTGTGGTCACGTAAAAGGTACGTATTTGAACTTCTACCATATTTCCTACTCCTATGATGTCATAACGAGTCATACTCAAATCCTAATGACTCATTTACTCAATTTTGGGACACCCCACTAACGATTATTGACCTAGTCTACCAATATCTTCAGCTGTGTATAATTGCGCAATAATTTAATGTTGACTCAAAAATAATTTTGTAAGCTTGATTGGTGTTGGCCCAATAACCAGCTTGCTATGATGCAATTCAACATATATGTTTCGAGTCAGGGACGCGCGCTCGAGAGAGACGAGTGCGGCACTGCCTCATCGCTAAGTTGGAATCTTTTCCAACTTAGATTATAAATAGATCGAATTACTGAATTCGCAAGAATTTGCGGTTAGCGGATACTCAACCGACAATTCATCACTTACATTTTGCAATGCAGAATAACATTGAAATCAGAGTCATCCCCGCATATCATGAACCTCGCGTCACTGTTCCGAGTGAGAAATCAAGTGCACCGATGCTTGGTACTTGTTTCCCAACTCCCTTTTTGGGTATAATCTTCTAAACTAAAAGTTCCAGGGGCGGGCAACATACGGCCCACGGACGGTTTCCCGTCTAACATGATAATGTGGCCCGCGGCCCAGTCTGCCGAGATTCCTCAGTACTTGCTTAAACGTGACATTTTAGTGACTGTATGTTATTTTATACGTGTGTGCTCACTGCGCAACGTGCGAGAGTATAGCTTACGCGTAAGTTCGGCATTTATCATGTACTCAACCCTAACGAATTGATATCTTGGTAAATCTGGGTACCGAGCTTATCGAACTCCTTGAAATCTTAATTAAGGATTGCACCATAGTGTCATATATGGTGTGGACATAAGCATATCTCACGGCTCAGTTAAATTGGTCTACGGTCAGACTTTCCATTTGGCTAAAGGCAATTTGGCAGTAATAACGTAACTGTGCCATCTGAGCAGCTCAGGAGCACGTGCGCACGAGAGTGAGAGTGTGAATACTCAAATCCGTTGCGCAACAATGGTCAATACGCTTGTGGTCTGCACTGCTCTCACTTGCTCCCAGATGGCATCGTCGCTCCACAATACCAAACTCCATTACAATGCAACATTCGAGGCTGATTTTGGGGAGTTCCAGGACCGCGAGCAGAATATAATTTATATATTCGCAATCAGTCCCTCGGCAGCTTTCGATTGATACCCCTTTTGTCAAATTTCTCGCTCGGCAAGCTGGTCACGATAGGACAATTTGATTGCACCGTGTGGTAATTGATCTGAGAGAAGCAGACAAGGCGGCGTCTGCATGGCAATTCTGTTCTCAAATCTGAAATCTGCATTGTCTTCGTCATTATCGGCGAGAAATTACTTTGAAGTGAGCATTGCTGTCGTTAAAAGACATTCATTAAATACGATTTATTGCTTGTATAGGTGGATAAATGGGCGTATAATCTATCGATTCAGCAATCCGGCCCGCCAAGTACCTAATTTTCCTATATCCGGCCCGCCGACTGGAGAAGTTGCCCGCCCCTGAGTTAGATATTTCGTACTATTCATCTTTCGAAAATATCGTTACAGTATGCATGCGAAGCGCCGCCGGATAAACGTAACCTATTATCCGGAATGGTTCCCTATAAACGACCACCTTGCGATTTACCAACGGCATCCCGTGAATTGCGTGCGGGCCTGCGTGAGATCAGCATTTGAGCGGAACAGCGAGCTGCTATGCGTGTGGAGCCATGCTGTTGGTTCGTTATGTCTTTTTCCTTCTCAATCATATCATTAGCGACTTATCATTTTGACTTACCCATGTGATACTGTAAAACAATATGGTCAAGCAACGCTGTATTCTATCGTGGGAGACCTCACATTTTTGTAGATGATGTGGCATACAACAATCGTGTTCAGAAAGCTTTATATGCCACTTTCGGGCATTCATATGACTAGTGACATGCTTTGTCATGTGCGTACTATGCACCGAACTCATTACTGTAGAAGCTAGGTGTACATATACCAATAACAATACTAGTTTCTCGAACGGGCGAGGCGTTTGTGAGACACCTGTTAAGCGGAGATAATATATGGCTGCCTCTAAACTCACCAACATGTTCAAGTACAAATTATGGAAAGGCGCCTGTAAATATCAACGTTAAACGGGTTATTTCAAGGTGGTTCCTCCACGCATATACAGAACTTCAACCTGGCCCATGTCATCAACCTAAACCTTTCCTATAATAACATGGCGTAACCAAAAGGGGAATAGGCGCCTTTCCCAAAATGTTGTACGAATCATCGTGAGTGTTAGGTCACAACATTACGAAATTATGAATAATAATTACAAGTAGAATAATATAGCCTGACAAGTAGTTTCGGAAAGTCGATATGGTCGACGGGTCTCATACTTGCAGTATATGACTACTTTTCAAATGGCAAGGTGCATCTCCGCTGCATATTGCTGTAGAATTAGACAAGTAAAAGCGAAATGCAGGTAAACACATTCTAATTTTTGAATTGTTTCTAGGCTTTCAATTCTAATTTAATTTTTGGTTTTCCTGAAATGCCTGAAGAGAACTGAATAGTGAAAAACGGGCCAATATTGGTGTTGAAATATTTGCCATTCTCATGCATGTGAAAATAAGCTTTAATTTGATATGATCTGAACTTAACATTTATTGCATTTCACTCGAATTAGGAATCAAAATTCATTTCGAAGTTTTTGGGAATTCCGTCATTCTATGTCGACTCTAAATTGAATCAGCTGGATATCTAAGTCAGGCCGTAACCGATGGTTTTGTGGAATCCTCAATTATCACAACTATGGTACAATTATGGATGTTTGTTTGTTTTGGGATATTCACGGCGTTTCTCGACTACTATGGTCATTTACACCAGGCCGATATTCTTTCTGTATTTTCCGTAACTGCCGACTTATAGCACTATAGCCGACTTTAGGCCCACCTCTAGGCTTTTTGTAAAACACCGCTGACGCGGATGAGGTGGCGAGGAGGAGCCTAGGTAAACCTCCAACACTTAGATATCGGAATTCGGAAGTCGATCTCGGTCGGACTCGAACTCGCCCCCATTGGTGTTGCGGCCGCGGATTATACCACTGCGCTATCTCGCCACTCATTATGGATGTTATTTCAGCCTTAGTGATGACAATTCGAGGATTTTTATTATTCTCGTCGAAAGCAGAAGAAGACTTCCTTCATCCCGCGGAAGAAAAACTCGTGTTCCAACTAGCATTCCTGAGCGGGTCTCTTTGCTTTGGATTTTCCTGCATTTTCCACATATTTTATTGTCATTCGCAGACGTATTTCGAGGGCGCCTTGAAGTAAGTATATTTTACAAATTTATCGAGGTATTTCGATATTACTGGAATGTCACGTGGTCGAACTAGACTGCGTTTCTGAAAATGGTACATGACAGGAAACAGTCGGAACAGTAATGCTGTTCATCTATTTCTAGTGGAGTAATTATATGCTCTAATTTCAATTCTAATCTAAATTCTGGTTTTCCTGAAAATGCTGCAGGAGAAATGTGCGACTGTGCGTGCAGCACGAAACTAGCCAAGCTTGGTGAACAGAAATTTGTTATTGTCGTGCTCTCGTGCATACGAGAATGACATCTGATCGGATATGAGACGAACTAGATTGTTGTATTTCTTTGCTATATTCAGAATTTTATTTAAATTTTCAAGTTTTCCTTCCAATTAATTCTGAAATTATGTTTCCAATATAATTAGGAAAAACGATGTAGCTTTCTTTCTAATTCTAATCTAATTTGGAGAAGCTGCAAAGGTTTTAGTTTTCAAATTCTGCCCATTGCCAGGAGACTGCAAATAAGCGAAGACTTGATCTCCAATTGATGGTACTGAAGAAAACATGTCGATTACGAATTACTGCAGTTAAACGCCAACAAAGATATAAATTGATGATGTATCTGGGCTGATGCTGCGATTATGATATTTAGTGATAAATATTAATGCGCCATCAAGCAATTGGTTAATTTGTGATCACGTCCTGAAAATCACCAATGCATGAAATATGCAGAATTTCTCAAATTACTGAGGGAAAGTTGTCTGTGATTCATGACCTACCAACGCAATTGGTTATACCGTTATTCGCAAATTTGAATAGTTTCTCGCTCTTGCATTAGCGAATTACGCCACGCCATTATGATGTACGTAGTAGTTTGTATTTATTTACTGCAATATATTATCTTTTATTCAGGCTTGATCTACTTGGCATAGTCATTGGTACGCAGGGGACGTGGTATCCTTGGATATATTACACGTTCTACTGTGAGAGAATAACAAAGGTAAGTTTTGAAGCAAACCGAATCTCTCTGATTCCAAGCAGATATTACGAGGGAATAATTTGCACACATATCCGTATATGGTGCCACTTCTTCTCCGAAAAATTGAATATAGAAGGAGGGTTCTAATGACTCGAGCCTTACTCGGGTCGCACTTTTTCGATGACTCGACTTGATTTGAGTCATATCCTCGAATTTAAAAAATGAGTCGACTGGAATATGTGTATTGACTCGACTTGTACTCGAGTTATTTCTCGTGACTTGACCAAGGCATATGACTCTATACAAATCTGGTCAGAAACTATCTTTTATCTGTTTTAGTAAATCCGCTAAGATGAGAGGTGGTCAAAGCAGTCATCTTTTGTACTCAAATAGACGTAGCGATTTCCAAGTAAGTAACAAATCAGGTATTCTAGACCTGATTATTGCGAAAAAGGATGAAAATGCAGGTTTGAAATACTCTACACTGTAAAAAATAACCGTGGGTTTTGGGGTGGAATAGGAGTGGATAGGGATGATCTACCGTAATGCAGGAGTGTACCTCCCTGTTCCACCCCCGTTTAGGGTAGAATAGGCGTGGGAATGTTGCTCCTACCCCTGCATTACAGTGGATTGCATCCAGCCACCCTGGATTAAGCGTGGCACGGCGACCACACCTCTGATCAATTGAGGATACATATGTTTCCGCTATGAACATTTCAATCACCTGCGCTGTATATGTACGCGCGAGATGCTTGCGCGGCGTTGATGTCGCGAGATTGAATGCATATGTGCTCAAAGTCGCTGATGGTCAAATCAACGGACTGACAGACATACCATTTATCGATACAGAGAGAGCGGGAGTGAAAGAATATTTATCGGTCAGTCGTGCAAATCAGCATCATTAAAGAGAAATTGAACGAGTTAAATGAAGATATATTAGTTTGTTCATTTCAAAATTTAGCAGTGAGCCTGTAGCAGGAAATCGCAACATTGTTTTCGTTTTAAACTCACAATTAGATAGAGAGACAAACTTATATAATGAAATTTAGGCGATGCCGAGCTACCGATAAGGCGATACCGAATAAAGTTTGATCTAAAATTCTAATATCGTTGTTCACGGTATCGAGATAATATTATTCCATATTACCGTAATGCAACGCCTCAGTTATTTGCGCGGCGATCCCACGAAGTCAGCTGTGTTTCCGCGGGAACCAAATTGAAGCGACAAACCCCTTTCAACCACCGAGCTTTATAAACACAGATGAGCTAATGGTTCGACTGACATCTTACCATCATATTCGATCAACTTCTACTCTGAACTCAATAATGATAGTTATAATATTCATTTAGTGAATGTAGGAAGTGGCACGCACACAAAGTGAAGATACTAATATCCGATGCTAATTGATCAACCGGGTCGGTTACGCTTTAGTGACTCGCCAACCGAGGCTCGAAAGCGCGAAGCGAATGCGGAAGCTGAAAGATCGAAGGGGAAAGACGGCGAATGTGTCTTGCAGTTTTACTATGAGGCGAATTTCTTTATTCTCACTGCACAGGGCAATAGTTGTACGTTTTAGAATATGAGTCCGGTTCATCCTGTTAAGGGATGCGGTATGAACGCATTCTATTCTCGCTGGCATATACCGGTTACGGTATTTGCTCGATTGTTTCTGACACTGACGGTCGGACGCCATATTGGAGATTACGTTACGTGAAGAAAGGAAAGGTGAGACGACAATGCACTCATAAGTGTATTTTGCATGCTTCTAATTTGCCTTTTCAAATTTACATGCTTAAGTTAGAGTCATTGAGTCAGAGTTGTTCGGTTGAATTATAGTTGATAACAAATATTAGAAGTAAGAAGTTACTGCAATCCATGATGTCATTTTCTAGTATGAAACCATGCTAGTATATCCAGTATGGAATTGATGTCCGCAGCACACTTGATTGGTCGTCTGGCAGGCTGAATATCACTATCATGAAAATTCGTCTGGTTTACCAAGTCACCCTGCTGTCACCGTAAAGGCTATAAATTATGTCTGCTCGTGCCATAGCAGTCACCACAGACTTTGGTAATGCAAATTTCGTCATTTCTGAATGAGAATGTGGGCATCGTGTTTGTATATTTGATGTGTATGAATGCGAGTGCGCGTGATAAAATTATAATACATAAATTATAATTGTCTGTATTGAAATAAATTAAGCTATAAATATGTTGGCGGACAGCCAAAGAAAAATGCTCTAGGTAAAAGTGATGCTTTCAAACTTACCATCATTAGAACGAATGGTTTGTGCCTGTGGTACAGTTTGAGTTAAAGGGGCACTGCTCTCTAAATATGACGTGGTCTCAAATTAATCAGTACTAAAATTTCATCCGCATCAGCTATTCAGGACAGAAAGCCACTGTAAAGAAATTGTAGCTAAAAGATTATTAAAACTATCTCCATTTCACACTAGCTGCCTATATAAATGTATATTGTATTGAGGATGCTTCGTTTTCGCTGCTTCACCTGTTGCAAAAATGTTTGAGTTTCGGTACCACACATTCAATCTCCTAATGAAATTTTCATTCTGGTTCAGTGCATATTTCAAAATTTGACTGCTTTGCTTTGCAGAAAGCTGTTTCGACTTATGTACCTCGTACCTGAAGACTAAATAAGCGTGATCAATGCGGAATTGGTTCGAATCTTATGGGTAGGCTATGTTCTTCTCTTTCTGCTATCTATGTATTTATTCCAATAAAGCTGTTGATTTTGACAGAAGCCGTGATCTCTTCAAATATTTGTACCAAGTAGTTAATCTCTATCTACAAATTGCCTCTCATGATATATAGTGTTTATTAGTCATGCTGCAATTGCATGGCAATCAAAATCAGGCCATGCCTAAATACCACTGAGCTATATAAACACTGGAGTGCGCTACTCGCGATATTTACGTTGTCACTAGAAACAGTTGCATTGTGGGGGATAGGCTGGACGATTTAGTGCAGGAGCTTATGGAAAAACGTCCAGTTCTAAAATATATTTGATTCGTATTGGGTTTGTAGTATTTTATACGAATGGAGCTTTGAATGAATAATCATCGTAACATTCAGGATTTGTTTCAGACCAATATCTCGTGTTTATATCTGTGTTATCTGTGTATTTCGACATGTCGAAGATATAAGTGGTTTCGACTGTTCGTGGTAAAATAAGGTTGTCTATGTGTCATCTTATGTATTTTTTGTGGTTATATTCCTGATGTAGATTGCTTTACTCGCCGATCAAGATAGCGTAATGGTTAAGCGTCCGGCTTCTTGATCGGTAGGTCGTGGGTTCGATTCCCGGCCGGGTCAGACCAAAGACCTGATTAGTAACACTGGTATCCATAGCTTCCCTGCTTGGCGCTCATGCATTACTGGGATAGCATGGAGGGGTGGTGCATGACTTAGAAAGTCGTAAAGGCTATATCTGCACTTCCTTGTCCAGCGGCATATGCACATCATGCACTCATGGTACGCATATGCGCAGATCGTGTGTATGTATATCATGAGTCGGTGTATATGCCGCAAAAACATCAAGGACAAAAATAAACTACGTCCTTTCCTTTCGTTGTATCCAGCATATTTTACGTGTACAGAAATAACCAAGCTGTCAAAAGATGTATAATACCAGTTCAGTTATCTTTCAGATATATGTATCTATAGGAAGTAAAAGCATCTACGATTGCCAGCTTGAAGTTATATTATCGGAGCGTGCCTCGGAATTACCTATCCTGGATTCAAAATCTTCATACTTCAATGGAGCTGATGTGAATGCTATAACTGCCAGCTGTGAATATTGCTGATGGAGAAAATTCAGCATCATGGGACATATCAAAAGGCACTGCTGAAATCAACTGAATGCCATTGTGGTTATTCTACGTATTTATTGGTTCAGCGTATTTAAATAAATCCAAAAAAGATAAAGTAAAGATATGTCTGCTATGTGTGGCGATGGGGTAGTGATTTCTGTAGAAGTGACTGAATGAGTTCATTGAATGAGAGAAACAAGAAACGCATGGGTCCTTATTCAGATGTAGCTAGAATTGCCCAATTCACAGTGAAATTGGGGCTATGTTGGTTGTAACAGCAATCTGTGCACTTTGGGAGTTCATAATAAATATTAATTTTATCGAATCAAAACGGCACAAGATACAATCTAAATGGCGTATATGTATTTTATCATAATTACACCGTATTTTATCATAATTACACCTATAGCTACCCATATATGTGTGTACATGAAGCTTGGCTCGTTTTGCACTTTCATGAAACCAGAAATTAGTTTAGATTCAAAACCAACTGGAGATGTGAACATTCCAACTCAGTTTTTCTGCCCACGATACTTGCCTACCCTACTAGATGAAGCACTCGAGCCTGGCAAGCATTTCTGTGGTCACAATAACGCGCTGTACTGTCTCCTACCAAAATGCTGAACTCTCGTTTTCAGAAACACCAGCTTCGGTTATGAGAAACGAATTTTTCTATTAAAACAACAACATAAAAAATAAAAACAGATAAATTAATTGTTATCGACTTAACGTCGCCTTCGGCGTAATTAACGGTGATCTGAAAGTCAAATGTGGGATAAGTTAGGGCTTAATATCTGCGAACGAGGTATAATAAACGAACCGATTCTGATCTTAGTTCCAATTTATTGGAATTTCTTCTCTTCTTACGCGGCACAGGCACAGTCACATTGAAGGCCACCCCACTACGGGTCCTACGACGACGACATCGTTTTGGGGCACTGTTCAAGATAAATGAACTAACATATGAGAAATTGTTCACTTGAAAACACATTGATCGACATACCTTGATGTCACGACAACGTTTTTATACCAAAATGCGTATAAAATAGTAAAGAAAGTGTGTTAGCCGGTGTCTTCTACGGGTTTGAAGTATGTGTTGGCTAGACTTGCTCCCTTCTTTGTTTTCTTATTATCTGTACAGATACCCAAAACTGTGAGTACAGAATTACAATAATGAAAATTCAACGGCATGCGAAGAAAGTGGCCTCACCTCATTCAGTGGGTTAGCCGGTGTCTTCCGTGGGTTTAAAGTAAGAGTTAGGTATGTAAATATTCTCTCTGGCGACGCAGGGTTGGCTTTACAGCTTAACGATGGTCGATTCCAGAACCTTTGAATGGAAAAGAAAACAGCCACGAGCAAGTATGGAATAAAGCGATAGTTACATCTGTGTACCAGAGCACATATCATATAAATTATATATTGACAGTTAACCGCTAAAGGTATTGGACACTGAATGCAGCCTAATGATAAAAGGATGACAGATGTAACAAAATTGTTATCCACCTTCTTAACGACAACATCGGAAAGCGGTAACGAATTGTCATTTTCTTTTTCAACGGAAGGGTGAAGGTAATTCAACAATTGAATCACCTTGAGCCTCATTATTGAACATATGGCAAAGGTGTCAATCGCCGTAACAGAACCAGCTTAATGAAATAACATTAATGCCCAATCTGTGCTAGTAGAGAATATATTTTAATGGAAGCCTATAAAATACGCATGATCGAAAAAACACCTAAATACGTTCTATAGCCTAGATAGAACCAACTCTTGGAATTTTTTCAAACATAAAGATTTGAGAGCTTTCCACATAGTTTATATTATCATGACATTACGACTCTGGAGACACAACTATAAGCCCTAGCAATGACCAGAGGTGGTCAGTTAAGAAGTACTTCTCTTGCGATACTTCTTCAAGTTTTTAAACTACCTCTGCTTGAGTAGAATCAATAAATACGATGGCCATGGAGCGAACTCACCGGCTTCAGGAATCCTCACATCCAAGTTGCGGTACGTCGATCCGACCATCGATTGTGTAGCATGTCCAAATTGCGACTCTTTTAATTACAAAAATATCAAATAAAACCGCTGAGGGTTACTGAACCACAATAACTTACAAAGCCGTATGCGGATGAAAGGATCGTTCCTTTTTCTTCGCGTGTGCGCCATGTCCTTACTCCCTCAGTGTCGATGCACTACTGTGTAGCAACCACGCCAGGGGACTTGGTCGATTTGAATCGGCCGCCTGGATTTCCTTTCCTATACATCGGTTCTGAATGTGATTGCTCAATTGCTTGTCCTATGGGAGAAAGTCGTTCCACAATGTTATGATATGAGCTGCCACCGCTTCACTCAAACAGTAAGTACAACCTCTGTGAGTTAGCAGGCAGTCGGCCAACGCTGAAACCTTTTCATATCCGGGAACGTTATTCGATCCCACTGAACCGTCGACTCTGGTTTGAATATCATAGCGTCAGGTTCAGAAGATCCTCTAGCACAGCGGTTGACTGACAATGTGACCCCCCCCCTTTCACGGGGGTGCCAGTCTGGGTAAACAACGACACATTTCCTGAATCTTTAAAGCAGCGGGAACTTTGAGCGTGTCGTTGCCCTCGAGCTGGCGAAGATCATCAGCAAATTGTAAACAAGCAGCCTGAAAGTTGACTGACCAACTGTGGCAGTTACTGATTTTTGAAGAGAATCAGCTTTGTTAACACTCTGCGGACGTTCTTGTCTGATGTCCTTTGATTATATTCTACTCCTAGATGTTTGAATTTAATCTTGCAATAGGTCTTGGCGATGTCTTTTGTCAGAGTGATTATATGATTGTCACCAACTGAGGTGTCATAAATATGGTCTTCAAGTTCTGGGAAAGCTGGTGATTTACCAGACATGTTCGAAAGAATAGCAGTGGCAAAGGCGTTGATCAAGCCCTTGCAATGAGGTAACTTTCCAGAAGTAACATGAATCATTCGCTGGAAGCATTTTTCAGCCTCCTCACATATTGCAATAACACCAGTAGATGGTTTAGTTAGGCCACCCCTGTTCTTGAATTGCAGGAAACTGCCACTGGTTGCCGAAGCCACCATGAGCGACCCTTTACACGTTGGGCAAAGACATCGCTCAGCCACTGACTTGGCAACATAGCCAGCAATATATGATATGGCTTGACTTTTGTACTCAGACAAAGTTGTTATTTTAGGAACATCGGAGTAGTCATGCTCATCTTGCATAGGTCGTTTCGCTTCCAAGTCGTATTTTCTGATCAAGGTCGCGGAAGAAAGAGAGAGTCCACTTTCTTGAATCCTGAAATCATCCAAGAGGTCCAACATGGCGGTTGCGTCTCTTTCTTCGCAATTTCCTGATGATGCACGGATTCCCAACTTCATCAATAGCCTTTTATACGCAGCAGTAAATTGCAGACAAGTAGGATTATTGTTGAAGCCTCCTGCTTTACGGACAGCACAAAAAAATAGCTCAAGATGATCTTGACTGAACTTGTACATCAGCAAGTACCTCACCATTTTTGTAGCCACTAGGCGATCAAAAAGGCTCAGCGTGCTCTTTATGCAAACCAGAAATCCAAGGAATCCTGTTTTCCTGCGAGATTCAACAATAGGCTTTCCCGAGGGGTCCTGTAATTTGGCAATATAATCCATCATTTCATACATGAATGGACGCCACAAGTGCTGGTTTGATTCCTTTAAAGGAGATTTATACCCTTTTGCAAACGGGTTTCTCGAATTGAGTATGTCGAAAAGGCGATCAAAACTACGCAAAAACTTGACGGTAGCAGCACTACCCCGAAAGCATCTCATTTTGAGGTTTTTATCACAATATTCGATTGCATCAGCAACACTGCTGCTGATTGTTTGAGCAGCCAAATTGACTTTCATCTTTTGCTGCTGCCATTCCACATGACACTTCTTCAGCTTATTGCCAAGTCTCAGGCCTTCTGATGCCTGGAGTTTTTGCAGTAAAATGATGAAATTCCAAGAAATTTGGTGCCCACTACCATCTTGCAAAGTACCCCATTCTGCTAGGCAGTTTCTGATTAGTTTGAGCATGTGACAAGGATCTAGAATTACTTGGATTTGATGATCGGGTAAATACGGATTAGTAAAACTAGACACAATGTTCCTGGAGGATATATTTGCCCCTAATGCAGAAAGCATTGCGAAGTGACATGAAGGTCCGTCACATGTCAATGAAGCAACAGTTGCACCCGCTTCATTAAGCTTGTTTATGCAAATTCTGACCAAATTTGCTCGTTCCGATCCTGTTAAACCATTAATGAAAAAGTATCCAAGCGGGATTTTCCAGGATGAATTGATACAAACAGCCATAAAAACTAATGCATCTTTAGCAAGAGGCAAAGAATCATCATCCTCACAGTCAGTACCCATGTCTACATATCCTCGGTATCGTTTTCCATCCCAAAAAACCTGTTTGCGGATCGACATTTCATCCATCATTATGGAGCATATTACAGGATTTGCTGATGCCTCTACTTTTCCTCTGATAGCAGAAAAGGCAATACTAGTAAAGCCAGGCTCAGCGGGAAGTTTTCCATACCAGCGTCTTATCACACTTGGATGGGGAAGAGCCAGTTGAAAATTCTGACGCACAAAATTGTATGCCTTAGTGGAATAATACTGAAGCGTCATTGCAAATGATTGCAATTCCTTAGAGTATTTGACTCCTCTTCCACCAGCTTGTAGCTTCATACGTTGCAAGAGCTCACTTGGTAGACCACTGAATTTTTGTGACATTACCTCTACACACGAATCGCTTATCAAATTGTTCTTCTTAAGAGATGCAATGACCTCATCCAGAGTTTTCACTTTTTTTTGCAGACGGTATGTTCTCATTCTGGCTGCAACCAACCTCTTTTTAATTTCTGCCACCCTACGGCGTTGCTGTTGAACGACTTTTCGAGGAGACGTGTGCGCACAGTAGCTGTGGTCGTGAAGAACTACTTCAGGTTCAGCGGTTTGTGCTTCATAATGCCGTTTCTTATCTGGAACTGCAGAAGGTCTCACTCGTCGGTTGTTCGAAGCCTGAAATTTGTGAATTTCATGTTAACTAGGGCTAAAAAAAAGGTATAGTAATTGGAACTCAAACTTCATAAATATATAGTCACTGTCTAGTGTCTACCGTACCTTTGGCCTCATATATTTTGGAAAATTCAGAAATCTTGTCGGCACCGCATTCGTCCTTAAACGAATTCTCCCGCCAACACGGTAAATATCACTTTCTGAAAAATGATCAGAGCAGATGACCGACGATCTTGCTGGCTCCCAGTCTTTTCTTCTAATACATTCTATCCATCTTTCTTTCAGGGAATCATTGGTAGGAAAGCTGCGTTGTAGAGAACATTGTATCAGTTCACAAGTAATTCTATGATACAAAGCACACCAAATTGACCATTCTTTGTTATGAACATTGATAAAAGTAGCAGGAACATATGTGAAATTATCTTGTTTGATTTAGATATATCTGTTACTTTCTACCCCAGTCTACCCCAGAAGGATAAACTATTAGGTAACCTTTTAAATCTAAAGCCAAAGGTAAACCTAAAAAAACATCTTACGAGACAAATCGAACGTCTCGCACGCACAAAGCTATAAGGAACTCGACCACGGAATTAGCAATTTGAACTTTAGTGTGAGCATCTGGCACCAGAAATATAGAATTATTACTCGACTATGCTGGACAAAACCGTGTGGCCCTCAATTATACCTTTCCTTCTAGTCCTACCTCCAACCTTCACGACAATTTTAAGCAAGGATTGAGTACTAAGCAAGTTATTGGCTGAACTGCCCATACAGAATACAAACAGTGACCTGGCTGGTCATGGTATACTGATGAACTGATATGGTGCTGAGACTGCTGATATAGTCTGCTCTGATCATACCAACATCCATATACTTGTGACAAAATGTTCTGGTATAATGACACTTTAACATGGCCTATTCATTAATGCTGTGGCTTATCTGGACATTGATTGACTGTGATGGTCAGGAGATATTAAAAATAGAAACTGATTCTTCAAAGATAGTCTTGCTGCCCTGCATATTCTGCCATTCACTCACCGGTGAAATGTTCTTGGATGCCGACGCTTTACCAAAGACTCTTCATCGCTACTACCATCGCTATTACTTCTCATATATGACTCCATGGATATCTTTTTCTGCCTTTTACTGCACCCATAGGCGCAACAAACACTACCACCAAAACGAGATGTCTTCGACATGTCGAAATACACAGATAACACAGATATAAACACGAGATATTGGTCTGAAACAAATCCTGAATGTTACGATGATTATTCATTCAAAGCTCCATTCGTATAAAATACTACAAACCCAATACGAATCAAATATATTTTAAATCTGGACGTTTTTCCATAAGCGCCTGTACTAAGTCGTCCAGCCTATCCCCCACAATGCAACTGTAACATGGTGACAACGCAAATTTGCTTAGCCGGAGATGGCAGTAGTTCGGGGCTTGCTAAATACGTGCACCGCTTTTGATCTAAAGAAATACGTGCTTACGAAACGACACTTCGATGCACTCCTCTTCGATATGCTGTATCTTGTAATGAGTAGGGCTGGGCAAAATCGAATACCTGAGTGATTCGATTCGAGTATTCGAGTATCGCTCATTATGACGTCATAGCAGAATGTAATATGTCAAGTATCAAATGAGCACCTTTTATGCAACCACAGAAAATATAATACCGGTTATCCATCACATTAAAGATAATTTTTTGACCATACCGATTTCATTGCAATTTGTGACAATGTTGTGGGATGATCATGACTTCGGAAATGTGTTATTTTCACTTACGCGCGTAGCTTTGTACTATATGTTTCGTACGTTGTGATACGGCCAGTCGAGGTTTCAGGGCTTCCACAGTGGAAAATAGTATCAAAACTATAATTCTCGTCGATAAATTATCCTTCAGCGGAGAGGAGCGTGTAATTTCATTACTCGAAAAAATTGTCTTTTACTACTCGACTCGAATCATTAAAATTAATACTCGATTCCGAATCGAGTACTCGAATCATTGTGCCCAGCCCTAGTAATGAGTTCATGTTCATCTGCATGTATTAAGTGATAAAATTTTACTCAATAATATATTTTGTGATTGTGTTACAGCATCTCCAAATCTAGACCGTATTGTTTCTATACCTACCATTCTGCATGAAAGATATGTTGATCAGGTACGTCAAATAATCTTTGTTTTTATTTTGCAAGGTTTACATTTGATTCTCATGGATTATAATTTAGAGAAGTGTTTCGCAACTTTTTGACATCGCGGAGCGGTAAAACCTAAAAACAAATTTGCATGGGAAGGAATCACCATTGGCATTTTATTGCCGCAACCAATGGAATAAGTTCAATGTTGATGACTAAAATAGGTCTCCACTTTCACTTGGCTGCCAAATCAGCATATATGTATTCTGGCTGGAAATTGGGGCTATACCATTACTTTATCATTTGGCAGGTCTACTTATGGTGAGCGATACGACAACATTTTGCGTCAATACTATATTAATATTGTGTCTGAAAAAAGCAATGCCCGGCCCATGCCTGATCATACCTTATATTTCATAAACTGATTACTATATGGCAATGGTCAGGAACCTATGGCTCGCGAGCCATATATGGCTCTCTTGGGTATAACTCTTTGCCAAATATTTATTTTTGTATTGAATTGATCAATATTGCAACGAGTTGTTGGTAAATTTTAATCACGGCCAAAATAATTATTCTCGTGCCAGTACAAACATGTCTTTGAGAGGTAAAGACAATGTCGTCTTCAGGTTTAGGGGCTCGGACCCCCTCTTTTCAAAATAATCAAATTTAAGTTACTGTCACGCCGGCGGCCAATATCACTCGCGAATTCTATGTACCCGACTCGAAATCTTGAATTGCGGGATACGTTGATTAATGAAAGAGCATAGCAGACCTGGCGACGCCCATTTCAAAACGCAGTTTTCAAATACGCATTGTCTTCCTGATCTACGTCGCGAAATGAACTGTTGTGAATGTGACAATTACAAACTCAAATTACAAACAACGCCATAGCTATCCACGTTCTTGATCGGTAAGTATAGCTCTGTGTAGTACCGGCGATAAAATGTATACTTGTAGCGCAACATTATGTTGCCGCCGACTACTTTGAGAAGTCGATAAGTAGTTCGATTTTCATAATCAGTGTGACAGCTCCGCTCAATATACAATCAGCTCGAAGAATGTCCCAGAAGTCATTCAAAAGTTATCCAGTATGTCATGCTATTACTCACAATATATAGCTGTTGGTTTTCAGGAACTGTGACCTCTTCAACAGCTGTACCAAGTTTAATTATTTTCCAAAATCCGTATGGTTTGATCCATATTGATTGGTCATCAAAACCAGATGTTCCCCGCAGTACCCGACTCCCGACTTAATTATTGTATTTTTTTACAGAATCTCAGAATCTAGATTGGATGGTAGCAGTACCCGCCGTTTTTAACGAAAAGTATGAGTACTTCCTATTGATTGATCAGGTACGAAGTTCATCAATGTTATTAGCATTTGAATGCATTATCAACTAACTCCTATGTAAATCACGCACCATTGATATTTTATTGCCACAACTAACATAATAATAAAATAATAATAAAATCTCATCTCATAAATGATACTTTGGTATTTTCCGAACGAGACCGATTTCATTCGACTTGGTGACAATGTTGTCGGATAATCATGCTTTCGAAAATGTGCTGCGTCCAGTAACCTACGTAGCTTTGTACTATATGTGTCGTATGCTGCGATACCGTCAACCAAGGTTTCAAGGCTCAACAGTGAAAATTAGTATCGAAAGTATAATTCTCGATGATAAATTAACTTCCAGTTGCGAGGAGCGTAAAATTTCAGTACTCGAAAAAATGGTCTTTTACTACTCTACTCGAATCATTAAAATTAATACTCGATTCAGATTCGAGTACTCGAATCATTGTGCCCAACCCTAGTAATCATACATCTTGCTTCTAAAAGGCAACTTGACTTGAATTCTGACTTGACTCTAGTCGAAATGACTCGTCACTCGAAGGTAGTGGCTTGATCCCAACACTGCTGATTACTAAAAGTCTGTGCCTGTGTGGTGTGCTGTGTAGATTTGTCCTAATTCTTTTTTGATATAATAACAGACACCCAAACACGGAAATGGATACCCGGTCATTTGTTTTGATACGACGAAGGAAGAGTGGACAGTCGGCTTTGAAGGCCAACGCGTGACACAAATACGCAGCTTTCATCAGGCATTGGCGGTGATGATATCAATTCATTGGGTCTTCAACATGAAATTTTCACCCAAGATTAAAAGATCTCTCACTTTCATGTCAATTTTTCTCGCTCGCGTGCCTAATTTAAAGGCCACTGGTGCTGTTCGCACCAAACTTCGCGAGATTAGTGACTAATTTGCAAATGAGTTGCCTGAAATGATGTCGATGTTTGGTAATTTATGTCAACATGCGAGGCATAATGAACACTTCAATAAACATCACAAAAACCGATATGGTATATAAGAGTGCAGCAGGAATAGGCGTTTGACAAAGATATGGGTTGGTATTGGTAACCGGAGATTGAGCGTTTGATGAAGATATTCGGGCAGGATATAGGTTGTTATGCCTTGGTTTGACTTTTGTAAAGCATATCCCAAGGTTGATATATCCGGATAGGTAAGGGTTATATCCGGACAGGGGTAGATAGACCAGTCTACCCTGTGGCGTGGTTGGACCAGTCTACCCTTTGGCGTGGTTAGACCAGTCTACCCTGTGGCGTAGGTAGACCAGTCCACCCTACCCTTCTGATCATGGGGTGGCATTTTGATCCACCTCTAGGGGTAGGCCCAGTTTTTACAGTGTACAATCATCACCACTTGAGAAGGTAATGCTAGTAGTCAAAACTACTTGAGTGTTTACAAACGTACAACTAGGTCTTTAATGACCATCTCTGGTTAAAATGGCTGTAATATGAAAGCGTGGAATTCGTTTCACCCGATATGAGTTGTAAGTATAATGAATAGAACATGACTTTAACTACAGACTGAACAGTGGATCATGATGACTTGGACTCGGAAATCTTGATACTACTTGGACTCGGAAGTTTCTACCCTGAATTGGACTCTGACTAGAATTTCTGGCGAATTGAAAACGACTAGATGTGACTCGAGTCGAAACTAGAACATGGGGATTGAATTTTGTGTCGGGACCTTGTAACGAAGTCACAGCCCTCTATAGAATTAAAAAGTTAACAAACGGACGGCGGCGCATATATGTTGCAGTATAGAATTGCACCTTGTAAAACTTATTTTGTCAACATCCTATATCTCTTAGTGATATATTGTTTTCGTAATTTCAGTTTATCTTGCTCTTTTTGACGGTAACTTGTGGAGCTGTTTCTTCGTGGCTACTGACGAGACCTTATCTTTTGCGAGAATGCATGGTCAGACAGAGAGCGGGTACGTAAGCTACTAGGTTGAATTTCACCTTAATCTCCTATATTATGTTGACATGTGTATTTAGGGCTTTCCGCGGCTATATTTACATTGATTATTCCAATCTACTGTTTGATGTTTTATCGGGATGGGATCGTCGGTTCAATGGTCGAAGGTCGTCAGATTTGGGGATTAATCTCCTTGTCATTTGGAACGGTAGGTGAGTGCGCTATCTTTCTTGGCAAACAAATATGACTGTTTAATCGTTTATAGCTAAATCAAAACGTCCACTGTAATTTTTCGGGATGGAAATTTTTTATTCAAAGAGTCCCATTTTGCACCACAGCCACAACCACAACTATGTGCGCATACACTAGGGTTGTTCTAAAGTCACTTTTATTCAGATTCCAGTGTTTCAGTGAATAAATTGTCAGGTTACGTTACAAAAACGCTGCTCTCCAAATTTGGTTCAATTCTAACATGTATAAACCGCCGCAGATACAATCAACTTTTTAATTTATTATGGAAAATAAAAAAAATTGTTTCGAATTTGACTCGATTCCAACCCGTAGAAGCGGAGTTATTTGAGTTTTTCATTAAGAAATCTGGGATTACCCACCGTCAATGCTATTTTTGCGAATCCTGAACAACTTTCGACCGCAATAACTTCACGTCTACAGGTTGCAATTGAGTCTAATTTGTTTTGCATCACTTTTTTAGACAACTCAACAATTTCATTGGATTGACAGATTTTTATTTTATTTTCTATAATAAATGAAAAATTTAAATTGTATGTGGGGCGGTTTATACTTGTTTGAATTGAACCAAATTTGGTTGCAGCATTTTTTTAGGGGAACCTGATAATTTAATCACTGAATCACTGGAATCCGGAAAAAGTTAATTTTGAACAACCTTAGCACTAGGGTTGGGACTTCGGGATCAAATTTGAAATCCCGGGATCGGGATTTCCGCTCCTCAATCCTGGGATTCCCCGGGATTAGAAAAGTAGTAAAATAGACATACAAGTTACACAAACAACATTTAGTCCTGGTGATATTGAATTGACGCAAAACATAAGAGCATCAAGAGTATCATCGTTTAGATCAGGGGTGCCAAACTCCAATTTTATCGCGGGCCAATTTCGTAGTTTTTTATGACGCGGCGGGCAGCAGCATCAAATAGGGGTATAATATGTATTTCCCAGTACGCCTTTTTTGTCGGACCTTGCAGATTGGCATTCCATACACATTGTGAAAATGTGTTACACTATTGTAATATTCACGGTTGCCACGAAAAAGTCATATTTTTCAATATTTTTTAAAAATATTGTTGTGCTTGGCATAATTTGGCGACATAAGGAGTTATATAGACAGTTAGAAACCATGCGAGACGACAAATGCATCGTGTCATCGTAAAAGCTGTCGCATTATAATTTAGCAGCTAGTGGACGTTTGATGTGTAATAGCGATTCAGGTTTTTGGAGTGGTTTCAGAATGAAATTTCAAGTTCTCAAATCCGAAATCTGAATTTTCGAGTTTAATATTGTCGAATGCTTGAAAAGTCAAAACGCCGACGTGGGCCGCAAAAACAGTTCTGGCGGGCCGCGTGTTTGAGGCCACTGTTCTAGACAATCAGCCGAGTTTGTGACACTGCTTTATTACCAAAATAAGACATATGGCGCTACATAAGCCATGGTAGATGCTGTTCACAAATCCCGGGATTTCATCCGGACCAATCCCGGGATCGGGATTGCTTCAAATCCCGGGATTTCCCGGGGTCCCAACGCTACTTAGCACACACCCCTTTGGTGATACGATTTGTGACGTACATACAATGTTCTTTCCTATTCTCTACTGGTTGCTGACGAATAACCCTGACAATTGTCAGTCGAAAATATTCGGCTTTATTTCAATGGGACACGCTCCCTTGATGATAATGAAAAATTTCGAGCTGCCTTATCGCCGTTTAAAAAAAACTTATAAGAAGAGCGACAAGAATGTTTGTAATCCCAAGGCGTTGTTTGAGATAGCGGAGGTAAATAGCGCCGATCGCGAAATTTTTTTCCGTGAAATATTGTCTAAAATAATCATGTGCAATGCCAATACATATCATTAGGGCTGGGCACAATGATTCGAGTACTCGAATCTGAATCGAGTATAAATTTCAATGATTCGAGTCGAGTAGTAAAAGGCGATTTTTTCGAGTATTGAAATTATACGCTCCGCCTCACTGAAAGTTAATTTGTCAACGAGAATTGTAGTTTCGATACTGATTTTCACTGTTGAAGCCTTGAAACTTTCATTGTCCGCATCGTAGCATACGAAACATAAAGTACAAAGCTACGAACGTTACTGGAAATAGAACATTTCCGAAGTCATGGTCATCCCACAATACTGTCACCAAGTGAAATGAAATCGGTATGGTCGAAAAATACCAAAGTATCTTTATTGTGATGGATAACAGGCATTATATTCTTTGTGGTGGCATAAAAGGTACCTATTTGAGCTTTGACATATTACATTCTGTTATGTCGTCATAATGAGTGATACTCGATTACTCGACTCGACTCGAAGCATATTGCGTGATTCAGAATCGAATCACTCAGGTACTCGATTTTGCCCAGCCCTACATATCATATTCATATTTTAGCGAATTTGGTGTCTAATGTGTTCTATTTTCTAGCATGGACTTGGCTCAAGGGTATCTAATCATAAGCTAAATCAAAAACCAATGGCGAGGTTCCGCTATATGCTACTTAAATTTAGATCCTCATTTCTAAGATGCAAAAGATATGTTACACATGGCATGACCTTATGAGCAATGTTCCCTCTAATTTTTGCCGAGTCTGCGCACACTCACCAACTCACTGCGCAGAGCCATGGAAAACTGTGCGTAACGACTGAAAAAAGGTCATCACTTCGGATTTCTTGTGCGCAACTTATATTTTCTGTGCGCAGAGACCGTGTCAGCATTGCGAATTTGCGCAAGTGCGCAGCTTAGAGGGAATATTTCTTATGAGGAAATATTTTAGTTCCCCATAACGTTGTGTCTTACTACGCGCTCTGCACAGATGTATGACAGACCGACCGACCATAAAAGCATCAGCTAACACCTATACACACATTCTCTACTAATTAATATTAAAATTACTCATAATTCAGCGACATATTCTAGTACAATTCGTAGTATAATTCGGTTTATTGCCATCGTTTAAACCTGAAAGTTCCAGCATATATTAAAATTATTCCGAGTTCAAGATACTTCATTTCTCTCAGGCGCCCCCCCTCCCAGATTAAAAACCACTGGTGTAGTATGCAGACATGGGGTAATCGCGATTAGTAATCGTAATCGATTACGACGATTACAGCATTTTGAAGTAATCGTAATCGCAATCGATTACATTCGAAAAAAATCCGAAGTAATCGTAATCGTAATCGACTACTTCCCATATCTAATCGATTTGTTTGTGAATGAACGATTACTTTTTGTTTGTACAAGGACTATGACATAAACTGAATATTCGTGAACAAGAATGAGATAATATACCACGTTAGCGTTAGCACAAACGTCTGTTTTAAAACGCCACTGACTCATTATTACGTCAGAAGTATTAGCTCCGCTCGTCATTGCGTAACAAGTATCCACATATAGTAAACAGACATGCGATGGACATTGTAGTGTGATTGTAAGAACATCTCCCGTGGTGTATATCAGGTTATCAATACACTACAGAAGCCGCTACCTCGCAGCAGGATATTGATCACCACTCTGCCTATAGTTTCAAATAGTAACTTATGTATTAATGTTTAGTTGTGCTTAGTTAAACGCAGTTTACCATTGCTGCTTGGCGAGCAGGAGGCCTACGTACGCACGTGCACCTGACGAAGATTCGGAATTTTGTACTCGTCGAATAAGACATTGCAGTTTCCACAACGAAGCATTACAAATAAACAGCTGCTGATATATATCATAACCTAGCCGTGCTTAGCCGTTTCTCGTAACAGCAGCTCGCTGTATATGTATTAAGTTGAAGGCAGAATTTTTATGTTAACCATATCTTATTCTCATATAACTACTTGAAACGGGCGTCAATCGTTATTTCACAGTTCGTTACTTAGCATTTGGACCTGCCGCCATAACCACCCGCTTATATAGCCTGACATGTTAGCGTGGGTTGTAGCTAGAATCAGCAATTCAGCCAAAACAGCAATTCCCCTGTTCAACCGTTGGTCAACTTTCAAAAGTGAATTTCGTCAATAATATTGGTAATTGCATTATATTACTATTCATTTATAACCTCTCTGAGCCCCGAGTGTAAGATTTACCTGTAAAGATGGGGCACGTAATTCATATTCATAGCATCTGGTATGTTGTTATAATTACTGTATGTTGTTAATTCGCGACCTCCAGTCCGTTGTATAATCACAAGATATTGTACTCGCCCAAACGTAGCAAACTAAAAGAATATCTTTTGTGGGACGCACACACAAATTGTCATGGCTTTATTCCTTTGTGGATGCGCCGGGTGACATTTGCATTGTGGGACCAGATTGGAAGGACAAGAGTTATTAGTCCCGCCCACTCAGCGCGGCTATTGACAATAAAATACCCTAAGTTTCGGCCAAGGTATTTCTTTGGTATCACATCCCGTGGAGTTGCGTGTTGGCCGAAACTGCTTATATGTTTTGGTGTGTTGTGGGATCGTGGCGCGGTAATGACCGGCTACGAAATGCCTGTTCCCATAAAATATAGCCTATGTATGTTTTTTCTTGAGAGGAACAGGTATGCATTTCAAACCCAGCTATCTACTGGAGCAGGGGTCACCAACTGCTTTGAAACAAAAAGCTACTTCTTGTGTAATGTGTACTGATTATTGCGACGACCGACGGGTTACCACGTAGCCTACTCCCGTCGTTTATCCATGTTCAGTTGGATTTCTTCACTTAGAGTAAGACAATCAGAGCACTGGGCCGGATTTCCGCCCCTTACCAAGAAAAAAACGCTCACTCGCATGGACTCACACCAGCTCCTCCAAGCTCAGTTGCGTTGCTGCAGTGCGCGCAGAAGCGCCGATCTCCGCGTCTAGACTCGGAAATATTAACTATATAGATTTCCGTTGAGCCGCCGCGTGGACGAAGACAAGCAATGCCCCGAGCGACTGCGTTCGTATGTTCCTTGGCGTCGGCCGACCCATGTTCAACTGCTGCTCATATGAAACGAGCTTCAACTATCAAATCTCGCATGTGGATTTTGGCTACAGCGCAGTGGTGGCCATACGAACGGGGGGGGGGGGGGGAGGTGGGGGCTGGGCGAGACTTACCGGGGGCCGCCCTATAAGTATCTATCCGTAACTTATGGGGGGCTTCGCCCCCCAGACCCCTCTTTCGCATCTGTTATTATTATCTATCTATCAAGGTTTGGCCAGGTGCTGGATTCGGCCATGTCTATTTTTTCATGTGTGCAAGTAATTCTACCGCATGCAGAGACGTGATGATTATCGGCATATGGTACGTTTCTAACAAATGCAGAGATTTGATGATGATTTACACATCTGTACGGAATCCTATTCTTACCTTACACGGATTTCCATGTTTATTCGTTATTATCCCTGAAAAAAGCGCATAATCCAAATAGGGGAGCCCTTCGGCCAGCCCCCCTGGCGGCCGCCCACCTCGCCCACCCCAAAAGCCACCACTACTACAGCGACCGCGGACGACTCATTTGGTCCGCGTTGGTGACCCCTGTACTAGAGATATTTGAATCGCAAAGCTCGAAAAACATTTACAAGAATTAATTAAATTCTCGAAAATGCTCTATAATATCTGTTGGTTTACGAAATACTTTTGAGTCCCCTTCGAGCACGCTCCCCACTCTATTAAGGAATTTGGGGCGCGGCAGGTAAAGACCTGGCAATAATGCAAATCGTTGGATGCGATAAATCATGCACTATAAAGTTGTGCAATTGATATATTATGACGTAATAAGCAAATGACGCAAGATGTATGAAGAAAGTTGATATCTCATTAAGCCTTTTCATCGCAATCCTTGTATTGCCTTCCCATATATCATTTAAGATTATAGTCCTAAGCAAAACAAATGTAATCGTGAGTAATCGTGATTACTTTTTCAATGTAATCGTAATCGTAATCGACTACTTCCTGATTTTGCTGTAATCGTAATCGTAATCGTAATCGCGTGATTCCGAAGTAATCGTAATCGCAATCGATTACATTCATAAAGTAATCACCCCATGTCTGGTAGTATGTATATGCAATGCATACGCAATTCGCGGTGGAACCATAGCTGTTTGAGCAACGTAAGATACTAGCATATGTGACTAAAGCAGTCATCGTTGTCACTGAAGTACAAGTAAACGATTAAGCTCTGAAATGTAGTCAAGTCAGTAGTGCTGTGGATACGTAGATTTTACCGGGGGCTTGCAGAATTTGATACTTAAAAAGAGATGACCTCTTCCGAAATTTTAGAACATATTTGCGCGACAAACGCAAAATGAACGATAGAACTACAAACAGGTACAATTTGGAAAATATATTCATATACGCATGGATACATATTAGACATACAGTCGAGTACGTTTACTCCGGACAATTTGGACCCGCTCAGCAGGTTTGGTGGAATGCAGCGGAGAAACTCATAATTACGCAGAATTACACTTATGTTGCATGGCAAGGCCATGCGTAAAGGCGCAAAGCACATTAAAATACAGTTATGTTGCGTATTTCGTGAACTGCAGCTGTCCTATACTGCAGTAATTCGTCCGGACCGCATAAAACGCAGGAGAGTTATACCTTCAGATTAATTTTATTGTTCAGTATCTCGATACGAAACGATTCACGAATTCCCATATACTATTTATATTGAAATGAACCCGAATATTTTTGACTGACACTCTCCAGGGGTAATCGACAGCAACTTGTAGCGAATTGAAAAGAACACTGTATATGCACATATCAACATATATTATTTACTATTTTACAGTCTAAAACACACATATAGGGTTAAAATCGTACAATAGAGGCCAGACAGACTATTTTTCATCCCCACAAAACAATAGGAAACTAAAGGCAAAAGGTTTTAGCAAGTCAAAAAACTTATCGCTTATCAGTACCATTCTGTTCTACAAGACGGCCGCAATGGTATCGAAGTAAAAGCGACTAACTATAAAGCTGGCACGGTCTTGTAAGAATTCGTGGTCAATTGGTAATGGATGGATCGTAATCACTCATTCTGTGTTAACACGAACGAAGCACTGTTAATTGCGGCATGACCTAACGATAAAGACCCTGTGTCCGAATTAAGCGGACATTTATCCGAATCAACCAGAGTTTTTGGACATGCAATTTTTGTTCCGTTTCCGAGTATTTTGGCCAAATGAAGCGATTGTCCGGCATTTCAAATTCATACCGTGACCTCACCAAGACTTGAATCTGAGCTGTTCCAGTTTAAAAGTGGGCGGAGTATAGCCTTCTACTGTTTCCGGACTCGATCGACACACCTTGACATGTCTAGGTTTTTTTTATAAGAACAAATGAACAAACTTTTTCTCGAAAAAATCTATTTCTCTCTCTCATTTTTCAAGACTGACCCCCAGGATAGCGTCAGCGAGTCGGAAATGATGCCTCAGTGCGTAGCCCAGGGGTTCTCAGCCCTTTCTTGGCCGTGGCCCATTTTCCGGTTTGAAAAAGTACTGTGGTCCACCTCTTATCTTGGAGTCATAATCCTGTTCAATGCGTGGTGATCGACTGCGCCGATATGTCTATTTCTTTAAAATATGCGCATTTGTCTCTTAATTTACTGATAATGTTTAAATGTAGACCATTCGGCCCATACAATCGCGCGAAGCGCGGTGAAAATTTGCAAGTCGAATAAATATCCTCGACCAACGAAATAACCTTGGCCCACTTCGAGTTCCCGCAATAGGGGGTTTGGGTGCAGCAGTTACGGCCTTGGTAGATCATAGCCTGAAACTCCTATGTATATTATGATCGTCCGCTGCTCCATTCGCATCGCAAAACACAATGATCAAATCCACGCTTTCACTGTGTGATTGGGACTTTAGTTCCACTATTGTGTGGAGTAATATAATCCTTCTGGGTCAGCTTCAAACTATTCATTGGTGAATGGGGACCACAGAGAAGTGGAGAAAGATTTTTTTAATATGCATGCAATAACACATCTTGTACCAAACCAACTGAAGTTGCGATGTCAGAATATTCAATCCAATGATACAATCAATTATGTACAATGATATCAGGGTGGACATTTTAAACCGACTCCAAATATTAATGCGCTCCGCTAAATCCTCAATCCTTTAATTCTAAAATTTTCAAAATAGTTTTGTGGCCCACCTCAAATGCTCCTGTGGCCCACCAGTGGGCCATGGCCCACCCTTTGAGAACCCCTGGCGTAGCCACTGTTGCTTGGTTTCAAACAAGCCGTCAACCATGACCGTAAACCTCGCGGCTCGTCAGACATCGAAAAATCGAACATATATGAAAAATTTACATGTGGACGTGGTCAGTGAGTGGTCATAATGGTCAAGTTCAAGATCAATGCCGAATCGGACCTCTACCGCCAGATATTGGCATGTAACAACGTGGTATACTATCTCGTGTTATATAGGCTTACCATATTTTGGAAATCTAAAAAAGAGGACACTTTTTCAGAAATTTGAGACTTGCAAAACAGGAGTAGAATTCTCAAAAATCGGTGAATTTTTCCCACTTTGTGATCGGTTGACAAAAACAAAAGGACAACTTTCACGCCCAGAACCCGAAATACCGCTTTTCTCTCCACATTGCTAGATAGTTGACTGAAAAAAAAGGCCTAGTAAATCGGTTTATGACTCATATTCCGTCACAAACTTGGACTTGAACTTGACTATGTTCTTGAAAATCACCGAAGCGTGACCACAATCAACAAACCCCCTCAGAAAACTCCCCAGAACAGGGTTTGATGTTTGAAACGGTGATAGATTACACAGAATAGCGTACGAGTCGACTTCTCTTGTCCTGGCAGAATTTCTGACTATATTTCACACTCGGGAAATATCTGGAAATTTTAGGCATGCGTATTTTCGGCCGAACTGCTCAAGTAAGATCGTCGGTACTAAAAATTGTCATGCCTTATACCGTCAAGTTAAGTATCATATAAATCAGAAAAAAGCTGGCTTTTCATAGAAACCAAAAGCAGTCAGCTACGACATATATCTTCAGGGAAATTGAGAGATGAACTTGAGCTTGGGTCACCAGTGACCCGCCCCATTAAACGGGTTAATATGGTTAAAATAGGTAGTGGTGCTCATCTCCCTTAAGGGTCTGATGCACCACGGTCTGTAATTACCTCCTGGTATAAGTACCCTTGCAATGTAATTCAATTTCAGGCGTAATCGTCTTTTGCATGAAGATACCGGAGTGTTGGTGTTCAGGCCAATACGATCACATAGTAAGTCACGCTGCTTTTGTAAGAATTTTTTATTTCCTCACTACGATTTGCCTTCTTCAGATCTCGAGCCATTCAATATTCCACAGCTGCGCTGCGATATGTCTGTGGCTTGGAATCTACTTAAGCATGCTGCTACAGGAAAAAAGATACGAGACTGGAGATAACTGTCCCAAATGACAGATTTTTACAAGCAAAGTCGTGTCACGGCTGGCCTATAGGGCTGGACACAACGATTCGATAATACTGGAATTCGATTCGCGTAACAATTGCAACACTTCGAATCAAATTGAGTAGAGCTGTTCACAACGATACGAGGACTCGAATCCGAATCGAGTAATCATTCTAATGATTCGAGTCGAAAAGTGAGATGCTATATACACCGCTTGTCACCAATAGCTAATTTATCAACGAGAATTATAGGTTCAATACTATTTTCCACTGTGAAATCCTTCAAGCCTCAATTGGATGTATATGACGAAACATGAACTACTAAGCTACGCACATTACTGAATACGACAATTCGTGATCCTACCACAGCAGTGTCTGGGTAATGGGTATGGTCGAAAAAATACCATTGATATAGAACCGGAGATATCTTCTTTGTGGTCGCATAAACGGGACATCTCCAAGCTTTCCACATTTAAATACTGCTATGACGCCATAGTTAGTCATAATATAATGCTGGACCAACGCCCATTACGTCATTCACAATTCAATCGCTCAGGTACTCGAATATTGCCCTGTACTAGTAACGACCAAGTAAACGCACTTGAAACGAAATGAGCAATGCAGCTTTACAGACAATAACGAAATTAGTTTCGGTTATTGGGTTTGCAGTGGGTCGTAGAAGAAATATTTACTCGACCCGACAAGCTCTTTGGGAAGAGATTCAAGTTTATTTCACCTGTTCGTGAAACATTATTGTTTATTCGTAATAGTAAGTTCATTTTGCCATCACCATGTGTGTATGATATAGTGTTTCATCAATCTTTGGTAGATTCATAACACAATAAATTCAGTTATATCAGTTCTTTATATGCGGCTAACATTTCATCGTTTAATTTCACATGTATTTATCCACTAGTAAGCCCACCGCGCTGCTTTTACGCCACAAGCAATGTATAGAATATAAAAGCCTTGTTCGATATGAAAATGTTGTAATCTAAATATTACAATTATTCTTTCCTAATAAATAATTTCCAGGTCTTTACTGACATTTATATATCGCATTGCGCCCTGCTACATTTCGGCATTCTGTAGGCTATTGAAGGAAACATGATGTATCTGACCCCATTAACGTCGACCAACTACTATATTGGAATATTGGGACTATATTTCTGGACTATCTGACGTATAGACACTAGATTGACAAGATAGCGGTTGTGAGAAGGTCATAGTCCGACACTGGGTGAGCCAGTGTATTCATCTGCGTATGCACACTCCCCGTGACGTCACTAGTTTGCGGTAACAATGAATTTTATACACAGATCCAAGTCCGCACAAACTAGATTTGTTGGGCCTCGCCATCTGAACTGTGTATCGTTTTTATCGGCTACACATTTTATTGCATATTATTCCTTTTACATGTAACCACACTTCAAAGGTGTTATAATTGATATTATAGGCCTATATAAATATTATCAATAATAAGTTGACTGATTATTATTTCTGATATGAATATCTCGGGCTATATCTACAGTATTTGGACTTGAAAAATTCCACAATTTTGTGTGGCCTCCACATCATTGTTTTGTATTTTGATGGGATATGAAGAGGCTTCTTTTACTGAGAATTACCTCCATAGAATCATCGGGTTGTATGCTTTGTGAAATTACCAATACTTCCCGACAAGGTTTAGAAACATGGGATATAACAGACCTTCTCCTTAAGTCCATAGCATGTTTTGGGTTCCTGTTCCATACAGCCATGTAACGGTGAATTCTCGACCAAAGAATTCAGACCACTAGTCCCCAAACTTTTTCGCTGTCGGGGCGAGTTTCAACCTCATTATTACAACGTAAGATATATGTCGTTATGTGATAGTCTTCATATGTTATGCGCAAGTTTGAAGCAGGAATATATACGGATAACATTGGACTTATAGCGATTTATACTTAACAATGAGGCGTTATTTCGATGTTAGTAAAATGTATAGGCATGTGCTCTTCAAATAAACAATCCTATAAATGTCTATCCCGAGTTGAACGCAAGATATATCTCGTTGCGAGTTACCGGTATTCATGGCACTATAGTAGGCCTAGGCCTACGGTTGTGTGCAGAAATTATTTGAGCTGTTTTCAGGAGCGGCCTTGAACGGCTGGAAGATAACTGATACCCGTTATCTTATTATTGATATATACTACCTGACTATAACTATGTATTGAAAAAACTACAACTTTCAACGATTTTCTATTACAGGGCTGGCAATCTACGTCCCGCGGGCCACATATGGCCTGTGACAACATATTGTGCGGCCCGCGAAGGTATCGAGAAACGTAATAAGAACATTGATAACAATATTGACACAATAGCCCTTCCTCGAGGCCAGCTTATTTTGAAATGTTTTGATTGCTAAACGTTAAAGAAAATCAAAACGGAAATAACTTCAGTCCGGATCACCACATTTGTGATTTTAGATTAGAAATCCAACTTTCAGTGCTGTAGGCCTACTTGAAAAAAAGGTTCGTGAGTATGTCTTAGATTCGCCCTCTATGTACAGAATTATTCATAGCTTCGGTCTCAACTCATTAAAAATAAGATGTTCAAATCAACACAAGAAGGGAAAAGTTTTGTTCCTGCAATTTGAAACACCATTTGTTTCCGATCATCCTAATTACAGGCACAATTTATCAAATTACGAGATCCAAAATAAATCAATTAAATGAATGTTAATGTTAATGTTTGATAAAACGGTAAGTTATGTCGTGTATGCTGTCCTTACAAAAGTACGTGAAGTGGCAAGTTAAACACGGTAAGCCTTTTACTGAAATGTATTTAAAGATGATGAATGTGCTGGTTACGACGGTGTCAGCATTGTGCGATCCGATGTTGACCAAACGCAGAATCAGCATATATCTATGAGCACCATACACACCTATACTCCAATTTCCATCCTTTCTTACGAATCGGCACAACCAGCTTTCGTGCCGATAATTTTGACGAATTGGTAGAGGATGGTCAGCTTATAGAACCTCGTTAATGTTTCTGACGCATGTGCCATCATCAAGTCAATGTTAAAATTGTTTGTGTATACTTTCTCCATTTCTTCGGTCAGTATATGGTTACTATATAATCAAGTACAAGCTTGCGTCGTGTGTTATAATTATGATTATACTATAATTCGGGATTCGAATGTCGAATGCGGTCCGCGAGCTGAAAAGTTTTTCCGTCCCTGGCCTATTATAAATTTGTGGGATTTCCGGGCGTGAATGAAAGCTGCAAAACAGTTTCAGGTAGCATACGGGTCTAAGAGCTGCAGTTATCAATCCCCGATTAAAAGAGATATACTCAGAACAATACAGAACACACAGGGGTCAAACACTGCAAATCCGTTTATTCGCGTATATAGTTGGCTACATAGAAGCAAAGTTACATGATAGAGTGACAATGATTTTCGGACACAAGGATATCGGCTACAATTCGGCAGCTAATTCTGGTGTGAGATGAAGAAGATGCTGAAAGTTCGTGAAAACTATAACAACAACTCAAAGATGCGAGCATAAAACTGAACGCTTGGAAAAATGACTCACATGCAATCGGCTTGAAGCCGGCTGCTATCATTGATTATAATTACGGTTGCATATAAAACAAAAATCAATTCAAAACAAACATGTTTAAAACAAGACCCTTGTTGATAACAAAAAATAAGGAAACTGGCCATCCAAGCGCTAGTAGTCGTTCTTGTACAAAACCCAACACGAAGTGATGAAGTTTAAATCAAAACGGGGGGAAAGAGTTGCCTTTTTTATGAGAGACTTAATGGCCTAGCAGCCAATTTGTTGCACATCTGAACATAGTGTATTCTTTACGTATCTTCATCTTCTTTTTGTAACACAATAACGTGTCTCGAAAAGTTTGAGAACCACTGATGTATACTGGACCAGAGCTGTAGAACAGTATCTCACCGGTTATTCAACTGTCGTCGAGTATGTCAACTGTCCAGTGTCCACATTAAAACCGAAATATAGTAAGTTTCTACTGACTGAATACTAGTGATCTGTCACCATTCCAGGGTTACCATATTTTTTAATCGGGAAAGGGGGACAATTTTACAGAATTCATATTCATATCGGATTACTATACGCACTGAAATCGCGAGTGGCCATGTTATGAATAGATTCTTGGATTCGTCGTAGTCGTGTCAGCCGTGAAAATTTTTTCAGGTTCACGAATGAATTTCGTCATTGATATTAGTAGTTTGAGATATTACTATAACACTATAATCCTCTCTCTGCCCATGTGATCATATTCACCGGTAAAGTTGATGGAGGGGGTGCGTTCGAAAATTTACGGCATAAGTTATAAATGACGATGGATCCTCTGGTAGGCCAATTGCTATTAATCACTTCGTTGCATGCTGTTATTTGTTGATATCCCATCAGGATTGTCGGAATGTCGGTATCGTGAAAAATTATTTGAATCATTCAAACGTACCTGAAACAAATTTCGTTCGCGAGGAGCACACGATTCCAAGTAAATATTTTTATACGGGGCACATCATTTTTCTTGATGTGTTCACGTATGTACAGCGTGGCTCAGATTGCAAGGGCGTTATTATATTAAAACCGAAAAACGAAGGCGTATAGAGTCGCGACCAGCGCGAAAAAAATTTCAAGGTTAATCAAAATCTCTCGGGAGTCAATTCTGAAATTCGATTTGCATATCGACGGCCGCCAACATATACTAATTGAATTAATTGTCCACTGTCACACAAATTTCCCACCACGGCCACGGGTTGGCCACCCCTGATTTACATTTTCTCTAAGCCAAGGATCTTTCAAATATTACTTCAAGAAATTTCGGCTCCTTCCTATCAGAACCGTAGATTTTCAAGTTGTATCGTAGATTTACGTTTATGAGATCAGATGTATTGCCGTCCGTGCAATCGAGGTGTTTTGAAGACGGAAATACTATACAGCTAGGCTATCTTTGGTCTCACCCGACCGGGCATTAAACCCACGTCCCGCTAAACAAGTCAGACGCAACTCCATCACGCAATCTTGGTGGTATCGTAGATGTACGCCAACGTTGAATGCTCGTTTTGATGTGTACCGTAGCTTGTAAAGTTGTATCATTAAGTACGTCCGTCCTGATTGCATGTTTACGAAAACAAATTACACCAACTTATTAAAAAAAATAACTAACTCATTCAGGTTCTTCGCGCTTCTAACGTAATTATTAGGGCAAGTTTTTGTAACTTTTGCAACTTATTTTACAGCTCCCGACAGCTTCCTAGATACTCAGAATATATGTACATTGTACAATTATGTTTTGAGCTGTTTGGAGGGATTTTATACTGCAACTTTTTGCAGCTTTACTCTATTTATCATGCCAACTTTTACTGCATCTTTTATCGAATATTGCGTAGTATTGTTCTATTCTCTTTGATTTGCATAACAAAGAGCTATATGATGGGATAGCTGCATCTCTCTGCTAGCGTTATGACGCAATGGCTTGTAAGCAAGAAGTTCAACTACCCATGTCAAGCACGACCGTGCCCAAACAATATGTAAATAGACCGCTTTACTAATTATGTCGTTTAAATTTGAAATAGTTTCCCATTTCACGAACGCCCAGGCGAGATCGCCAAAAATTACATTTTCTCTAGGTCACCTTTTCAGGCTATTGATTTTGTTTACGTCACCAAGAGTGAGGGGTTCTGTAATGTCTTTGGTAAAGTTTGCAGACCTAGGGGGTTCGGGGTGTGTTATTCGGCGTGGGCCATCGCTATGCGTTTTGGCTTATTTTGGGAAAATTATTCCCGCATTGCCGATTTTCATGCTGTGTGTCGGGAAAAATGTAATTTTGGTGGTTTCGTCAAACCGTTGAATGGCGAAGTAGCAGATTTGACAGCTCTGCATGAACTAGGTTATACAACGGAACCTTTCGAGAATCGCATACCCTAATTCAACAAAATCTATAAATGCAACTTTTTACTGCAATTTTTGTTAAAATTAAATGCAACTTTCTCGCGATTTAAGTGCAACAAAAACTTGCCCTAGTAATTATACTAACCAAAATCGATAAAACGTGGTTCTCCGTGCCTCAAAAGTCACTCAGCTAACTGAAATACGCTACTCGATACCGATCTCCGCACGAAGCACCTCCACCTTTGACAAGAGCGCCGGTGCACATGCGAATAACTGAAGTTCCAATTTGTCCGCGTTTGGCGTGGTCGTTGAAAAATGTATTGCCAGATAATTTTTGTACTATTGCGATCGATGGAGATATATTTATAATTAGTATAATAAAATAAACTATTATAGATGGTACTTGTGGAAGCAAAATAGCAAATTATGTCTTAGAGAGCGAATCCGGGATCGAAATTTGGAATGAGACCTTTGAAAAAGAAAAAATACCGGGTGGTAAATTTTAGACTCACAAAATTCTTTTTGATATAGCGTAATAAATTGACATAATGAAACATCTGGTAAAATTTGTTTTGATTCATATCGTAATACGGACAGTTAGCTGGGGATATTCCAGTATGCGCAAATTGAGATACCCGATTACATATCCGATCTTCAGCATAGGCCAACGTTAGTGCGTAAATCACCAATATCTCTCCGAGTAATAGAAGAAATCAAAGACTATGCCGGTTCTAAATTGATCGTAGTGATTCAAAATCTGCTCGGTGCAAACGCTGACAATTGTAGCGTCAACCAGTCTCGAAACTTTTACGGTCATAGCGTATTGCGTGGCTGATTTTTTTTGATTGTTTGTTTTGTGGTATTCGTGGTGTTTGTCGACTGCTATGGTCATTAAATCCATGCCAATTTTCTTAATTACTATTCCGTAGCTGCCGACTTGTAGCAGCGCCCACTTCCAGGCTTTTTATAAGACCCCGTTTGCACGGATGATATTGCGAGGAGGAGCCTAGATAAATCTTCAACACTTAGGTAGAAATTATGGAGTGGCTGATGTTGTTGTTACGGCTAACACAGGATAGACCGCGTACATCGGGAGTCGGCAATTTCCGACATGCGTGCCATTTGCGGCACGCGATATAATATTTCATGACACGCCAATTGATTTTACGCACACGAGATACTATAAACAATAAACATGTTTTCAAAAAGAGTGAAACAGAAGTTTTCAAAATGTACAAAGCTCGTCGGCAAACCGAAATTATTTCGTAAATCATATTAATGTATGCATCGAAAATCATTTTAAAAATAAGCATAATGTACAGAAATGAGTCCAACCGTATTAGCGGTTATGACAGAACGAAAACCTAATATAGTATGAAACCGTTTTAATGCTTTCTCGTGGGAGTGTGCACTGTGCAGCCCACGAGATCGCCACTATTTTACGAACTTGCTTTTCGGCGCTTGGCATGTTCACGCTAGGAGACACGGCCTAGACATAAGGTTTCGAACCACGTGCGACCAGCCGACCATGCTACTCCATGTGATGTGTGTGCTTCCGAAATGCTTGGCGGTGATAAAACCTTGATATAAAATAACCGTCGCATGTTAGCCTCACATAAAAGATATTCTTTTATTTTCGTCTCGTATGTCTAAGTGATTACAATATATCTGGAGCAATGACAACCTGATATCCTTTTTCCGGACAAGTCTAATGTCAGATCAACCTTAATATACATCAAGCGAAATTGCTTGATACAGGGGTGGGCAGACATTTTAATGATCTGGCCAATCATCGTCAAAACATTGATGGGCCTGACACTTATTGGCTATCGTAACGAACAAAGTGGACTTGGAACCGACCAAAGCAACCACAGAAGATCGATCATGGCGCGCCCAAAAGTAAATGATGCAAATATTACGTACAGACCAATACGTTAAGAGTCACTGGCGTAACCGATGCCGTTACTAACAAGTTGCTGCAATATTGGTCAATCCAGTACAAAAATAAATATTTGGCCAAAAGTCATATATTATACCTAAAAAAGCCATATATGGCTCGCTAGCCATAGGTTCCCGACCACTGCGATATGGAATGTTTGGAACCCTCGAAATAGTCGGTTCAATAGATATAGCACAATCATGTCAAAAACGATCGAACTTCGAATGTGATTTCTACGGTTTTACTGTTTGCAACAAAGAATCGATCGAATGACATAATTGGCCAATAGTCTGCGTCATAACAAGAATACAGAAGTTCTATAAATGTCAAGTTTATAAATTCCGACATGTTGTTGCACCTGGGAGCATCACGATTTTTTAATGTTTTTTAATGGACGATTGATCGCGCACCGGCGATGTTGTCGATCTTGTGCATACTCCTCGTGCATTTCACGGCATATCTATTCGCACAGTTCATTCGAAAAGACATATAAGAAGTCACCTTGAACACACTGAGTTGTTATTCGAGTTGCTCTGGAGATTTGACGGTTTGCCTTGAAGGAATTTTCAACAATCCCTTCCCCAAACGTAACAACATTCATGTTATCTGTAATATGATATTAGCCATTTCAAAAACCTCCAAATCACAGTCGGGAATCCAATCGGAACACATTTCACGCATTGGCAGTTGTTGACTTTTTCAACCAATCATGTTACTGCCAGTTGTAAATCGGCAACGATATCATTTGATTTGGTGCAGTAGTAAACTTTGCCTGACGCTTAACAATTAAATTCTACGCAAGGTACGACAGTGCTACATTAGGGCTGTTCAAAAATTACTTTTTTCCCGATTCATGCCGGTCACCTCTAAAATCGTCAGGTTGCAGTAGAACACCTTGCTCATCAAATTTCACTCGATTCAAACCAGTAAAAGCCTCCGCAGATCCAATTAAAATTTTAAATTTATTAAGGAAAATTGAAAAAAAAATCTTCCAAATTTTTTTGCCAACCCAATGAAATTGTTGAGCTGTCTTCAAAGACGTTGCAAAACAAATTTGAATCAATTCCGACCAGTAGAAGCGGAGTTATGTGAGTTTTTCGATGATAATCCTCGGATTATCCTTGATCGGTGGATAATCAGCGATTTCTCAACGAAAAACTTACATAACTCCGCTTCTACTGGTCGGAATTGACTCAAATTTGTTTTGCAACGTCTTCGAAGACAGCTCAACAATTTCAAGGGGTTGACAGAAAAATTTGGATTTTTTTTTTTATTTTCGATAATAAATTAAAATTTTTAATTGGATCTACGGAGTCCTATACTTGTTAGAATCGAACCAAATTTGGTGTGCAGCGTTTTTTAGGGTAACCTGACAATTTAATCAGTCAATGGCTGGAATCTGAAAAAAAAAAGTTATTTTTGAACAGCCCTAGTGCTACATATGTCTATCACTACACGTGTACACTATGTATGTCTTGTCGGCATGTAGATTGTAAGCGTTTCAGTGTAGTGATGATGTTCACTGTTAAGTGTTCAGTCACTTTGGTCTGAACGTAATTATCCCAAAAGGCCTTAAGAACGCCGAGATCGGGCCTGGAATGGCATGCATTACGATTTCGAAGAATTGGAGCTGCGATACGTTCATCCTGCTGTTCATCGCAAAGTGAAACTGATTTTCTAAACGAGGTATTACATATAATGATTGGGAAACTGTCTTCAACTTCATGTAGCCTACTATCACCCCGTCGTATATACTATACTGCAGGAGCATCCAACTGACGGGCAGCGATACGGACCTTATCTGTCTCATTATTTACTACCTTATCGCGGAGCTGTACCCACCCTCTGAAATAAGAAACGCGCGGGTTTACGGGTCTTTTTAATGTTGAAATGCATGTAATCTAATTACATTTTAATTTATGAATAATTTTTGATCTAAGTGTAGGCCTAATCCTAATCTAATTACGAAATGTTTCTATGCTCTAATTTCAGTTATTGTCCAATTCCTAGTTTTTCTGAAAAGGCTACAGGAGAATTGCATAGTACGAAAGGAACGAAGCTTTCTTCACATACATTTGCTAATAACATGCTTATGAGATTTGACACTAATTTGATATAAACTAGACTTCATTCAATGCCCACGTTTTCGCGAATTCAGTTCTTCTAATTAGAATATCATTTGGAAATAAACTGCACAGTTGTAGTTTTGATCTAATTCGTAAAAGCTTAAAAATTTTTCGTTATCATACGCTGCCCTGGAACAGACTAAAGTCTATATTACGAAACGATGTAAAAAAATTCGTTCGAAATTTATAAATCAATTTCAAGTCTCAGATTTCATTTCTCTAATTAATGAAGCAGCATTGAACATCTTTAATTTTGTGAGTTAGAGATACAATAAAATGTTTGGCGAATTGGCAGGACAGTTGACGCGTATACCGGCCGCTGAGAACCAATTATATACCACATTTTAGCATAACGCATTCGTTTCGGATATCCATTTTCTGGATAAAGAGATCATTGTTTTTCAAATAAGTTTTGCATTCCATTCGTTCAACCCCATGTATAATTGGTAGCTCTTTGCAGGTGTACGCTAAAGCACAAAGCGTTCAACTACTTGTCCGTGGAAGAAAGCTTACCCACTCGCATTGCTAGATGTATATCCCGTTAGGAATGTGCTATTTTATAATAGCAGTGAGAATAGCCACAAATGAAATTCTCTCGAATTCAGGGTAAACATCACGAAACATAATAAATTTCAACTATATAAGGGAGTGCAGTGTAAGACCTTGTTTAATCTCGCGGGATAGCAATCTCGCGCCGTTGTAGAACTGCCAGTCTGTCCTACATATTATCGGGCTTTGTTACGAGAAATTGGTTGAAATATTTCGTCGATGTTGATCATTCATCGGTAACAGAAGTGAGCTGGAGAGCGGATTGAAATAATTTTACCGGGAATTCTCAAACAATAATGTGTAATGTATATTATGATCACACGGTACAATAATTTAGGAATTTCTCTGGTACAGCAACGTGGCCGTTATAACATATCACAGATTCGCAGCAAAACAACGTCATGGTGCACTGTCTTGATCCGATTTTCGGGCTGTATACTCGGGGAGTGACCATCCCTGGAAGGCACTGCGTTTAGCTCCTTTGGAATCACACGGCATAAGATCTCGTTATACATTCTCGCTGCTCCGACAGAACTTCGTTTCGATACCCAATGTTTAGACCAGTGGTTCTATACCGGGGGCCCGCGAAGCATTTTCACGAGGTCCGCGAAGCCTCAAATAGTTGATAACCTAATTTGTATTTTTCTAAATTCGGAAAATCACGAGGCAGTTTCGCTTCATTACTAATATAACTCAAGAGATCACATCAACAGAATGACCAACTGAGATGAGATATCCTTCTGTGCAGCATCATTTCAATTTCCGAATTGTCAATAGCCTATTGATAAAAACATGTCTCTGTTTAGAGGTGTTTTGTTGGGATTGTAGAAAAAAGTTGGATGAGCAAGGTCAATCACAGTGACTTTGAAATGTTTACAAAAATCCATTTTCTCCTATGATATACATAACCATTTTATCCATAATAACTTCAAGATAAGCTGATAGATAGAAATGGCCAGGCTTAACGTCATATGTCCATTAAAAAAGTTTTTGCTAATTTTGGGGCCATATTTGTTGCGATCATACCTAAATGTGTCGTCGGAAGCGTTACGCGTTATTATTACAATCGCCACCACTTATGTTTGTGGAAATGGATTTTCGGCACTCGTTCATATCAAATTGAAGGAGCGGATGTTCAAGACATGACCACGTATTTCAAGAAATGCAGTTGCAGAGTTCGTTTTGAAATAATAGAAGTCAACCCAATTTTTACATTAATAGTATGGTCTTATTTTCAAGAAAAGTCATTTTGTTGCTGTTTATCACCAAGCCTACAGTTATCATTTGCACTAGGCAGATGACGATTGTACGATAATTGAGCTAAATGTGAACTAAAACTTCGTGGGAGTCCACGAGGGTCCGTGACGGTCTGAAACGGGTCTGCGAAGACAAAGTAGGTTGAGAACCGCTGGTTTGGATATATAAATGCACATCACTTATCCCATATCTCGACTTCGTAACAAATCTCTTGGATGTGATTCCACGACCTATATATTTCAACACAATTATACAGAAATAGATGCAGCCACCCACTCCTTGCTTGAATGAAGTCCACTGTTACTACAAACAATTATGGCGATTATATAACCATATAACCTAACAGTCGGAGTTAGGTGATATCTTGCATACCTGCCGACTGAACTCACTGGTACCAACTTTTCATCGGGGTCTTAAATGCAGATGTCTGACCTGAAGTATTTTGCACCATACCTTGTAGATTCTCTCATAATGTCGAAATCCATCTCGAGGTTGATTCCTGTCTTGGCATTGTTCTGGTGCGTGAGGTCGAGTAGCCAACAACATTTAATTTGCAAGAACATCGAAGATGTTTTTCCGGAGGATGGAATAGCGGAAACTCAACCGCGTCACAGTGGAGTCCAGGGCCCTGCAGAGATATTTGGTCCAAAAGGAGAACGGGGTAATAGAGCTCCTCCTGTGCAGATGGACTACGATCTAATTGATGACATCATCGCTGTAAAAGTAACGAATTGTAGGTCTTTCATGAAAGCATTCTATATTACGATCCAATCAGTATACTAACATTTCCCTTACAGCCTTTAGCGTGATAAATTCAACAATCGCCGAATTGAGCAGAAACGTATCAACTCTGTTATCAGGTACGCGGTGAATATATATTTCGATCCATATTTAGCTAAGTTATAAGTGTGGATATCGAATATTTTTAATAAATACCATACATCGTTGTGACGACTCGAGTCATGACTTGACGCGAGCCACTTTACCAAAACGACTTGACCTGGCTTGACGGGGAGTTTCAAAAATGTTTGATTGACTTGTGACTCCAAGCAAAATATTTCAAGTCATCAAGTAATCGGCGCCGACCAACTCTGCGTAAACAATTGGCGCTGGTTTAAATCGTATCGCATGAATGTGTAGGTTGATCTTATTCTGCATCATATCAATTTCTTTCAATTTGTTCCAGAGGTTGCATTTTCTATAATCTATATGCCCGACGGTTACCAGCATATATAAGTTTATCAGTTCTACGTATATTTGAGCCAAGCAGCGTATTGTTGAAGGCATAATTGTCTCGATATTCGGTAGTCGATTCAGAGTAGCGACTCAAACTATACTTCAATAATCTTGCAAATTGCAATCAATTAACTCATGCCTCGTACTTCGAAAGTTCGACATGGCGTTGTGACTTTGACTTCACCCGAGTCAAAATGAGCAATGACTCGAGATGACTTGTGACGCAACACTGATGCAAAACTATATAATAAGTATAGCCCAAGGCAGTCGGCAGTTGTAGTTGATTATAAGACTGACTTCATCCACGTGTCTACGTGTAAGTCCACGTGTACCAAACTCCTATTATTGATGTAGTGTCAACAGTCACCGATATTCAAGATACACGTACAGTCGTACAGTCGTACACACGTTACACTCGCTGATGATCTTGCTTCTAAATGATACTGCCATAAGTCTGCCATTCAAAATCCAAAGCAATACTGATTCATGTAACTAGATTCTAACTCTATATGCAACGCAGCGAGTGCTACTTCATACATGTCGTACGAATTGTACCACCCTTTCCTTTCTCATTGAGTCATGCCGTAATCATGACATCCCATTCACGACTTATAACCTCTTGGTCCAGCCCGAGCTATTAACCCCTGTGGCTAAATTCGTGCTATCATGTCGTAGAATCCTTTAATTATTGATTCGCATATAGCCGATGTTGAATTACATTGTAAGGGTACTTATACCAGGAGGTAATTGCAGACCGTGGTTCACCAGAAACTTGAGGGAGATAAGCGCCACTACAACTTTTAACCATATTAATAACGCTCAACGGCTATATGCGAATCAATAATTAAAGGATTCTACGACATGATAGCACGGTTTTAGCCACAGGGGTTAATAGCTCGGGCTGGACCAAGAGGTTATAAGTCGTGAATGGGATGTCATGATTACGGCATGACTCAATGAGAAAGGAAAGGGTGGTACATTTCGTACGACATGTATGAAGTAGCACTCGCTGTGTTGCAACGCTCAAAATGAGAGAAACGATATGGGAGTCAACGCCTCTTCATGGACAGCACAAGAAGTTAACTTCACAGCCCCATGTAGACGAGCTTTCAAGAACCTGGCTATCCAGCTCTGGTTTGAAATCGCCAAGCGAAGGATTCATTTTCGCAGCACAAGACCAATCGCTTTCTACAAAATACAATCGCAAATGCATTCTGAAGCAAAACACGGACGGCAAATGCAGAATGTGCCACAACCAAAATGAAACTGTGGCATATCTCATGTCCGGCTGTGGTGCACTTGCAGCTACCGAATACACATGGAGACACAATAGGACTGGTCACTACACTCATCTTGAATTATGCAAACATTTGAACATCACCACTTCGACAAAACATTGGTACGATTACAGCCCAGCACCAGTGACAGAAAAGGACCAGGTAAAAATTCTGTGGGATGTACCAGTTATAACTGACCGCGAAATGAGAAGCAACCGCCCGGATATGATCATCAAACTAAAAAAGAAAAGAGAATGCGTATTCATTGAACTGGCTGACCCAGCTGATCACAATATACAACAAAAAGAATCAGAAAAGCAGTCCAAATACGCAGACCTCAAAGTGGAATGTGAGAAAATGTGGCGATGCAAAATAAACATTGTACCGATTGTCATTGGCGCTACAGGAGTCGTAAGCAAAAAACTCATGAGACGTATCCAACAGATTCCGGGTAACGTTCGATTCGACATGATCCAAAAGATCACGTTATTGGGCACTGTGCATATTCTTCGGAAGGCCTTGAATGCACCACTCGACTAAAATTATACTAGTGAATCACAGCATCATTTCTGTAATTTCGATTCTTCATTTTCATTCATCTTTACCTCTGCTCTGTAACCCTTGCCAATTCTTCATCTACTGCAATTCTGTCATTGACTTCTCCATGTATTGCATAGGAATAACAATTTGACTGCATTACTGAAATTTTAAAAAATTACTCTAATCTCGCTATTTTCCTTTGGGTACAGGTCGCTCCACCCGGATTATGTGTGTATTGACCAGTTTCTTACTGTGAATAAAGAATATATTAATAACCACCGGACTAAAATTATACTAGTGAATCACAGCATCATTTCTGTAATTTCGATTCTTCATCTTCAATCATCTCTACCTCTGCTCTGCAACCCTTGCCAATTCTTCAGCTACTGCAATTCTGTAATTGACTTCTCCATGTATTGCATAGGATTAAAAATTTGAATGCATTACAGAAATTTTAAAAATTCACTCCAATCTCGCCATTTTCCTTTGGGTGCAGGTCGCTCCACCCGGATTATGTGTGTATTGACCAGTTTCTGACTGTGAATAAAGAATATAATAATTGTACCACCCAACAAGTGATCCCTCCCCGAGATAAGTTGTGGCGAGTATGTTTCGTGGAGTCGAAAATGGAATAGGTCCTATTCACTCACAACGACGAACCTGCTGTTCACATATTTTATATAATTTATCAAATATTTTCTCGAGGAAGTTTATAGCGGTGATATTACATGAATTAAATCTGTGAATCCCAGTGTTGTAACCAGGTCAAAAGGTTCCGACTTCCGAGTCACCACTCTATCTTACTTTTAGATTTATTCGAGACAAGTCGGGTCACTACGACGGAAAGGGTCGAGTCCCAGTCGCACTGTTGAGACTCGAGTCTGAGTCAAAGTCATACTGTTCAGTCTTAGGTTCGAGTCATGATCAATTCATTATTTACAACTCAACTCGGGTGAAATTAATCCTTCGCATTCATAGTATACTTATTTGTCTCACTCCTAAATAAAGTAGGGGAGACCGGGGACAAATGTAACAGGGGGCAAATGTAACAATCGACCTCACCGCTAGTAGAATGATGAAATCGCCTTCATATTTTGAGTGCACATGCGGTATAGTTATGTCTTCTAATATGTCTGAAGTTACGTTGAGCTGCGACGCGAAACCCCGGAATAATTTTTAAAAAACGAAATCGTGGACCTTTGAGTAAATATTTACTGATATAGAATATTTTGTTCTGAAGAATAAAACCTCAACTGGTTACAATCCAATATATGTAGTTGGAACAATGTTACCATAATCTACCGTGATGATAGGGAAACTATGACTCGCGTCGCCGGGAAGGCACCATCCTGAGACATAAATCATGGTCGAGCGTGTCAGGGGCAATTGTAACCAGGGTTGAAATGACTCGAGTCACATTTTTCAGATGACTCGACTTGACTCGAGTCATTTTCTCAAAATACGGAAATGACTCGACTCGTCTCGAGTCAATTTGTGTATTGACTCGACTTGGACTCGAGTCATTGCGCATGACTCGAACCAAGTCATATGACTCGAGACTCAGACGGCCAAGACCGACGTTTCATTGTAATTTCGAGGAATAGTACAGTAATCACACTATTGGGATTTCTTCTATTGGTACTGGTACTTGAAAACACGTCCAGAAACTGCTAAAAATGACGAAAATTAGTATATTATAAATGCGAACCATTCGATATCACCAAACAGAGTCATAAAAAGTGGATTTAAGAAGCCTTTAACTGTAAACTTGGAAGTCAACATAATGACTTGGACTCGACTCGAGTCATAATACCATGACTCGGACTCGAACCTCTGCTCGGTGACTTGGACTCGAACTTGACTCGGTAGTGAATTGAAAATGACTCGATTTGACTCGAGTCAAAACTATAAAACTGAGATTGACTTGTGACTCGGAGCCTTGTGACTTGGTTACAACCCTGATTGTAACAATACCAGAACAGACTCTACCTGGTCATATCAATTCTAACATGATACTCTGTCGGATCGGCCATACAGAAGTGGGGATGTGAATCTTAGGGTCCGGTTATTTCCGTGATTCTACTAACCTATCTCATGTTGATCGACATTTACTTTGTCGACTTTCAATGGTCACTTAAGAACTTGCCCATGACTGAATCCTCATCCCCTGACCTTGAGCATGGCCCACTTACATTTTGTCATCTGGTGTGAACAATTTATTTTAATTTTGTACAGAACAGAAGAATACCATTAGCTTTGACGCCACACATCGTTTGCTACGCTATCATCGGCCCATTCAACAAAGATATTTTAGCCAGGTCGGTTTCGCACCTTCGCAGGTGACCGAATGCCCAACCCATTATGCACGCTGAACTACAGCACCTTGGTAGAAGAGGCCGAATATGTGTAGGGAGATTACGGAATGAATGTGTTTCTTGTACACTTTGAGCTCATGTAGGAGGCACGAAAGATGATAATTTCTTCAGATGCAAAAATGCAATGGGGCGTAGCCTGGAAGCGTTCAAACTTCTATTTTTTAGTTTAATTCAATAGTAAAATTTGTGCTCCCATTATTGTTGTTCATTTCGTATGTTTTTAGTTATAAAGAACACTGTTACAATTGCCCCGCATGTGCGTTACAATTGCCCCGGGGTACGGGGCGATTGTAACATTTGAGCGACGATTTTCGCGACCCAAAAATTTCCATGATTGATTATTATTGATGGAGTTTCATTTTAGTTTTTATATCAACTATCGAGTTGTTGGCTTCTTTATATAAAAGTTTGACAATGAAATATTCACGAGAAAAACACGTAATGTTCGAAAATAAAAAACTGTTACAATTGTCCCCGATCTCCCCTAGTGTTTCTACTAATTTTTCAAATTAGCCATTTTATTTTGTTCACTTGAACTGCTTCATATTGGAAATCGACGCTTCTACTTGTACTGGAGTACCAGCGATGACTACTTTGACCTTCTCTACTCTTAGCAAAATGAGAAAAGACAGTTTCCGACCCGATTAGTGTCGAGTTACATGACATGGTGGAGGCATGAGCAATGGTTCGAGTACAAGCGCGAGTCAACACTCAAATTGACGCAAGTTTGGTCGTGTTTTTTTCCGAAAAATCGCGCCTCGAGTCATTTCAACTCATATATTCAAGCGTTCTGTTTTCACGTTTAATATTCATGCAAGCAGCCGTGCAATTTGTATTCATGCTTCTCACGTATCACACAATAAAATAAGTTTGCTCGATACAGAGAGCCTGTAAACTATCAGATTATTGATATGTAGATTACGCCCGAGGTCACGTGCCATATCCTTAAAAGTCCTCACTAGTTGTTACCAGAGTTGGATCAATTGTAATTTGTAATTGAGCTGAATGTAATTAATTACATTTTTTCATGTAATTGTAATTGTAATTGTAATTGAAGCATTTCTATTTTGTGTAATTGTAATTGTAATTGTAATTTGATCAAAATTTTGCTCAATTACAATCTCAATTACATTTTCATGAAAACCTGACAATTACAACATAAAATAATAATTTAATCAATCATTTATTCGTCGCACCAGTGAAAATCCGGTACGAACCAGGATGACGACGAGGGGCCTTAAGGCCTTAGGAAACAGCCACCACATGTAATAATTAGCCTATTTACATCGGTGTTCTATGCGTGCTGCGTTATAACTAGATAATTCAGTCACGCTAAACTGTTTCCCATACTTCAGTAGCAACAGAAAACTAAAAAGGTTAGAGAACCAGTGGGCTAAACTAAATCTTAATATTCCAAAAATGGATGAACAGCAAATAAACTCTTCTGAAACCTGTGCGGAACCATTTCCTACACCACGGTAAAAGATTTTTTTTTTTTTTTTATCTCTGACCAGTACTGTTTCCAACCAAGGCTTTATCAAACTTGATTACGCATTTGTAGATATTGTCCCAATCTTACCTCCAATCTTGGCCAAATTTACTGGGGCCATAAAATTTTCGCACCGTAATGTTCATCAAATGCAATCTAACAGTTTCTGACAAGTGAAAATGTAAATGCGAACCAAAATATTGTAATTCCTAATCATCAGGAGGTTCATATCTTTTGCATTTATTTTAATTTTATCGGTATCAAATCATCCTTATCGCTGACGCCTTACCGATTACATTTCATTATCCTCACTCAACTCTGAGTAGCCTAATCGTTTGATTACATTTCATTGACTGTCCTGTAGCCTATTCGCTGTTAGTCGCTCAAACCTTTGGTTCTTAACAGTCGCTTGAAACACTCTTCTGTGCCTGTAGTTTTCAGGACTCATGCATGATTAGGAATAGTTCGAATACGTTCGAGTTTTTTTTTTAATTAAAGGCTACATAGCAGGAATGAAACATGAATATCTTGAGATTGTTGCTAATTACGTCGCTACTGTTGTCAAAGAATACCTCTTTACTGAATCAATTGCCTGTTTAAAAGTCATTGTAATTATAATTGTAATTAATTACATATTTAACACTAATTGTAATTGTAATTGTAATTTGATATTTTTAGCATTGAGTAATTGTAATTGAATTAATTTATTGTAATTGATCCAACTCTGGTTGTTACTTGTGGTATTCGTGGTGTTTGTCGACTACAATGGCCATTTATACCAGGCCGAGTTTCTTTATTTTGATTCCGTTGTTGCCGAATTGTAGCGCGGCCCACTTCCAGGCTTTTTAGGACACCGTTTACGCGGATAATATGGCGAGGAGGAGCCTAGATAAATCTCCAACTCTTAGGTAGGAATAGTGGAGTCGACCTTGGTCGGACTCGAACCACTTCGCCATCAAGCCACTGGCCCCCTTGCTAGTTTTTGGCGATTAATTTATATACCTTTTAATCTAATAGGATTGCTATTTTAAACATGTATCTAGTGTTTCAAATTCTATATTGATGCTATAATGGTATCTCTAATTTTAATATCGAAATTAATCAATCTATGACTGGGCAGATAATATATACTTTCTAACGCGCTGGCCCAAAGTAGCACCTAAATTCATCCAATGTGCAATTGGAATTTCAGAATGGGAGAGATTAAAGCCAACTATTGAGAGAAAGGACGCGGCAGAGGTCTCAACAGCCCCAGCTACGACAGACGCAACAACAGCGGCAACACCAGGTTAGGATTAGATCCACTCAATGGGTATTAGATTCCATATTGAAAGTTATCGGCCTTCAGGAATATTAATATGAATAAAGCGTTCGCGTAATAAATTACTGAATATTATATCATTACACGTTTATAACAAGTTCAGGCTGTTTTGGCAGACGACGCATGACGGTATTACGTGTACATCGAGTCGATTTATAGACCAATAATTTCAAACGCCAAATTTGGGTGCATTTTGCCTACTTGAACTATTTACCCAAGTGGTTATGATTTTAAACTACTTCTACCAAACAGTTTTACGTTTTTTACCCTAGAATATCGACTTTTTTACTTACCTAGAAATCCCTACTTCAACCTTAGTAGAAATTTACGGCGTTACTTCAACTTCTATTTGAGTACCATCGATGACTAGTTTGACCATCTCTGATCAATACTGCAATTTTACACCCTGCACAAACGCATATACGGTGAGTCATGATCGAAAGGACAGTAGTCATGATAATATGAGCCTGACTAAGTATGACGTGATATATATGATATTATTTGTGCTACTGAATTCGGTCACTATTCATTGCGCCAATAATCTTTGTGGCGATATCTACAATATATAGACCATGACTATTCTATCCTTGCAGAAGACGAGTGCAGGGTACGAGTAGGGCTGCTTCATTCTGGAAAATGTTTCACTCTCCCTTATCTGTCATCATCAGTTGGTATAAAGTATGACGAAGCAGTGGCAGAATGCGCAAAACAAGGAACTCTAATGGCTGAAATTCATGATCGAGTTCAACAAACAGCTTTGTACAATTTTGCTCTCACGAAGATGCCAGCTGGCACATCCAAGATCGCCATATGGTTTGGAATGGAATATCAACACTCGGTATCTGAATATATTGTAATATATTGTAACTATTCACATACATGTGGTGTTCGGACTAAATCACAACCCCCGAGTTGCACAGGGGTAGGGAACATATGGCTCGCGAGCCATATAAAGCTGTTTGTATGCTAACATATGACTCGTTGATAAATTTCATAATTCGGCACTTCCTTCACGCTTTAATTATGAATATGATCAAATTTTTCACACCGGCCGGTATTGGTACTCGTTCGGCAGCTGAGACAAGTCTTTATCAGGTTAAAACAGTAGCGTATCCTTGAGGGGGCTGGCGGCTCAGACACCCTTCTCAAAATCCTGAAATATATGCCACATAAAAATCCTGAAATATATGCTGCTGATAATTGCAAATATTATCAGTCCAATATAATCGATTTTTCTATCGGACAAATACGATTCCTTCAAGTAAGTTTAAGGCTTATACATCGGACAAATCTATAATCCGTCGAGTACGATACAGTTTGCATAATGTCCAAAACGAGGTTACTGTCAATATAATATCAAATATCATCATTCGCTGTACCCAACGTTGTACGGCTTGGAATCTTGGATTGCACAATAGGTTGAATAATCATAGTGAGAAGCAGACATAGTGACGCCTGTATGGTAATGCACCAAAATTCTCTTCCTGATCATCAGCGCGATACAGACTTTTTCGCGTACGAATGACTCGCTAATATTTAATTGTGACAGTCCATTCAAATCACTATATGGCTCTTTCGGTATAACAAATGAAAATATACGGTCAATATGGCTCTTTTGATGAATAAGGTTTCCAATCCCTGGAATAGCAGGTCATTGTAAATACCTGTCAAATCAAGTAATCTTACTTTTTATTTTCGCGAAATCACTGCAATTTTCCTGCGGTAAATATAGTGATCAGATTTTGCCGCACTCACGTCAATTCATCGTCCTCAAATGACTGGTATGTTGATATAATTTTCCATGAACAAAACGTCCTTGGTCTATGTAGCTAATGCGGTTGTGTTGTTGTACTTGAGATATCGAATTGCTGTGCCAAATTAGCGTCATCTTAAACTATGAGAAACAAAACTAACTGATTTCAGTATAGTCTAAGAAGTACTACTGTTTTTACAGACTTCTTCTCTGCTGTACCGATCAGGAATGGAGAAACATTCAAGTCAATTCCAGTGGTATCCAGGATATCCATCAACCTCGTCTCCTCGCAAGTATATTATCATGAATGTAAGAAATGATGGGAGTTCCAACTTCGGTTTGTGGAACTACTTGAAAGCAAGACCGCTGAGTGGGGTTATGTGCGAGAAAGAAACCTGACAATTCTGCACAACTACAGATGGAATTAAGGTGGCGAACCGTTGAAAGGAGAACGTTCATATGAATATGTACATATTGTTATACATTAATGTAGTCTGAATGATAAAAATAAATTGAAACGTCGCGGAAGTATTGCAACTACATATGGTGATGGCAATTTGTTGGTATGACCTTCCGTGATTGACAGTGACTGCTCGTCAAAGGATCTGGCGGTGGCGCCAGGGTGGAAATCTCCTGTTCGAGATATTTTTCATGATCAAGGTGGCGTTATAATGGCGTAATCCTACATGGTAATGGTACTTTATCGTGATCACACCAGCGATATACAGCTACGTCATGGTTTTGTATAGTATGGGTCGGGACGGGCAAACATTTGCCTCGCGACAGCACCGAACCGTTGGTTCCATAATAATGTAATATTTGCTGATATTCTTGAGTTCATAAATTCGTCGCACGTCACGCAACCTTCCGTGAATAATACGTGCTTTTCCAAGTCGATCGGGCTTGCTACCACAATCAGTAACACGCGCAAAAAAGCTATTGCGATAATATGGCTTAGTCATAAAAATGTGACTACCCCTGCATTACACAACTCGGTTTGGTATCATATTGATATTTTTCTGACATATCTTTTCTCTACCCATCCTGCCAAAGATATAACTCTGCATACTGAGTATACAGTAGCCTAGAGCAGTGCTTTTCAACCTTTTTGAGCTTCATTCGCACTTTTTTTGTAAAATTAATTTCATTCGCACAAACTAACCGAATATTGATATACAAAAAGAAGATGAAAATACAACATTTTTTTGCACAGATGTGCAACAAATTGACTACTATGTATCTTAAGCTATCAAGTGTCTCATGAAAAATGCTACTATTTTCGCTCGTTTTGATTTCAGCTATTTCACTAAAACCCTTCTACTAGTTAACTAGTGCTTGGATGGTCAGGTCTTAAAGCAGGGGTCACCAACACGCGGCCCGCGGGTCACATGAGGCCCGAGATGTCATATTTCGCGGCCCGGGATCTGTTTTCAGAAGAACGCACGTTGTTCAAAATGTGTTATTCTCCCTTTAGAAACGCGAAACCCCCTCCTTAAACGTGAAACCCCCTCCTTTTGAAATGGCCCTTCAGACCTTAATACTCGGTTGCAATTCAATAAGTCGTATTATCAGTGTTGCGCGCGGCCAAATAACGAAAGGCGTGATACCAATTAAGCGAGATACGTCATTGCGCATTGCACTGCAAATATAACGTGACACGAGCGACACGATCTCCCGCTGAGATAATTGCGAAATCAGGTCATTTATTGCCGCGCGCTCGGCAATCGTTGCTAGCCTGATTTATCGCGTCTCCAACAAGCCTAGTTCCGCTGGCTTGAATAACCGCATCTGCAATTGGCCGTGTGTGCACGATATCATCGCTGGCCTGCACAATCGCATCTGCAATAGGCCTAGTGTACGAAAGATATCGCTAGCCTAACTACCGCGTCTTGGGCCTACCATACTTTGGCCGGGGCTACGTAAGACGCATTGGTCAGCGCGCGTATTTTATTGTTCGATGCCTTGATAAGCGCGGGTATTCAATTGTTCACGACAGATCAGGGAGTCGCTAATTAACAGCTCTTTCGGACTCGTCGACAAGCTTATCATACGCGTATAATCGTCAACACGAGGATGTTGTATAATCGTTATTTACGCATGTACTTACCCCTAATGAATTGATGCTATATTACCAGGGCCGTAACTGCCGCACCCCAAACCCAATTTATGCAATATTTTCAAAAATATTTCGCGCTAGGCGCAATTTCAAGTTGCCAAATATCTTGATTATTGGGTGCTCTTCCCCCAAGAAAAAAATACGCAAGATTTATAGAAATGGGCATATCGGCGTTGGCCATTACCGCGGCACGAAGCACAAAGACTTATAACGTTTTAGGCCATGAAACATGCGACTCCAAGAAGTGTGCCAGAACGATCGCAGCGAGGCAACACACACAAGACAAATACCATCCTGCAGGAAAAAATTATATGCCACTGAAGAAATACCAATCCGAAACCGTGTGATCTTTCAGTCTAGTACGTTTGAGCGATTCTATATTTTTGATATAGCAGACAGGAGGTCACGAAATAACATCATGTAACGAAGTCATATACCAACGGGTCCGCCCGCCCGAAGATGTTCAATTGTTCAATCATTATTTACGGACTGTACAGTTTCAAAGACAACTCACTCAGCTCTACCGGTAAAACTCAGTACGTGAGCAGAGAGGATAAGACATTGATAGCAATATATATGCAATTCCCGATCTTATTGACCGATTTTATCATGAATTATCGAAAATTTTCGCGCTTAGCGCTGGCTCACTGAAGTTCGGTTTATCACCATATGGGGGCCCAGGACCAACGTTTTGGGGGGCTGACGAAGTGCTGTTACGGCCCTGTATATTACTAAATTCGGTAAAAATCGAACCCGCCCTTTTATTTCAACCACCCTCCCCTTTTTTCGGCTGGCTACGCCGAACAGACAGATAGTCCTGGCACCCCTGGCACCGTGTCGACCCAAAATTATACCCTTTGCGGTCTATACTTTAATAACACCTGAAAGGGTAAAATTTGCGTTACTGTAACTTGCAAATGGCAGTCTGTAATGATAGCATTTACTACTGTCCTCGTGCCTAGCACTAATCGAACATGTATTACGGAAGTATTGATGATTGTTTATCGAAAGTAAGCAGAAAGTGAATTTAACGTCATTTTCCCAGCCTCTGACGGGCTGCTATATGTCTGTCACTACACCAGCTTCCAAACCAGGGTTTTGGTTACGTAATAATTATAGTGCGAAAATATCAATTCACTACGGCTCGTGAGAGCTACGACTAGTGGTGCATGGTAAGTTAAACAAGTTTTTACAATTGCGTTGCAACAACTAAAGTTACACTGCCCTTGAATTTCGTATTATGTTTATTTGAAAAGCAATTATCATTCACGATTTTCATTCGCCCTTATCCGGGATTTTCATTCGCACCGTTCGCACCACCTTCGTCATTCGCACTCATCCGGGATTTTCATTCGCACCGTTCGCACCATGTTCGTCATTCGCACTGCAAATTTTTTCATTCGCACAAGTGCGAACCGTTACACAGGTTGAAAAGCACTGGCCTAGAGCAAATCAACGGTTGCGTTGATGTCTGATTTTTCTATGCTTAATCAATGACATGATGATTAAGTAATTCAATCAGCTGGTCAACAGGTACGGCATAGCGGTAAAATGGATTCACAAAAACAATTTATAGAAGTTCTGACCGAACACATTATAGATACGTGGTTGATGTTGTAAAAATCTTTTATACATTTCAGTGATCACTGATCAGTGTTCCGCAAGCTTCAAAATTTCTTGCAAGGAGTTCGCGACTTTGAAAAGCTTGGGAACTATTGATGTACGCATAGGGCACAATATGAAAGAGTAGTGCTTAAAATATATCATGATGAAGAAGGCACTTCAGTCATATCAACCCATATCGGCATGGCAAGGAGTAAAATGGTCCATGCCCCAGCGGGACTCTCTGTTAATAGAGTTCCTGGATTTAGTTGAATTGAGCCTAATTGCATTCACAGTTGTGAAAATTCGTTACAACAGGGATTCCCAAACTAGTGATCGTTTTCCGATTTCTGGGGTCGCGGAGAAATTAAATACGATTCACTATTACAAGAATGCCAATTGAGCGGATGCTATCAGCGGATCGTTTCTGAATATTTTCGTTCATTTTTCAAAATAAAACGCATTTTAAAGCGCCACCCAATATAACTCAACGTTAGTGACTGTCCATCACTATAAAGATTATAGTGTTGGGAGCATAATAAAAATCATTAATGAGGTTTTTTTCCCTTCCAGGCAAACTACAAGTGACCGGTAGTGCCATGTGTTAACAGTATAACACGTACACTCACGCTCGGTGCGATCGAATAACTTACAGATCGTTATCTTTATTTCACATGATGCAGTATGCCACGTAGCAGTTCATGACCGATGGTAATACTTCAACGGGATATAAAATAGAACTCCTTCCAGTGCATTGATATAGTCTTGATTTAATATGAATGTCCTAATCTGAGGACAGGGGTTGACAAGTTTATGATTGCTATGACTGCGCAAATAGTCGCCAGCTGTGTAACATAGGCCGTGAGTAGGTTTCGCCCAAGGTGCTGACCATTTTTTTGTAACCAGCAGGCCAAATTGAAAGGTGGGGCCGCGCAACCTTTTCAAGTCGAAATTTGAGGTGGCGAACATAAAAAGATTGGGGACCACTGCCTTTCAAGAAATATTAACTCGACTAGACATGCTATTTGGAAAAGATATTTAACTTTATATTGCCGTTGCGTGAAATCTTATACCATATATTTCTATGAGTGAGTTCATTTTGCCATCACCACGTGTGTATGGTATATCATTTTAAATCGTTTTTGCTGCATGAATCCTTGGCAAATGCAAAACACTATGAATTCAGCTATCCCAGTTCCTTATGGGCGCCTTAAATTTCATAGTTCAATTTCCCATGCATTTAACCACTATAGTAGGCCTACCTGGCCGCTTTATCACTATGAGAAATGTATAAAATATCAAAGCCATGTTTCATATGAAAATTTTGTAATCAAACATAATACAAAAAATCCCTTCTAAAAATGATTTCCAGGCATATATTGACATTTCAATGTCGCTTTGCGTCCTACATGATTTCGGCGTTGGGCCTACATGCTTTCATATTCATGAATGTAGGTCAGGGGTTCTCAACTTCCCTCGTATAACGGGCCGCATTTTAACAGCAAAAGACCCTGCGGGCCGCAGAACGCTATCACCATGTATTTGTAAACTACTATTAAATTTAGGCTACTATGTAGCCTATTTACCAGTTTTATATGGACATTTAGTACATTTTTATGCATTCATAAGCATTAATGGACAGTGTTCGTAGGTTTGCAGTTGCTATTCTTTTTGGAGACTATCTATCTTCCAGTGGCGCAAATAAATCTGTTCACGGAGCATAGGCCTACATTGCATTCGTTGCCAAGTCGGCATATGCACCTTATTCACACCCTTCCACCAGAGAACCGAACTCTCAGTTTCAATGCGTGAGAGAGCAAGTAGAAAATTTCGGTAACTTTTTCGTTACCATGGCCATTATCACTTTGAGCTCTCAGTGATATGAGAAGAAGTCTGGCGTTCGGGGTAATTTCTGAGCAAACCAATCAACACTGCTTCTCTCCTTCCATGGCTGGAGCCCTACACCAATAGTTACAGAAGTCAGCCTTGTCAAGTTTATGTTTTTCACTGGTCCCCTTCCCCCTAACAACGTTTGCCCCGTCAGCATTTCCTCTGGAAATATGTCCATTGTCCAGCCTGATAAAACGCACCTGGATTAGCTATGTAATGTGTGTGCACTGTGCAGTCGGTGGATACGTCCAATGGCAGGCTAAAAGTCTACGTAGCAACGTGCTTCAGAGCATATGCGATAAAAGATCGACCGCCATCGCTGTTACTCTTCTGGTCACGGTGGAATCAGATAACTGTAGCTTCGAAATATGTCAGGTGATGTTGGACCTGATGCTAAGTTCCAGAAACAGCGAATATTCGCATAGTTGGCATACGTTAAAGTTTTATTGAAGTCACGCTTTTCCTAGCAGATTCTTGGGCTTACCGATATTCCAAGCAATATCGAACAATGCGGCTGTAATGTCGTCGGCAATTTTAACAATGCCTCGAAATATGGATTCATGGGTTTGAAACCTAGCTAGGAACGTTTTCTCTAATATCAGGCGATACGTATTACTCCAGAATAAACTATATGGTGATATCATTTTAAGCTTCTACATTTCGTCACAACAACTGTTCTTCGACGAATGTGACACGGTGACAATACTTTGCCAGTAGTAATTGCGTTCAAGTTGAAAGATGTCGCGGGCCACAAAATAATCGTCTGCGGGCCGCATGCGGCCCGCGGGCCGCGGGTTGAGAACCCCTGATGTAGGTAATCTGATGTACCAGGCCCCATTAACATCGACTAAATACTATATCGGGATCATCTGACTGATAGACACTCCTCTCTAAGCAGAAAATAGTGCGTATAGTCAGACGAAAGGGGCCGAGAAGGGTGGTACACGGAAAAATAGAACCTAACTCAGAATTATATCGCGGTCATAAATCCTACCTTCCAACGGGCATGAAAATCTGTATAAAAATGTTGTACTCGATTCATACCGCGAAATAAGTTTGAGGTAGGTCCGGTTTCGAATGCCATGAGTGTATATTCAAATCCTTATATCAGAGGTGAAAAACGGGTGGATATATACATTCTTTTCGCAAAGAGTGATTAACAAGAGAGCGGAGGTGAGAAGGACATAGTTCGACATTGAGTGAGTCATACATAGAACGGAATTTGGGACTCTTAATCTCTGAATTTCGCTTTATAATTTTGCATGACCTGCAAATATATCCATTTACTTATGTTTGGTATTTGGAATCAGCTGTGTATGCACACTACACGTAACATTATCGGTTTGCGTTAAGAATGAACATAATAGATAGATCAGGGGTCGCCAACTCGAAACGGGTCGCGGGCCACTTTTTAAAATTCGTAGAGGCCGCGGGCCGCATGTCGTCAATGTCGAGATAAAATAGGAAATGCATAGTTTAACAGCCACGTTATGATAACTCTACGTCATTACAATGCTGTTCTCTCTAACATGGGCGACGGGCATAGTTACCGCAAAAGGAATAATATTTTTATTGAAGACATAAATATAGCCAACAACAAAAAAATGATGATCATTGCTTTCATTCTCTTTTTAGCTATGAGCTCCGCACGATACCTGACAACACTCGTCAGCAACTATACAAAGCAGATGTGGCCAACCTTTTTTGCTATTCACGGCCGCATTTCGATTACTTGTGTTGGCTACGGCCGCATTCTAGTGCATAGTCGTAATGAACTACTGGAGGCCAAATACCCACGTTAAACTGCCCATGTCCATTGCCGGTGAACTCCCGACTAATCTATTTACTGATATCGGCTTACTATGCGCAGTGCGCACCCAAATCGTGAGTAGATATGTTATGAATAAGCACAGGTATTCGTTGTCTGGTCTCGCGAAGCGCGAAAATGTGTTCATATTCTGGAGTGAATTTCGTCATTAATACAAGTATAGTTTCACATATTACTATCAAATATTTATCCTTTGTAAGCCAGTGTGCTCACATTCACCGATAGAGTTGATGTAGGGGGTGTCTTCGAAAATTCAGGGAAGTTATATTACTGTGCTGCATCTTTGAGTGGGCCGAATGTTATTAGCCTAATCCTCTTTGTTGCATGTTTTTATTTCTTGACATCGCTTCAGGATTGTGACAGTGTTGGGATCAAGTCACTACCTTTGAGTCACGAGTCATCTCGAGTCATTGCAGATTTTGACTCGAGTCAAGTCAAGTCAACAGATTTTCAAAGGTGACTCGAGTCAAGTCAAGTCACTCGTTTTTTAGAGGTGACTCGAGTCAAGTCGAGTCAAGTCAAGTCAAGTCACGAGTCAAGTCACAATTCAAGTCAAATTGAATATTCGAAGTATGAGTGATGATTCAAAGTCATTACATTTTGCTAGCTGTGTGAAAGACAGATTAATTAATCATTTATCTTAACCAAATAACGAATATCTCGTTAAACATGCATGCAAAAAGACGGTATATCCCTCACGCACACGTAGAACTGCTAATAAAGTACGTGAGTAACTGTACAGCTCCATACTACAGTCAGTTCGTATCAACCAAAATATAGGACCTAATACGAAGCTTCGAGAAGTTGAAACAAATTGATATGGTACAATAGCCTACACTACTTATCTACACTTCCATGAGAATATAAACGCACCCAATATATTCGTTCGATTTAAATCACACAAGAGGATTGGTAAATGTGAGCACTGGGCAACGTAAGCATTGAGCCGTCTAAGAAACAGAGACACATTGATATTTAGATTAATTTTCTACATTGCGGTCAAGTTATCTGTGATCGAACAATGGAGGAACCTTGTAACGTACAATCAGTGAATGACTGGTTGTTCTCACAAGTGACACCAGGGCATCTCGAACAATCCGAACATCCACAAGATACAGTGATTTATTCGAAACAGCTTACATAATGACTTGAAATTGACTCGTAAATTGTGCTCCGAGTCACAAGTCAATGCACATTTTTGAAGCTCCGAGCCAAGTCAAGTCAAGTCATTTTTCCAAGGTGACTCGAGTCAAGTCAAGTCATACGAAAAAGTTGACTCGAGTCTGACTCGACTCAAGTCATGACTCGAGTCATCCCAACACTGGATTGTGAGTATAGTGGAAATATATTGATTTTTCTCAAACGCACGATTACAAATTGGTATTTCTTTATGGGGCGCATCAATTTCCTCTGCTGTTCGCATCTGTACTGTGCGGATTAGATCACAAAGAACACTACTATAATAAAATCGAAAATCCACTCGCATTGAACCGCGCCGAGCGCGAAGAAAATTTCAAGAATAATTCAAACCTCTCATTAATTAGGGAGTCAATTCGTAAATTTAATTTGCCTATTGACGGCCGCCAACACATTCTAATCGACATGAGTGTCGACGGCCGCATAATGTTACTTCTACTGTTGCAGATTGCGCCTCGGTCTTGGCAAGTCAAGGCAATATGCCAATTCATATCGGCAAATTCTTCCTCCATGGAATGATTATAAATTATTAAATGATTAAAATATTAAATAAATACAGTCCATCCTCAAGATTACCGGACCACGACTGACCTATCGATCTCGCTTCCCATGGCATGCCGCCCTATCCTTGCCGCTATTTCTTTATCTATACTGTTTTCTTTACTTTCATTCAGTGTGCATGCCTCCTCTTTACATCGCCTAGGCCAGACCTGGGCAAAGTGCGGCCCGCGGGCCAAATGCGGCCCGCGAAGCTATTCTGTGCGGCCCGCCAAAGGTTGCTTGGAATTCAAAACATGAAACCTGCTTTTCGAATGACTAAAACCAAATCAAGTGAACAGGAAATTCGTTTACTTTGCATACATGGCATGCGTAATACAGATTCAAAATAAAGACAATATGGGAAAGTATGAGTAGCATTCGAAGTCAGAAGAAATGACTCTTTCGATATAGCTTAGTTCAAACCTTCCTTGTTGCCATTGTCACATTACGCATTATTATGTGTTTCAATTTGTTAAGTGATATGTGTTTCCAAATCCCTACTTCGTACGACCATTAAGTCAATCAGGGCTCGCGATTACTATATGACTCATCATATCTATCACACATCAACGATGAACGGAAGTGCTAAAAATGAAAGCCGAAAACTGAAATTCAAAGAAGGTTTAGGTTTATAATTTAGAGCACTAAATATTCGCATACTGGAGTCAGGGGTAAACCCGTCCTTTCAGTTTTTGCGGAGCATGTCGCCGAGATTAAAGATTTTAAATAATGAAAAACTCGGTCAAGAGAGGGCGAAATTCAAAAAAACTGCAAGCTTCGCTCAACATATAGCTTGTTTAAGCTGCGCACTGCTCGGAAGGCAGAGACCAAGAAAATAAACTTTGTGCTATTGCATATACATCTCAGTGCAGCGGTTCTCGAACTGGATGTCGTGAAGGCATCAGAAGGATGGCAAAAATCCAAAGTTTATTAAAAAAAAAATTCGCGCTTCGCGCGATATGGAACAGCTTATAGTTGTAGCTCTGCGTGTTGTCCGACTTTTATACTTCACAATTCTCTCTTCAACAGCCATAATCTTCCACAATGCCATCAAAGTATCCGTTGAGATTGCTAGCATTCTGATTTCTCTTTTTAAATATTCTGTGAAGGCGCAGATGCCTAAAAAGGTTTGAGAACCACTGTTTTATAGTCCTATAATAGAAGGACGGGGATAGGGAGTTTTAAAGAGAGCTAAAATGTATCATGTTTAATATTGTTTCGAATCATGACAGCAAATAGATCTTTTTAAATAGCCACTGCTTTCTCATTACCTAATATCCACACATTTACTGAGCAGCATTTATTAACAATGTAATTTAGAAATAAAATTAAAATACGCTGGAGAATAGTAAAAAATTTCACTCGGCCCTCCAACGTATTTATTCTTCTCATTTGGCCCGCGGAGGAAAATAATTGCCCACCCTTGGCCTAGGCCAAGGTGGGTGTTTGATTCTATAGACTAATCCAAGTCGCTTCGACATCTTCCTGTCTATTCATTGTATCGCATTTTTTGTGGTGTGTTGAACTGATAAAATTGCTAATAAACCAATGATGATGATATTACTATCGCTGAAGTCGTATCAGCTAGTGACGAATAGTAATATTGGGAACGGGAGAATAGCTTACTTTGAACAACAACAACAATATGTTTCAATTTCAACTGAAGTCAATTTTTGCATTTCAAAACGTGGGCCGCGTGTTGTTGACCCCTGAGATAGATCCACACAAAGTCCACACAAACTTGGAGCTTTTTGGGGCCACAACATTCAAACTGTATATCACTATTGTCGGCTACATTTATTATTACGTATTATTGCTTTGACATATATTCACATATCAAGGTTGTTATAATTGAGATGGTGTATAAATGATATCAAAAATAAGTTGACTGATTATTATTTCGGATATGGGGATCTCGGATTACTATTTGCAACATTTGCAATTGAAAAATTCCACAATGATGTGTGTCCCCAGAGATATGTTTTTTTATTTTATTTTGATGGGATATGTGCCGCGATAAATCCAACACTGAAGCGGGCTCTGTTACTGAGATTTACTCCAAAGAATCATCCGGTTTTATGTCTTGTGAAATTGCCGATATTTCCAAAGCATGGGATATGCAAGAACTTTTATTCTAAGTCATAACTTGCTTTGAGTTCCTGTTCCATACAACCATCAAACGTCTAATTCTCGACCAAATAATTCAGACCAATTGGCCCGAACAACAATCCCTTTTTTGTTGTGGGGCGAATTTAAAATTTTAGAGCAGTGGTTCTCAAACTTTTTTTAGACACTCCTATTTGATAGTGAAAAATTTCGCATCCCCTTATCGTGACATGACAAAATACTAAAGAGAGAAATCAGAATGTTAGCAATCCCAACGGCATTAATGGTTATGGCTATTGTTGAGAGTATTCTCCAATATGAAGTTAGGATAATATTCTGAGCAAACACCACGAGCAGGAGGTAAATCGAGCGGAGTGCGAAAAATGTTTCTGTTAACCGCGGCATCCCGCACCCCGTCGGATGCTTTCACGCCCCCTCCCCCACCTTGATAACCACTGATTTAGTGTAACAATGGTACAGTATGAAAACACTCGGGTAATTATAGCTAACATTTTATCATTGATAGACACAGACTGGCGTGTGCTCTTCACTGAAACAAACTTCAAATGCATATCATTACTACAACGCAAGTTATATGCCGTTATGTGATAGTTTTCAGCTTCATACATGTGTTATGCGCAGGTTTGGAGCTGAGATGTATGCCGGTAATATTGGAATTGTGACGAATTATACTTGAATATTTCTATGAGCATGTGTTCGTCAACTAAAAAAAGATCATGCATGTAAATGTCTATCATGCGGATCGAACCCAAGATGGGATTTTTGTAGCATTTTCGTGGAGGAATGAGACCCGCAAGAAGGCTTGACGTCGCATACGGCTCCTACAGCCGCAGTTGGTAATCCCTCATCAAGACAGATATACCCACAGATATGGTACAGAACGCACACGTATTGAAAACGCAAATCTGAATATACCCATATACTCGTAGGTTAAACAGAAGCAAAGCTACATGGTTGAGTTGCAACGATTTTCGTACACATTGATGACTTGTTAGATATCAACCAGTTCGCTCAATTGGGCAACAATTCGGCAGATCAGTCTGGAGAGAGATGGAGAAGATGTCGAAACATCATGTAAACTAATAGCAGCTCACGCGGTTAGGGTGCGAGCATAAAACCTTAACGATTGGAAAAATGATTCAACTTCTGTCGGCTTAACGCCTGCTGCTATCATTGATTACAATCAATCCAAGCGCGTGCGCGCACGTATAGCATATCATCATCGTCAACGGATATCATGTCATCGTCTATGACTAAATTGCCATCTGAACAATATCGGATGCAGTGATTCACAACTGTGCGAAGTATGCCGCATTGTGGAAAGCGTAGAGCACTCTATCCGATAAATTACAGCAAATCCCGAAAATGCCATAATCAAATGGAGTGCTTATTACCATGGTAGGACGGAAAGTACCGCTACCCATATTTCAGGACCGCTTCCCAAGTGTTGGAGGTTTATCTAGGCTCTTCCTCGCCAGCCAATCCGCGTGTTGCCTAGAAGCCTACGAAGTTGGCAGATATGGTTTCAAAATAAAGAATATCGGCAGGGTGTAAATGACCTTTGACCATTGTAGTCGACAAACACCGTGTATACCGCACACAACAATAGCTATCCATATTGTACATTTACAACGCGCTTGTACACTCTTACTTAAAAGAGTGTGTATTGACACTAAAAAAGTGACACACGAAAGAAGAATTTTCCTTAGTATTCAAAAACCCCGTTCTCGGGATGTCGATCGAATGCTTCACTGACCGACGAGCAATTCGTTTTCAGTGTGATTCAATTTTGACCCAATTTGAGCCAGTCATCATTGTCAATTGACGCTTTTCCATCGCTAGCTGAGTGAGCTAGCTCGGTTATTTTGCAGAAGTGAATGTTCTATTGATTGAAGGTGTAAGAATTTATATAAATCCTAGGTGCCTGCGCTCCTTCGTACATCATGTACAATTATTCCACTTTGTCAAGCATCACTCGTATTACAATTTTTCTGACTGGTACTGCGGTATAATTCTAAGGTACGTTATGTTTTTGAGCGTCACCTTTTGGGTGTGAGTACAAACTTTCAGCGATAAGAGTGTAGTATGCCGTTTCCATGACACTCTCCAAATGTCATTGACGTCAATCTATATCGCAGGGATGGTGTGAACGTGATACTCACGTCCGAGTTCTGTGCATTATGTTCGCGTCCACAAAAATTCCCTTCTACGGCCGCACGTTGGCCACCCCTCACATATAATCTTTGAAATCGGTTCGCGTTCACATAAGCCAGAATCTTTCGGGGGTTCGCACCATCCCGAGTGTCTCAGTCAGTGATGCCTATGACAATGAAAATAATATTATATTTGATAAATGCATGCGCTCACGTATAGAATATATCATCTGCGTGAAAGGATATCACGGACCGCCTATGACTAATACCTACCTATCATAAATCCGGCATTTTCATGACCTGACTACGGCCGATGCCGTAATAGACGAAGCTTGTAATTTAGACTTAGGAACCGTCATTCACGACTGCATAGGTTAGTTCCTCGTGTGCTGCATTAAATAGCTCCGGAGCGACGGTTTGACAATTTGAGGAAGTCATCTCGCAGTGGAAGCTGTATAATATTGCTGAGGATAATTAGTGTTGTTGAAGGTGTGTCTCGAGTAGCCGCATAAAAAGCTAGGAAGCACAGTATATCAAAACTGATATACATGGATAAGAACTAGATGTTAGCGAATGGAAAGTCAGGGGCTTGTTCCCGGTAAGCTACATTTGTGTTATAAGGAGTAATCAATATTTTCAGTGTAGTAGCCACATATTATGGTAGTCTGACTCCCTACCATGGTGCTGTTTGTTTGTTTTTTGTATTCATGGTGTTTGTCGACTGCTGTCATTCACACCAAGCCAATTTCCTTCATTTCTATTCCGTAGATGCCGACTTGTAGCACGTGCAGTGACGTCCCGAAAACTGCCGATATTCTTTTTTACCTTTAATGGCTCATACTGATAGTAATATAATGTAATATTGGGAAGCGAGTGGCGCAGTTGGTTAAGTGCCGGCGTTGCGACGCCAGTGGCAGTGGTTCGAATCCCGGTTCGGACCAACTACTATATGTCCGGAGGTTTCTGTGGGCGCCTCATAGCTGACATCATTGCAGTGTTTCCAAAGCCCAGAGTTAAGGTGAGCCGAGCCAGAAGTCGGCAGCAAAGTGCAAGATATGGGCGCATGAAAAACGAGCGAGGACAATGATGAAAGAGAGCGAGAGTGGAAGTCGTTCCAATCATTACGAAGACAAAGGACTGAAATTACTGAAGTCAATGTCGTGGCGCAAATTACCATATAGGCGATGAGCGCCACTGTGTATGTGTGAATAAAACAAACATAGAGAAATATTGACTGGTGCTAGGCACAATGATACGATTTCTAATAATCAGAGTCTTGAGATATGATTTTTAAGAATAACGAGATTATATTCTCATTGCCACTAAGAGCTAATTTTTCAACAAGAATTATAGTTTCGATATTATTGTGCAAAGCATAATTGGCATATTTCTGCAAAGTCCGACAACATTGTCCCGAAGTAGAATGAAGCAGATGGTAAAAAAATACCAAATTAATCTTTAATGGGATGTAGAACAGGCCATATTATTTGCTGTCGCATAGAAGATAAATATATAAACGTCCCATATCTTTCATACTGTTATGACGCCAAAATGAGTGATGCTCGATTGAACACACACTGTAATAAACGTTTCCTGTGATCGCGAATAAAAAAGTATGTGAAGTCACACTGTACTGATTAGAAAATCGCAGTATATGCCTTTCCGCCTGTGTAATATATTGATGTAACTGTCAATAATCATAGTACGCTTGGTATCATTAGATATATGTCACTCATGCGAATTGTTTTATCGTGATCTTGTAACAACTGGTTCCATACGTGCTCTGAAGCGACCAGAATAGACCGGAGTCCACTATCTTATAACTTAAGCAATTACGCAAGCTCACGGCATCGCTTCAACCCAGGAACAATTACACCCAAATCTCATACGTGGTCTCAACAGCAATAACAATTGCGCTGTCACTGCTCCGGAACATAAGCTCATGATCTCAGTCAGCGCGTTTCCGGACCAAGCACGTATCGGTGACGGATGCTAGTCATTTTAATATTCACAAGCGGAATAGTGTCATGTTTCAAGCACACCCTCGAGAATCAATATCATTTTCGACCATACTAAGGTTTATCTTCGTTTTAGTTCATGTTCCGTTTTTGCAGTAACTGTAATATAAGAAGTGTTGGTAACGTACAATGTAATGGATGTTGACGATTATTGTAAAATGGCGTTGTTCATTTTACCTTATTGGCTGAGATGCAACTTTTATTTTTGAAAGAGGCCACCTCCTGATAAAATTATACAAACTATGCACCAGATATACTTTTTGCTACCAATAATTTGGGTGCTTTTCAGATATTCATCTTCAACTTGACGTAATCTTGACAGAGTATAGTTGTAGGGGAGATGTGGTACCGATGGATCACTGGGACCGAAAATACTTGAAAAATTCTCCATGATAACTACATGATTACACTCCGTGAATCTGTCTACAGTTACATGCTGACAGAATCTTTCCTCACATGCAAAAATAATCGACCTGTGTGAGTTATGGGGTCTGTGACGAATGATTTACGTTTTAGGGGGTGTAAAGTAAATTTGGATCCACATTTGCATTTTTCTATATCACCTTTCAGACTAACAAACCTGCCATAATTTTTGATGTGAAGTAGACTATAGGGCTTGTATCAGGGTATATAATGGCACAAATTTTTTTAATCAATACCATCCTCGAGTGGACTATTTTCAAGTCAATTACAATATTTATAGGGTGGTACCATAACCAAATCAAGCAAAATAGATGGACTAACTAATCACTTAACAACTGAAACTCGCCTACATATATATAGGCTGTAAATCATAGGTACATGTGGTGTTTTATCGCTATTACGGAGTATTTGAAAGTCAAAATGTCGATTTGCCGGTAATATGTATGTGGCATTAATTTTGTAAGTTTCGGCGTAAATCAAAACATGATTTTATGCCAACATTTGAGTTGATATAATCCATTTTATTCTTGAAGGTCGCGACGAAACATTCTTCATTGGCTTGCTGTAGCTTAGCTTATAGTACACAACAAAACAAGTTAAGAAATTTGAGTTTTTGATCGTATGTCTCATAGGTCCCATGGTCGTGTGTCTTTGGACCCACCGGGTGGGGACCGATGACACGTTCGAGCAACAAATTTTAAACGTTTATAAATATTTTCTGGAAAAGAGGATATTCATTTAAATGTTCGCGATAGGTAGAGCTTGTGTCGAAGTGCTGAGACAGAAAAAGATCTGCTATTCTCGGCTGAAGATTTGAGGGCCAGAGATAATTTTGCAATTTTTGATCCATCGGTACCACATCTCCCCTACTTGTATTTGAGCAGGATTTACGGCGTTACTTCTTTCACTAGAGTAGCAGCGTGGACTGCCTTTTCCACCTCTGCATATGCAAATTTTATTCCAGGCTAAAACGTGATGTGAAGATTGCATATTACCCAGAGTGGTACCCAGTAAACGACCATATAACTCTTTATCAAAGACATTCGAAGCCGTGCGTGTGGACATGCGCCCGTTCCTGTTGCGAACGAAATTCGGAACTCACCTGCGTGTGGACGCACTTAATGGGTATGCATCCCGTTTTCTTGGAATAAAAGCATAACCTGCTTCTGTATTGTCAGTTGTGATTGTCAATATCGCATTAATATTCGACGTATAATAAATGCTATAGTAAAAGGAAAATGAAGAGCAGTGTTCGACAATACTTATTTCAATGCACTTTTCGACAATATTGTTGGGTGATCACCACTTCATAAATATAGCATTACCCTGAACGTCCGTACTCCAAATCCATTTTCTTTTAAAATGCCGATCGTATATCCAATATGTCGTAATGAATTTGCAATACAGGAATTCGTATTAGTTCCGTCGGAATTGAATTTCTTTACTCTTGTTTTAGTTATAGTTGTGGGTTGTTCAAGGTGGTTCAACTATTTCTAGTTGCGAGTTTTAAAAGTGAACAGTTTTGGTTAAACTTGTAGTTGCGAGTTTCGAAAATCGGGGTGTTCCAGTTTCTCAATTCAAATATTCAGTAGGCTATACTAGTTTCCCAAGTCTGTAACAGGCCAGTGTGCTATTCAGCGCATGGGTAACTACGCATAGTGCATATGCTGATGATAAAGGACTTGACATATTTTGACCATCATGTACCGTTTATCAGGTTTTTTATTTACGCTGCAAGGATTCCGGCTGTTTATGCAAAAACCAGACGACGATTTCCTGCATCCAGGAGAGGAGAGATTTTTGTTTATTCTCATGTTCGTCGGTGCGAGTTGTTGTCTCGGATTTTCCACTATATATCACGTCATTTTCAGCCATTCAGAGCCGTATTACAACGCTGCGTTGAGGTGGGATGATAGTGGTTATCAGGATTGCACCACAGCAAAGATACCGCTATTTGAGTTTGCCACCAAGGATATCTTGAATGAGACATAAACTAAATATGGGATCATTGTGTTGATATATTATTCTATTAAAATAATTGAATTACCGCTCGTGTTCCTAACATTAACACCCCTCGTTTCTTGCCTTTCAGAATTGACCTTTGTGGCATTGTGCTTGGAACTAATACCCCTTGGTATACATGGATTTATTATTCATTTTACTGCGAAAGAGGAATTCAGGTACGTATACTGGGGATTCATAGTTGGTTGCAAAAGCGTAGCCAGTCGAAATTAAGGGAGGGATTTGAAAAAAGGGAAGGATTTTGGATTTTTTCAAATCTATCAAGATGGCATCAACTTATTACGGTTTGGTGCATGCGGAATTTGGGGAGGGTTTTGATTTTTTTTAAATAATTTATTAAAATGGCACCAATTTATTAGGATTGTGTACATGCGTAACTGTCAAGGTATTGGGTTGTTTTTCAGATTTATCAAGATGGCATCAATTTATTAGGATTAATTAGGTCACATGCCTAAATGCCGATATTAATCTTCGCGCTGACGAACGTACGCGTACGATATATAACAGGGCTGATCTTAATGAATCGACTTTCACAAAGTCGTGGTTTTTAATCCGATTCCATGCCTTACATAGGAGTGCCATACTCGAATCGCTTCGCGGGCCGTATTCAAACCATTTGATCGATTGTGGGTCACACCCGTCAAATGATTTCAAAATGTTTACCGCCAAATCAATACCTTTGTTTTTAACTGGAATGTTTCATTATTAAACCCAAATGTACTAGACTAGTATATAGTATATTACGGATGAACTGTGGCACTATTCTAGTAAAAACGTCATTCGCAAATAACGGAAGTTGCAACAATACGAAAACAGTATTGACCGCTCATTCTGTGGCTCTAATGATGATATAAGCTGGAATATTTCTACATTCCCTTATTTGGTCGGTAAGCGGCGTTGCCCGTGCGCATGCGTTGTGGGAGATAGACTACCTGAGAATTAACTGCGTAAACGCAGACGTTGGAATTTTTTTCACTGTCATTAAATCATCATACGTTGCTCTCTTGACGCCGGTAACGTTTTGAGTCAGACGTTAGACAGCATTGCGTCTATAATCTCCATGCAAACATCATATTCCCCATGTATCCGACATACAATGGTTTAATATAGGCCTTCTTGGAATTCGGTGTCAATGTTAAAGATTTGTTTCTGATGGTTTGTTCCTAATTAGATGTGAAAAGTCAACGCTGCAGTCGCGCGGTTACAATATGGCCTGGGAACATATTTGGATTTTCCTGTCGGGAGGGATTATTTACGTCTTACTAAATATCTCATAATTTGTTATAAATGTCCTGAAATGTACAACCATTTTCCATTTGCCTAGAATTGCTTGGCGGGATGGATGAGCTCTTCTCGAGGGCCGTATGCTTGAAAACACTGCCCTATAACATGAAACGTATTCTAGCCCCTATTTTCTGTTACTTCTCCCTTGGATTGTGCATTTTGAAGTGAATGAAATTGGCGGATTCCTTAATAATTTGAGTGCCTTGAAAATCCTCATAGGATCTTGTTTCGGAAAACATGTCGGATTCCTGTCCGTTTTAAATCTGAAATCCAGATTCTGCACATCTCTAATATTCTCAAATCATGTTTCAGATAATTCTCATGACATTGATTGCAATATGCGGTATCGCGGCCCTATATTTGCTGACTACATGCTCCTCACTATTGCGAGAATGCATGGCAAAACAAAGAGCTAGTAAGTATACACCTTGCCATAAGCACTATTTTACAGAAACACGGTAGCCTATATAACTACTGTGGTGTTAATCACAGTGATTGCAAGTGCTGTGTTCACATTGACTTTCCCCGTGTACGCAATGGTATTCTACCGCGATGGATTTATGTTCGCGCTTCATGACGGGTGCCAACGATGGGGAATACTTGCCTTTGCTTTCGGAATTTCAGGTAGGCCAACCATATATCCTCCTTTAGGAGGATTTGTCCTCTTGTCTCAATAACCATGAATGATCCTCCGGAAATGCCCGAATGTCCATTTTTTCGCAGCCAGAGTTAGTTGCTTATACAGTCGATAAGACTTTTAGGAGAGAGGTTGTATTTATGTCCAAATATTAACTGCCCCAATCTAATAGGCTGAACTCCTGGTTTCAAAAGGTTTTCAAACAAATTGATCGACCAGTCCTACTCGATTGTTATTGCAAACATTCTTCGACGAGTTACATTTCATATTTTTAATCCGAAAAGAAGGACACTTTAAACAAATCCTAAAAGTATGATTACCAGACTAGAAAATTGCTGATTCTAAAATTTGTACTAGAAATCTTATTGTGTTTACTAAAAATATAGGTCATCTTTCCGATTCGACTCTCGGATTGCCCATTTCTTTCCGATATTTCTGTCATTTTCCCAGTCTTACTCCTAATGACCCACTTGTACGTCCGTATTACCGATTTCGCGTCTTTTGAAGCGTTTTCTCTCTACCGAAGCTATAAAGTGTTGCGGATTTCTGAAACGGAGGATATTTCGGTGTCCTGGGAGGACATTTTCCATTTCCTGAAAATTAAGGACAAATTCCCCCAAAGGAGGACATATGTTAATCCTAGAGTTACAGCAATGGCAAATTACTTCACGGTTACACCACTAAAGCCAACCTTATTACTTTGTAAGGATAAAAGTAAACTAAGATAACCCCCTGCTGTACAGCGATCCGCGATGGTTGTCACGCGGCAAACTGTAATCACCAGGCCTGTTTATTTTTGGAATTCTCAAAAAATAACAAAAATAGCTTATTTTTGGATGTTTTCAAATTTTATTTTTGGAGGATCTCCAAAATAAGAATTGAAGGTGTTTTGAGCCCTATTACTACTGAAAAAATCCACCAAAAGTATGTTATTATCATGTATTCAAGTCCTCCAACACATAGATATCATCAGTGATCTTGATCTAACTTTCCAATACATTCTTCACAAATTTAGTATTTGGCCTGGCGGATGCCTTCTAAAGAATATTATTCACTGCGAGACGCCCCCCCCCTTGATTTTCGAGATTTCGGCCTCGAACGTCGCAATTGTGGGAAACATCGAGGTTAGGCGTTAAAAAATGGAGGAATATCTAACTCTTCAAACTTTCCAATCTTCCAAGCCTTTGCTCCTGAAAAGCGGTCGTCAGTAATGCGCTTGAAACCTCATCCCATGCGTGCCTCATTGAACCTGACAGCCCAACACCCCAACACCCTCTGACCTTCCTTGTGGCGGTCCTCGTCCCAGTCCTCACCTGGACACAGGCGTTCGACCACGCGCATGAGCTCTTGCGGCTCCATGATCAGAACGTCAAGACCATGAAGCTTTGTGACGGTGGTGCTCAGCTATGTGCGAGCGTGACCATGCGATCGAGAACGATCAGATGGACCACAGCAGCGAAGTTGCACATGCCGGACTGTTTTCGTCCATAACATCAAGGAGTTTGGTACGGTTTCCAGTCAACCAAGAGGCCACCCTCTTCATTGACAATAAACGAGCGTCAACAAACTTGGGGCGCACGCTTTCCATCTACTCTGGATCAAGTTGTGTTGCCGTCTGAAGCATCAGCAGATGAGTCCCGTCATCGTGTGGACAAAGTGATTGTGACAGAGGTGGCTGTATATGATTTCGCCGTTCCCTTTGCCTCACTCAAACTGCCTTCCCGTCTTCTCTACGTGTCGCACTGTGAAACTTATAGGAGTACAACGGCTGAGGGGCGGGCAGGCAGGCAAGGTCAGCAGAAACGTGAAGTGGATTGAGTGCAAGTAGTTTTAGCGTTTCGGTGACCCCTTCCCTCACTTAGATGCTGTTTTGTGTGCTTTTATGAGTTTTCTGGTCGTTTACATCGCTCTGACTTGTTTATTTCACTGAAAAACATCATCCAAAAAAATCTTATTTTTGGATGTTTTCAAATCTTATTTTTGGAGAATCTCCAAAAATAAAATCCAATAACCAAAAATAAACAGGCCTGGTAATCACTAATCACGAGTATACAAGCTGAAGGAAGAAATTCCATTTTTAGTCTTTAAATACAAGGGCAATTTGAGGATTTCCTCTGCGGTGACACTAGCTCTCCAAAATAGCCTATTTGATGGATATGATTGACTATTTAAATAAGACAAAAGTAAGCAATGCCAGGGTTAAAATCTGTCATGATCAACTGACGAAATGAGAGTGAAGCAAGAAAAAATAAAAACGTGCTCGTTGTGAGTAGGGACATAGAATTATCACATGTTCTCTCATTTCTCCGAAACGTAAACAGGGAATTGGTTCCATTGCATATTAAACATCTTAAATGTTTTCATGTAAAAACAAACAATTATATTCTAACACTACTCACAGAAAACTATACAGGACAAGAACCTATATTACTTTAAATCTCCACCAAAAGAAGGAGCCTAGCGACATTCGTAATTATGGTCAAATGTAGCCAGTGTAGAATGAGATTGCTCTCGCCAAATTATGATGAAACCACTGCAATATACTTCGTGTATTATGCTATCTAAATATATTTGGTACATTCCACCCAATGTGTAGTGTAATTAGTTATTTCGCGTAAATCGAGAATATGGATCTTGAAATTTTTGAAAGTGAACACTATTCTATTAACTGACAAATGTATTCGATAAATCGAATGAATATACTTTGTGAAGCTCCATACTTAAATACTGTTCAGATCTTCATTTATAACTCTTGAATGATCGAGTAGAAATTCACGAAGTCGCTTCTAGTTGAGTAGAAACGCTGTCTAATTTGACATTTAGAATGTGTTGTATATTGCAGCGGTCGTCATCTATTGCTCAAAGATACCAGAAAGCCTTTATTCAGGTCGTTACGATTACCTTGTAAGTATATGGACAACAACTGATTTGAAGATTACATCAGTGTTGGGATGACTCGAGTCATGACTTGACTCGAGTCATGACTTGACTCGAGTCACCTTTTTCGTATGACTTGACTTGACTCGGCGTATCAGAAATGTGGATTGACTCGTGAATCGACGCGAAATTCACGACTCAGTCTCAAGTCATCAAGCAATCGCTGTCGATAAAAATCACTGTATCTTGCAATCGAATTGGTCGCGACACGCTGGTTTAACCTGTGAAAGCGACCAATTATTCAATGATCGTGCGTTTTACTGCGCCTCGATTGTTCTCTCACAAATAAATTGACCGCTTACGAAGTGATCGAAGCTTACAGCTTACGTTGCCGTAAACTAGTATAGTATAGTAAAGTATTATAATAGAAAATGTCTATTACTGTTCTCTGTACCTGAACCAAACCTCTTGTTTTATTGAAATTAAATTCGAAGATAGTTTATATAGTCCTCGACCATTGATTGGCGCAGGCTCGAATTGTATCATATCCATTTGTAAATGGATGATGTATTGCATCTTATCAATTCGTTTATCTATGCTCTATTTTGGCTGGTAACTATAAACTGACGCTATGCAATTATACTTGCGTAGTTTAGCATTTCTGCGTATATTTAAGAGACACAGCGCCGTCTTACGTGTATATTTAACTTCATATTCGTTCATCGGTTCAAAATCAATGACCAGTCAATCCGTGTTTCGGACAGCTAGCAAAATGCAATGGCATAGGCATGCCTCATACTTCGAAAAGGCAACTTGACTCGAGTCACTTCAAAAAATCGAGTGACTTGACTTGACTCGAGTCACCTTCGAAAATCGATTGACTTGACTTGACTCGAGTCAAAATGTGCAATGACACGAAAATACTCTCATAATGTACAAATATATATATTACAGATCGGAAGTCACGCAATTTTCCACGTGTTGTCCGCCTCGTGTTTGTGGATAACCATGTACAATTGCATGGCACTGCAGGAGCGAAGATTTGAAATCGGCGAAATCTGCCCTAAATATTAGCAACAAATAGTTTCAAATTATAGTGTAATTAGCGACTACATATCTCAGGTTTTATAAGATATGTAAGACCGTGTCCATCTGCTTTGCGTACCAGAATTATGCGATCTTGGAATATTAGATGAGCTGACCAGTGACTATAGCACATAGACGGGCAAAGTGCAACCCTAAACAGAATTTCGCTCGACTCGCGAAAAGCAGAAGAATCGCTATGGAAATATTTATAACATACATTGTAAAGATGGAATTACTGCAACGACTTGATTCAGCGTTTTCTTCTTCTATTTCACTAAAATATTGACGAGTTATAATCTAAGTACAGTTTTGATTGCTGGCGAAATAGCCCCGCATCGAGGGCCAGGCATCATGGAAAGTTTCGGTTGTTAAGCACCACAGAAAGTCAAAACAGTGATGACTTAGAATCGACACAATCGATTTTCCTTACTACAGTCTTAGCGAAAGGAGTGTATATTTTTACCCGTGTACCACCCCTGATATCACGGGTCTTATACAGCCATGGCAAACGAAACCGGAACCCAACTCAGACTTATACCGCGCTAAAAATCGAGTAAAACATTGTAATCCAACATATGCATGTATGTAGGAACATATGAAGGTATACACGTACGCAAGTAGGAGTTATGACCGCGATATAATTCTGAGTTGACTTCTGTATTCGTGTATCACCCTTTTGGCCATATGGGTGTGACAACACACTATTTCCACTGGGAGTGTAGTCGTTATCAAATGGATAACCTGAATGACACGTGTGCGCTATCATGAAATCAATAGTTGTATCCCTCTCTTCGACCAGTGTATAATCAAGATTGCGTTCGGACTTATGATCCTAAATTTACTAAAGTGTGGTCCTCGAATGGATTGAGATGCTGAATGCGGCTTACGAGATGAACCGTTATCCCGTCCCGGGTCTCGAGCCATAAATTGGTCAAAAGAGTTCCATTACAATGACTCGCGTAGTAATGCGAGAGCTGTCGACTTGCGCGGTTCAGAAAATCTAGCAGCGTGCATACTTCGCGCTGCTTGTGCGAGAAGATTAAATAATCCATTGACCATATATCACTGAATAGAAGAAGTAAACGTAAAGATAGACCCTGAAGACGCTGATTTCTAAACGCGCTGGAATCCGATATCTGTTTCTCGGCTTGACAAACTCGCTCCCGGAAAGACTTGTATTTGCGGCCGGATGAGGTAAAGATGTAATTGTACTAAACACTAAGCACAGAGGTTCTCAACCTTTTAGACTGCGCGACATCCTCTATATGGGTATAATTGTTTGTTCCCTCCTATAGCACTTCGAGTACCCTGTGCGGCGAATAGTGCAGTGGTACGTTGTTTAGCTGCAACAGAAGTGGGTCGCGGGTTGGAAGTCGACTGCAGAATTACGTAATAAGCGTTGAAGATTTATCTGGGCTCCTCCTCACCATCTGCAAAAGCGTTGTCTCAGTAGTATATTTCATGTCTTTTGTCCCGAAAGTTTCAACAGTGGCCTGCTAAAACAGGTCTAACGTTGAAAAAGTCTAAGTCCATTTTTCCAGATTAGGACACGTCATGGGCTGCTAGGTATAATCGGTAACTGCTAGATTGCGAAACGGTAGTTTCAAACGTTATAGGCGACCATACTTACTGTGATGAAATATTTGATATAGGCGATAATGCGATGTGAATGGTCCGACGCAACCCGGTATCTAAATTGTATTCAGCGATACTTTCGTTAAAACATACTTGTCACTCCACGGTCCATATCTACTGTGCGCGAAGTGCAACGAAGATTATGGGTGTTACATAGCTTTTATGAAAATTAAATGTTGGTACTACGTGAGAACGGCCCCGAAATTCCTTAGGCCATCTTTAGTATTGGAGGATTAGACTACTTCTAATTGACAAACTGAAAATAGCGAAAAGTAAGTAAGTAGTTTACAAAATATTACGAAGTAGAAGTAGCGAAAAAAAGATATACTTGAGTAAGTACCAGAAGTAGAAGAAAAGTAATTGAGTACTCCGAAAAAGTAGAAGTACTTCGTTACTGACCACCTCTGCCTGTTTCTCGTTTTGATGTTACATGTTGATTTTGAAAGTTGCTGATATTTTGTGAATGAAATTCTACATGCTTAGTCAGTCGATGGAGACTAAACTCGCTCGCCCCATTATATTCCCCTGATTATATCAACGTTGAGCATAAATTGTCGTGCCTCCGAAATTATCATCAAATCCTGTTTGAAATTGAAGGTTGAAGGAAATTAATAGTAGTGCGCATATACCTTGATTCCTTAGTAGACAAGACCAAATTTATGAAAGAGTTTATCACTGTCCTGTTGCTCGGCAAGCATCCCTCGACCTCGTGGCACGTGATTTCGTATGCCCGTATCAAAAGCAGGGTACATCTCAAAGATTGTTTGGGCGTATTAAACAGCATATCCCCTAATTGATTCGGTCAAAAACATGCGCAAATGATCGCACTGAGCTCGCACGTCAGTGCAAATTTGCTGCCAAAACAGACAAGCTATGACGATTACCAAGCATATGCTTCGTCAATTGGTCAGCATCTGAGTGAAAACCTCGCCTGTGCACAGCACTATAATGACAATATGTTTACTGTCATTGCGCGCGGCAGATCTTCGTTTCATTTAAAAGTGTTGGAGTCTACTTTTATTCAGTTGAGCAAACCAATTTCATGCAGACAAAAGGATTTCCTCTACACAGCGGTCTCAAACACGCGGCCCGCGGGCCGCATGAGGCCCGCAAAAGCATTTTGTGCGGCCCGCTACGACATTTTAGATTTTTATTAATTTGACACATATATCTTTTCAGGTTATTAAGTGAAAATTCCCTCTTAAATAGCTCCGAAAGCCTTAAACTATTCATCAAACTTCACTATCACGTTAATTGCAAACGCTACCATGCAGTGGAAGATTCACTATTTCCAATTCATGATGACAAAACCTGACCCTTAATCTAAGCTTAGACGATTCGTGACTGAAATTTGTGAGTTGGACTTGGACGCGACCTTTCTTAGAATTACTCAGACTCGGGCTAACTCGATGGCAAAATGAAAATGACTCGAGTGGACTTGGAGTGACTCGGGATGCCGTAAATTTGTTAGAACCATGGACGCAACAAACTAGTTGCGTATCAGGGGAAAAGTAATAGATCATAAGGTCGCAACTTGGTATTTCGCTAACTAAGCAAGTAGTTATGGCAACCATTGGTAATCTGTTAGTTACATCTTTGGTCGCTAAACCATGTTATCAAGGCCACTTAAAGGTACCGAGTACCGTAGTGGTACGTGCCTACGATGTAACAGCATGGACCGTTCGGCGTTCCGACATTTCAATCACTAGGACACAGTCAATATATATTATATTTATATTATATTTATATTTTTTTCTTCTCCTATATTTGAAGATATTTGGCCATGAGATTAATAGCCTACTTATCAGCAGTAGGCCTACACCCGAATCCTGGATCGGAATTACAATGCTCAACTGAAAAATGTTTTGATATCAGATCAGTCTCCATCATCAATCTGTTAGATTCAAAATATTCACAGTAGCTGAAAATTATAACCCGATATCTTTTATGATGGCATCATACATTTGTCCACACATATGGTGTCTATATCTTATAGTTAATTTATATCAAGTACAACAACAATTCCATTCAAATAGTTATAAATGTGATGATTCTTTTCGTGCCAGGCCTAAATTGATACAAGAGTAAATCACATTTTGACGATGTGTGTTTACTGTCAGTCTGCCGGATCGGCTCACTTTCCATAGGACAATTCATTCCCGCCAAATAAGACCTACTTGAAAAGATTTAGTATACCCCTATAAATGCTGCGGCACTGAACTGAATGATCCTAACGGTCGCAAGTGACACCGGCACAATTCCGTTTACTCATAATCGTGAATATAGCTCGACTCAATCTTATATAATTAGGTGTATATTTTCAATTTTCATGAAGGTTACTAAAATCAAGATAACTATGGACACATAATCGCGCGAAACAATTGATGAAAGTAAGTCAATCTGCCGCGAAATAATGAAAAATACGACAATGTGAACGGGCATGGTCCTTTTCGTCGACTCTGGCTACGCCTAAGCGTCAAATCGATTGTTTTTTCGGTCATCAACATCCCAAATTTGGCTTTCGGGCTAATCAAACTGTTGGTTGACCTTACAAGTTCACAATAAATTACGTCGGCAATTCATATTTTGATAATACAACTAATTTCGGCAATTACTGTGCGGGCCTCACGACACAAATACTGCTCGCATGCGGCGGTTGGCCATCAGGGCTATGGAGTCGGTAAATTTTACTACCGACTCCGACTCCGATTCTTTAAACACGCCGACCCCATCTCTGGCTCAGACTCCGACTATCCCCCTTGCAAAACCCCGACTCCGACTCCCACTCCGACTCCAATACTAACACAAATTTACTTCGAAAATTATGTGCCACGGTGATGGTCTATTTACTTTCATATAACCATTTAACATATGCTAACAAATTATTTACAATGACATGCAAAATTGTTTCATTTTGGACAGCTAGAAATGTTTTATCTGTTTTCATAACATAGACCAGCCACGGCTAATATGTGTGAATCATTCAAACATGATATATTTCCCACCCTGCATAATTACAATGTGGATAAAACCATAGAAGTATAGCTCTTGTATGTGAGTCCGCAACTAATACAGATATCTACAAATTTTGTCTCTAAACACCATACCGCCGACAAGCACACACTCTCTCACTACTAATAAACGGTGGTCAGAAACGAGATTTAGGGCGTATTCAAATAGCATAGTTGTTTTAGTATGTATAAATTATTATATACAAATACCTACATGCACGTAATCAATTACACTGGTCTACACGATTTTCGCGCCAGGACTTCTTTGGGTCAATTACACCTAATTTGGGGGCGCTGAATACGAATGTGACGTTATTTTTGCTCTATCGCATCATGTTGAATATTTCTACTTTTTCGAGGGAATCAAGTAGATTTGGGCTACTTACAGTACTTACTGAAGTGGTATTGTTTTACAACTTCTTCAACATCTACCTGAACAGTATTCTGGATTAACTAATTACATTTGCAATTAGGTTTTGCTAAAATAGAAAGTAGTTCAGGATAATATTCCACCACTATCATGAGTTAAATTGTCGTAAGAAACGCGCGAAAAAAACTCTGAATCACGGTAACCGGATATATTTTTCAAAGATTCTACCCAAAAGCGTAAGCTGTTTGCATTTAGAACTGGCATTTAATCCTGCAAAACACTAGGAAAAGGCATCGAAACATCAATAAAAATTAACTAATGCTCATCTCTGGCTATCTCCAGCATAGAACACATGGTATTTGGTGTAGCGTACAAAATGTCCTATGTCGAGACGGATCGACTGACCTAGAACCGATGCATATTTATTTTTATTATGAAGTAACACGCACTTCAGGTTTCGTGTCCTGTCCATTCACATGGCTGTCTCTAATAGACAATGCAAAAGAAGCCCTTTATATCACCGCAATATACCAAAAGAAATAAAGCGGAAGCGGAAGCAGCTTTCCTCGATTCCGATAAAATGTAACAGAATATGAAAAACGGAGAAAAAGAATTAGCATGATATGTACTGGCGTAGATTAAATATGATAAAAAGTATTTCAAGTTATCATGATAATCCATCTTTTCTTTGGAAAAGGAGATATCCTGTTTCTTCTAATGTTTCGAAATAAGCTTAGAGGACCACATATTTAGGTCATGTACCGGAGTGAACAATTCTCTTCTACATAATATACCAACAATATAATATAACAATGTAATGTTTGTTGTTTGCAAACTTTTACGTTATATATGAGAGAGTAGTGCGCTTTCAAAAAATGCATTGACCATTTGCAGGACAGATGTATAAAGATATATAACGTAGGGAACTAAATAAGGTACGGAACTACTAATCACTATCTTCAAAAGAAGTGTAGTAGGCCCTATATAAAGATGATGACTGCTACCGACTAAAATTAGTTGCAACCATGTATAAATTTATTGGTTGAAAAGAGGTGTTGATCGAAAGAAGATAGAGAACCAATGGATTCAAGTTCACCGAAAAATCAGTTATTCTGTTCTACAACAAGCCAGGTTTCATCATTATATATAATTTCAATAACAATATTTGATTTGTTGCAGTTTTACGCTCACCGTAATGTCACTAACGCAAGCCAAAATTAGATTAATTTATTAAAATGAAAGAAAAAAACATAACTAAATAAATTGACGCGATAGAGAAATTCTGGGCACAGAATCGGATTCAGCAACCTAATATTAGCTTGGATCAATCATTAAAATTGTTGTTGCAAATTTTCTTTAATTTGTAGATCAGTGTAATTTTATGGGTCGATAAGAGCTTCTGATTGAACGAAGAAAAATAATTACTGGATTCAAGTTCATCGAAAACTCACTCATTCTGTACTACAGCAACCCAGGTTTCGCGATGGATGATTTTAATAACAATATTTGATCCGTTGCTGTTGTATGCCAACCGTGATGTCACTAACGAAAGCTGAAAATTGGTTAATTTACGGAAATGGGAAAAATTCATTCGGAAAAAAATTGGCGTGAGAGAGAAATTCTGAGCACAGAATCGGATTGAACAACCTTCAATTAACCTAAATCAATCATTAAAATTTTTGGCTCAAAATTATTTTCGAAATTTGTAGACCAGTGTTATTCATGGAATAGGGCTATTCTTGCACTAATTCTTAAGATTTGTCCGACCTTAGCAGCTGAGCTACTTACTTGGAATATTTTTTATTTCGTCCAGTGGGAAGCAGCGTTTGGTTATATTTGCAACAATTTACCAGAGGGGTTGACACTTACAAAACCGAACGAGTAAATTTAGTCTTTCACAGTATCATGGCATAATTCCTAAAATTGCACCAATTTTTGATTGCATCAGCAATTTGGCGTTCGTCACGAGAATGCATCTTCCAGTGTTTTTCCTCTATGCGACTGAATTGCAATTTGCAAATAATTTCCAATCAATATTGTTAATAATGGCAGTGATTGTTTGTGCATACAAATCCTATTTTATTTATTACTAATAATTTTGATAGGCCCGTGAAATCAGTTGTTTTCATAATAAAGAAGATGGAGTTGGAGTCGGAACCACGAGCATTTTCACAAACTCCGATCGCGAGTCCATTAAGGGAGAAATTAGCGAAACTCCGACTTCGATTCCATAGCCCTTTTGCGACCCCAACTATATAGAGACTATCCTAATGTTAGATTTCGATACCGGATGATATGAAAAATTCACTTATACTGTTGTACTTGTATAAGGAATGGAGAGCTCGGGTACATGACAATCTTCGTATATTCCATTTGAGTGACAATGCAATTTGCGGCAACTGATAATTGATTTTGCAGTGTCCTGTCCTTAATCTGAATAGGATGAAAGAGGCTCTTGCTGTTTCCTCGCTGGGGTAGCTTTGGAAATCTTACCCTTGGGATGAAAGAAGCTTCTGTATTGTGATTCCTATACCATTTGTATGAACTCTTCTCTGAAAAGGCTTCGTCAGAATTCCAACATTCAGTTTGGGGGACAATTCGACATCGTCCTCACTGCTTCTATGCATCGCGGAAGATTTAGCCATTGTATCTGCGATTTCATTGCACTCCACTGAAATGTTGTCTGGAATTCAAAGCATAGTCATGATGAAACGTCTGCGTTTCAAATCAACACACTGGACATTTATGTCTATAACAAGAATGTATTTAATATATGCGACCGGATATCTTGTAGGGATCTCAGACCATCGGATAAGATAACTCCATCATGGTTACTGCTGTTGCTTTTTTTAAATCCATTTGAGGATTTCCAATATAGCTACGACCGTACCGTAATTTGCGTTTTTCAATACTTTTTTGACGCACCCTCAGTTCAAACATATAACGTCCATGGTTCATATAATAATTTCATCTCATTAATGCAAGCTTTTGCATAGTGCTACTCAAGTATAGAAATGGAAGTATGGAATTAAATTCTACTCAATTACAAGTACAAGTAGTACATTTCGAAGAGATCCAAAACTACTTCCAGTGGAACAAGAAGTATTATTTGTCTTATGTGAAAACTATATACTCACGTTGGTAAGTAGTTTTACATTCCATTATAAATACGCTCTCATGGATCGTCTAATCCTGGAAACCGACATAAGCGGACGGTGTACAGATCTGCATGGGTGTGTGTTGCTCATCCCATGCCGGAGATATACATTTTCGAGAGCATAAGAATTGTATCACAACAAGTTCTTTGCTTTATAAATGTGGTGCTATGCCCTTTTCCCCCCAGTGAAGTATTTCAGAAAACGTCAAGGTAAGGTGCACTCCATGGAATACTGAAGCCAGTAGTTAAAATGACGATAAGAGATGCGGAGCGAATAATATGTAACGGATGCAATATTACCGCTTTGCGCAAGTAGGCGGGCAACAGAACATATAGTAGATCGGTTAATTCCAAACGTTGTGCTGAGCTCTAAATACTGTGATGAAAGTGTGCAGCCGGAAATTGCGTCCATGAACCAGGAAATCGTTACATAAATTGATCCATACTTTCTTGGAAACATATTGGTCACTCAATATATATTTTGAGCCGAGCATGACGATAATTCTGGACTCTCCGCGAAAACAGTCCGCGTATTCTCCGTTTTGGCCTCTCCTTCTTATTGGAGGAACATAATACTTCTACTTGAAAACTGTAAATAGAGAAAAGTAAGCAAGTCAGAAAATATGACGGAGTAGTAGTAGCGAAAAATTCCATTTACTTGGGTGAATACTGCAAACAGAGGAAAACTACTTGATCACTTTGAAATGTACCCAGTCAACAAAATGGGACCTGGTCGCCCGGCGTATCATTCGCATTCGATGTCAAAATGATGCTTCAAAAGGCACAATTTTGGCACTTCAGCCGCAGACTCATTAACCCTTTGTTGCCCTCCATTAGCCCTCTCGCTATTGCAGCTGACAACCACTATTAGCCCTATTGCTACCTGAATCATTGTTGCTTTCTGGCAGACATAAATGACCCTTATGTTGTAAGACATCACAATGTTACAATATGTTTTCATTATCATATTAGGTATAATAAAACCCACCAGGAGCATACATATAAAATACCGGTCAAATAAAGACACACGGTCGTATAAAATCCATAAAACGACATATTGATTTCAATCGAGATACAGAGGGATCTTCTTTCCGGGACAACTTTGCTACAACTATTCATGCTCTGGAATTGAAATACAGACAAAATCTGGTTTATCAAACAAGTCTGTAACTTGGCGGGAAGATCAGAATCAAGCAACGCGGAGCTACCATCAGCAGCCGACGCACTGTGTGGCACGCTAGAGCCCAATTGTGTATGATTTCTAACAAGTTTAGGCTTGGCGTAGTCTTATGATATCTGGGTAATTCCACTGGCGTCATATTCGTGCGATGGACTGTCATCCAGATATCTTTAGCAGTGATAATCCGCTGATCATGGCCTATGTCGCGGCAGGTTGAACCAATTCGTAGAGGACGATAGTTTATGAACTGCTGCCTTCGCCAACCCTGCATTCTTTCCAATTTACCGTCAGACTTATACTGATATTTGGGCGTATCGCTATCACTTCATGACTTCAGTCTCCATCGTAAAATAAAGGCGAAATATACAAACAAAATAACTCGTAGATTAACTGAAATAAGTATCACAAATTTTAATCAGAAATTATCACAAGATATAGTATTTGGCTGAACAGTTGAAATGCCAACCGTTTTAACGAACATCCATGATTGTAAATTCAGTCACAAATATTGCAGACAGAGAAAATAGATGGGTTGAGCATAGCCCATGTTTCGTTAATATATAGGCTATACATATACATTAAAGTAACAAATGATGTCAAATGCATAACCAAACCACGTCAAGATTCGGTGAGGGGTACCGTGACTCGTCCGCGGTTTACCATCAAAATATCAACGGACCGGTAGTACGCATTACGTTCAGAGCACTAATTACTTGACAAGTATCACGCTCTTCACTGCCGCCAATCTAACATTTCAGGCCACGTAAAAGTCAGAGTAACCATTCATATCAAGTCCTATTTTACAAGCCTAACGCAAACAAGCAATTAACGTGACTGAATAGCTATTCGAAACAACATTTGACTATCAACACACATCTAAGCAAAGCAAGCATGCTAAAAAATTCAATAATAACCCGAAATATCTCTTGCTTAACTTATCTCAACGAAGAGCTTCATTCATATTCCCTTCCAACGCTATAAACTCGGAAATACAATTCGCTGGTACGGACGGAAGATAATTCAAACTTAAAGTGTGAAGCGGTAAAAACATCCGATGACTTATGACATCACAATCGCTCCACGCTCAAGTGCTCACAAACCTGACAAAGCTAGGCAGAAGAAACGTCACGGTGAACCCGCGTGATAATCAAGCGCAATTTGATTGGTTAACGCTGACACCAATTTCTCTGGCCGACAGATGGAAAGGCGAACAATCGATCTTCTGAATGGGGCTGGGCAAAATCGAGTACCCGAGGGATTCGCTTCTGAATCACGAATTATGCTTCGAGTCGAGTAATCGAGTATCCCACATTATGACGCCATAACAAAATGTAACATGTCATAGTTCAAGTATTTACCTTTTATGCCACCACAAAGAATATAATTACTGCTATCCATCACATTGAAGATAGTTTTGTATTTTTCGACCATACTGATTTCATTGCACTTGGTGACAATGTTGCGAGGTGGTCATGACTTCGGAAATGTGCTATATCCAATATCCTTCGTAGCTCTGTACTATATATTTCGTGTGCTACAATACGACCAATCAAGGTGTCAAGGTTTCAACAGAGACAATTAGTATCGAAACTATAATTCTCGTTGATAAATTAACTGTCAGTGACGAAGAGCGTATGATTTCAGTACTCAAAAAAATCGTCTTTTACTACTCGACTCGAATCATTAAAACCAATACTCGATTCAGATTCGAGTACCCGAATCATTGTGCCCAGCCCTACTTATGAATTAGAGAGTGATCAGTTTTTGTCCATCAAAGGTGCCGCCCCAATCTAGTGTCAAAACGTGTGCGTTCACTTCTCTCCTGCACTGTCTAAACCTGGTTCGGCATTGAATATACACAGTTACACACTTTTGTTGACTGGGTAGAAGTACTTCGTTACTGACCGCATCTGCAAATATATGATAAGTAAAGAACGTGCGACATCAGGAATTTTATCGATTTTACATTGATGACGCAACTGCGAATTTGAAACAGATCTGAAGTAAATGAAAATGTGAAACCACAAAACTGTAATGTAGGCGCTAATTTTAATTTTGTTACTACTTTCCTCATCATAATTTTGCATGAACCATTTCCGTCATGGACGACTCTGAATAAATTTGACCATTGCAAATATTAACAGTGGGGATTACCACAACTGAGTACCTAAGTCATTACGCGTTCATGTGACTATAAATTATGGGGAATTCCAAATACTGTATGTGTCTTTCATGCTACCAGATGAAGATAATTTGGTATTTTACGACTACCTTTTGCATTGCACTTTCTGACAAATGCTTTGGATTGATTTCGGCTGCATATAATTTCAATTACCATTAACCTGCGTAGCCTTTTAGTTACCGTTTTGTATATTTTGATACGTCCAATTGAGGTTGCAAGGCTCGAAGAAAAGCATCGAAACTGCAATCCCAGTTAACAACATAACTCTTATTAGTTGAAAGAAGCATATGATTTCAGTACTCAAAAAATATCTTTCCAGTGGGTTCTTCAAGTATGGGTCGTCAATGGTATAAATGTGGGTAACGAACCGATTTCTGAATTCCCTGCAGAATAAATCTTAGCACTTCGCGCGATATCATGTGCTTGGTTTGTACCTGTACCACATCACTGCGTTGAATAGGCAATAAGCCATAGGCAATACCCAATAAGCGAGACGCGAAGAAAAGTCGTTACTACAATGGCGTGATACTGAAAATGTGACGACCTTTGTATCGCAGAAAATGGTTTCATGTCATGATTAGAGCCCGACCGATATTGGATTTCTGAGCCGATACCGATAAGACCGATATCCAGTACCTCCACCGATAACCCCGATATATTCAGCCGATATTCAAAAGATATGGAATGTAGCTCAAGGCCCATATTTAACACCTCAGAGCATTTATTTCAACAACTTTACAGCCATTGATATGCTTGAACATAAAAAAAAATGATCTGGGGGCGATAAAAATATATCAAAAGCACCAATCCAGCAGTTGCAGATCACAGTTCACGAAGCACAATTTTTTGTCCCTTTCTCCAAGGAGTGAACTTGTGTGGTCTTCCATAAATGATGTATATGCCGTAGTACTAAACACAGTGAGCAGTCTTTCACTTGGTACCATAGTTAGTGGCATAGCAAGAATTGGAATTCTTTCTTTGGAATTGGAATTCTTCATTTCGGTTCCACCGCTCCCTTGCAGGGGATCTTTCCTTCAATGGTTTCACCAAATATTGATATTAATATTCTTCTGGCAGTGCACCTGGAGACTTCAGCACATCATTAACAAATAGCTGAAGAGAATGTGCAAAACAACTCTAATTGTCCACGTCTGCAACTGCTTCAACCATCCCCCTTGGGCCTTGACCATAACCATCAGCATTTCAACAATCAATTGATCCATATTTTACGCTCTTTTGTCAGAATTGGCCAATGTCATCATGGAATCAAAAATTTTCGTATCAATTATTGGCTTTACTCCACGTTTGCTTGATTTTCTTGCCCTCTATGCTCCCATATTTCCTATCATGGTGGCCCCGCAGACCTCAGTCAGACGACTTCATACAACACTTGTATAATTAGCTCTGTTGGTACCAAACCAATAGCACTATCTTCAGAAAAAATGATTCGACGCAACGCTTTTCTCTATCATTACGAGGGTCAGTCTAGCATGATTGAAGTTCTCATTTCTCTTACTGATTGAAATCTTCTGCAGACAACTATCCGTCGAGCTGTCTGGTAAATGGTAATCGATTACTACAGGGGGATTCCCACGAAGTCACTGGGGCATAACGGTGGTTAGTTATCATTAATATTTTTATCAGATAGGCACGCCTACTGCCCTGTATGCAGTATGCGCTATATGCAGCTTGGCCATTTATTTTTATAATTTACCGTCCTCACGTCTCTTATCGACTTCTCTGACTCCCTGCCACCATGTTGTGACGTCACGAAAATGGCCGATATTTTTTTACCTTCAAAGGCCGATACCGATATTTCTCTCTAAGCGTGATATCGACTCGATATTATCGGCGAGCCGATAATCGGTCGGGCTCTAGTCATGATAACATTCATCCGACATTGGTTTGTCTGCAAATGTCTAACTTAAGCGGGTGATACTCGGGCAGGGCAGAGGGAAGGCAATGGCGTGACCATAACTGCCGCACCCGATATTTTTGATGCGCATAATGAATCAACTTTATTCGCAATTATGAAAGAGCATAATATCCCTGGTATCGGTTAACGCCGCCGTGAAACCGTTGAGCTGCTTTAGTCAGGGGAGTGCAACGATATTTCGAGGCCGTCCGTTCCGCCCGCGCCAGGACACTTGAAGACAAAGTTTTGGACTACATGTGGCTGCGGCCAAAATGAGGTGCTCAGAACCCAGGATAAATGCGATTAAACCATGGCCCAAAGTAGCCGCCGCTGGCTGGCCAAAACCTTCAATATTGATATGCCCCGTCTTCGAAATGGTCGGCACCGAATACTCTCAGTTTTGCAATCTGGGCACTGCGGTTTAAATGTTGCCACAAAAGGAAAATAATGCACCCGGATTTTAAATCGCGTGCATCCCACATGCTTCATTGAACTGGATTGCGTACAACTGGCTGTCTGCACCTTTTCTATTTCACACACGCCCGTTAATACGTGACATACTTGCATTGAAAATGCATTCATGTCGATGCGTTGGACTTGGGTCGCGAGATGAATTATAACGCAGATGTGGGTCGCGGTCTAAAAAGTTTTAAGAACCCCTGCTATACTCGGATCGAATCAGTAGAATTAGTCCTCTGATTGAATTCGGTAGGTCGATCATTTTGCCAAGCCGTAATGACCACACATCTGCTTTCCCATTTCCCTGCACTTCGTTACCCCCTACTTTAGCTTGCATGTTGTGACTGATGCCAGGCAACCAACGACATTCAAAAGAGCTTCCGCAACGCGCTAGTTTTAAAGTATTTCCCATGTGTCAGACATAGAAAAGCGGGAGATCTACCGCCTAATACTATGCTGCTATATTTACGAGAAATATCAGTGTTTACATTCACTTTCGAAACACAAGTGTAACGCATAGTAACGCAGAGATGGCGAGAGCGGCCAAGCTTAAGATCAAGTGGATTTACCTATTGTGTGTTTCTGAGATCATGACATGTCTTCAAGGTGAATGCGGTATGGGCAACAGACACGTACAATATACCATATTGAGTCATAGTTGATGGGTTCTTAAGTAGTTCTAGTTGCAGTTGCGAATTTTGAAAAGTGGGTGGTTCTAGAGTTCTAGTTCTAAATGAGCATTTACAAAAATAGTTGCCGAACAGCTACAAAACACGTGTCGTCGTTTGGCATGAATCGTGACACCTGTGTTCTGTTGAGCGAAGTTCTTGCAGCCATAGCTAGCTCCGAGTCATCACTACTAACAGTGGTTTAGCCAAGAACGTAAATGCTGCACCCCAGACCCTCGTTTGGGGGTGGGGCGAACTCGAAGGTAGCCCAAAATTTTTTCGTGAATTAACATAAATTATAGAGTTTTTTTTTAATTTGTACAACTTTCTCAGATTTTTCGCACTTGGCGCAATAATACACATGATTTATACAAATGGGCATTTCGGCGCCATTACTTCGCCACGAAGCACCGATCGACATGAAATTTTAGACCATGTAAACATGCGACTCCGAGGAGAACGATTGGCATCGAGTAAACCTTTGCCGAAAAGGACTGCCCTTATGCTCACCGAAAACTTCGATATATCCATCTATCTATATACATGTTTAATTGTCCATAGGCGTCTAAATGGCCGCCGAGAATAACTATTTTCCGGCGAAGAAATATTAATTTGAATTCGTGTGCGTCTCTTAGTTTAGTACACCTGGGCGATTTCAATATCTTTTGACATAGAACGCAGGAGGTCAAGAAATAACATCATTTAGCAAAGTCATTATTTCAACCGGTCCATCCGAATATGTTTAATTATTATTTACCGGCCCTACATTTGCTAAAACACCTCACTCAGCTCTACCGGTAAATCTGATTACACGAAAAGAGAGACGTTATAAAAGGAACAGTAATATATATGGAATTGCTGGTCATATTGACTGATTCGATAATGAATTACTGGAAATTTCCGCGCCAGGCGCGTTCAGGCGAAATAAGCTATCTCACTAAAATGTTAAGAAAATTTCGCTGATAAGTCGTTGAAAAAACGTATATCTTTATAGGGGTTGTGCCCCAGAAGTCTGTTTTATCACCCTAGGGGGCCCCCATAACCAAAATGTTTTTTTGGAGGGGGTGACGAAGTGCTGTTTCGGTCCTGGCTTTAGCCAGGAGTGGATTTGGGAGTCGGAACCTCACGCATTTCAAACTGGTACCAGGTATTATTGTGCAACGCCGATCTGATTCCTATAAAATAAAAATTAATGAGTATCTTCCGAATTGAATATAGTTCATAGTGCTTCAGTTAGTTAGTTGCGGGTTTTTGGTCCGATAATTCTAGTTTTGGTTCTAGTTGCGAGTTTTGAAACATAGGTGGTTATGATGTAACAGTTCTAGTTGCCCCTTTTTAAAATCCACAAGCTTGTACAAGTCAGGTAGGATATATAACCGGTGTCGTCGAATAACCTCGAAGCTGTTACAGAAATCATGTGGTGGACCAATATCCTAAACCAAATCGATGGTCTCGCACTACAAATTAAATACCATGCCTAATTCCGCTTGGATAATAAATTCCGCATCATTCTGTCAACGGGCGTCAATTTCGTAAGTAGTAATTGTGTTACTTGTTTGCAGCTCAATTCTGTTACAAAAGATTTGTTGCCGGTGAGTGGATCACGAAAGGAAATTGTGGAGTGAGTGAAATGAATTATTGTGATATAGGGGAAATAATTCCATATATTTAGTCCATGTAAACAGAATATATATCGCGGAAGACATGAGTCGTGCATTTGGAGAATCTCAATGTCTATATCCTTATAGCATCTCCTCCATACAGCCATCAATTCAATATAAGCCTATATTAAAGTGTGTTTATTGATGCATTGTATAGCCTCAGTGGCGCATAATGCAATGATAAGTAATATCGTGTCATTAATAGTACTAGTTTACCTGATCATACTTTTTAAGGTACCACGAGAAGTCAAGGATGTCGCTAGGGAGATAAAGATGCAGTATCCATATGGTAACTATATCTTGTTAACTAAATATCTTATGGGAATATCTGCACGCATAAGTCCTACGAGCGGCGAAATCCTGTCAATTATTGCGTAGTTTGCTAATCACAGTGTTGCAGTGACATTTTCATTTAATAAAATTCATTTCTTTTATTATAATTTGTGTGATATTGATTTGAAACATATGGAAATATCTCCTGATTAATAGCAATTATAAAAAAGACATATATATAGGCATTACTTCTCGTTAACGCCTACTGAGCAATAATGGTACACGTTTCTACCGTATATACCATTTTTATAAATCCAAACTTTCTTACACCAATAAATTCGTTTCTTCGGATTGCAAGGGAACAAAATTTGGTTTTGGCGTTTTTAAGTAACCTAGTAATTTCATGTTGCGTAGTCGAAATTTTAGTAGGAAAGTACTTCTACTTTTCTATAGTATTCAAGAGGGTTTTGCATATTGTGATGATCCGTAATCAGGCAATCATTGCTTTCCTCTGATTGCTTCTGTTGCACGTTACATTGTCGCCATTGTCTGGTCACTCTATCCTTTTTTGTTCTGATGTATGCTGTGTTCCGTTGTATGTTGCTCAAAGCCACCTTGGTTACATTTACTTGAATAAAGCTTTAGTTAGTTATGTCGTCGCGATAGTCAGTTTACGACACATACTCTCACTATACTTACGGAAGCGATTATGCTTTTATACTACTTGCACTTGCCAGTTTCTGACGTAAAACTATTTTCACGCTTTGGTTTGCATCACTACTGTGAATGAAGTTACGACAACAACTAGAGTACTTTTCAGAACTTTCATTCTTTATTTGAAGTAGTTTTGACATGACTTGGATATATATTATTCTACTGGTAATTAAGGGAAAATTAACGGTCTTGTTTACATGTCTAAATGGCTAGCAATGCTGACCATCTTGTTGACTGAGATTTCCGATTTTGCCTAATAAAGTTTTTACTTTGGACGCCCTACCTTCAACTCATAGCGTACATTTAAGTTAGTAAATATCGACTAACATCGTGATAATACATATTTATGATTGCGTTATACGTTCATTAGATGCATATTTTTCTGTTTTCAAGTGATCGAAGTTGGTCACAGCATGACGAAAGAGAGCAAGGTGAATGCCGCGTGTGAAATTGCCGGATGTTATAGCGTTATACCGACGTATGAACTATCTGATGGTTCATTACGGGGCTTGATAGAAAAATCGTCTTCATGCCGGCAGTATATAAAAGTGAGCATATTAGCATATTGTCATTTGATCATGAAACAACACCTACAAGAAATATGCGTGGAGTTATATTCCAACTCTATGAAGCAGACGTTATCACAAAACAGGTATTCCTCCCCGATTGAATAAACTGCAATGTTGTTGAATGAAAAGAATCGCATGCATCGTGCTACACAGTTTATTTCCAAACTACGTTTGAATTAGAAATTTTGAATTCGCAAAGACTGAGAACTTGAACTCTATTCCCAATTAGAAACAATTATAATACAAAACCAGTTCAGTTCGTATCAAACCACAGTTCATTCTCAAAAGCATGTCAATGACAGATGTCTGAACAGCCACATTGGTTAGTTTCGCCATATGCAGCCCAGCAAATATAAACCGAAGCTGATAGAGACATCGAAGATTAATAAAAATCCATCCCTTTAGAAATGATGTTAACTTCACATATAACAAACATTTGATGTTCAGATTGTGGTTCATCATTGTCACGAGTCAGGCATATAATGAATATAGGCCTATACTGTTAGAGAAAAACACCTGGAAGGTATTTCGATCCAGTCCTTTAAGCGTTAATATCAGTATTTTAATGGTAACTTGAAGCATGAATTGGTTATTGTATTCAGATCCGATGTCAAGGAGTCAGGATTAACAGCGGTAATTATACGTACTGGATATCAAAGAGCGGAGAAAACATGTATAATTGGGGAACGGAAAAAAGCGGATACTGTGCATGCGGAATTAAAAGTAAGATAGACATATTACTACAATTCGGGCCACTCAAATGACCCAATTCAGTACTACTTCAAAAGCTCTCGCGTATCACAGTTTGCTAGTCGCTGAGCTAATCGGTGCTCATCTTATTATATAAATACCGCCAGTATATAAGTAAAACGATTAGTATTCGCGCTGGGTTCAGCAATGAGATCATTGCGTTCAACTTTGAAAAGTTTGATTGAGGTTGCACTAAGTTTGATGAGAACAATAAAATATGCCACCCGTATGCCCACCAGTTGTCCGAACAACTATGTCACAAAAAATTAGACCGCTTACTACAATATTCTTTCAAGATAACTGCATTGACAATAACTACAAATGCAACTGCGACCAAAACAGCTTGGCCTTCCAGACAGCTGACGAAGGATATCTGACGGACAAGTCGAAATTACCTGTGCGGGAAATCAGGATTGGTGATTTGGGTGATGATCGCGAAATGGCGTGGCTCACAATTGGGAAATTGGAGTGCTCTGGTAAAGGTGGATAGTCGAAGACCGAACAACGCAATTGCTAATATTGAGGGACTGAACCATCGGCAGTCCTATTTTCTTTAAGGGGGCACTTCTATTTGAAAATGATTTTTTTAGGTGTTCACGTTTGTAGTCATAAATTCGTAAAGGTAGATGCAAGCCCCATGATTCATACATTGCTGGAAAGGGCAGGAAATTTCCTTTCCAAATATGGTCTTTATGTTGTACCATGAGCATGTACCCCACCGGTACACTTACTCAGAAAATAATGAAAATATTGAACACGCGTATTAAAAATCCTAAAAACTCAAAAGTCTTTCAAGATTTTCCTTCAAATATTGCTGTAGTAATAGTACATATATATATATCTACAAAACAATTGAGGGATTTTCAAAAATAGGTCTTCTAACAAAATTTATGATATTTTTTGTCAGCGAACCCTAAATTTTCATTTTGTTCAAAATTCTTTCCTCTGTAAAAATTTTTCTGGACAAAATTTTGAGAAAACGCTCAATCATTTTATTATACATACCCTAACCATCATTTGTACAAAATTTAAGATGAATCGAACAAGCAGGTGCAGAGGAGATACAATTTTTGTGCAGAAAAAGTATATTTTGAGAAAATCGCGTTTGAAAAAATAAAACCACAATAACTTCGAAAAACAAGGATAAGAACACTGATCATGACATCAATGACCATATTAGTTGATTTGCATCACACATTGAACCATATATAACACAACCTGAGTATTAATAGCCGCCAGGCACATAGTCTGATGTGTCTTAGGAGTCTTGAACTCTTTCAATTTTTCACAGCGAAAGACCGTCGAGATGCAGTCTTTCTTTTTTTGTCCTTCAAACCAGTTTCATTTTTGTGAAAGTGTTCACTGGCAAGTTTAGGCTTTCAAGAACACTCAAGTACCCACTACATCCAATATTCCAGTTCAGTACGGACGTAGCTACAGTACTTATTCTTCAGGCACCTTGTCCCTATGGTCACGACGAATGACTCGTTTTGGGATTTGGTGAATCCACCAATGCATCTTTCCATTTCAAAGATTCTTCTAAACTCTAAATTTCCTTGATCGACTCATTCTAGGCAAATTGATAGCTAGAAATGAAAACCAATCCAAGACAGTTATCCTGAAACAATAAATATTACCCAATATTGTCAGTCAGCAGTCAATGAATAAAAACAGATGAAATAGGAAAACACACAACCTCCATCTCGACCATTTCCTTGGTACTGAATAAATGAAGCAGCCAAGTATATGAAAGCATACATGCTAGAACACTTATTTATAAGCATACAATAAATACTACCCAATATGGTCAGTTATCAGTCAACAAATCAAAAAATAAATGAAAAAAAAAACAGCCTCACCTCGCCTGTTTACTGAGTCTGTGAAGCAGCCAAGTTTATGAAGGCAGACTGGCTAGAACACTCATTTCGAGCTCTACAGGAGAGATTTCGCCAGGTGGCGCTATTTCCACCAGCAAACGCGAATGTTGGATTAGAATGAACACGACTGCAGCAAAAATTGGGCTGTAATTCTTTTTTTTTATAAAATGGTCCCCAAATAAAACTAGTTTTGGATAAGAAGGAGTTGTAATATCATAAAAATAAGGACATTTTTGGAAAGAGCGTGAAATTTCCGTTCTAGATCGATGAAAAAAAAAAACACAAAAAAATTATTTCTAAATAGAAGTGCCCCCTTAAATCAACGTTCAGAATCAGCATGCTTTGAACTTTCTCTTCAAATTAACATACAATCATATATCCACAGTTCCCGGAACGATAGAGTAGCCAAGGAACCATGTTTATTAGCAGTGGGCCTTGTTGATACTATATGTGGAGTCAGTCGCTTTATTTACGGATACCTGTATGGTTCTTCAAATCTCCACTATGCAAAATCACCAAAACTACTCAAGTTTATGCATGCTGTGGCCTCCGTCAAAACATCAGCTTCAAAGTGTTACTGTTACTGCAGTAATCTGCAGTGTTTACGCATAGTCATAATCATTAGTTGATTAGGCACCTCTTGCTTCGTCTTTTATATATGTCGATTGAGCATCTCCTCTTTAGTTCAGTTGGTTTGCTGTATGTACGTTGTTGGTTACGTTGCGTTATGTGTGATCGCTGTATAGTCACTAACTTGTGCTTTCATCATGCCGGCTTGTCTCTGTATGTAACCGCAGGCGACCACTATTTTAAAACCTAATTTCACGACGGTTTCATTTGTTGTATCTGGACATTCCTTCGTTACATCAATTATTGCAATACATATCATTTCTACCTTCATCTAAGGATCATCATATGTCTGGATCGGTCGTGGAATTTGAGTTAAAAAATAGGACAAATTCTCTTAAAAATGACGTATGGTAACCCTGGTCCGTCAGCTCTGTTAGTCTTTTTACTTTTCATTCAGTGCGCATGCCTCCTCTTTACATCGTCTAGGCCAAGGTGGATGTCTGATTTCAAAGACTACTCCAAATCGTTTCGACACCGGAATCTTTTCATTGTATCGCAATTTTTGTGGTGTATTGAACTAATAAAATCTTCTAATAAATCGAACCGGATGGTTTGAATATGTTAACCTATGACCTCAATGTTTTGTTTCAACCCAGAAAATGTAGGCTAATTACCGTAATCTATTGATATAGCTTAAGCGCGCTATAAGCTGTCGATTCCGAATGAGTATTAAGTTAATTTCAAGCACAGTATCAATCATCATAATTTCATAACAGTTCAAATATGAGTTTTATGCCATGGAAAAAGAAGAGGCGGGAAAGTTGGTCAATGATATTTATATGTCGGATAGCAAATCTAAAGCGTCGAAGAAGCGGAAAATTGTACTTAGCGGCCTTCAGAAGATGGCGAATTTGGTTCAGATAAGGAAATCGGGATATCAATAAGTAAAAATATTTTTAGGAGCGGAAAGTCAACCATCAGAGTTCGATGACATAGCGACATAGCGTACAGCGATATGGTCATAATATGCTGAAACCAGGTTCTAAATATATTGAAATCTTTCTAAAGAGCGGAAAAGTCCACCATAGGTGTTCCAGGCTAATCTGGAGGAAGATTGTCCAATGCCGATCAATGACGCAGGGGACAGTAATGTTGTCGTAATACGCTGAAACCATAAATAAATTGAGTGGAAAACATTTTTAAAGACCAGAAAAGCAAATCATGCGTGCTCCAGGCTAATCTGGAGCAAGATGCCGGATGACGGACATATGGGTATAATAATATTATACTGAAACCAGAATCTGAGTAAGACGTTATTGGATACTTTGATTCTCTGTTCGTGCGCTTGTCATTGTGCCATTAACTCCGTAAGAATCAAACATCATTGAGGTGATAACTTAATACTGCAATGAATGTAGTCTTGAAAGAAATATACCCGTTACTATAAATATATAGTCGTTGTATATTGTACAACAATTTTCTGTCACTGATTTTGTAATATAATAGGAAAACTAAGGAATTCAATTCGTGACAACTTTCAGACGTCGCATACTCCTCTCATACGCTGGTGCCCCGCGCTCCACAGACCTAGCAGGTTCAGAACATTGTCTACTATTAAGTCATAAGTGTACAACTGAAACACCTGCTACAGTTATGATAAGCCTTTCTCAGCGAATAATCTCGCATGTTTCATACTTGCTAAGGTACAGCATCTGCTACACTTCCAACAGTCGTATTCCATGGTCGCATTTGCCACATGTATTGCAATTTGGCAATGCAATAGACGGCAATATTGTGATATCAAAGCTGGCGTATGTTACAAGCTGGGAATGCTTCCGAAAATCCACGTCAATCGTCATATACTTTTAGTTTCCACGCGTTCATATCGCATAGTATACCACCCTACTGGAAATCCCAGGCAGGGTGATGAATGATTGGAGCCGGAGCCACTTGCCATGTCGATCTACCGACGCAATTGCACCCACACGGTCTCTGAAAAACAGGGCATGTGTTGATAAGACAAAAATGTATTTTTCAGACAGTAGCCTTATCATCACTGCCACAATGCATCGTAGCCAATACCATTGTAATATGTGGGACTTGAAAGAATCGAGTGCAGGAGGGAATATATTCTGAATCGATTGTTACGTTTCGGGTTCAGTCGAGAATTTGAGTGTCAGCATTATTGCGTCATAACAGTACGAAAGATGTGAACGTTCAAATATGTACTTTTCACGCCGCCACAAAGAATATACAGCAAGTTTTACATCACGTTAAAGAGAATTTGATATTTGTTCGACCATTTCATTGCACTTCGAGAAAATGTGGGTTGATCACATCCTCACAGATATGTCATTTGTGTTTACCTTTGCGTAACTATAATTTGTGTTGGTAAAACAAGTGGAGTATAATTTCAGTACCCGAGAGAATGATATTCCACAAATCATTAAAATTAATACTCGACTGAGATTCGAGTTCTCGAAACACTCTGTCCAGCGCATTCGCGTTGGGTAGTCGCGTCGTTACATTTTTGCCTAAATCTTTTAATGTATAACTAAAGAACAAGGACTTTGTGTGGGCCTGAAAGCAACCTACAGTACAAAGTCAAGTGTTAAGAACATGTATTAGAGCCAAATAGTAAATGTGTATTGTGTACTGCTGACTACCAAAGTTGGTTCAAGTATTCATCATTGATAGTTAAGCAAAATCTACTCATATTAAAGCCCGAGTAAACAATAAAGTAAGCATGTCAAGCCTAGGTAATTATTCAAAAAATGCAAACTTACGTAGATGATGTGAACGCGAACATGAACCCCTATGACGTAACGTGACGTCATTATGCTAATTTCAATCCTACATTTCCGGAAAGTTATATATTAATGTACATGATAACTAGCGACGGCTCAGGCCATTATGCCACAATCCCGCGTGCCACGTTGACTACTTTTTAAACGTCACCTAACGTATCAACTGGAACAATCATATATGCGATAATAATTCCACAAAACCGCTATGCCAACAATCACGACGAGGACTCGGCGAGGCATCGGTTTCTATACTTGCGCCAGATATTATCTTGAAAACTAGTTATGCAGGACGGATTCGGTCTGTCTGATACAATGAGCATATCAAACCAAGAAGAAAAGACCCCGTTCGCCTGATAGATATTTTATGTTAGACATCGATGCATTCTCTATATTAATTTCGTTTATGTATATAACTGATGAGTTGACAAATCACAATTGACTGACTTCCTACATGGGGCGAGTTTCGTCATTCCTATTGTGTGATTGCAGGCAAAATTAATAGCAGAGAGTCACTAAAGACTCACAAACGGAAAGCTGAACATTCCGAACAAACTATCGAGCAAATAATTTCTGAAATTGGCAGTGTGCAATATGCATGCTCGTTTGATTCTTAATTTCTTTTCATGCTGCCAGCACCACGTAGAGAGTGGTCTGAAGTTGAACTTCCAAGAATTTCAACCAATGACATTATAATGACGTGTAGAATTGTATTACATAAAGAGGGTTCACAGTTCAGAACCTACCAAGGATAGTTTGTGAACGCGAACCCTCAAATTCCAAAGCTTCACACACAGAACGCAAACGGTAGCCTTACGTTCACACCATCTTTAGGCGTAGGCACATAGACACGCTGCAAGCTATTTACGCATAGGCAACAATCTCCTAATCAAGTGACCGAAAGAATTAAACTAGTGATTGAAAGATACAGATGAACGCCGATTGACAATGATGATCGGCTGAAATTGGCTCGAAATTGAAACACTCAGATTCGGCAGTGCTGTTCAGTCGCTAACAAGATCAGTGAAATATTCGATCGAGACGGGGCTTTCTGATTTATGAGGTAGGTTCTCTATTGGTGTCCCACCTTTTGAGGGTAAATACACACTCTTTTAGTTCAGCGTGTACAAAATATTATACTATTTTTGCAATTGTCAAAACACAGCAGCGCTCTTACCCGCAAGTAGACTCTCAGGAAGTAGAGTTTTAGATCGTGTCTGATGACTCTTCTCAAGGGAAGCCAGCAAAATTTGGTTCTGCATCTACAGGTCGCCCAGGAGGTCGAATCACAACGCATTCTTTCGTTCCTGAAATATGTTACGCGTTATTAGTATAGGGATGAGAGAACTCGAGTTCCTAAGTGATTATTATCACGTCATAACAGCGGAGAGTTCAAATATGTATGTTTTATGCGACCACACTAATATATATTTTTGATTGGCAATGTTGTGGATTAATCACAATTTAACAAATATATTTCCATTTAACGTACCCAGATTTGTACTCCATATTCTCTATGCTGTGATTGGGTTGCATTTAAAACTAAGATCAATCTAAACAGATATGTTTAAAAAAAGGCCCTTGTTTCAAACATTTTTTCATTGGTTTTTTGTTTGTTATTCAAGCGATGACGTCACGAATTTTCAATTGTGACGTCGTGGTGGATTGACAATGGCAATCGAAGATATAGGGTAAATATATAGCTCCTTTGACGAAATAGGCTTCCAACCCCTGTCATATACGGACTAAAAATATATTTATCTAGGAATACATCGTCATGCAGCATTTGTACGGTCGGCAGTCATCATCATCATCATAAAATTCATTCCTTACCTACAATCTATATCTACGTACTGTATATGTTGAACCGACTATTTCGATGGTTCTAACCACCCCACATCGTCGGCTATATCGGGTGGTAAACGTCCGTAAGCTCATACAACGTGTTTTTTGGGAAAGTATATACACAATTATGGTATAATGATACAACTTAACAAAAAAGACAGATTATTTTAAAACATTGTTTAAGGGCTGAGATTAATATTATTATTATATTTAAAAACAATTTTAGTGACGCATGTAACAACTATGGTCTTTTGCGCCACAACTTAAACTGTTGCTAAGCGAAGATAATATATTCGCAGATAATAAAGTTGGATGATCCCGTAGAATGCTGATCGCGCGATTGAAATCCGCCATTCGTGACGCATTTTGGGCGGAGATAATAAAGTTGACTGGTCCGGCAGAATGCTAATGGCATGATTGAAAACTGCTAATCCGCACGCATAAAGTTTGCTAAGGTTATGCTCGATGACAGATTTTTCACCTCTGCCAATCTTTTCTTACTAATGCGAGCTGGCGGGGGTTCGTTATCAAGATTTTTCAAAAGGTCAACAAGGTCCACAGCTTCCATTATATCTGGCTATCTGCGATTGACGTGACGCGAAATGAAAGTCGTGTGTAATCAGTACGGTATGACGGCTGGAATACGAAATACATACATTGTTGAGTATGGAGACAGTCGTCACGATCATTATCGGAAATATTAGCGAGTACGAATGTTACGCTGTGTACGTGTACACTGTACAGTTTGTTTATAGATAACTAATTATCTGTAGTTTGTTCCGGTTTGCTAAATCATGAGATTAATTTCCAAGTTCATGCGCTGCGATCAACCGGCTTTCGTAATCTTTGATTGTTCAATCCTGAGAAACGCGATAATCGACTGTATCGATCATCCAAGTTTATTGTCTCCGCCCCAAAACATGTTTTAAACAAAGTGTTTTTAACAACCACTTGTTTTAAATGCAACCCTAGCCGTGATGTTGCCAATCGGCCAATCCACGGCTTCCACAACGGAAAATACTATCGAAACTGTAATTCTCGTTGATAAATTAACTCCTATTGACGAGAAGCGTATCACTTCAGTGCTAGAAAAAAATCCTTTCTCGCTGGAATCGAATCAATTCAAATAAACTTGATTCAGATTCGAGTTCTCGAATCATTTCATCCAGCCCTAATTACCAATAGGGATGTAAAAAACGAATATCGGACTGATTCGATTCCGAATTTTTATTAAACTTAAAGTCGACTCGACCCGCTCATGTAATGTAATGACCGCGTGATGCAACTTAAAAGTTAAAGTATGTAGTATTGTACTTGTTTGCGACCACGGGGCAAATAACGACAGTCACGAGACACTAAATAAGTTTTTGCGTTTACCGAACATGCTCAGATTGCTCAGTTCATCGCTGTTTGGGATAATGCGTCATAAATGTCGCTTCTAGTTCGTGGCTTTATGCTACGTATTTGGATTGTATTTGGACGACACATTCAGGTTTCAAGACTTTTATTGTGCTAAGAAAGTATCGATATTACATTTCTCATTGAAGGAAGCGCTTAGTTCAACGAGCGTATGAATTTGTTAGGCTACTCGGAATAATCGACTCTTGTTATCAGTGGAATTAATTCTCGGTTCGCATTTGATTGCTAACAGAATCGTTGTGCCCTGCCCAATTTACAAGTGAGGCTACATGTTTCTGAATCAATATAAACTTATACCCCGAGTTGGGCTTCCAGAAAACATTCAACTTTTCCAAATTAGATTGGAATTATAAAAACATACTTACTTCTCAAAAACTTCGAAATTGGACCAAAATAATAATATAATAACATAGTTAAATATAAACACAACAAGAATCAAGTTCAGTTGATATGAAATCAGAATCAGGCAAATGTCTGTGTACCAAGATTGATTCCTTTCGCACTACAGCTTTAATGTAGCAGGAAAACCAGAAATTAGATTACAATTAAAATTACAGCACAGACGCATTTCACAAGTTCTCTTAGAATTACATTATCGAGATTTCTCTCTAATTAGACTAATTCCATAACTACAATTAGTGGTTGACAAAGTCTTTTTCGGTCATATAGTTTAATTGGATTGGGATTATTTGCTGTAGATGACAACGGGGCTGTAGTGTACTCATTGCTCTGGAAGCATACCAGTAGCGATTCCGTTACAGGCGTATGTCAAATGTGTGGCGTGCAATATACCTGCAAAACGATCCTTTTATCCACACCGGAGTGTGAAGTGTGAACGGCAGTCCGTAGTAATATGCCTTGGTGGCATATCGGTAGCATATTCTCGTCGGGCAGTATCTGTTCGGTCCCGGACATGTGTTTTGCGACACCCTGTTCACAATATCATCATAAAAAATTGTCGGCGCACAGCGTCGATATTCTGCACTTATAGCTAGAAGAATGCATATTCACCATCTTAATGTGGTATACAAAATGGGATCCACCTCAGAATTCCACGTGGTATAAATCAAGTACAATATTTTGATCGAAATTACGCTTGATATACTATAATACGTCCGAATGGAGTACGAAGGACATAAAGACGTTGGAAGGCATGCACGTCGGCACGTATAGGATATACAGCAATCATATAATAATTTACACCATGATTTAATCACAACGGTCTATTTCGTTAAATAACTAAATGAAGTGTGAATATATATACAGAGAAAGAAACATGCCGATTAACAATGATGATTTACTCACAGTGGCTCTAAATTGAAACACACAAATCAGCGAATGTTTTACAGCAGGGTTGTAACGAAGTCACAAGGTTCTGAGTCACAAGTCAATCTCACTTTTATAGTCTTCGCTCGAGTCGAGTCGAGTCATTTTCAATTCACCACGGGGTCAAGCCTCAGGCCAAGTCAAGGATTAATGTGTCGAGTCGAAGTCATTGTGTTGACCGTTCATTTCCTCATGTCATGTGAAGTGCACTTTTACAACTCTGGTCGGTGAAATCGAATGCTTCGCATTCATATTATACTAATTTTTCTCATTTTCAAGAATTTCTGGTAGCATTTTCACGTACCCGTACTGACAGACGAAATAATATTAATGTGATAACTTTTCTATTCTTTGAAATTACAACGGAATGCCTGTCTCCGTGGACGCAGTCTCGAATGATATGACTTGATCCGAGTCATGCGCAAGGACTCAAGTACAAGTCGAGTCAATACACAAATTGACTCGAGTCAAACAATTTTTCATTTGTAAGAAAATGACACGAGTCAAGGCGAGTGACCAAAAAAATCGCGACTCGAGTCATTACAATCCTGCTGTACAGTCAGTAACAACTCCGCTGGAATATTCGTACGACACCCTCAGAACGGGGTTACTGAATTCTGAGGTAGGCAATGTGTTCTTGTACCTCCTGTTGGGTGTGAATGCACAATGCTTACTCTTTTTGCTCGTAGTGCAGTTACCGGGAATACTTACAGTGAATACGCGGGACAAATATATGATCGTGGTCGACGGGGTCTACCACGTCCAAAAGACCTTCCACCCGCGCCGCTCAAAGGAATAATCCCTCCCACTGCATTTTGATTTACTCCTCCACCTGTATCTGGCGGCGGCCCAGATCCGCCATCCGCATCCCCTGTAGGATTTTCCTGACTTACAGTAGCCGCAGAGGATATAGCTTGGATCTCCTCCACTTGACCATTGCTATAGTGGAACAACACCAAACATATCGTTGCAATCAAATATCTCACGTCCATCCTGCCGCTAGTTCATCGACTAACTTACAACACTCGATGCTGCGTATTTATAGTCAAACCTCTTCGGGCGTTCGAACTTTCAAAACATCGCCCATTTCAAAAAAGCGGCATTTCGTCTTGCAACTCAATTATGTTCTATTTGACCTTATCGGGTTTCAGGAATATTCGAGATTATGATAATAATTCGTGATGCCGATACTATCACGTTTTACCAACAGTGCCAACGCTATTCGGGGCAATAATATATAAAATCCCGTTTCCCGAGGGAAAACAAAAATAACTGTCGATCTCGTGCATTTGTTGCATAAAATTCGTTCACCACATACGGCCGCAAATTATATCTCCTATCGATGACGTCGTTCTAGCCAACGATGAGAAAATTTCACCCATTTCTAATCAAATGACTGTTGATGATAATTTTTTGCTGAGGCGCGCCAGACCGATGAGGTGATAGGTGCGATATTGCTTCATCCTGATCAATTAATATTAAGCTGATCGAAACATACAACAAAAGGAATCAGAAAAACAATCAAAATGTAATGGGAGAAAATGTGCTGATCCAAATTAAATATTTTACCAATAGTCATTGGCGCTACAGGGGTTGTAAGCAAAAACCTCATTTGACGTATTCAAAAGAATCCGGGAAACGTTCGATTCGACATGAACTAGAACATTATTTTATGGGGCACTGTGCATATTCTTTGTAAGACTTTGAATTCACTGCTGGTGTAATTAACACTTGTCTTCGATAGTTACAGCATAATTTATGTAATTGCGATTCTCCATTTCTAATCATTAGCAGCTCGTGGCCATTCTTTAACTACCCCAATTCTGTATCGAATATGAATATCAAATTGACTCTATTACCAAAATTTTAAATCTATTCTGCACTCTTGGCCTCTTCCTTTTGGGGCAAGTTGCTTTCTGGATTATGTGCGTTTATACCAGTTTTCCTGTGAGGAAATATTACAGTAATAAAATCCGGTATGAGTTTGTGTTCTTTTTGCTTGAAAAGCTATAGATCAGTGGTTCCCCACTTTTGTCGACTTATTGCCCACTTATCAAGCTCAACACAAATTTTCACCACTATATTTACGGATCCCAAAAGAGGACATACAAATCAGGAAATTTATTCACCTAAATCTGATCGCTGGTGAATTGATTAAGAAAGGGTTATTTTCCATGACGGCTCTCGAAAAACCGGTTTCTGCGACTACTTTCTTTTCGGTTTACCTTTTCTTTTAGTCAAGTTTCACGTCATATGGAGAAAAGGCCATCTTTGCGTGTATTTTGGTCGTGTTAATCAAATACCTCACTGGACGTTCTAACAATTTCGTTCAATATCGCCCCCAAGCGACCCCTTTGGTATTTTCGTCCCCTTGTTTTTAAAAATCGTCCACTGGGCGCGATATCGCCCGAGTTGGGAGCCAAATGAGTTGAAGGTAAATATTGTAGTACTAGTTTTGCCTAAAAAACTGTAAACTAAAAACGTAGAAGCTGAATTAGCGAAAAATAATAATCACTTGAACTCGGAGTCGAATCACAACACTATGACTCGGACTCGACTCTCTGCTTGCCATACTTGGACTCGGACTTGACTCGGCAGTCGATAAAACCTACTCACAGTTTTCCAGGCAAAACTGGGTATATAATACTTATTTTTATTTACTTGTAAATCGCTGCTTCTCTTTCTATTGGCGTTACCCCTACTTTTGCTTGAGTAACTATGATGACTACTCGAGAACCTCTAAGTAAGTATCACTTGCGATTTCCTATACATTTCAAAATCAAGTATTTTCAAAACGTAGATTGGGTCGAGGTTTAGCACGTATTCGATATCGCAATATGCATCTTCGCGACTAGAGCAAAACGACTGTTGACATTACAAATAATGACGATCGTCAAATATATATTTAGTGTCCATGGTACAGGGACTATTCCGCGTGGTTTCTGTACATGCTTCGTTCATAAAAGTGATGGAAACTTACAGGGTTGTAATGACTTGAGTAGCGATTTTTTGGTGACTCGACTTGGTTCGAGTCATTTTCCGTATTTTGAGAAAATGACACGACTTGAGCAATCTGTTTATTGACTCGACTTGTACTCGAATCAATGCGTTAAGCTCGGACAAAGTTATATGACTCGAAACTAGGATGGACAAGACCGATAGTTCATTGGCATTTTGAAGAAAAATAAAGTTACCATACTATTGATGTTTCTCCAATGAGTATTGGTACTTGATCAATGCGACCAGAGACCGAGGAAACCGAGTATATTATGAATGCGGGCATTCAACATCACCGAGCAGAGTTGTGAAAATCAAGATTAACAATACCCTAACCCAAAACTGGACAGTTAACACAATGACTTGAACTCGGAGTCGAATCACAACACTATGACTCGGACTCGACTCTCTGCTTGCCATACTTGGACTCGGACTTGACTCGGCAGTGAATTGAAAACGACTCGACTTGACTCGAGTCAAAACTACAAAAGGGAGACTGACTTGTGACTTGTGACCTTGAGACTTGGTTACAACCCTGGAAACCTATGCTCAAGTATTTTGTACTTTTCCAAATGCAAATTGTAAAATGTAAATGGTTTCGCCTAAATCTGCTGATGTAGCATGGATATATAGCATGAAAGCACCACCTCTTGAGTATAGGCTACGACCCAATGTTCTGGGACCTATGGCTCGCGAGTCATATGCGGCTCTTTTGGGTATAAGATATGGCTTTTTGACATATTTTTAATTTGGTACTTTATTTATTCGATATTGCAGCAACTTGTTAGTAAATTTTCATAACGGCCAGAATAAATATTCTCGTGGCAGCATAAACATGTATTTGAGAGGTGAAGTCAGTGACGTATCCAGGTCTACGGGCTCGGACCCCTTTACAACGTCCTCAACATTAAGTTGCCGTAGCGCAAGAGACCAATATCTCTCGCGAATTCGACGTATACCCGTCATCGCGCGCCAAGTATCTTGGATTGCACCATACGTTGATTGATCAAAGAGAATAGCAGACACGGAGACGCCTATATGGCAATCTAGTTTTCAAATACACTTTGTCTTCCTGATATGCGCCTTGGAAGTGACATTCCAATTGCAAATTCAGATTACAAACAACGCTTAGCTATCCACGTTCTTGATTGTTAAGTAGCTTTCGAGCACTGCCGTTAAAATGTAGGCATGTAGTGCAACATCTATGTTACCACCGAATACTTAGATAATTGAGAAGTCGATTAATATTTAGATTTTTGGAATCAGTGTTATTGGTATATTTGATGAATGTCAGTTATTATACATTCTGAGCTATTTACGATGAATTGCGCTCTCAATTAGTAGCCTACGAGTTTTTCCAGAGACAATATGGCGCTCACGACCAATCCCATATAGTGTGTTTGAATTAGTACCACCATGACGTCACGAATTTTCAATTGTGACGTAACAATTCATTGCCATGTATGACTCTTTTTGAGTTAAATTGGAAAATATATGGCCAACATGGCTCTTCAGACAAAAAAGTTCCCGACCACTGGCCTACGTGATAACTCCTTTAACCTTCTAAAAATTTGCGGTGATTATTTTGCAAATAACTGCTGCAAAGTTTCAACTCTGTTTTGGCATTTCGTAATGCCAGTGTTAATTTACGCTGCCTCGTAAGATAGAACTTAATATAGCACCCACCGTGAAATCGGTGCTCGTAAGCGATGGCAAACATGTCTCGGCGCACGTTCTAGTATTTGTTGTGATTGGGCAACGATCAGTAAAGATAAACATTAATTTCGTAGTAACATGTTGATAGCGTCTCACAACCCGCCAAATGTCTGCTGATGTTAATCGCCTGGTAATTATAGACTAGTGAATTCCCCGGCACATGCACAAATCTAAAAATCTGCCCCATTATACTTGATGATAACCCACAACGATCTTCAATGCTTTGTGGAATATAATTTGATTAATGACGCATTTCCTTCTAAAGTGCACCAACCATGACTAAACATCTTAAGTAGGGTAAAGGCTCATTCTGTTGATTATTATCGATACAAAGCATGAAAAAATCTGCAAGAAGGTCACAGGAATGTTGTTAAGATTTTCCACACACCGTTTGAAAGTGGGCGGGGAAATCACGAAAGAATGATATTGATTGGTTTGAGCTTGTCATAAAAATCTCAAGATTAACTGACAGACTGATTTGTGATCATGCCCGTAATGATTATTTTCTTTTGTGCTGTGGTGGGTAGCTGTGCAGCACATCCATTTCTGCTGTTAGTACACTACTGCACATCGTTTAAATTGTTATTGTTAATGTTGCTATCGAGAGTCCATAATACTACATAACAACCATGTATGATATATGTAAGATATTCTACTTGCTAATTAAGATATAAATTCCATATTAATAATATGCATATAGATAAACACAATTGAGTGGCGTACATCACAACAATGAATTATGACGACGACGCGGGGATAATTATTAGAGCCGATACCGATAAACCCGATAACTAGTTCTAGTACCGGTAACCCCGATATATTCGGCCGACATGTAACAAAAAATATGGCATCCAGCATAACTCGCATTTCCGAAACTTCCGAGCGGTGCCTTAAAAAGTCTTAAAGTGGGGCGTGCTACAAGTCGGCAGTTACGGAATCAAAAAATAAGACATATCGGCCTGATGTAAATGACCATAGTAGTCGATGAACACCACGAATACCGCAAACAAACAAAGAAATAGTCAAGCGGTCCGGGTTTCGGATTCCTTCGATTTATATTTCACAGTTTGACTGGTTTACGCAAAACTATGCCTAGGATACTTTTTTTTACTTACTTGGAAATCTCGACTTCTACTTTTATATTACGTCTAAAAATTTATACTCCAATACCAACGATAAATACTTTGACCATAGGGCCCTATATGGTGTGGACATAAGCAAACCTCACGGCGAGGTGAGATTGGTCTTCGTCATACTTTCAATTTGACGGTAATTTTTTACCGACATGCCGAGCATTAAATTTAAAAAATCGGGTATCAAACGAAAGCTACCTTGGTACTGATTATAACAATATAAATTTTATTCTGCTCATGGTCGTGGAACCCCCCAAAATCAGCCTCGAATGTTGCATTGTAACGAAGTTTGCTATTGTGACGCAACCCCGACCTCCGTCGCGATATACGTTTCCACCGCTACTTTGTAAGCGAGATTTGTTATCCCCGTTATTAAGTCAGTTTTGGATGCCTAATTACTCATAGCGCGACTTTTTATAATTCGTGATGGAATCGGTCAATAATATCGGAAATTGCAAATATATTGCTGTAATTTCTTTATTCTCCTTCTGATCACATAATCAGATTTATCGGTAAAACTGAGTGAGGTGTTGTCTTGGAAAATGTAGTGCCCGTAAATAATAATTAACTATATCAGGATGGGCTCGTTGTTATAATGAGTTCGTTCCAAGACGTTATTCGTGACCTGCTATGGCATACGATATTGAAATCGCCCAAACGCATACTAAACTAAAAGATGCACAGGATTTCAAATTGGTATTTCTTCACTGGCAAATAATTTTTCTCGGCGGGATAGCATTTGTCTTGTGAAGTTCAGATTGCCAGGACAGGTACATTCGGCGCCAGTCATAACGGCGCCTATGGGCAATTGTAACTGAGTCGCATGTTACATGGCCTAAAACTTCGTCTGTTTTGGTGCTGCGTGGCGCGGTAATGGCCGACGCCGAAATGCCCATTTCTGTAAATCATGTGTGTTTTTCCTGGGGAACGGTACCCAACAATCAAGATATGTGGTGACAACAAAAATGGAATAAATTTGAATATTTTTTTAAATACTTCATAATTTATGTTTATCCACGAAAGCATTTTGGGCCCCCTTCGAGCTCTCCCCCCAATTGGGGGGGGGGGGGGGTTGGGGTGCGGCAGTCACGGTCCAGAATACAAACAACCACTGCGTATTACGCGATAAATGTCAATGGCTTCTACGTTGGAAAGCTGGAATTCAGTTATTACGCAACAGCACGTTATTTTCAATACATTATTTGCCTTCACGCATGATCATATGAGACGAACAAATTGATTTTCCGTCTAATTCCAACAAAGGCATTTCGTCGGCCAAACTGTGAGCAGAACCCAAGTGCCCGAACTAAGCGGAGTCGACTGTACTATAAATATATATATGGGGAGAAGTGTTGGCAATGAGCTCCAGCGACAGTTTCTTCGTACAATTGATTCCAGTTTTCACAGAACGCCTACACTATTTGAAAAGATTATTGGAATTAGTTATAGTAGCGGTAACTTGGACGTAATGAAGTTTACAAGCATGTAGTATTGAGCTACGTACGTCACTTGAAATAACCTGTCGGTGAGATCGCGATCACTCTACAACAATGAGAGATAGGTCTGGTCTAAATCTTGAGAAATACCAAATCATGTTTAATCTGACGTAGAATGGCGCATATTTCAAATTTTCTTGTCATTCATGCTTTTACCACGTCATAATGAGTGTTACTCAAATTTTCGATTCGACTTGAAGCCTAGTATTAGATTCAGGATAGAATCACGGTGTTGTTCGATGTCGCCGATGCCTACTCACGACACTGTTTTCGGATTCATTCCTGGCTCGTCATTTAGCTTCTGTCTAGAGTCTTTTCACCTTGCCCTACATGAGAGATCTATCGCAGTTCAAATATCAATATACTTTATGTCATTTCCCCAGGTAGGCCTATATTTCAAGTTTCGACTCAGATATCGCAAATAATATAAACGGGGATATACAATGAGCTTGGTTCAGTCCCTCCGGAGAATCCAAATCAACCAGTTATTAAAGTTTTCATTGTCCCTATCCCCATGGGTCCCAAGGGTGTGGTGCGATCGTAGCCACCGGCCACGACGATTTACCGACACAACTGCAGCCGCATGGATACTGAAAAACATAATATGCGTTGATTAAAACCCGACACATATCTGATTTTGAGGTGATACCGTTAAAACCTTCACCTTCATCGATAACACCGATATATTCGGTCGATTTTCAAAAAAAATATATCGCATCTAGCTTAAGCCGCGTTTCCAAAACTTCTGACCTCTGAATTGAGCAGCTATGGCTATGCTTAAATATGAAATAACTAGTAAGGCTGTATCGTAATATCTGTATGCGGAGTTGTTGTTGTTGTTGTTGTTGTTAGTATTGTAATACATGGTGATCCGCAACTTTGGCCTTTTACACCAGGTCTAAATAGTCTGAGAAATCCATTAGCGTTACAAGTGTCTGCCGGTGAGGATAACAAATTCAGCCACAGGCAATAAAATTCGTGGATCTGATAAGTTTTGTGTGCTGAAACGGTACGGCTAGATTCACCGCTGTGTAAGCAGATTTGATATCGGGTCAGTAACGAAGCATTTCAACTTTTTTCAGAACACTCAAATGGATCTGGCCTACTTATATTGAATACACAAGTGGTTTGTGTTTTAGGCTACTTCTACTTAATATTTTTGCGCCTTTTTAGGCAAAACTAGGCCAAGAAAACTTCATCGGAAATCACTGCTACTACTACTTGTGTACGAGTAGTAATTTACGTATTAAGTGCCAACCATGACTACTTTGACCACCTCGAAGTGTAAGCTACAATAAATATATCAATATCACCAGTCCGGTGGTCGTAGAATGATCTAGGCTGATCTAGACTTTGCAGGTCAGTCGAAATTTTCGGAATTGCACAGTGGAATATGGTACCGGCAATATAATTCTTGCTGATGAGCGTATAATTGCCGTACTCGAGCAATCATCTCTCACCAGGCGCTTTGAATCAGTAGAATTAATATTCATTTCATTGTGCACATCTCAAGCAGGTACGAGTAATTGAAAATATTGAGCTCAATGCAGATAGTATAGTTCTCCTACCCGTATGTAGACTTTGAGGAGGTATAGTAGTCCGTCGTGTCTGATAAGCTTCTTCAATGGTGGACTCCAGCAAAATCTCGTTCTACAATTGCATCTTGACCAGGGACTGGAATTGCATGACTTGTGTTCCGACCTGAAATATGATCGACCAGTTACGGAAGGTAAGTTGTGACAACCAATAATGCATGACTTGGCATTGTTTAAAACAGTGGTTCCCAACGTGGGCGATATCGCCCCCCAGGGGGCGATTCGTCAGTCCAGGGGGGCGAAAATAGCCAAGGGGGCGATAGGGGGGCGAAAACGGATGAAGGGGGTGATAGGGGGCGATGGCGCGTTGAAATGGCTATATTGGCGTCCATGACCGTAACTGCCACACCCAAACCCCCAATTGGGATGGGGGGCCCGAGTTTGAAGGAGGCCCACAGTTTTGTCGTGAATTAACAATAATTATAGAGTATTATTTTAAAAATTTAGGCAACTTTTTCAAAAAGTTTCGCACTGCGCGCCATTCCGTATCACATATTTCTTGCTTATTGGATACCCTTCCTCCAAGAAATAATACGCATGGGTTATAGAAATAGGCATCTCGGCGTAAGCCATTGTCACACCATCACGCACGAAGACATATGAAGTTTCAGGCCATGTAACATGCGACTCCGAGAAGTGTGCCAGAACGAGAAAACCTTGGCGGAAAAGGACTGCCTTTATGCTGACCGACTTCGATATATATACGATATACATATATATTCTATTGTCCATAGGCGCATGAATGGCTGGCGCCAAATGTTCCTGTCCTGGCAATCAGAACCCCACAAAAATGCCATCTCGCAGAGAAAAATTAATTGCCAGTGCAGAAATACCAATTTTAAATCGTGTGCGTCTTTTAGTCTGGTACGTATGGGCGATTTGAATATATTTTGACATAGCAGACAGGCCACGAAATGTCATTACGTAACGAAGTCATTATACCCACGGGTCCGCCCGAATATATTCAATTATTACTTACGGGCCCTACATTTTCCAAGATACCGCAATCAGCTTTACCGGTGAATCTGAATACATGAGAAGAGAGAGGATAAAAACTTGACAGCAAGATATATGCAATTCCCGATCACATTGACCGATTCAATCATGAATGATAGAAATTTTTCGCGCTTCGCGTGAATTAAGACGACTGACTGAAGAGTTCAACAATTTGTGCTGAGAAGTAGCGGTAAAGAGGTATCAGGGGAGTTGGGTCTGAGGGGAGGAGAAATTCGCTTTATATCCCTATGGAGGGGGGGGTCAAGACCAACGTATTGGGGCGGGGTCTGACGAAGTGCTGTTACGGTCCTTTTGGAATCAAGTCGGAGAAATCACCATCACCAACTCATCAAAATTTAGCTGGAAAAGTGTAATTTCGAGGTCGAGCCGAAAAGTTGTCATTTTTTCTTAGTCAACTCGCCGGTGATTTCAGTCTGTATGGCCATTTTTCGGTTCCCAATATTTGGGGGGCGATGATCGGTGTGAAGTTTGAAAAGGGGGCGATGAGTCGAAAAAGGTTGGGAACCACTGGTTTAAAACGACTGAGTTGCGTAACCACTTATATCAATGACTTTCAACCACGCTGGCCAATTCTCAATTTAGTTAGCGGATGACTAAACGATAGATCTCTGTCCAGACCTCATCACTGCATATTTGGTAAGCTAAATAAGGATTACACTTTCACGACCCCCCAGAAAAAAGGCAGGCGACTCCCCCTAATACCAACAACCAATTTAGAGCGTTTAAATTTCTATATCTATTGGCTCGGGCTCGATATTGTATTGTCTGACGCATGAAGAAGTATCAATCCATATCTGTTGATATATGTTTATATTAACTTCTGAGACGTTACCGATTTACTGTTCTACTTAAATTTATCGCAATATCAAGTAGTAGCCTATTGCCACATTAGTATTTATTTTTATTCAATTTTATTAATTTCTTTTGTTATAATGGGGTAGACTTACAGGTAGGGTTGTGTTTAAAACAAAAATCAATTTAAAGCAAACATGTTTAAAACAAGGCCCTTGTTTATAACATGTTTTTTTTATTTGATTTGATTTTGTCACACATATTAAATTGTGACGTCCCAGAGGATTGATATTCACAATTGAAAATATAGAGTGACTATCGCTCCTTTGACGAAATAGGCTTCAAACTCCTGTCATGTACGGACCAAAAATATCTTCAACTAGGACTACATCGTCTTGCAGCTTTTTTACAGTCGTCGGTCATCATCACTTTAACATTCATTCCGTACCAATGATCTATATCAGTGGTCTGGAACCTTTTTTGCCCGAAGAGCCATATTGGCTGGATTTTTTCCATTTCAACCCCCAAAGAGCCATACATGCCAATAAACTGTTACGTCACAATTGAAATTTCGTGACGTCATGGTAGCACTAATTCGAACTCACTACATGTGATTCCTTGTGTACGCCACATTTTCTCTGTAAAAACTGTTAGGTATTGTTCGAAAATAACGCTCGAAACGAGCTGTGTCGGGATCAAGTCACTACCTTCGAGTCAAGGGATATTTCGAGTCATTGCACATTTTGACTCGAGTCAAGTCAAGTCAAGTCAATCGATTTTTGGAGGTGACTCGAGTCAAGTCTAGTCTAGTCGATTCAAATCGAGTCAAGTCGAGTCAAGTCGAGTCAAGTCGAGTCAAGTCGGGTCAAGTCGAGTCAAGTCGGGTCAAGTCGGGTCAAGTCGAGTCAAGTCGAGTCAAGACGAGTCAAGTCGAGTCAAGTCGAGTCAAGTCGAGTCAAGTCGAGTCAAGTCGAGTCAAGTCGAGTCAAGTCGAGTCAAGTCGAGTCAAGTTGAGTCAAGTCGAGTCAAGTCGAGTCAAGTCGAGTCAAGTCGAGTCAAGTCGAGTCAAGTCGAGTCAAGTCGAGTCAAGTCGAGTCAAGTCGAGTCAAGTCGAGTCAAGTCGAGTCAAGTCGAGTCAAGTCGAGTCAAGTCGAGTCAAGTCGAGTCAAGTCGAGTCAAGTCGAGTCAAGTCGAGTCAAGTCGAGTCAAGTCGAGTCAAGTCACGAGTCAAGTTGCCTTTTCGAAGTATGAGGCCGGATTACGTTGATTTTGAACCAAGGAACGAATATAGAGTTGAATATACCTGCAAGAAGGCGCTGTATCGCTCACATATACGTTACGGTTACCATACGTCCTCTTTTAAGAGGATTTGTCCTCTGTTTTGACTTTTTTGAAAGTTTCCTCGGAGGACGCCCTTTTGTTCTCTTTTTTGAGATTTTGTCCTCTTTTTTAAAAATTTTGGTCATATTTATAGCAAAATTCGACTGAAACGCCGTGAATTAACACCGAAGTGACGCTCCAGCGGGTATTTCGGGAGCAGACTGAAGGAAATAACTGTATTTTGGGCACCGAGCGATAGAGGTGACCTTTTGTTTACTTTTAGTCAGCCGACAAAATTTACCATTTTACCACCAAAAAGCGTCCTCTTTTTAGGTCAATTTATTTGTGAGAAAACAATGGAGACTCAATGAAACACACGATCATTAATTGATTGGTCCCTCTCACGGGTTACACCAGCGTTTCGTGATCAATCCGAACATATGCAAGATACGGTGACATCTAACAACACCGATTACTAGATGACTTGAAATTGACTCGTGAATTTTTCTTCGAGTCACGAGTCAATCCCCATTTCTGATACGCCGAGTCAAGTCAAGTCAAGTCATTTCAGCAAAGTGACTCGAGTCAAGTAAAGTCATACGAAAAAGGTGACTCGAGTCATCCCAACACTGACGAGAGGTAAGGCGCAGACGCGCCAAAAGCCTCACCAGTAATAACGCAATTAATCGTAAGTAGCGTAGAATTTAATATTTTTGATATTAATCGAATGTGACAGTCACACTTATTCCGAAAATCTATATACTTATCGACTTTTCAATTCTCAAAGTATTCGGCGGTACCATAACTTTGCGCTACACGCATACATTTCATCGCCGGTACTACAGAGCTACTTACCAATCAAGAACTTGGATAGCTATGGCGTTGTATTTCGAGTTTGTAATTGTGACTGTCACGTCCACAGAAGTTCATTTAGCGCCGTAGATCAGAAAGACAATGTGTATTTGAAAACTGCGTTTTATTATGGGCGTCGCCATGTCTGCTACGCTTTTTGATTAATCAACGTATCGCGCAATTCAAGATTTTGAGTCGGGTACATAGAATTCGATAGTGATATCGGTTGCCGGCGCGACAGTCACTTAAATTTGATGATATTGAAAATAAGGGGTCCGAGCCCCTAAACCTGAAGACGGCATTTTTTTATACCTCTCAATAACATGTTTAATTTCATACTACCACTTCAATAATTGTTCTGTCTGTGATGAAAATTGACTAACCAGTCGTTGCAATATTGATCAATTCAGTACAAAAATAAATATTTGGCAAAGAGCCATATCTTATACCCGAAAGAGCCATATATGCCTCACGAGCCATAGGTTCCCGACCACTGATATATATCTACCTACTATATATGTTGGATCGACTATGTGAGAGTGCCAACCATCCCATACCGTATACGTCGGCTATATCGGGTGGTAATGGTCGTCCGTAAGCTCAGGCTGCATGTTTTTTGAAAGTTTTTGTACAAATATGGCATAATTATACAACTGGAAAAAAGCGCAATTAAAAAGACGCGTTTGTTTAAAACACTGTTTAAAACATGTTTTAAACAAAGTGTTTTAAACAACCGTATATTTTAAATGCAACCCTAGGTGATGGATTTTTATCAAGACTCCTCCCCCTGCAAAAGGCTGATGGACCCATTCAGGCCATGTCCCACAGGTTGGGAACCACTGAAATAAACTAATACATTCAAATATGGACTTATGGATCTGTGATTAGTCGATTATTATGCAATACCTGCACGTCTCTCCTTTCACCCATACCCAATGGACAAGGCTAAACGGCAGTCCGTAGTAAAATGCTTTGGTGACACGACGATAACATTTCGTTGTTGGGCAATAGCTATTGTGTCCATGGCATTTGTTTTTCGGCGCCCTGTTGAAATAAAGGTGACATAATTCCGCCCTGGACATGAAATAATAAAGTAGATCTGAGTACTCACGACGTATACTTTGGGCAAGTAGGTGGTGGTCTTGGTCTAGGTCCGGGAAGAAATCCTCTAGATGCATCCATTGTGCCTGCACTTGCTTCTTGTTGTGGTGGTGGTCCATCTCCGCCAGCCGCTTCGCCGGTAAGAGTGTCTTCTGTTACTGCATTTTCAGAGACGACAGGTTCGACTGGCTCGGTTTGTCCATGGCTATACTGGAACAGCGTCAAAACTACGACAAGCAATTGGTATATCAACTTCATATTGAATGCCTTGATAAACTATACCTATCTGCAGGGAAGCTCTCTTATATATAGGCAGTTCTGCGTGCGTTCGACTTGATGTTATATTGGCAGACCGAAAAAAACGTGACTTTCAAACATTGTCATTCGAAGCTGTGTCATTGAACTTTTTTAGAGTTCGGGAATTTTCCAAGTCATAAACAACAATGTTTTGAAGCTCGTAGAACTCTACCTTCTCGTCCTATGCTATCAATGCCTAGAAAACATCCATGCCAGATATTCCATGCCCTAGGCGGAGCAGAACAGTTAGAGAAATTTCATCTTTTCCAAATTAGATTAGCCTTAAAATGCTAGCTGAACATTTTGTCCAAAATTGGATTAGATTTAGAATTAGTGACATCTCTCAAACTTGGAAATCGAATTAATGTCCGAATTGCCAAGAACAACAAAACAAAACAAATTCAGATCATGTGAAATCAGAGTTCGTTCTTATACGCACGAGAATTGCGAATTTATGTTCATCAATTTCGGCTTGTTTAGCACTGCACAGTAGGGCTCTTCAAAAATGACTTTTTTTCTCAAATCTTACTGGCTACTTGATAAAATTGTTAGTTTACCCAATTTAAGCCTACACACAAAATTTGGTTCAATTCCAGCCAGTAACCGCTTTGCTACAGGAGAAGAAAATTCTATTTATTATATAAAAATAAATAACAAAAAATTTGAAAATTTTCTGTTCACCCCATGAAAGTGTAAGCCTGTCTATAGAAACGATGCTCATTTTTTTTTTTTTTAGGGGTATCCGATGCTCACCAAATTTGGTTCAATTCCAACCAGTGGAAGCGGAGTTATTCCCGTCGAAAAACTTTGATTTGAATAAAATAGTATTTACGGTGAGCACAAATATAATAAATAAACAAAGAATCGGTCACCGTAAATACTATTTTATTCAAATCCAAATTTTTCGACGGCAATAACTCCGCTTCCACTGGTTGGAATTGAACCAAATTTGGTGAACGCCGTTTCTATAGACATCCTAACACTTTCATGGGGTGAACAGAAAATTTTCAATTTGTTTAATATTTATTTTTATATCATAAATAGAAACTTTCTTCTCCTGTAGCAAAGCGGTTACTGGCTGGAATTGAACCAAATTTTGTGTGTAGGCTTAAATTAGGTAAACTAACAATTATATCAAGTAGCCAGTAAGATTTGAGAAAAAAAGTCATTTTTGAAGAGCCCTACTGCACAGTCTAAGCTGCAGCATTTTCAGGAGAACCAGAAATTACATTAGAATTAAAAAGAAGAGCATATCAACATTTTACAAATTAGAGTAGAATTGGATTACCGGCATTTTGTTTATTCTAATTATATGACTAGAATTATTTAGTTGTGCCAGTCTGCACTAGGGGAACTTGGGAGGATGCGATAATCCAAGTCTACTGTTGGCATTCGCATGGTGACGCTCGCTTTGTCCCAATGTATGTTTCTGTATATATATGTGCTTGGAGGTTCACTATGCTGTAAGTTTCATTTTATGCTATGCTATAATTCCAACCAAGAAGAAAAAATATAAGTCGGATCCCGAGAGGGGACTATTTATACAATGATTCCCGGCCAGGACCAAGGGATTCAGGCTGCCTGGTCTATTTAATAACAAGGCCAACTATTAGTAATGTTGTAGTTGTGTTGTAAAACGCGCGACATTCATCTAATAAAGTAGACAATATACGTTGCAACGCGGCAGGCGAAGATATGATGCAAATACGCTGATGTAAAGTACTGGCGTAAGACGGGCCTGTACCTGTACAGTGTACATAGATGAAATCGTATCCTTAATATAGGACGATAACGTTTTTCAGAAAGTCCCTGGAACCAAAATAAATATTATTCCATATCACTGCCTGTCGTAATGCGAATACTTCCATCTGCAAAACGCTTGGGGCGAATCTTTTGCAGCTGCAGACGCACGGTCGGCATTCGATAAGAATTTCTTTGCGCGCACTTGGATGCGAATCTTACGTCGATACGATATGAAATTGGCTAAGCCTTCTGCTTAGCTTCAAAGTGTTATGCCATTTGACAATTCTCCGATCTCATAATTGAACCATTTACTGGTGATAAGTATAGGTATAACCACAGTCGAGCTTTCGGTGTAAGAACTTGTGGGATATCACTCATGATGCCACCCCTACAAATGTTAGCCATGGCGATAATCGTCTTTCTAATCACTGAGTATATACAGCCAAGAAATACCATATATTCGCAAAATATGAAACTAAAAGAATTCACACCGAATGTGGATTATGATATTCATAGACTATGCAATTATCGGTGTGCAAGTGCTGAATCATATAGTCTTTTTTAAGCAAGCCATCGTGCATCATTTAATCATTGCTTTTCTCGTCCTTAGTTTCAAATTCCTCTGTAATTTACTTTACATTACAACGATGCTGTTGCTGTTACTGTGGTATTGACACCAAGAAATAAGTTAGTAAAATTGCCGTAACAGTAAACAGAAGACAGGTATTGCTTTTCCATCAAACTCGAACATAAATTTATTGTGCTTCTTCATGAAATCATGACCGTGAATTACATCACCGGACAAATCCTTAACCACTCCGAATGTGATATCCATATAGAAGGAAGCCGTAAAGATACCTGATACTTTGACCGTCGCCATCGTTGGCGCATGTGATATGGTGGTGAACTGACCTGGCGGCAGGAATCCTACTTACTAGTAACTCATCAATATCATTTTCGAAGGAATCAGATTCTAATAGAACGCCCACAAGTAATTGGTGAATTTTAGCAGTGCATTACGCACGCCAAAGACAATTTGGGACTTCGAATAGGAGTCGAGTATTCTAGTATCCCTCATTTTACCGTCATAACGGTATGAAGGACGTGGGAAGTTCAAATACGTTACTTTTATAAGGTCACATATAATACAATGATTTCATGACATTAAAGATAATTTGGTATTTTCTCGACGGTGTCCATTTCGTTGCACAATGGGACAATGGTGTGGGTTGATCACAACTAGACAGATGTGTCATTTCCACTAACGTGCATGACTTTGTATCACATGCCTCGTATGCTGCGATACAGTGACGTGCGGTCCAATGAGGCAGGTGAGGCAGTGCCTCAGCTGTCGTAAGGGCGAATAAGTGAAAATTGTGAAAACCCTCCATGAGTCGATGAATATAGATTTTTTTCATCGATATTCATAAATAACTAAATTTGAACATTTTTTCACGCAACATCATCAATTTGCATAATTATTATTTTAAAATACAGCGCGAAAGGAGAGTTGTGGCACAGGTGAGGCACGGGAGGGTCGTGCCTCACCTGCGACAATGCAATTCACCACAAATAGCTCGGAATTCAGAGTAACTGGTATCAATCAAATGATATCGTCACACTGATTCCGAAAATCCAAATATTAACAGTGTCAGACCACCAGAACCCCCTCAAAATCGCCAAGGAAGGTGACATTCGGCTTTAGTACAAACAATGCCATCGCAGAGAAACAATAGCCAGGCGAGGCACAGACGAATTTGCCTCATGCACTATTCGGTAACAATTGGACAATCACAGCAATGTGAAACGCGCTAGCAATTTCGGAATACAACAATCTTGACTGTCTTGTAGGAATTATATAGTAGCGACGGCCAATACGTAATGCGGAGCAAATACATTCCCTTACTTATGTAGCTGTAGGCTGCATTATTGTCGTTGCTTTATGCTTCGAATAATTTATACCGGTACTTGAAGAGATGGTAATTATCATCCGTCTAAACTTGCCCATTTCGCATACTAGCGACCAGTCCTACATGTATTGTATAATGTGGAATTGCAACGGTTATCAGTGTGTAAAGAAAATGCTCTCTATACCCGCTGCTGTTGTTATTCAAATTTTGGATCTCTTTATCATGTAGGCTACTTTACGTGCGTGTGTGTGTGTGGGGGGGGGGGGATCCGTGCCTCACCAGTCATGAACCTCGCCGCACGTCACTGCTGCGATACGACCGATTGAGGTTTCGAGATTTCCACAATGGAAAATAACATCTGTGCTGCAATAATCTTTGTTAATAAATTCACTCTTAGTGGCAACAAGCATGTGTGATCAGTACTCGAAAATAACATCCCTCACTGCTGCTCGACTCGAATAAGTAGAATTAATAATCGAGTCAGATTCGCGTACTCGAATAATTGTGGGCAGCCCTAGTCTCATTACAATAAGGTAACCAACCGATTACTGGCCGGCGCGCGTACGTCACACAATTAATTCACTGGCCCACACAAAATTTCAGGTTTGGGTTTCGACAGCTAATTTTAGCTAATATTGGGGCGCTCAATCCGAAAAGGACCTCAGATTTTCTCTATCACATCACGCTTTTGAGATATCAAATATCCAATTTTTTTGAAAATTAAATCAATTTTTCCCCCTTCTGTTGTCAAAACAAGGGATTCTGATGCAATAAACACTGTTTTACCTGCAATAATCTAGCTTTAATTAGCCCACAAGCGTTTTATATTATAACCACACAAATTTGCGTTGTCTTTAATAAAATTTCATGCCTTGCAATAAAAAATAGGCGATAGGTATGATTAGGTATGATATTCAATACAACACCTACATTAACATTAGCACACACTTCACTGTATTTTCAAAATATATGGACTTCAAATGGTCAAACCGTTTATTTAGAAATAAGTTCATTGCAAATAGCCCGGGTCAGACGGCGGAAACTGTATGTGAGACTTATACTATGACCGAAGAATTGGCGGTAGCAATTATGCGTAAGTTTGTAACACTGGTAGGGCTGCATTTAAAACAAATGGTTGTTTAAAACACTTTGTTTAAAACAGGTATTAAACTGTGTTAAACAAATGCCTTGAAATTGTGTTTCTTAAATTGATTTTTGTTTTAAATGCAACCCTAAACATAGGCACTTGACATGGAAATGTTAGTTTATTATGCATTCGCAGACGACACAGGCTAGATGAGATTTCAATGCATCAATAATCAGCCTAGCCCCGAGCGATTTTCCTTTAGTTCAAAGCCATTGCTATGTGTGTAGTCCGAATTTCATATTTGAGAATTCTCTCATAACCATTCATGCCATCAAACTATCCATTGGATGGTATTGCCAGCATTCTGGTTGTACTTTGTGATATGACGATAAGGGGCGCGCGAAATTTTTCACTATCGTAAAGGATGGGGGTGTATAAGAAAGTTGAAAACCACTTGCTTAAGCGGTGTCTTGGAAAAGCCTACAAGTGGGCCGTACTATACAAGTCGGTAAATACGGATTTGAAATAACGAATATCGGTCTGTTGTGAAATGACATATGTAGTCGAAACACCATGACTATAAAAAACCACAACAATAACAACCAAAACTAGCGCACACGTGTCGCCGTTTTGCGTGAATCGTGATAACGGCATTCCGGTAAGCCTAGCTGATTTTCTTGCAGCCATTGCTAGCTCAAACACATGAACTAACAATGCCGTAGCCAGGGCGCTGACTTTTAGGTTTCGAACACCCTCCTAATTCAAACTCGAAACCCTGTCCTTTTGAAACACCCATTATGTGTCCAATATTATCAATTACGCCAGTAAAGCAATACACACGTATTTTTAGTACATGTACAAATGACAGCGTTTAAGTAAAACACGTGAATTTTTACGCGAGTATTATGAATCTGCTTGCATTGTCGCCGAAACCCGTCATCTTTATATTCCATTGCACGTGCATCCACAGGGATACTGATAAAACAAATATATTGTTAACACATGCAGGCATAACTGGATCGACGTGACTCCCGCGTAGCCTAATAATGTTTCCATTCCGTACGCTGCATGCTAGATTGCATATCAAACACAGCAGCATTTTATATCAGTTTATATCAGTGATTCCCAACCTTTATCCAGTCATGCACATCTTGCAAAACATGTAACATTATTTCTCATAGATAACGCAATTCGAGCCTTTATAAAAGACCGAAAATGAACAATAAAGTAGGCTACATCCCCAACATCCCCAATGGGGCCGGATTCCTGAATCAATACATTATTCGTATAATTATCCCCCTACACAAGAAATAAATCAAATGTAACTTTTAGGTAAAAACAGTATTCATTGCATTTATTCACTTGATGTACTTTCAGAGGTGGTCAGTAACGAAGTACTTCTACTTTTTGTAGTACTTGAAGTAGATTTTTCCTACTCACACTACTTTTTAAGTAGTTATGATTTTAGACTACTTCTACTTCTACTTGACAGTTTTTAGTTTTGTAGGCAACAATAGGCATAGAATATCTACTTACTTACCTACTTGTGAACGACCACTCCTACTTCTACTTGAGTAAAAATTTCAGCGTTACTTCTACTTCTACTTGAGTAGCGACGCTGACTACTTTGACCACCTCTGTGTACTTTTATAGCTGGTGAAGTCAATTATACTACCGTAAGCATCGAATTTTGCGAGTTGATGACCTATATCGCTTCGAAGTATCAAAACTTGTTCATAAATATTTTTCCAATAGTCAGCCTCCTGTGTTTGATGACTTTTTCATACCTGCTAAAAATGTCCATTACCATTACACGAGATTCTCGTCAAAGGAAAATATCTACTTACCCCTACCCAATAGCAACTTAACTAAGAGATCTATCGACTACTCGGGACCTATCATCTGGAAAGCATTACCACCACATAACCGTGAATTGCCTAATAGATTCAAAAAAGACCTACTTGATCACCTCTTGTCGTTATACTACTAACACTGTTGCCCTACCTCGCCCAGACATTGCTTCATTGATCATTTGCTACCATCGCTTAATTTTTATTCTATTTCCCTTTTTTAACTAAACATTTTTTACAGCCAGACTGTTCAGAGTCAAGTCTGCCTGTTTGATGCTGGTGTGATCAGACTAGATGACCTTCACGGTCTTATCGATCATTCCTATCTAATACCGAATAATGTGCATGCATATTTTCTGTACCACCATCTCTGCCGTTTGTTATGTATTTTGGTTGGATGAAATTAAAGACTCTCTCTCTCTTTCTCTCTCTCTCTCTCTCTCTCTCTCTCTATACATCTGTGGTCGATCAACGTTGTCAACAAGTTCTTTGAACTATAGCTAGATGACGGACGTAGAAACCCTTAGTAAAGACAGCACGTGTAAATAAGTGAAATTTTTGTCATGGTAATGTTCGTGGTCGAAAATGTTTGACCTCTTGTAAGTAGCCGCGGGCCACGCTATCATGCAAGTCCGAAAATTGTCTGCGGGCCCTCACCATCCCATCGCAACCCGGGTCCGGCCCGCAGGCCGTATCTTGCCCGCTCATGATATAATGGGATATAGAAGATTTCAAAAAGAAATTCATCCCACGGGACATCTAGTTATGGATGATTTATGAATTACAGGCAACAAAGCACCTGGCAAATCAATATTCTCTCCCCCTCATGAAAAGTAGAGGTTTCTAAAAACTAATATCAGGCAAACTCTAATGCTGCATTAAACTAAATCGCGTGCTACGTGGAAGCGTACATATCAACAACCAGGCTATATTGCCTCACTAACTTTCCTGGGGGTTGGTTGACAATCGCGTGATTATAGGTTAGTATACATAAAACATGGGAACTAAAAGCTACCATATTAAATGTAATGCGTAGGAGAATTCGTGTCAAACGATAATCATTTTTTAATGGAAGGGTCCAGATTAATCAATGAGACTTAAATAGGATTATTGGACCAACATCGATTCTTATCCTTTCTAAGATGACATTAACAATCCTGCTGAGCCTACCTATCATTAGAAATTATTGGCAAACTGATATGTTCATGTTTACAGGGAATTTTATTTGAAAGTTCGAGGTTAACCACACCTCAGCATTTCAGCAAATAGGGAATCGCAATTAAGAATACCTGCCAAATGTAATTGACCATTGTAGTCGTAAAGAAACCGTGAATACGACAAACAGCAGGTGAACGATACGTCATCCACTGCACCAAATACGAAGGCTCTCGACCTTATTTACGGGACCAAATGGGAAACGCCGTTCCTTTACTGTTGGGAACATTATTGGTCAATCCTCCCCAATAGTTACTCTTATGTCCTACTCACTGGTTAAGATTTCTAATACTCGGTGAAGATATCGCGCCAGAAATTTCGAAACGGGTTAAAAACGATGATATGCAGTCGCGGCAGTTGGAGTAGAACGGGCCTTATCCATAATTCATATAATTGCAACTCCATTACGGTGGCTCTCTGAAGAAACTGGCTGCGGCAAAAAACCTTATTTTAATCTGTACTTCAACAATTTGAGACCACACCAGTGACCCTCCCCCCTTTAAAGCAAGCATTTATTTGCCAACATCAGGATGACTAACACAAGCACTGTCCAGATCGACTTTAATAAGACGGCATAGCTCTCGGTCGACAATAGCTCGGTGTTTCGCTAGTATTTTTAATTGACTATAGCTGATTCAGATTCTCGATGTCGAGAGGCAAAATGCATATACATTCTTTATAGGCCAGATATAAAGGAGGATGTCCAAGTAGTATTTTACACATGAATTACGAATTCAATTGTGAGGTGTATGGCGTGCTTTAGCATGAATGTTGTGCAGCACAAATACTCCGGCCTGTAGGCAAAAAAATTCTTTTGATTTAAAACATAAAACCTACACTGGAATAATAATCCGTGGACTATATCTAATCCGTATAAATGTAAAATCTAAAGCTGAATCTGAAGATCCGCGGCTGTATAAACTAAACCGGAAATGCGTATACTTTGAAGCCTGTTTATTTATGTACAGTGTTCTACGACGCCTACATATGTCGTATGCGTAATCCAGAATAAAAATAAAATCAATTAACCGGGTATGTTGCAACGAATCAAGTCATACACAGTGTAATTCGTAAAGTAACAATGACAACGAACAAGACTTGAACCATATTATACCAGGACAGTCACGCTGAAGTTAAATACGAAAAATACTTACATAAACTCATCGTACTAATATGATATTTGCATTGTGTAAAATAGTAATTCTTAATCCTTTTAGAGCGCGACCCAAATCTGTGTTTTATTGACATCTAACTACCGATGTCTCACGCATTCTGATGAAGGCACTTCTACTTTTCAGTCTTGCATTTTATACGCCGACTTGATGTACTTATGACATCATGTGGATTTGTTCCTTTTACTTGAGTATCAGGGCCGGCTGCTTTGATCATCTCTGCTTTGACGATCCGAAATTTTGTATACGGATATCCTGGCTTCTACGGATTAGAATTGAACCAGATTTGTTATACAACGATTTTTTTAGACAACCTAACAATTGCATGGCGTGGCCAGTAAAATTTTCATTCGAATGGTATATAGATATTGCAATGAACTCGAATATTTTCAATTGACACTCGTCAGGAGTTATCGTCAGCAACGAGTAGAGAATTCAAAAGAACATTGTGTATCAACAAACGTATCACAACATATGACGTTACTTGAGACGATTGTTGATATACAATGTTATTTCCAATTCTCTACTAGTTGCTGACGGTTGTCAGCCGAAATTACTTGGGTTCATTTCAACATGAATATACTACTTAATTGGATATTAAAGTTGTGTACCTCCAAGAAGCTCTCCAGCAAAATTTGAAAAAAAAAATTATAAATTAAATAGCTTCGCTTCTACAGGTTGGAATTGAGCAAATTTGGTGTGCATCGTTTGTTTTTCACCAACATAACAATTTTTATCACGTATAGCCATTAAAATTTGGAGAAAAATCTTATTTTTGAACAAACCTAGTGTAGATTTTTCACAATAACTATCCGTACTATTCGAATGCATGCACGTTTTTAATCGCCATTCTCGTAAAATTAGGTGATTTTTTATAGCCAATGCAATTACAGAGCCTCGAGGTTGGAAACCACTGCTTTTATGGGCCTATATCCTAGATTCTTGGTTATCAATAGTAACTTTTAATTGTAGAATAGTACACCGTAGTACCTCTATTTGGACATTTCCCCGTTTATCTTGTTGTCCACCGATCGTAACCTTCTTTTCTTTGGTGCAAATCTTATCCACGCAATACGCTTTCGGGCACCATTTCCCATCGGTCTCTTGGTAACATTCCTCCATATCTTTGCATGAATCGCCTGCACATTGGCTACCGGGGGTGCTAAAAATTACAATGGAAGATACTTTGAGGGTACAGAACTTCAATATATTCATTACGTAAATATATTAAAACCCGTATCAACAGTCGTATCATCAGAAGTGAAGTCATGTTCGGTGATTAGATTGTTGATAGAAAGTTATTTTTATTTATCTACTATTCGTTTACAATTACCCCTGACGAGTGCCCGCGAAAATATGAAGACATTATGAATATATTATTCTATTGTATATTGAGTACCTCCAAGAATATATTATTCAAGTACGCTTGGCGTGTCTCATCGTCGCTGATTTACTTCACGAAACAAGATCTACTCACCTTGAACGCATTCCTTCGAATTTTGTAGATTAGATATTTGAATCGCTAATCTGTTCTCAATGGTTTTCAAATTATGCGTGCCTGTAGGTGTGCGCGTTGTGCGCTTATAATATAAGCATTTAATTGAGATAATAAATGGTGTTTATGTTTTCATAAACTCAAAGGACGGCTTTCGGTCGTCTGGAACTTTCGTTAACAGTGTTTGAGCAAGACTAACCTCATACCACGAAGACTCTTTTCTATGTTGCTTCCTTTGAGATAAACTACCCGTTTCCCCACGCACGATTAACAATAGACCTCAAGCATGAATGTATAGTTGGACAACTAGATAATTTTGATCTTTTGCATATTATATTGCAATTAGAATTGGCCCGTTTTTCTCTAAATTAGATCACAATTAGAATTATTGAATTCGCAATTCCTTGGATATTGAATTTAATTATGCACTGGAAAGAAAGCAAGATGAGTTGATATCAAATAAAAGTTGCAACATTACTCAGTTTTCACATCTGGACCAATTGATGTAAATGCGTCCAATACACCATTACATATGGTGCCTCAGGTTTGAGTTAGTCCAAAGGTTACCCCAGTTTAACAAGGCAGAAATCATTGTACTATTATTGAGCTTGGGCGGGCTGCATAATTACAAATAACATGAACCTCACATGACATGAACTGACATGACACGAACGCACAAATTCTGTAAAGTGCACCTTGGAGAAGTTATGCTATACAAAACAGCAGATCGGCTGTTTTAGTAAGCCGCGGTTCGCGTACAATTGTTCTGCGTCAATGAGCATTTGCATATAGGCGCAAAAATAGGTTTCTCGCTAAGGATCCAAGTACGTTTTTTGTGCTCGTACCAAACTCGAATACAAAGATGACAAGTGAATTCATGATGAGACATAACATAAAATATGATATCAATTATTTTAAACCAATAATATATAGATTCAATTAAACTATCAACGACAATCAATACATCACCTGCATTTCCATCCGAATATAATAATTGGCTGTTCAAGAGAAACCCTCTTTCCTTCATAAATTCCTTGATACTTGTATGATAGACAAGTCACGATATTGCAAACATTGTTTTTAACCTCCGTGGAAGGATCCGTCACACACACGGGTTGAAACCTTTCGAATGTTTAGATACAGAGCAAGGTACATTATGGTAGAGATTTGGTGTATAAAGGATGGCATTACGGTATCCTGTATATATATAATATGAATTTATTTTTACCTTGTACTTTCGCAGCTGTTGGGATACAGACCTGGAATTATTGCAATTGGAGGCCAGTGTTTTTGTGCATTTCCCTGAAATTAATAATGATAATTATTAAACGAAGTAGCTTGATGCACTATATATAGGATACTTAGGGGCGTTGCAATTAGTAGTCAAAGAAATGAATAAGTTTATCAATGACAATTAAAATAGTGTAATACGTCTGGCGACATTTTAGTTACTCTAGGTTTTGGGTGGAAGTCGCTTTGCTGTCATCGTGACGCAGCTGAAATCCAATAAATTGTGATAATTGATATTAAGATTAATAGAAAATACTGCGATATTTTATAAACAAATCTTCTCAGTATAGAACCTGCTATTCGAACCTCTGGATTATCAAAATTCCCATACTAAACTTGAACGGTAACGAAACGTTCGCACTGTTCTTCGTATAGCATATATCGCACACTTCAATAATTATAGTCGGAAATTATCATCACTGATACGTCATGTAAGAATTGTGTCTAGGTATTGAACTTAAAGTCCATCAATCAAAACCTACATTACCGTTTACCGAGTTCTAACGGATTTAAATAAATTGTCGAATCATAGAAAGCTTACCTTTTCATTTGAACTAACAGGAAACACAAAACAGGAGGAATAAAACACAAGAGGAGATGTCATTACGACCAACCGGGCAATTCGCATCCAAATCATATCTACCATAAGTCTTTTCATCAGCTATAACAACGTCAGGTGTGTATCTCAAGGTATAATCCACCCTTAAATATGTATCCCATGTAAATTAAAACAGATGCTACCAGCGGCGGTGATTAGATAGCCTATGAGTTTCGGTGTGTGGTACCAGTCGAGTTTCGAATGCTAGAAGTCATGAGACGAGCTGTATCCTACACCTATCAAAATTGTAACAATTTACCTTGTAATCCATGATTTTGATTATACAGACTATGGATTGCGGTGTATTGAACTGTGTGATTACTCAGGTATCTCCGAATTTAATCGCAATTTATCCCCAATTATAAGGTCGCGGTTATCCGCAGTATGCTACAAATTACTTCACTCATTGCAGGTTGATTCGTACCGTTTTACTGATTGCAAATATATATATCGAATTGAAATTTTTCCACGAGATGTGAGGCTCCGAATGTTTTAATATAAATAACGTTTAATCGATCTCTGTGTTATGGCATTCTGCTCTGTTAGACATGTATATTTAGAAAAACGCTCCTGCAGATAGGAGGTTCCCTGTCACAAACATGCCATACAAATCAAAAAGTATTATTAGGCAGTTTAAACCAACTTAAGTAACCTAAAACTTCATACCTCACGTTGCACGACATTTATGTCAGTGGTTGCAAAACTAGGGTTCACGGTTATTTTGGGGTCGGCGAAACAATTGTGTGAGAGACCGAAACGCAAAATGACGCTTTCCATCAACGCTTTCAGAAAACTTATTTTCAAGACAAACTTAAAGCTGAAAAGGGAGCTAAAAATCCTTTCACAGGCCAACATATAGTATGACGAGCATGAGCATATTGTTATAGATCCGAAAAAGACGACACTATTGTCAAGTTACAAAAATAGACATAAAAATGGTGTTTTAAAAACGTGCTTATAGACCTACGTGTTAACATCTGCATAATCATATATCGACGGCCGCAGGCTGAACACCGTTTGCTTAGCCGTTGTACATGTAACTAAGCTGACTAAAAAGTAAAAGTAAATAAAATTAAAATGGTAAGCTATAACAATAAAGTTGCATGGGTCGGTAGACAAAGTCGATTAAAATCAGTAATGGGTAATCTCGGGCGCCAACTAACGACAATGAACATCAGGTACAAACATCAATGACTGCATCACTGACGCGTCCAGGTCTTTGTTGAGAGCATCGTGTACGCAATCGTAGTGTGGACGCTGGTAAAATTCATTTGCGTCACACTGGAATTAGATAACTCATTTTGTTGTTGTCGATCCGTTATCAGCACTGACTTGACACTGAAGTCGGTATTGATCTTTGTTGGTTTTAAAAGTGTTTGATAACGGGATAGAAAACGACATTTTGTAGGAACTGTCGCAGGGGCCGCCAACGCGGTGCCCGCCGGCCCCAGGTAGGCCGCGAGGAAAAGATGAGTAGACCGCGAGCCTGTTTTAACAATAGATCGATAGCAGAATTTACCAATATTCGACAGTTTATTGCCAGTCAGCTTTTAAATATATGGATTGACTGATTTAGCTATAGTTTTGTTTAATCACACTAACGTGTAACTTACAAATTACAATACATAAATATATCCAAGCACTTAACACGATGATATCAAATATTCTCAATTACAATTAGTAATATAGGCCTACCAATATGTAATAGAATCACAAGATATCGAAGACGTAGGATAAGGCGCACTGCCTATACAGGCGACATGACGCCATCCACGTTCTTCTCGAAATGGCAGGGTTTACGTTATGGTAGCTTGACTTTCAGGACAATGAGGAAGTAGTAAACAACGTCACTATTCGGTAGCAGATAACCGTGAATTACTAGCAGATTTTCAATATCTGTATGCCCATTACGAATGTTTTCTCTATTTTTTACGAGTCTGCGCAAACACACCAAGTCACTGCGCAGGGCCTTGGACAACAGTGCGCAAACAGGCCCCATAGGGTGATAAACCCCAGGGTACTTGTGAAATAAGTGCCCGGAGGTCTAGGCGGCAATAGTTGTTGCATCATAAAATGGGAGTGTTGTAGGATAGTAAGTGTTTTACATGTACATTGAAATGAGGGTGAAAAAATCACCAGGTCTGGTAAGGAACAAGTGAAAAAAATGACCCTGCCATATGAATAACACGGGTTTAAAATATGAGAGAATCAGTAAATATGAGGTTCTCAAGAAAAAGAAGGTTTGACCCGCAAAGGACGGTAGAGAGTGGATGGTCGCCACATACTGTCTTGTTTACTTGCGCAGATACGTGGGGAGGAACCTACAATGTGTTGAGTTTGATCGAATCGGGTGCGCTTCTCAACACACAAGACTGTGTGCTATTTCTGAGAAATCACGGGTTGTTGGTGCGAAGAATGAAATGCAAGCGATGTAGAAATATAATGAAAGAGGAAAATACTTCGACAGGCTACGATGGGTTTAGGTGGCGATGCAACCCCTGTGATACTACGGCGACTATACGGAAACACTCGATATTCGCGGGAAGCAAGGTAGAACTTCCCAAATTATTAATATTGTTCTACTTTTGGGCCCATGACGCGTTGCAAACTCAAATTGCGCATGAAGCTGAGATTAGCCAGCGTTCAACGGTCACCTGGTGCGGCCGTTTGCGAAAGCTTTGTTCGGCCGAATTTCACAGGAAGAAACGACGTTTAGGAAGTGAAAAAGGCTGTGTGATCATTGATGAAACGCATTTAGCTAAGCGCCGGGCTGCCTCGGGTAAAGGACCAGCTGTTAAAGCCATTTGGGGGTTCGGAGGCATAGATAAAGCTACCGGAAAAATGTTTATAGAAATAACTTCCGACAGGACTGCTGAAGTATTCCGAAAACTCATAGTAGAAAATGTGGCAGAAGGGTCCACAATTCTAACCGATGCCTACCCTTCCTACAGGGGCATAGAGAGCTGGGGGAAGGGTTATACACACGGTGTAGTGGACCACTCCCGTTGGTTCAAGGACCCTCGGACAGCTTTTTGTACTAATGAAATCGAAGGGGCCTGGGGCCAGCTCAAATATCATTTACATAGGTCTCGTGGTTTAGCACGTCATCTTTTGGCCGATTACGTAGGGGAGTTTTTGTGGAAACGTCAACATCAAAAGACTGACCGATTCTTGGCACTCCTACGTACCATACACAATGACCCACAGTATAATTTTGATAAATTTGATGGGTCTCCTGTATTACCACCATTGGAAACCCCGCTATAGGGTTCTAGGACGGAAATGACGCTATCTGTTATTTTGTGTTTTTACAGACGTTAGTCTAGGGCTAGTGCGCGATTACATTTAATTTATGACGTGGAAAGAATCACCGCCACTATCCGTACCATGGACCTCCTTCCTCATTCTCTGTCTATCCTTGTTGGTATCATTTGTACATCTGATTTGTTGCTGCATACGGCGGCGCAAGGCATGCGCGGACTCGCAGATCCTGTAACAAGTAGAGCACGATCTTTCACTCAGGGGACACTAGGTGAACTACGGGGACCCCTGCCTGATGAATGGGTCACTTTAAATGATACACAATGGGAGGACTATCACTTGATGAGCATATTCAATAAAACTGCGGAGCGACATGTATATAGACGGCCTGAGTTGTTTTACAGTAAGTCATTTGGTTACGTAGTGGCTGAGCGATTTTCATTACAACAAATGGCGTTTCCACATGGAAGATATTGGTCAAGCGTACAAGAATTTGAACGCACTTGTCTATGTCAGCGGCGCCTGGGTCAAATCACGCCCAATATTTCCTATGATGTTCTTAAACAAACGAACATGTTCATACGTCCAATAGGATTTTATAGGATTCAGTGGTTCTGGAATGGGGACCAATACTGGTTTCATGACCTTGGCAGGAATTACTCCATGTTTGCTCTTACCAAATTTAAATTGATTATGATCCGGCTATTCGAAAGTTACTCAGCTGTTGAAGCTTCATGCAGTCAAGAGCGAATGGGAGATCAGGACAAAGAAAAAATGAGTGAATTGAATAAGTATAATGCCAGTAGCAATAGTTTTACACAATGCTGGCATCTGGTACAGAAAAACTACGCCTCCCATAGCACTTTTTGGCAAAAATTTCACTCCTGGAGGGAAGAAGGGGTCAGAATGGGAATCTGTACAAGGTGTAATTTTAGAGGAGTGATTTCTGCCCTGGAACCAAATAAGGCAGATATAATCATCCAAGAAATAGTAATGACTACAATAATTGACTGGCAGTATGTGCGCAATAGGTTGATACCATGCCGGGCCCAGGGGGGATGGATTAATCAGGATTGGTTTGCGCACTTATGGCCCAATTCTGCTGTAATAGCCCATTCGTGCAACTTCTGGCCAGGAATGAATACCACCCTATGGGGTGATCTACCAACGACAAATTTCCCTCCGAGAGTAAAATGGATACAACCGTCTTTTCCAAATCTGGATCATAGTGTGTATGCTAATCGTGGCAATCAGGGCTTGAAGTGGAATAATCTTTTTGATGGTGTGCCGACTAGGTTTAAGGCATCTACATCAACATGGGTACCTTTTCCCAGGCCAATGTGGAAATTCTTCCCCTCTCTTACTGCGTCGGACATAGCATGTAATAATAGAATATCACGTAACCAGGATTTGTGTCGCGACCCTGTGGGCGGACCCATTTTGAAGGCAGCATTTTGGGACCATGTTCATTTTGATCCGGAGCTAAACCGACCACGTTTCCCAGGAGGCCCAATAGAAATTAAGGGAGAGATAGTATCGAGTGAGAGTATCAAACGGGGTACGCGTGGAAGACGTAAAAGGTTTCTGTCCGGATTATTATGTCTAATATTCGGCCTGGTGTCAGCAGTAGCCGTCGTGGCGTCAGTTTCATCCCAATTGCATGAAGAAACGGTAGATCTGACCAGACAAATCAATGATAGAATGACGCAAGCTACGCAGAGGTCCACTGCACTAGGAAGGAAGATTAACGAGCTCTCTCGGCTCCAGATAGCTCAACAACAAAAATTGGACCAAACAGTGGCCACTATGGAAGTGAGGTCATCACTAGTAAATAAACGCCTAGTATTATTGGAAAAATACATAGAGAGGAATCGACAGATGATAGTAACACAAGCAACAGCCTCTCTGACCTCTTTTCAAAACTATAAAGAAATGAGTGATGCCGAACTAGCCATCGATCGATTGGTTTTAAATGAATTGGCTAATTTAACTGGCAAGTTAATATTTGACTCCAGCAAGGTATATCTCACGAAAATCCGACAAGGAACGTTACGTATAAAAGAACATGCTCAACAATTCACAGCCTATAGAGACGCTTACATCAATGAGACGAATGACATCGGAGTGGAACTACGTGCTAATCGTATAGGTCTAGATCAAGCCCAACAAAATGTAGATTTCGGGTTGCAAGTTTGGAGAGAAGATCTGAATAAGAGTGTGTACATGAACATTTCTGATTGGCGATATGAGAATATTACAGTGAAGCCTTTCGAATTTGTGGGAGGAAAAGAATTTATGAAGAACTTTGGCCAAACGATAGAAGAGATGGCACATGCTTCCGGAAGCTTGATAAAATCAGTTGGAGATAGTGCAGGAGATCTACTACAAGACGGATTAGGTGTGGTCGGAGGAATATTCAGTAAGGGAATGAGCGGAATTTTTTCCGGCTTGGGGTCTGTTTTAATTCCAGTAATTTTGATATTGGGGGCTGGGATCATCTTGTTTTGTTGCTGTCGTTATAGCAGTCTTTGCTGTCCTAAGTTAAAACCTAAAGTACAAAGGCGAAACGCGAACACTCAGTTGACAATGTACATATCGTCGGTGCCTACCTACCCGAAAACAGCTAAATCAACAAGGATGTAGTACATACATATGTACTAAAAGGGTTTTGCCTTTATAAAATTTAACTTTTCATATAGTCCACAGATATACTAACTAAATTATAATACTATGAACTATTACCGGAAAATATGGATTATGCTGGCAGTAGCCTTAATACTGCACCGAGGATATCTGCAAACTCATGGCCAACTATTGCCCCTATCTGCTATGAGTGTGGTGCCCAAGATCACATTTAATCTTACAGGATGGACAACGTTCCGGTATCAAGGTCTCAGGTATATTCGACTTAATCGACTATTCAAATTAAATGAGAGTTGGCCAATAGGTGAAATGGAAAATAATTTTCCAATATACGACGAGACGCCTGAATTTGGCCCAACGCGAGCTGGCCAAGATCAATTGTATAAGTTATTGGCACCCTCAAAGTCTGAGAGGCGGTATTGGAACGATGTTAGGCAATACGAAAGAGAATGCGGATGCAATCGAAAACTATCACGAATATCTCCCGATATAATGTTATCAGCCTTGACCAGAGCCATAACGTATCGTCGGAAAACTAATTTCGGATCAATACATACATGGAAATATGTTGTAGGACGGGAATCACGGGTTCCAATAATCGTCCCACGAAATCTTCGTCGAATAATATCTCCTAATACAACCCCAGAAGTTACTATACACCAGCTGTTGACAGTTTACAAGTTATCAATAATGAACCTCTTGGCACAATATGCAACTGTGACAGCAAGGTGTCAACAGCATTCGGAAGGAATCGAGGGGTGGAAGGTCAACAGAGGCGAATTTAGTGTATGTGTACTCGAAAATATTAGCGGGATGCAATGTATAGGATGTGCATTTTATACAGACAATCGGGCAGTGAATACACTGTCCAGAGACTTTGTGTTTATGGAAATAGATAATAGCATTAGAGGACCAGGAACAAGAATGCAGGAAACCTATTCTTACAGTCAATGGCCAGCGGGAGTCAAGCTACCCCGGCTACATCACGATATAATTTGGCTGAAAGCTCGTAACGAGACAGGCCCCAGGGAAAGGCCAGCAATCTTTGACGGTCATACATGGTCCAGATTAAGGATTTATGCCCTTCGTGAACACCTGAATAATGAAACTCGACGGATAATGGGGACAAATAATTTTCCAACATTGTTGCAAGGCAGCCTGGAATGTGAACGCAAAAAGAATAGAAAAGGATGTCGAAATACGATAGGAGATTTAAAGACTGCCTTAACCTTCAAGGAAGTGTTATATGATCCATATACAAATCATCCTGTGTATGCAGATCACAGCAATGGTCGATTACAAATTGCATCCCTGAGACCTTCGGGTCAAAAATCTCCGATTGATGCATGGCACAAGAATCTATCCTATTGTAAACAACCCGGGAGATTAGGCAATTCTGTTCTGACTGCATCATTTCAAAAAAATGGACAAAACACAAGAAATATTGATTATTACCTAGCCCGCCTAGGAATGTTTTATGTAGAAGTAACGAAAAGACGTTTACGCCAGTTGTCGCTTCCCATATATAGAAAGCGAAAAAATCTAGAGAGGCTGGAAAGGCCAATAACAACAGCTGAAATGAATTCTTTACGTCAGGAACTAGGATCAATATTGACGCAACGGAAATTGAGTAGGATAAATGAAGGGCTATTGAGCTACATGTCGACGAGCAAATTGAGAGAGGCGCAACTTCAAGATGATATGCGGCTATTCCGACCTAGCGTCGCCTACAAAGCTATAATATGCGCAGGTATATTGGTATATACACCTTATGCCTATAACGAGAATATCAAAATGAAAACAAACTCCGCAAGACCATCAAGTACTGCAGAAGTAATAACAACAAGGCCTGGCAATCATGAAAGGACCACTCGAAAGGCGGTCCCCAATAGCGAGTCTGGTACATTATATAATTTTACTCCTATTAAAATTAGTCAACAACCAACAAGGAGAACGGTAGACACCATCACAAACATTGAGGGAGATGTAAGAAGGACGGATCACTACGACATTAAACGATATAATTATGATAATATTGAAGAGTATGAGGGATATAGCTATGACGAATATGACAACTATACTAGTTATCAAGAATCTGGAAAATACTACTATGACTATTATAACGCAGATGGTGAGTATGACAGTTCACTAAGAAGAAGACCCATACCCGTTTCTGAGACTACGGATTTCACAAATATTATTGAAACTACAATGGCGTTACCAATGACTAAAACTTCAACATCGACCAAAGATAAGCGAGAGACGATTAAGTTAACAACTGATACAACAATGTCTATGCCACTAATGTCTGCATACACATCGGAAATTATTGCGTCCACATTAACAACTACTGCAACCACACCATATACCAGAGAATTAACATCTGCCATTATTACTTCTGGGACAACTTCATTGACACCACTCCCAGCCATATTAACGACTGTACATTCCTCGCGCGAAGATAACACCAGCCCAAGATCAACCGCATCTATCGCTACATTCTTGGCTACGGTGAAAACTATGAGTGAACAAGAAAGACGTGGGACGAGCCCCACAACTATATTCACAACTTTGAAACTGTCTACAGCTATATCAACAGAGAGGGACGTTCAGAAAAACATCGGTATTGCTACGACAGGACTCACCTTTTCCGAAAGTGAGTTAACAACGTTTACAACAATGGAGAGAACTGCAACCGCAAAGTTACAATGGAATACCATGGCTTATCAAATATCCACAAAAAACGGTAAAATGTTAGGCTCTATACCCGTGCCAATAAAGACAACACCCAAGATTACGCAAATACCTAAGTCTTATATACAATTAAGTCATCATACAAATCAACTCATGGACACAACACCGCTAATAGCGCATATCAATATGTTGTTTGATACAACACAAGTAGCAACGACGGTCGAAACGCACCAATATTTCGTCACCAGCAAGTCCCGCTCTAATACAGAACCAGATAATTTAAGCAGAGAACAGGACCTACAGGTAAGAACTAAATCAACATCAATGCTTTCATCAGGGAACTATCAGAGCGAACCCACTTCAGTAAGTAAAAATGATGTGATCAGAAGTCGAAAGAGTACTTCCGACAGTGCACTTACTTCAATTACGCCCGCTGTCAAAGAAGAAGGAAAACCTACACTCAGTATACCGCATACCTTAACTACGGCCAAATATGACAGACTGGACCGAATTACATTTGACTTCTATGGACAACTGCACAAACTACAAAAAATGGAACAAGGATATGCAGAAGGTAGAATTATTGTTGATATTAATAATAGAAAGGATTTAGAAGAATCACTTAACAATCACGCCCTGATTTTTGCGGTTAGCGTAACAGCAATGTTAGGAGGTATGTATTTATGCTATGCGAAAGTTGGGAGATTCGCTTCAAAAAATTATCTTAGGGAGGTTATTCGACGGAATAACCGAAAGACGTATATTACAGCAGTAACTTTGCACGAAAAACAGAGATAGGTATTGCAAAATAATTACTGAATTATTGTACTAATAGAAGTGAGTGTTGTTACGTGTTGTGTTCGGTCCGTTTGCGCGTTTTAGAGTCCATGGGAAATTAACCAAAAACCTAAATTTAATTTTGTTGAGATAACAATGTTTATAAATTGTGCTGTATTTGCCTATAGAAGCCTAAAAGAGTGTGGGATTTGAGAAGGTACGAGGCAAATTCGCGGTATTAACGATGCTTATGCAACAAATATCATTGCGAAATACATAATTGCGAAATCTTCGGATGGTATTGCTAAGCCAAATCAGGATTGAGTAATGCATTAGTTTGTAACATATGGGAGCAGATGGCGTAATTTTTGCAAAATGCGACCATAACTGTGGGATTGTACATATTGCAATGGCATATTGATGCACTGGAAAATATTAACTTTAGCAAAAAAGGCAAAATCCGACCTCAATTGGGGGGTTGATCACGCCATTGCAAAACTCTTGCACAATAAGGCCATAAATAACGGTGGGAAAGGAAACGTTGCAGTGGTAGATTGACTCATAGGAAATAATTAACTGCAGCAAAATGGTTAAATTTGACTACAATTGGGGGTTTAATCACACTGTAGTACGAATGGTAGCGACAAAATTTGCTTGATTAATGTCCGGATGTGCGTCAGTTCCTACTTTACGAAAATGAGGAGTTGCTCCTGGTGCTGGGGGGTGGAAGCATGCGCGTTAACGATCTTCCGCTCAAAATTGGATATAACTCGGAGCGCAGGAACAGAAAATTCAGTTCACTCTACACAGAGCTGAACGGGCATGAAGAATCTAGAAAGTTAACAGAGTTGACTAAGATTATGACAAGTTAGTCAGATCTTATAGACAATGACTGTTGTACTTGATAGATAATAATTAGTGGATACCATGCGGATGGATAAATGCAAGATGTCATCCTAAGGGCTGTCGCGGTATAATTTTGTTAAATTTAACAGATTAATGTTGGATATTGAGCTGATATAATCACAGCATTTGGGATCGAGCAGTGTGGCTAATCCAGGATTGGGGTACACTGCCGATAACTTGGCTATTAATCTCTTGATTGTTTTCGGTCAAATACCATGGAATGGTGGGGCATATAAGCAACAATATAAAAATATTATTAAAGGTGTCATAGTAATATAAATGTCTGAACGGCTGACATCATCACATCGTTGGAGCGTACCACTGCGGTATTCAGTAGCCAGTACCCTTAAGTGGCCTTAATAACAGGGATATAAGGACCCACGATGTAACTAAGAATGGCCAATTGTTAACATAAAGACTTGCTTAGATAGCGGAGTACCAAGCTAATACTATCTGATCTAATACTATTCCCTATGATACGTGAATAGTTTGTTGTCCCTATATTTATGACCAAGTTACGGCGTTCCGAGTCAACTTGAGTCATTCTCATTTTGTCATCGAGTCTACCGGAGTCCGAGTACTTCTACGCATGTTCGCGTCCAAATCACAATAGACTTACAAATTTCAGTCATGAATCATCTAAGGGTCCGGATTTATCTTCATAAAATAGAGTTGTGGCAAGATATTGAATCTTTACCGCATGGTAGTGTTTGCAATTGATGTGATAGTTAAGTTTGATGAATAATCTCAGACTCTCGGAGCAATTTGAGAAGGAATTTTAACTTCTTAACATAACAAGATATATGTCGGTCACTTACAAAGTGTCAAATACTTGAATTTCTGAAATGTCTTCGCGGGCCGCACAGAATAATCTGGCGGGCCGCGTGTTTGAGATCTCTTGAGTAAGCCAAAACACTTGTAGTGATATAAATGGACGCTCGTAACCGCAAGTACTATAGACCGCAAATCGTTATTTTGCACGACCATATATGATGTCACAAGAAATCAGTGTATGTACATGGTATCTTTAGATTACTAGTAGGCATATACAATACATACCCAACTGGCACAAGAACGCACTTCAAATCAATGCATGCGCTCAATGTAAACCGACCGCGTCAAAACACGGATGTGACGTCTTCTACAATGCGCTCATTACTAGTAAGACATATAGTATTTTGTAAGGATACGAATATTCGAGTCTGACTGAAGCAAGAACAATAATAGTGTAGGACCCTATTGACTAAACATTCCCGTTCAAACGAATTGAATAAAATCAAAATTTATTATGTTGCGAACCTGATTCAACTTTGCGCCGTTAAAGCATATCCCGATCTACGTTTACAATAAAATTGGTACTCGTAATTAAACCGGCGCCTAGTAACATTTCGACAGTACAAAAAAAGAAACTGATGCTCACTTTCCTATAGAGGGGAGGGGGAAAATAAATGTGGCAATTATAACTATGGTATAAGACTTAATTATATTCAATCATTTTACTAACATACTACTATACGAAATGAATTCTAAACGCTCGGTACTAATTCAATATGAACGCTAATAACTGGTCCATAAAATAAAAAATGAGCCTTCGGAACGGCTATGCAGTAGAGTAAATGACAAAAATAACACAAGGAACACATTACTATAGAAAGTACGTCCTTAAAAAATATCCTTATCACGTGAACAACAATGCAAACGATATTACATTGATTATTAGCAATATGAATATGTATGTGATCAATATTTTGGAACACTAGAATTATGAAAAAACAAGCTAATATCACGAATGTTGGAAACCTATATGGGATATGGACTGACCTATTGTCAGAAGTTGACGATCCTTCGTAAAACAATCTGCACCAATTATTGCATTCATTTTGCGTTTCTGAAGTATAAATGCTTGTGTTTTGCGGTTGGAAGGATTAAGATTGCATCGGATAGTATAATATACTGATATAAGCGTAAAAAATACTATGAAATAAAAATCACCGACTCGCTAAACATTCGCTTAATCATAATTTTACCTGTGTCTAAAAAAGAAATACTGCTAATCCCTGCTAAAGGCGTTTACAAATACAATCAATTGCGGCATATAATGAAAGTAGAACTGGAAATTTAAGGTTTAGGGCATCAGCCTGATGTCGACGCGTTTTGCTAGTATAGCTGTCCCTTACATATAAAATGAAAATGGCATACTCGCTGTATGATTTGGGCATCGGATTCCAATACCCTTTGGGCATTGCTTACAATGAAATAATATAACGCATTTCAACGTATTGATTGAAATAGCCATATTAGGGGATTGGAGTCAGTTGATGGCAAATTACTGTATTTTTAAAAATATACATGTGACAGTTTCCATGTCAAAAACTTGAAACTAAAATAACAAAATTTGATCGTAAAGTCTATCCGCGGCTAATTGAGACGCCATCAATAAAAATAAGCATATACTTCGTGGCAGCTCCAAAAACAGCGGGAAGTTACAAGTAACTGCTGCAAAAGTGGGAATTTCAATCGGCTATAGCACAAGCACCAACCTATTGCGTATCAGGGCTGCCCCGCATTGCGTATTGCGTAATGCGCAAGGTTGACAAAAGCAACTAGGCTACCCGAGTTACTAATAATCTTGTACTAGTTACATCTACACTGTAAAAAATAAAGGTGTCCATAGACATGTTTACACCTGGTACCTCTTAATACATGTCCATCATGTAAAACCATACGACAGGTTTGGTTCCACCTGTTGCCTAACATGTTTCTGCCCGTCATGTAATCTCGAAAACACGTCTGACCTGAGACTTCAATTGACCTTTCACCTTGGACCGACTGGCACAAAATCTGTAGCCAGGATATGAATTAAAACAAGCAATTCAGTGTTGGATCAAATGATGGTATATTGAGAACAAATGCATCAAAACAAGAAAAATTCCGAAATGGCGAGAGTTTCGGATAATACGTAATGAAATAAGAATTACTACAACGGCTAAAAATATTGACATGTCATGGCGCAATTAATTTACTACTTACAGCCACAGTGTAAGTCGAAGAGTACCGAACGTTAAGAAGTTTTGGAACTTATGCAATGAAAGAAGAGTTATATACAACAATGGCTAAAAATATTGGCCCGTCATCAATGATTTAATTTACTACAAAAAGCCACAGTGTGAGCCGCAGAGTGCCTAACGTTAAGAAGTTTTGGAACTTATGCAATGAATGAAGAATTATTACAACAACGGCTAAAAATATTGGCCCGTCATCAATGAATTAATTTACTACAAAAAGCCACAGTGTAAGCCGCAGAGTGCCTAACGTTAAGAAGTTTTGAAACTTATGCAATGAATGAAGAATTATTACAACAACGGCTAAAAACATTGGCCCGTCATCAATGAATTAATTTACTACAAAAAGCCACAGAGCAGGCCGCAGAGTACCTAACGTTAAGAAGTTTTGAAACTTATGCAATGAAAGAAAAATTCTTACAACAACGGCTAAAAATATTGGCCCCTCATAAATTAATTAATTTACTACAAAAAGCCACAGTGTAAGCCGCAGAGAGCCTAACGTTAAGAAGTTTTGGAATTTATACAATGAGAGAAGAATTGTTACAACAACAGCTAAAAATATTGACCCGTCATCAATGAATTAATTTACTACAAAAAGCCACAGTGTAAGCCGCCTTGTACCTAATGTTTTGAAGTTTTGGACATATGTAATGAAACCAGAATTATAATAACGGCTAAAATCATTGACCCATCCTCAATAAATTAATCAAATTAAATTACAATGAACAGCCACAGTCAGCCACACCTAACGTTAGAAAGTTTCGAAACGTATGTAATGAAACAAGAATTAATATACCGGCTTGAAACATTGACCGGTCCTCGATTAATCAAGTTATTACAAATTGTCACAGTGAAAGGCGCCGAGTACCTAATGCAATGACACAAGAATTATAACGGCTAAAAATGTTGACCTGTCCTTGGTGAATTATTCAAATTAATTTACTACGAACAGCCAAAGTCTACCTAACGTTACAAAGTTTCGAGACAGCCGCAGTGTACTTAACGTTCGGAAGTTTCGAAGGAGAGTTCGTGACGACGGACCATCAATTAGAGGCTGATGGAGCGAACTTGATGTTGAACAGCCAGTATATTGCCAGTATTATGGCCATAGCATGATGGAAGCTTCTGACCCCTTTGATAACTTTGCCATAGAAGAGAACTTTCCATTCATTCAGGATCGTATTGTACTTGATCGTCGGATATAATTCTTTGGCTCCTGATAAATAAAAATGATATTAGCTTAGTACTATTGATGTGTTCTGAGATTAAGAATTGAGTTGAGTATGAGGCCTAATAATAGGGTTACCATGCGTCCTCTTTCAATAGGATTTGTCCTCTTTCTTGACTTTTTTAAAAGTGTCCTCGGAGGACGCCCTTTTGTCCTCTTTTTTGAGATTTTGTCCTCTTTTTTGAAAATTTAGGTCACATTTAGAGCGAAATGCGAGTGATATGCCGTAAATTAGCACAGAAGTGACTCTATAGCGGGTATTTCAGAGTGAAAAACGGTGATTGGAGCTCTGAGCGAAAAGTTGACCTTTTTAAAAATTTTCCAGTCAACCGGTCACAAAGTGGGCAAAATTCACCGATTTTTGAGAATTCTTCTCCGGTTTTGCAAGTCTCAAATTTCTGAAAAAGTGTCCTCTTTTTAGATTTCCAAAATATGGTAAGCCTACCTAATAAGTCATTACCGCGCGAGTCAGGGTCATGCAAAGAGGTAAGAAAACGATCGTACGTGATGGTGCTTTCAAGGATATCGAGCGAGCATAATGGTACCCAGAGTGGAATGATTTTAGCATCAGTCGTAACACTGCAACTTTTTATGTGAAATAGGAGGGGCCAATATTGGTTTCACATCATCTTCTTTGATTGGACGCCATAGACTAGTGACAATTTCACCATAGTGTCCTACAGTAGCATGGACATGGGAAAATCTCGTTACTCACTGATATTGGATTACATCATTCTTTCGATTTACAGTGACCTGTCGAGATACCAATTTTTATCAAATACAGTGTTAATACAGCAATACAGTGTTAATAGTGCCATAAATTGCCTTTTTTGTATGATGTGAATGATGTAGCCTGATGGCAGTTAGCCATGCGATTTGCTTGTGTCCACAACACAGTGACATAATGCTTTCACATACACCAAACAACTTACTTTGTCAACAAACAGGAAGCTGCCATAGTTGTCATTGAAGAATTGAAGATCGTTGGGATCCCGACCATCCACCCCAGTTTTTGACGACCTGAACGAGAAATGTCAGAAATCAACTCAATGTATGTTTAGACGCGACTGCGACGTCGTAAAGTAAATCAGCGACTTTGAAACCTTGCGCGGGCCCCTCTAATGGTGATAGAGATTTTCAGTCATCTGACAGGAGGTAACACGGTTGGGCAAGGGTGAAAACATGACATATATTACTACGCAGCAAATTCGATGACAATTATGTTACGACAAGCAAGTGTGCAGTCATGTCCTGCAAGGAGTTGCAGGTCGTCTTTGTATACCTCTGGGCTCATTTGACAAGGAATATTCCAAGCTTGGACATAAAAATATCAAGGTTGCGGCGAGGCTGCGTACATCGCGTTGTGCAAAGGTTTCCCCGCTGACAATATTTCTGCGAGTACTAATAAATATTATAATCAATTTCTAGAATCGCCTTGCAGGCCGAGGGTTGGTCGCCTTTATATCTAAGGAAGAAATGTCTACGTTTGGAAGTATGTGCGATTAAAAAATTCAAGAAAACTACAATCTGCCCAAAAAGAACAATGTATGTTAATTTAAAAAGTATCTTTAGGTCACTGACGAGTTTTATACATTTTGAAAACTGACTTCACTTTTTGCTAACCCATGGTAATAATTAGGGCCATTCAAAGCCATATTTCGTTCTATGCATCAGCAAGTCGTGAAATCAATTTCAACGCAAAACCGTATCCCTTCGAGCTATATTAAAGCTATGAAGTCACATTTTCCTGATTAGGTCATAAAGCTCAAAATTTACATTAAGAAGCGATTGGACAAAAACGAGGTTTAACAAATAATGGAGCTGCAAATACAAGACATTTCACCAGCGCTTTATGCACCCCTGCAGAAGTGGCAACCCACATCAGCGTTTGTGGAGCTCTCACTTTCCTTACCAAAGTCATTTTACGTCCGAATCGTAACTTCAAAGACTTTAACATTTCACACTGCTACTGTACTGCAACAGTGATTTAGAATAAAAAATGGACGTGTATAACTGTTGTTGCATAGGTTTTACTCTTTAGTTCCGTCAGTGCCGATATTTGCATGTAAAACTACACCATTTTCACATAAATTCATATTTTCCAAAAAATAAAGTCATATTATTGATTTTCTAAGGTCATATAAAATTGGCCCTAGTTATAATATATATGTAATTTGTTGTGTCATGAAAAATGATTGCGCATGCCACAAATGCCGAGGGATTGTGCCGTCAGTGACTTGATCATAACACTGCTTTATACCTACGGTACCCAATGCGCATCGATCAAGATCGGGTAAATCTCCAGCAGACTGTGTTGACATCCCATTCAGAATGGCCTCGCGACGCGATTCGAATGTTCTTTTCATCCTATCCAGAATCGTTTCCTTGTGAGGTATTCTCCACTTGCCTCTTATTGCGTTTTGATGTATTTCGATGCTGCCCTCGTCGTCTGTGGAGAGTATACATGTTGACTCTGTAGGACAAAATAGATCCTAATCAAAACATGACCGGTTATCGGTGCAAGGTGCTACTTCTTGCCAATGTTCCTTCTAAGCTGCTCGCATGCGCACAGACACGAGGAAAATTAGACGTAACATTGTCTGTTGGCGTTATCAGTATCATATCAAAATATTCATATTGAGGATATCTAGATCAAGAAAGCAAGATACTAAAATGCTCACATTGTATGTTGTGACTCGAGAATTCTTGCAGCGTTGACTAGATTTTTCCACAAGCTGCTGAGATTTCCGTTTGCCGCAGCGTCCATGCTTCTGCTATTCCAAGTTTAAGATGAGAACTTCTTTTTCATGGTGTCTTCTCCATTCCCTCAACTTGTTGCAGAGCTTGTCTTTCCATGATCCCTGGAATGTGGCATAGTTGAAGTAAGGTTTGGATTAAGTTTGTACAAACTTCTGAGATGTGTGTCACCAACATTGAAAAATTGGAATGTAATGCCGCCCCTGCTGTATGATATTACACATTGATAATAATCGTCAATAATTGGTGCATGCATTGCATACGTTGTAGGACTAGCATATTGCATGAACGTGGTAAGGGGATTATCAGTGACTTGATCCCAACACTGCTTTATACCTGCCCAATGCGCATCGATCAACATCGGCTAAATCTCGAACAGACTTTGTGTTGATATCCCATTCAAAATGGCCTCATGACACGATTCAAATGTTCTTTTCATCCTAACCTGAATCTTTTCTTGTCACGTAGTCTTTTCGCCCACTTGACACTTATTGCTTTCTGCTGTACCTCGATGCTGCGCTCGTCTTCTGGAGAATATACCGATGCAGGTTGACTCTGTAATAAATATCTTCATTAAAGCCCAGCGAATTATCAGCTTGCCGGTAATAGCGAGTCAATTTATTGCAGAAAGAGCAAAAGTTTTTTTAGGACTAACTATTTCGTAAGAACAGACAGTTCCAACCAGAAATGAAGATAAGCAGTAGCCTAAAATTCTAAGGTAATGGGGGAAAACAGGCAATTTACATATACGAGATCACAATTTCATCAAAATTAAGATTTATAGGGTTAAAAATGTCAAAATTGTCAGAATGTCCGATTTTATCGGTCAAAATCTTCGGTTTTTAGATAAAAATAAAATCACCCTAGGAGAACATCACATATTCGTTGAAGAAGTTCATATCAACATATTCCAACATATTCTATTCGGGAAACAAAAAAGTACTAACCTATGGTAGATTAGTAATCTATATAGACCAGGAATGGCCAACCTTTTCGGCTGAAGGGCCACATGCAATTGACGAGCGAGTTCGCGGTCCACTAGCCACGCCAAGCGAATAAAATTTTCGAAATTTATAAATAAACAAGGTCAATAATATTATTACTCGAGTATTGCGGGTCTATTGTATACCGCCCGCTAGACTCAGTTTGCAAGGACACGGCTATTTGGCGTCTGGCCACATCGATATCGCCATTTCACCATTGACGATCTTTATGCGAGCGCAAACGCGAAAAGACTTTCTCCCGTAATTGCGAATACAGTTAGACTCAATCGGATAAAATAGGCGTTTTTTTCGTTTTCAGTAAGGGGTAGGCTACCAAGCAAGAAATTGTGCGAAAATTAAACACGCAAAGCGTGAAGAAAAATTTCGCTGCTATTTTACTTTATTATAATGTACGACGACTTACTGAAAAGGTGACTGGACCCTGGATCTGCCAATGCGTCGGAACTGATATTTTAGTCATCAACATCCCAAGTGTCGCAGCCAGAATTGTAATTTTTTGTTGGCATTGCAAGTTCACAATCTGAGCAATTCATTTTCGATAATATAATAGGAAATTAGCTCACGGGTCACGCAAAACCCTCTCGCTGGCCATATTTGGCCCACGGGTTGGCCACCCCTGATATAGACAGGCCAATGCGATAATTTCAGAGCCGGAGCAGCAGCTAGAGCAGGAGCAGTTTAAATTTGCGGCTGCTCTAAAGCCCTGCATAACACGGCGTGATTTTGGCTAAAAATCTATATTCGTTTCTATTACAGATATCGAACAAGACAAGATAATTTTAGTACAGTATGATTACCATGATCATCGCTTTACGACGATAATTCTGTTGACATGCATAGAATATAATTACTCACTTCCATCGTCAAACCAGTCATATTGTCCCATATCTTTGGCAGACAATTCATAAAAATCGCCGTACAATTCAAGCGACTTGTCGTAATATTCCGTAGTGAATTTTCTGTCCAAGATGGTACTACGAACTGCACATCTCACAACATCATAAATCTCAGATAGGTGATCAACTGTGATCACCTTTCTAATATTACCATGGATGATCAGCATTTTCATATTTAATAGCACAAGAGTAATAAATCGCTAACCAGTCTGATGAATCTGAAAAATAGAACGTCATGTTCAAAATTACGCAATTTTAATTACCGGTACTTTTCTCTATCGGCATATAGTTCACTATTAAACTTTGAAACATATTCTATGATGCAGTCTAATGTAGCCATCTCACCATCAATGTTCCCTCTAAGCTGCGCACATGCACAAATGCGCAGTGCTAACACGGTCTAATCCGATATGATGACCTTTTTTTAGTCTTTACGCAGTGTTGTCCAAGGGTCTGCGCAGTGAGTTCGTGAGTGTGCGCAGACTCGTCAAAAATTAGAGGGAACATTGCTCACCATACTGTAATTTACCAATACAGTATACCGGTAAATTAGAGAGTCTCTGGTAAAATATTTCACCAGGTTGTAAAACACAAAGGAAACCGGTTTACGTCATAGCCTCACAGGAATAACAGTGTAAATATCGCCCAAAGCCTGACTTGAGGATACCACAAATGTGACAGTGCCCGTCAAAATCTTCATAGAAAAATATCGTACCATCTTGATCCTGATTGACAACATGAATTCTTTTTTGCCGTATTTGTCACATAATTTTACAGAGCAAACTTGTCCCTCCATATCTTGCATTTGACAAAATGCAACATATTGGCATGGTATACACATCTTCCTAATATATCAACCGGCTCAACTTTCTTAGGTTCATTATTTACATAGTTAAGCTAAGACATTCCCCAACATGATATACTGTAATCGACTGGTTACCGTATGCACTCTGAAGCTATATATGGTAAGTGCTAAACGATATGCTGCCTCCACACGTTACCGTACTGCAGTTAAATGCAGCACACCAACTATGCACACCCCGTAGGCGCGCATATGAATCGGAAACACTTTCCCCGATGAAAACTGATGTGAAATGCATGCTCTACTAACTGGACAAATACGATCAATAACCGTCAGCCGGTAATAAACTCTACACTCAGTTCGCCAACTTTTCTGGCCGCGTAGTGATCGCCGATGGAAGTGGCTTCCCGGCACTGAAAGTTTTTCAAACCAATCGTAACGCATACGGCAATCACGTGAGCAGTGAAGTAGAACTTCCGTTTTTTTAACCAATCACGTCGGATCGTGAAATAGTGTGAGTGGTGAACTGGAATTTTACCGTCGTTCTGCAACCAATCACGACGGATACTGAAATCGAGGACCGTGAACTAAAATTTCCTGTTTTCCAACCACGGATTCGGAAATAGTGTGAGCTGTGAACTGAAATTATACCTCAGTATTTCAACCAATCAAGACCAATACTCAAATGTCTTTTTTTTATAGATAACTAACCTACGCATAGATTCGCACCACCCATCATCACCCTTGCTCGCCGTGAGGAATTGACTACTGAAGTGCTCAGCAATCTGAACGCAGCATGATCGGTTATCAATAGCTGAAGACCCGAACCCTCAAAAGATGATCTTATTTGAAAGCTACCGTCACGCTGATTCTGAAAATAATACATTAAAATTTCATTAGGACAATGGAACTAACCCGAATTAGCCTTCAAAATCTGAAAATCGGCATCGTGCAGCGATGCAGCACAATCACCATAACAACGGCCTTTGCGTTGTTGCGATTGTTCAGAACAATGCCGATTTGCAGACTTTTGGGGTGCATTTCGAGGGGGTTCCATTGCCCCGATAAGATTTTAATGTATATTTTCGGAATCAATGCGACAGTAGCTTATAAATAAGCTCAACTTTTTTTAATTTGAGTGCTCGGATCGTCAGCGATAGGATTAGCAATTATCTTGCGTTCCAATTGGTGCAATACAATTCGAATCTGGTCCCACTGTATCAATATTGCGCAGAATCCGCGTCCCTGAAACTATTTCCGTGTCCGCCTGGTGCTCATCATAGTTATCTTTGGTTTTTATATATTCAACCAATATATTTGGTAGTTGCATGGTCTTAACATAGAATGTAAAAAACATGTTGCGTTTCAGTTTTGAACTTGATTAATGGGAAAACACGTCGCGTTTTCGGTTTTAAACGTGTTTATTTCAAAAACACGTCGGCGTTTTCCGTCGTTTAACGTGTTATTGGAAAAAACATGCAAAAAACACGTTGAATAAACGGTTTATTTTTTACAGTGTATACATAACTTTATGGCCTCTCGAGTCACTGGCCTCAAGCAACTAGATATTATAATTAGGAGTGAAATTAGTGAGCCAACTTTAAGTCATCCAATAATCAAATGCAGACAAAGATCACTGTATATAACGCATGTTCGGATTTTTCACGCAAAAGTTGGTGTGATCCGCGAGAACGATCTATCATTAAATGAGGGTGCGTTTTGTGTAGCATCCATCTAACATAGTTTAATGAACACATTGATCGCGGACTACGGACTAAGAAGTCAGAAATTATAGCCTACGCTATCGTAAGCCATAGTGTTTTATTCAATCCTCTATTTCGGATTGGGAAAATAAAATGAGAATGGCGCGTTTACTTAAATAGAGCATTGATTCATTGATACGTGAACATTACAGCGCATTATTTGTGTGCCTATTTAACTCAAGTTATCTTCACGCAGGGAATGCAAATCCAGGAAATCTGGGCTAACGTATAAATGACTAGCTTAAAACATGTCTACTAACCTTATTTACTTTACAAGATTTAACTAGACTATTGGGTGGGGCTGACGACTAAAATTACTTGTGACATCGCAACCAAGTGGAATACAGTATTACATTTACCTACCTTGGTGATAGCTGGGCGTCGGTTCATGGTAATTCTGGTCGGGTATATCCCTATATATTCCATTGGAAAGGTGCACTTGTTGCAAATTCCGGTATGTCCCAAAAAAGTACGTTTATCCCAGTTGAGAAATACTAACTTCTAAGTTCCAAAAATTAACTATGCTTATAAATACAACTCGCTTTGTTGATCCAAACTTAAACATTGCGGCAAAAGTAATTCAATGACAAGCGTTTGCCACAACACGGATGAGCCGTACAGATAGCTTCCTGTACTGCCAAACTCACATTACGCTGCAAGCTGGATAATAGTGAATAATAACAATTCTGCTTGAGACGCAAAGTGATTGATCCACTTCAATGCTTAGGCTACTACGACCATAATATTGGAACCGTTCTTAAAGCTCCCTTGGGTGAAGCATTGCTTATATGTGCATGGTATCCAAATCTGTATGACGGGAGTCGCCCCAATTAATTGGTCCACCTAGAATGTTTGACATGATGGAACAATATTTGGGGTGGGTCTAGTTATGCACATTCATATATAACAGTACGTGGAGGTCATTCTCATGTCACGTTTTAAGATTGTGATATATTTAAGATCAACGGCATTCCCGTGACAATAAATATAAAAATAGGCATTCAATCTTTGAAGGCCTTTGTAACTTAAATTCCGTCTGACGCTGGGAATAGTCATATGATCTGAACAAATTTATAATTTAGGAAAACATGTAGAGTTTGAAGGGGTAATCGTCATGCACTAGTATGGTAACCGCATGTGCAAGAGGGACTTGTTAGAAATAGAAACACGCTTAAAAATTGTTGGAAATTATTCTACAAAGAACAACATTTTGTTCCGATACGGGTCAACTATATGTCAATAATTGAGCCATATTGTATGAAGGTCACAAATTAGGACTCCAAGTATTGTATCAAGCGAGGCAGATTCGACGATTAAACTACGGCCTAAATGAGATATTTTCTAATTATTAATCACTCCGTGACAGTTTAGATAGATAGTATTTAATAACTATGTCAAATGTAATCTTACTACGCAATAAAACAACTACGATACGCAGAAATTACGTCGTTTGAAATGAGTTGAATCATAAGAGTCACATACGATTTGGTAGGCTAAATATTGCCTCACTAACATTAAATTATTTGGAATTTTTATCCAAAAGAAAGGACATGATACTGAAGGTTTAGCTGTTGAACTCTTTGCGCCATAGTATGCATTTTATTAAATAGTAGCATCCACATCGGGGATGGGAAAATTTTATTGTATTCTCGAGTATGCTAATTTTTTTTTATAATACAAACGAAGTAGGTTACGCAATTAACTAATAAAAGCTGCACAATATACGTGTTAATATTAAGATTTATTGCGTATCCTTCTATATCTTGGTCGATGATATCTGACTGTAGCATTTGGCCATACAATTACTCACGTATTTTACTTGCGCGTGACTGATACAACATCTTGGTGCATGTATAGTTAACTACATATTTGTTATCTAATTCGATATGGATGCCGAAATCTGGTTTGACTCAAATTGTGATTTGACTCGTAACTTGACTTGGTTTCATGACTAGTGACTCGAAGGGAATTGGCTCCAACACTGGTGCAAAGTATTGTTTTGAAAGGCCTGTGCTGAAGCTACATTCCCCTCAAAAATTAATTATATTTTTGAAACCAAACAGAACCAGGGGTTTATCGCCGACGAATAAATAAGCAGGTGAAATATATCCCTCAATCAAAGGGTATAAAGTATCCCAATTAAATAACATAATACCCTGTTGCTCGCTCGCCTATGTACTGGACTATACTGAACCATAAATCTACATTTGCGAAAGCTGGTCTTCGGCTCATTGTATTACGGATTTGGTATATCCCTGTAAATACCGTTCGAAGGTTACACCCTGTTGCGAGTGATGATATATCCCATATTGCGCGGTAACCTTGTTTGAAGAGCTCTGGTCTATAATTCTAAAACTAAATTGTGCTTTTGCGGACAACTTGGGTTGTCTTAGCTAAAACCTGATGCAATAATACGACGCCAAGCATACAGTGAAGTAAGGCCCAGTCGCATAGAATGACTTCCTGAAATTAACTAACTCGCATTGCAGTGCGAGGCGAATGTTATTGATTACTGACAATTGCGCGTACGTTATAAACTATAAGGGCTATGGAATTGTAAATCTACTGTAAGCCATGATAAACCTCGGCTTTTATAAATAGTACTGTTTTCAAACCTTTCTTGCGTACTGGATTATATATATATGTGCTTGCTCGTGCCATATTAGGGACGTCCATTTCAAAACTAGTGCGATTGGAGACCTCTACAATATCAACTTAAGAGTGTTCTAATTGTCAGGACATGATTAAAATTCACCAGAAATGGTTGTGCGGGTATGGTAATTTGTAAGATGATAGCTGCCTCCGTCAGCTGGTCTCTCCGAGATATTTTAAATAATGGAACAATTGCTTGGGGCAGTTATAGGATTTTTTGCGCCAGTCACCTTGTGATTAAATTAATCTAGGAGCACTGAGCTGAAATAGATGTGAGTGTTATTTTCTCATATTATGCTTCAAATGTCGTGTAGTTACAAGTAAGTGAAACTGAGAGCAAGATATAGGGTTTGTGTCAGTAATAGTGGTGTTCAAACCATTTATGTATACTTAAAAATAAAAGTAAAATTGGCCAGATTTGAATATACTTAAGTAAGTAGGTAGACTACAAAAATATTACCAAGCGAAGCTTGGGTAGTAATAGATGTTTGTTTTTGATAGTAGCCGGTAGCAGGTATGCAGAACAGGTATTTTGAGCTATGGTTGCATGTCTACACCCACAAAAGTACGTTTTAAGTATTGTTGAAGACGGCGTAGGAGGTATAGACAGATACTTCGGCAGACTAAACGCTGGCCCGCGAATATTAGACAATTGTGAGAAATTTTTTATTATCAGAGATAAGGGCCAGGATACTCTTATAATGGTTCTTTGGCTTCTGCGGGTAGTAAAAGCTACATTTTTAAGTTGTATTTTGCAAGGGTAGTTACTCGAAACAGATTGGTTTTGTGGAAAAGATGAATAGTTCATTAATAGATTATTAGTATAGGTAACACAGACTATTTAAAAACACAAAAATGAGTGTCGTTCTATATCAGTACAAAATAATGTACTAAGTAGCAGTGCGCGTCAATTATTGTATCTTCTAGAAAGGTTAATGCGAATAGACCAAGAATTTTCGGTCTTTGTCAAAGATCAAATATGACCGCAAGGCGATTTGAGTGGCTGCAGGATGCATCGAAATTTGACCCTATATGTTCTGGCCAAAAGCAGTTGGGAGGTGACAATTGAAAAATCTGTCGCATTATATTGTGATTATGAAATTGAAATGAGTTGTCGCATTTGGTGACAAAGCTATGCGAATTGGAGCATAATTTTGCGATTTGGAATATTTTGATCCGTGGGTTATTGGCGCCACTATGCGGCTGGTTTAAGCCAAGCAAAAATGTACGTAATCAAAATGGCGCAAAATCGCGCTTGTAAAATGGCGCATTTAGTTTTTTAACTACATGCCATGTAACCACTTGATTTATGTCACTTTTAGCTTTAATATCAAGTTTTGACAATGAATGAATGCCTACTGTAATGTCCGAGTTAGATTGAATCAATGAAATAAAATAAGATTGGTGTACAGCCCGCAGCCCTTTGTGTGGTGCTCGTGGAGAGACCGTTGACGGTGGACCGCGAGCGGGAATTTTTGATGTATGAGGATAGTAGCTTATTAATTAGAATATACAGACAGCTGAACATCTAGGAATATACAGTAACTAATTTGCTAGGTAGTCAGCGCGCATCTAATAAGTACGTACTTCCTCAATTTGCGTGCCGCACAGAAGGTCACGAGCCCGAAGATTTAACCTAATCTTTGGGATTTTCGCGTAAATACTGATCAAATACGCCCATCCGAGGCTAGTTATTATTTATTGTGCAGATTAAGAGTTATCAAATTTTCCATTGTCAATCTTAGAAAATGGCGTCGCGCGTTTTGTGTTGAGGCTCTATCTTGTACGCTGACAGTTCACGATTATTTAATGGCGAGCCGTGTCTGCAAAGAAAGTTGGTGATTTGTTGTTGTGATAAAACAGGAGGGATAAGGTTCAATGAAAACTCGTTACTATATACAAAAGATAGAAAACAAATCACGCAATAGTTAAAAGCTAGGAATATGCTTCACGCAAGGCCTGGTCAGTCAGTCAGATATACGGCCTGATCAATAGAAATAACAATATCCATGGGTTAGTATTTAATCCGCAAAATAATTTAGTTTAATAATGAAATAACAGCCACAAAGTAGATTGTAGCATAATAAAACTTCGCTCAAATTGATGTACGAATGATTGACAATGAAATTTGAAGACTTGTATTGCACGACGCGGTGTGTGGACATTGACTTTTTCCGCAAAGAGGGGTAATCTTTTAAAAATCAGGTATATGAACTATACGATGGTGTTCAGATTGTAATTGCTATAAACCAGATTATAATTACGGCACTCCATGACCATAAACTGAACGGATGGCTAGGCTCTAAAGAGCCCAGAATCATTTCACGAATTATTATTCATCATGGACAGTGACGTTGGAAATTTAAACAACTTTTTCCTAAAAACTTTCGCGTAATAAATAAATTCTAGCCGTCAAGTATTTTAAATGCGCAATACTTGTAGCAATGAGCATGACGTCACTGGACATTGCTGCGCCACAGTTCACCAAGACTCGTCAAAATAAATATAACCTTCCTGCTGGTTACTTAGAAAATTAATGACACATGGACTTATTGCATTTCCACAGGCCTGGTATATATAGGGCTCAACAACTACAATACATCTCTTTGTTGGTACAATTGTGGCCATGACAAGTGCTGAGGCCATGGAGCCCTCTGTTCTAGATGAACAGATTTGGACTGGAAAGTGGATTGTTGTTATAAAAAATATAGATAATATTCTCAAATCATGCCAAACATCGCCTGAAGCAGAAGATAGTGATTCCGAGAAGGAGGAAAATGATGAGAGTAAACAAGGAATTGACGAGGCAACCTTGAAAAGCTATTTCGAAAGGAATCCTTCGATTTGGGGAGACAATACTGATTCGGAGTTAGATCTCACAGACTCAGATGAAAGTTTGAGTATCTCGTCGGATACCGACTCTGGAAACGATGTTATAGAATCCTATCTTTTCCCACATCATGAATTAAGACCTTATCCAAATTCCGAGTCCGGTGATTTGACAGACTCGGATGAGAGTCTGAATACCCTATCCGATACTGACTCTGGAGTTAATAGTAGCGATTCCGATCTATCCTCAGATCATGAACAGTTACGACCTCTTGACGAAGCAACTCTCAGGCGCCTTGATAGAATATTTTGGCGCCCCTGGAATAACGAGTAGAATTGTAAAGCTATGCGATCAAAATGTACAAATTGATGTGATCAGCAAAATCTTAAATGTGCATTAACAACGTTGCAACTGTTACAGGATGTGTTATGTTTTCGGTGACTCATAGTAAAACAATTACATATTGTGAACGACTGTGTTTTCGTTTGAAAAAAAGGAATTCTTGTGTAACCATTGAATAAGGACAGGTTATTCAGTAGATTTTAAGAGAGAGAACAATTAGGCTGGTAGGTGATACAAAATAAAAGGTTGGTTTAGCCAAGGCTGGTTAACCTTTTTCAGCCTGAAGGTCACATTCGATTGACAACATACTGCGCAAGCCACTACCGCGCGAAGCGAAAAATACTTTAGAAGTTCATAGGTCAATGATATTGTAACTTGGCCGTGTTGCGGGCTTACCGTATATCGCTGGGCTAAGGTTACGGGAAATAGGCTATTCGGCACATGGACATATAGATAATGAAAGCTGCGACCAACATGCGTCAATCTTTCCGTGCCTAGGTTTCATGGTCAGCGGTATTACTGCGAACACAAACGCAAGGTCACACATGTTCAACGGCACTTTGTCTCGTCTCATTAGTACAATCCATTCTTGATATTTGAAATTTCGGAAATTACCTCGTAGGCCACGGATTAGCCGGCACTGAGTTAAGGAAATTAAGAACTGATATGTTGACAAGTGGTCAGAGATGACACTTTTTCTGGTAAAGGAATAATTAACCCCAAATAGGATTAATAAAGAGTTAGCAAAGTCAGTGTTTGGAATATCATTAATGATATCTAACAATAATCTCGGCTGAAAGAAACATTATTATTTTTTAAGGTGTAAAAATAACACGGTGTCGTAAATTAAATTATGTCTGCATCAATAACTAAAGAACAATTATGGGAGCTATCTATTGAAAATATCGAACTATGGTATGAGGAACTTCGAGGGGTGAAAAAGACAGAGAGATTACAACGATGGAATGATTTTTTCGAAGACATTAAGGACAAAACTAGACAGCATGCTGAAACCTTCTTCGAAGGAATGACAGTGAGCAATGAAAAGGTCAAAGAATGGCCATGGCGAAATGACTATCGTAGAAAACATTTGAAAAATCGAAAGGTAGCAAAAGTAAAACCATACTTGCTAATAAAAACTGCCTCAAATAAACAGAATCGGAGTGCAGAAATAAGAGAAAGCTCTTCGACATCGTTACGTAATACTCTTTTGACATCATCTGCAACAAACAATGACGCACCGCCTAATAACAATATCATGTCAAATGGAACTTATGCATCTTTTGGTAGTATAATGTTTTCGCAACAATCATCTTTTTATCAGTCTCGACCTACAACATCGCATCGCATTAACGAATAATGAAATTTGGTAATGATGTGACTATTATCGAGGTAATGGACTGTATATATTATGAATGAATATAAATAAAAAAATTGTATTGTGTTAAGATCATAAATATTGAAATAATTAAAGAAAGAAATGTGTTACGGGCTATTGTGCAGTCCTAATACGGATCACAGGGTTGTCTACGAGTGGGCAAAGCAGTACGATCTTACGCATAGGCAGCAGATGGTAATGGAAACCATAAAAACTGCGCCGGTTCGGGATCGTTTGATGAGCCTTTTGTTCGGAACTTGTGAGCGGGACAATCCAAGGGTACAATATTGGCAACAATGTATGTACACCAAGGAGGACTGGACAAAGCTAGGAAAGCCTTTTCACCCGGTTGGGAACAGTGAATGCAAACAATGTTACCTTATGAAGCACGTAAGACCGTATTTCAAGAATACCAGGCATATTTTGGAGCTTATGAATTTATGTCATGCCTATTTGATAGAAGCTTGTAGTATGCACAAAGGACTAGATCAAAACACCGAAAGAGATAAAGGACATATAGTGCTTTATGTGTTATATCCAGAAGCGATAATAACCGCCATAGCTCTCCTGTTACAACAATATCGGGGGAAAAAAAACATGCGAACATTTTGTTTTACAAGATGTCGGATGGATGCAGAATATGAGTTCCTATTCGGGGGAAATCCTGAACAATGGAGGTTTACATACGGGTCCACAAACACGTTTGGTTATGTGGGAGGTGTTTTTATTCTACCGATTGACCAATTGTCGGAATCAGATTTTGAAAACTCGATAAAAAAAGAGGGAGACAAACAAATAGCCAAAAATACCAATTCGGAAACTACATTGGCGTTTAATATTGAGCCTTCGACCAGTAGAGAAAGTAGGCTTCCGAACGGACTAGGGGCTCCGACCCGAATGGTAGCTTTACGGAGACCCAGTTTAGACGGAACCCGTGCTGTTTCTGGTGTTAATAGGGGCTGACTCTAAAATGAACTACTAATAAATTGATCTAGAACTGTTTTCAGAAATACGATACATACGTAATATGGAATTATGGGATAGGTTGATCGGACTTTTAGGGATAGCCTTTAAGACAAGCCGCAATAACTAAATTATTAGTAATGACTGGTAATGGTTTAGGACAAATTTAATTCGGCACCATTACCTAATGTCGAACTAAACGGAGGAAAAAGTATAGAAGCCGGTTATAGTGAAACTTGAGATTAGCAAAAGTGGAAACTATATACCTGTATTTTGCGATATATATATACTCAGTTATTAATACAGTTTCCCTTTTTATTAAAAGATTCCGATACATTGATCAATCGCTGGGATTGTTCCCACTATCAACTCCCCTAGAATGACATCCCGGGGACTAAGAAACTTGAATAATTGAATGCGAGATCGACCTATATTTGTTGCAAAAATTTTTAAATTCGAGAAGAACTTGTAATTGAAAAGTTTAAAGAATTGTACGGTGTTTGTTTCCTATAATATTGAATGTTATGTACGTTTTTTCGGCTGCAATTTTTGTGTTGAGCTTTAGTCTGTAATGGCCCCAGACCACCTATCCTATCACAAATCACCTCATGTTCATACTAAAATGTTATGCTAATCGAATTATATTTTATAAAGGCTGACGTGAGCGTAATTTTTTCCGTTTTGCCCACAATTGTCACTCTGCCAAGATCTCTTTGTATGAGCCCCACACAAATTTGCTGCTATTTGATTTATTGTTATTATTACAATATTTTTCTGATTATGTAAATTCTTCATTGCACTGTACATAACATGCGTAATAATTGACTTAACCTCTAATCTTTTATCCAATAATTGATTATGTAATAGTTTTGAAAAGTATAATTTTGCAAATTGCTCACATTCCTGTCTCATGGCACCCTTCTTCTGCTTATGGAAGGGAAGGCAGGGATGATGAGTAATATTACTTTTCCTGGTCCTGTTTCAATTGATATATTGTATAACTTTCCCCACCAAAAAAATCTTCAAAAAATATTAAAATGTCGGAATGTGTTTATAAATCATAAAAATGGATAAAAATGATTGCCAAAACCGAATGATAAAAACCATATACTGGATAAAATCTTCATACGAGAAAAATTATATAAATGAAAACCAGAAAATAAAAAATTACAAAATAATTAAATCCCTTGTGGGGGGGAGAGATTTATTGCCCAATAAGTATTGGGTGATTAATGAGTTGATAAATGTCTTAACGAATATGGAGTATACTTTATAAGTTATGAATGAAAAGCAAAAGTGTTACATGAATCTTGAAAATTGTCATATCCTGTGAAATGATAAATTGTGCGAAATTAAGATTTGTTTGAAAAAAAGGTGAATATGTCGATTCAGGAATGAAAAGAGAATGTTAGATTTTGATTATATTGAAGGATACAATCCATCTAATTGGTGTCTTTTGTACGATGTATATGATGAATTGGATCTATTGAATCTGAAAGAATACGACAGCTATTATGAGAGATACCAGTTAAACGAAAGAACATGGGAATTGCTTACGGACCGAGTTGATTGGGCTAAACAAACGGACAATGGCCTAGAAGAGGCAGCCCTAGATGAGGAAATAACCTCAGAAATTTTTGATACATTCAATCATGTGGTAGAAGAGATATTTGAAATAAGAGCGAAGGAATACACCTCTTTGGGAAGAAGAGTCATGTTGTATGAATTGATTAGAGGACTTGTGATGAAACTTACCAACACTAATATAACAAAGGATGTGTACCAGGAGAGAGACCATTGTAAAGATCCGCCACATATGGAACAATGGAATTGTCAGAATAATTTGGGAATAAAAGGCTATTCCAGTTCAATACATCGGCGAACAAAAAGGATAAGGTGTATAGAGATACATCCTTACCCCTATGAAGGGGAAAGTGTGAATATTGACTCTATAATACAGGAACAATTATGAGTAATGACAACGAATGTAAATAAGATTTTGACTAAAGACACCTTTTCCGAAGATATAAAATAACAAAGTGGGTTATCTAATTCATAAGTAAAATGAACCGCGTGGAACTACTAGTATTATGGCTGGGCATGTGTTATGCTATTTATCCGGAAACAATAGAACAAAGGAAGTGTACAAACAATGAAAGACGAACCATGTTATATCCGGAATGCATGCAAGGAAACAATTTGGTACTTTGGTGTGACCATTCTAGTTACACAAGAATTCCGGATCCTGATAAGATATACTTGGCGAAATCTTGTAGGAATACATTAAAGATATTCATCAACGACAGCTGCCTATGGGAAATAACCAAAGAACAATTGGAAAAATATAAAGAGATAGAGGTATTGCATTGTGGTTGGAACAAAATTCAAATGCTGCAAGAAGGTGCCTTCTGCGAAAATGAAAAGCTCAGAAAGATAAACTTGATGCGAAATTACATCACAAAAATACAAAAGGGAAGCTTTTCAGGCCTACACCGACTGGAGGAACTGTATATGAGTAGCAATTTGTTGGAAGAGATTGAAGGATCAACATTTGCAAGTCTGAAAAACTTACGAAGGTTATATTTGGATAATAATTTAATAAAGAGACTAAAGAACGGAACATTCATTTACTCGCGTCGTTTAAGAATACTGGACTTATCAAGAAACGCCATAAACGTTATAGAAGAAGGAGCGTTCAAAGGACTGAGGAAACTGGAAACTTTAAACTTGGACGAAAATAAGCTGGTTGAATTTGATATGACAATACTTGAATCTTTATGTAATTTAGAGAGATTAACGTTGTATTATAAGAACTTGCAATATTTTTCTCTGTCCTCCAACATTTCGTTCAAATATCTACATACTATTGATCTTAGTTATAATCATGTACAATTTCTTAATGACTCACTATTGAGAAAATTGCCAGATTTGGAGGTTTTAAAATTAAAAAAATATAATAATGGAACGTCTACCAAAAGACCCTATGTCCGTAAACAATCAAGATTATATTATGATGAAATGAAAAATCTTTCTAATCATGTGACTATACATTCAAAATGTACATTTGCCGTTAGTGTTTGGTTAGTCACTATTAAACTGATGTAAAAAGTTGATATAGATTGAAATCCGGTGTGGTATTTTAAAGATGGCATTATGTAAATGACCTTATGTATTCTGTATTAAGGATTTACTAAAAAGTATCAAAATGTGTTTGGGATTGCGTTGTGATCTGGAAATACAACATTCGACATGGATACCCAAAAAAGAAACACTAATAGATAAAGGATTAAAGTCGCTGAAATTTCTGTTGACAACATATACCTTAACGGATCACTTGTGTGATATAATGTACGACGAATTAAATCCACGACTACAATATTGGAAACAAAAGTATGGTCGTACTACGAGTAACAATCATTGGCCTGGTAAACATCTGGTTGAAGACGAGTGGGAAGAAATTTATACAGGAAGCATTTACCCTGAAAAACCGATACAAATGGCTTTTGCAGAAATCTGCATAAATTGGGTAACAATTTTAAAAAGAGTAAATCCGGAAATGAGGGAATTTCTAAAAAAAGGGGATTCTGAAAGAGATCTCATAATGTGGATAATCTTTCCGGAAGTTCAGATCTACGCGTTAGCAAAGACGCAGGAAATATCATTAAAGGAAGCCGATTGTCGATTTATGACTCTGAAAGTACCTGCATGAAACTTACCTTTACAATGTTTATATATGCAGAAACTATTTTTGAAAAACGACAATTAAGAGTTTTAAATAAAGATGAAGATTAAAGAACCCAGAAAAAGAAGAAATTTATTCAATCTTGCTCGATGTGGTATAATATCAAATGACCGAAAATGTATAAAGTTTCTGCGATCACGGCAACTCCTTGTTCAAGAGGCAACATGTTTTAAATGCGGACAACAAATGATTGAAGAAAAATACAAAAGAACTATGGATGGATATAGATGGAGGTGTCCGATTTCAAAGTGCCGGACTACCACATCCATAAGGAAAAGATCGCTATTTGAAGGAAGCAAAATAAGACTCACTAAACTTGTAATGATGATTTATCTTTGGACCATAGATGTATCTCAACGACAAATAGCTTTTGAAGCACACGTCAGCAAGAGAACAATGGTAAATTGGACCAAGAAACTTCGTAAGATATGCTCTGGTGAGATGGAAAGAAGAGGTACAATAATAGGGGGAGTATCACAAGGTAAATCACATATAATTCAAATTGATGAGACGTTTGTGGCTAAAAGAAAATTTAATCGTGGAAGGATAATACGCCAACGCTGGGTTTTGGCTGGAATAGATATGGAAACGCGAGAAATGTTTGCAGAATTGGTACCTGAAGAAGGGCGAAAAACCTCGGTATTATCAGAAATAATTATGAAACACGTAAAAGAGGGATCCACTATATGGACTGATTCATTTGCCAGTTACCGCAAGTTGGAAAGCCTGGGGATGAATTATAAACATTCAATAGTTAATCATGATCGCGAATTTGTTACCACAGAAGGTGTAAATACACAATTGATCGAGGTGTCTTGGAATTTTTTCAAAGCTGCCATTAGAAGACTGAATGGGGTATCAAGATCGCTTATTCCCCATTACTTACAGGAGTGGCTTTGGAAAAGAAGAGTAGCTTTGGAAGAAAGATTTCAGCGATTTCTTGAGATAATTGTCCTTGATTCCAATCTCCGGGCATTGGAATATTGAAAATGTTTGTCACTATGAGTAATATCATCATATATGAGTGATTTGAATCTTCAGGGAAACAGTAGAAGCATGTATTATAATCTACATGCTTAAAAAACCTATGAAATGTTTCTATTAAAGTATATATATGAGTTGAAATAATGATATAAGCGTATTATATTATTGTTGTATCATAGTGAGGGAATGTATTATATATATGTCGTATGAGGTATTTAATACCGGAATTTAAGGCATTGAAGTCTTGAATTGAAATCCTTTTATTGTTATTACAAATTATTGTTATATCAACAGGGATGAAATGTATCTATCTGAAGTACAAGATCATAATACTGCTATCTTTTGTAAATTGATGAATCAATTAGACAAAATTGATGTACAAAAAAATACTGGCTGTCTAAAATTGCTGATGGATATGGTGAAGATTTTTTTTGAACAAGAACATAATTGGTACAAAAGACAACTTCCAGGTGGCGACAGAAAACCTCATAGTGGGACACCGGAGGACGAAACGTCTAGTAATACGGACTCTGACGACTCCCAAGATTCGGCCATTGTGAAAAATTCATCACGACGACGACGACTCATAGTATGGAATAAACAGACAATACGACCTGAGGACAATACATGGATTATAATTATGGAAACCTTGATGGGAGTTGTCCGAAGAATACCTCCCCTATGTATGAGGCGAGTGATATATGAAGTGATGCGAGGAGTCGTAATGGGCTATACAAGGTTGTTGGTATGTGCAAATAGTCTTGCTTATGTTACAGATGCGAATTGTAAATGGATTTGGCACAGCCAAACTAATCTAGGAGTAAAAGGTTATATGTTATTGGATTCTGATACCTCTGTTATGGATGCGTATATATACATATACTCGAAGAAAGTAGATAAGAAAGCCCAGTCCATGAATCAATATCTGGAGAACTCATATATTTCTGATTGACATCTCCATTAATTATTGTCGCATATTAACGATCAAATAATGATTTTACACCTAATCCATGAAATTTATTGAACTAATGCTAATTTTGAATCTCGAAACATGGGAGGGATACGAAATTAAATAAAACTAAAAATCGATCTATTGAGATTATTGTTATTAAAATGTTTCTGTTAAATAAAATTTTAATGATCCTGGTTTTTATTTAAGAACAGAATGTTAATGTATTATTACTGGAATGTTGGATTAGAATGAGTGTATTTGATCTGTAATGATGAACGCCTGTTCCATCAAAAGCAATTACACCGAGAAGCGACCAAATTGAAACTATGGGCATTCTGATGAAAAGAGATCGTGATCCTCCTGGACACAATTGCATTTATATTCCACCTGGAGATCACCGAATTGAATATTACAGACTTGCAACGTTCAAACATTTTCCGAAGGAAATTCCTGTGATACCGAGTTATCTAGCCGCTGCTGGTTTCTATTGGACAGGATTTCAAGATAGAGTAAGATGTTACTGCTGTGGCGTATCTGTGGAAAAATGGGTCACTGGAGATGATGCTTTTGATGATAAGTGGCACAAATCTACTTGTGACATGGTGACCGGACAACATGGTTATAACTTGCCTATTTCAAATTGCTCAAGGAGGCTCCTTTTTGAACAAATCAGGTGCCACCTTAACTTCACTACAAAAAGTCAGCAAATTAATCGGAATGTGCAAAGACCAACTATCAAAGAGGAAAAATGTCCATTACCACAAACTGTGTTTGCGAACATTTGTGACCAAGGACATGAGACTTCATTGCGATCAGCAAATTTGAGAAGTGAACTCGAGAGAAGAAGAACCTTTGACAAATGGCCTTCCCATCCCACTCCATACTTGGTAGGGGAGTTGGCAAAACAGGGATTTTTCTACCTAGGAAACCTTGACAGAGCACAATGTTTTTCATGCTCAGGAGTACTGAGAAATTGGGCACCCACTGATAATGTCCTTGAACAACATAAAAGACATTTTACAAAATGCAAAATGGCGAATAACGAGTATGCGGGAAACATGTCCTTGACAGACTCCGAGAGAAATCAGGCAGATAATGAACTTAAAATAAAAATTGAAAGGTTAACTGCTAATAGGGGAGAACCTCCGGATCCATCGCCAGAAGAACAACTACAGTTGGTGGAAAGATTCCCTTGCCTTTACCCGATGAATTTGCATATGATATCGTTACAACAAAGAATATCTTCGTTTAATGAAAAATGGCCTAGGATTCTAGCAACAGTGGAACAATTGGCTAAAGCGGGTATGTATTATCTTGGGGATTCGGACAGAGCGAAATGCTTTTATTGCAATGGAGGATTACAAAACTGGAACTACAATGATGAGCCGTGGACAGAGCATGCAAAGTGGTTTCCTGGTTGTGAATATGTTTTACAAATGAAAGGTATTGACTTCGTTTTACGACTAAGAGATGAACATCCCAATCTCAATCGACCATCGATAAGGAATGCAAAATGTCTTGATGCACCACGAGAGGAGATACGAAGGAACCATAATCGACCAAGGTTATCTGGACAATACATAAACAGGATGCAACTGGAAGACATGGGATTCACGAGAGATCAAATAGAAGGAACTATAAATAGGCAGACTAATGATCATTTCTCTACCAGTGACATAATACAGGATTTACTGGAAACAGTAAAAACAATTACCGCCAGTCCGACTAAAACAACACAACAACAAGGCACTAGCATATCTGAAAATAACCACGAAGTGAACACCGACAAAGAAACGAAAGAAGCAGTTGTTGCAGAAACAATGTCGGTGGATGAGATAGCTCAAAATTTGAAAGAAATACAAGAGGTCGTGCTTTGCAAAAATTGCAAGAGAAACAAAAGTGAAATCACTTTCATACCTTGTGGACATTTTTGTAGTTGTGTAGTATGTGCAACAAATTCTGAAAAATGCAACATTTGTGGTGAAACAATACTTGAAAAGATAAAGGTGTATAGAGCTTGATGGAGCAGGCAGGACTATTATTTTGTGGCATGAATGCTATTAATGCATATGTATAATGCATGGCGTTACTAGTTATCATTGTGCATATGAATTAATTATTCGTAAAATTGAACGTATGATTTTAATGTGCTTTATTATGTATTAAGATGGCTAGAGTATTACAGAATTGGGAAATTACGCTAGCCAAACAACAAATTAATGAATACTATGATGAATTTGAACAGGAATACCATCACCAAAATTTTGAGATATGGAAAAATACTCCAAAGGAAAAATTCAAACAATTAATAAAGAAATATCTTCATCATTGTTTTGCAAATGTGACCGAAAAGCTTTTTGATAAGCTTTATGAAGCACATAGTGATATTGCTCGTGTTTTTGTTACAAAAGATTTTGATCTGGCTCAATATACATGGTTTGGTCTTGTTCTAAAACTACACCCGGCTCATAAATATCTACCAGAAGGATTTTTGGATGAAAGATTACCACAAATGGAATTGCAAGATTCTGCAACATTACTTCTAAATGCTCGAGAATTTGAAACTGTTGCTATTCCGATTTTAGAAGACGCTTTTTCGAAAGTTGTTATATTACACAATTGAGAGGAATGTCGCAAAGGACCATAAGTAACAAAGAGCTAATGCAAATGGGACATGAATCTGCAATAAGTGACTTGAAATATTATTTTGACATGTTTTGTGAATACTATGAAGAAGATGTGGAAATTTCCGACAGATGGTCAATATGGGCTATGACAAGACCCAATGATATTGTAAGAATGCTGACGCTGTATGTTGACAAAGTCTACGGGAGTGCTTTATCTCCGCAAGGCAAGGCTCTGGGTTATCATGCTGCTATCAAAGAACATAATCGGATTGCAATTATTACCCTGGGAAACTACAAGGAAGCCAAATTTCTTTGGTACCGACATATTGTTCGTATGCATCCTATGAAGGAAAACTTTTCGGAACAATGGATAAAAGAATGTTTGAAAGATGATTAAATGAAATAATACATATACTGCATCAAATTTTCCACTATATTAATTGGATATATAAAATACTTTGTGATTTCAAAAACCATGTACTATGTTTATTACTATAACTAGAATTAAAACTCTAATTTGTGTATTTTTGTTGACTTACTGGTTAAGAATCGATGAATGTTTAATGATATTCGGATTTTTTGTGTAAGGAATTTTAAAATATTAGAAATTTATTTGAACTATAATTGTGATATGTTGGAAGTCAATCATGAAAAGTATGAATATGTGCCCAAAGACCCACAGAAGAAAGAATTGAATCGGAAAAAGTTTAGACCGCGTCCATACCATACGATACCTGACAGCAGAGTTGCTTGGCTGAGGATGGGGATTGTACATGAACGAATAAAAGAAAGAATAGAAAACTTTCCAACTCTGACAGCCAAAGACATGGAATACGTGTTGAAGGATTTTCTTGTCTGGTTATACCGGGACCATGAAGTGGAGGAACAATTAAAATGCGCCAAAAGAGTACTGGAGCAAATTGTGGAAGAAAACTTTGGAGAAAGCCCTGCATACTATTTGTATGTATTTCTACGATATGTGTTGGCTATAGCTAATGTTGATGAAGATTGGAACATTACTAGCAGAACTATTGCCGGTTTTTCACGGGCTATGTATACTATGGATAAACGACTGAATTGATAATGTTTTCCTTTCTTTTTATGTGCATTAAGTCTTGCTGGATAATATTAATCTACACCGAATGGCAAAACATAGATTACATGTTGAACGGCGAAAGATCAATCAAGAAATTCAAACAAATCCTGTAATTTTGCAAGCAGGGCCTTTGGACGAATCAGATATCTATGTTTGGCAAGCACTTTTGCGTGGACCCTCAAAAACACCATATGAAGAAGGGACATTTCTCCTTAGAATTGAATTTCCAACGGAATATCCATTCAAGCCTCCGAGGATCAAATTTGAAACCAGAATTTTCCATCCGAATATAAGCCGTAAAGGTACCATATGTATTGACATTCTTGCAAATGAATGGTCACCTGCTTTAACGTTGGGAAAAGTATTGGTCTCGATTTCGTCATTATTGGCTTCCCCTAACCCAGAAGATCCAATGGATATTGAAAGCGCCAGACTGTATCGGGATGACTATGATAGTTATCAGAAGACGGCACGAAAATGGACTGATATGTATGCTAAGTAAATTGTCATGTATCCAGTATGATTATCACAATTAATGAATATTTTAGAAATGTTGTTATACTTATATGAATGTAGAAAATGTTATTAAGAGAGATTTCCGGTCCAATAATCAATATGAAATTCTCTATGTTAAGAAAATATGGGGGATAAAATTGCTAGAGTAAAGCATGAACTTGACGTTTTCTTTGATTCCTTTGAAAAGAAATATGAACACAAAGACTTTGGCAAGTGGGCTGCAACCACACGGGATGAACTGGAGACATTTATGACACCTTATTTGAGGATTTGCAACCTGAGAGTATCCGATAAACTGTTTGATGCGTTATACAAAAAGCATTTAGCCATCTCCCGCATGATATTGTTCGAAAATTATGAACATGCTAAGTTTTGTTGGTTTGTCTTCTGTATTGGATTACATCCTGCCTCGGATGTCATACCTGAAGGCTGGGTGTTGGAAAGAATGCCTTGTTCTGACAGAACTGGATTTTGTATTTATACCACGGATAAACTCTTTAATGACACTTTTCCCTCTGATGTGAGAGCTGCTATACTTATACATAAAATGAAATGTAATGGCTGTGATAATTATGAACAATGAATGCATGGATTGTATGTTTCATTTTTTGCTAACTTGAATGTCTATTAATCATGTATGACGTGTATGCCAATTTAATTGTGCTTTACCTCGTTTCCGTCTGCATGACCAAATGGACCCTTACCTGGATGATTAATTTCTTTCAGAAAATTGAGTATGAGTAACGCGGTGATAAATGATAATGGTGATGTTGATGTCACCAGAATAGTTGGATCTAATGTGGCTGAACAAGATTTGATCTTTTATTTTTGGTTATTCAAAGAACGGTATGAAGCGAGAATACTTCCCTCTCATAGATGGTACGAGTGGTCAAAGACTCCACCCAAATACATCAAACTTGGATTGAAATGTTTTTGCAAAAGAGTTAATGAAACCTTATCAAATGAAAAGCCCTTTGTTATTGACTACCCTGGAATATTAGAAAACCACAAAATGATAAAAGACATGGCCTCTGGAAATTATGAAAGGGCTAAACTTTTGTGGTTCAACTATATGGCTCGAATGCATCCTATGGAAAATTTGATTACGGATGAATGGGTGAAGGAACAAGCCGAATCTACGGAACCCTTTTACCCTGAGGATACTGTAAATGTCCTAGTTCTATGAGAATTATTAAGCCCATGAATGCTATTGTTTTAATGTATTTCTACTGTATGTATATAAGGCGTTATAGACTGCTACGCCCTATATTTTAAGCAGGACCCTAGGGACTTAAAAATCACTAGTTTTCAGGAAAACAAAATCCAGAATTTTACGGTGCGAACCCTTATTATAGGCTAAAAGAAAACAAAAATCACGACTCCGTCACGTTCACGGTAATACGCAATGTCTCGAGTGACTTGGCTGCCTACTATTTTAACGCTTGAACAAATTAAAGTGACCGCTTGTTCTTGTGTGTATATAATGTGCTGTATATGGCTGCACTATAAGCCAGACCCTAGAGACCATCATCACCCTCTAGTTTAACCAAAACAAAATCCTAGATGCTTTAGGTGCGAATGGTTATTGAGAAAAATAATGAAAAACAATATAAAACTTAATAAAATCTTGAACAACTATACCCATTAAGATTACGAAATAACGAACACCAAAATATGTTTGAACAATCTGCAATGCCTGTATTAAGTGGCATCTTAGTTAAGGGTAGTATCATGCGGTCCGATTAAGAGGATTATAGTGATTTTGATTGCACTGAAGACATGACGTCCTTAATGTTGATATGTTTATTGAAAGATTTTGAAACATTATAATCACGAGTATACTGATGATTATTATGATGAATATGCCGTTTAATAATTGAAATGCATTATAAAATTTTCGGCAGGACAGGCCGTCGCATGAATTATATGCGTAAACAAACCTTGGAGTATTGAAAATATTTATTAATTGTGTATGATGATGTATAGGTTAAACCATGCCTTGTGTTATAATTGATGAATGATGTGTATGCCAATTTAACCAAGTTTTGCATAGAGTTACCTCATTTCCGTCTACATGATTAATGATTGGAGTATTTGGTTGTATTAAGCTTCTAGATTATCAGTAGATAAAGGTAGATTAAAATTCTGGACCCCAGGGTCATTGTCAACTTTAGAAGGAACAATCTTACAACTGTTGTTGCTCCAATCACCATTTACAGACGTCGTCAGGATACTAACGAAAGGCAACGAAAGGCAACGCTTTACTAGGAAGTAACCCGAACAAGTGTGGACTACTCGCATAACAATCGTTGTGGAGCTGCACTATAAAAACATAATTGGTGGCCAGTACGGGGATACTTCCGGTGCTCAGACGTTGACCAATCGATGCTTTCTAAGACGACTATCGTAAAGCTTGTACTTGTCGTATCCTTGCTTTCATCGTCTGTATCTCTCCTGATCATATTGGCAGCAATTTATCTGCACGTATCGCCTGGAGCATTTTCTAATCTGTTGAACGTATTTTTGGGATCTAACAGCAGCGAATCCACTGCTTACGTCCAACCCACGAATACGCCGCAGGGATCTACAGTATATTTTAACGTGTCTTCACCTGATCTACTACCTTCTGTCAACAGTACTTTCTCCGGTCGATAGAAAGGAATGCGAAGGATGTTGAAAGCATTTAAAAGGAAAAAGCCGTCAGAAGTGACGGATGAACTCAAACAAGGTATTACTTTGCTTAAAGCGACACAAAAACGTCATGAAGATGTACGAAGACAAGAAAGACAACTTGCTAAGGATGTGGCCGAACAAACGGAATTACTAAAAGAGGTGAAAACAGCTCTGCCGGAAACTATGAAAGGTTTAGAGAAGGCAAAGAAAGAGGTTCGAAAAGCTCAAGCGGACCTCAAAGCGGTTTGTGATGCCACAACAAAAGTTAGCGGGAAGGTCTCCACCGACGTGCTGAATGAAATCCTTACGTCAGAATTTGAGCTCGGAAAGTCGCATACACAAGCTACGCGAAATAGCATCCAATCCCCCGTTTTGACAGTAGCTCCAACGGCACCAGAATATGATCCTCCGGCTTACGTTCCTCTCGCTGATCAACAGTCTGGTAGCGTAAAACAAGGACCAACGATGACGGTTCGCAAAGGGCTGGATTGTCATACGGTAACTGCCGTCTATCCTAAGCTACCACGCTCCGATTCGACCTCGCTGTCAGACTCTCGAATGAGGACGAAACCATGCTTCCACGTGGGAAGTGGTGCACGCGCTAAACAGACTAAGAAAAAACCCGCAGAGATGCCAAGCATCATTGAACTTGGGGGGAGCGAGCCCCCCGTCGCGTCGAAAACAAAAAAGAGTCCCTTGGATAAGTATATGGGGTATCGAGGATGGCAGGAACGTCGTAACGAGGAGAAGGATTCTCGAAGACGAGCGGGAAGTGCGGATGGCGAATCTCGACGGGTGGCCTTCCAAGAACAGGGTGATACTGGAGAAGATGCGGAAGACACTAAAGACGACGATTATGATGCTCGTATGCGATTATTGTCTCAAGAAATAAAAGAGATTTGGAGGCCTCTCCAAAGTTCCGAAAATTCGTCGGAGGATGATACGGAGGAGGGCCGACCTAACAACCCGACTTATCCAAATATGCCTCGTTTTACCTCCACTCCCAGCGATCGTAACAGAAGGCGACGACAGCAACAACAGCCGCACCAAAATCCCGGTGTTTCGGCCCCATTGCTCAATGTGTCTGCTAAAATACAATCAGAAAAAGAAATGCTTCAGCTTATGATGGACCCTGGTGACATGCCATTGCTAAAATGGATGGAGAATTCCATGCGACGAATACGCCACGGTACCGGGAATACAGATGCTGATGTTATTTTGGCTAATGCGATGCAGAAGAAATTGCGGGCGGCTGGCAGACACAAGCAGGCTACCCAATTGGGAAATTTTTTTAATACCAATTCAGGGGAAGCAGAATGGGAATCGGTTATGCGATCTCTTTCATTATCTAATCCCCAGGGTTTAGTAAATGATGAAAAGATCATTGGGGATTTCCGCAGAAATTATCGGTGGGAGGATGAGCCCCTACCTTTGCTTAATAGCGCTTTGAAGCAACTGGAAATAGACATGGATAGTTTCATTGAAGATAATCCGGATGGATTGCGTCTTTTCCGAAATCTAAGACAACGACTTCCCGAAGCGCTCAGATTGATGTTACGAGGCTGGGAGGAAGAGAAAAGATGGCGGGATGTTGCGGAGGAACTACAACTTGTTTGGAACTCCGAGTTTCTGGACGAACAAGAGACGCGCCCCAGGTATCAGGAAAAAAAGGAAGTACGTGATACAAAACCGTCCTTGCCGCCGGTACACATTTATAATGTTCAACCTGCAGGGCAAATAATGCAGAGTTATCCCACCTATGGTAGCGATGACAGTCAGCTCAATACTCCTCCTCCACCCGGTGAAACCCCACCGCCGGTGGTACAATCACCTTCGCCCCTGCAGCCACTGAATAACTTTGGGGGGGCAACACCTCCTGGATCACCTAGGGGGATCTCACCACGTCAGATTACCAATGCAGGCCAGGAACCGATACCACGTCGGAATCCTCAACGTACAGCGCGCGACAATCGTTTCCCTACCCGCATCATGAATGGCAATGGATTTGGTAGGCGAGGACGAGGCTCGAGGGCCAGGCCCGTACAACAACAGAATGGGCGCACTGCATCATCGAGACCTAACGGACAGACAACGAGAATAACAAGGTCTTCACGTGCAAATCCAGGACCGGGAACCTCGAACCGAAGTCCACGAATTGCGAATACACAAGACTCCGGGATGGGTGCAGACAGCTCACAGATTACGCCTTCCAGCAGCCAGGAAGCCCGCAACATTGCGGATAGTCAAGGTGAGCGATACAATTTTCTTGGAAATCCGAATATTTTTGCCCCTCTAGGCTTGTATCTAAATCCCACCCAGGGACAATCCCTGTCCGTCTGTTACTACTGTAAGGCACCGGGACATCAATCCCGAAATTGCGTGGCTAAATTCATACTGTGGCTAAACGATAAGGTTCTTGCCAGAGATGAGGAATTAGGATGGATAATTCGTGGGCGAGCACGACCTGTACCCCCTCATGTTAAAGAGTCTGCTGAACGAAACTGGAAACCGTTTCTGGAAAGAAATAACATACTTACAATTGAGGGTCTTGATCGATATCTTGCTGCTCAAGGTTCACCCTCATTTACACAAAGAACCGCTCTGTGCGAAGCCTATTATGATATCAGGCCAAAAAATCGTGATAGAACCCACTGGCATGATAGGGATCAATGGGGTCCTCATGGACCACCTGCACGTCCATCTGGGGGAAATACCCACGTGGCCTGGGCGAAACCTCAATATCATGAGCGCCCGCGTCGATATGATGCTTCATATTGGACGGACGAGGAGCTAAATCAAGGGGTGCGACTTTCAAAAAACGCCATGGGGTGCTGATTGATCCGGTGAATCAGCTCCCAGATAAATTGATATTTCAACACATAAAAACTGTACATAACTCTTCTTTACCATTATTTACATTTCTTGATGTGCCGGATGACCCCCTACAGCCCAATTTTACGGAATTGTTTGGCAGCCAACTGTTGTATTTGGTTGATACAACAACTGGTACGAAATTCCTAGCTGACACGGGGAGCATCCCCAATTTAATAATGAAAAAGGTTGTTATAACTAAATACCCACAAAGTTGGGAAAAACGTCAACCAATAGACATGGAATTGACTGGAATAGGTGGCTCTTCCCAAGTGGACTCCTTTGTAGTGATTGATTTTGATGGACTGTCCGTTCCATTTGTGACCGGATCAGGAGTCCCACTTAATATCGTAGGGCTGAAATGGATTGAGGAAATCCAACAATTACCAAGCATAACTACGGAATTCAAAACCCCGTCTAACGCAAATGAAGAGTTGTCTTTAGCATCACTACTTGAAGAGAATCATTGTGATCAGAGTAACGGAACCAAAGTTGGAAGCAGTATTAGCTACACTGTAACCGACGATGGGTTGATGGATGCTGCAAACCAATTTAGCGTGGAGCGGAAAATGGCCGCTGGCGCAAGTACCGAGATGGAATTAACCACTGGTGCGAGCGACGTGTTGAAAATAGCAACTAACGTCATACCTAATCCATGGGAAACTAATGGTGTTGAGACAGGAATGCCTGCTGACACCGTTAATGAATACGTCGAGCGTGGAATCCCCACTGGCGTAAAAATGGACCTGCACGAGAAAACTGGTCCCGAAAGCCCTCGCGGATGCACTTGTCCGAAGAACCTTGATGAATCGGCCCATAGATGCATGACGACAGCCACAGTAATGAATACTTTCCCAAAAGGTTCAATCGAAGCAGCAATTGCCGGTCAACCGGATACTTGTCCGGACATGTCCGACAAGGAGTCTGGGGATTTTAAGATGCACGTCTCCCCAGAAAAAGGGCCCCCGGCGGAAAAGGAGTCCGTCGGTGTGACGGTAGGTGCGGGCACGCGCCGAGATCAGAGGCCTACATCGAAGGACCTCGCCCTCTCTCCACCAACACCGAAAACCCGGTCATCACGAATCTCAAACCAGCCTATGGCTGGGCCAGTTACTACGTATGTTTTACAGAAAGACACTCATCCACGCGTTAAGACTGAGCTCGAAAATCTCTGCGCGCAATCGGTAGCGCTGGCTAAACTCCCATACAAACCTCCTGATCTAACGACTCCAGAAAATACCATTATCGCTGATGATGTCTGGAAAGCCATCTATGCACCGTTTGCGTCCGAACTCGAGGACCTACGGGGCCACCTTGGCGCTCTACAAACCATGAAATACAAATGCGACATTGAGCTTAAGGATCCTTCGACGAAACCATTTGTGTCTGGTCCCTATAACCTGAAGGGGGAGGGCCAGGCGAAGGCATTGAAAGAAGCGGTAGACAACTTCCTGGATTTGGGCGTCATTGAACGAGGTTTTGCCGAATGGAAGTTGGCTATATTTGTGGTCCCTCAGAAAATGAATGAGAGACAAAAATAGGAGGACGGATGGAAGCAAGCCTGGAGAGTAGTACAGAATCTCCAACCCCTTAATGCGGCCATAAAATCAATAGAAGTACCCCCACCCCTTGTACCGGACGTAAAACAGCTCGCCCAAGGCAGAGAAGTGCTTTCTCTCCTTGATTTGAAGAAGGCCTATTTCCACATGGATGTAACGGAAAGATCTAAACAATATGTGGGTATAGCCATCAAAGGGATGCATGTAAGATGGCGTAAAATGCCGATGGGGCTTAAAACCGCTGTGGCTCTTTGGAGCGCGAATATGCAGGAATGCGTGGTGAAACCAATTACGGAAAATTATCGTAAATACATGAAGCAAATTGGTCGGTCGGATGAGGAGAATGCGACGCCTATGGAGGCCTACATAGACGACATTTTCCTTAGCACAAAAACGGTAGAGGACCATTTGCTACTGCTACGTATGGTATTTGAACAACTCGCCAAGATGAAGCTAACGGTTAGCATCAATAAATGTTTCATTGGAAAACGAAGGGTGAACCTTTTGGGGGCAACCTTGACGGGGAAAGAAATTGAGGTTCAGCCCGAGAGGATAAGGGCTTTACGAGAACTCTCACCACCCCATAATGTGTACGAGCTGCGGGGGTGGATTGGTGCCCTTCGCTATATCTCGGAACATATTCCTGAGTTAAGTTTGAAGCTGGCCAAATTCGATGCGCTGACAGGAAAGGTTCCTGCGACACAAGGACGAGTGACGCCTGTGCTATGGACCAACGAATTACTGCAGGATTTCAAAACGGCACAAGCAGCCCTCGATGACGCTAAGGTTTTGTACCATTTGGACCCAAATCTTCCCATTTTCGTGGAAACGGACGCTTCAGATATTGGGTTTGGATCAATCATTTTTCAGACAGAAAAAGGGTGTAAACCACCTTTCGAAAAGGTTTACCCAATTGCTTATTACAGTCAAAAGTGGGCGACTCCCACGGCAAAAGCTTATGATCCATGTACAAAGGAATTGAAAGCCTTAAAGGATTCGGTTGAAAAATGGCAGTCAATGTTGAGAGCCCTATCCTTTACAATAATCACTGATAACACTGGGGTATTTGGGCTCCTCAAAAGAATGACAGATAAAGCAAAAAATCCAAGCCCAAAACCCCTGATTCAGAGGTGGCTCAATCATCTCGCAGGATTCCAAATAAAAGAGGTAATTCATTTAAGCACGATGCAAGTATTTACGTCAGATGGATTGTCTCGATCTTATTGGATGGAAATGGCTGCGGGAGAGGATGATCCACATGTTTGGGCAACAATTCCTAAGAAAAAGAGTAGTTCGTACCTACAGAAAAGACCCCGACCGGAAAAAATACAGCAGATGCTGATGTATCATTGCCGCCATGAGCTTTGTGACAACTCGGTGGACGGGTTCCATCCCTGGGATGATATTTGTGGCGTCCTCCAGAAGAAAACTGGGGACCAAATGGGAATGGATGAAATACGAAGCGTCATGCAAAGGTGCGACAGAGCAATAACCTCGGAATATGGTCTGGCGGCCGCCCATGGGCATACAAAAGGGACGCCCCCTCCGTACTGTAAATATGAAGGTAACGAGGTATTGTACCACATGACGACCGAAAACAATGCAAGACGGATAATGTCCGCGGGCATTGAACGGATGAACAGGAGATTCATTCATTTGAGCAAAACTCTAACGAAAAAAAGCAAAAGACGTAATGTAGCAATTTGCATGAAAACAGCAGATCTAAGGAATGAGGGACTCGTACTGCTGCAATCAGACGTACAAGAAGTGGTGTTGTGCGAAGGCCCTATACCACCCACAGTCATACAAAAGATGTAAAGCTGTTGTTGGCAGAGTGTAAATATGTGATATAATAGGGGTGAACGGCCGAAACTCTTATAATGGGTGTAAACGGGAAAAACTGAAACCTCGTAACTAGAAAAAATGCTGAGTCAGCATTTTTTACCTCGTGTGGAAAAACGAGAGAATAAGAAGAAAGAAAGGTTTAAGTGATGTAAGAAGTTAATTGAATTTAATGATCATGGGGAATCATGATGAATAACGGCAAGTAGACACACGAGTAAAGCGGGCATATACTGCACTAGTTCCAACCCCAGACCCCCCTCTGGTTCTACGCTATTTGTCGTACTTATCATTTTCATTGGTGTCGTCCAATCGCGCGAAGTGCGAAAAATGTAAATAATTCATGGTTGAATCCAGTGGCGGCTCGTGACAATATCGGGTGGTGGGGCAAGGGCTGCGAGCGACTTTTATCAACATGACGTCACAATGGCGTTTTCAAACGTAAAAAAGTAACTTTATGAAGGTCACATGAATTTCCCGACAACAGTGATTTTAGCGTAGGTGCCGCGAGAGGTTTGCCGGTGAGCCATGACTTGAGGTGTGGTAACAAATGTTTTATTCATTTTTTTTAATCAAGGGATTATTTTACAAAATGTACGTGAACTAAGAATCGTCCCTATGCCGCGAATCAATTATCAGGTCATCCTTAGTAGCATGCGTTATGATTTCATGGTAGAGTTAGAGATTACGCAAATCGATGGGCACTAATTTTTCTAAGCCCGTCCGAGAGTGTTTCGTACACGATCCTGGTGTGTTACGACCACTGAGCTGGTGGTCACCACTAGGGCTGGACACAATGATTCGAGTACTCGAATCTGAATCGAGTATTAATTTTAATGATTCGAGTCGAGTAGTAAAAGACGATTTTTTAGAGTACTGAAATTATACGCTCCTCACCACTGAAAGTTGATTTATCAACGATCAACGAGTTTATGCTAATTTCACTGTTGAAGCCTTGAAACCTAGATCGGCCGTATCGTAGCATGCGAAACATGAAGTACAAAGCTACGAACGTTACTGGAAATAGCACATTTCTGAAGTCATGATCATCCCACAATATTGTCACCAAGTGCAATTAAATCGGTATGGTCGAAAAAACTAACGAAGTATCCTTAATATGATGGATAACAGGCATTATATTCTTTGTGGTCGCTTGAGAGGTACATATTTGAACTTTGACGAATAATGTTCTGCTATGACGTCATTATGAATGATACTCGATTACTCGACTCGACTCGAAGCATTTTACGTGATTCAGAATCGAATCACTCAGGTACTCGATTTTGCCCAGCCCTAGTACGACCAGGTGATAGGCAACCAAAGCGGAGGTACCCGGCGTACGATTGGATCAATGGACTGGACAATTTCTCGAACTCTAATTTTCGCTCTAAAATCTAAAGGCAACTGCGTAAACTGCGTACGGAGCAAAGATTCAATACGATTCATGTTCGCACTTGACTTGACCACACTAATTCCAATGACTAGAACTCGAGAGATTGCGTAAGCCCAACTGCAAATGTCAACGAGTTCGGACACATACGCAATTGTTATCTAAAAGATTGGGCCTGTCATATTGAATCCAGCCAGAACATCAATTTGAATAGTCTTTGAAGAACTAAGGACAGCAACCTCGGAACTCCGGTCTCGGAACAACATAGTAGCCTACATTTTGGCCTTCAAACTGGAGATGTGACACAGCACATACAGCTAACTGTCTATAAGTCTGCTCCGAAATCGCCGTTGGAAAACATATTAATCAATAAATACATGAATGAAAGCCGTAAACTAAGTATACCGTTACATGAAATCGTCGAAAAGTAGTATTCGCAATCTCATAAACCATTCCGGCAAGGTACACTGTCAAAATCAATACAAACTGACGAACACCGAACTTCGAGTAAAATAGATCGAGGAATAGGCTGATCAAATGATCAGCTGTTAGCCGACATTGAATATGAAATAGCTATCGCATTTGACAGGGGATTGTAAGCAAATGGTTTGAAGGCCACAATTTCACAGTGAAATGGACATTGGCGAATATAAAATTATGTGAATATTTGAATGCAAACCGATAATCTTAGTTAGCTGTTTCATGCGATCATCGAGATATACGATTGGAAATATCATCACCGATCTCGTTATGGAACGCAGACTAGATTAGAACAGACGGACACCGGCTTTTGCGTGAGATCCGCAATGATGTAGGTAGGCTAAGTATCAGATCAGCGCGCATCTCTACCATACTCCACCTCGAAAACGAAATAACTGCCTCAATCATTGAGGCCCGTATTCAAAGAAACGCCTCGAACTCAAACTCAAGGCTTGCTCGACGGAGTGTAGGCGGAGTTCAACTACATTGGAGTAGCTCCTTGGTATTCAAAGACAATTTCTAGCTTTGCTCAGTTTCGAGTCTTACTCGACACGTCTGGCATCGTTCGCAACTGTGCGCTCGCTCGGTATGAACTGTTAAGATGCCGGGTTGGAATCCCGGTACGTTTAGCGTAATATATTTGGTGTGCAGTATCACACCGTGAGGACAGTTAGTAGAATCTTTGGTGTGCACGAGACACCGATTCCATATTGGCAGATAGGTATACGGTACGTGTTTCATTCCTTTCAGATAAAATAGCTATTGACATAGATATGTTAGAATATTACATGCAAGTGAATGGAAACGGGCTGCAGCAAGTACGGAAGTACCTTACAGATTTTGATAATCCCGTGGAATACATCACTGAGGAACTGTGTTCTGATCGCTATAGGCTTACGAAAGCCGGTGTTAGTGGATTATGGAGATCCTACATGACCTTACCAGCCCATCCAGCAAAGGCCTGCCCCTGCCCCCGTTGTTGAAGTTCCTTGTTGTTTTGCGCTTTTACGCCACAGGAAGCTTTCAAGTTGTTGCTGGGGAACTGGAACATGTCTCCCAGCTCACCGTTGGTTGGTGGATTGGTGAAGCTAAACAGTATGGCCATAGCTCATAAAAGCTCAGCTTCAGCATACATCAAATTCCCACAAGTTGAAGTCGCAGCCATTGAGGCCACACGATTTTACGACAAACAGCTGCTGAACAAGGTTCTAATATCCTCCAGAATAACTATAGAGAGGACTTTTGGAGTGTGGAAGAGCGTGTTCCCCTGCTTATCACTGGGTCTACGGGCGACACATCAATGACTGTGATTGATGTTCACAGCAGTGTTATGCAACTATGCCAGAAAGCACAGGTAATATATTTCTTGATTTTTTTTAATATCAAGCGCTTAACTTCCTTCAAATTTAGGTGCATCATCAACAATGAAACTGATGTCCCTGTCATCCCATAAGAAGTTGTAGAGGCACCGAGAGTTGTACGAGGCTCCCTGAGAGGCCTAGCTCGGAGACGACGAATCGTAGAAACTCACTTAACGAATGAAATTTAATTTGTTATCAGAAATAAAGAAACTGTGGTATCACTTGTATAGAACCGAACGAAATGGTGCAGTGTAGAAAGAAAAGAAGTGGGACAGTAACTATCAATATTCCACGGTTACATGGGCATAGCGAAAAAAGCATGAATATCACGGTGCGGTGTTGCAAGTCAAGGCTTATGCAGTTAAACGGGCATAGCAAAAGAAACGTATTGATGTCACGGTACTGCAATTAGAGAGAGAGAGAGAGAGTCTTTATTTTCATCGAACCAAAATACATAACAAACGGCAGTGATGGTGGTACAGTAAATATGCGTGCACAGTATTCGGTATTAGATAGGAATGATCGATAAGACCGTGAAGGTCATCTAGTCTGATAACACCAGCATCAAACAGGTACACTTGACTCCGAACAGTCTGGCTGTAAAAAATGTTTAGTTAAGAAAGGAAAATAGCAAAAAATCAAACAATGGTAGCAAATGATCAATGAAGCAATGTCTGGGCGAGGTAGGGCAACAGTGTTAGTGTAACGACAAGAGGTGGTCAAGTAGGGCTTTTTCGAATCTATTATAAGGCAATTCACGGATATGTGGTGGTAATGCATTCCAGATGATAGGTCCCGAGTAGTCGATAGATCTCTTAGTTAGGTTGCTATTGGGTGGGGGTAAGTAGATGTTTCCTTTAGACGAGGATCTCGTGTAATGGGAATGGACATGTTTAGCAGGTATGAAAAAGTCATCAAATACAGGAGGCAGACTATTGGAAAAATATTTGTGAACAACTTTTGATACTTCGAAGCGATATAGTTCATCAACTCGAAAAATTCGATGCTTTCGGTAGTAAGGCGATAAATTGGTACGTAAAGGTACAGATGAGATCAGCCGTATCGCACGGTTTTGCAGGGTTCGAATTCTGCACAAAAATGTTGTGGATGCATTTCCCCATACTACGATTCCATATTGCAGATGAGAGTGGAAAAGAGAGAAGTAGATGGTTCGTACTACTGATCTGGAAACCAAAGATTGGAGACGGGTCATTATTCCCACACACCGAGCTAGTTTTGATATTGTGCATTCAATATGCTGCTTCCAAGACAATTTGGAATCAATGGTGACGCCGAGATATTTTGCTGAGTCACATATTGAAATTTGTTTATGATTGATGTTCACAGTGAAATTATGACTGGCATTATTTAAAACGAGCATCTCGGTCTTATCTGCATTCAAACTTAGTTTGTTTGCTTGGAGCCATCTCGACACTTTTGGGAGTTCCCTATTCACAGATGCATGCAAACCATCGACAGTGTTGAAGGTTATGAAGAGGTGAGTATCATCAGCAAATAGCGTTGTGCGGAATAAAGATGCATTAACAATGTCGTTATTATAAATGAGGAAAAAAGTCGGTCCAAGGACTGAGCCTTGTGACACTCCACAAGTTATATCTCTGGTAGTCGTTCTTAATGTCCCCAGTTTAACAAATTGTTTGCGGTTTGCCAGGTAGCTTTCAAGTAGAGTTGCTGCAATACCCCTGATTCCATAGTGTTCTAGCTTGTATCTTAAGATTCTGTGGTTAACTGTGTCGAAAGCTTTGCGGAGATCGATAAAAATGCTGCAGCCATTTTCTTTTTGCTTGATGGTTTTGTAATAGTCCGTTACAATTGATAGTATTGCATGGTTGGTGTTGTGGTTGGATCGGAATCCATGCTGAGTCGGAGACAGTACTGCATTCAATTCAAAAAAGTTTTTGAGTCGGCAGTCAATCAGTTTCTCAAAAACCGTGGCAAGATTTGGCAAAACAGATATTGGTCGGTAGTTAGAAATTAGCTTTTTACAGCCTTTCTTAAACACTGGCATTACTCTGGCAGTTTTCAGTGCATCTGGGAAAATGCCTAGACGTATCGACCCATTAAAGAAAATGCATATAACATCACCAATAATATTAAAGACTAGAGGCCTAGTAACTATCAATAATGCACGGTTAAAAGGGTATGGCACAAGAAAAGCATTCATGTCACAACTGCAAGTACAAGCATAGTAACTATCAATATTCCACAGTTAAATGGGTATGGCACAAGGAAAGCATTCATGTCACATTGTTGCAAGTACAAGCATAGTAACTATCAATAATCCACAGTTAAATGGGTATGGCACAAGGAAAGCATTCATGTCACATTGTTGCAAGTACAAGCATAGTAACTATCAATAATCCACAGTTAAACGGGTATGGCACAAGGAAAGCATTCATGTCACATTGCTGCAAGTACAAGCATAGTAACTATCAATAATCCACAGTTAAACGGGTATGGCACAAGGAAAGCATTCATGTCACATTGCTGCAAGTACAAGCATAGTAACTATCAATAATCCACAGTTAAACGGGTATGGCACAAGGAAAGCATTCATGTCGCATTGCTGCAAGTACAAGCATAGTAACAATCAATAATCCACAGTTAAACGGGTATGGCACAAGGAAAGCATTCATGTCACATTGCTGCAAGTACAAGCATAGTAACATCAATAATGCGCAGGTAAATGGCACAAAAAATATTTGCATCACGGTGCTGCAAGCAGAAGCAATGAATCTTAAATCGAAAGCTTTTATAAAGTAGGTAGACCAGTTTCTAGTGGGACTGGTGAAGGCAAGCCTTCAAGCTTTTGCCTTGCATCTGCCATCAACAGCTGCTTGGTCACAAGTACCGACTGCAGATCAGCAACGGACTGCTGCTTCTCTTCTAAGAGCCTTTGCTGTTGCAAGCAGTCAATTTCCAATTTAATCTTTTCCGCTTTCAACTCATACTCCAAGAACACGGCATTCGATGTGAAGTTGTCAACTTCAGCTCTTTTTGGTTTCTTCCTTGGCATCTCTGTCTTTTCCGTTTCTTTCACCACCGGCCTTGAAGCCGGAGTTGCAGTCGTGAAACTTACATCTGAAATTGGAATATATGATATAGAAAGCACTCATTGCATAGCAAATGCGTATAAATTCTAAATAACGTATATATGCTTATAAAGCTTTGCCCAGAATTTTAGTCATGTATCTGTATATATTTACACAGATTTTAGTTAACGTTCATTAATAATAAACATTATCGATGTCAACATCACATCGTGGATATGCCCCAGACCCTGATCACCATTAACTGGCTATGGTCCTCATGACTATCAATCAATGCGCAGTGCTAATTCTGGTCAGTGTTAGCTTTCGGGTTTGCGAATATAAGGTTTTACAGTTATTATACGAAGCGATTTTGGAGGTATGGCACAAATTTGGTATGTACAGGAATCGCAGCTAAGCGGCAACCCAACACGCAGCAAAACCTACATAACCAGAGACAGCGATGCTCAAATATCAACAGCGAATACCGTTGACTACTAATAGCGGGGATCACTGCTTGATATGGTGCTTCTATCAATGAAGTGTGGACCCATTATCATGGAATACCGTACCTGCAGATGTCGATGCTACGGAAACGTTCAAAAACACCACTTGGTCAGAATCAAAATCGTTCTGGAGTGGCTCGAATTGTTCCGGTATCTTGCTATGGATCATCTGTGACATCTCTGGTACTGCCTTGGTTGGAGGACCTCCGCCAGTTGCAGCCAGGTGGGTACGTTCCTCTGTTATATCTTCTTTCGGTCTGTTGAAATGCATACGCTACGCATTAGAACTGGCCTCGGCATATTCCTAGAATTTCATCAAAAATCTTACCTCGCCTTCATGTTATTCCAACATTCTTAAGCTGCTTGGATGATACCTTTTGAGCATCCGGGAAGGAATTGTATTGAACGGCAAGATCTTCCCATGCAGCATTTTTCCTTTGAATAGAATTTCCATCATTTCGTTTATCCTCAAGTACATCCAGCTTTGCGCTTACAAGAGTCATAAGACTGCTCTTGTCAGCCAAACTAAACCTTAATTTTGACATAACTGTAACTGGAAAAATGTTTCTGTTGAAATCCAACAATATAGTTTGCTTTCCTAAACATTATCATGTGGCAGACACATCGAGAAAACTGCGAAAAAGCAAGGCTTGTATGTACCACATCACTGACATACTTCACAACTACCATTTCATTGATATACAGTACACTATTATACAGCTTATTAAAGCGAGATATTACATGAAAATGATCGAACTCTGTGGACTTTACAATGTACTATACCGGTATAGTTTACCATTAAGATCATAAATACGATTAATATATGTGTGTGGCAGCCGCGCTCTATACTGCCCCTTACGTCAGTTGTAGTATTATCGCATCGTGCTTTCACTTCCTCTTTGGCTTCTGGCCGCTTCGGCGGACGGACGCATAATAAAGTCTCTGCAGCATTGATGAATCGTTTGTGATCAACTACAGACGTAGGTCTGTTACAATGGCGAGCACGCTAAAAACGTTACTTCATTAATTTGGCTGCAATTCTGAAGATTCCTGGACAGTACCGGTATGCTGAAAGATGGGCGGAAATTCAATTACGGCATTGGCTATCTAAACCGATTGAAGAAGCAGTTTTGCATCGATGTGAGAAGTTTGAAGACTTGACTGATGGCCTCACTTCGTAATGACTGTTTCACTGGTGGAACTGATGTGAGCGCGCGTGGAGGGGATGGAGCTTGTGACTCTCCCGGTCCGATGTTATAAATAGGGGATGGAGCATGTGACTCTCCCGTTGATGTGGCGCGGCGTTGTTAGGGTTTTAGTTTAGGGAATTGTTCATTGATGTTAGTTTAGGGCTAGCGTTCTGCTAATGTGATGCGGTCATGCGGATGTTTGCGATTTTGTTGATGATTTTGAACTTGTCGGTTTTGATGTTGCTGTTTTTTTTTATTGTAGTTTGTGAGAGTGCTTTTATAGGCACTTCTCAAGTTTGGCGGGGAATAGTGTGGCAGCCGCGCTCTATACTGCCCCTTACGTCAGTTGTAGTATTATCGCATCGTGCTTTCACTTCCTCTTTGGCTTCTGGCCGCTTCGGCGGACGGACGCATAATAAAGTCTCTGCAGCATTGATGAATCGTTTGTGATCAACTACAGACGTAGGTCTGTTACATGTGCACAGCCCATCATCCCGCAGCATACTACCAGAAAAGTCAGTGCAAAGCGTTCGAGTAAAGCCTTGAGACTAGAGCCGGACCGATTATCGGCTCGCCGATAATATCGAGTCGATATCACGCTTGGAGAGAAATATCGGTATCGGCCATTGAAGGTCAAAAAATATCGGCCATTTTCGTGACGTCACAACATGGTGGCAGGTAGTCCGAGAAGTCGATAGAAGACGTGAGGACGGTAAATTATAAAAATAAATGGCCAAATGGCTGCATATAATGCATACTGCATACAGGAAGTCGGCGTGCCTATCTGAAAAATATTTTAGATAACTTACCACCGTTATGCCCCACTGACTTCGTGGGAATCACCCTGCAGTAATCGATCACCATGAAGACAGAGTGCAGCTGGATGGATAGTTGTCTCCAGAAGATTTCAATCAGTAAGAGAAATGAGAACTTCAATCATGCTGGACTGACCCTCGTGATGATAAGAGAAAAGCGTCGCATCGAAACGTTTTTCTGAAGATAGTGCTATTGGTTCCGTACCAAGACCAACAGAGCTATTTATACCAGTTATGTGAAGTCGTCTGACTGAGGCCTGCGGGGCCACCATAATAGGAAATATGCGAGCATAGAGGGAAAGAAAATCAAGCAAACGTGGAGTAAAGCCAATAATTGATACAAAAATATTTGATTCCATGATGACATTGGCCAATTATTATTGATCAATTGATTGTTGAAATGCTGGTCATGGTCTAGGCCAGTGGTTCCCAACCTTTTTCGACTCATCGCCCCCTTTTCAAACTCCACACCGATCATCGCCCCCCAAATATTGGTAACCGAAAAATGGGCATTTAGTCTGAAATCACCGGCGAGTTGACTAAGAAAAAAGGTCAACTTTTCGGCTGGACCTCCAAATTACACTTTTCCAGTTAAACATTGGTGAGTTGACTAATAAACAAGGTGATTTCTCCGACTTGATTCCAAAAGGACCGTAACAGCACTTCGTCCGCCCCCCCCCCCCCGCGTTGGTCTTGACCCCCCCTCCATAGGGCGATAAAGCAAACTTCTGCACCCCTCAGACCCAACTTCCCCGATACCTCTTTACCGCTACTTCTCAGCACAAATTGTTGGACTGTTTAGTTAGTCGTCTTAATTCGCGCGAAGCGCGAAAAATTTATATCATTCATGGTTGAATCGGTAAATATGATCAGGAATTGCATATTGCTGTCAATTTTTTATCCTCTCTTTGCTCATGTATTCAGATTTACCGGTAAAGCTGCGTGAGGTGTTTTGGAAAATGTAAGGCTCCTAAATAATAATTGAACATATTCGAGCGGACCCGTGGGTAGATTGACTTCGTTACGTGATGATATTTCGTGGCCTGTCTGCTATGTCAAAAGCTATTCAAATCGCCCATACGTACTAAACTAAAAGACGCACAAGACTAGAAATTGGTATTTCTGCACTGGCAATAATTAATTTTTCTCTGCGAGATGGGATTTTTTGTGAGGTTCTGATTGCCAGGACAGGAACATTTGGCGCCAGCCATTTAGGCGCCTATGGTCAATTAAATATATATATGTATATCGTATATATATCGAAGTCGGTCAACATAAAGTCAGTCCATTTCCGCCAAGGTTTTCTCGTTCTGGCACACTTCTCGGAGTCGCATGTTACATGGCCTGAAACTTCATATGTCTTGGTGCGTCATGGTGTGATAATGGCTGACGCCGAGATGTCCATTTCTATAACTCATGCGTATCATTTCTTGGAGGAAGGGTATCCAATAAGCAAGAAATACGTGACCACGAAATGCCGCGCAGCGCGAAAATTTTTCGAAAAAGTTGCCTAAATTTCCAAAATAATACTCTATAATTAATGTTAATTCACGAAAAAATTGTGGGTTCCCTTCGCGCTCGGGCCCCCCATCCCAATTGGGGGTTTGGGTGTGGCAGTTACGGTCATGGACGCCAATATAGCCATTTCAACGCGCCATCGCCCACCTATCGCCCCCTTCGTCCGTTTTCGCCCCCCTATCGCCCCCTTGGCTATTTTCGCCCCCCTGGACCGACAAATCGCCCACGTTGGGAACCAGTGGTCTAGGCCTAAGGGCAAGGGGATGGGTGGAGCAGTTGCAGACGTGGACAATTTGAGTTGATTTGCTCATCCACTTCAGCTATTTGTTAATGATGTGCTGAAGGCTCCAGGTGCACTGCCAGAGGAATATCAATATTTAGTGAAACCTTGAAGGAAAGATCCCCTGCAAGGGAGCGGTGGAACCGAAATGAAGAAAGATTTCCAATTCTTGCTGTGCCACTAACTATGGTACCAAGTGAAAGACTGCTCACTGTGTTTGGTACTATATACATCATTTATGGAAGACCACAGAAGTTCACTCCTTGGAGAAAGGGCCGAGAAATTGTGCTTCGTGAACTGTAATCTGCAACTGCTGGATTGGTGCATTTTTGATATATTTTTATAGCCCCTAAATCATTTATTTCATGTTCAAGCATATCAATGGCTTTAAAGTTGTTGAAATAAATGCTATGAGGTGTTAAATATGGACCTTGAGCTAGATTCCACATCTTTTGAATATCGGCTGAATATGTCGAGGTTATCGTTGGAGGTACTGAATATCGGTCTTATCGGTATCGGCTCAGAAATCCAATATCGGTCGGGCTCTACTTGAGACAGCCCCCGGCTCGACTCGGAAATCGCGCACTCGACTGCCAAATTCTCAGCTCGCCAGCTACCGCACATCGTCTCTGAATACCAAACAGCTCGAAGTCGAGCTCGACAGACCGCGAAGTCCGACTCCAGCCGTGCTCAAACTCATTATTGAGTTGCGCTCTCTGAATACCGATTGTTACATGAAGAGTCAGCTCTCACTCGACTTTGGAAACGAAATTACCACCCACATAGTTCAGTGGCAAACTTGTTACAGCGGTCGACACTAACATTAAGACTTACCGTGCCAAATGTCATGACCGATCTCGGTATGGAACATCGTCAAAATCAATGGAGACCAATACCGGCTTTTGAGTAAAATCTGTTTGCTGTACAATGTACAGTACATGATAGATCAGCACACACTGAACTTCGGAAACGAAATTACTACCCTTATCTTTAAGTAGCAAGCCTGAAACTTGGAGCAGTGCTAAATACTACCTTCACAACATATCATACCAAGTTTCAAGAATTATCATGGTGCGAAACACCGTCAAAATCGACCCATACCAGCAAAGGTCGACTCAACGCATATTACGGTAACCGAGTTCAGATATAGATACGATGGTTACAGCACACTTTAGGGGCAACCAGGCACAGTTGCCCCACTTGCTCGGCCACTTTACGAATATGAGAGAGTAAAGCACCGTTTCTTTATTGTGCGCGGCTTTGAGGTAATAGATAGTGAAAGCTTGTTATGAGCGCTACCGGGGCAAGCCCCGGCTAGGCATTCACAAAGCGAAAACAGAAGAGAATTCGATTTTCGCAGAGACTTCGCTATGTATGGGCATTTGCAAGCGAAAGCACAAAAAGAACGCGGGTTTCTCTGTGATCTCGGTATATATTGATTGCTGTACGTCTATAAATGGTTAAATTGTTATTGAACAGAATTTTAGGTGGGGCAATGCCCCAGTTGCCCTATAGGACGAGCCGCCACTGGTTGAATCAGTCAATATGATCGGGAATTGCATATATATTGCCATCAATTTTTATCATCTCTCTCTGCTCACATAATCAGATTTACCGGTGAAGCTGATCGAGTGAGGTGTTTAAGAAAAGGTAGGCCCTCCAATTAATAACATAACATCTTCGGGTATACCAGTTGGTATAATGACTTCGTTACGTGATGCTATTTCATGACCTCCTATCTGCTCATGACCTCCTATCTGCTATGTCAAAAGATATTGAAATAGCTCAAACGTACTAAACTAAAAGACGTAACGATTTCTTTACTGGCAAATAATGTTTCCTCAATATGGCGTTGGTCTTGTTGTGGGACTCGGATCGCCAGGACAGGAACATTCGGCGCCAGGCATTTATGCGCGTATGGGCAATTAAACATCGATGCATATATATCGAAGTTTTCGGTCAGCACAAGGTCGGTCTTTCTTCTCGCTGCTTATCATTCAGGCGTAGGCTACTTCTCGGAGTCGCATGTTACATAATCTATAACAGAGACGGGCAAACTTCTGAGCTCGCGGGCCGCATTGAACATCTGAATCCATTCGTGGGCCGCACTGTATAAAATTTTGATTGTAAACCAAAACGCAATATTCTTATTGTATTATATCGTGAGGACATGGGGATAATATATATGCTTATTTCAAATAAACCAAACATTGCTTTGATATCGTTCACGCATCAGAAACAGTGGTGAGATTTCACGGGCTGTCGACCCCAATAACCAATTTGTCAAGACTATAAAGATGAAAGTTTGTTGTTCCGATTCTTATAACGGGATTGTAATTTAAATCTTTGAGCAGTGATCTCTTCATAGATTTACTAATTCCACTTTTGGTTCAGTACCAGGACACACAATGCTGACAGCATCATAATCATAGTAATCATAATCTAGGCTTACCATACGTCCTCTTTTAAGAGGATTTGTCCTCTTTTTTGACTTTTTCGAAAGTGTCCTCGGAGGACGCCCTTTTGTCCTCTCTTTTTAGATTTTGTCCTCTTTTTTGAAAATTGATGTCAAATTTAGAGGAAAATGCGAGTGATATGCCGCAAATAAGCGCAGAAGTGAAGCTCCGGCGGGTATTCCGGAAGGAAAAGCGGTGATTTTAGCTATGAGCGAAAAGTATACTTTTTTTTTTCAGTCATCCACCTGGCAATGTGGAGAGAAAAACGTTATTTTGGGCTCTGAGCGGAAGTGATGCCCCTGCAGCAAACTTTTGATGCCTTGTTGATACGGAAAAGATGACAGTTATCGTATCAAGTTATCGTTGTGAATCGGACTTTTCGGACATGACCTTTCTCTAAAATAAACACAGAGCACGCCTCACTAATGCACATCTGGAACACTCACTCAGATGTGCTGTGTCAAGTTATGTAACACAGTGATATAATATACCACAGTGATATATTGCAGTGTCAGGCTTCCCGCTGACTGATATAGAAACAGATACCATGACATCCAGTCTATTGTGTGACATGGTATATTTGAGTTGACTGTTGTTGTATAATTCATACACACATGGCGCGGAGAATGCGTAATTTCTTAAAACATCTTAATGGTTTGCTAGTTCAAATGAGATGTTTTGACTCTCTTATAAGCAATGTTCCCTCTAATTTTTGACGAGTTTGCGCTCACTCGCGACCTCACTGCACAGACCCTTGGACAACAGTGCGTAACGACTGAAAAAGGGCATCACTTCGGATTTTTTGTGCGCAACTTAAGATTTTCTGTGCGCAGAGAACGTGTCAGCACTGCCCATTTGCGCACGTGCGCAGCTTTAAGGGAGCATTGCTTATACGTCTTACCGCAATGTGATTCCTGCCCAGTGCTATGAATATCAAAGGGGAGATTACGGCTGGTACGGGTAAATGTCAAGAGTAAATGTCGCTTCAATCAGTACCCAAGAAGTAGCTCTTCGTTGCAAAAAGGTTGATGATCCCTGCTCCAGATGCGTATATATACATTACATGGATGCAAAACGCATTTCCATGCAGATGGTATAAGCTCCTGTGAGGATAACAATACCTCAATAGTCTTACTGGCAGCCAGCCGCTGTTCAATTGTAGTTCCAACAAAGCGGGATAATAAACCTCAGCGTCGGTGAAATTTGTTAACTGATATAATTTGATCAACTTTACTTCATAATTCTCGAATTTGTCGCCTGCAACATTACGTTGCGCACTAAGCCTACATTTTACCTGCAGTGCTGGCACGCTACCTAAAAATCGCAATGTGAATGGGTATGGTGGCAATTCTAATTTGTAAACGTGAACATGACTTCCAAATTAATTCATTTCTCGGTGATGGGAATGCCTTCATACGTGTTAGAGGTTTATACCCAGCAAACACAAAACCGTAAAAGGATCATCCGGGATCATCTCGATTAGGTTCTGATTTTCCAAGTGTCGAGGGAATGTCTAAAATACGTAGTAGGGTGGTCTTGTGGTTATATTCAATCAGAATAAATTCATACTCGGTGTTGTTCCATCTCATGCATTAGGCTTCGTTATATCCGGTAGTTAACCTAATAATGCAAATTTTCTATCTCTCGCGGGTATGACTAAAATACGTAGAAAGGATGACTTTGTCGGTACATTCAATCACGATGAATTCCCGTCCGGTTTTGTTCGATCTCATGCGGTAGCTTCGTTCTATCCATTGGAAAACAATGTTCTCCCTTCGTTTTATTGCGTGAGGATGTCACCGGTGTTGTATATTCGTGTTGTTGCTCTAAGGTCGAACAGTTTTGTTTTCTTCGGATATATATGATCTTCATTATATATATATTCGCTCTTTCGGTAATCTCGCATGTTCAATGAGTATGGCTAATAGTTTTATTCAGAGAATAACTAAATAAGTGAGATGTTGTACGTTTAGGAATATGATTATCGATGCGTGACTTCTAGAATATTTCGGCGATTCAAATTTTACGTCATCGCGTGGTCGCGCCTGACAAGGATTTGACGCGCAACAGGTCGCAGCCTGGCATATAGTTCGCTCTTCCTGTATGGTAAATGCCGTAAATATATAGGAATTGTGACTGACTGAGGTAGCGGGTTAAAAGTATATACGCAGTAGCATATAGCTTATGGGGTATTTCGAATTGCCTGTAGTATATGACGCCTAGAGCTGTTTGACTTTCTGCAAAACATAGGCTTACCATATTTTGGAAATGCAAAAAGAGGACACTTTTCAGAAATTTCAGACATGCAAAACTGGAGAAGAATTCTCAAAAACAGGTAAATTTTTCCCACTTCGTGATCGGTTGATTAAAAAAAAAGGTCTTCTTTTCGCTCAGAGCTAAAATCACCGCTTTTCCTTCCGAAATACCCGCCGGAGCTTCACTTCTGCGCTAATTTGCGGCATATCACTCGCATTTTCCTCTAAATTTGACCTAAATTTTCAAAAAAGAGGACAAAATCTCAAAAAAGAGGTAAAGGGCGTCCTCCGAGGACACTTTCCAAAAAGTCAAAAAAGAGGACAAATCCACTTAAAAGAGGACGTATGGTAAGCCTAGCAAAACAGGTGTAGACAACTATAGAAAAGTTTCAGCTTTCCAGGTTAAAATTAGAGCTGAACCGTTTTTTTTTTCGAATTAGATTACAATTATATTGCTGGCATTTCGCTCTAATTTAGTGAAATTAGACCACTATAATTATCTAGTTTTCCAAGTCGCTTCCAACATCTGAATTACCGGTACCTATACCTACGGTATATCATAATATTTTTGCTTGAATTTTCTAGGTATATAAGTCATATAGATACATACCTGTAGAACACTGATTCGTGATTTTATAAAAGTTGGTGCAAGAATGGACATTCTCAACTTGATGTTGATTAATGGAGCAATATTTGATATTTGAGTGCAATTATACCTCGAATCCAGTGACAAGATTATTAATCGTTGAAACCAAACGCAGCTTGTTTATGTTGGCCCAGAGAATTTGGCTAGCCAGACCATATTGATAGAATATGGTCACAGTAAGATAATATTTTGGGCTATTTTACATGAACTTTCCATTTGATTTGATATGTCCGCTAAAACAGTTGTTATTCTGCTTTCGAATAAGACCTAAATTTCTAGTTTCAATGGTAACTGTGTTAGTCAAAGGCTGTAAAGGTAATTTCTTTTCCATGTTAGATGTTTGTTTGTTTTCTTGTGGTGTTCATGGTGGTGGTTCGACTACACTGGTCATTTTACACCAGGCCGTTTCTTATTAATATTATTCCGTATCTGCCCGATTACCAGTGAACTCGGCACTTAGTGAATTCGGCACTTGGTGAATTCGGCCGTGGTAGATCTCGTAGCGGTACCGGTCACCATGATTGGTTGCTGGAATGTTTGCCGGTGAACTTTGGCACTTTGAGTGGTTGTCAATGTTGTACGGGGGGTCAGGGCATGCGTAGATCACACAGTCACGGCGTGATTAGATCACAGATTGCGTAATCGCGGGAAATAACGCGATGCTCTTCATTTGGTGAACTCGGCCCTTGGAGGAATTGGCACTATTACACCTTCGCATTAGAAATGCATTTAATATGTATGAACAGTATCAAAAAGGAAATTTAAACGTGCCGTGGCTCGCGGTAGATATCGTAATCTTGGGATCCTTCAACCCTGTTATCGAGACACCCTAACCCCAGAGTGGAATCGTCTCTCCAAAGGCAAAAAATAATTTATTTTGACGTGATCATGCGAAACATTTGTTGATGAGCAACACTGGCTTGTCGTGATCGATAAACGAAGAAGCGCCGCTTGATCTTCCACAGTTTCGATCTCACATACAACGCCAAGATCCATCTTCTCAAAACTTACTCGAAACAGGCCCGTCCCTCACGCCATCGATTCTAAGCAGACCGCGCGTGGTCGGTATATGAGCGCTGCGTTATTTCCCGCGGCTACGCAATCCGTGATCTAATCACGCCGTGACTGCGTGATCTACGGATGCCCTGACCGCCTTACAAGATTGACGAATCACTTGATAATACTATTATTAGCTTGATAATTCATATTAATAGCTGTAAATACACTTCATTTCAAAATTTCCCGAGGGCCGAATTCACCAAGTGCCGAGTTCATCGGCAACCATCTGCCCACTTATAGCACGGCCCACTCCTAGGCTTTTTAAGACATGGCTATGCGGATCAGATGGCGAGGAGGAGCCTAGATAAACGGCCAAAACTTCGGTAGGACTTATGGAGTCGACGTGTCAGGCTTGAACCCGCAATTCATTGGTGTTTAGCTATAATGGAACGTACCACTACGTTTCCTCGCCATACCTTGTAAAATGAGACCGTAGCATTTGGCATTTCGTGTGGCAATTGACTTTTGTGTGGAAAATTGTGTCCGTTTTAGAACTAACCGAAACTTTTATCCCGCCATAGATTGTATATGATAAAACGATATCGGAATTAATCCTAGAATAATTCCAAAGCCACTCACCACAAAGGAGGATTTAAAGAAGTTTGATGACAAATTGAATGAAAGCAAAAGCCTTTGCAAGAGATGTGGTATGTTGAATCTGTTTTGTTATTTTTAAATACTTTGATGTGCCCATAGCAGACGGTATATATAAACGTAAGATGTGGAAGCTATCAAGGTGTTACGTTTATTATTTTTAGAAATTCAGTCAGTCAAAGTGGACGATCGTATTGCTTGGATTATATTTAGGGTTAGGCTATTTTAGCATATTTGAGATGCAACTCTGAACGTGGACGGTCATGAACAGTAGGGCTCTTCAAAAATGACTTATTTTCTCAAATCGTACTGGCTACTTGATAAAATTGTTAGGTCACCTAATTTAAGCCTGCACACAAAATTTGGTTCAATTCCAGCCAGTAACCGCTTTGCTACAGGAGAAGAAAGTTTCCATTTATTGTATAAAAATGAATAATAAAAAATTTGAAAATTTTCTGTTCACCCCATGAAAGTGTTAGGCTGTCTATAGAAACGATGCTCACCAAATTTGGTTCAATTCCAACCAGTGGAAGCGGAGTTATTGCTGTCGAAAAATTTGGATTTTAATAAAATGGTATTTACGGTGAGCACAATTTTCTTCTCCTGTAGCAAAGCGGTTACTGGCTGGAATGGAACCAAATTTTGTATTTAGGCTTAAATTAGGTAACCTAACAATTTTATCAAGTAGCCAGTACGATTTGAGAGAAAAGGTCATTTTTGAAGAGCCCTAATGAACAGTCAACTAATTCTGTTCCTATATTGACATATCAGACATTTGCACTCAGTACCGTTGGCGGCGACAATATTGGTCGGTCAGCAAGAATCATCATGAAGAAGGTTGCCAGTCTGGTGTAATTATAGCAGAGTCGGAAAGAATGGGAAATACGCTTTCATCAACCTCCATTTGAACAAGATCACATATGGTAAGAGACATTCATGATATGCTGCAAATGTGACTGTGTTCTTTGTCTAGTCACCCCGCTCATGTAACTATTGAGGCTTCATGCCAGGGTTGTAACCAATTCACAAAGGCTCCGAGTCACAAGTCAATCTCACTTTTATAGTTTTGACTCGATTCATTTTCAATTCACCACCGAGTTATGGTATTATGACTCGAGTCAGAGTCTAAGTCATTGTGTTAGCTGCTCAGTTTCCAATTCAAGTCTTGTTAAACCAACTTTTTACATTTTTGTGATATCGAGTGGGTCGCATTTATAATATACTAATTTTCCTTACTTTTAGCAGTTTCTGGTCACATTTTCAAATACCAGTGTCAATAGACGAAATCCCAATAGCGGTTTACTGTACTATTCTTTGAAATAACCATGAAATGTCGGTCTTGGCCGTCTGAGTCTCAAGTCATGCGCAATGAGTCAAGTCATTTTCGTACTTTGAGAAGATGACCTGAGTCAAGTCGAGTCAACAGAAGATCGTGACTCGAGTCATTACAACAACTGCTTCATGCAATGAGCATTTACTTTGAAGATAGATAGTAATTGGATAACTGGTTGGTGGTACAAAATTTTAATACTGCTTTCAAAAGTACCATCATGATAAACGTTATTGAAACCCGAAGAACAGTATAACAGCGTGACACAATTCTTTAATTATTTATTATAGTGGTGCCCACCGTAAATACTATTTTATTCAAATCCAAATTTTTCGATGGCAATAACTCCGCTTCCACATGTTTGAATCGAACCAAATTTGATGAACATCGTTTCTATACAGAACCTAACACTTACATGGGGTGAACAGAAAAATTTCAAATTTTTTATATTTATTTTTATATAATAAATAGAAACTTTCTTCTCCTGTAGCAATGCGGCTACTTGTTGGAATTGAACCAAATTTGTTGTGTAGGCTTAAATTATGTAACCTAACAATTTTATCAAGTAGCCAGAACGATTTGAGAAAAAAAGTCATTTTTTAAGAGCCCTAATGTCCATGTCAGAGAAACGTTTTAGGGTAGGCCTACTGACATGTCTCGCAGCGTTCTCTACATAATTGTCAATTGCGATACAAACTGTTCGCTTGTATTGGTAAAGCCATCCAACTTCGAATTGTAAAATGTTGGGAGTCTTGAAATAAAATTTTTGAAAGGTGCACTTTGAGAAGATTTCGGAATCTGTTCAATTATACAAAAAAATTTAACAAATTCTTTGACATATTTCATATATTTGGGACTCGATCAAAGTAAAAGAATTGGTAATTATTTTCTACAATATATTGTAGCTGAAGTATAGTAATAATTCTTATGGTTACCGCACTTGTAACGATTCACGGCCATAACTGGAATAATTAGAATGATGTAACTTTCAAATTGTCATGCATTTTGCAACAACATTGTTCTCAATTTTCAAGGTGCTGACCATTGGACGAGGAATCACCCTTAAGCCGGGAATTCACGATCCGTAAACGCGTCCGACTGTATCTCTCAAGCGGAAGCGACAGAGAAGAGGAACGAAGAGAAATAAGGAGCAGAAATAGCAAGAGTATGACAAGTCGCGTCCGTTCGCTTTAATGCGTATTCCCATCCGCGAAGCGCTAAGTAGTAGATGGGAAAACTAATGGGGCGTTTCGTTAGCGCTTATATAAGGTTGACTCCAGCGCTGTATTTGCTAAATGTTGCGGTGAAATAAGGGTGGTGTCATTTGGTATCAATATTGACTATTAAAAGACAATTTGTTAGTGGTCATGGATTTGTTCGGCCAGTATGCAGTAATTTCTGATGGTCACTTCCCGGGCTTCTGTTGACTAACCCCTCATGATAGTTATTCTGCTTCTAGTAAGACTGTCGATTCTAATCTTTTATCGTATCATTTGTCGGAGATTTCGCTCGCTTTATTTACAACGTTTTGCTCTCTGCTAGATCAATTACTTTCCTGGCTGAGTATCACTACAGCCTAAGAAACTGCACTAATTCTCATTTTAATGTCTTGTTGGTTATCTTGCTGTCAATTCTAATAATTAGGTAATGTCTAGTGCAGCCACTTAAATGTTTTGTTCTCTGTACACAATATTGTTTGGTCTTCAGCTTTCCAGGCAGAGTATCATTCCACTTTCTAGACTTGAGTATATATCTCTCCAACCTAATCCTTGCGCACTGTGCCATAACTGTTACATAAACCTCTCTGTCACTGAATCCATGCAATCCGCTGACCTCAGTATCTACTTCCGTAATATGATGATATTTGGGTGCTCTCGGTTCGGTCTATTGACTATACAGTTAACTTTTCATGTGCTGTATCCTAATATGTATCGATTTTTTTTTTCATTGTAAGCTGCATTTTTGTCATAGTAACTGTAATATTTTGTATCTGCCTACACTTAAAAGCAATTTTATTACTCATTGCAGAGACATATTATCCACTCAGTTATGTTTCTCAATTCTCGTTTTATTGTATTGTTAGTTGTCTTGGCTTTTTCAATAATGTCAATTCTAATTTGTTTTCGCTTCTCCAACTCATTTCATGTTATTATCTGTTTTATGATCTTTATATAATACAAGGTAATGGGTAGTGGATACCATTGCATATGTGACGGCATGCTATTGTGATCAGGTATGCCTAAATAGGTGAAGCAGGAAGGGAGTGTGCCAGGGTGGTCTTTTAACCAGCGGATCTACATCCCACGCGCTGATGAAAAACGCTGTAGTATCTGCTTAATATTTACATTCTTGAAATACATGGAAAAGACATTGAATTGAGTCGACACAAAATCCCCCTTTCTACGACCTGCCGAGCTCTAATATCTACTAAATCAAGTCAAGCTTTTCTACATCTTTGGTCTGTAAAGTGTTTATTGGGTATAGGCTCCTATACTCGTCCTCCGATCTGCAAAGCAATGTCTTACAAAAAGTGGGCCTTTCTATAAGTTGGCCTCTCAGGAATCAAAATAAGTACTATCGGTATGGTGTAAAATGATGAAGAAGACATGGAAATAATACGACTACAAATAGAAACAGACAAAGGTCATCAACCTACGTCATGTCCCTGTTTTGCCCACAGTTCTGATTGGGTGACAGGTAAAAGGTGAACATCTTCGGCCGCACCCCAATATCACGGTCCAATTGCCCGAGTTTATTTATTTACCACAGTCCTAAATACTGCTATATGTGGGCAAACTAGCGTATCAACCACACCCATTGACGGTGGAGGCCCCAGTTTGATTCATGACAGGTTAGTAGCAAGTTACGAAGCGTCACAGATTTATGCGATTCTTTGACCCTATACGTTGCTGTGGTCAGAGCATCTTTACAATAAAAAGCCAGAGAAATACCCAATCCATTACCTAATGGGGATGCCGGATTGAGATACTAGATTGAGATACCGTAACGATGGTCGTCTTGACATTCTTGCATCTGTTCACTGCATCGGATTTTACATCGTGTGTTTGTTTGTTTGGGGTACCCATGGTGTTTGTCAACTACAACGGTCATTTACACCAGGCCGATTTTCTGGATTTTTGATTCCGTATCTGCCGACTTGTAGCACGGCCCACTTCTAGGCTTTTTGTAGGACACCTCTTACGCGGATGTGATGGAGAGGAGGGGCCCTAGGTAAACCACCCCCAACACTTAGGTAACAGAATTCGGAAGTCGACCTCGGTAAGACGACATAAAAAAGTAGATTAGTCTGGAGTTCACCAGAAATGGATATGAACAGTGGTGTCCATTAAGTTGATTGCGAGTATGTCCTGGAACGCGGCAGTAGGCCGTATAAGTAATCGAAATTCGGGAGTGAATAGCAAAATGGTTGGCCACCCCTGCTCTAGTACCATACTTGCAGAAAAACGGCTGGATACATTACATTTGGGGTTGATTAAAAAAAATTAAGGTTCAGTGGTCCGCCAAATGTATTGTGAAATTTTACCGGTCCGCGAGGTCAAAAAGGTTGAGAACCACTGCTCTATACTCTATGTTAATTTTACTTTCGCAAAATAATTCCTTGGGCCCAAATTTGGGGGGAGCGGGGATTTTCAAATCGGACGCTTCGCACGGCGGTAAGTATGTCTCTTCAAGGAATGCTTACCATGCTTACATTATGATTGATTAGGTATCCACAGACCCCAAAGCACCTGGTAGAATACTTGGAGTTTCCAAATTATGCAGAAAAAGATCACCTGAAAGTGGATTTGACACTAATACGTTACTGAGTTTTCTATTGTTTTCTTTAAAAAACAAAACCAGGCAGAACACATCTACTTTTGATATTGAGCCAAGTTTGATCAAGATTGGAGATCATTTGACACGAAAATTTCCTTCCGCAGATGAACTAAGAAGCTTAGAAAATCAACTTTGAAAATTGTATTTGTTAAAAATTAGAGCATATATGCAAATTTGATGCTTTTCCAGTAATCAGGTATGCTTGAATTATGATATAGCCAAATTTGAAGGGGATTGAATGTACCTATATGCATGCTAAGTGATATAAAGTATGACGCGTTTTGCCGATTTTGACTCAAAACTGCTATTCCATATGTGAACGTTTTCAAACATTGAAATGGACAAGCATAAGATCACAGTTGGATTCAGAACAGTTGAAATGACAGATTTGGATCCTTGTGACACTATCAAAATTCACTGTTGATGTTGCTCATTGAACATATTATGGCAACATTACACTGGATTCCTTCAACGATACAATTGTATACAATCAAATTTATGATAAAAATAAGGCATGAAAAATTTATTGATGGAGTAACGGTACAACAGGGAGATCCCAGAGCCATGGATGCAGTTCGGCAGTCTTGGGATCAAGTCACTACTTTCGAGTCACGAGTAATTTTGAGTTATTGCACATTTTAACTCGAGTCAAGTCGAATCAAGTCACGAGTCAAGTCATAATTCAAGTCAAGTTGCCTTTTCGAAGTATGAGGCATTATTACGTCGTTGCATTTTTCTAGTTGGCTGAAATATAGATTGCGTGGTCATTAATTCTGAACCGATGAACGAATATAGAGTTAAATTACACGCATGAAGGCCCTGTATCGCTCACATAAACGTGGCATAGCTCCAGTTTACAGTTACCAGTCAAGATGGCGAATAGATAATAGAAAATCGAATTCATAAGATGCAATACATTACCCATTTACAAATTGATATTATACCATTCGAGCCTGCGCCAATGGTTGAGGAACATAAAAACTATGTTCGAATTCAATTTCAATAAAACAAGGGGTTTGGCTAAGGTACTATAGTTTACGGAAACGCAGGCTGACCGAGCGAGATAGTGTAATGGTTATGCGTCCGGCTTCTCGAGCGGTAGGTCGTGGGTTCGATCCCCGGCCAGGTCATACCAAAGACTCGAAAATTGGTATCCGCAGCTATCCTGCTAGGCGCTCAGCAATCACGGATAGCATGGAGGAGAAAAAAACCGGCGGCGCAGACTAGATGACCTCATGGGGCCGTATCGCAACTCCGTCGTCAAAGCATCTCGATGGTGCAGGCGAAAAAGAATATCATATCTCTCTCTCTCTCTGTAAGCGGCATTGCGGAAAATTTATTTATGAGAACAAGGGAGGCTCAGTAAAATGCACGATCATTGAATGATTTGTCGCTCTCACGGCGTTTCACACCAGCGTTTCGCGAACAATCCGACCATATACTATATACAGTGATTTTGACGATTACCTGATGACTTGAATAAATTGACTCGTGAATTTTGCTCCGAGTCACGAGTCAATCCACATTTCTGATACGCCGAGTCGAGTCAAGCCGAGTCATTTTAGCAAAGTGACTCGAGTCAAGGCAAGTCATACGAAAAAGGTGACTCGAGTCATCTCAACACTGCACTACGGATATGATTTAAATTTCCTTGCATCAATTTTAGAATATCATTCGTTTTCGATTACGGGTTATGTCAAATCGGACGTCAGATTTTTCAGTTCGAATCGCGTTGTCTCTAATTCCTGCATATCTGACTCTGGGGTTCATCGGAATTCGTGCCGATTCGGATACATCGAAGAGACCTGTTGCACCGGTGTTTCATCTTATCACTGCTAGAGCTGCCGTAACTTTCAGGTAGTCTCTTTCAACGCAAGTCTCCTCGGAGCATCGCTTCCATAGGGTTCTATGGAGGCACTTTGCGTTTGCAAGTTCAGGCACTTTGGAAGAAGATCAATACTTGCAAGATCCTTGAAGACGGTTTGACCGCTTGATACATCTTGGCTGTCAGCGGATACTTGCGGATTGGATCGGTAGCACCTTCAAGTTTTGCACCACTTTTCATCCCAATTACCGCGCATTGGTTCTTTTGGAGTTGAACTGTTGGGCATCAGTATTGCCCACACTTTCTTCGATGCTTTCCGTGCATCTGATACACCATTTACGATCGCATTATAATAATACTGGCGACAACAGGATAGCTAATGACACATCTTGTGAGTGCTTACAACTGATTTGGCAGCCATATAATATTATGATATTCATCCTTGAGTGATTACAGATATGGCACTTTTTTTATAACTATCTAAATCAGCGGTGGGCAAACTTTTGAGCTCGCGGGCTGCATTCAATATCTGAATCCATTCGCGGGCCGCACTATATAAAATTGGGAGTGTAAACCAAAACGCAATATTGGTATTTGATTAGTGAGGACATGAAGATAATACATATGCTTATTTAAAGCGATCCAAACATTGCTTTGATGATATCGAACACGCGTCAGAAACAGTGGCGAGAGGCTGGTCGACCTCAATAACCAATTTGTCAAAACGATAGAGATGAAAGTGGGTTGTCCCGATTCTTAGAACAGGATTGAAATTTATATCTGTGAGCAGTGATCTGTTCATAGATTTACTAATTCCATTTTTGGTTCAGTTTCAGGACACACAATGCTGACAGCAGCATAACCATGTTAGCTTCAAACACGCTTCTACTATGTGTAGATAAAATATAAATACCCTAAACTAGTTTTATGCATATACATAGAACGAGTCTACCTATAAGACACACAAGAATCGTTTTTCATAAGCACATCACTGAAGTAATTAAAACTGGAGTGGTCAATCTGAAATCACACTGGTGATCCGAATTATGTCAATATCGTTTAGGATTTCTGTGATATCTAGCAGTTGAAACCTTTCAAACTGCGTGGGCCTTAAGATCGGGCTGGCGCGTCAGAAATTAAATATAAAAATAACATAGGAAGTATTTACATTAGAACAGTGGTTCTCAAACTTTTTAAGACACGCCCCCCTTTATGACGGTGAAAGATTTCGCGCGCCCCTTATCGTCATATCACATGATGGCATGGACATTTACGACTGTGGATGATAGACTTTGAAATATAATATTGAGACGAAAAACAGAGCTATAAGTATGAATGGGATATAAATCTTACGAAGCGCGAATTTTTTTTCCGTTGCGCTCAACTTCGCGCCTCCTTCAGATGCTTTGAAGTCCCCAAGGGGGTGCGCCACCAGTTTGAAAACCACTGCCTTAGAATTATCATGGCGAAATAAACTAAGAAAAAATTTAATCTGGTCGCTGGGTTAATTCGATTTTTAGTTCGCATTTCATCATTATTTTCAATAAGTTTCTTTAGACTCTCGCGGGCCGCACAGAAAGGTGTGGCGGGCTGCATGCGGCCCGCGGGCCGTAGTTTGCCCACCCTTGATCTAAATTATAAAGACAGGGTGTATAGTGACCTGGTTGAGCTAGTTAAAAAATATGGGGGGCTGATTCTAGAATTTTCAAGAAAATGTGATATTTTTAATGGAAGTTTAACCTACTTATAGCTTGAAATCATGCCAGATGATTAAATATTTTGAAAGAGCCAGGATAATACTTTGTAATTCTGCAATAAAAATTATGAAAAATTTTGATGATCTGGGTGTGCCTTATGAGACTAATTATATTGAATCGAAATAACGGTAATATAATTCTATTCAAATTTGTGAAATATGTCTTTGTTTTAGTTCAAATGCTAATCAAATTTCTGGTTATCATGAAAGCGCTATTCGGGAACTGTATGGTGAAAAATGAGCCTAGCTTGGAATGCGGACATTTGCCATCTCACGGAAAACACTTTGTTTAAAAGCTTTATATTCATGCCATAATTGTTTAAATACTTTCGAAAAACATGCCGTGTGATCCGACTATTTGCAGGCCGTATACGATATGGAGTGGCTGGAACCCTCGATATCGTCGTCGAATATTAGATATACAGCATTGGTACGGAGTGAATTTTCTGAATGTTCTGATGATGACTGCCGACCGTAGGAATGCTGCATAACGTCCTTTTTTTAAATATTTCTGGTCTGTTTACGATCATGTGCGGCATTACCTACAACCAAGAGTCCTAATCGCGTAGCAAATATTGAAGTGATGCTGGGAGTGACAGATCAGTTCATGGATACTGACTCTGGTACTAGCAAATCAGATCAGGCGACGAGAAAGATCAACGCCTTGCGGGCAGAGACCACTCCAGACATCAACTGCTATGCTCGAGGATGAAGATGATATGGTCTTGTCTGCTTCTGATTTGAGACAACATGTCGGCTTGATATTAGAACAGATATCGGACGATTCTAGCCACCAACATTTCCCCTTTCAAGATTCGGAGCCTGGAATTATTCATTTGGTGTGATTTGCGTCGTCATCTTGACTGGCATGATTTTTAATCGTCCTAAGTTTAGTTGTTATTAGTAAAAAATGACCAAAATAAAAAAGTCATGGTTTTAATTATTGGTTCAATTTAATCGATTCGAATCAGACATTTCGTCATTGACGTGGGGTAGTTTGCACTTTACAGTACACATATACACACATGCTTGACTTCGGTGACAATATTGCTAGCTTATACATTGACTGAAAATCTTGAAATTTGGAATAGTATTTTATGACATTGTCAAGATATACCTCTACACATCTGTAATTGTTAGTGGCGATCGTGATTACATCGACTATGAGGTAGTGGGCAGACTTTATTGTCAAGCCAATCTTATGAAATTAACCTCAGCATGAAGTTTAAACGAGATATCAGCAGGCCATTTATGTGGTAACAGAGGTAATTCAAAGCCTCACACGGAATCAAAGAAATTTCTTATTCCTGCCTGCAATAAAATTGTGAAAAAATGTTTGGGAAGAATTGAAAACGACCCCCACGTCAATTGTTACCATTAATAGACGTATTTGTGACATGTCCTCAGAGATAAAAGAAAACTTAATTTATTCTTTGAAGCAGATAAAAGCCTACTTGAGTGCTCCGAAAAGGTAGAAATTAGTGACCACCTACGTAAGACTGTAGTTGCTGCCATACGCATTCTGGTAGTTTGCCTCTGCCGTAGGCCAAAAGAGGTCAGAACCACTATGCTAGTGTGCCGCGAACTATTTTTCGTTTTCAAAGTGTGCCGCGAGGTCAAAAAGGTTGAGAACCACACGTTTTCTAATCAAGTCACACTCAGACATGTAGGCCTATCTGTGGCGGGGTTGTAACCAAGTCACGAGGCTCTGAGTCAGAAGTCAATCTCACTTATATAGTTTTACTCGAGTCAGGTTGAGTCATTTTCATTCGACCAACGAGTCCAAGTCAGCGAACAGGGTCAAGTCCGAGTCATGGTATTATGACTCGAGTCCGAGTCCAAGTCATTGTGTTGACTGATCAGTTTCCAGTTAAAATCTTGTTAACCCCTTTTTATAACTCTGTTTGGTGATATCGAATGGTTCGCATTCATAAATATCAATAGTGTAGGAACTCGTATCCTACTGAGTAGTTAACTAACTACGTAACTCTAATTTCCATACTTAGAACGCCAGACGAGTACAGCTACACTCAATCCTTAATCAGAACAACAATAATATGAACATGCTCTCTGACTGGCACCTTTTGGGCGTGACTTTCGACCGTTGGCAGGCGATACAAGACCTGCTCCACTGGTTCACGTCTTTTGCAAGACCCTTCCACACATATTTGCCGCTTACCAAATTCTTGGTAGTCCTAATGCCAGGGTGCGACAAGGTGTGTACAGCGTCGAAAACCCGTCGTCGCCAAGATGGTGGAACCACCGGCCTCGGTGTCCCAGTGCTGACATCACACAGCAAGGTGGACCACCTACCGTCAAATGGAATCCGCTGTAACTCGAGGCTAGTATCGCGTAGATCAAGGTCCGTTTGTTCTCGTGCCATCGCTTGGAAATCCAGGCCGTCGTCGATAATGTTGACAGTGGTACGCGACAGTGTGTCCGCTACCGAGTTGCTTTTTCCAGAAACGTGCCGTATGTCAGTTGTGTACTCACTGATTGCGGCCAATTGTCTGGATTGCCTGGCCGACCATGGCACACATTTCTTCGCCATAGCAAAAGTCAACGGTTTATAGTCGGTGTAGACTGTAAAGTGGCGACCTCCCACAAAGTAGCGGAATTTTCTGATGCTCAGATGAATCGCCAGCAGTTCTCTATCAAAAGCACTGTACTTTCTTTCAGCATTATTCAGTTGACGGCTAACGGCTTCCAAATATTCCCCAGCTTTTGTTGGAGGACGCCCCCGACAGCTACATCAGACGCGTCTACCGTTAAGGCGGTTGGTGCATCTGTTTTTGGATGTACCAGGAGTGTGGCCTTGGCTAAAGCAGCCTTAGTAGCGTTGAAAGCTGTGGTCATGTCCGTTGACCACTGGACAGTTTGAGTCTTGGATTCACGACCGGCGGTTGCTCTGTATAGAGGCTGCATGATTTCCGCAGCACTTGGTAGAAATCTGTGGTAAAAGTTCACCATTCCATTGAATTCCATAAGCTGCTTGACCGTTCGAGGCGCAGGAAAATGTCGGATTACCTCCACTTTCTCAGGAAGAGGCTTGATGCCGCTGGCTGAAACTCGATGGCCAAGGAAATCCAGCGTGGACCGGCAAATTGACATTTGGTGGGGTTTATCACAAGTCCGTGTTCTCGAAAACAGGAGAATAATGCCCGTAAGTCTGCTAAGTGCTGTTCCTGGTCTTGGCTTGCAATTAAAACGTCGTCAAGATAAACAAATACGTTTTGAAGCCCTTGGCAGACAGAATCCATCAAGCGTTGGAATGTTTGTGCCGCGTTTTTCAAACCGAACGGCATTCGTAGAAATTCAAAGAGTCCGAAAGGCGTGGTGATTGCAGTCTTCGCCACGTCCTGTGGCCTGACGGGGATTTGAAAATATCCCTTCACGAGTTCGAATTTTGAAAACACCGATTTGCCATCCAAGTTGTGTGAGAAATCTTGAATGTTGGGGACCGGGTAACGATCAGGTGTCGTGGCATCGTTCAAGCGCCTGTAATCGCCGCAGGGGCGGCTTTCACCATTGGCTTTTGGTACGACATGCAGGGGAGACGCCCACTGGCTGCTGGACCTGCGTATAATCCCCAGTCTTTCCATGTTGTCGAACTCATCTTTTGCGGCCTTGAGACGGTCTGTGCGCAATCTGCGTGGCCGCGAAAAGACGGGTTGGCCGGTCGTTACGATGTGGTGTTCCACACCGTGTTTCGGCTGTTGAAGTTCAAAAGACGGTTTAATAATCTCGCTGAATTCATAGAGAAGCTTTGAGTATACCGTGTGCGGATGCTTTTCGACTACATGGAGTTGCGTGTGACGGGACCATGACAGGTGGCCCACGACAGCTGTACGACATGTTGAAGCTTCAAGAAGCCGTTGCCCACCTATGTCAACTAGGAGTCTATGCCGCAAAAGGAAATCTGCTCCAAGAATGGGACGAGAAACGTCCGCGAGGACAAACCGGCACTCATACGTCTTGGTGCCGATGTGCAGTACTTCCGTTTTGTATCCATAAGTCTTGATCTCTGAACCATTTGCAGCTACCAGAAGGGGACCGGTATTGCGAGAGAGGCGATCAGAGCGTAGAGCGGGAAGGATGCTAACCTGGGCTCCTGTGTCTACCAGGAACCCGCGCCCGGATTTGGCATCGTTGATGATCAAGAGGCAGATACGAATTCCACCAACCACGTCAGCCTCTAACCGCGATCGGCGTCGTCGTTTCCCTGTCGGGTCTTTCTGCGACGGGCGTAGCGCACCGTGTGCGGTGCCGAAGATTCACTTTTCTGCTTAGACACCAACTGGGCAAATGAGCACCCTTGTTTGCAGTTCGTAGCCTTCATACCGAAAGTTTTGTGGTAGTGACAGATGAAAACTCCGGTTGCGCTGTCTACTTCTGCCTGTGGGGCGATATCCCGCGCGTCATGGCGTAGGGCGCTCACGTTGACTGTCTGAGTTGCGAAAAAGACTCTATCCGCAACTTCGGCCAGTTTTGCAACATCTGTTTCTGCGGATGTGGCCAGGGCTGTTCGCACTGCAGCAGGTAGCTGGGCCAACCAGAACGCTCGCAGTAATGTCTCTTGACTACCACCAAGCGCACGCATGTGTCTCAACAAACCAGACGGCCTTCTGTCTCCTAAGCCAGCTATGTTAAGAAGTTCAGAGTTTTTAACTTCTTGTGGCTTGCCATATACTTTGATTAGCGCGCTTTTGATAGCAGGGTACTTTTCCGTTGCTGGCGGTTCAGTAAGCAGAGAGGAAATTTCGCTAGCAGTGGCGTTATCTAACACCGAAACCACATGGTTAAATTTCGTATCATCTCGAGTGATGCTTGCAGCCTCGAACTGAGCTTCAGCTCTAGCGAACCACAATGTAGGGTTGTCAGTCCAGAGTGACGGAAGTTTAACGCTTACCGCATTAGCTGACGAAGGGATGACGAGTTTCTTCAGTGCGTCGGTCAATCCTTGCATAGCGGCGGTATCCATGTTGGAAAACGTCCGTATAATCCTGGCTGTGCACAATACTTGCGGTCTTCTGGAGTCTTCCAGGTAGTTCGGGGTCACCAATGTAGGAACTCGTATCCTACTGAGTAGTTAACTAACTACGTAACTCTAATTTCCACACTGAGAACGCCAGACAAGTACAGCTACACTCAATCTTTAATCAGAACAACAATAATATGAACATTAGAGCCCGACCGATATTGGATTTCAGAGGCGATACCGATAAGACCGATATCCAGTACCTCCACCGATAACCCCGATATATTCAGCCGATATTCAAAAGATGTGGAATCTAGCTCAAGGCCCATATTTAACACCTCAGAGCATTTATTTCAACAACTTTACAGCCATTGATATGCTTGAGCATGAAATATATGATATAGGGGCTATAAAAATATATCAAAAAAGCACCAATCCAGCAGTAGCAGATTACAGTTCACGAAGCACAATTTCTCGGCCCTTTCTCCAAGGAGTGAACTTCTGTGGTCTTCCATAAATGATGTGTATAGTACTAAACACAGTAAGCAGTCTTTCACTTGGTACCATAGTTAGTGGCACAGCAAGAATTGGAAATCTTTCTTCATTTCGGTTCCACCGCTCCCTTGCAGGGGATCTTTCCTTCATGGTTTCACTAAATATTGATATTCTTCTGGCAGTACACCTGGAGCCTTCAGCACATCATTAACAAATAGCTGAAGAGAATGAGCAAAACAACTCAAATTGTCCATGTCTGCAACTGCTCCACCCATCCCCTTAGGCCTTGACCATGACCAGCATTTCAATCAATTGATCAATAATTATTGCCTTTACTCCACGTTTGCTTGATTTTCTTGCCCTCTATGCTCGCATATATTTCCTATCATGGTGGCCCCGCAGGCCTCAGTCAGACGGCTTCATACATTACTGGTATAATTAGCTCTGTTGGTCTTGGTACCCAACCAATAGCACTATCTTCAGAGAAATGTTTCGATGCGACGCTTTTCCCTATCATCACGAGGGTCGGTCCAGCATGATTGAAGTTCTCATTTGTCTTACTGATTGAAATCTTCTGCAGACAACTCCATCCAGCTGCACTCTGTCTTCATGGTGATCGATTACTGCAGGGGGATTCCCACGAAGTCAGTGGGGCATAACGGTGGTTAGTTATCTACAACATTTTTCATATAGGCAGTTAGGCACGCCTACTGCCTGTATGTAGTATGCATTATATGCAGCTTGGCGATTTATTTTTATAATTTACCGTCCTCACGTCTTCTATCGACTTCTCTGACTCCCTGCCACCATGTTGTGACGTCACGAAAATGGTCGATATTTTTTTACCTTCAATGGCCGATACCGATATTTCTCTCCAAGCGTGATATCGACTCGATCGATATTATCGGCGAGCCGATAATCGGTCGGGCTCTAATGAACATGCTCTCTGACTGGCACCTTTTGAGCGTGCAAGTCAGAGCGGTACGAATGTATCAGAATGTTAATATTCGAACGGTAACGCGTCAGGAATAAGCGTAATACATTTACAAGCTGCGATCGCTTGGATATAGTTTGTAGGTGTATTATGTGCAGCTACAATAGGCGTAATCCAAATAGTGTGGTTACTTTACTATCCTCCGAAATTTCTATGAAATGTCGGTCTTGGTCGTCTGAATCTTGAGTGACTCAAGATTCACGAACCAATCGTGACTCGAGTCAGTACAACACTGATCTGTGGTCCCTTTGAATCCATTCTGAAAGTCAATATTGCCTAAAGAGGAAACGTTTCAAACGTGTTTTGAATCAATATTGAATTTATATCAAAGTCCATGTATCTCTTTCTCTGATTTTCTCTAAATTTTAGAGACCGCACGCAGCAAGGGTAAGTTATATCACAGGAATAACCAAGTTTAGGAGTATGCTGAGAAAACTGAAAGACTTGTTCTCAAGCCAACAGGTATTACAACTTCGTCAACGACACCTGATGTCAACTTTCGTAGTCGCATGTATGAGGTAAACCAAAGCAGAGATGGTCAAAGTTACCCGCGTTGCTACTCAAGTCGATGTAAAAACACCGTCGTCAATTTATACTCGATTACAAGTAGATGCAATAGTTCCAAATACAAGTCAAAACTACGTCAAGTGGAAGTAGAAAACAAAATGTTGGAAAAATAGTCAAGTATGGTAAGCAGTTTTTCGGAAGTTTCTACTTTGAAAATTGCGATAGGAATCTTCGCGACTAATATAAAATTACTAATGGCATATGACACTACTAACACGAAGAATCTTCAAAAATATATTCAGTTATTCCTGATTCAGGCGATGTTGCCAGACTTGGACCACTAGATTTTCTAGTTGTCTAATTATACTAATTGAAACTATTCTAATTTGTGAAATGTTTCTATGCTCTAATTTTAATTCTAATCTAACGTCTGGTTTTCCTGCAAAGACTACAGGAGATCTGTATAGTGCGAAACGAGCCAAGCTTGCTGTACAGTAGGGGTGTTCAAAAATGACTTTTTAGTCTCAAATTCTACTGGCTACTTGATAAAATTGTTAGGTTACCGAATTGAAGCTTGCACACCAAATTTGGTTCGATTCCATCCAGCAGCCGCATTGCTACAGGAGAAGAAAGTTTTTTGATTTATTATATACATAATGAGTCAAAAAAATTCAAAATTTTCTGTTCACCCATTAAATTATTTAGGTTTGTCTATGAACGATGCCCACCAAATCTGGCTCAATTCAAACCAGCCGAGGCGGAGTTATTGATGTTGAAAAATTTGGATTTGAATAAAATAGTATTTTCGGTGGGCACAACTGTTATAAATGATTACAGAATCGGTCACAGTAAATACTATTTTATTCAAATCCAAATTTTTTCGACGGCAATAGCTCCTCTTCCACTGTTTAGAATTGAGCCAAATCGGTTGAGCATTGTTTCTATAGACAACCTAACAATTTAATGGGGTGTACAGAATATTTTAAATTTTCTTTGTTCATTTTCATATAATAAATAAAAAACTTTCTTCTGTAGCAAAGCGGCTACTGGTTGGAATCGAACCAAATTTGATGTGCAGGCTTCAATTAGGAAACCTAACAATTTTATAGTAGTAGTCAGTACGATTTGAGAAAAATAGTCATTTTTGAAGACCCCTAGTGAACATATCAGATGTCTAAGCAGTTTAGAATCCCATCCAAATTGTCGACCAAACGTTTATACCCCATGGTTATTTTTAAAATTTTAGGATGCTACTATACAAGATCAGGTCGGGGCATTTCAACTAAGTCGACGTCACATTGAACCGTAAAACCGTATGCTGCGAAACAGTGATGGATCGTTATCAAACAGCACATATTGCATGGTAATTATTAGCATCCAGCTAATTTGCTAATTTTCATGTATAAGCAGGGCCGTAACAGCACTTTGTCAGCCCCCCCCCCAAACGTTTGTCTTGGGCCCCCATATGGTGATAAGCCGAACTTCTGCGGAGGTTTCGCCCCCCAGACCCCCCTCAGGCTATACGCTGTTTACCGTTACTTACCTGCTACATTGGCCCTACGTTTAGTGACTCACATTGTCTCGCCTAAACGCGCAAAGCGCGAGAAAATTTTATAATTCATGCCTGAATCGGTCAATATGATCGGGAATTGCGTATATATTGCTATCAATTTTTATCCTCTCTCTGCTCACGTAATCTGATTTACCGGTAGAGCTGAGGGAGGTGTGTTTGAAAAGGTATGACCCCTCAATAATAATTTAACATCTCCCGGTGTATATACCCGTTGGCAGGAACGAAACAGCACTTCATTAGCCCCCCTCCCCCAAAAACTTGAGTATTTGGCTCCCATAGGGTGATAAACTGCCCCACCCCCCATTACTTTGTTCGCTTTTGCCACGAAACTATAGCTGTGCTGTTTAGTGAGCCAGCGCGAGGCGCTAAAATAAGATTGGGAAATGCATATATTTTGCTATCAATTTCATGTCCTCTCTGCTCACGTATATTCAGATTTTCCGGTAGAGCTGAGTGAGGTGTCTTTGAAACTGTAGAGCCCGTAAATAATAATTGAACATCTTCGGGCGGGCGGACCCGTTGGTGTGACTTCGTTACATGATGTTATTTCGTGACCTCCTGTCTGCTATATCAAAAAATATAGAATCGCCCAAACGTACTAAACTGAAAGATCACACGATTTCGGATTGGTATTTCTTTACTGGCATATAATTTTTTCCTGCGGGATGGTATTTGTCTTGTGAGGTTCAGATTGCCAAGACAGGAACATTCCGCATCAGTTATTTAGGCACCCATATGGACGATTAAACCTATATGTATTTTGTATATATAACGAAGTTTTCGGTCAGCATAGGGCAGTCCTTTACGGCCAAGGTTTTCTCGCTGCCGAATGATCCTGCACACTTATTGGAGTCGCATGTTACATGGCCTAAAACTTTATATGTCTTGGTGCGTCGTGGCGCGGTAATGGCCAACGCCGATATGGCCATTTCTAGAAATCTAGGGTATTTTTTCTTGTGGGAAGAGTAACCAATGATCAAGATAAATGACGACTTGAAATCGCGCGCAGCGCGAAAACTTTTTGAAAAAGTAGCATAAATTTTTGAAAAATGCCCTATAATTTATGCTAATTCACGAAATAATTTTGGGCCCCCTTCGAGCTCGGTCCTCCCAATTGTGGGGTTTGGGGTGGGGCAGTTACGGCCCTGTGTGTAAGACAAGTCAAGGTTTTCTGTGTGTGGTTCCTTTGAATACATTCTGAAAGTCAATATTGTCCAATCAGGAAACGTTTCGTATTTTGAATTAATACCAAGTAGTCAAATTTAAATCAAGTCCATGCATATATTTCCCTGATTTTCTTCACATTTTAGGATGCTGCTTAAAGACTGCATGCTGCAAGAGCAAGATTATAAAACAGGAACTAACCGAGCTGCGAAAACTGAAAGACTCAGCCCGCTAATCATCGGTGTTGAGATAAGTGTCATTTGACTCTTTCTGTAGCTCAAATGAGGGGGAGAGGTAATTTACGTAATCTGCCGGAAAAATAGTCTCTAAATGATAATTTTCGGGATAAAACTAACTATTGCTTCATCAGAGCACTATAACCCACATGTTAGTACTAATCTAAGCCCATATTCACCTCCTGAAGCGCGAGTTAACCTATATTACTCACAAACATACTGTTTTTCATGGCTACATAGCAAGAGGCAACATCTCAAAAAAATAGAACCATTTTGGTAAAAGTAATGCTCCTTTCGGACTCAACGCCCCTTATATACTCCTGAATCGATCTCACATATCATGATTTTTGAAAAAAAAAATTTTGCCCTGTGTTATTGATTCATGGGACATTTGTATAATTTAGTCACAGCGATTAGATAGCATGACCTCTACATCTAATAATAAAACTCGCCAACGTATAAACACAATATCAGATGATTAAATTTATTACAACTCATGCCAGTTCGATTATGATACCTGGTAATAATTAATTTCAGTAAAATATGAAGTATTGCGGCACTCAAAATATCATTAGTGAGGTAAAACATTTGCACTCATAAATTGTGATTATGATGCGTATTTCACAGAAGATGAGGTCTCTTTGGATATCATTGGCTGTCGTGACTGCGGGCCTTACAATTCAACTAGTCACGATAACCCTGCACAAGTTATTTAGCACAAAGTAAGGACAATATCTATATAAATACATAAATAAATATATATAAATAAACCACCTTGTTTGTTGTGTAGTGACACTCACAGGACGCCATCGACCAACTGATCAATATTCTACACCAACTATTCGCATTGATGGGAAGGGCGGAAGCTGCAGAATATATCTCATCACTATTTACTCGTCCGTTACACCTATATGGCACATCGTATATCATTTCACATATTATATTCGTCTCAGCCATAGCAAACCTGGCTTGTCTATAAAAATTGCTATTTATCGCACCCGCGGAAATAAATGCTACACCATATTGATAAAATTGAATCATGTTTTAATATTGAAATAAACCCGAATTATTCAATATCATATTTAAGTTCTGTACCTCCGAGAAGCTCTTCAAATATTGATATAATATAAATGCCGCCTTCGAGAAGAAATTTTCGTCATTTTGCGTAGCTTACAAACATACCTTTATCCACTGGTGAGGTGACCGTCGTCGCGGAAGGACGTATCTTCAATCAAGGGGAATCACACGCTCTCGGAGTGCGTCGAAGAGGTTCGAGATCTACTCGCACGACTCAGGTGTGATTGTTCCAATGCATTATCTTGTATAGTGATATGATATACAGATACTTGTAGCATAAGACAAGTCGTCGTTATGTCCCATAGGAGCCGGGCCGCCTGTTATGCCCCATAGGAGCGGGGCGCATGAGCGTCCCGCCTCAGATTCTCCATAGGGACCTACTTTCAAGGATAAGCAAACCGTTGAAATGAGTGAACATATTTATGTTATTGTTAAAAGGTTCAACAAAGCAATGAGGACCCACAGCCCTTTGGTAGTGAATAAAAACTTGATTAAAGTTCTGGGCGGACGGTATTCCGAAATCAAAGAACTCCCATCTGGAGATTTATGTGTTAGATGTGCTAACTATAATCAAGTCACCAAGCTTCTGGCCTGTGATGACCTATGGGATAAGGGTAAAAAGATTGAGGTTAAAACAGAGCTGTATAAAACTAGGCCAATCGAGATTCGCGACGTGATATCGGACGTACCATCGGATCTAACTAACGATTATACCCAGACAGAGCTCGCTGATTATCATGCCATCTACGTAAAGCGATTCAGTTTCAGCTGGCTAGGCAGAGAAGAGATTACCTTCCCCTCTCTACAATCTACCGTGTATTGATGTGTGTTGCCAACGCAATGGCGGTGCTTCGCGCATTCATACTCCTACATCGCATATCTACCTGTGAAATACCATCGTCTGTAGTTGATTGCTCACGATTCACCAACTGCTGTAGATACTTTATTATGCGTCCGCCCGTCGAAGCGGCTTGAGACGGAAGAGGAAGTGAAAGCACGGTGCAATGATACTACAAATGATATAAGGGGCAGTATAGAACACAGCTTCCGCATACTGGGATAACTAATACTTGTTGTGTAGTTACGACTAAAGAGCAGTGAAGTTTACATATACGCAGTGTTGGGATCCAGTCACTACCTTCGAGTCGCGAGTCATCTCGATTCATCGCACATTTTGACTCGAGTCAAGTCAAGTCAAGTCAATCGATTTTCAAAGGTGACTCGAGTCAAGTCAAGTCAGTCGTTTTTAGAGGTGACTCGAGTCAAGTCAAGTCACGAGTCAAGTCACAATTCAAGTCAAATTGAATTTTCGAAGTATGAGTGATCATTCAAATTCATTATATTTTACTAGCTGTGTTAAAGAGATCAATTGGTCATTGATCTTGAATCAAATAACGAATATAAAGTTAAATATTCATGCAAAAATGCGTTGTATCGCTCACGCACACGTAAAACTGCTAATAAAATAAGAAAGTAACTCTATAGCTACATCAGGGGTGTCAAGCATACGACCCGCCAAATGATTTCATTCGGCCCGCGAAGAAATTCTGAGTATATGTTGAAAATTGCGTGATTTTATCCAACTCATTTCTCGAATTTGTAGTAAGAAATACTACTAATAAATAGTCCTTCAAGATAGCAAATTTCGAGTACGTTCATTGTTCATACGCCACATTATAACAACTCGACAGCGGAGTTGTGATTGTAGTTATCATCAGGAGAAAATCGCTGACATTAACACCCAATTCCGAGAATGCGAAAAAGTGCATATTGAGTTAAGAGTTAGTAATATTTTGGAATCATTTGACTGGTGCGGCCCGCGAGTGATCTTTATATTTGAATTCGACCCGCGACGTCAGTTGAGTTTGACAACTCTGAGCTACATGCTACATTCTCTTATTATCAGCCAAAATAGAGGATCGAATACGAAGCCTCGAGAAGCTGAACGAAATTGATATCGTACAACACACTAGCCATCTATACACATCCGTGAGGATATAAATGCATAAAATATATTTGTTAGATTTAAATCATACAAGAGGGTTGGTAAAGGTGAGCGCCGTGCAATGTAAGGACAGAGCCGTCCAATAACTAGCGATACGTTGCTGTTAAATTAATCTGCTACCTACGACAACGCAAGCTGTGATCATTTCGTATGGGTCAGTGTATTTGTGATGTAACAATGTAGTATTAGTGAAACGTACAATCAGTGAATGGCTGGTTGCTCTCAAAATTTACAACGGCGTGTCGTGAATAATCTGAACATGCACAAAATACATTGATTTAGTCGACACCGTTTACTTGATGACTCGAAATTGACTCGTAAATTTTGCTCCGAGTCACGAGTCAATCCGCATATTTGAAGCGCCGAGTCAAGTCAAGTCAAGTCATTTTTGCAAAGTGACTCGAGTCAAGTTAAGTCATTCGAAAAAGTTGACTCGAGTCAAGTCATGACTCGAGTCATCCCAACACTGCATATACGACGTTTTACTTTACGTCATTGTTTTCGTAAGTGACATAATCATTATTTTACGAAGAATTTGATCAGATATGTCACATCCTATTTTTTTGAATGACATTTTAATAACGTATCGCAAGTCATGGGTTCCCGTCAGAATAGGAAAACTTGCAAATTTCCAGTTTTTCTAAATTAGATTAGACTTACAATTATATAGATATACAGTTTATTTCCAAATTAACTTAGAATTAGAATGAGTGAAGTCGCAAAAACTTTAAAATTGAGTTAAATTCCAACATCAATCTCACAAATAAAACTGTTTCGGTTTCGGCAATATACATTGTTCAGTAATAGCTTTCCGTTCTTGCTTCCCACGATGTGAGCGCAATTCTCACTGCTTTGCCAGTTGTTCGGTTCACCGTCGTTCCAAACTGTTGTTTTCGGATTCGCCTTCCCACCGTCATTCCAATACCATGTTCCATTATTGGCGCGAGTCAACCCGATCCACGGTGCATCGAGAATGTAATTGTTAATGATGGTTCTAAAAGTACAAAGAGCGTATGGGGGTTACGAATAGGGCTGCGCGCAGTGATTCGAGTACTCCCTCTGAATCGAGTTCTGATTCTAACAAGTTGAGTTGAAAAGTAGGAGAGGGTTTTGTCATTTTTAAACGCTGTGAACCTCTATTGGTTGTGTAGCATTATACGAAATATGTAAAACTAGACAGTTCGCGGAAATGACAAATTTGTGGTACAGACCAACCCGTGTTATAGCGAAATAGGTATACTCGAAATATATAAAATAATCTTTAATGTGATAAGGAACTGGCAATATATTCTTTGTGGTCGCATGTAAAGGAAATTTGTAAACATTCCACTTCATCCATACGGCTTTGACGTCATAATCAGTGATAGTCAACTTGAAGCTTAATAATCGATTCAGAATCGACACACTAATGCATTCGAATTTGCTAAGCCCCGATCCCGATCCGCCTTTCCACGAGTAGCCTATGCTCAAAAGCATATTTGTGTAGCGGTATAGATATTTATACGTAGAATCAAGTCGAATACGTTTCTCACTGATAATAACGCAAGTCGCTGATGTCATATATGAATCGCGGCGTTTTGCACCATCTTAAACTGTAATTAACTCACCTGACTTGGTTAGGGTCTCTCAATATCCTTGATGCAAGCCTACCGCCAATCGACTCGCAAGATGATATCGCTTCCTGCCGTGTCAATCTCGTTTTGCGATGTTTCATCCGAAAATCTCCATCCCGCTGCAGGAAGAATTATTATAATGGTTTCAGTAAATTGTTTTGGTGTATTTGACTGAATAATTTTCACGAACATACGAGCATTACCCGGTATTAGATAACTTGGAGTTTTATCATTCGGACTATTGTGTTATATCTTTATCGAACGAAATCACAATACTGATGAAGTCGGATATAACAGAATATATTTTTATCGCCATTTTAATATTTGATCAGTGAGGAGTTTCAGGAGACAGTTCCTAATTCCACGAAAAGCAAACCCGATAAGACATTTGTGCGTCGTCTATATGTCGTGTGAATAGAGATAAGGGAAATATATGTTATGATATCTTGTGCGTAATCTCTCATGGCTGTAATATATATACGCGTGTAATACAACGTACACATCATTTAATTCAATTCATGATTCGGAAATACTGTTACGTCGAAGTACGTTGATTCAATTAATTTACAAGTCGTAGAGATAGAACAGAAAGAGAGTTCCGTGTGATCTTCGAGTACGCCTGTACTTAGACAGGCTTCGTGGTACGTCAGCCGACAAGCCATCCAGTGGAGCGGATGCCGGTCCGTCGAAGGGAATATATACGCATCGAATGGTAAAAGTAAGCGTATGGACTCAGATTACACAAGTATAACATTATACAAACATTCGCTCTGCGTTAAATGCTGACCCGCGACTTTGAATCACGACCGACCCAGCAACCACGTGCCACGAATAAGACAATACAAAGATCCGCTCACTACAACGGCGACGAAGACCATTCAGAGACAATACAAAGAGACTATTGAACGTGACATTCGCACAACGAGGAAACGACGAGACGTTATTGCCAGGAAAAAATGCAGCGTGGTTGTGCTTTCGGCGATCAATGCGCCAGAACAATTACAATAATGAAGATGACGTCTGCATTGTCCGAAATCGTTATCGAAATCGAAAAATCGAAATCCTAAAAAGTTTGAGAACCACTGTTCTAAGGTTATTTTTATGTTTAATTTCCGGCGCGACAGTCTGATCTCAAGGGCCACGCAGTTTTTAAGGTTTCAACTGCTAAACATCACAGAAATCCTAAATGAGACTGTATGACATAATTCCGATCACGAGTGGTCATTTTGGCAACGCCTGTTTTAATTAGTTCAGAGTGTCGAGATAGCGCAGTGGTATAATACGCGGCTGCAACACCAATGGATGCGGGTTCGAGTCCGACCGAGTTCGACTTCCGAATTCCAATATCTAAGTGTTAGAGGTTTACCTAGGCTCCTGCTCGCCAACTCATCCGCGTCAGAGGTGGGCCGTGCTATAAGTCGGCAGCTACGGAAAATAAAAAGCATATCAGCCTGGTGTAAATGACCATAGTAGTCGACAAACACCATGAATACCCCCAAAACAAACGAATTATTTCAGTGATGTGCTTATAAAAGACGATTCGCGCGCGAAATCGTCCGGCCCGCGACATAAGAATTAGTTATCACAAGAATACGGCCCGCCGCTTCATAATGAGTTTCAATCTGCATTACAGCACTGCACGAAAAGAATGCGGCATTGCCACGATATAATAGTAGCCTAAATCGTATTAGTTCATTGTTATGCCATAAAACGAAGGTGGTTGAAGTAGGAGATGGAGACAGCCATCAGTGCTTATCAATCGGGTGTATCTCGCAACGGAAGGTGTTCCATACTTTTTTAACGCGTTGTGACAATAAAGGTGTCCTTCCTTTGCTTCAAAAACGCTTGGAACATCTCAGACGCAATGACACAATCTCAAACTGATCAATTATAGATAACTAGCCTCCGTATGTTAGTTAGCCTATCTATAGTTTAATTCTCCAGAAGGCATTTTGTGTCAAGACAACAAACCTGAATAGCGTTTTGGCCACAATGGTGAAAACTGTTAATATGATTTTCGTCTCATTAACTGAATCAGTTACGACAGATATTACTAGAAGCAGAGAATCAATGGCGATGTCTTGTATAGGCCTATATCTGTCATGTTCGCGCATTAAGTCGAGCAGCTATGCATACACGAGTGTATGAACTGAGAAATGAAAAAACTTTCCTTGAAAACACAAATATCGCCGACTCATAATCTTGTAATCGAAAATGGGTATATCATCTTGCTTTCCTGGTACATTTAATGTCACATCTGAACAAATTGAATTTGCAACTTTAGGGGAAAAACAACTAAATACTTGAGATGTTGAGGCGCATTCAAAACAAATCTATGACTCTGGAAATGTCAACGGTTCAAAGAATATTATGCTCACTTTCCTATACATTCCTTCTCTACAAAATGAATTCTGACTATTCAGTAGTCCGTTTAATGTGGACGCCAATACCATTGCCTGAAAATTATAAATGGGCCTTTCTGAATTGCGATGCAGTTGAATTGAATGACAAATTTCATACAAAAAGCATATCGCTGCATGACTTTGACAAAGAGTACGTTCGTGAAATTGGTCTTTATCCCAGCTTGACCAACAATGCAAAAGAAATTGCATCGATTTTTGGAAGCACGTACGCATGTGAACAAAAGTTTTGAACAATGAAATTCACGAAGAGCAAGCTAAGATCACGTATTTCGGACGTCCATTTTGAATAGGCTCTGATTCTTATTTTATCTGACTTGTTCCCAGAAGTCGAAAACTATTCACAAAGCAAGCTGCGTCAATTGTCACATTTATTCTGTGTTGTTGAAGTGTAAATGCATGTGTCTTCTGATTGGTTGATTGGTTGATTGGTATGATTGAGATTGCAGCAATGTAGGATAATATACCGAAGTGAGTGTAAAATATAGTACTAAGAAAAATTCTTGCCCGCCAAAAAGTTGTACACGCGAAATTAGGCCCGCGACTAGGAAAAGCTTGCCGACCCCTGACGTAAGCTGTGATCATTTCGTTTTCGGTCAATTCATTTGTGTTACAACAATAGAGGATCAGTGACAGGTACAATCAGTGAACGACTGGTCGCTCTCACATGCGACATCGACGTTTAGAGAACAATCCGAACATAAAGAAGATACAGAGATATAAACTATCTTTAGTTGTCCGAAAGGAACGAACCAAATTAGGTAATATTGAAAACAAGACTTATATGACTACGCTTTAAAAATGGATAACAATTATGTCATGAAAACTCCGTATTACTTGAATATATTGATGGTCGCCTCTGTATAGTAATGGGCTCATTGGCAAGGACAGGATAATTTGGCGTTTCAGATATAGCAATATCGACGGTTTCGATCAACATGCCTCAGTCATTTTGTGCAAAAGTTTCATCGCCGACGATCTCGCTTCGAGCGCACAAGCGAAGTCGCATGTTGGGCGACCCGTTATCTCCTAATTGCGAGTATAGTTGGACTGAATTATGTAAATTACGCGTATTTATAATTTCCAGGGGGGTTCCAATAAAAAATGCAAGAAATGTGACAATAAATCATGCGAAGTGCTAAGAAAAATTTCAAGTCATATAAATCAGCTGCGGAATATTCTACTTTATGGTATTATACGAAGATCTGCGATGAATGTGGCTGACCCCTGGTTACGCCATTGATGCTTTGGTCATCATCAAATTTCGCGGTCAGGCTAATCAAATTTTGGTTGGCCTTGCAATTTTATCTGATGTTATATCTAATATCGAGAATTTCCTAACAGGCCACACAACACCTTCTCGTGGGCCACATTTGGCCTGTGAGGCACGGTTTCGCCGTCCCTGATCTGTATCGTTACTAATAACAGTGATTGGTGGTACATAAAAATCCTATTATAGTTATTATTAGTAATTTAAAGATACATTTGAAAGCAATTGCTTTCATGATAAAGAAGTTTGTAGTCGAAGTTGAAGTCAGGGTCATTTTCACAAACTCCGAATCCGACTCCAGTCAGTATTTTTTCCACGACTCCGACTCCAGCCACTACAGTTTCCACGACTCCGACTCCATCAAGCGAGAATAAGCCATGCCTTGGCATGTACTTGGGGGAATTGAGTCAAATTTGGTGTGCAACGTTTTCTTGGTTAACATGACGATTTGACAACCAAGCCGATGAAATGTGAAAAAAAAGTTTTTCTTTGAACACCCCTAGTGGTTTGCAATTATATTTCCAGACGGAACTGATAAGAAACAGAAAATAGACAAGCGGGCCGAGCCAAAAGTTTAAATTTTATTCCGTGGCTGTTAACTCAAGCTACATGTGGTAAAATTAGACGATGGGAAAGTGAAGGGTAATTTACTATTTATTTCTTCATTAAGTGTCGTTATTCCAAACAAGGCGAAACAAGCAAAATCTTTAGCTCATTCGAATCTCATAAACCTCCAAATCCCTTTTTCTATTGAGATTTCAACTGGCCAATATTACTCACCTGGTTTTGTCGTTGATGCCCCTCTGATAATTTGAGCCTATTCTTCAGATTATTTATCTCTGTAACGCAATCCATTTGGATCAATGATCACTTGGCATGGAAACAGATTCAAAACGTCAGAGCTCTAATACGGGTAGAACCTTCAACAAAAACAACAACAACCAACAACAATATTAAAAACGAAAAATAGAACAATAGGAACAGGCAACGCCATAAATACCATCTCATGCAATTCTTTGCGATTCTTTTTCAGGCACTACAGCACTAGCTCCCCGGCTTTCGTGGTGTCGGTGCCGCATTTCAAACTTAATTAGCATGTTATTCAGGGATGTGGAGTCGGTAAATTTTACCACCGACAAGCAAAGCAAGCAAACGGTGGCGTGCCAAATTGATTCATTGTGGCAGAGCTCGAATTATCCACTATGCAATTAACATGAAAGAAAGATTTGCTAAATATCCTTTATTTTTCAAGTTTTTATAACATGGACTCTCTAGTATCCTGAAATGTATGAATCATTCCAATATGGCAGATATCCAATCCTGTATAATGGAAATGTAGATAAAAAATCCTAGTGTAGCTCTTGTGTATGAGTCAGCAACGAATAAAGAAGTTGAACTTACTAATTTGTCATTGCACACTATCCTGATTACAAGCACATACACTCTTACTACTAATAGAGATTGGTTTTGTTTGTTTTTGGGGTATTCATGGTGTTTGTCGACTACTATGGTCATTTACACCAGGCCGATATTCTTCTTATTTTCCGTAACTGCCGACTTATAGCACGGCCCACCTCTAGGCTTTTTATAAGACACCGCTGACGCGGATGAGGTGGCGAGGAGGAGATAGAGATTGGTCATAAATAGAATTTCATCAAGTAGTCAAAGACTATAACATAGGGTTGCCATACGCCCGGAATTTCCCGGACATGTCCATAATTTCACCGTTCAAACTAGCGTCTGGGAGGAATTTCTAATATATACCAAATGTCCGGAATTTTGAAGACTTAACGTTGGCTCATAATTTTTTCGTAAATCAACATAAAACAATATTTTTTTGGAATATTTATGCTGATGCATGATATTTTCTTCGCGCGATATACTACCAAATTTATTGATTTTAATATGGAGACTACCACCCTCGCAAAAACCGCTATAAAATATAAATAAAAACAAATTTCATTTACTGGAATAAGCCTAATTGTAATCGCAATAGGAGAACGGCATATTCCAAGAGATCGTTAAAACCGTTTAAATGCTTTGATCAAAGATAGTGGTTCCAAACGGGGGGGGGGGGGGGTTCGTCTGCCTTTATTCTGGGGTTTGCGAATATGTTGAATGTAATCAGCTTCCAAAATAGCCCGTGAGTAAGTCTGGGCAAAGCTGCTGACTTCTTTTAGCAATCAGCTCGTCAAATTTTGATCCGGGCCACGGAAAAGCGAAGCCGCATGTTGGGCGAAACGTTACCTCCTAATTGCGTATACAGTTAGACTCAATTCTGTGAATAATATGTATTTATAATTTTTAGTCATCATCAAATTTCGCGGTCATGCTAATCTAATTATTTTTTGCTTGGCCTTGCAATTGTAGGCTACCTGATATCATAAATAATTTCGATATCGCAGGCCACACTTAACCTTCTCGTGTGCCAAATTTGGCCTGCGGCCACGGGCTGGCCACACCTGATCTATATGGTTAAGGTTATTAATAACAGTGATTGGTGGTACATAGGGATTATATTGAAAATTCTTTGAAAGCAAATGTTTTCATGATGGAGAAGTTGGAGTCGGAGTCGAAGTCAGGGTCATTCTCACAGACTCCGACTGCAGCCAGTATTTTCCCCACGACTCCGACTCCAGCTATTATAGTTTCCACGACTCCGACTCCGACTCCATCAAGCGAAAATTACCCAGACTCCGACTCCACAGCCGTGATATTATGATATTATCCGTAAGATGTATATACCTTATCTTCCTCTCCGCTATATATTATATCGTCTGTTTGTCAATCAGCTAGTTCGTCATTCTGGTGCAGGGCGTTCTTCGAGAAACCAGTGTTGGGATCAAGTCACTACCTTCGAGTCACCAGTCATTTCGAGTCATTGCACATTTTGACTCGAGTCAAGTCAAGTCAATCGATTTTAAAGGTTGACTCGAGTCATTCAAGTCACTCGATTTTTGGAGGTGACTCGAGTCAAGTCGAGTCAAGTCAAGTCAAGTCACGAGTCAAGTCACAATTCAAGTCAAGTTGCCTTTTCGAAGTAAGAGGCATGATTACGACATTTCATTTTGATAGCTGTCTGAAATACAGATTGAGTGGTCATTGATTCTTAACCGATTAACGAATATAGAGTTAAATATGCACGCACGAAGGCGCTGTATTGCTCACATATACGTATAACTGTTAAACTGGGGAAGAAATTGCATAGCCTCAGTTTATAGTTACCATCCAAAATAGAGCATCGAGAATGGAGAAACGATTTGATAAGATGCAATATCATTTATACATATTGATATGATTCAATTCGAATCTGCGCCAATGGTTAAGGAGTATATTATAAACTATCGACTTCAATTTCAATAAAACAAGAGGTTTGGTTAAGGTAAGAACAGAGAACAGAAATAGATATTTTGCAATTAAGTTAATTTACTACTAGTTTACGACAACGTAAGCTGTAAGTTTCGATCACTCCGTTTGTGATCAATTTATTTGTGATAGAACAATGGAGGCTCAGTAAAACGCACGATCATTGACTGATTGGCAGGCCTGTTTATTTTTGGATTTCTCCAAAAATAACAAAAATAGCTTAGTTTTGGATGTTTTCAAATTTTAGTTTTGGAGAATCTCCAAAAATAAGAATTGAAGGTGTTTTTAAGCCATAATACTACTAGAAAACTTCACCGAAAGGATGTTATCATCATGTTTTCATGTCCTTCAACATATCGACATCATCAGTGATATTGATCTAACTTTCCAATACTTTTTTCACAAAGTCTTTGGCCTGAAGAATGGCTTCCAAATAAAAATCAGTCAGTGACGCCTGGTATAGAGACCCTTCTCCCAGTTGATTTTCGAGAAATCGGCTTCGACCGTCGCAGTTGTGTGAAACATCAAACCATATGGGTCAAAAGAACTGTCGGATGGTTTCAAACTCTTCAATCTTCCAAACCTTTGCTCCTGACAAGCGCTTGAAAGTGACGTCCATTTTGTATCGGAGAGATATGGATTGTAATTGGTCTTTGATATTCTCTACTCAGGTGCCCACCCCGATGTTTGTCGATCAATTCACTGAGCTGCAAATAAAGTAGCATATATATATATGTATCGCTCTTGTTGATAATATTAGAATCTAAAAGAGCAAGAAGTGTTTGTTCTGTCCTGCCTACAACGTTGCACCACAGGGCAGGACCCTTTCATTGTCGGCAACTTCAATTTTCTTTATGCCGTCGATGAGCCCTGCAATAAATTCTCCCTGCTGCCTCGAACGTGGACTGCTTCTCCTCTTCGTCGATATTATCGAGAACGTTGAGGACTGCACAGTGCACACCCCTGATCCCTCACGAAGTTGCGTGCCTCAGTAAACTTGATAGCCCAGCACCGTCTAACCAGAAAACCTTCCTTGCCGTGGGTGTCATTGTCCCAGTCCTCAGCTGGGCACTGAGCTTGAAGGCGTTCGACCAGGCGATGGAGCTTCTCTTGCTGCTCCACAATCAGATGGGCCTGAAGTCCCTGAAGCTTCGTGACGGTGGTGCTCAGTTCCGTGGCCATGCGATCGAGGACGATCAGTTGGATCCACCGCTGCGGCTAAGGTGCACAGGCCGGACTATTTTCGTTTATAACTCCGAGGAGTTGGGTACGGTGTCTAGTTAACCAAGTGGTCATCTTCTTAATTGACAACCAATAGGTGTCAACAAACTTGGGGTACGTACTTTTCATCTCCTGGATCAAGTCCTGTTGCTGTCTGAGGTAACCAGCATTCAGTCCCATCATCGTGTGGACGAAGTGATTGCTGTAGAGGTGGCGGTATTCGGCCTGCGCCACAAGGTCCAGTGGTGCAACCCGCACCACACTCGTACGATTTCATAACGTGCCGCCTCTTCAACCCTTGTCGCCACGCCTGTGGTCCTTCCAGTGAGTGGATGTAGCCTACTTTTGGCGTTTCGTAGACCCCCTGCCTCACACACATGCTGTTTTGCGTGTGTTTTTGTGAGTTTCCTGGTTGTTTCAGCAGTATTTACACTGCTCTGACTCGTTTATTTCACTAAAAAACTTGAAAAAATCAACCCAAAAAAGATTATTTTTGGATGTTTTCAAATCTTATTTTTGGAGAATCTCCAAAAATAAAACCCAATATCCAAAAATAAACAGGCCTGCTGATTGGTCGCTTTCATGGGTTACAACAGCGATTCGCGAACAATCCGAAAATCTGCAAGATACGGTGACTTTTATCGACACCGATTACTTGATGACTTGAAATTGACTCGTGAATTTTGCTCCGAGTCACGAGTCAATCCACATTTCTGAAGCGCCGAGTCAAGTCAAGTCATTTTTACAAAGTGACTCGAGTCAAGTCATGTCATACGTTAAGGTTGACTCGAGTCATCCCATCACTGCGAGAAACATGTGTTTCCTGATTTAATTCTGATTTCCTGATTTAACCTTTTATATTATTAGTAGCAAAGTCCACACTTTTAAAAGCCACATGTCTATTGGTGGGTGTTCTCCGAAGTACGACGACAATTATAGTCTCCAAGAAAACGTCTCTTCAATCACAACTATAAATTATCGAACAGCCACTTTCAATCCCACCTGACCTTTTAACACAACTTATCAATACGATTCGAATAGTACTCGAATCCAGAGATGTGATGACTCAAGTCACTTTTTCGTATGACTTGATTTGAGACAGATTTTCGGAAATATGAATTGACTCGTGACTCGGAGCGAAATTTACGAGTCAATTTCAGCTCATAAAGCCCTTGGCGACGTCATTGCGTTGAAAATCTTGTTTTTTTTATTCCTCAACATCCTCACTTGTGCGAGCAGGCTAATCAACGCTTTGATAGACCTTGCAAGTCACTATAAATTACATGGATATTTCTTTTTTGTGCGCAGTGACCGTTTCAGTGCTGCGTAATAGCGCACGCGCCCAGCTTATAGGGAACTTTGGTCGTCACTAACTCACTATATAATTGCTAGGCCGCTAACACGTCATTAAATGAGCATGTGTTGGTGGCCATTAAAATACCATTCGAATTAGCCCGCAAGCCGAGATGCAGAATAAATACTGTAATCACAAACCAACATGTTATTGCCGTTCATGCAAAATGATGCTACGTATTCACAAATATTCATTCGCTACCGGTCATCAGGTACAAGCCAGTACCTTTCACTGAGATCGATTGGATATCAGCACCATCGCCGTTAGTATGTTGTGATAAGCTATACTAAAATTTGCCGTTTTTTTCACAACGATTTTTTAACAGCTTGTGGTCATGAGCAGGCATTTAACGAGGACTGTGGGGACATTACAAAACAATGCGGTAAATCAGAATCTCCGCGAGCGGTAACAAGCTCTCTCGAATGCGATTACCGCATAATGTAAATATTGGTATTTCAAAACATTTTGCGGCAGGCTCACGCAAGAGCTCATTGAACTCGCGTAAACTCTCGTAATTCCAGACGCAACACAACGTTTCGCAATCAACGCGCTAATTAGCGATTTCGCCAAGTCGATAATCTCAGTAAAAGATTACATCAAATGAGGGTTTATAATGCTGTATGGTCAGCAACGATTTGTAATTTAGCTGCGATAATCTTTCACATACAGGGAAATGGAAATACCCTTATTGTTTGTGGTATTTGCTCTGAAGAGAACCAAATTACAGGCGTACGGTACATTATGGTGTGTCTGCTTTAGGCCGCTGCGTCAAGTATCACGAGTGCGTTGAGTTTTGACTTCGTATGAGGCTAATACAGTTGGAGCTTGGAGCAATACATGTATAACATTCTGAAAACATGGCCCTGATCGTAATTCGCAACGACATTATAGGCCTACCGAAGCGGACTGAATTCTACCGGTCGGCAGCGAATTACTTATTGACAAGGCGACCACACGATATGCCAGCCAAAGTAGAAAAATAGATGACTCTCTGGTAGGTTATAATAGCATGCTTCCGACATAGAGCTCAAGTCCCCGTTATATTCATACAGGCTTTAAACGGCGAGGTAGCCTACCCAATCCCCGTACTTACTGGTCCGTATATGATAATTCAATTCATAAGCGTTATATATCGCCACTGCCTTATTTCGCTTGATTTTACTAACAGTTAGGCCTACGAAATATAACATAATTGGGTAACTTAAAGGACATGTCCTTTTAAGATCGATTACCGGCTCACTTCTTTACTTTATTGAAGTAGAATATTAAGATTTTGCAGTTCAAAAGGCTGCAATTTCCAGCGCGGATTCAACTCCGCCAGCTAGTAGCTAAGCGGTAAGTATAAGTAACCGCGAGAAATCTGCGCTGATTTCAGTTTTGTAATACCTAACTTCGCGGATAGTGACGTTCGTGACGCAGATCGTTCACGTTTTCTCTCGATTCATACGTTTTGCGGTAAGTCAATGTCAGCGGTAAAAATGCTCTTGAAGACATCGTTATTGAGGGTTTTGTAATTGCGATTGTCCGCTTCTCTCGAATTGTGACGGTAAATGTTGATTCCGCAGTGCGGTAGATGTTTTGTAATGCGGCCCCAGGTCTCCCAAACTTCGATTTGAAAGTGTTCGCGACCCCACCTCTCAATGGGGTGCTGATTACTATCAAAACTGGTCGGCAATTCGTGTATCGACTCTCCCCGACGTGAGCATGAATCGACCAAGTGATATGTAAGCTACCACTAGTCTGGTAGTCTGGTCGTGTTTGAACAATGGGACCAGAAACTGCGTGAAGTGAGGAAAATTGTTATATTATGAAAGTTGAACCGGATTGAACTTGAAAATGCAGTGAACACATTGATTACGACTCACACTCGAGTCACTACACTGGGACTAGGACTCGAACTTTCGAATTCTGACTTGGAATCGGACTGGACTAGGTGAGGAATTGAAAATATCTCGACTTGACTCGAGTTAGGACTATAAAAGTAGAATTGACTTGGTTTGTATCTGTCGGAGGTTTACATGGGCTCATCATCGCTAACCTCACTGCCACAGCAGTTTCTGAAAATATCCAGAGCGATTTTTTAATTTGTGGTATTTATGGTGTTTTTCGACTACAATTGTCATTTACAGGAAGCAGATTTTCTTCATTTTTATTCCGTACCTGCCGACTTTTGGCACTTCCCACATCTAAGCTTTTTTATAAGACAGCACTTACGCGGATGAAATGGCGAGGAGGTGCCTTAAGGAACCTCCATCATGTAGTCATGGTGAACCGAGCGAAAAACGTCGGCAGCAAATGTAAAGTTAAGGGCGCACGAAAACCAGCGAGACCATTGTTGGAAGGGCGCGATGGTGGAAATCGTCCGTAAGATTACGAAGGCAGTTATCCTAAACATTACCAAGTTGTTGTCTTGGAGGACATGACCTTAATAGGGGATGAGCACAGGGTCGTAATGACTCGAGTCACGACTCGTCTCGAGTCCGACTCGAGTCGCGATTTTCCGATGACTTGACTTGAGTCATTTTCTCAAAATACGGAAATGACTCGTCTAGACTCGAGTCAGTCTGTGTAATGACTCGACTTTGACTCGAGTCATTGTGCATGACTCGGATTAAGTCATATGACTCGAGACTCAGACGGCCAAGACCGACATTTCCTCGTCATTTCGAAGGATAGTAAAGTAAACACACAATTGGAAATTCGTCTATTGGTAGCGTTACTTGAAAATGCGACCAAAAATTAGTATATTATAGGTGCGAAGAGTTCGATTTCACCAAACAGAGCTATAAAAGTGGGTCCAACAAAAATTTAATTGGCAATGACTTTGGACTCGGACTCGAGTCATAATAGCATGCATGACTCGGACTCGACTCTCTGCTCGCTGACTTGGACTCGGACTTGACTCGGCGGTGAATTGAAAATGACTCGACCTGACTCGAGTCAAAACTATAAAAGTCAGATTGACTTGTGACCATTGAGCACTTGAGCACCATTGTTGTATGCAGCAAATAAACAATACAGTTCCTCACCCTGATCCTGACGTTTGTTGGTCGAATTCAGTCATAATACTGCAGCGGCACCCAGCACTATTATCGTTAGGAATATAACAATGATTGCGTTTCTGTTGACAGTGCTACGATTCTTGATCTTCTTACGTATGGAGTTATCTTCTGAAAAAGGAAAATTTTTCCCGCGGCAGATGCGACGAAATTTATCGGTACATTGATGGATATGTTTCAAACCACGAACCTCGAGCTCGGTATGCGCGTTCTTTCATATGATCCGTTTCTTGTCCCAGCGAGGTTGTGACATGACCGGTCGCCTGTGACATTGGTACATGCAGTGGTTCATGCATTTCTGAGGACTATAAAAACAAGTAGAGCACATATAAAACAATATGTTGGATTGAATAGTGAGATCGTCAATTTCAAAGTTATCTCACACACAATGTATTTGAGTCGTACGAACTACACATCAATTTGACGGTGTGGCGGTATGACCTGTGAAGGTGTTATTACACAATGTAACAAAATTTAGTTGAGCTGATTTTTTGATAGTTCCTATACCATATTCCTTGGTAAAACATGTTTCTGGCATTTATTCGCCTCAAGTGTCGTTCAAACATGTCGGTTTAGGCTTGTTAAACTTCCCGCACCATGGTTTTCAAGGTTATTTATTGAAATTCCTATTAACTGTAACGTCACACCGTTACATCATTTATTTCATTGTAGTTGGTTCTTAGTAGTATTCATCTTTTCAGTCTCAGTTAGTCAGTATTGGCTACACCAAGCAATCTCAAATTCCCTTTCGTTTTGTTCTGTTAATGCACTGATTGTGGATCTAGTGAGTATAATCTCATCATTAATGTCAACATCGCAAATGTAATCTGCCTGCTGGCTGATTTTTATATATCTATGTCTGGATATCAGTTTGAAACAAGTTAAGTACAAAATCTAGATATAATTATTTTTTTAAACTTATTAACTTTACTTTGGCATTGAGATTGGAGACACGGATAAAAACTGGGCATTTCATGTTATATGCGAAACATGCGGATGGCTAAGGACAGATCGGCATTCAATGTAATTTGCTTTTAAAGAATCTGAAGGGACATCGAAGCCTTATAGATGACTGTTATTTTCTGTATGGGTGATATTCCAAGATTCAGAATAACTAAAAATGACTTGACATTGTATATACTTCTATGCAATCTCATCCTAAGCACACGTTCCGTATTGCAGTAAGTTTTCACTGCCCATATTATCAAGCAAAAAATCTCCAGAAGAATCGACAGGGCTTAAAGATACAGATAATGACTCTGATGACGACTTTAACATCTCCCATGTAGATATTTATCCAAAACCACACATTCCTAACCAATCGACAAGATAGCGTCCGGCTGCTTGATCGGTAGGTCGTGGGTTCGATCCCCAGCCGGGTCAGACCAAAGACCTGATTAGTAACACTGGTATCCAGGGCTTCCCCGCTTGGCGCTCATGCATTACTGGGATAGCATGGAGGGGTGGTGCATGACTTGGAAGGCCGTAAAGGCTATATCTGCACTTCCTTGTCCAGCGGCACATGCACGTCATGCACTCATGATATGCATATGCGCAGATCGTGTGTATATGTGTATCATGAGTCGGTGTATATGCCGCAAAAACATCAAGGACAAAAATAAACTACGTCCTTTCCTAACCAACGCGAACTTCATGATTTAATTGGGATTCACTAAATTAAATGTGAAAATTCAAGGAATTTCGAGATGTAGTTGAAATGTTATTGGAAATGAACGAAGCAATGGATATAATCCTCTGATGAACAATATGATCGAGATAAATGAAAAAAAAATAAAGTGAGGCATGTCCTTAAAGCGCACTACCTGCACTTTCACCTTGATTTTATTAGTTCAAATATGGGTGATGTAAGCGAGGAACATACTGACGTGCTTCAGGAGGACATGTAAGATTTGGAGAGAAGATAACAAGAGTGGTGGGATTGCATCATGATGGGGGATTATTTGCGGTCCATAATACCAGCAGATTTCTCAGTCTATAGATCTAAATCATCCTTACAAAACCAGTTCGGAAATTTGTTGAAGTGTTTATGTACTCTTATAATCTATAGTATAACCACTATCTGTGCATATTCCTTCATTGTTTCTTGATGCATGAGTAAGCACCATTTGTTCATAGTCACCTTTTCATTAGCGTTTTCCCGCCTCCAATAAAGCATTATTGTGATTAATACGGAAATCGAATATTAGAGAAATTGACATTTCTTCAAAGTTTGGGACACTTCAGGAAAAATTTTGGCGTTTTGGTAATTAGGTTGGAATTCTAAAACAATACATAAACAATTTTAGCCAACTAAAACTTTTGCAATATTTTGTTACATGGTGTTATTATCAGTCTTCCCCAGACTCCCCACTGTAGCAGCGGGGTAAAACCTGCATATAAGACAACAATCAATTTAAAACTAACATATTTAAAACATGGCGCACTCAAAAATATGTTATTTTTGTTTTTTGTTTGTTTTTTTAGCCATTACGTCACCAATACTTAATAGTGACGTCACAGTTGATTGGTATTAACAGTTGAAAATATGGGGTCCATATGACTTCTTTGACGAAAAAGTCTCTCGACCTCTGTTTTAAACGGATAGGAAACTATCTTTGGACCAGGACTAGACGTTATGCGGCAGTCTATGGTCGGTCATCATCATTATCAGAACATTCATTCCTATATAGCTACGCCCTATAACTTTTATCCGACGACTTCGAGGGTTAAAACCATTCCATGTCGTATACGTCTACTATAGCGGGTGCATATAGTCCATCGGCTCATTCTACATGTCGTTTTTTAGAAAGCATTTACACTATTGTGGCATAATTAGACCTATACAACTTAAAACAACAAGATATTGTTTTTAATAGATTTTTTAAAGCATATTTCAAAGAAAGTACTTTAAAACACCATTTGTTTTAAATGCAACCCTTATTGCAGAATGTATTGATTTGAACTGTGGATATTGAACTGTGGATAAATCATATGAGATTACATAAAAGAATAAATAACAGCAATATCAGCACATCTCCATATAGTCCCACTGAAAATCCAATTTACAAACGTAATTGTAGCGTACACGGGATATTTTGTCAATAATGGTTTTTAGACAATACAACAGCCGTTGGTGGTGTGGCCGTTTGGATCATGCTCCTACAAAAATAGCGGTCAAGGAACGGCAATGGGCACGAATATGCAAATGCAATATGCAAATCTTTTCGTGCATCATTTTGAGGAGGATTTCATGGAGACACAAACATTGCGGCCAATATTTTATACTAGATACATCGACGACATTTTCATGATATGGACCCATGGAGAACAGTCACTGAAAAAGTTTCATGATTCAATAAACGAATTTCACCCTAACATTCGTCTGACCATGGAGAGCTCGATGACTGCAGTTTCATTCCTCGACACGCTTGTCAACATCGAAGAAGGCCACATTTCACGTCACTCTACCGTAAACCAACGGACTCTGGTAAGATTTTAAACTACCACAGTTGCCATCCAATACACTGTAAAAAAGGAATAGTCTACAGCAAAGCCCTTCGAATTCGTAAAATTTGCTCGAAGAAGAAGACAAAAATGAACATTTGGAAGTTTTGAAACACGAACTAATCAAATCTGGCTACGATCAACAGCTAATGAGGAATCAAATAAAAAGGGCCCTCAGTGTAACACGATAAAAGCTCCTTGATTGCAGTCGAAATCACAATGAGGAAACACAAGATCGCAGAGTGTCGCTGGTCGCTACATATTTCCCGGGAGCAGAAAAGATCCGTATGATTTTACGAAAACATCAGCGAATACTAATCAACGATCCGAAATGCAATGAAGTATTCCAGAGAAGACCTATTTTAGCCATCCGGCAACCACGCAACTTGCGTAACATTTTGGTAAATAGTAGACTACCTCGGCCAAGACGAGAAAATGGCGTTGACAATTGCGGACAGCCATCATGCAAGACGTGTGCTATTCTCAATCACAGCACCGTGATTACAAGAGGACCCGCCCGGCACAACATCAAAGGCCATTTTACTTGTAAATCAAGTAATGTCGTATATTTGATTCGCTGTCGAAAAGGATGTACGAATGCATGGTACGTAGGAGAGTAAAGAGAGTAAATGGTCACCGACATGATATCTCGAAAGGCAACAAATCGAAGTCTGTCGGTGATCATTTTTCTTCCGCTGGGCACTCGGAGAGCGACATGACTATCAATGTATTCGTCTGGAATATGGAAGACGCTACTCTCCGCAAGGCTACAGAACAAAAATATATCGACAAATTTGATACTTTCCGACAAGGGCTGAATATAGATAGAGGATGTATGTCTCACTACACCATGAATGCTTGACTTAACACCTTTTGCTCTTTTCAAATTAGCCTATAAACACCTTATCTAATCCGATTTTAGGCACACAACTCACTATTTGCATTTCAAATCAAAACTTGATATGTGTGTCTATGACGTCATAGAGTGCGCGACTTCGGAATCTGGAATTTCTCATTCCCTATGATGTCATAATATGCATTTGTTCAAAATATTTTTGCGTTGCTGGTTTTGCGTTACTTTCGCTTTGACACCTGATGAAGGAGCAGCGCTCCGAAAGCTCGTGTAACTAATACAGTTATATTCATTCGCAAGTGGACGTTAAATAGAGTATGAAAGCTACCAAGGTCTTACGGAAAAATAAGGAGAATATCGGCCTGGTGTAAATCACCATTGTAGTCGACAAACACCATGAATATCCCCCCAAACAAACAAACACCCTCATCTCTCAATTGACTGCAGTATTCAGAGAACCAGCTCTTTTCTCTGAAGAAGTCACGACATTATTCATGTTACATAGGGTTACCATATTTTGGAAACGGGAAAGGAGAACACTTGTTCAAATTTTCGGACTCAGAATTGTGGAGTAAAATTCATTAAAAATGATATATTTTTCCCGAATTCGTGGTTGTTTGACTAAAAAAATGCCAACGTTCCGGGCTCAGCTCCCACAATAAGGTCAACTTTCCGGCTCAGCTCCCAAAAACAGTTTTACTTGGCACAACTCCAGAAATACAGTTTTCTTTCACACTTGAAGTTGGTTGACTAAATATAAAAAAGGTCGTCACTTTCTTTCGAACCAAGAATTTCCTATTTAGCGTCAGTTATGCCCATTCCCACTAGAATCTGTCGTCTTTGAACCGTCCTTTGAACCCGTCCTTTGAACCCCCTTTGAACCGTCACGGACCCCCGCGGACCCCCAAAATTTTAGTGCAAATCTTCTTCAATTATGGTGCAACCGTCATATGTCATGTGCAAATATTAACTGTAGGCTAGTGATAAACAGCAGCAAAATGTCTTTTTTTTTTTAAATAACATCATACTATTTATTTAGAAATTGGGTGGACTTTTATTTGAAAGCGATTTCTCTAGCAGTGCAGCCGCATTTCAGGAAATACATGATTGTATCTCAAAAAACCGCGTCTTCGATTTGATATGAACGAGTGCCGAAACTTCATTTTCGCCAATAAATATGATGGAGAATATATTAATAACGCGGAACGCTTGCGACGAGACATTTGGGTATGATCGCAACATATATGGCAACAAAATTGAGAAACACATTTCCTAATGAACATACAACGTTCACGTCCAGCCTAGTCGTTTCTATCAAGCAGCACATCTTTATAAGCTATTCCAGAATATTGGTTATGTATATCACATGAGAAAATGGGGATTGCAAACATTTCGAAGTCACCCTGATTGACCTGCACGACTAGGATATTTTACCACAAACCCCAACAAAATGTCCATTCTGTTGATGTGAGCACTGCAGTTTTAGCAGCGATGAAGTGAAACTGTCTTGTTATTTCCCTAATTTGAAGAAATACAAATTAGAATATTAACCATTTTGCGAATTTAGAGGCTTCGCGGGCCCGCTGAGAATACTTCGCGGACCCCTAGGGGTCTGCGGACCCCCGGTTGAGAACCGCCGCTCTATAACCTGTAAAGGAGGAGTAATCGCGAAAAAAGAGCACATCTCGGAGGACATTCTCAAAAACCCGAAAAAGGTGGACAAATCCTCCTAAAGGAGAACGTACGGTAACCCTATGCTACATGAATGTTGTGTTCTATTTGCACCTTATGAATCATTCTAGTGAAATGAACAATATTGCGTGATTTCAGATACCTTGCTGTTCAGAAAGCTGTAAAGCAGCAGTTTGCTATGCACTCAGAGCAATGGCCCTGCAGTAATGTGTATCCAGAGATAGCTGCAATTCACTACTTTCATTTTAAAAATAAAACTATACTCCGACGAATATAATCTAAAGTGGTGACCAACCTATTTTCGGCTAAAGGGCCACATGCAATTGACGAACCATTGCGTGAGCAAATAGCCGCGCCAGGTGCGGAAATTTTTCATAGTTTATAGGTCAATATTATGTCAATAATATTGTTACTTGAGTATATTGCGGATCTGCTGTATATCGCTGGGCCCATAGTTTGCAAAGACAGGAGTATTCGGCGCCAGACCATATCGATACAGCAAGATTTTGCCAACATGAAATTATTTTAGGCCTAGGTTTCTACGATCTTACTGCAAGCGCAGACGCAAGGTCGCATGTTGGACAACACTTTGTCTCGTAATTGCGAATATAGTTAGACTCAATCTGGTACATTTGACTTTCTTTCCTTTTCAGGAGATGGTAACGTTATAAAAAGCAAGAAATCTAGTGACAATATATTGCGCGAAACGTGAATAAATATTTTACTTTCAGATAAATCTACCGCAAAATATTTTACTTTATTGTAGGGATGGTGTGAACCTCTGAAAGGTTCAGGTTCGTGTGAACGCGAACCTTTTTGAAAGGTTCTGTGTGAACACGAACGTGAACCTCGTGACGTCACGTGACGTCATATTGCTAATTCCAACCCTATCTTCCAATGAAGTGATAGCCTATATTAATGTACACGATACGTAGTGAAGACTCGGTCCACATAATGCCACAATGCTGAAGTACATATCGGCGTTCTAAACGTCGCTAAATGTATCAACAGCGGTAATCAAAGGATATAATAATTGCATAAAATCAATACATTCCGTCGCTTTGCCAACAATTTCGACGAGGACTTACCAAGGAATATAAGCTTACGCGCTTACGCCTTAACGGTCTTAGCCAGACCGGACAATGTGTTCGGAGTGTGAGTATTGCTACATTGATATTGAGCAGAGTGTACAACGGGTATCAATACTCGCTACCGATAACACAAACAACAACAAGTTATGCAGCAGTAGCAAGCACCTTAATCGCACGGATTTGGTTTTAATGATGCAGTAAAGATATGAAGTCAAGATTGACCCCGTACGCCCGTTCGATTTTTTACATCAGAAGACGATATCAATGTCATTGATTGGTTGAATAAGCATCATTCGCTGACTACGTATATCGCTCGTGATGTTGTGTGATTGCGGGTCAAGCTCACAACAGATAGTCACTAAATATTCACAAAGGGAATACTGGTTATTCCGAGAAAATTTTTGCAACAAAGCAACTAAAACTTTTAAAGTTGTCGAGGTACATGGTGCATGCTCGTTAAGCGTTGATTTCTTATGCTGCCAGCACCATGCATGGAGTGGCCCGCAGTTGAAATGCAATAAATTTGAGCCAAAGATCTTATAATGGAGTGAAAATTACAATTTACCAAAAGGTTCACAGTGCAGAACCTACCAAGGTTCTGTTGTGAACACGAACCTCTAAATTTCCGAGTTTCACACACAGAACGCGAACGTGAACCTCACGTCCACACCATCCCTACTTTATTGTATTGTACGAAGATCTACCAAAAATGTAACTGCCCCGTGGATCTGCCAATGCGTCGGAATTTAAAACCTTCTTGAGGGCCACGGGTTAACCACCCATGGCTAAACTCACTCTCACAAATATGATCGTGTGACGCCCAGTACAGCGCGATGTTAATGATTAGTTTCCTATTCAATTTTCCAATTGTATCAAAGACTTTATCTTGTGGTTTATAGACGACGTTCTACCTACGTTCTTCTCCTAAATAAAATCTGTCTGTATCCATATTCGCTGCAAGCCACATTCCCAGTCACTTTGATGGGAGCGCTAAATTTACAGTGCGGCATTGTGGGTCAGATGGTCGTGCCAGTCATTTTGTATGGAGCGCGAAATTAGGCAATGGGGTATTGTGAGTCAGATTTTCGTGGAAGATTGTAGCGCGAAATTCGGCAGCGTGGTATTGTTTATGCATGGGAATTGGAATTATTTTTTCCTCCAAAGGCTTTGCGAACGCTGATCGGGAAATGAAGTAATCCGATCCAAAATGTCGTTATAATCTGTCAACCATGGCCGCGATAAATGATACTCAGAACTCCATTGTGTTCGACGTAAAAGACGGATTACCGGTTGGAAAAGCGCATTCCTGTTTGTAATCATCTTTAGGTTTACTGCATGGTTCTTATAAGCTTGATTGATATTCTGGGATTTTCCCGGAAAGACAACTTTTTGACCCGTTACATGCAAGTCTCACACTGCATTGAATTGCGTTCTCACTAGCTTCATCATATCGCAGTGTTGGTCACACAACGAAACCGGGATTTTAAGTGGATCGATCACTGAAAAAGGTTGAGAATCACTAGTCTACACCATGGATCGGCACATTACCAGCACATTGATTACGCAATTGATCAACTGATAAGCTATGCCTCTGTGCACCACGTAATATGATATCAATTTATCATGCCACGTCGTTGCAGTAAGATTTACCCTACTGGTGCAGTGTCAGACGTGAGTAGGCATAACTGGCAGAGATTAAGCCCGTGTGCTGATATTGAAAGCAAAACTAATGTCATCAGTGTGTTCATAGCGGTCTCGCAAGAGAGTCGTCAAATTATTTTCAATTTGATTCTTAAAATGTCAGTTAGGGAAATAAGTCACATGGAAGATGAAAAAGTTTTTATAAGCAAATATTAGTAGCCCACATATTAGTTCAATATTAGAAGATGTATAGCTCAAAAATTAGTAAATGATACATGCAAATATCAGTAGCTGACCAGTAGAACCCGACCGATATCAGATGTTTAGCGTGTACTGAGCCGATAAAAATCGTTCTATGCTCAGCCGATATCCGAAAGATATTGCATCTTGCATTCCCAAAACTTCAGAGTATTTATTTGACAAATTGCAACTGGGGATATTGTGAACGTTGGGTTCACGTTCGGGCTCTGTGTTCGAACCTCATAAATTTAGACCTTCACGTTCACAAACGAACCGTGGAATTAGCAATATGACGTGACACGACGTCATACGCTTATGTTCGCATTCATACAGCACCTTTCCAAAAGTTTCGCGTTCACACGAACCTGAACCTTTCGGGGTTCCCCCACCCCTAGTTGTAACCATCGATGTCAGACTTGGATAACTAGATTATGATAGTCGTCTAATTAGACCAAGTTAGAGCGAATACCATTAATAGGATTCTAGTCTAATTTGTGAAATGCTCCATGCTCTAATTTTAATGCTAATCTAATCTAATTTATATTTTCCAGAAAATGCCTTTTTGTCTGTATCGTTTTATTGCAAGTTAGCAATAACATCCCTCTTTCGCAGGCAAAACCAGTAGCAACTGCGTAGGCAGCATCGCATTTTCCCATACATAATGTCGATTCAAATTAAATTGCCTAAACTCTGAGACCTGCTCGCATTAGACGAGTGTATGTATTTCACAGCATGACATTTCTCATAGTTGCGATATGACTATAATTATGTTCAGCACGGAGACCAGCTCGGTGCTCTTCATAAACTAGAAAGACCGGTTCACGGGTGACTTTGGTAAACAAATAGTATAGTGCTCCAAATCCTGTTGAAATGTCGACTCCTAGCCGCACCTTTTCTTGCTTGATATAACACCATTTATGAGTAAGGCTGACAGCTAATCACGTTCACTGGTTGTATCATTTTATGAATTAGGATGTAGCCACGTACGTTGCAACAGCTAAAACAAATACTTAGTAATTCCTGATGTAACAATGGCAACAAACAGGATTTGAACTTGAATACGGAAACAGTGTCTTGTAAATTTAATTGTATCGGAATACTTTGTTGCATTGGCTTGATGTTGAATGACGTACTAGGTTACGTAATCAAGGGATATGAATAAACTATATGCTTCACGGTAAACGCATTCCTGATTAGATTTGTAGAGCCTACAGTAGGGTTTTGACTACTTTCAACTCAGGACTTTCAACCGGTATTATAAGTTTGAAAATTTTGGAAAAAGTGTCCTCCTTACCAGATTCCCAAATATGGTAAGTAACCCTAATAGATGGAATATACTGGAGCCCGACCAATTATCGGTAAATCGGTAAATAGCCGATAATATCGGGACGATATAACACTTTGAAAGAATTATCGGTATCGGCCATTGAAGTTGAAAAATTATCGGCAATTTTCTGACGTCACAACCGTGGGGTAGGGAGTCACAAAACTATCATCTTTGACCGTTAGACTGAGCATATTGATATATGCCACATATCTGACACTCAGCACTTCGTCCAACCCCCCCCCCCCCCCCCCTCCAAAAAAAAAACGTATCAGATTTACAGGTAAAGCTGAGTGAGGTGTGTTTACTGCATAGTGAGCCAGCGCGAAGTGCGAACATTTTCTTAAAATTCATGATAAAATCGGGAATTGCATATATATTGCTATCAACTTCTTATTCTCTCTGCTCACGTAATCAGATTCACCGGTAGACCTGTGTGAGGTGTTTTGGAAACTGTACGGCCCGTTGATACGACTCCTTAACATGATGGTATTTCGTGCTATATACAAAATGTAGAATAACCATAACGTAGGCTACGAAACTGAAAGACCAACACCATTTCAAATTGGTATTTCTTCACTGGCATATAATTTGTCAGTGTGGGATGGTATTTGTCTTGTGAGATTGCCAAGACAGTATTTTGTATATACAACGAAGTTTTCGGTCAGCATTAGGGCTGTACTTTTCGGCCAAGGTTTTCTCACTGCCGATCATTCGGGCACACTTCTTGGAGTCGCATGTTACATGGCCTACTTTATATGTCTTGGTGCATCGTGGCGCGGTAAGGACCAACGCCAATATGCCCATTTCTATAAATCTTGCGTATTCATTCTCGTGGGAAGAGTATACCCCAAAATCGAGATAATTGGCAACTTGAAATCGCGCACAGCACGAAAAATCTTGAAAAAGTTGTATAAAGTTTCAAAAATACCATATAAATTATGCTAATTCATGAAATAATTTTGGGCCCGCATAGAGCTCGCCCCCTCCCCAATTGGGGGGTTTGGGGTGTGGCAGTTACGGTCCTGCTTACACTTAACAGGTGTCCAGATGTAGCCTTTCTAATTTATTTCTTGTTCAAGTATAACAATGGCTGTAAAGATGTTCAAATAAATGCTGTGAAACTTTGAAAATGTGCTTATGTATATCCATTGAAATTTCTTTTGAATATCGGCTGAATGTATTGAGGTTCTCGGCCAAGGTGTGGGATATCGGTATCGACCAAGAAATTCAATATCGGTCGGGCTATTGAGTATACCAAAGTTTATTCGTTGCTATCTTTGCGATCGAATGTCCGACAGCGATAAAGTGCCTAAAAATCTCATTGCAAGTCGGATATGTCCGTTGTAGATGTCCCTGACAGTACTGGTACTAAGATAATAACAGAAAGGGAAGTCAAACTGATGGATGAACTGTACCAGAAGAGCAAAAGGATATATATATGAAGAATAAATCTGTAGCAAAGAATACCTTTGAATTGCAAATTTTTTCTATATTTGGACCAGTGTCGAAAACTGAAGTTAATTTGTGCGGGACATTTTTTTCTCGATTTGGACACAATGATTAAGATTTCATTAATTTATATCAAAATGTTCATTAATTCCTGCTAAATGCAATTTTTTAGTCATAACCCGAGCCTACAGTTTTAGTCCACGCATTAACATTGATAAATAAATAGAGTATGGTCTAAAAATTCCAAGTAACTTTTCGCAGCCCACATTTGGTCCGCGCGTCATGCTATGCCAAGGTCTGAGCTAAAGAGAAGTAGAAAATGAGACAGAGCTCCTAGAATCACTTCGTCTATACTTCGAGTTTACGAGCCACGGGCCACGTTTGGTGTACTTGTTCATACATTTGCCTTTCTCATGCTTAGGGGAAAGAACTCTGATTTGATGTGAACTGAACGTGAATTTTACTGTAATTCTTTTTCATTCAATGTCCAAGTATTTGAGAATTCCGTAATTCTAATTCTCAAATGATTTGTGCAGCTCTAACTGTAATTCTAATCTTATTTGAAAAAATACTGTGTAGCTCTAATTCAAATCCCAACCTAGTTGGAAAAAATACTGCGTAGCTTTAGTCCTAAATCTAATCTAATTTGGAATGTTGAAATTTCATATTCGTCCAAATCTGATGCCTTGAACAAAATCGCGAAGAATAAAGAGAGAGTCATATCTTTTAGAATAGCACACGATGGCTACTTATTCGGAATGCAAAGAATACAGAATAACATAATGATGCATAAAAATGGGACGTATGCCCTGACGAAATGCCGTCAATGTGGCTCCCAAAACGAAAATATTATGCACATAATGTACTGCTGTAAATCATCAAGAAAAATCCTAAGGAACCTGGAAAGACTCCTCTTGGATGCAACAAGCTGTCAGACGGATCTTGATGAAAATAAAATACTATGTATTGGCACGAAAAATAACACAGACGCAGTGACGTTCATCCTATAGGCCTATACAAAGGAAAAGTCATACGAAATAGGATGAAACTTGAGATGGAAAATAGAATGGAAGATGATGCCGGTATCTATGTACTTAGAACCTGCAGATCCATATACAAAACTGCCTTGAGGAGACTCGGCACAAAAGAAGTACTAACAACGTCCTTACAGTCTCTAATAGTCTTCTTGGAAAGGAATAACACGAGACCTTAAGTAACTTGCAACCTGCTCACAACGAGTTACGAAAGAAAATCGTTAAGTTAACTTTTAAATGACTGACTGTTCCAAAAAAAGCAATTAAAAAATAACAAAAATTAAAAAATATATAAAACCAATGTAATAAATACCCCGAGCTGGAGGTAACCCTAAAGAGAAGGCTGCTGAACGCCGGCGGATACGGAGAGCCGTAAAAAAAGTCTGATGCTTGGGCATGAACTAAACTACCAAACTACCAAACTACAAAGATGTGCTTAGTAACGACGTACTTCTACTTTTTACAGTACTCAGGCAGTTTTTGGCCTCTGGCACTAATTACTCAAATTGTTATAATTTTAGACAACTTCTGTTTTCAGGCAAAACTAGGCCTTGAATATTTACGATATAAAGCAAGATTTCTATTCAACAACACTTGTATAAACTCAGCCCTATGTAATAAATTAATCAAGCTTTACCTGTGGAAAATATGATTTCGGAGAACGACAGTAGTGCCACAAATTTGGATCCGGAAAAAAACCTGCTATTCCTTTAGCGCTATTTCGTAAATTTATAGCCTGAAAACAGATATCAGCGAATTCAATTGGACAAACGCCGCACTATGGTTTATTCTCATCGAATATCATATCATTACCGTTAGGCCTATTGAATATAACTGTAAGTAGTAGTAGCTAGGAAATGAGGTTAGGAGCCGCTGCGGTGCACCATCAATCAGATAGTACAAAGACCTGCCGCAACTCTTCTTCAATGGGATATGGACTTTAGGAGCACTCGTATTCCGTAAAGCTAAATATATTTCATTGCAGGAATATCAAAACGACATGACGCAGGTTTGTTTTGGGGTATTCATGGTGTTTGTCGACTACTATGGTCATTTACACCAGGCCGATATTCTTCTTACGTTCCGTAACGGCCCACCTCTAGGCTTTTGAAAGACACCGCTGACGCGGATGAGGTGGCGAGCCTAGGTGGACCTCCATCACTTAGGTATCGGAATTCGGAAGTCGACCTCGATCGGACTCGAACCCGCACCCCTTGGTGTTGCAGCCGCGGATTATACTACTGCGCTATTTCGCCACCCATGAATGCGACATGACGCAGGTAATCACAACGAATAAAGTAGGACGTGATTCATATTTCCGGCTGTTATCACGAGTCTATTGGCATAGCAAGCTAACGGAACCATCTTTCTGCCTTAATCGTAGGCTTAATACCATCACGATATTCAACGATGACCTATTGTCCGAAGTCGTTTGAGACAAGCTATTTCTTCGATTGCTCGTTTTCGCGTTTAGTGGTTTATCGATTTCAATTCACACTTTAGTCTGGATGTGCGTGACATATACATGTTGGGTCATGTGACATTAGGGTTACCATGCGTCATCTTTTTAGAGGATTTGTCCTCTTTTTTACTTTGTTGCAAGTGTCCTTGGAGGACGCCCAAATGTCCTCTTTTTTGATATTTTGTCCGCCTTTTTTAGATTTTGGTTAAATATATGACCAAATCGACTTAGATACAGTAAATCAGCACCGAGGTAACGCGCCGGCGGGTATTTCGAGAGCCGGGCCCGGGAAGTTGTTCGCCCTTTTTCCCTTTTTTTAGTCAACCACGTAATAATGTGAAGGCAAAACTGTATTTTGGGCGCTGAACGAGAAACTTGACCTTTTTTATTGAACCGACCACGGAGTGGCAAAAATTCACCACTTTTTCAGGATTTTCCTCCGGATTTGCGAGTTTGAAAATTCTGAAAAAGGGTCCTCTTTTCAGATTTCCAAATTTTGGTAACCCTATGTGACGTGAAATCTCACCGCCTAGCAATCCTATTAAGATTTTTGTCGTAATTTATGTCCAATATCCTTCACAGTCGGCCGCTATCTCGGAAGGGCTCGTTTAAAATTTACTATAGTACCGTTTCCAGTTATTCAAGCTTGAAAATCGGGTTATTGAAGTAATTGCTATATCCAGATGCTAAGTTAGAGCTTATCTGCTGCCAATGTCAACTGGTGTCCCAAGCCACTCTATCTTGCCAAGGGGTGTCAAACTGAAATTACGTCGCGGGCCGGATTCAAACCTTAAAATCGCTCGCGGGCCGCACCAGCCATTTGAATCCGAAATCATGCCTTATCTTTCCAGTTGAATACTTTATCAAGTATATACAGATAATAGTATATTGCATTGTACCACGGATCATCGTGATTTTATTCTAGAAAGTAGCAATAGCAACACCTTTATTAGCGAACAATCTGGATTCGGTTTTGTCTGGAGACCGGGCACCTTTTGAGCAAGAAGCGTTTTGGGTTCTGTGAATAACTATACGTTTTTTGTTTCATTTTTCCGTAAAACTCTAAACTTAGTGTGGACGCAATGCCTTCTCGAAATTCGGTGATAGTCACCGACTTTTTCCCAGTGGTAACTACAAAGAAACCACAACACAGTTGACTGGTAATAATGTGGCCCATAGACATTGGCTGTCTTATGACATTATTTAATGAAATCAATTCCTACAAAAAAATCTCAAAATTTGTTCAAATGTGATCGATAATATAAATATATATCAGCCAACTCAAAATTGGTCCGCGGGCCGGATGAAATGGCTTGGCGGGCCGGATGCGGCCCGCGGGCCGTATGTTTGACACCCCTGATCTTGCCGAATCACGAGGAAATTGGTGGCGAGCGTACTGGTATAATCCATAGCTACAACACCAATGGGTTGCGGGTTCGAGTCCGACCGAGGTTGACCCCAGAATTCCGATATCTAAGTGTTGGAGGTTGATCTAGGCTCCTCCTCGCCATCTCATCCGCGTAAGTGGTGTCTTATAGAAGCCTTGAAGTGGGCCGTTCTACAAATCAGCAGTTACGGTGTAAAAAATTAAGGAACTGGCCTAGTGTAAATGACCATAGTAGTCGGCAAACACCATGAATACCTCAAACAAACAAATAAGCAAGGACATTAATTTGACTCGCTATTTGTCGTTATGAACGAGGCGGGATTCCTTTTCGCGGGTAAACTTATACTTCAAGGCATGGCTGTATATACTTCCATTCTATGGTTAAAAAAAACTTTCACCCCAATAATATCGGACCTATCGCGCTCATATCATATAACCTGATGTGACCAAACCACTGCTAAACATATAGAATTCAACGAGCTAATATGCAAAGCAACTTCACGAAAGCTACTTTCAATAACAGTATTTTGTAGAGCTATTCTCACGTATTCAACTGTTCGACTCATATCCGCTCAGTGACACGGTTTGCGAACGGGCCATGTACTCCAGCAATACACCAGTCCATTATTTATAATTAAGGGGGCTCGACGACAACGACTGAATCCAACCGATGAGCCAATTGTATTCAAAGGAATGTTGCTACGTTCGATAGGAACGAGAACGTCATATATTTGACAACGCTAGCGGTGACCAACTATTCTGGCCAAAGGGCCACATGAGGTTTTCCAAACCATTGCGCGAGCCAATAGAGTAATGATGACCTTTTCTTCAGAGCAAGCTGAGGTAACGGTGAACTCACGACTTATCTTACCATGCGTAAAATAGTTGGCATTTATGCCATGAAGAATCAGTTTGCATTCATGATCATCAACACACGAAAAATATTCAAAGTTAACGAATGAACTCAGTTAAAAATATCCGAACTTGCATATATAGCAATGTGTTGTGGAGTGTGGATTACATTTGTGCTGCAGCGCTTAGAATGCCATGTGTTGTAAAGTAAGGTGAATCTTATGAAACAGTTTTGTGTCATAATAGCTAAAACTTAACTGCTTCCAACATCAGATAAAATATGCTGTTTCATTAAACTTTGCGTCTAGGTCGTCAATTGTGAGATTACCTCGGCTGTTATTTGTTGGCCAAGCGTATCAATTTTGCCAACATTAGGCTAAGCAGCTGTCAGCTGAAGTGAAAATTCAAATGGAATAATTATCTACTTTAACCAATTTTCAACTTTCATATTAATACATGACGAGGAACGTGCTAGATATCCAAGGAGCTAAATGTGACTATAATTTTTGCGACTACTCTTTTTCACCAGGGATTTCAAGATATCATATAGATAAGTTATATGTAAATTATAAGTTATCTTTATATTGCAAGTTATAAGTAAGCATTTTAAGTATGTTGCACGGCGACATCGCGACAACCCGTCTTCCCCATGAACATGTTAAAATTCATGTACGGTAGTTTATAATTGGTTAAGCGTTGGAGTATCATTAAATTAGGCTGAGGTTAAAGTTGGGTTCTTAACTATAATGATTGTTTGTACAATACCCTTACATTAAACTAACATTATAGCCATCCATTTCGACATGTTCACCGAAAGCCTCGATCAGTATCAATGGATATAATGTTGTTGTGGATACAACACAAAATTACAGCAAATACGATAATAAATATGCCGGTCAATGGGATGCAAACCAGACTGGAATCAGTGGTTGTTTTCGACAACCTGTTGTACGTGACAGACGGATTCCTCGCGTGATTGGAAAATTTCATCCGCGTGACGGAAATATTCTTCACTCAGATCCAATAGTGAATTATATACTTATTAAACGACACAAAGTACTAAAATAGACCTGGTATGCGCCGGACTAGGGCTACGCCGTATATTCTTGGTTACACAAAGGCCATGCTTGCTTGAGTTCATTGTAGAGCGCCAGCGCCTTATTCTGGATCTGGATTCTGGTATCGCTTTGTGACGTCAGCATAATTCTTTAATCGGTGTGATCAGATATAAATGTTCGCGTGACGTTGCCGCCGATTCAACTCTGGGATGCAAATATTCATTAGCATAGGTGCAATTATTTCAGCCACAAATTCAGCAATCTCGCATTCCGTAAAGGAACATCCTATAATACACTTTCAAATTATGTAGCTAAAACTAGGCTATACTACATTCATCGATGCTGCATCTGGTTTGCTTCATGGATCTAGCAGTCTTTGGAACTTCTTGTCAAACTTTTCATAGTATATAAACATCAAACAGTAAGTTGGATATTACAACAACATGAAACCCACTGTGCAGCAAATCGAACTTCAATGATTGCATATTGAATATTATCATCATCATACTCATCGCTACTATATAGTATTACAAGTAGGACTGCATACGTGTACGATTAGAGGCGGGTCGATTCGTTTCGTTCGTACATGATAAACCGCGGCGCAGACGTGCCACTAGAACCATAGTGAAATTCATTACGGTATATTGCAGTTAATGATCATCGAGGTTGTTGCTGTTTACTAAATATAGCACTCAAATACAAAGCTTCCGTGTTCTCTGCCTCTCCAGTACTCATGACAGCGACAATATCAATAATAATCAATAGCACGCACAATCAATCCACACCGTTAAGTATCTTATTCTAAACTAAACCATTCCTGTGATAAATCCGTCACTCCGCCATTACTACAAAACCTGTTATTTCAAATTCAATCACGCGCGCATGCTGGCCAGACAGAAGAACGCAGTCTTTTGGTTTTATGGCTGAATGAATTTCAAGCAACAGGCGTGCTCGGCGACTCGACAGGTATCGGTAATCCCCATGTATTATCGCTGCTGGCCTCTTGCGCAGCCGGGCAGACTGAGTAGTTCCGTGATTGTAATAGTCATCACCATACCATTACTACGGTTGTCAAGTTTTCATGTCGGAGGATTTCACATGCATTGGGTATACGGTGTATTTGAAATAACATATTTTTCCTTGATGTGGACATTTCGATCCGGCAATGTCTCAATAAAATAGCTGCATGTATCCATATCGTACATTACATCTCTAACAATTTGCGATAGCGGGGCTTCGGAAGTTCCGCGCGATAGAAAGTCATCGCCATATCATCAATCAACATTCTCGTATTCACTCCGATAGATTACAAATGATGAAATGTATCATGAGTGTATTCAGAAAACTTATCTTGCATTGATTGCACAATGCACACTTGAATTCATAGAAACGATTTCCAAGCCGGGACATACTGACGAACTCCTGTGTAGGTGGCATCCAGGCATCACACCATTATGACATCCACTGGAATGGTCATTGGTGACCGGCCAAGGAGCATTCTGAAATTCACTTCCTCTGGTAGCCACCTGGAGTTACATAAATTGACGTCCAATGTTGGGCACACTGAGCAAGTCCTCCGTAACTAAGTGTGGGAGGTCGGACGAGTGGGAACAATTGTGGACACACCAGTAACTGCATGGGATATCGGGTGTTTGCTGGGTTGTCATCAGTCTATACCCTGCCATCAATCTCTTCCCAAGACACAAGCCTATCTTCAAAACAGACTCCCTCTAGAAAGCGTACCAAGGTGCTAGACGACTTTGATTCGGAAATTCTCAAACACTTGAAATAAGATTCTGATCCTGATCCTGATGCCATCGAATACTTTGCCAGATTTATCATCGCTAAACTGAAGGCCATCGAAGAACCTAAGATATCTCAAGTGATAGAAAAATTACACAGTGCATTACGAATGAGAAATGTAATGTTTTTACCGAATAACAAATAAATACTCGGTGAATTCAGTTTCATTGAAAGTTTGGATGACTATTGAAATAGTCGGTGTAGTCACTTCAGACGTTTATTGCAATAGTAGATGAATTACCAGTATAATGATCCATCGAACCATCTGTAGGATCGATATCATCCGTAGAACATTCCGTATAGCTGGGCGAATGTTTGAGCAGAAAATTGTGGAGACAACAAATTACCGTAAATGGCAGCATTTCTGATGAAAATGTTGCGCATGTTTCCCGTGGTAGCGTACTAAACGTACCGTCATATCAAAGCTCCATAATATGCGATAAACTGATTTGAAACGCTCACTAAAATCAGTGAAGCACTGTATTCATATTGCAGGTATGACTACCTGTCAATTCAACCAATTCAGTTCTAGTTGTTTTACAACGGCAAAGTTCCTTTCAACACATAACACTATCTCGTACAAGCGATTACATATAGGCAGGGTTGCCATACCGTCCTTATTTCTAAGATTTGTCCTTTATTTAGAATGGCCACGTCTTGAAAAAACTCAACTGTCCTTATTTCTAAGAAATGTCCTTATTTTCGACTTGCATCCTTATTCTGTCTTGTTTTCAACCGCTGCAGAACTTCGATCATTTCCATTTGGTGTATGTGGTGCAAAATATTCTAAAATTATGCTTTTTGTCGAGATTTTATGACATCATAAATGAAAGGAACTCTCGTGGCGTGCACTGCACACCACAAGATTTGACTTCTAAGTGGTGAGATAGCTAGGTCAGTGATTGGTGGCACAGCAGTTTCGTATGTACCAAGCTACCGCAACGGACGTCAGTTTAGCAGGAAACAGCAGTACCAGGTTCCTGCTGTTTGGTCTACAGCAGAATAAGTTCAAGCCGTGGGTAAGGCAACATTTATTGCGTTGTGAAAAAACCGGCGCAGTGCAGTCGACACATTGGTTAAAAAGTAGTAAAGCTATGAATCATTGATAAATTTTTCCAAATTATATTGCACTTGCGCATACATAGTTTTAGCTACAAATAAGGATAAATCTGATTAGTTATTAAATGAACAGGCGTAAAAACGTTTTTCGTGACGATTATGAGAGAGAATTTGAAGGTTTCCAACGAAGCTTGAAGGGCGAATGTTTCGCACATTGCAGTATCTGCAATTTGACATTAACCTGGAGGTCGTAGGAAAGATCGCTATTTCAACTCACATTGATACCCCAAAACACAAGAAGTGTGTCATGATCATTAATTTGAGCCAGTCGATGAATAATTTTTCCACAAACAACCACAGACTACAAGGCAGCTGCTGCTAAGGGTAGCCTACCTGTACCTGGGCATTCCATACTGTCAAACACCAGAAATCATCCCTCACCAACGATTGCACATCGCTATTGTTCAAAGCAATATTCCCCGATTCCAACATCGCAAATAAGCTTTCTTCGTCCTGAACCAAGACTACAAGCTGTTACTGGAGTTTTTGCTTCATACGCTCAAGAATTATTTTGTCTTAACTTGGTGAGGCCTTATTCATTCTTGGTTGGCGCCTCTAACGAGGTGAAGAAGTTTGGTTTAACACCCTAGGGGGCAATACCAACGTTTCTTTTTTTGGGGGGGCCGACGAAGTGCTTTTACGGCCCCGAGTAAAAGTAAAACTAGATCTCAGCTGTCGTGAGATCCATGAAGCACTTTCTAATAACAAGGAATTGCTGGAGCAGATTATTTCTGGTGGAAAGTATGGAATGCGATATGCCACGACTAGTACAGATACAAGGTATGTACAAAAACGCCTTTTCATGCTAATCTAATTTTTCGACTGTCCTTATTTCTGGAGCCATGTCGATGGCAACCTTGCATATAGGCTACCGGCGTTGTAAAATGAATAATTTCAACGTCCGCGATACTAGGTCATTTCAAAACAATAACACGATAAATGCAAGACGCCTGGCGTCGAACACACTGTAGCCAACTGTAGCCATCGGTATATCAGCACTGGTTACAATCGACTGAATTATCGTAAGAACCTCACTCAGGTTGTTTTGGAATGCTGATATTGCAGTGAGATCAGTCAGGCGAATCCCGATCAGCTCCATGTATGACGTAGTCGCAAATTCAAAAATCCAATTCTCTTTTCAAAAGGTTGAAAACACCTGTTACTCTATCGCTTTGAGAGTAGCTGAGTTGGTTCGGCGCTTGTTTCCTGATTACAGGGATATATTGGGTGACGGTTCAAGTCCTGTGGTTCAGATTTTATGAATCCTTTTCTAAATGCAATAAAATTCGGTCCTGAGGCCGACCGCGGGAGGTGGGTTAAGTGTTAATAGATTTGTAGATATGCCTAAATTGCTGATGCCAAATCTTCCTGTGCTGTCAACCCGAGTCATACAGGACAAATGCCATCCCACAGAGGTAAATTAGAAGTGAACAAACACCAAATTTTAAATCGTGGGCGTCAATTAGCATTAATTCAATCAGTTTTACGTCAACCGCCTATTGTAAATTTGAAATAATCAGTTGGAATACAATATTGTTGATATATTTTAAATCGCAATTGTTTTTTGTACGATTTTCGCCTGTAAGCTACTTAGTGCAGTTTCTCGAAAGGTTACGGCAATGGTCTGACATCATATGTTCAATGGTTCATCTCCTTTGCCCTGGTATATTTTCTCTGTATTTTTGATGTCTCGGTAGAACCTCGTCTCCCCTTGCTAATCAACAAGATGACCGGGAAATATATCAAGATGACTGGACAGGAAGTGAACTTTTATGCTCATGTTTGTTCCAAGTTTTCGATATGCAGATACGAATTTTCGGGCCAACTGTTTGTAGTTGGGTGCTTTGTGATCATATAAAAAGTTTTATTTACTACATCTTAGGAGAAATTACATGCTGTGAACTTCTCCTAATGTGAAATTGGAATCTTTCATCGGTATTCGAATATACCAGATACCAAATTTAAGGTTCTCGTTTGATAGGGTTACTATAGGTATACCCACTTTGTTGACTCAGTGGAAAATTATCCATTTACTGGTCAAAAGAAATGAGACACATGTGAGTATTGTAGCCTTTCAATGACAAATCTTATAGGTTTATACTCGTCTTTAATCTTGGTAGAATAACCAATTGATACAGGATAATATGAATTTCCGTTATGCAAAAGTACAATTTTAGGCTTGACAAACTGCTTATTTGACGAACAAATATTTCGCATCATGCCATGATAGAATGACTGAGAATAACATGACGGTTCTTCATAGTCAAATAGCCATTTATGCACAGAATATAATTTTAAAAAAAACGGCGATTTTCCTCCTACTAAGTGAAATATTTAAGTGTAAATACAGTAATTTTGGGCTTTTTAGGGGTATAAATATATATTCTGACAGAGAGCCAATCTGACAAAACTAATGTGATATTCGCAGAGATGGTCAGTAACGAAGTACTTCTACTTTTTCGAAGTGCTCAAGTAGTTTGCCTCTACTTCTGGTACTAACTCGAGTAGATCGAATTTTCGCTACGTCTACTTCTACTTCGTAATATTTTGTGATCTACTTACTTACTTTTCGCTATTTTCAGTTTTCAGTTTGTCAAGTACAAGTAGTATGATCATCCAATTCGAAAGAGAGATTGAGGAATTTCGGGGCTGTTTTCATGGAGTACTAACATATAATTTTAATAAAAGTTAAGTAAAGCCCAGAATTAGAAGATATGAAGAGACAAGTATGTTTTCAGGAAAGTATTGGTGAAGAGGCTACAATTTAGGTAGCGGTAGCGTGGCTCGCTTTACTCCCGCCGTATTGTCGTCCATATGAAATAGTTCATCACAGTAAACATGGCCCATCATAACGTTCAAAACTAGTAGTTTCACAATCTAGCATTTACCACAATCATATCGTAATCTAGCAGCCCAGCATGGCGTGTCCTAATCTGGAGAAGTGGTCTCTGACTTTTTGAGCGTCAGACCTGTTTTAACAGACCACTGTTGAAGCTATCTGGACAAGAGACATGAAACACATTTTCCGCTTTTCAGAAGTAGTGTTTGTATTTCTCTTTTCATTCACATTATCATTAGTTTGAGATCGAATTAGGTTCAGTTCCTTTGTCTGGATCTGCATGGGGAACTTACATGTTGAAGTTTAAAAGCTACTGTATAATGCCTCCAATTTCCAAAAATAAAATTTCACTTTCGTACGGCATTTTTACGATCCGCCATATTTTTCATTACCGTATACTAATCTCGCAAAGTCTTAACACCGTATCCGATACAGCTTCCTGGTATTGCTCTTCGACTAAACTATGGACCTTATAAGATGGGCGAGGGCGCCGCACTATGACGTTCTCTAAAACGGGGTGTTCGGGTAAACAAAGATTAGCGTCCATATCGATTTCTATAGCGATACTATGATTTGCATCCCATGATGCAGAAGAATTCTTATGCTCTCGAAAATTGATACCTCATGTGATGCATCAATATGAATCAAGCTCTCTGAACCCTCCGTATACCTCAATTTGCAACTTTTGACAGTACATGAGAACGTATTATGACCGTTTTCAAAACTACTTACTTACTTGAGTAGATTTTATGCCAGGAATTTCTACTTCTACTTCAAGTAGTTTTAGGTTGCTTCTGAAAAAGTACTTCTACTTGTACTTGAGTAGATTTTCGCGTCGCTACTTCTACTTCTACTTGAGTAGTCTTCTTGACTACTTTGACCGCCTCTAGATATTTGTAATAAGCAACCTTAAAAACCCCAGAAACGGCTCTCAGATATTCTGCCTAAATATTTTTTTCTTCATTTTGTTGACCAGTGTAATCCATTCGATCCAATATTTCGATCCAAATCTATGTTATTTGTACTAATGTACTTTTTCGGGTTAATTAGCCTAATTTCATGGTACAGAAGAATGCATGAACCAAGGTCATACTCATATACGTACAGTCACGCCGAAACCGAGCATAGCTGAGGTTCGTAGTTTGAAACATGTCCATATACATTTAAACTGCAACGCACCCATCCCGAGAACTATCCTGCTCTTCAGACTTCAGAGGATTACTTCAGAAGAAAGAATGCCGAAGAGCAGCGTACCAAGAAGCGTGTAACAATGGCTGCTATGTGCCTCATGGTGATCATGTCGGTAGCTTCAGCTGTCTACTGGATTTCGCATACCAACCGTCAGCACTAGGGTGAGGTATTGTTTATGCCCGGGTGATAGCCTATTTAATATACTTACAGCCAATGTTCCTTCTAAGCTGCGTAGTGCGGAAAAGGTCTCTGCGCATAGAAAATCTAAGCTGCGAACAAAAGAATTAGCGCACGGTTGTCCAAGGGACTGCGCAGACTCATGAAAAACTAGAAGGAACATTGCTTACAACATCAATCAGCAGCCTATGTGAAGGGTCCCGAACAGTAGTCTGTTAGGTGACCTCACGTTTACTGTAATTTATGAACAAGGCGCAAAGCTATTATACTCAAATATGATAGATCTACACACGAATGCACACTAATACACACGAACCCGAACCTTTCAAGGGCTCGGGTGAATCGGGCTAGTCAACGAGCGAATGTATGTGTCGGCAAATTCTACGTTCTTAAACATGAAACATATTTATCAAAGGACGGACACCGACTATATTCCGACAAGCTTAGCTGCCTGTTCTGCTATTGTTAATGATAATTAGGGCGTTTTTTTTGACATGTCGAAATTTGTCAAAATTTTGTCAAAATTGTAGCGTTAATGAAAAATTTTAAAAATTTTTCATTAAGTCAAAAAATTTGTGACGTCTGCATTTCGTTTGCAACGAAGATTTTGCACTGTCGGTGAACTTATCATTTGATATTTTACAGCTTGTAGCCTATTTTATAGGCATACTGTTGTAAACGGTTAATTGTCTGCTAATTGCGAACCATAAACGGTCAAATGAAACAAGTAGGTAAACATGGTGTTATGGTCAACGTACCGCAATATCCTAACTGAAGAAAGACTTCTTGCGCATTGCATCATTCTTATATGAAGAAGTGCATGATTAAAAATTGTGATGTTGACAACATCGTCAGAATGAGCAACACGGTGTGTCACCAGCAGTTTACGCGCAACTTGAGTTGTTGTTGTTGTTGTATACGTTTAATATTGGTGCTCGACTTCTAATGGTCTTTTGCACCAGATCTATGATGAGAGTATCAGTTATCCCTCATGTCTTTATAACTCTCGACCGGTTAGTAGGACATATTCCATCAGAGTGCACATGGTAAGAGGATTGACCAGTAATGTTTCCAAGCGGAAGGGAACGGTGTCTCTAATTTGGTCCCGGGGGCCTTCATACTTGGTGCAGTGAATAACGTAATGCTCAACGGTTTCAGGTACGCCGCAGCTTTCGCACTTTCCAGTATCGTGAATCCCTAATCTATGCAGATGAGAGTTCAGTTTGCAATGACCGGTTTGCAGACGGATGAGTATAGCGTAGGCTCTTCTTGGCAATGATAGCACCGGGGCATGGAAACTCGTGGTTCGGAACAGATTTGGGTAAAAGGAATTTTCCGCATTGCTGAAAAACTCTGATTTCCATTTGGACTCGCAATGCTCTTGAATGAGGGACTTGCATTCCCTCGCTGTAATCTCAGTGGTGCTGCTGTGAGTATGCTCGGATGCCACTTGCCTTGCCAACTTGTCAGCGGTCTCGTTACCGCTGATCCCCTTGTGACCTGGGACCCATATTAAGGTGACTGAGATAGCATAAGAGGATAATGCACCACATCGTGCGGCAATATCCCGAATTATATCGTTTTCTGTGTGGCTATTTTCGGTGGCCACCAAGGCACTAAGACTGTCCGAGAGAATAAGCAGATCAGCTGATTGTGGGCACTGCTCGACTGCCCAAGACAGTCCTTCTCGAATTGCAATCAACTCCGCAGAAAAAATCGACAGTCTTCTGTCTAACGTGATCTTACCAACTTCCCCTAAATCCTGGACATAATATGCTGCGCCACACGTATCCTCTGATTTCGACCCATCTGTAAATATCTTCGTATGATTTTGAAAATGATGACTGAAATATTCCTTGCATTCGATCTGAATTTGGAGAGGATTCTCCATTTGCTGTGCGAGTAAACACAGATGAGTATCCACTACACAGTTTACAACCGACCAGGGAGCTATTGGACACGTTTTTCGAATGGTGATTTCCTCCAAAATTGGCAGTCGTGACAGCATGTTGAAAGTACAGAAGAGCGAAGAATCCGGAAATATCTCGGGCCATGAGTCTTCAATAATGTGGGAGCAAATGTGTTCATTGTTAGCGGCAATTTTACATCTTGCTACTGCGCATGCGCGCAAGTGACGTATGAGTACCGGTAATTCCCTGCACGAATGCAAAAGTGCGTGGATGGGAGTGCTTCCCATTGCCCCACTGCATATTCTCAATGCCTTGTTTTGAATTTTACAATTGCTTTCAGTACATATTTTGGAGATAACAGATATGCTTCGAAGCCATATTCGACGACGGAGCGGATAAGTGCTCTATACAATGAGAGAAGACTTGATTTTGAGGCGCCCCATTTTGTGCTGCACAGCAGGCGAAGTACATTTATACGTCTGTTGCATTTATCTACTACCGAATCTGTGTGCTGTCTGTAAGATAGTCGTGAATCAAAGATGATTCCTAGGTATATATATTCTTTTTTAACAGGAAGCAGGCAGTTCAACACTCTCAGTTGAACTGCTGGTGTTTTACGTTTCCTGGTGAATAAAACTGCTGCTGATTTTTCGACATTTATTCTGAAACCCCACTCGTCACACCATTCAGATACTTCGTTCAGGGCTTTCTGTACGTCAGACAATAGCGTGTCTGTAACCAGCCCGGATTCCCAGAGACAGATATCATCTGCGAATAGATTGATATTTGAAGTAATGTTTTCTGGCAGGTCGTTCATCATGACCGTGAAGAGTAGGGGGGACAGCACGCTGCCCTGTGGAGTACCGTTATCTATGGAAAAAATTCGTGATAATGTTGACCCTAGTCGGACTTGCATGGTTCGTTCAGACAGGAAAGAATCAATCCATTTAATGATATTTCCAGAAAGTCCTATTTTCACCAGTTTTGCTAACATCCCGCCGCGCCACATGCGATCGTAGGCCTTCTCTAAATCCAGGAAGACGGCAACTGCAGATCGCCTATTCCACAGGGCCTTGTAAACGTCGTCATGGAGTGACAAAATAGAATCTCGGGTCGATCGATTGGTGCGAAAGCCGCTCTATGCCGGATGAAGCAATTTGTTCATTTCGAACCACCAACGCAATCGATTACATATCATGCGTTCCATAATTTTGCAAAAGTTACTTGTGAGTGAAATCGGTCTATACGAGGCTGGATTACTTGATTATTTAGCGGACTTTAGAAGTGGTATCACTATCGAGTGTTTCCAGCTTTTTGGGCACTTCCCTTCTAACCACAATGAATTGATACATCTTAGGATATCTTTTTTGCAGTCGGTCGACAGGTTGGTGAACATGGGATAACACAGTTTATCGTGTCCTGGAGACGAGCTTTTTCTGTGTTTGAGTACCCGTACTAATTCTATAAAAGAAAAGGGGGAGTTAATCTCCTCGTGATTGCCAGAATCATTAAATGCTGGGACGATTATTTCGGATCTCACGACTTCTTGTCGACGCCTAGTCGGTTCATCGATAGTGTCCCTGCCACTTATTGAGACAAAATGCGCACCCATGGCGTCTGCCTTCATTCTGTTGTCGGAGATAACGACGCCGTTCGACTTAATGGTATGGATGCGATTCCAGGATACGTTCCCGCTCATGGAGCGTATTGCTCGCCAGACCCGAGTTAGTTCGGTGTTGCTGTCACAAGAAGTACAGAAATCTTGCCAATGGGATTTTTTCGCTTGCAACACAACCTTTCTTGCTTCTGCCCGATGTCGCTTGAACTCTATAACATCTTCTGTGCGGAAGCTGCGTTTCATTTTGCAATATGCGGCTCGTTTCAGTCTGACTGCCTTCGAGCATTCCTTGGTCCACCATGGTATGCTCTGTTTCGCTACTGGTCTTGTTAGAGGTATGCTGTCAGATGCTGACGATATTATTGCGTCGGTAATAGCCTCCACCGTATATCGACCGGACTCCTCAATCATTGCAAAGTTTGTGCCACTGACCTTTCGGAATTTTTCCCACTTGGCCTTGTGAAGCGACCACGATGTGAAATGGCCTTCTGTCGGATCGGATCTGGGCACATTTACTGTCGGTATAATAATGTAGTGGTCACTACCCAGTAGGTGGTCCGTTACCGTTGTTGACATCTTGTGGGCTACATCTTTTGATGCAAGGGTCAAGTCAAGTAATGATGTAGAACCAGGATTTGGCATCGCAATATTAAGTCTCGTCGGATTCTGGGTGTTCAACACTACCAAGTCCTTTGAACTAATAGCGAAGTGAAGATGGCGTCCGTTTCCGTTCATACGTTGGCTTCCCCACGTAGGATGATGTGCGTTGAAATCGCCAAGCACGATCGTTTTCGAGTCGCATTTTGTAAACAACCGCTCTACCATGGAACGCGATATATGACGATTCGGCGGGATGTTAACGTTTACAATTGTCAGGCCCACTGTTTGGATTGCCTGTGCCTCAATGGGCCCAATATCGGCAAAGTCGACTTCAGTAAAAGTTAAGCCTTGTTTTATGAAAAGACACAGCCCATCTCCATGAATGTTGCGGTCTTTGCGCACTAGAGTGTAGTTGGCTATTTTTGGTTTATACTTGGATACAAGATGTGTTTCCTGGAGTGCGATTAATTCCGGTTTCTTTGTATTTGATGCAATGAAATGTTTCAGTTCGTTAATTTTTCTGTAGATGCCTCGACAATTCCATTGTAAAATTTTTAATTGGAACTTTCCATTTCGTTATCCATGTGACTATTTATCCTTGTTAAGTCCATCGCGGCCTCTGACGGGTGGTTTTGTGAACCTGATGGGCTTGGAATGAGCTGGTCGCTGTTTGATTTGTGACGGAATGGCTTGGCGCATTTTGGGGCATGTTCATGTTATTACGACCGACAGAATTATTCATCGTTGAAAGAGATGTACCTAATCTTGTTTCTACCCTGTGAACATGGTCGGAGACTTGTCTACTTGGTTTGTTGACCGGTGGCGTAACTGAGGAGTCTCGCCGAGTCTGTTCCTCTGCGGAAGAGAGTGAAAGTGAAAGTGCCGGAGTGTGGAAGTTTATCCCGAGGTTCTGTCCGGCTGATCTCGCTATTGTCTCAATATCTAAACCTTTACCCTCTGCGATAGACGTCAATGTGCCTCGAATGACTTCAGCGACGAAGCTGAAGAATTCCATGGCCGGAATAGAGATCATTTCCGAGCTTGGATCACTGACTCTTTGTGTATCACCACTAGGAATAATGTTGCGACTCGGCAACGACGGAAATTCAGTTTCTGATACGATGTTCGGTCCGGACTGTTGCTGTTGCAACGTTCGTTTCGCGTCCCAGTAATTAATGTTCGAGTTAGTCATTATTGTGTTAAGTTTGATCTCTTGTCGGTATCGTGTGCAACCTGCGTAACCCGCGGAGTGTGAACCTCCACAATTAGCACAATATGGTTCGTTTTGACAATCTTTGTACATATGTCGCTTGCCGCATTTTGTACATCTCTGAGCACTGCGACAAAATTTTGCTTTATGTCCAAATCGGTTGCAATTGAAGCAACGGACAGGCGGAGGATTGTATTTTCTGATTCGAAAATTCATGAAGCCTAACTTGACGACTGTTGGAAGGATGGTCGATGCGAAGCACAGCAGTACCGATCTGCTGTCGGTTATCCCTGAATTCGTTCGATATGTGAATCTACGTACAAATGAAACTTTCTGATCGGACAACTCGTTTTTAATTTCTTCAGCCGTCATTTCTAATGGCACACCCGAGATTACACCCCGAACTTCAACCGCTCTTGTCCTGTATAACTCAACTTTCACAAAGATAGGCTTTTCTTGTGTGCCCAGATTGTCACAAGCTAGTAACTTTGCCAGTTGTGTACTATTATTGCATTCTACACATAGTGAACCCGAGGGCAAAAAGCGAATATCCTTATACGGACCTCCAAGCAAATTGTGAAGGTTGCTGTTTATGACCAAGGTGCTGCAATTTCGAAGTGCCTTTACCGTGCCTGTTATAACGACCGAAAGCGTAGGCGCGGATTGACCAATATTAGACAAACCTTTAGGTTGAGGTCCCCCCAGGGCCTCGTCGGCGGAGCGCTTATGCGCTCCACCTTGAACTGACCTTATCTATGCTCTCCCTACCAACAGTAATACTAACTGCACGGACGTAAGAGTTCAGTTGGCTGCACGTAGCAGCTCTCGATGTGAAGTATCTCGCTAAGGCTTGATTACCCCGATGAATAGGGTTCTGGTAAATATCAGGCTGATTTAAATCAGTGTGATTAAATCATGATTTTTCCTTTGATTTTTGATTTTAATTTTACCGTTTTGATATAAATGATTTTTTGGTTTTTATTTTTTATTTTTAAAAAGACGCGTGAATATATTTTTTGGACAACCAATGTATATTGACACAACCCGGACATCGTTTTTCGTCACCGGTACCGGCACGGTTTAGCGAATCGAGGGCAAGGCGGGAACACAGTGCTCGCAATAGGCGGTGACGGTAATCAGCCAGTTCTTGAGCTTTGTTGTTGATTCGGTGTGTCCGTGGTGCTGCTGTTTACAAGGCGATGGTGGGAGGGCGAAAACGAAACTCAATCTGGAGTATATATCGGGAGATTCCCGCATCTCTAATGCCAAAGCGAAGCAAAAGAGCTGTTTGCATTTATTGCGGTGCTGATATGATGGGTCAAGTAAGCAGAATGAAAACTCATACGCAGGTAAGATACCATGTTACTGTATTATGAGTGAATCCAATTCATGTAATCGCTTGAATACTGTATGTGCATGGTGATACGTTGACAGGGTATGGGCACAGCACTGCTACCGAATTCTCTTTGCATATCTAAAAACCCTTGCTTATGCTTGATGTGGTAATATCTGATCTGCAACGCGTCAACCGAAAGATACTTAGCACATAGTCCTAGACAACATCTTTTGAGCCTACTTCATCATCCACAACTACAAGATTATCAATAGCTAGTGTTCCCCATGAACATGTCTCAGCTTATGGCGTCAATAATTATAGGGTTATGATGTTACGTATCATCATGCAATTATGGCTGGGGTATTGTAGATAGGATAGGTTTGGGGCTAGGGTAAGGTGTGGTAGTCTTCGAGGCAACGGGTATGGGTGATAAATGATCGCACTATACCGTAGTGATGAATCAATATTAATATCGGCAACCGTGGTTTGTCATGGTCATGCTGTGTATAAGAAAGTACACGCTCCATTGACGGCTTGAACCTTCTCAGTCATGGAGTCTAATAAATCAAGTGTGGATTATTGTATCTCTAGACTTGCAAGAAGACGCCTCAGAAGTTGAGGTCAGAGTTCCAAGAATCTGATGAAGGCCCAGGCTCTAGTAATGCGCTGCAGCAAGATTTTTCTGGACAGAAGACTATAACCAACTATGTGACTAGACCCTTGACGAAGAACCAAGAATATTCCAGTTACGAGTCGCTTGTTCTGTCATTTATCTCAGGTATTCATGCATTTGGACATTCATTTTTTAGTGATAATATCCCGCATCATGTTTTATTTTACACAGGAAATATACCTTGGAATCAGCTAAACAACGAGCATTTCAGACGATTTTGTCATTCGTTGCGACCAGATTTTAATTTGCCGAGCGCAGAACAGGCATCCGGCTCCATACTATGTGGTCTCAACTCAAAAGTATCCACTGCAATTGAACAATTTGTCAATAATGCTCATACTCTGACGATTGTTAGTGACACATGGACAAGTAGTTCCAGTCAAAAGTATGTTGCATAATATGCATGCCTGTCTGATAGCAAATCTCATCTAGGTAATATAAAACATGCTCAAATTCTATTTTGCAGCTTTTCAAGTTGGATCATTGTTAATGAGTTGGGTTCAAAGAAACTGTTAGCGGTTGAACCCTCCGATCCAACCAAACGAAGTGAAGACATTGTGCAAGATGTCACTCAAAAAGCAAAAGAACTGCTTGGAATGAAATCCAATGGAAAACTATTGCTCAACTTTGTGTCTGATAGCGCCAGCGCTTATGTGAAAGCGAGACGATTGCTCGTGCAGGTATGTCTGTATCATTTGGTTTTAATAGTAATCATTGTTTTTGGAGTTAGTATAACCATGAGATTTGTTTTTCAGAATTCTGAATCGGGCATAACCTTGACAGGTGCATGTCTGGCTCACCAGTCGAATCTTCTCGTTAAAGACCTGATGGGCATCAGTCGTGTGTGGAATATAGTTGAAAAGGTGATCACTGTTGCATCTTTCATCCGACGATCAGTTGCTCTCCGTAGCTCAATCTCTCGATATATGGGCCGGGAAAAGATCCCCATGTGGTTACCTAGCGAGTCAAGATGGTATTCCTTCTCTGAAACATTGAAGCATGTCATAAATGTTGAAACAGCTATTCAAGTAAGTAATTCATAGATTTCTGTGACATTTGCATGAAGTCATCTTATTTTGAAGGTTGTGTTTGTTCAAGAAACGTCGAAACCGCACTTGAATACAGCGAGTGCATGTACTGTCCGAACAATCATCAATGATAAGAAATTTTGGGAAGATACTAAAGCGATCTATGGTCTACTCAAGCCATATTATGTCATTACTGGTTAGTTGCTGAAAAACTTCATATTGAGGCAGTTGAACAACACTCTGAGCAAAAAAGTAACGAGACGACTGTTCGACACTGGCAATCATAACTATGCTACTTCATTCAAATTATATTGTAAATAAGTTGCATTCCTTGATGATAAACTGATATTACCATATTACCGCTACACCACAATACATGATCAATTTGAACATCTTGATTATTAATGGAAACAACAAGGATTGTAGTTCTTTTTACTCCCCAACATTTAACTAAGAGTTAACAGGTGAAATGTTTGAATCGTAAATCTTGCATTTTTACAGCCATCTCAGAATTGGACAATACTTCCGCTGGGCTAATCCTATCAGGCTGGATGTGGCTCAAGCTTGAGATAAAAAAGACTACCGCTCTGGATGCTGATGAGAAGAGTCTGGTTTTATCAAAGATGCAACGAAGAACAGAAAACTATGTCGAGGACCATCATCTAGTGGCCTGGGTTCTAGATCCCCGAGTTAGAGGCTGTGGCTTGAACATGACTGGCAAAAGGCTTGTTCGGGATCTCGCCAAAAAAATATTTTCAAAAATAGAACCAAGCTTCAATGATGAATCTGCTTCTAACCTCATCAAACACTGGTTCGACTATGATTGTAAAGAAGGTGAGTCTACCAGTGCACACTGCACACCTATCACTGCACGTTTCTGATATTACCCTGATTTTTTTTTAGGAGTTTTTGATGCAGAATCCACTATCTGGGTACCGTTTTTAACGGCACGGCCGGCATTATTCTGGAAGGATTTAGCTGTTGTTTCTCCGGAACTTTCAAAACTCGCCAGGACTGTTCTTTCGTGCGTTCCACATGCTGCGTCTTGTGAGAGGCTTTGGTCATCTGCGGCAGCAACTGCAACCAAGAGTCGCAATCGCCTAACACAAACAAATCTTGAAGTTATGCTTCGAGTGAAAGATCACTTCATGGATACTGACTCTGGAACTGGCAAAGTGGAAAAGGCGATGAGAAAAATCAACGCCTTGCTGGCCGAGACCACTCCAGACATCAACAGCTATGCTCATGATGAAGATGCTACTGAAGATGCAACCGTTACGGATGCTGCTGATTTGACGCAACATGTCGGATTGGTACTAGAACAGATATCGGACAATCCTAGTCACCAACATTTCTCTGCTGGGTTGAATATTTTCCAGTACGCAGATGAAGATTCAGAGCCTCGAATTATTCAGTTGATGAGATTTGCAGCAGCACCTTCATTTAGATGATTTTCAATCGTCTCAAACTCATTGTTGTTGTTGTTTCAGTTGTTCTAAGTAAAAATAGTAATAAAAATCAAAAAAATCATGGTTTTTATTATGGATCGATTTTATCGCTTCGAATCAGAGGCAAATTGATATTTACCGGAACCCTACCGATGAACGATCTGCAATTTACGCACAACCTTCCTCGGCGACGTCTACCTGCCAACTGAGGCTGGTTAGTGCGCGCAACTTGAGTGTTGTCAGCCAACAACTGCTGCTGTTGAACGTCATTGGCAATCTTCTTAGTAAGGACATGCAATTTCTACACAAGAATGTAGGTAAGTATCCTCGTTGTACTACAAATTTTTTCAATTATTTCTACGATAATACATATTGTAACGAACCACTGGAATTCTTCATGGGGCCAGATTTCGTTAAAATATTGTTTTTTTGTGTAAAAAGTTGCCTTTTTCTAAGCCAAAAACGTTTTTTCAGCCCAACTACTTCGTTAGGACAGTCAGTTCCAACCAGAAATGAAGATAAGTGGTACAATTTTAACATTATGTGGGAAAACACCTAATTTTCATACGTTAGGTCAAAATTTGGTCAAAATTCAGTTTTTGAGGTCAAAGAAAGTCAAAATTTTGATTTTTTTAGGTCAAAATTTTCCTTTTTTTAGGTAAAAAAACCGCTCTAATGATAATATTAGCGGATATGAATGAGAATCTTTTGGAGGAGTAATCTCGAGTCATTGCGCATTTTGACAAGACTCAAGGGAATCGATTTTCGAAGGTGACTCAAGGTCACTCAAGGTAGGTCAAGTCACTCGATTGTTAGAGGTGATTCGATTCAAATCATAGTTCAAGTCATATTGAATTTTTACGGTATGAAGGGTGACTAAATTACATTTTGGTGTTTGAAACACAGATAAAGTCGCTATTTATTCCGAATCGAATAACGAGGCTACTACAAAGTGTATTTGGGATTTGGCAACATCGGCTCTGATAGCGGCAACACAGCAGAGAATGATGTCTTTAGCTCTGAATGACTATCCAAAATTGAAAATGTACGAACGGACTGGTAAACCATCAAACATCATGTGATGAAGCAGACCCATGAACCTATGGTAGACTTATATTAACAATATTCCGACTAGCGCTGACACTATGAACTAACGTTCCTTGCTAGGTAACGTCAGATACAGAAATGAAGAATTACTGCGCTGGCAGCCCCATGAGCGATCACCGATCATGGGGCAAGACAGCGCTCACGTGATACGCTATTGCGAATCAGGCAAACACGTCAATCCCCCTCTTAAAATTAGGGTGGCATATCACAATGAAATGCAACATGAAATACTCAAAAGCACGAAAAAATTGTTTACCTCAGTAATGAAATATGTCCTGCGCCTTTCTGATACGACAGTGGTCGGGAACCTTTTTCGTCCAAAGAGCCATATTGGCCCTATTTTTTCCATCTCAACTCCCACAGAGCCATACATTCCAATCAACTGTTACGTCACAATTGAAATTCGTGACGACATGGTAGCACAAATTCGAACTCACTAGATGGGATTCCTCGTGTGAGACACATTTTCTCTATAAAAACATATATATATCGTTCGAAAATAAAGCTCGAAACGAGAGATAAGACGCAGACGCGCCAAGTCTCACCTGTGATAACGCAATTCATCGTACGCAGCTTAGAATTTATTATAACTGATATTAAAGTGACTGTAACACTGATTCCAAAAATCTAAATACTTACATAACGTTGTGCTACACGCATATATTTTGGCGCCGGTGCTACACATAACGTGGAGAACGTGGAACGTGGATAGCTATGGCGTTGTTTGTAATTCGATTTTGTAATAGTTAATGCCACATCCTCATCAGTTGTATGCAGCTAACACGGAGAATATAATCGTTGCACGAAGCATTATTCAATATCGATGGCTGCGCTGCTATATCACTTCTGACTTAAAAGATCCCCGGCCTCCAGTAAATCCCAAATCGCGATATAATTATGTTGAAACAAATGCCTACTTCCATGTTGACGGTTAAATCACTTATATTCCTCACGACGAAGGTACGGCAGGGTTAACGCCATAATTAGTCTAACACTAAAACAAACGGCGCATAGACATATGCAGGCCTATGTCATCGATAGTGTCACTGTTGTAGCGGTTTATAACTGTTTTCAACCCGCTAATCATCATATTCATTTCTAATTCCGCCATTTGCGGATAAGTGTGTTGATCGGTGGATAATCCAAGAATTATCATCGAAAAACTGGAATAACTCCGCTTCTATAGCCTGGAATTAAGTCAAATTTGTTTTGCATAGTTTTTGAAGACAGCCCAGCCCAACAATTTCACGGGGTTGGCAGGAAAATTTGAAAAAAAAAATTTGGCGATTTGGGCAAATTCAAAATTTTCAAACTCTACGAAACCCGCGAATATTCGTTGGAATGAATTCAAATTTGGTGTGCGTCGTTTTTTAAGGCAGCCTAACGGTTTGATCACGTAGCCCGCAAGATTCAAGAAAAATGTTATTTTTGAACAGCCCTAATGTATATATATCGTAATTCTATTTATTGTTGCTACTCTTTATCGAGTGATTATTTTGATCAATTCAGCCATCTTTTTGTGAAATTACTTAACTGCGACTTCTATACTTCCTGTAAAAATTTGGTCTCATTCTCCAATAGTATCATGGTAGGCTTACTTGTGGTAAAGCATTCACGATGTCAAATTTTGTCGATGTTACTATGTTATCCTCTGCGTAAAGCAACCGATATTGCTTTCTCCATTTTCACAGCCTTGCTAGTTCATTCACCACTTCCTAGCTACTACTAATCGCAGTTTTCTTCACTATGCCCAACGATTTTGATTTGAAATCTAATGTAAATAAACACTAGTGAGGCGTTTGCAGAGTAGAGTCTGCTGATCTTATGTTCACATCAGATTTTCAGGCTTTAATTTACGCGAAATAGCGCTAAAGAAATAGCAGGACGTTTCTGGATTTAAATTTAGTGGCACGAGTGTCGGACTCCTAAATCCTTTTTTACATTTCGGCAAGAAGATCAGGTATAGCTTGACTAATTTATTGCCTGTGGCTTGTGTTATGAAAGTGTCGTGGAATGGAAATATTCAAGGCCTAGTTTCGCCTGAAAATTGAAGTTGTCTAAAATCATATCCACTAAAGTAATTAGTGCGAGTAGGCCAAAAACTTTTTGAGTACTGTAAAAAGTAGAAGTACTGCGTAACTAAACACACCCCTTATTATTGGTGTGGAAATGCAGCCTCGTTAGTTTATTTCATGCCCAAGCATCAGACTTGGACAAATATAAAATTTTCAACTTTTCCAAATTAGATTAGAATTGGAATTAGAGCTACATAGTGATTATACAATTAGATTAGGATTAGAATTAGAGCTACATAATGTTTTTTTCCGAATCAGAATAGAATCAGAGTTAGACCTGCACATTCACATTCACTTATTTTAGAATTAGGATTACTGAATTCGCAAATAATAGGAAATTGAATGAAATTTCGAATGAGAAAGAAATACAGCAAAATTCAAGTTCAGTTCATATTACGAGAATGACAAATATCTGTACAAGTACACCAACAGTGGCTCGTTTTGCGCTGTAAACTCAAAGTACAGAAAAAGTGATTCTGGAAGCTCGATGTCATTTTCCACTTTTCATTACTTCAGACCTGGGCATTGTATGGCGCGGACCAAATGCGGCACGCCAAAAGTTACATGAAATTTAGATTAATTATATTCATGGTAAAGCTTGGACTAAGACTATAGGCTCTATAAACTTAATCAGAAATACGTTCACTTTGAAGTTTATTCATACCCTGTGATTACCTAACCTACATATGTCGTTCTAAATAAAGCCAATATAGCAAAGCATGATGTACAATTAAAATTACAAGACACAGCTTCCGTATTCAAGTTCAAATCTTGTTTGTTGCCATCGTTACATTAAAAATTACAAGGTCTGTGCTATACCTGTTACGACGTACGTTGCCAAATCCTAATTCATAAAGTACTGCAATCAGTGAACGCGATTAGCGGCCAACCTCACTCATAAATGGTGTTATGGCAAGCAATATCAAGCAATGAAAGACAGCAGTGAAACGGTCTTTTTAGTTTATGATGAGTACAGAGTAAGTCTCACTGTTTAGGAAATTCAGTTTGAAGCGGCATTATGAGAAAAATCTTGCAGTGAAATGGAAATACTCAGTTGATGTGGAACACGTACCCCACTGTACGGTGTAAGCAACGCGATGGTGGCCCGGCAGTTAGCACTGGTTTTCCCTAGCTGAGAGGGATATTATTAGTAACTGGCTGCAAAACGCCGCTGACAAAGAGGATCTTCTGGAGAAAATAAATTAAATTAGAATTGAAATGACACCGTTGAATACTTTTACAAATTGTGTTAGAATAAGAAATAGAGCATGAAATACTTTCACAATTTCGAAATGCGAGACGCCATATCTTTTGGATATCGGCTGAACATATCAGGGTTATCGGTGTAGCTGCTAGTCATCGGCTAAAATCCGATATCAGTCGGGTTTTAGTGGTGAGCTATTGATATTTGCATGCAGCATCTACCATACTTTTGCTTTATTGATATTCATAGTAATAATAAGGGACGATGTGGACTACTACTATTTTCTTATAGACACTTTTTCGTCTTCCATCTATTATGCGACTTATTTTGTCAGACTGATATAGAAGAATCATATTGAAAATGCGTTGATCACTCTTTTGCGCGTGACCGCTATGAACATAAGGATGAAATAAGTAATGCTTTCAACATTAGCACGGGCCTCATTCCCGATACTTATATCTACACTGGACCTACCCAAGCCTGAGAGTGCATTAGCAGAGTAAACCTTGCTGTAATGACTTGGCATAGTAAATTTACATCGTATTAAATGGTGCAGCGAAGCATAGCTTATTAATTGCTCAATTGCCTAAACAATATGCTTATCAGGAGTAGATGGTGCGGACCAGTGATTCCCAACCTACCACAGTTTGTGACTCACATTTCATCCCGGTCTCATTGTGAAACCCACGTTGAGATATGATCAAACGAATGAGAACATGATTCACCAAACCATGCGTCGTGTGAATAACGAGTTGAACGAGTAGGCTATCCTTCCGGGAAAATCCCAGAATATCAATCAAGCTTACAAGAACCAGTAAACGCAACAGATGATTACAAACGAGAACGCGCTTTTCCGATCAGTAATTCCTCTTTTATATCGAACACAAAGGGTTTCTTAGTATCATTTATCGCGCGATCGTTGGCAGATTATAACGACAATTCGGATTGGATTACTGCATTTCCCGATCATCGTTCGCAAAGCCTTTGGAGGAAGGAAATAATTCCAATTTCCACACACACACAATACCACGCTACAATCTTCCACGAAAATCCGACTCACAATACTACAGTGCCATATTTCGGGTTCCAAATAAAATGACCGGCACGAAAATCTGCCTCACAATACCCCATTGCCAATATTCGCGCTCCAATCAAAATGACTTTCACGAATATCTGATTCGCAATAGCACACTGTCAAAATGACTGGAATGTGGGTGTGGGTTGCAGCTATTATGGATACATGAACATTTTAATTTGGAGGAGGATAACGTATGTTCTCGTCTAATCACGAGAAAAAAGTATTTGACAAAATTAGCAAATTGAAAAGGAAACTGTATTATCAGCGAGCGTGCTATGTACTAGATCAGTGGTTCTCAACCTTTTTGTCTTCGCGGACCCCTTTTGGACCTTCACGGAGCCCGCGGACCCCCGAAGTTTTAGTTCAAATTCAGCTCAATTATCGTGCAATCGTCATCTGTCTGGTGCAAATGATAATTGTAAGACAGTGATAAACAGCAACAAATGATTTTTCTTGAAAATAGCATCATACTGTTTATGTAGAAATTAGGTTGACTTTTATTATTTCAACGCAAATTTCGCAACTGCATTACTTGAAATACGTGGTCGCGTCTTAAAAATCCGCGCCTTCGATTTGATATGAACGAGTGCCGAAAATCCATCTCCACAAAGATAGGTGGTGGCGAATGTAATAATAACGCGTAACGCTTCCGACGGCACATTTGGGTATGATCGCAACAAATATGGCACCAAAATTTACAAACAATTTTTTTAATAAACATATAACGTCAAGCCTGGCATCATCTAGCAGCTCATTCTAAAGTTATTATGGAAAAACGATTATGCACATCACTGTAGAAAATGGATTTTGTAAAGATTTCGAAGACACCGTGTGATTGACCTTACTAACCAAACTTTTTTTTATTTTTTCAACAATCCCCTCAAAACATCTCTGAACGGCAGAATATTTGTATCAGTATAGGCTATTGGCAATTTAGCAATTAAAATGAGTTTGCAGTAACATCTCAGACGGCCATTCTGTTGATGTGAGTTCCTTTGTTTTACTAGTAATGAAGCGAAACTGCCTCGTAATTTTCCTAATTTAAATAAAATACAAATTACGTTATCAACTATTTTGTAAATTCAGAGGCTTCGCGGTCCCCCTGGAAATGCTTCGCGGACCCCTGGTTGAGAACCACTGTACTAGATGCTGATGATTTAAAACATGTTAATCTGCAATCCTTCCGGGAAGAATACTAACAATTCTACCTTCGCATTACCAAGCAGGCTATCCCGTGGATTGCAATTTATTTCGGGCCAGCGTACCTTTTACAACAGTCACACGGTCCCCTTTATGATGTTGAAAAATTTCGCGCCCCCCGTCATATCACAGAATCGTCATATCACAGAATCCAACCGGGATGCTAGCAACCCCAACAGATTGTTTGATGGCATGGAAGGTTATGACTTTTGATAGGAGAATTAAAAAATATGAAATTCGGTATATATATAGATAAACATGCTTTAATTGGAGGTAAATCAGGCAGATAGCGATTTTTTTTCAGTTTACCGCTTCTTCGCGCCCCATTAAGACAATGATATCACAATCCAAGATCTAATCGAGATTTGATTACGTTGAACGAATGTGTGCCAACAATCTCATTGGTTCGAAGCATCTACTCGGAGAAATGAGCCTTTGTTTTAGTCAACTCACCAGCGATCAGGGTTAGGTGGATAAATTTCCCGTTTATATGACCTCTTTCTCGGATCCGTAAATTTGGGGTACGAAAATTTGTGTCGGCCTTGGCAATGAGTCCAAAAAGGTTGGGAAACTCTGGTTTAGACTATACTCCGGCGTGCAGTTAAATTTCTAAAAGGAAAGCGGTGATTTGTATTGTTAACAGATACTGCCGGCTGGATGTAATAATAATAGGCTGCGTCCCGAACTCTCTGTGGCTTGGTAAAAATAACTCCGCATTAGACGAGTGTACGTATTACGCTTCATGATTTTTCTAAAAATGCCCACTAGAATTATACTCCCAGCATAAAGAAAACAATGACTTGTAATTTTAATAGTTACGATACGATATTTACGGTAACCCCCGACGCAACACAAATGTAATATAGAAAACTTCATTCAATATACTGACTTTTGATATTGCATATTTATAAGAAGTTCTATTGAAGTGTCCGCAAGGCGACGATCGCGAAGTTCTCTTAAATGCCATTAACTTGATTGTGATCGCCGGTTGTTGTTGTTGTTTGGGGTATTCATGGTGTTTGTCGACTACAATGGTCATTTACACCAGACCGATTTTCTTTATTCTGATCCCATAGCTGCCGATTTGTAGCACGGCTTACTTCTAGCCTTTTTTAAGACACCGCTTACGCGGATGAGATGGCGCGAGGAGCCAAGGTAAGCCTAGAGAATTTAGGTGGGAATTCTGGAGTCGAACCCGCAACCCATTTGTATTGAAGCTGTGGAGTGTGGATAATACCACTACGCCATCTCGCGGTAATGAAGTCTCTGTAACACATGACTGGGCAACTTTTGCAACTTTTTTGACAGATTCCGACAGCTTCCTAAATACTCAGATGTTATGCAGTACGATGTTTTAGGCTGTTTGGAGAATTCTTATATTGCAACTTTTTGCAACTTTTCGCCATATTTTTCATGTAACTTTTTGTAACTTTTTTTACATTTTTCATGCAAATTGTTGCAAGTTTTTTTCTCGATATTTCATGCAACCAACTTTTTACTAAAAATATTTTGCACTATATTTAAATAGATAGCTTTATTATTTCACTGTCGTTTAAATTTGAGGTCCTTTCTGATTCGACGTACATTCTGGCTAGGCCGCCGAAAATTATAACTTCGATTGGTCGATTTTTCAGGCTATTGATCTTATTGAAGTCGCCAACATTGTGTTTTGATACGGATCGATTCGAGTATCTCATACCCTAATAAATTCAAGGAACTTGTCCACAAATGCATCTATTAGTGCAACTTTTGTGAAAAATAAATGCAACTTTCCACGGATTTGACTGCAACAAAAACATGCCCTAGTTATAACCTTCAATGCCATCACCCTATCCGTTGGGATTTGTAGCATTCGGTATACATTTTGTGATATGACGATAAGGGCGCCCTAAATTTGTCACTATCATAAAGGGGGGCGTGTCTAAAAAAAATTTTGAGAACCATTGCTCTATAGAGTTAAAACCCGTCTTGACACAATATCTCGCGTATGCGAGAATTACCTTTCTAAATATAACCTTCTGTGGTATATCCTAAAAACTGAGACGACAAATCGACGATCTGACAATTTCACCAGGGATTTTGTTATTTGTACTGTTGCTATACTTAGCATCATTTCATAGTACGCAGAAATTAATGAACCGGCGGTACAGGCGATTAGTCATGCTCAAGCCACGACCTCGCTAAATCAGGAAACGGATTATGTGACATACCGCATAGGTGTTCAAGGTTTGTGGTTTTCAATATATTCATGTGCGAATACGAATTCCAAATTCAAATACGAATTTGGAATCTTTCGAGTAACCTAACGATAATCTTTGCCGGAGGTCACGAAATAGCAACATGCTTCAACAAAGTAATGTGGATCCATCCGAAACTTCATTATTAGTCTTAACTGTGTGGCATTGGTGTCCTATATTTTCGAAGACACCATTTCCATCAGCTCCAGCAAGAAATCGGATCACGTGTATGCCATATATGGAAGTACCAATATTATGAACCAAATTCATATATAAACTTAGAAATAAATTCGCTCGACCAGTAAGCATATGCATTAGGGCTGTTCAAAAATAACTTTTTTTTCCGGATTCCAGCCATTCAGTGATTAAATTGTCAGGTTACCTGAAAAAACGCTGCACACCAAATTTGGTTCAATTCTAACAAGTATAGGGCTCCGCGGATCCAATTAAAATTTTTAATTTATACAGGAAAATTGAAAAAAAAAAATTTTTTCAAATTTTTCTGTCAACCCCATGAAATTGTTGAGCTGTCTTCAGAGACGATGTAAAAAAAATTTGACTCAATTCGGACTAGTAGAAGTGGAGTTATTGGAGTTTTTCGTTGATAATTCTCTAATTATCCTTGATTGGTGGATAATCCGAGAATTATCAACGAAAAACTCAAATAACTCCGTTTCTACAGGTTGGAATTGACTCAAATTTCATTTGCATGGTCTTTGAAGACATCTCAACATTTTCATGGGGTTGAAAGAAAAATTTGAAAATTTTTTTTTTAATTTTACGTAGTAAATTAAAAAATTTAATTGGCTCTGCGGACGCTTAGACATGTTCGAATTGAACCAAATTTGGTGTGCAGCCTTTGTTGTGGCAACCTGACAATTAAATCAGTGAATGGCTGGAATCAGGAAAAAAAAGTCATTTTTGAACAGCCCTAATATGCATACTGATTTTTCACAGTACTTATAAGAGCGATTGCTGCACGGTAAGCCGACAAGCATGAATGGATATTGAATAAGTTTTGCGTTCGTTGTTACCAAACTAACATGGCCACATCTACTAGTCGCGTGATACCTGAATTACTTCACTGCAGAAAGGGTGTATGTGCGCGCGTGGGTTTTTGTTACTGTGAATTGTATGTATCAATGAAAGTATAAGGAATTTGTGGAGTGAAGCCTTCTAAAAGTGGTGTTGATTGGGACCAATACGATTTCATTTGGAAGCTCCACAAAGTGTTGAAACAAACACTCTGTAGCCCCGTCTTATTCTTCGGTCAACAGGTGCTTGCGCGGAAAATGACTCTTTTTAATCATCGGGCTGATTTCTCCTAGGGGAAATTTCAGCTCAAATTTCGGTCAAATGGTCCACGAGATGTAAGGGCTTGGAACCACTGTCTTAAGCTCTTAACGACGTAATCTCGGCGTGGATTCATGTGTCCAAGAAACGGAGAGCATGTCTTATTGCCTAACTGATGAATGATGATTGGCATCACAAACAAGGTTTTGCCATGGACACCAAAAAATTGACCGGCGGCCAATCATTTCGATGTAATGCGATATATAACGATTCATAGGACATACGATACCTATATGCCTTCTGTAATTCCATATTCCTCTAATTCAAACATCAAATACGTCCTTAGGTGCACCAGTAAATAGCATAATGTGCTGTTAACAAAAATTCATTCTGATTGTTGAAGAAAGTCGAACGTGCTATAATAGTGCCAACGTGCCAAACTCAAAATTACGGTACCAGCCAACATGAGAATGGGCCGAAATTCCAAAATTTGGCTCCCAAATACGCCAATCGGCAACACCGACTCACTGTCGTCACTGATTGACTTGTTTTACTAACTAGGGATTTGAAAACGTATCGCGTAACAATTTGAGGCGCAGACCGTGTAATTCGCAATGTGACAATGGTAACAAAGAAGAATGGAAATAAGGAAACAGTGACCTTATTTGTTACGGCCTACTATGCTATATTGACTTTATTTTGTATCTGGATTACGCATCCGAATCGCGGCATATTATTGAACACAATGAACAGGCTTCAAAGTAAACGGACTTCCGGTTCCTTTTACACAGCTTATGGCTTTAGTCGACGCAGCAACATTCAAAAGTAGGTTTTACATTTTTAATTCCAGGCAACTTTGTGCGGGCCGCTCAGACTGGCTCCGCGAGCAGCATTTGACCTGCGGGCCGCTCTTTGCGTATTGTTACATTTCTTTTTTAATTTCAATTTAATTGATTTCTCAAGTTTGGACGAATACATCAATACTAATTACTATGTTGCTATCGTTCTAATTCTAATCTTATTTGTCAACGCTGAAAATAACCTAGTTATTCAAGTATGTGAACATGCTCTTCATCTAATTGTAATTTGTTTTTGGGCCAACGTACCTTTTCGGAGCTGTAGTGTCCAGCGTCCCTATTGCCAACAAGACACGAATAGAAGAGATACGATGTGTGCTGCCCAAGACCTAATCAAGACTTAATTGCGAAGAGGAAGTACCAAAATTCTGATTGGTGTGATCTAAGTACACTATCACTGCATCTACGAAAATTGTGTTGGGTCACGTCTCAATGTGAAGTGGGGCGAAGGGGTTTGCGGAGTTGGCCAACCAGAAAATGTTCGGCTCTTCCAAATTAGAATTACTGAATTCGTAAAAACTCGTAAACCGAACAATTCTACGAAAATCGAGTTCGGATCATATCAAACCGGGGTTCATTCTCATGATCATGGAATGAAAAATGTCTGTACATCAGGCTTGAATCGGCTCAGACTAAGAAGTTTTGCTGTAGCGTTTCAGGTGAAACCAGACATTAGATTGAAATTACAGCATAGCAACAATTTACAACTTGGATTACAATTAAAATTAGAGCGCATACACATTTCATATGCTAGATCAGAGGTCTCAAACTCAAATGTGCTCGCGGGCCAATAACCTAGTTTTTGATAACGCGCGGGCCGCTGCATCAATAATAGGGATGTGTAATGTATAATTTCCAAGTAGGCCATATATGACGGAACCTTGCTGACAGGCATTTCACAAACATCGTGGAAATGTAATTTACTATTGTACTATTCACACTTGACACGGACAAAAAAGTCACATTTTCAAGTGTAAGAATAAAATTGTTTTTGCGCCGGGCATTATTTGTTGAAATAATGAGTTATAGACATCATGCGAGAAGATGCCTCATGACATCGTAAAACTGACGGGTTACAATTGCTGCTATTGGACCTTTGACGTGCCACGATTTTATGTAGAATATTTCAAATCTACTGAAGATAGATCTGATATCAGAGCATTTAAGCGGTGAAGCCTAATCCTGGTTTTGATATAGTAGTAATGCTGAAGCGTCCGGCTTCTTGGTCTGTAGGTCGTGGGTTCGATCCCCGGCCGGGTCAGACCAAAGACCTGATTAGTAACACTGGTATCCATGACTTCCCTGCTTGGCGCTCATGCATTACTGGGATAGCATGGAGGGACGGTGCATGACTTAAAAAGCCGTAAAAGGCTATATGTGCACTTCCTTGTCCAGAGGCATATGCACATCATGCACTCATGGTATGCATATGCTATGCACGGATCGTGTGTATGTGAATCATGAGTCGGTGAATATGCCACAAAAACATCAAGGACAAAAATAAACTACGTCCTTTCCTTTCCTTACTGTCATTGCTAAAGTCAAATTAAATCAGCATTAGATTTTGCCTTCGATTAATATTGGAACATAGTATTAACAACTCAAATATAATAATTATTGAACCATAGTAAGAGCATGGTTTCTTAACCTTTTTAGCGATCGTTCCCCTTTTGCTTCCCATAAGATTTCTCGTAGACCCTGTCCTTTTTTCAACACAATTTCTGATGGTAGGTCTATATTAAAATAAGAAAGCCCATCCACATCAAATCGCACGTAGCGCGAATACTATTTTCCAGTTGAATAAATTGGCCAAGAAAATATTCCACAGCATATGGGACTAATTCTACAACGCATCTCGTCCCCTCTGACGTGGTGCTTCGTACCCCGATGGGGTCTACGAACCCTGGTTAAAAACCGCTGGAACCGAAATGTCCAATCGCCGAAGAATTCATTGGTGTTACAGCTGTGGAGCGTACTACTACCGTACTCACCACCGATAATAACGTAAATAAAAAGAACAAACAACACCCCGCATGTAACCAACTATACGTCACGGGGGTCACAGAATGCCAATGGTTGACCCACTGACCTGATTACATAGCTATATACCCAACGCAGCGGAAGCTACGATCTTCATATATATTACTATTCCTCACGACAGTCATGAATTTTTGCGTACCTAGGATTACCAAGTCACCGTTGTGAGTCGCAAGTCCTCTGATTTTAACGTTTGACCGATCCGAGATCGACTAATTTTACGAAAGGTCGCAGCAAACCAAATCACAATTTTTAGTCACGAATCATCAACGGGTCGTGTTTCATCAGAATGAACTAGAAATGTGACGTGATAGCTGATCTTCTACCGCATCGTAGCTTTTAGAAGTGATGTGATTGTGAAGTTTGTTGAGATTTCAGTGATGTTTATAGTAGTTTTAGGGTGAATTTCAAGTTCTTATGCCTAAAAAGACATATGGCGCTTGAATATATTGTTGAATACTTGAAATTCCAAAATGCAGTCGCGGGCCGCGTGTTTGAGACCTCTATGTTAGATTATAATTTGATAACCAGCATCTCGTTCTAAATAGTCTTATTGGACAACTAGAATTATCTAGTTGTCCGAGTCTGGGGGTTTGTAGGTGTCTGTATAACAAAATACAGCTACATTGGGCTGAATGTTATTGACTACAACAAAATTGTTGTGGCATTGTGTATGATCCGATTTAACTAATAACACTGGTCAACACCTATTTTTAGGCAGACAAAGTAAGAGTAGTTTTTGGGGTTCTGAAGGGCACTGAGTCCGAATATGACCATAGTTTTTCAAATTAGCCCTTGTTGTCGAGATAACCCATGGGGCTATTTTGACCGAAATCTCCCATTTTCGCGGTAATGACTAGATATAAAATCGGCCTAGTCGTACTAAAAAGTTTAGAAATTCAATCTACTTGTTATTTTTACACACAGAAGACTATTTTAAATCAAAATACAGCAACAGCACTATATTTAGGGGTAATAGATTTATCATTGTTACAGACTTTCACGGATATCACGTACATTATTATTATATTCTTTATTCACAGTAAAACTGGTAGATACACACATAATCCGGGGAGCAACCTGCCCCCAAAGGAAAATGGCGAGATTGGAGTAAATTTTTAAAATTTCAGTAATACATTCAAATTGTTATTTCTATGCAATACACGGAGAAGTCAGATTACAGAATTGCAGCAGATGAAGAATTGGCAAGGGTTACAGAGCAGAGGTAGAGATGATTGAAGATGAAGAATCGAAATTACAGAAATTATGCTGTGATTCACAAGTGTAATTTTAGTCCAGTGGTGCATTCAAGGCCTTCCGAAGAATGTGATTTTCTGGATCATGTCGAATCGAACGTTACCCGGAATTTGTTGGATATGCCTCATGAGCTTTTTGCTCACGACCCCTGTATTATTATATTCTTTATTCACAGTAAAACTGGTAGATACACACATAATCCGGGGAGCAACCTGCCCCCAAAGGAAAATGGCGAGATTGGAGTAAATTTTTAAAATTTCAGTAATACATTCAAATTGTTATTCCTATGCAATACACGGAGAAGTCAGATTACAGAATTGCAGCAGATGAAGAATTGGCAAGGGTTACAGAGCAGAGGTAGAGATGATTGAAGATGAAGAATCGAAATTACAGAAATTATGCTGTGATTCACAAGTGTAATTTTAGTCCAGTGGTGCATTCAAGGCCTTCCGAAGAATGTGCACAGTGCCCAATAATGTGATCTTTTGGATCATGTCGAATCGAACGTTACCCGGAATTTGTTGGATATGTCTCATGAGTTTTTTGCTCACGACCCCTGTAGCGCCAATGACTATCGGTACAATGTTTATTTTGCATCGCCACATTTTCTCACATTCCATTTTGAGGTCTGCGTATTTAGAGTGTTTTTCTGATTCTTTTTGCAGTAGGTTGTGATCAGCTGGGACAGCCAGTTCAATGAATAAGCATTCTCTTTTCTTTTTTAGTTTGACGATTATATCCGGGCGGTTGCTTCTGATTTCGCGGTCAGTTATCACTGGTACATCCCACAGAATTTTTACTTGTTCGTTTTCTGTCACTGGTGCTGGGCTGTAATCGTACCAATTTTTTGTCGAAGTGGTGATGTTAAAATGTTTGCATAATTCAAGATGAATGTAGTGACCAATCCTATTGTGTCTCCATGTGTATTCGGTAGCTGCAAGTGCACCACAGCCGGACATGAGATGTGCTACAGTTTCATTTTGGTTGTGGCACATTCTGCATTTGCCGTCCGTGTTTTGCTTCAGAATTCTTTTGCGATAGTATTTTGTAGGAAGCGATTGGTCTTGTGCTGCGAAAATGAATCCTTCGCTTGCCGGTTTCAGGCCAGAGCTGGATAGCCAGGTCCATGAAAGCTCGTCTACATGGGGCTGTGAAGTTAACTTCTTGTGCTGTCCATGAAGAGGCATCGACTCCCATATCGTTTCTCTCATTTTGAGCGTTGCATTTTTGTATTGGACTCGTGCTGCTTTTGCTATTGTTGTGGGTTTAGCAACAGTGTTTTCTGCGGTGTACAGGTTAGCTGTTTCCATGTTGACTTCTCTGACGTACTTGTCGTGACGATAGCTCAGAGATTTTGTTTTGCGCTGTTTGTCTTCCTGTGCAATGAGTTTGCAGTAAATGTTATCGCTGTTGTTGATGTACTGTGCCAAGCCGATGATTTCTGTTTTGAAAGTTTGTTCAATTTCTTGTAGTCCTCGACCACCTTTTTTTCTGGGGATGTACAGTCTTTGTGTATCAGATTTTGGGTGATGCATGTGGTGCATTGTCATCAGTTTTCTCGTCTTTGTGTCCAATTTTTTAATTTCATCTTTGCGCCAGTTCACCACACCAAAGCTATATCTCAAGACAGGCACTGCAAGACTGTTTATGGCATTGATTTTGTTTTTGGAATTGAGTTCAGTTTTGAGAATTGACTTGAGCCTGCTGATGTATTCTTTTTTTAGACTTGATTTCATTGCAGCATGTTTAATGTTGTCGCTTTCACAGATCCCTAGATATTTATAGTGATCTTCGGCATTCAATTCTGTTATGGTTTCGTCCATTTTGAAGTTCATGTCGCCAGTGCTGGTGGCTCTTCCACGTCGTATGGTAAGTTTTGAGCATTTCTCCAAGCCAAATTTCATTTTTATATCTTCCGAAAACTCATGAACTATTTTCATTTGGTTATTCAGGTCCGTATCGGATTTCGCATACAGTTTCAGATCATCCATGAACAAAAGGTGATGAATCTTTTGACCTTCAGAATTTGCTGCTTTTTTCATCACATATCCTGTTTCATTTTTTCTCAGCAACTCACTGAGTGGAGCTAAGCTGAGGCAGAATAGAAGTGGTGAGAATGAGTCGCCTTGGAAGATACCATTGCATATCTGTATTGTACAGGTTTCTGTTTCACCTTGGTCATGTTTGATCAACAGTTTTGTATGCCAATTTTTCATTGAATTTTCAATAAATCTGATGATGATCGGATTCATTTTGTACATACGCATTGTTTTCAGTATCCACGTGTGAGGGACTGAATCGAAAGCTTTTTTGTAATCTATCCATGCCATTATTATTATTATTATTATATTCTTTATTCACAGTAAAACTGGCAGATACACACATAATCCGGGGAGCAACCTGCCCCCAAAGGAAAATGGCGAGATTAGAGTAAATTTTTAAAATTTCAGTAATACATTCAAATTGTTATTCCTATGCAATACACGGAGAAGTCAGCTATGCAATACACGGAGAAGTCAGTTATTATTATTATTATTATTATTATTATTATTATGAAAACAAGTGGCGCTTTCAACCGATGATGGTTATTTGCGCCACGCTCAGTATACGTTCAATGAGGAAATCGGAGAAAAGAAAAGAGATCAGAGAAATAATTCGCAGGAGAGAATAAATTCTATAACTGGTATAGTTAGGCAATTGAGGGTCAATAGATTTTGTACAGAGAAAGCAACGTTTTCATTGGCACAATGAGCAATCAAAAAGCGGCGATGAAATTCAAATTTACGACATTCCATTAGCAAATGTGAAACAGTGTCCGGGACGCAGCATAAGGAACACAAGGGGGAGTCGACACACCCAATCTTGAATAAATGGGAATTAAGGCGGCAATGACCTGACCGTAGACGAAATAATATTCGATCATAATGACGATTATTCGTGTCGGGCAGGCGGTTGAAAATTGTATTTTGAAGCTGTTTATAGCAGGCTCCTTTTTGGTCACGGATGTATTCATTGTTCCAAAGTTGCCGGCAATGCTCGAGTATTAAAACTCTTGCGTCTTTTGTTGGTGTGTCTATATTGAATTCAGAAGCTGGCGATTCATCGCTTGCCGCCGTTTTTGCGTGTTCGTCTGCAATTTCATTTCCCGGGATGCAAACATGCCCTGGTATCCATACGTAATGGATACTTGCACCGAGGTTGGTCGCTTGATGGTTCAACGAGGTTATCTCACGCTGGATTCCGGGTTGACACGAAAGCGGTCTTTCACATATATGCTGGAGGCCACTCAGGCAGTCTGAAAGAATAACGTAATTAGATGGCTGCCCGCGCTCCACTATCCACCTCAAGGCGGACAATATCGCCAGCAGTTCTAATGTAAAGCTAGATAGCAGTTTTGAGCAACGCCGTTTGATGACAGTTTGATGATCAGGGATATACGCTGCAAAGCCCGCGCAGTCGGCGAACTTGGAGCCGTCAGTGTAGATTTCTGTGGCGCTATTGTATATGTCGGAAACATAATCAAGACAAATATGTCGTTGGCTATGATCTCGAACTCCTTGCCGGTCAAGGATAGAGACAAGGTTCCTGTCCACTCTGAGGCGAGGGACCGTCCACGGTGGCAACGCCGACCATTGGTATCTATTTACGTTAAGATCTGTGAAAAAGCATTTGGTGAAAGTATTAAAAGAGCGCCGCCTTGGGTTTAGCAGATAGTCTATTTCTTGCCATGAGTCCGACATCAGGGCTTCGGCTGGGTGGGTACCAAGTGGTCTACTCATTACATGACATCGGTAATTCAGGGAAAGGTGTTTATGTCGAACTTGCACTGGCATTTCCTTGCAGCTAGCTTGAAGGATGCAAATGGGGGTGCTACGCATCGCGCCGCAGCATATTCGTAGTGCCCGATTTTGTAGGACTTGAATTCGATCTACTTGTGACTTTACACCGAAACCATAGGCAGGGAGTCCGTAATCAATAACCGGGCGTATCAGTGATCTGTAAAGCACAAGCAATGATTGTTTAGACGCGCCCCAATGCGTCCCTGAAAGAAGTCTAATCAAGTTTAATCGTTTGGTGCATTTCTCTATAACGTGATCAATGTGATGCCTGTAAGACAAGGTCTTATCGAAAACTACTCCGAGGTATTTACATTTTTCCACAAAGGAAACCTCTCTACCGCCGATTGTAAGCGATAAAGAGCCCACCTTACGTTTACGAGTGAAAAGCATTGCTACCGATTTTGACATGGATATCGAGAACCCCCAGTTACAGCACCACTCGAAAATGCTGTTAAGCTACGCTTGTATCGATGATAGTAGGTTAGGAATAGAGAGACCGCATTCCCACACTGCGCAATCGTCCGCATAGAGACCGTGATCACATTGAATAACTGATGACAGGTCATTTAGCATTATCGAAAAAAGCAATGGGCTAATAACACTTCCCTGGGGTGTACCATTCTCTAAAATGTACGTGTCTGATAATGTAGAGCCTATTCGAACTTGGAACGTTCGGTTGGTTAGAAATGAACTAATCCACGAATAAATGCGACCGGTTATTCCAAGCTGCGCAAGTTTATATAACATTCCTTCGCGCCACATCATGTCGTAAGCGCGCTCGATGTCTAGAAACACGGCAATGACCGAACGCTGACTATTCAAGGCTTTGTAGACTGTGTCGTGGAGTGTGAGAATGTGATCTAATGTGGTTCTACCATGTCTGAATCCGGATTGCGAGGTGTGAAGGAGCCCTCTCTCCTCGAGGTACCACCGTAGCCTGTTTGTGACCATAGCCTCCATGATTTTGCATAAATGACTTGTCAATGATATCGGTCGGAAAGACTCCGGAGCGCCAGGGTCTTTGCCATGTTTGAGAAGAGGTATCACTATGGCTTTCTTCCAGGCTTCCGGAACCAGTCCGTCGTGCCATATAGAGTTGAAATGCTCTAAGATATGGTTGAGAGCGGTCGCAGATAGGTTCTGCAGCATGGCATAGCAGAGGTCGTCATCGCCAGGAGATGAGTTTCGACGAGATTGAATTGCATCCAGCAGTTCTTCCGGATTGAACGGGACATTGATGGGGTCGACGGGCTGAAGTGGTCGAGTAACGGGAACCGGTACCACCATGAGGTCTCGATGCAGGAGAAAACTTTCGGAGTAGTTATCACTGCTGCTGACTCTGGCAAAATGTAGTCCCGGCCGGGTCAGACCAAAGACCTGATTAGTAACACTGGTATCCATGACTTCCCTGCTTGGCGCTCATGCATTACTGGGATAGCATGGAGGGACGGTGCATGACTTAAAAAGCCGTAAAAGGCTATATGTGCACTTCCTTGTCCAGAGGCATATGCACATCATGCACTCATGGTATGCATATGCTATGCACGGATCGTGTGTATGTGAATCATGAGTCGGTGAATATGCCACAAAAACATCAAGGACAAAAATAAACTACGTCCTTTCCTTTCCTTACTGTCATTGCTAAAGTCAAATTAAATCAGCATTAGATTTTGCCTTCGATTAATATTGGAACATAGTATTAACAACTCAAATATAATAATTATTGAACCATAGTAAGAGCATGGTTTCTTAACCTTTTTAGCGATCGTTCCCCTTTTGCTTCCCATAAGATTTCTCGTAGACCCTGTCCTTTTTTCAACACAATTTCTGATGGTAGGTCTATATTAAAATAAGAAAGCCCATCCACATCAAATCGCACGTAGCGCGAATACTATTTTCCAGTTGAATAAATTGGCCAAGAAAATATTCCACAGCATATGGGACTAATTCTACAACGCATCTCGTCCCCTCTGACGTGGTGCTTCGTACCCCGATGGGGTCTACGAACCCTGGTTAAAAACCGCTGGAACCGAAATGTCCAATCGCCGAAGAATTCATTGGTGTTACAGCTGTGGAGCGTACTACTACCGTACTCACCACCGATAATAACGTAAATAAAAAGAACAAACAACACCCCGCATGTAACCAACTATACGTCACGGGGGTCACAGAATGCCAATGGTTGACCCACTGACCTGATTACATAGCTATATACCCAACGCAGCGGAAGCTACGATCTTCATATATATTACTATTCCTCACGACAGTCATGAATTTTTGCGTACCTAGGATTACCAAGTCACCGTTGTGAGTCGCAAGTCCTCTGATTTTAACGTTTGACCGATCCGAGATCGACTAATTTTACGAAAGGTCGCAGCAAACCAAATCACAATTTTTAGTCACGAATCATCAACGGGTCGTGTTTCATCAGAATGAACTAGAAATGTGACGTGATAGCTGATCTTCTACCGCATCGTAGCTTTTAGAAGTGATGTGATTGTGAAGTTTGTTGAGATTTCAGTGATGTTTATAGTAGTTTTAGGGTGAATTTCAAGTTCTTATGCCTAAAAAGACATATGGCGCTTGAATATATTGTTGAATACTTGAAATTCCAAAATGCAGTCGCGGGCCGCGTGTTTGAGACCTCTATGTTAGATTATAATTTGATAACCAGCATCTCGTTCTAAATAGTCTTATTGGACAACTAGAATTATCTAGTTGTCCGAGTCTGGGGGTTTGTAGGTGTCTGTATAACAAAATACAGCTACATTGGGCTGAATGTTATTGACTACAACAAAATTGTTGTGGCATTGTGTATGATCCGATTTAACTAATAACACTGGTCAACACCTATTTTTAGGCAGACAAAGTAAGAGTAGTTTTTGGGGTTCTGAAGGGCACTGAGTCCGAATATGACCATAGTTTTTCAAATTAGCCCTTGTTGTCGAGATAACCCATGGGGCTATTTTGACCGAAATCTCCCATTTTCGCGGTAATGACTAGATATAAAATCGGCCTAGTCGTACTAAAAAGTTTAGAAATTCAATCTACTTGTTATTTTTACACACAGAAGACTATTTTAAATCAAAATACAGCAACAGCACTATATTTAGGGGTAATAGATTTATCATTGTTACAGACTTTCACGGATATCACGTACATTATTATTATATTCTTTATTCACAGTAAAACTGGTAGATACACACATAATCCGGGGAGCAACCTGCCCCCAAAGGAAAATGGCGAGATTGGAGTAAATTTTTAAAATTTCAGTAATACATTCAAATTGTTATTTCTATGCAATACACGGAGAAGTCAGATTACAGAATTGCAGCAGATGAAGAATTGGCAAGGGTTACAGAGCAGAGGTAGAGATGATTGAAGATGAAGAATCGAAATTACAGAAATTATGCTGTGATTCACAAGTGTAATTTTAGTCCAGTGGTGCATTCAAGGCCTTCCGAAGAATGTGATTTTCTGGATCATGTCGAATCGAACGTTACCCGGAATTTGTTGGATATGCCTCATGAGCTTTTTGCTCACGACCCCTGTATTATTATATTCTTTATTCACAGTAAAACTGGTAGATACACACATAATCCGGGGAGCAACCTGCCCCCAAAGGAAAATGGCGAGATTGGAGTAAATTTTTAAAATTTCAGTAATACATTCAAATTGTTATTCCTATGCAATACACGGAGAAGTCAGATTACAGAATTGCAGCAGATGAAGAATTGGCAAGGGTTACAGAGCAGAGGTAGAGATGATTGAAGATGAAGAATCGAAATTACAGAAATTATGCTGTGATTCACAAGTGTAATTTTAGTCCAGTGGTGCATTCAAGGCCTTCCGAAGAATGTGCACAGTGCCCAATAATGTGATCTTTTGGATCATGTCGAATCGAACGTTACCCGGAATTTGTTGGATATGTCTCATGAGTTTTTTGCTCACGACCCCTGTAGCGCCAATGACTATCGGTACAATGTTTATTTTGCATCGCCACATTTTCTCACATTCCATTTTGAGGTCTGCGTATTTAGAGTGTTTTTCTGATTCTTTTTGCAGTAGGTTGTGATCAGCTGGGACAGCCAGTTCAATGAATAAGCATTCTCTTTTCTTTTTTAGTTTGACGATTATATCCGGGCGGTTGCTTCTGATTTCGCGGTCAGTTATCACTGGTACATCCCACAGAATTTTTACTTGTTCGTTTTCTGTCACTGGTGCTGGGCTGTAATCGTACCAATTTTTTGTCGAAGTGGTGATGTTAAAATGTTTGCATAATTCAAGATGAATGTAGTGACCAATCCTATTGTGTCTCCATGTGTATTCGGTAGCTGCAAGTGCACCACAGCCGGACATGAGATGTGCTACAGTTTCATTTTGGTTGTGGCACATTCTGCATTTGCCGTCCGTGTTTTGCTTCAGAATTCTTTTGCGATAGTATTTTGTAGGAAGCGATTGGTCTTGTGCTGCGAAAATGAATCCTTCGCTTGCCGGTTTCAGGCCAGAGCTGGATAGCCAGGTCCATGAAAGCTCGTCTACATGGGGCTGTGAAGTTAACTTCTTGTGCTGTCCATGAAGAGGCATCGACTCCCATATCGTTTCTCTCATTTTGAGCGTTGCATTTTTGTATTGGACTCGTGCTGCTTTTGCTATTGTTGTGGGTTTAGCAACAGTGTTTTCTGCGGTGTACAGGTTAGCTGTTTCCATGTTGACTTCTCTGACGTACTTGTCGTGACGATAGCTCAGAGATTTTGTTTTGCGCTGTTTGTCTTCCTGTGCAATGAGTTTGCAGTAAATGTTATCGCTGTTGTTGATGTACTGTGCCAAGCCGATGATTTCTGTTTTGAAAGTTTGTTCAATTTCTTGTAGTCCTCGACCACCTTTTTTTCTGGGGATGTACAGTCTTTGTGTATCAGATTTTGGGTGATGCATGTGGTGCATTGTCATCAGTTTTCTCGTCTTTGTGTCCAATTTTTTAATTTCATCTTTGCGCCAGTTCACCACACCAAAGCTATATCTCAAGACAGGCACTGCAAGACTGTTTATGGCATTGATTTTGTTTTTGGAATTGAGTTCAGTTTTGAGAATTGACTTGAGCCTGCTGATGTATTCTTTTTTTAGACTTGATTTCATTGCAGCATGTTTAATGTTGTCGCTTTCACAGATCCCTAGATATTTATAGTGATCTTCGGCATTCAATTCTGTTATGGTTTCGTCCATTTTGAAGTTCATGTCGCCAGTGCTGGTGGCTCTTCCACGTCGTATGGTAAGTTTTGAGCATTTCTCCAAGCCAAATTTCATTTTTATATCTTCCGAAAACTCATGAACTATTTTCATTTGGTTATTCAGGTCCGTATCGGATTTCGCATACAGTTTCAGATCATCCATGAACAAAAGGTGATGAATCTTTTGACCTTCAGAATTTGCTGCTTTTTTCATCACATATCCTGTTTCATTTTTTCTCAGCAACTCACTGAGTGGAGCTAAGCTGAGGCAGAATAGAAGTGGTGAGAATGAGTCGCCTTGGAAGATACCATTGCATATCTGTATTGTACAGGTTTCTGTTTCACCTTGGTCATGTTTGATCAACAGTTTTGTATGCCAATTTTTCATTGAATTTTCAATAAATCTGATGATGATCGGATTCATTTTGTACATACGCATTGTTTTCAGTATCCACGTGTGAGGGACTGAATCGAAAGCTTTTTTGTAATCTATCCATGCCATTATTATTCTCTTTATTCACAGTAAAACTGGTAGATACACACATAATCCGGGGAGCAACCTGCCCCCAAAGGAAAATGGCGAGATTGGAGTAAATTTTTAAAATTTCAGTAATACATTCAAATTGTTATTCCTATGCAATACACGGAGAAGTCAGATTACAGAATTGCAGCAGATGAAGAATTGGCAAGGGTTACAGAGCAGAGGTAGAGATGATTGAAGATGAAGAATCGAAATTACAGAAATTATGCTGTGATTCACAAGTGTAATTTTAGTCCAGTGGTGCATTCAGGGCCTTCCGAAGAATGTGCACAGTGCCCAATAATGTGATCTTTTGGATCATGTCGAATCGAACGTTACCCGGAATTTGTTGGATATGTCTCATGAGTTTTTTGCTCACGACCCCTGTAGCACCAATGACTATCGGTACAATGTTTATTTTGCATCGCCACATTTTCTCACATTCCATTTTGAGGTCTGCGTATTTGGAGTATTTTTCTGATTCTTTTTGCAGTAGGTTGTGATCAGCTGGGACAGCCAGTTCAATGAATAAGCATTCTCTTTTCTTTTTTAGTTTGACGATTATATCCGGGCGGTTGCTCCTGATTTCGCGGTCAGTTATAACTGGTACATCCCACAGAATTTTTACTTGTTCGTTTTCTGTCACTGGTGCTGGGCTGTAATCGTACCAATTTTTTGTCGAAGTGGTGATGTTAAAATGTTTGCATAATTCAAGATGAATGTAGTGACCAATCCTATTGTGTCTCCATGTGTATTCGGTAGCTGCAAGTGCACCACAGCCGGACATGAGATGTGCTACAGTTTCATTTTGGTTGTGGCACATTCTGCATTTGCCGTCCGTGTTTTGCTTCAGAATTCTTTTGCGATAGTATTTTGTAGGAAGCGATTGGTCTTGTGCTGCGAAAATGAATCCTTCGCTTGCCGGTTTCAGGCCAGAGCTGGATAGCCAGGTCCATGAAAGCTCGTCTACATGGGGCTGTGAAGTTAACTTCTTGTGCTGTCCATGAAGAGGCATCGACTCCCATATCGTTTCTCTCATTTTGAGCGTTGCATTTTTGTATCGGACTCGTGCTGCTTTTGCTATTGTTGTGGGTTTAGCAACAGTGTTTTCTGCAGTGTACAGGTTAGCTGTTTCCAAGTTGACTTCTCTGGCGTACTTGTCGTGACGATAGCTCAGAGATTTTGTTTTGCGCTGTTTGTCTTCCTGTGCAATGAGTTTGCAGTAAATGTTATCGCTGTTGTTGATGTACTGTGACAAGCCGATGATTTCTGTTTTGAAGGTTTGTTCAATTTCTTGTAGTCCTCGACCACCTTTTTTTCTGGGGATGTACAGTCTTTGTGTATCAGATTTTGGGTGATGCATGTGGTGCATTGTCATCAGTTTTCTCGTCTTTGTGTCCAATTTTTTAATTTCATCTTTACGCCAGTTCACCACACCAAAGCTATATCTCAAGACAGGCACTGCAAGACTGTTTATGGCATTGATTTTGTTTTTGGAATTGAGTTCAGTTTTGAGAATTGACTTGAGCCTGCTGATGTATTCTTTTTTTAGACTTGATTTCATTGCAGCATGTTTAATGTTGTCGCTTTCACAGATCCCTAGATATTTATAGTGATCTTCGGCATTCAATTCTGTTATGGTTTCGTCCATTTTGAAGTTCATGTCGCCAGTGCTGGTGGCTCTTCCGCGTCGTATGGTAAGTTTTGAGCATTTATCCAAGCCAAATTTCATTTTTATATCTTCCGAAAACTCATGAACAATTTTCATTTGGTTATTCAGGTCCGTGTCGGATTTCGCATACAGTTTCAGATCATCCATGAACAAAAGGTGATGAATCTTTTGACCTTCAGAATTTGCTGCTTTTTTCATCACGTATCCTGTTTCATTTTTTCTCAGCAACTCACTGAGTGGAGCTAAGCTGAGGCAGAATAGAAGTGGTGAGAATGAGTCGCCTTGGAAGATACCATTGCATATCTGAATTGTACAGGTTTCTGTTTCACCTTGGTCATGTTTGATCAACAGTTTTGTATGCCAATTTTTGGAACTAGTGCAGTATATGCCCGCTTTACTCGTGTGTCTACTTGACGTCATTCATCATGATTCCCCATGATCCTTTAATTCAATTGCCTTCTTCTATTACTTAAACCTTTTTTCTTTTTATTCTCTCGTTTTTCCACACGAGCTGAGAAAATGCTGAGTCAGCATTTTTTCCAGTTACGAGGTTTCAGTTTTCTTCGTTGGCTCCCATTATAGTGATTTTGTTCATTTACCCTTCCTATACTATTCACACTCTGCCAATACGTATCTACATATTTTGTATGATTGTTGGTGGTATAGGACCTTCACACAATACCACATCTTGTACGTTTGATTGCAGCAATTCGAGTCCCTCATTCCTTAGATTTGCTGCTTTCATGCAAATTACCACATTCCGCCTTTTGCTTTTCTTTGTTGGCGTTTTGCTCAAATGAATGAATCTCCTGTTCATCCGTTCAATGCCCGCGGACATTATCTGTCTCGCATTGTTTTCGGTCGTCATGTGGTACAGTACCTCGTTACCTTCATATTTACAGTACGGAGGAGGCGTCCCTTTTGTATGTCCATGGGCGGCCGCCATACCATATTCCGTGGTTATTGCTCTGTCGCATCTTTGCATGACACTCTGTATTTCGTCCGTGTCCATTTGTTCCCCAGTTTTCTTTTGAAAGATACTGCAAATATCTTCCCAAGGATGGAACCCGTTCACCGAGTTGTCGCAAAGTTCATGTCGACAGTGATACATCAGCATCTGCTGTATTTTTTCCGGTCGGGGTCTTTTCTGTCGGTTCGAAACGCCCTTTTTCTTGGGAATCGTCGCCCAAACATGTGGATCATCTTCTCCCGCAGCCATCTCCATCCAATAAGAACGAGACAATCCATCTGACGTAAATACCTGCATCGTACTTAGATGAACTACCTCTTTTATTTGGAATCCTGCTAGATGATTGAGCCACCTCTGAATTAGGGGTTTTGGGCTTGGATTTTTCGCTTTGTCCGTCATTCTTTTGAGGAGCCCAAAAACCCCAGTATTATCAGTGATTATTGTAAAGGGTAAGGCTCTCAACATTGATTGCCATTTTTCCACCGAATCTTTTAAGGCTTTCAATTCCTTTGTACATGGATCATAAGCCTTTGCCGTTGGAGTCGCCCACTTTTGGCTGTAGTAAGCAATTGGGTAAACCTTTTCGAACGGTGGTTTACACCCTTTTTCCGTCTGGAAAATGATTGATCCAAACCCAATATCTGAAGCGTCCGTTTCCACAAAAATGGGAAGATTTGGATCCAGATGATACAGAACCTTAGCATCATCGAGGGCTGCTTGTGCCGTTTTGAAGTCCTGCAGTAATTCGTTGGTCCATAGCACAGGCGTCACTCGTCCTTGTGTCGCAGGGACCTTGCCTGTCAGCGCATCGAATTTGGCCAGCTTCAAACTTAACTCAGGAATATGTTCCGAGATATAGCGAAGTGCGCCAATCCACCCCCTTAACTCGTATACATTATGGGGTGGTGAGAGTTCGCGTAAAGCCCTTATTCTTTCGGGCTGAACCTCAATTTCTTTCCCCGTCAAGGTTGCCCCCAAAAGGTTTACCCTTCGCTTTCCAATAAAACACTTATTGATGCTAACCGTCAGTTTCATCTTGGCGAGCTGTTCAAATACCATGCGTAGCAGCAGTAAGTGGTCTTCTACCGTTCTTGTGCTGAGAAAAATGTCGTCTATGTAGGCCTCCATAGGCGTCGCATTCTCCTCATCTGTCCTGCCAACTTGTTTCATGTGTTGTTGGTATTTTTCCGTGATAGGTTTCACCACACATTCTTGCATATTCGCAGACCAAAGAGCCACCGCGGTCTTCAGCCCCATCGGCATCTTACGCCATCTTACGTGCATTCCTTTGATGGCTATGCCCACATATTGTTTAGACCTTTCCGTTACGTCCATGTGGAAATAGGCCTTCTTCAAATCAAGGAGAGAAAGCACTTCTCTGCCTTGGGCGAGCTGCTTTACGTCCGGTACAAGAGGTGGAGGTACTTCTATTGATTTTATGGCCGCATTAAGGGGTTGGAGATTCTGTACTACTCTCCAGGCCTGCTTCCATCCATCCTCCTGTTTCTGTCTCTCATTCATTTTCTGAGGGACCACAAATATAGCCAACTTCCATTCGGCAAAGCCTCGTTCAATGACGCCCAAATCCAGGAAATTGTCTACCGCTTCTTTTAATGCTTTCGCCTGGCCCTCCCCCTTCAGATTATAAGGACCAGACACAAACGGTTTCGTCGAGGGGTCTTTAAGCTCGATGTCGCATTTGTATTTCATGGTTTGCGGGCCGCCAAGATGGCCTCGCAGATCCTCGAGTTCAGACGCGAACGGTGTGTAGACGGCTTTCCAAACATCATCAGCAATAATGGTGTTTTCTGGAGTCGTCAGATCAGGAGGTTTGTATGGGAGTTTGGCCAGCGCCACGGATTTTGCGCAGAGATCCTCAAGTTCCGTCTTGACTCGCGGGTGAGTGTCTTTCTGCAAAACATACGTGGTTACTGGCCCAGCCATAGGCTGATTTGAGATTCGTGATGACCGAGTTGTTGGTGTTGGTGGAGAGAGGGCGAGGTCCTTCGATGTAGGCCTCTGATCTCGGCGCGTGCCCGCACCTACCGTCACGCCGACGGATTCCTTTTCCGCCGGGGACCCTTTTTCTGGGGAGACGTGCATCATAAAATCCCCAGACTCCTTGTCGGACATGTCCGGATGTGCATCCGGCTGACCGGCAATTGTTGCTTCGATTGAACCTTTTGGGAAAGTACTCATTACTGTGGCTGTCGTCATGCAACTATGGGCCGAATCATTAAGGTTATTCGGACAAGTGCATCCACGAAGGCACTTAGGACCAGTTTTCTCGTGCAGGTCTTTATTTTCGCCAGAGGACATTTCGCTCTGGATGTCAGTTGTAATAGTCGCCATGCAACTATGGGCCGGATTCCTATTGTCATCCGGACAAGTGCATCCGCGAGAGTGTTCTGGACCAGTTTTCTCGTGCAGGTCCATCTTTACGCCAGCGGGGATTCCACGCTCGACGTCTTCATTAACGGTGTCAGCAGGCATTCCTGTCTCAACACCTATAGTTTCCCATGGGTTCTGTGTGACGTTAGTTGCTAATTTCAACTCGTCGCTCGCACCAGTGGTTATTTCCATCTCGGTACTCGCGCCAGCGGCCATTTTCCGCTCCACGCTAAATTGGTTTGCAGCATCCATCAACCCATCGTTGGTTACAGTGTAGCTAGTACTGCTTCCAACTTCGGTTCCGTTACCTTGGTCATAATGATTCTCTTCGAGTAACGATGCTAAAGACAGCTCCTCATTTGCATTAGACGGGGTTTTGAATTCCGTAGTTACGCCTGGTAATTGTTGGACTTCCTCAATCCATTTCAGCCCTATGATATTAAGTGGGACTCCTGATCCGGTCACAAATGGAACGGACAGTCCACCAATATCAATCACTACAAAGGAGTCCACTTGGGACGAGCCACCTATTCCAGTCAATTCCATGTCTATTGGTTGACGTTTTTCCCAGCTTCGTGGATATTTAGTTATAACGACCTTTTTCATTATCAAATTGGGGATGCTCCCCGTGTCAGCTAGGAATTTTGTACCAGTTGCTGTATCAATTAAATACAACAACTGGCCTCCAAACAATTCCGTAAAATCGGGCTGTAGGGGGTCATCCGGCATATCAAGAAATGTAAATAAGGGTAATGATGAGTTATGTACAGTTTTTGTCTGTTGAATTATTAAATTGTCTGGGAGCTGATTCACCGGATCAATCAGCACCCCAAGGCGTTTTTTGAAAGTCGTATACCTTGATTCAGTTCCTCGTCCGTCCAATATGAAGCATCATATTGACGCGGCCGATTATGATATTGAGGTTTCGTCCAGGCCACTTGGGTATTTCCCCCAGATGGACGTGCAGGTGGTCCATGAGGACCCCATTGATCCCTATCATGCCAGTGGGTTCTATCTCGGTTTTTTGGCCTGGTATCATAATAGGCTTCGCACAGAGCGGTCCTTTGTGTAAACGAGGGTGAACCTTGAGCAGCCAGATATCGATCAAGTCCTTCAATTGTTAGTATGTTATTTCTCGCAAGGAACGGTTTCCAGTTTCGTTCTGCAGATTCTTTAACATGAGGGGGTACAGGTCGTGCTCGCCCACGAATTACCCATCCTAATTCCTCATCTCTAGCAAGAACCTTATCGTTTAGCCACAGTATGAATTTAGCCACGCAATTTCGGGATTGATGTCCCGGTGCCTTACAGTAGTAACAGACGGACAGGGATTGTCCCTGAGTAGGATTTAGATACAATCCTAGAGGAGCGAAAATATTCGGGTTTCCAAGAAAATTGTATCTCTCACCTTGACTATCCGCAATGTTGCGGGCTTCCTGGCTGCTGGACGGCGTAATCTGTGAGTTGTCTGCACCCATCCCGGAATCCTGCGTATTCGCCACTCGCGGACTTCGGTTTGAGGTTTCCGGTCCTGGACTGGCGCGTGAAGATCTTGTTGTTCTCGTTGGCTGTCCGTTAGGTCTCGATGATGCGTTACGCCCATCCTGTTGGTGTGCTGGCCTGGCCCTCGGGCCTTGTCCCCGCCTACCAAATCCATTACCATTCATGATGCGGGTGGGGAATCGATTGTTGCGTGCTTTACGTTGAGGATTCCGACGTTGTAACGGTACCTGGTCTGCATTGGCAAGTTGACGCGGTGAGGTCCCCCTAGGTGATCCAGGAGGTGTTGCCCCCTCAAAGTTATTTAGTGGTTGTAGGGGCGAGGGTGATTGTACCACCGGCGGTGGGGTGTCACCAGGTGGAGGAGGAGTGTTGAGCTGACTGTCCTCTCTTCCATGAGTGGGATAACTGTGCACTATTTGTCCTGCAGGTTGAACATTATAAATGTGTACTGGCGGCAAGGACGGTTTTGTATCACGTACTTCCTTTGTTTCCTGATACCTGGGGCGCGTCTCTTGCTCGTCCAGAAACTCGGAGTTCCAAACAAGTTGTAGTTCCTCCGCAACTTCACGCCATCTTTTCTCTTCTTCCCAGCCTCGTAACATCAATCTGAGCGCTTCGGGAAGTCGTTGTCTTAGATTTCGGAAAAGACGCAATCCATCCGGATTATCCTCAATAAAACTATCCATGTCTATTTCTAGTTGTTTCAAAGCGCTATTCAGCAGAGGTAGCGGCTCATCCTCCCAGCGATAATTCCTGCGGAAATCCCCAATGATTTTTTCATCATTTACCAATCCCTGGGGATTGGATAAGGAAAGAGATCGCATCACCGATTCCCAATCTGCTTCCCCCGAATTGGTATTAAAAAAATTTCCCAGTTGGGTAGCCTGCTTGTGTCGGCCAGCAGCCCTCAATTTCTTCTGCAGCGCATTAGCCAAAATAACATCCACATCCGTATTTCCAGTACCATGGCGTATTCGTCGCATTGAATTCTCCATCCATTTTAGCAATGGCATGTCTCCAGGATCCATCATAAGCTGAAGCATTTCTTTTTCTGATTGGATTTTAGTAGATACATTAAGTATTGGGGCTAAAACACCAGAATTCTTATGTAGCTGTTGCTGCCGTTGTCGCCTAGTCCTTCCCCCATACTCTTTTGGAGTGGAGGTAGCGCGAGGTGTATCAGGAGAACGAGAGAGATCGGCAGGTTCCTCATCGCTAGATTCATCCGCAGAATCCTGAGAGCTGGCACCGCCCCGTAGAGACCTTATATTATCTCTTAATTCCTTGGAAAGATGCTTTAATCGAGTCTGAAAATCGACCTCACTGTCTTCTGCGGCAGATTGTTCCTCGCCTGGACTACGAAAGGTTACACGTTGTGAAGCGCCATCCGCTTTTATACGAGATTCTGTCTCCGAATTGCGGCGTTCTGGCCAACCTTGATATCCCCTATAGTTACTCAAGGAACTTTTTGCCGGTTTCGCCCTTGTTCCCACCGTTGTTGGGTTACCATCTTTTTGTTTGCGGCGCGCACCACTGCCAATGTGGAAGCATGGTGTCGTCCCTATTCGAGAGTCTGACAACGAGGACGAATCAGAACGTGGTAGCTTAGGATAGACGGCCGTCACAGTATGACAATCCAGACCCTTACGGACCGTCATTGTTGGTCCTGGTTGTACGTTATCCGACGGCTGCTCAGCGAGCGGGACGTAAGCCGGAGGATCATGTTCTGGTGCATTTGGAGTTACCGTCAAAACGGGAGATTGGACGCTATCTCGCGTAGCTTGAGCATGCGACCTTCCGAGCTCGAACTCTGACGTAAGGATGTCATTCAGCACGTCGGTGGAGACCTTCCCGCTGACTTTTGTTGTGGCATCACAAACAGCTTTGAGGTCTGCTTGAGCTTTTCGAACCTCTTTCTTTGCCTTTTCTAACCCTTTCATGGTTTCCGGCAGAGCTGTCTTTACCTCTTTCAATAGCTCTGTTTGTTCAGCCACGTCCTTAGCCAGTTGTCTTTCTTGTCGCCGGACATCTTCATGGCGTTTTTGTGTAGCTTTAAGCAAGGTAATCCCTTGTTTGAGTTCGTCTGTTGCTTCTGACGGCTTTTTCCTTTTGAATGCTTTCAACATCCTTCGCATCGTCCTTCCTATTGACTGGAGAAGGTACTGTTGACAGAAGTTATTAGATCAGGTGAAGATATGTTAAAATGGATTGTAGATCCTTGCGGCGTAATCGTGGGAGGAACGTAAGCAGTAGATGCGCTGCTGTTGGATCCCAAAAATACGTTCAATAGATTAGAAAGCGCTCCAGGCGATACGTGCAGATAGATTGCTGCCAATATAATCAGGAGAGATATAGAAGATGAAAGCAAGGATACGACAAGTACAAGTTTTACGATGGTCGTCTTAGAAAGCATCGATTGGTCAACGTCTGAACACCGGAAGTTTCCCCGTACTGGCCACCAATTTTGTTTTTATAGTGCAGCTCCACAACGATTGTTATGCGAGTAGTCCACACTTGTTCGGGTTACTTCCTAGTAATCATGAACCGCCGGTATGTGAGATATAGCCTCAGTGCATGGGGCATGCCATTCTTTTTTTGTTATCAATTCCGAATTTGCGTAATAAATCATAATCAGATTCAGATGGACATGTTTGATCATTGTTAACGCGAAAAATTCTAAAAATCAGGCCTAATTTTTGGTTCGTGATCCTCTGTGTGGCACGCAAATCAAGAAAGTACTAACTAGATATGCGCTTACTACTTAGCTAATTAGTTACTGTATAATTCTAGATATTTAGCTGTCTGAATCTTCTAATCAATGAGTTACGTCATTCATACATCAACAATTCTTGTTCTTGGTCCATTGCCAACATGAGCACTGCGTAAAAAGCTACGGGCTGTACCACAATTCCTCTCACGTTTACTGATTCAATCTAACTTGGATATTACCTTAAGCGCTCATTCATTTACCAACCTTGATATCAAGGCTAAAAGCGACATAAATTAAGTGGTAGCAGGTCATGCGCCATTTTCCAAGCACGATTTTACGCCATTTTGATTACATACATTCTTGCTTGGCTCAAACCAGCCGCGTGGTGGCGCCTACAATCCACTAATTCAATATCACTCCTTTACTTACTTTAATTTGTAAACTTATTTCCCAATTCGCATAGTCTTGCTGCCAAATGCAACAATTCAAATTATCCTGTAGTCACTCAAATTGGCAAGGTCCCACCGACCATTCTCAGCCTTATTCATAGAAAATGCAAAAACCAACACGCGCTGCTTCATACTACGCCACTGTGTATTGTTATGTAATTGTACTCTAGATTACTAGGTCACTATTGTTGGTACATTATCAATAAACTATCTTTTCGCACCCAATCTGTCCCAAATAATTACTTCTGCAAACTATAATCCCAAAATGCAAATCTTGCTACCCTCAGAAATCAATGGCTTTCCTTAATTATCATATCTTTTGTTTGTTCTTTGATACTACAAACTTCGCACTATTGCTCAACACTAACAAACTAGCGTTTACGCTGCTGAATTATCTATAATTCATGCGCCGTCTCCAATACGCAAAACTTACTTTTGTAAATGCAGACTCGCAACAATAGTTACTTTTAAATAAAATACCTGTGCTACATACATGCTAATGGCTATTATCGAAAACAAACATCTATCACTACCCAAGTTTCTCGTAGTAATGTTTTGTAATCTACCTACTTGCTTGGGTATTTTTAAATCTGGCCAAATTTACATTTATTTTTAAGACTACCTAATTAGTTTGACCACCACTATTACTGGCACAAACCCGATACCTTGCTCTTAATTTCACTTACTTGTAACTACCTGACATTTGAGGCGTGATATGAGAAAATAACATTCTCATCTATTTCAGCTTAGTGCTCCCAGATTAATTTAATCACAAGGTGGCTAGCGCAAAAAGTCCTATAACTGTCTCAAGCAATTGTTCCATCGTTTCAAATATTTTGGAGAGACCGGTTGGCGGAGGCAGCTATCATTACACAAATTACCATACCCGCACGACAATTTCTAGTGAATTTTAATCATGTCCAAACAATTAGAACACACTTGTAGTAGAAGAGATATTGTAGAGATCTCCAACACACTAGTTTTGAAATGGACATCTCCAATAGGGCACGAGCAAGCACATTTTTTCCTGTTTTAGTAATCCAGTACGCAAGAAGGTTTTGAAAACAGTGCGATCTATCAAAGCCGAAGTTTGTCATGGCTTACAGTAGATTTACAATTTTATAGCCCTTTTGTGTTATGACGTACACAATTGTTAGTAATCAATAATATTCGCCTCGCACTGCAATGGGAGTTAGTCCATTTCAGGAAGTCACTCTATACGGCTAGGCATTGCTCCACTGCATGCTTGGCGTCGTATTGTTGCATCAGGTTTTAGCTAGGACGACCTGAGTTGTCCGCAAAAGCACAATTTAGTTTTGAAATTATAGACCAGAGTTCTTCAAACGGAGTTACTGCTTAATATGAGATATATCAAAACTTGCAATATAGTGTAACCTTCGAACGGTATTTACAGGGATGTACCAAATCCGTAATACAATGAACTGAAGACCAGCTTTCGCAAATGTAGGTTTATGGTTCAGCGTGAGCTAGGACATAGGAGAGCGAGCAACGTGGTATTATGTTATTTTAGTGTGATAATTTATACCCTTTGATCGAGAGAGATATTTCACCTGTTTATTTACTCGTCGGCGATAAACCAACGGTTTTGTTTGGTTTTCAAAAATATAATTAATTTTTTTAGGAACATACTGCTTCAGCACAGGCCTTTTTGAGACAATACCTTGCACCCATGTGGGGTTCAATTCAATTCAACCGGATTTCAGCATCTATATTGAATTAGCTGACAAATATGCAAATAACTATAAAGCGCTCAGATACTGTATCAGTCACGCGCAAGTAGAACACGTGAGTAATTGTAAAGCTAAATACTACAGTCAGGCATTGTCAACCAAAATATAGAAAGATACGCCCTGCACAACGTAAATATTGAGTCGTCTAATGAGACAGAAAAATGTTGTTATTCACAATAGTCCTCCATAATTACCACGGCAGCGTCAGCCATGATCGTTTCATTTGCGGTTAATTTATTTATGACTTAACACAACAATTCGAGTATACGCAAGCTACAGTGATTTATTTGACACCGTTTATTTTGTGACGTGATATTTACTTATAAATTCCTCTTCGAGACACGAGTCAATACATATTTCCCAATCGACTCGAGTCCTCCCAACACTGTTTCTTTCCTTACATTAGTAATACGCAATGTATCAGTCATAGTAAATTAGCACCGCAGTACCAAAAGGGGTGCGCGAAAGATTAAACTAGCTTTCATATCGAAATTGATCGATTTTATTCAGACTATCTATTTCTTAATCCAGTCTCACCTATGCATTTGAGATGACAATAGAATGTGCACGGCGGCCTACGATTTAAGGTTCTTGATCATTCTTGAAGCCTATACACCAAGATGAACTTGCTCGCTTTGCAATGTAAATCTGATTGTCAGAATTGTTAAGTACGAATAGTGTTGTCGAGCATATGCGGATGGGTTATTTTGTAAATAGCAACAATAATATTGGTCTTTTAAAATTCCATATCCAGTCGCCGCTCTTATAATCAGCGTTTGTGCTAGCCCCAGTTACAAAAAACATCAGGTAATGTTCAGTATATAGGTCATCATTGTCAATCTAGAATATACTATGACTCGGGCTACCCTTGATTTTATTATATTCCTTTATTCTTCATATATACGAATGCGCATGACTAGATTCACCCCAAATAACGTTCCATCCTGTTAGGTATTCTAGAAGGAACCATTAATTGGGATGGCTCCTGTCACACAATTTTAGCTACCATGTCCATATTAGCAATACTTTACCTAAGAAAACTTCGAGAACAATTCCAATATTTTAGCCTTAGTAGCTTAAAAGCTTTGAAGGGAATCAATCACTTTGCGTCTTGAGTAGAATTGTTATTATTCAGTATTATACGGCTCGTAGCTTAATATAATTTTGACAGTACAGGAAGCTATCCATGCTACTCGTCTTCGTTGCGGCAAACGCTTGTTGGATTACTTTGCCACATGGTTTAAGTTTGGATCGGCGAGGCCAGTTGTGTGTATAAGTACAGTTAATTTCTGGAACTTGTAGGTTAGTGTCCCTCAACCGGGATATATGTAATTCTTGAGATATACCAGAGGTTGCAAAGCGCGTACCTTTCCCATGGAATATACATAGGGATGTACCAGAATGGGATCACCCCAAGCCTACAATCCGTTATCACCGAGGTAGGTATATGTATAATGTTGTCTCATATATAATACTGTACTCCGCCTAGTCACAATATCGCGATTTATTTATTTTCGTCGTAAACTCAACTTACTGGTCTAGTTAGTTGTTATAAAGTACCTACAGTTGGAAGACATGTTTTAAGTTAGCCATTTATGCGATAGATCAGATTTCCTGAAGCGGTATTCCCTGCTTGACGTAAATAAATGCCACAATGTAGTGAATGCAACAATTGGAGCGACTCAGCCGGCCCGGGTCGAAACACTTTCCATATTAGAAATCAAAAAAACTTTTTGATTCAAAATACCGATCGGTCGCGTCTCGATCCCAGCACTGCAACATTCGAGTCATGAGTCACTTCGAGTCACCGCATCCTTCGATCGAGCCGAGTCAAGTCAACTGATTAGTGAAAATGACTTTACTAGTCTTCTGCAATACATATCGGGCGGTCATCGGTATCTAACCGATGAAGATATATTGAGTTAAATAAGTCCACAAATAATGCGCTGTATTGCTTGCATACAAGTAACTTAAGTCATTTAAGCAAACGCACTGTTCTTAATTTATCATATCCGCCAAAAATAAATAAAACACTTATAGCTTATGATGGCATTGGCTGCAAACTTCGACTTCTTAACCCGCGACCAGTATATTTGTGACATGTCAGATGGATGCCCAATAAAATGCATTATCATTGAAAGATTGGTCGCTTTTTATGTATCCCATAAACTTTGCGTGAAAAATCCAAACATATGCTATATACCACAATCTTTGTCTGCATTTGATTATTTGATGACTTGAAATTGGTTCACTAATTTTACTCCGAATTAAATTCAATTCATAAACAGGTATACCGAATCAATTCAGATATTATCCAGTTGCTCAAGGCCAATGACTCGAGAGACCATGGACTCATGCACAGTAGCGCCCAATACAAAGATAATCGGCATTTCTTGTAGTCTAACTGCTATTGTCAACCCTGCGCAGTGCACAGTACACAATGTGAGGCAGCTCTGATACTTAATAGGTTGGTGATTGTGCTATTGTTGATTGAAATTACCACTTTTTACGAGGCGGCGAATTCTTGTGACGTCATAATTGCTGTAATCGTCGCACGAAATCGCAATTTACTGCATACCGCTGGTGTACGTGCAGAGTTGAACCATTCGCGTGACGTTTCAATATCGGCTCTGCACTTATTAATATCAAACCATGCAGTCGAGTTATTAAATGGAGTCTCAAAACGGTACGATCATTTGAAGTGTAACCGCGGCCTGCGCTACCAGTCCGTCCGACGAATCTCCAGTTACATCAACGCTGTTCACGCGCAATGCCCCGTGTGAGTAACGAAATACACTACGCATGGCTCTGCAGGCAACACACGACAACGCTATAATACTTCCAGCTGACAATAATGATGATTACAAACGCGAAATCGCGCAGCCGTGCAATCAGTCATTGTCTCTGCATCGTTTTGACCTACTCGCATCGCGGCAATTGTTTGATGATTAAAACATTGGTGCATTTCCCAATTTAAGTTCACGAGGCATTTCGGGAGTACATCGGTCAATTCGCAAATTCCATTTGCGTGTCGATGGCCGGGTTGGCCGCCAACGCATACCAATTGAACTACGTGTTGACGGCCGCACAAATCTCTTTCTACGGTCGCGTGTTAGCCACCCCTGGGCTAGGATTGATTCCACTCCCAGCCGCATGTCGCGATCTTACCAATAGAAATCCATTGTCTATTTAATCTCTAATGGGTAAATATTCGATAATATTGTTCTGGAAACGAGTTCATCCAGCAATCAATTTTATCGGAATGTAGAAGGTTCCCTGTTCGAACGGATCGACTAATATCAGAATTTGTGCTACTATGACCAATAATCCTGTGCTGCATCACGTTAATAATGAAAGGAACACTCAAAAAATGACTTTGTGCGACAATTTCGGAGTACGAATGTATCTAGTAGCTAGTTTTGTAAACGAATATGGGCGCACATAATTTAGATTTCAGAAAAGCATAACGTATATTAGCGCTCCTGGTCGGGAGAGGAGATCTAGGATGGTGCTTCTCAGCCCACGCTGGGTGCGTAGTCAGTGGAAAAATTCGGGGAATGTCCTAACTTGATGGATTTCAAACCTTTGCCGTATTCCAGAACTCGAGGCATGGTACTGACACACATCTTTTGATCATTACGCTCCAATATTAGTGGATATCTATTTCTCATGTTAATGTTTGCCTCCATTCGAATCATTCGATGTTATTCAGTTTCGTGATGTCGCCTTTTAAGCAATATGAGATAAGACCATCACTAATTAGCGTACACCCGACCGCATTGTCGCCAAACCCGCGAGAGATAGGAGCCGAAGTATGTTAGGCTCGAGACGCTATAGTCAGGCCATAGACCAGCAATAATCTCTTTCACTCCAGACCTATTGCAGATGCTATTGTGTGAGTCAGCGATGAAATCGTGCACACCAGGCCGAAGCCGCCAATGCATATGTGATTGCGCAGTCAAACGATGATATAGTGTGAACTGGGCCCATTGTAGATGTGATTGTTAGGCCTGCGAAACCAGGCTTTATCTAGACGCGATAAATCAGGCTTGCGAAGTTTTCCACGCGCACAGGAATGAATGACCTAATTTCGCGACCATCTCAGCGGGAGATAATCACAGCTTCCTCTCGCTAATTGACAACTCGTTTCTCGCAAACCCGCCGCGCGGAACACTGATTACACAATTATTGAATTGTAGCTAAATATTAGATTTCCAATGATCATTTCAAAATGACGGGGTTTCGCGTTTCAAATAGGCAAGTTCGACCCCCAAAATCCCCGTGGTTACGCGCCTGGCACACGCGCGTATCGAAATCGAAGACGTCTCTAACGAGGTCGCATCGATTCGCCTGATTACTAATTACTAATTACAAATCACTTCAGCGTTTGAGCATTTTGTACGAGGAGGCCGCCACCTTGTAATCTCATAAATTGGCGCTTATGTTACCCAATACTGTTATATTTAAGTTATGTAAAGAACAGCTACAGTATCAAAACGCGTCGACAGCAGGCTGATACTATAAACCTTAAAATTCCAGATCTACTATCATTATTTACTTCAAATGATTGTATTTTCAAACGTCCTTAACAGGGATTATCTTGGCGTGTCGTGATTCTATTTCGTAGTATACTTTACGCCTATACTCGTATGTCATGCTATCCCATGCAATCCTAATCATTCTAACCGTGGGACCCCAGCGTTTATATTGAATTAGTACCGAGTGTTTAGAATTTATTTTGTATAGTAAGAATATCAATGTCGCGAGGGATTATAATATAAGTCTCATATCATAGCTATAAGTACCACGTTGATTCTCTCTCTCTCTTTATAGAAAGATGAGCATCAGTTTCGTTTTATATTATCGAAATTTCCCTAGGTGCCATGACAAGTAATAGTCCACACATTGTAATAATGGCTTTCCACTTTTAGTAACATTTGGTATAACTGATACCGTTTCCACGCGACAATATTAGATTGGCAGTCTGTACCGTGATGACCCAAGTTATATTCAGGTCTATTATCTTGGCATACCAAAACTTGTTGAGTGTCAACTAGTGCTGGAACAAAAGCACGACCTTCGATACCCCAGTCATTACCAGTTAACACACATTCTGACTCGAGTCAAGTCCAAGTCAATCGACTCCCAATGCGACCCGAGTCAAACCAAGTCACTCGTTCCCTATAAGCGAATCGCTCCAGGTCAAACCACTCGAAGAAGTCGACCCGAGTCACCTCAATACTGGTGTCAACCTATATATGGATAAGCTGACTACCAGCACTCAACTCCCTTAACACCTTACAGTCTGGTATGGAGTCAACTGATTTTTCCATTCCTGCGCTCCGCGTTTTATCCAGTTTTGAGCGGAAGAACGTTAACGCGCATGCACCTCCCATCACCACGAGCAATTTGCTATTTTCGTAAAGTGGGGTTTTGGCATCCTTCCGAACATTCATCAAGCAAATTTTTGTCGCTATCCTTTGTACTCCGGCATGATTAAGCCCCCCATTACAGACAAATTTCACCATTTTGCTGCAGTTAAATATTTCCTGTTCGTCAATTACCCACTGTAGCGCTTCCTTTCCCACCATTAGTTGTGGCCTTATTGTGCAAGAGTTTTGCAATGGCGTGATCAACCCCTCAATTGGGGTCGTATTTTGCCGTTTCTACTAAATTAAATTTTCTTGTTCGTCAATATGCCATCGCAACATGTACAAAAATTACGCCATCCTGCTTCCATATTTACTTACTACTACATTACTTAATCCTTCCATTTTTAATGCTTCCATATTTACTTACTACTGCATTACTTAATCCTTCCATTTTTAACGCTTCCATATTTACTCACTACTGCATTACTTAATCCCGATTTGGCTTAGCAATACCATCCGAAAATTTCGCAATTATGTATTTCGCAATAATAGTCATTGTATAATCATCGTTAATACCGCAAATTTGCCTCGTACATTCTCAAATTCCGTACAATTTTAGGCTTCCATAAACAAATACAACATGATTTTTTTAAACTATGTTATTTCAACGGAGTTAAATTTAGGTTAATAGTTAATTTCACATGGACTCTAATCCGTGAAAACGGGCCGAACACAACACAACACATAACAACCCTAACTTCTACCTTTACAATAATTCAGTAATTATTTTCACAATATCTATCTCAGTTTTTCATGCAATGTTACTGCTGTAATATACGTCTTTTGGTTATTCCGCCGAACAACCTTTTTAAGATAATTTTTTGCTGCAACTCTCCCGCATTTCGCATAACAAAAATACATACATCCTACCATTGTTGTTACGCTAACCGCAAAAATCAAGACATAATTGTTAAGTGATTCTTCTAAATCCTTTCTATTGTTAATATCCACAATAATTTTACCTGATGCATATCCTTGTTCTATTTCGTGTAGTTTGTGCAATCGTCCATAGAAGTCAAATGTAATTCGGTCCAATCTGTCATATCTGGCCGTAGGTAAGGTATGCGGTATACTGAGTGTAGTTTTTCCTTCTTCTTCGATAGAGGGTGTAATTGAAGAAAGTGCACTATTGGAAGTACTCTTCCAACTTCTGATCACATCATTTTTACTTACTGATGTGGGATCGCTCTGATAGTCACCTGATGAAAGCATTGACGTTGATTTAGTTCTTACCTGTAGATCTTGCTTTTTGTTTAACTTATCTGGTTCTGTATTAGAGCGGGACTTGCTGGTGACGAAGTATTGGTGCGTTTCAACTGTCGTTGCTACTTGTGATGTATCAAACAACATATTGAAATGCGCTCTTGGCGGTGTCGTGTCCTTGATTTGATTTGCGTGATGACTTAATTGTATGTAAGACTCAGGTATCTGCGTAATTTGGGATGTTTTCCTTATTGGCACGGATAAGGAGCCTAACATTTCACCATTTTTTGAGGGTATTTGATAGGTCATGGTATTCCATTGTAACCTTGCTTTTACACTTCTCGCCATTGGTACACGTGTTGTTAACCCACTTTCAGAAAAGGTGACTCCTGTCGTAGCAATACCAATGCTTTTCTGAGTGTCCATCTCTGTTGATATAGCCATAGATGGTTCCACAGTTGTGAAAATATCAGTGGGACTCGTCCTGCGTCTTTCTTGCTCACTAACAGTTTTCACTGTAGTTAAGAATGTAATAATAGATGTAGTTGGTCTTGGGCCGGTGTTATCTTCGCGTGAGGAATGCACAGTAGTCAATATGGCTGGGAGCGATGTCGATGAAGTCGTTTCGGAAATAGCAATAGCCGATGTCAACCCTCCAGTATATGGTGTGATTGCAGCAGTGGATAAAGTGGTCGTAATACTATCTGACGTATGTGCAGACGTTTTTGGCGTGGAAATTGTCGTATCTGTTGTTAACTCAGTCGTATATTGAGTATTTTTAATTGATGTTGGAGTTTCAATCATTGGTAATGCCATTGTAGTTTCAATAATATTTGTAGAATCCGTAGTATAAGCTATCTGTATGGGCCTATGTTTTAATAAAACATTATATTCTCCGTCTTTGTCATAATAATCGTAGTAGTAATTTCCAGCGTCTTGAAAACTAGTATTATCGTCATAACCGGCATAGCTAATTCCTTCGTCATAACCTTCTATATAATCGTAGTTATAGTGGTTAGTGTCATATTGATTCGTCATTCTTACATTTTCCTCAGTAATTGTTATGGTTTTTACCCGTGTCACAGCGGGTTCTGGAGTCGCTACAACAGAAGTGATATCAACCCATATACCAGTCTCGCTACTAGGAGGCACTTCTCGAGTGATTCCTTCGTAACTTACAGTCCTTGTCGTTATTGCTTCCGCGTTACTTCGTGGCATTACGGAGCTAGAAGGTACTTTTCGAGTGGTTCCTTCATATTTTACAGCCTTTGTCGTTATTGATTCCGCGGTACTTAATGGCATTTCAGAGTTAGTTCTGATTTTGTTATTGTCCTTATAGGCATAAGGCGTATACACCAATATTCCAGCACATATTGTGGCTGTGTAGGCCACACTTGGTCGGAATATCCGGATATCATGAAACTGCACCTCTATGAGCTTGCGTGTTGACATATAGCTCAGTAATTCTTCATTTATCCTACTCAATTTCTGAGGTGTCAAGGCTGACCGTAGCGCCTGACTTAGAGACTCCATCTCTTTACCAGTTATGGACCTGTCCAATCTCCCCAGTTTTCTCCGCATTTTATATATGGGCAAAGATAACTGGCGTAACCGCCGTTTTGTTGCTTCTACGTAATACATTCCTAGGCGAGCTAGATAATAGTCCATATTCCTTGTATTTTGCCCATGGCTTTTAAATGATGCAGTCAGGATAAAGTCGCCTAATCTACCGGGTTGTTTACACTTGGGTAGACTCTTAGGCCATGCTTTGAGGGGAGATTCCTGACCTGCAGGTTTTGGAGATGCAATTCGTAAACGACCATTGCTATGATCTGCATACACGGGTTGATTTGTATATGGATCATATAACACTTCCTTAAAGGCCAATGCCGTCTTTAAATTTCCTATTGAATTTCGACAAACCTTTTGATTTTTTTTACGTTCACATTCTATGCTGCCTTGCAACATAGTCGGAAAATTTCTCTTCCCCATTATCCGTTGAGTATCATTATTCAGATGTTCGCGGAGGGCGTAAATCCTCAATCTAAACCAAGTATGACCATCAAAGTTTGCTGGCCTCTCCCTGGGGCCCGTCTCATTTCGAGCCTTCAACCACACGATGTCGTGATGTAATCTGGGTAATTTGACTCCCGCTGGCCATTGACTGTAGGAATAAGTTTCTTGCATTCTCGTCCCTAATCCTCTTATGCTATTATCTATTTCCATGACCACAAAGTCTCTGGACAGTATATTTACTGCCAGATCATCTGTATAAAATGAGCATCCTATGCATTGCATCTGGTTGTCTTCTCCGTGCACACATACGTTAAATTCGCCTTTATTGACTCTCCATCCCGCGATTTCTTCGAAACGCTGCTGACACCTTGCTGTCACTGTTGCATATTGTGCCAAGATATTCATCACTGATAACTTGTACACCGTCAACAGTTGATGTATAGTAACTTGTGGAGTAGCATTAGGAGATATCATCCGAAGGATCGGACCTGGCACAGCCATAGTGCCATGTTCTTCCCTTCCTACCACATACTTCCATGTATGTACTAGGCCAAAGTTATTCTTTCGACGATATGTTGTGGTTCTGGTAAAGGCTGCCAAAGTAATATCGGGAGATATTCTTGATAGTTTCCGATTGCACCCGCACTCTCTTTCGTATTGTCTAACATTGTTCCAATACCTCTTGTCAGACCCCGAGGGTGCAAATAACTTGTACAATTGATCTTGGCTAGCTCGTGTTGGACCAAATTTGGGCGTCTCTTTGTATATTGGAAAATTATTTTCCGTTTCACCTATTGGCCAACTCTCGTTCAATTTGAATAGTCGATTAAGGCGGATGTATCTGAGACCTTGATACCGGAACGTTGTCCATCCTGTAAGATTAAATGTTAACCTCACACTCATAGCAGACAGGGGCAATAATTGGCCATGAGTTTGAAGATATCCTCGGTGTAGTGTTAAGGCTACTGCCAGCACAATCCATAATTTAAGGTAACGATTCATATTATTATAAATTAGTTAGTATATCTGTGGACTTATGAAAAATTTTTAATTAATAAAAGTAAAATCCTTTGAGTACATATGCGTGCACTACATTCTTGTCGATTTGGCTGTTTTAACGGGGGTCGATACCGATGATATGTGCATTGTCAACTGAGTATTCGTGTTTCGCCGTTGTACCTCAGTTTTTAACTTAGGACAGCAAAGACTGCTATAACGACAGCCACAAAACAAGACGATCCCGGCCCCCAATATCAAAATTACTGGAATTAGAACAGACCCCAGGCCGGAAAAAATTCCGCTCACTCCCTTATTGAATATTCCTCCGACCGCACCTAATCCATCTTGTAGAAGATCTCCTGTGCTATCTCCTACTGATTTTATCAAGCTTCCTACACCGTGTGTCATGTCTTCTATCGTTTGGCCCAAGTTATTCATAAATTCTTCTCCTCCAACAAATTCGAAAGGCTTAATTGTAATATTCTCATATCGCCAATCAGAAATATTCATGTACACACTCTTATTTAGATCTTTTCTCCAAACTTGTAAACCCAAATCCACACTCTGTTGGGCTTGATCTAGACTGATTCGGTTAGCACGTAGCTCTACCCCAATGTCATTCGTCTCATTGATGTAAGCGTCTCTATAGGCTATTAATTGCTGAGCGTGTTCTTTTATCCGCAGCGTTCCTTGTCGGATTTTTGTGAGATATACTTTGCTGGAGTCGAATATTAACTTGCCAGTTAAATTAGCCAACTCGTCCAAAACCAATCGATCAAGGGCCAGTTCAGCTTCGCTCATTTCCTTATAGTTTTGAAAAGAGGTCAGGGATGCTGTGGCTTGTCGTACTATCATTTGTCGGTTTCTTTCTATGTACTTTTCCATTAGTACAAGTCGTTTATTTGTTAACGTTGTCCTCATTTCCATGGTAGCGATCGTTTGATCCAGTTTCTGTTGTTGGGCTATTTGCAGAAGAGAGAGTTCGTTAATCTTTCTCCCTAGTGCAGTGGACCTCTGCGTGGCCTGTATCATTCTATTATTGATTTGTCGGCTAAGATCCAATGTTTCTTCATGTAACTGGGATGAAACTGTCGCAACGACGGCGATCGCTGATATCGCAGCAAAAACGAGACATATCAGTCCTGACAGGAACCTTTTACGCCTTCTACGCGTACCCCGTGGGGCGGTATTACTTGATACCAATTCACCTTTAATTTCTATTGGTCCCCCTGGGAAGCGTGGTCGGTTTAGCTCCGGATCAAAATGAACATGGTCCCAAAAGGCTGCCTTCAAAATGCGTCCTCCTACAGGGTCGCGGCACAAATCCTGGTTATGTGATATTCTATTTTTACATGCTTCATCCGATGCAGTAAGAGAGGGGAAGAATTTCCACATAGGCCTGGGAAAAGGTACCCATGTTGATGTAGACGCGTTAAACCTAGTCGGCGCACCATCAAAAAGGTTATTCCACCTCATGCCCTGATTGCCACGATTAGCATACACACTGTGATCCAAATTTGGAAAAGACGGTTGTATCCATTTTACTCTGGGAGGAAAATTTGTCGTTGGTAGATCACCCCATATAGTGGTATTCATTCCTGGCCAGAAATTGCACGAATGGGCTATTACACCACCATCAGGCCAGAAGTGCTCAAACCAGTACTGATTAATCCATCCCCCCTGGGCCCGGCATGGAATGAACTTATTGCGCATATACGGCCATGTACTTATTGTAGTCATTACTATTTCTTGGATGATTATATCTGCCTTATTTGGTTCCAGAGCAGAAATCACTCCTCTAAAATTACACCTTGTACAGATTCCTTTTCTGACCCCTTTTACCCTCCAAGAGTGGTATTGTTGCCAAAAAACACTATGGGAGGCATAATCTTTATCCACTAGATGCCAGCATTGTGTAAAACTATTGCTACTGGCATTATACTTATTTAATTCACTTAATTTTTCTTTGTCCCCGTCTCTCATTGGCTCTTGAAGACATGAGGCTTCAACAGCTGAATAACTTTCGAATAGTCGTATCATAATCAATTTAAATTTGGTTAGAGCAAACATGGAGTAATTCCTGCCAAGGTCATGATACCAGTAATAGTCCCCACTCCAGAACCAGCGAATCCTATAATACCCTATTGGACGTATGAACATGTTTGTTTGTTTAAGAACATCATAGGAAATATTGGGCGTGATTTGGCCCAGGCGCCGTTGACAGAGACAGGTGCGTTCAAAATCTTGTACACTTGTCCAATATCTTCCATGTGGAAACGCCATTTGTTGTAATGAAAAACGCTCAGCTACTACGTAACCAAATGACTTGCTGTAAAATAGTTCAGGCCGTCTATATACATGTCGCTCCGCCGTTTTGTTGAAAATGCTCATCAAGTGATAGTCCTCCCATTGTGTATCATTTAGAGTGATCCATTCTTCAGGCAGGGGTCCCCGTAGTTCCCCTAGCGTCCCCTGAGTGAAAGACCGTGCCCTACTTGTTACAGGATCTGCAAGTCCGTGCATGCCTTTCGCCGCCGTATGCAGCACCAAATCAGACGTACAAATGATACCAACAAGGATAGACAGAGAATAAGGAAGGATGTCCATGGTACAGACAGTGGTGGTTCTCGCCACGTCATAAACTAAATATAATCGCGCACTAGACCTAGACTACCGTCTGTAAAAACACAAAACAACAGATGTCGTCATTTCCGTCCTGGAACCTTAAAACGGGGTTTACAAATGTGGTAATACAGGAGACCCATCAAATTTGTCAAAATTATACCGTGGATCATTGTGTATGGTGCGCAGGAGTGCCAAGAATCGGTCAGTCTTTTGATGTTGACGTTTCCACAAAAACTCCCCTACGTAATCGGCTAAAAGGTGACGTGCTAAACCACGAGACCTATGTAAGTGATATTTAAGCTGTCCCCAGGCCCCCTCGATTTCATTAGTACAAAAAGCTGTCCGGGGATCTTTAAACCATCGGGAGTGGTCCACTACGCCGTGTATGTAACCCTTCCCCCAGCTCTCTATGCCCTTGTAGGAAGGATAAGCATCGGTTAGAATTGTGGACCCCTCTGTCACATTTTCTACTATGAGTTTTCGAAATACTTCAGCAGTTCTGTCAGAAGTTATTTCAATGAACATTTCTCCGGTGGCTTTGTCTATTCCTCCAAACCCCCAAATGGCTTTAACAGCTGGTCCTTTACCAGAGGCAGCCCGGCGCTTGGCTAAGTGCGTTTCATCAATAATTACGCAACCGCCTTCCTTTCCCAAACGTCGCTTGTTCCTGTGAAATTCGGCCGTACAAAGCTTTCGCAATTTGCCGCACCAGGTAACCGTTGAACGTGGGCTAATCTCAGCTTCATGCGAAATTTGGGTTTGCAACGCGTCATGGGACCAAAAGTAGAACAATATTAATAATTTGGGAAGTTCTACCTTGCTTCCCGCGAATATCGAGTGTTTCCGTATAGTCGCCGTAGTGTCACAGGGGTTGCATCGCCACCTAAATCCATCATCGCCTGTTGACGTAATTTCCTCTTTCATTATTTTTTTACATCGCTTGCATTTCATCCTTCGCACCAACAACCCGTGATTTCTCAGAAATATCACACAATCCCGTGTGTTTAGCAATGCACCCGATTCGACCAAACTCAACACATTGTATGTTCTTTTCCGCGTATCTGCGCAAGTAAATAATACGACATGTGGTGTCGATCAACTCCCCATCGTCTTTAGCGGATCAAACCCCCCTTTTTCTTGGCGTTTTATGTGTACTGACTCTCTCCTATTTTAATCCCGTGTTATTCCTATGACAGGGTTATTTTTTTCACTTGTTCCTTATCAGACCTAACGATTTTTTCACCCTCATTTCAATGTACATGCAAAACACTTACTATCCTCCTACACACCCATTTTATGGTGCAACAACTATTGCCGCCTAGACCTCCGGGCACTTATTTCACAAGTACCCAATTTTTCATTGAATTTTCAATAAATCTGATGATGATCGGATTCATTTTGTACATACGCATTGTTTTCAGTATCCACGTGTGAGGGACTGAATCGAAAGCTTTTTTGTAATCTATCCATGCCATGCTGAGGTTAGTATGTCTCCTCTTGCAGTTTTCAAGAATGGTTTTGTCAAGGAGCAGGTGGTCCTTACAGCCAAGGGCGCCTTCCTTGCATCCTTTCTGCTCAGGCGGTAGAAGATTTTCTAGGTGTTTGTAGCTTCGTTTTGCCAGGATTTTGGTCAGTGTTTTGTACATGGTTGTCAGGCATGTTATTGGCCTGTAGTTCTTGGGGTCCCTGGTGTTTTCATTTTTTGGAATAAGATAGGTGATCCCTTGTGTGAACCAGGCTGGGATCTCGTGCGAGCTGGTTGAGGATAAAAGCTCATTGTAGGTAACCGCTAGGTAATTATGTGTTGCAGTTAGTTTTTTTAGCCAAAAGTTTTTGATCTGGTCAGGACCGGCTGCTTTCCAGTTCAGTGAACTCTTTAGGGCCTCCTTGATTTCTTGTTTTGTGATTTCTGACCATTGTTGTTCTGGTGTTTGTAGATGGTCAGTGTGGAGGTCTTGTATCCAATTTGCATTTGAGTTGTGCAATTTTTTGGTTTCCCATATTTTCTTCCAAAATGATTCCACATCTGCAGTGGCTGGTATTTTGCTGCTGGTAATTTTTTGATTTGACTTTTGTTTCATCATTCGAAAAAATTGTCCAGGTTTGCGAGCAAATAACAAATTTTGGCGATATTGTGTTTCTCGTTTTTTATATCGTTTCAATCGTTGTGCTTTGGCGCATATTCTCATTTTTAATTCTTCTTGCAACATTGTCACTTTTTCTGTTGACTGCAGTTTGGTTTGGTGCTCCAGTTCTATTCTTTTTACTTTATTTTTTACTTTGCGGGAAACATTTCCTTTTTTTAGTTCTGAGAGTATCGCAACGTCATACCTTAGTTTTGCGATTTTGTTTTCAATTCTGCGTTGCCAAGCTGGCGTATGCCTTCCCCTTTTTTTGTTGACAGTTCTTGGTATTTTGCAGTGCCTTTCTGAGATAACTGCCGCAGTGCTGTAAATGAGGTTGTTGATTGTTGTCAAGGGACATTGTGGTCTTTCTCCTTGTTTGTCATTTAGAGTTGCAGGCAGTATGGTTTCTGTCAAAATTTTGTTCGCTACTGCAATATCAGTTTTCAGTTTCTTTGTAATTTGTAAGTCAGGTAACTGCACTCTGTCATTTACATTCAATGTGGATTTCATGCGGTCGATGATTTGATTTTTGATCTCCAATTCTAATTCCGTGTCTATGTCGCCATCGTTAGGTGTTATTGATTCATTCGGGTGCCCGGTGGTATTTTGTAATTCTACTTCTGCGATGTTCGGGTCATCAAGTGATTGTTGTGGGTTCAGGTCATCTTGGCCGAATTGCAGTTCCAAAGCCTCAGAGTTTTCTATGTTTTTGTTACACATTTCTCCCTCGATTTCTGCGAGTTCTTGTTCAGATAATTTTTTATTTTTTATTACACAACGTCTCATTGTTGCCAGGGTATTGGCAGTCATGGTTGGAGAGTTGTTCGTTCTCTCTTTCCATTTTTGAAAAGTTCCTTCGGTTACTCCTGCCGAGTTTTCAAATTTGGCTAAGAAGTAACATCTCATTATTTCTTTATACTCTTCTTTACTCCATCTGTGTCTCTTCTTTTTTCTTTTGCAGCAGAGCTGTTTTGTGAGCCACAGTTCGGTGTTGCACAGGCGCCATGTTGAGAAATATCTTCTCTTTGGTGTTCCTGTGTGGTCGGAGTTGACGAGTCCTCTGGGGTCATCCGCTTGGTCCCACGGCGGGTACGTCCAGGTGCGATATATCCAGATCGTTTCGCAGGCATTCACAGCAGTGATGCGTCAGTTCAGAAGTTAGGTTAAGTTAAAGTAATTAATTAATTATTAATTAATTCTTAATACAACCAAATACTCCATTATTATTATTATTATATTCTTTATTCACAGTAAAACTGGCAGATACACACATAATCCGGGGAGCAACCTGCCCCCAAAGGAAAATGGCGAGATTAGAGTAAATTTTTAAAATTTCAGTAATACATTCAAATTGTTATTCCTATGCAATACACGGAGAAGTCAGCTATGCAATACACGGAGAAGTCAGTTATTATTATTATTATTATTATTATTATTATGAAAACAAGTGGCGCTTTCAACCGATGATGGTTATTTGCGCCACGCTCAGTATACGTTCAATGAGGAAATCGGAGAAAAGAAAAGAGATCAGAGAAATAATTCGCAGGAGAGAATAAATTCTATAACTGGTATAGTTAGGCAATTGAGGGTCAATAGATTTTGTACAGAGAAAGCAACGTTTTCATTGGCACAATGAGCAATCAAAAAGCGGCGATGAAATTCAAATTTACGACATTCCATTAGCAAATGTGAAACAGTGTCCGGGACGCAGCATAAGGAACACAAGGGGGAGTCGACACACCCAATCTTGAATAAATGGGAATTAAGGCGGCAATGACCTGACCGTAGACGAAATAATATTCGATCATAATGACGATTATTCGTGTCGGGCAGGCGGTTGAAAATTGTATTTTGAAGCTGTTTATAGCAGGCTCCTTTTTGGTCACGGATGTATTCATTGTTCCAAAGTTGCCGGCAATGCTCGAGTATTAAAACTCTTGCGTCTTTTGTTGGTGTGTCTATATTGAATTCAGAAGCTGGCGATTCATCGCTTGCCGCCGTTTTTGCGTGTTCGTCTGCAATTTCATTTCCCGGGATGCAAACATGCCCTGGTATCCATACGTAATGGATACTTGCACCGAGGTTGGTCGCTTGATGGTTCAACGAGGTTATCTCACGCTGGATTCCGGGTTGACACGAAAGCGGTCTTTCACATATATGCTGGAGGCCACTCAGGCAGTCTGAAAGAATAACGTAATTAGATGGCTGCCCGCGCTCCACTATCCACCTCAAGGCGGACAATATCGCCAGCAGTTCTAATGTAAAGCTAGATAGCAGTTTTGAGCAACGCCGTTTGATGACAGTTTGATGATCAGGGATATACGCTGCAAAGCCCGCGCAGTCGGCGAACTTGGAGCCGTCAGTGTAGATTTCTGTGGCGCTATTGTATATGTCGGAAACATAATCAAGACAAATATGTCGTTGGCTATGATCTCGAACTCCTTGCCGGTCAAGGATAGAGACAAGGTTCCTGTCCACTCTGAGGCGAGGGACCGTCCACGGTGGCAACGCCGACCATTGGTATCTATTTACGTTAAGATCTGTGAAAAAGCATTTGGTGAAAGTATTAAAAGAGCGCCGCCTTGGGTTTAGCAGATAGTCTATTTCTTGCCATGAGTCCGACATCAGGGCTTCGGCTGGGTGGGTACCAAGTGGTCTACTCATTACATGACATCGGTAATTCAGGGAAAGGTGTTTATGTCGAACTTGCACTGGCATTTCCTTGCAGCTAGCTTGAAGGATGCAAATGGGGGTGCTACGCATCGCGCCGCAGCATATTCGTAGTGCCCGATTTTGTAGGACTTGAATTCGATCTACTTGTGACTTTACACCGAAACCATAGGCAGGGAGTCCGTAATCAATAACCGGGCGTATCAGTGATCTGTAAAGCACAAGCAATGATTGTTTAGACGCGCCCCAATGCGTCCCTGAAAGAAGTCTAATCAAGTTTAATCGTTTGGTGCATTTCTCTATAACGTGATCAATGTGATGCCTGTAAGACAAGGTCTTATCGAAAACTACTCCGAGGTATTTACATTTTTCCACAAAGGAAACCTCTCTACCGCCGATTGTAAGCGATAAAGAGTGAAAAGCATTGCTACCGATTTTGACATGGATATCGAGAACCCCCAGTTACAGCACCACTCGAAAATGCTGTTAAGCTACGCTTGTATCGATGATAGTAGGTTAGGAATAGAGAGACCGCTTTCCCACACTGCGCAATCGTCCGCATAGAGACCGTGATCACATTGAATAACTGATGACAGGTCATTTAGCATTATCGAAAAAAGCAATGGGCTAATAACACTTCCCTGGGGTGTACCATTCTCTAAAATGTACGTGTCTGATAATGTAGAGCCTATTCGAACTTGGAACGTTCGGTTGGTTAGAAATGAACTAATCCACGAATAAATGCGACCGGTTATTCCAAGCTGCGCAAGTTTATATAACATTCCTTCGCGCCACATCATGTCGTAAGCGCGCTCGATGTCTAGAAACACGGCAATGACCGAACGCTGACTATTCAAGGCTTTGTAGACTGTGTCGTGGAGTGTGAGAATGTGATCTAATGTGGTTCTACCATGTCTGAATCCGGATTGCGAGGTGTGAAGGAGCCCTCTCTCCTCGAGGTACCACCGTAGCCTGTTTGTGACCATAGCCTCCATGATTTTGCATAAATGACTTGTCAATGATATCGGTCGGAAAGACTCCGGAGCGCCAGGGTCTTTGCCATGTTTGAGAAGAGGTATCACTATGGCTTTCTTCCAGGCTTCCGGAACCAGTCCGTCGTGCCATATAGAGTTGAAATGCTCTAAGATATGGTTGAGAGCGGTCGCAGATAGGTTCTGCAGCATGGCATAGCAGAGGTCGTCATCGCCAGGAGATGAGTTTCGACGAGATTGAATTGCATCCAGCAGTTCTTCCGGATTGAACGGGACATTGATGGGGTCGACGGGCTGAAGTGGTCGAGTAACGGGAACCGGTACCACCATGAGGTCTCGATGCAGGAGAAAACTTTTGGAGTAGTTATCACTGCTGCTGACTCTGGCAAAATGTAGTCCCGGCCGGGTCAGACCAAAGACCTGATTAGTAACACTGGTATCCATGACTTCCCTGCTTGGCGCTCATGCATTACTGGGATAGCATGGAGGGACGGTGCATGACTTAAAAAGCCGTAAAAGGCTATATGTGCACTTCCTTGTCCAGAGGCATATGCACATCATGCACTCATGGTATGCATATGCTATGCACGGATCGTGTGTATGTGAATCATGAGTCGGTGAATATGCCACAAAAACATCAAGGACAAAAATAAACTACGTCCTTTCCTTTCCTTACTGTCATTGCTAAAGTCAAATTAAATCAGCATTAGATTTTGCCTTCGATTAATATTAGAACATAGTATTAACAACTCAAATATAATAATTATTGAACCATAGTAAGAGCATGGTTTCTTAACCTTTTTAGCGATCGTTCCCCTTTTGCTTCCCATAAGATTTCTCGTAGACCCTGTCCTTTTTTCAACACAATTTCTGATGGTAGGTCTATATTAAAATAAGAAAGCCCATCCACATCAAATCGCACGTAGCGCGAATACTATTTTCCAGTTGAATAAATTGGCCAAGAAAATATTCCACAGCATATGGGACTAATTCTACAACGCATCTCGTCCCCTCTGACGTGGTGCTTCGTACCCCGATGGGGTCTACGAACCCTGGTTAAAAACCGCTGGAACCGAAATGTCCAATCGCCGAAGAATTCATTGGTGTTACAGCTGTGGAGCGTACTACTACCGTACTCACCACCGATAATAACGTAAATAAAAAGAACAAACAACACCCCGCATGTAACCAACTATACGTCACGGGGGTCACAGAATGCCAATGGTTGACCCACTGACCTGATTACATAGCTATATACCCAACGCAGCGGAAGCTACGATCTTCATATATATTACTATTCCTCACGACAGTCATGAATTTTTGCGTACCTAGGATTACCAAGTCACCGTTGTGAGTCGCAAGTCCTCTGATTTTAACGTTTGACCGATCCGAGATCGACTAATTTTACGAAAGGTCGCAGCAAACCAAATCACAATTTTTAGTCACGAATCATCAACGGGTCGTGTTTCATCATAATGAACTAGAAATGTGACGTGATAGCTGATCTTCTACCGCATCGTAGCTTTTAGAAGTGATGTGATTGTGAAGTTTGTTGAGATTTCAGTGATGTTTATAGTAGTTTTAGGGTGAATTTCAAGTTCTTATGCCTAAAAAGACATATGGCGCTTGAATATATTGTTGAATACTTGAAATTCCAAAATGCAGTCGCGGGCCGCGTGTTTGAGACCTCTATGTTAGATTATAATTTGATAACCAGCATCTCGTTCTAAATAGTCTTATTGGACAACTAGAATTATCTAGTTGTCCGAGTCTGGGGGTTTGTAGGTGTCTGTATAACAAAATACAGCAACATTGGGCTGAATGTTATTGACTACAACAAAATTGTTGTGGCATTGTGTATGATCCGATTTAACTAATAACACTGGTCAACACCTATTTTTAGGCAGACAAAGTAAGAGTAGTTTTTGGGGTTCTGAAGGGCACTGAGTCCGAATATGACCATAGTTTTTCAAATTAGCCCTTGTTGTCGAGATAACCCATGGGGCTATTTTGACCGAAATCTCCCATTTTCGCGGTAATGACTAGATATAAAATCGGCCTAGTCGTACTAAAAAGTTTAGAAATTCAATCTACTTGTTATTTTTACACACAGAAGACTATTTTAAATCAAAATACAGCAACAGCACTATATTTAGGGGTAATAGATTTATCATGGTTACAGACTTTCACGGATATCACGTACATAAATAAACTCCAGTCATGTATATAAGTATTTACCTAGATACTCAAATAACGGTGCATTAATTCAATCAGTTTTACGTCAACCACCTATTGTAAATTTGCAATAATCAGTAGGAATACAATATTATTGATATATTTTAAATCGAAATTGTTTTTTGTACGATTTTCGCCCGTAAGCTATTTAGTGCAGTTTCTCGAAAGGTTCCGGCAATGGTCTGACATAATATGTTCAATGGTTCATCTCCTTTGCCCTGGTATATTTCGTTTGTTGTTCTGATGTCTCAGTAGAACCTCTCCCCTTGATAATCAACAAGATGATCGGGAAATATATCAAGATGACTGAACAGGAAGTGATCTTTTATGCTGATGTTTCTTCAAGTTTTCGATATGCAGATATGAATTTTCGGACCAACTTTTTGGTAGTTGGGTTCTTTGTGATCATATAAAAAGTTTTATTTACTAAGGAGAAATTACATGCTGTGAACTCCTCCTAATGTGAAATTGGAATCTTTCATCGGTATTCGGATATACCAGATACCAAATTTAAGGTTCTCGTTTGATAGGGTTACTAGGTATACCCACTTTGTTGACTCAGTGGAAAATTATCCATTTACTAGTCAAAAGAAATGAGACACACATCAGTATTGTAGTTAAGCCTTTCAACGACAAATTTTATAGTGTTATACTCCTCTTTAATCTTGGTAGCGAATGACCAATTGATACAGGATAATATGAATTTCCGTTGTGCAAAAGTACAATTTTAGGCTTGACAAACTGCTTATTTGACGAACAAATATTTCGCATCATGCCATGTTAATATTGATAGAATGACTGAGAATGACATGACGGTTCTTCATAGTCAAATATCCATTTATGTGCAGAATAAAATTTTAAAAAACTACGATTTTCTTCCAACCAAGTGAAATATTTAAGGGTAAATACAGTAATTTTGGGCTTTTTTAGGGGTATAAATATCTTCTGACAGAGAGCCAATCTGACAAAACTAATGTGACATTCGTAATCAGCAACCTTAAAAACCCCAGAAACGGCTCTCAGATATTCTGCCTAAATATTTTTTTTTAATTTTGTTGACCGGTGTAATCCATCCAATAATTCGATCCAACTTTATGATATTTGTACTAATGTAATTTTTTCGGGTTAATTAGCCTAATTTCATGGTACAAAGGAATGCATGAACCAAGGTCACATGCGTACAGTCACGCCGAAACCTAGCATAGCTGAGGTTCGTAGTTTGAAACATGTCCATATACCTTTTAACTGCACCGCACCTATCCCGAGAACTATCCTGCTTTTTAGAGGATTACTTCAGAAGAAAGAATGCCGAAGAGCAACGCACCAAGAAGCGTGTAACAATGGCTGCTATGTGCCTCATAGTGATCATGTCGGTAGCCTCGGCTGTCTACTGGATTTCGCATACCAACCGTGAGCACTAGGGTGAGGTATTCTTTATGCCCGGCTGATAGCCTATTTAATGTTCTTACAGCCAATGTTCCTTCTAAGCTGCGCAATTGCGCAGTGCGGACAAGGTCTCTGCGCACAGAAAATCTAAGCTGCGCACAAAAAAAAAATTGCGCACGGTTGTCCAAGGGACTGCGCAGACTCATGAAAAACTAGAGGGAACATTGCTTACAACAATAATCACCAGCGTTTGTGAAGGGTCCCGAACAGTAGTCTGTTAGGTGACCACACGTTTAACTGTAATTTATGAACAAGGCGCAAAGCTATTATACTCATATGATAGATCTGCACACGAATGCACTCGAATGCACACGAATCCGAACCTTTCAAGGGCTCGGGTGAATCGGGCTAGTCAACGAGCATATGTATGTGTCGGCAAATTCTACGTTCTCAAACATGAAACATATTTATCGAAGGACGGACACCGACTATTCCGACAAGCTTAGCTGCCTATTCTGCTATTGTTAATGATAATATTAGCGGATATGAATGAGAATCTTTTGGTGGACGGTGTTGCAAATGTGAGGATTTAAATAAATATTTCATAAATGTTATACAACTGTATACACTGTTTGTTGTTCATATATGCACAATGCACCACTGTTGGCAACAAATCGCTACCTTCGAGTCACAAGTAATCTCGAGTCATTGCGCATTTTGAAAAGACTCAAGGGAATCGATTTTCGAAGGTGACTCAAGTCAGGTCAAGTCACTCGATTTTTGGAGGTGATTCGATTCAAATCATAATTCAATTCATATTGAATTTTTACGGTATGACGGCCGGGTGACTAAATTACATTTTGCTGTTTGAAACACAGATAAAGTCGCCATTTATTCCGAATCGAATAACTACTATATTTGGGATTTGACAACATTTGCTTTGATAGCGGCAAAACAGCAGAGAATAATGTCTTTAGCTCTGAATCACCATCCAAAATTGAAAATGTACGAACGGACTGGTAAACCATCACACATCATGTGATGAACCAGACCCATGAACCTATAGTAGACTTTTATTAACAATATTCCGACTAGCGCTGACACCATGAACTAACGATCCTTGCTAGGTAACGTCAGACACAGCGCTCACGTGATACGCTATTGCGAATCAGGTAAAACACGTCAATCCCCCCTCTTAAAATTGGGGTGGCATATCACAATGAAATGCAACATGAAATACTCAAAAGCACGAAAAAATTGTTTACCTCAGTAATGAAATATGTCCTGCGCCTTTCTGATACGAGTTGAGCGTCTCAACGGCACTTCAGCGGGTTCAGATGCCGGCAGTGTTTCATCATCAGTTTAGACGTTCGTCGAGCTGCTTGTCTCCATCTAGTAGTCGACTCCTCGACGTTGGTGTCATGAGTAGCGCGATCACTCGTGGTTTCGATAGGAGTCGTATCGACGGTATCCAATTCAGACGGGTATCGAGCCAAATTGTTATTCCGTACGGTCGCCCATCTGAATATTGGATCAGCTAGTATTAAGGGTTGGTTTCGAGGAGTTCATCCGCTCGCAGATAGGTTCATCTTTTCGTCGGACCTTGCTCAGAGCCGGGCGTAGACGAGGCTGACGCAGAAGACTGACAACGTCGATCGTTCGCGGCTTTGATAAAAATTAACAAGCCTATCTTACTAATGCTTGAACACCAGTTCAGCTCCGGGAGCTCTCGGCAAAACTTCGAGAGTCGGAACATGATACAATCTCTCTTCAGCAGACACCATCCCTTTCTCACGTCCATACCAGGGGTGTTAAACATACGGCCTGCCAGGCTATTTCATCCGGCCCGCGGAGCAATTCTAAGTACATGGGAAAAGGCTTATGTTACCGTGCACTATTCTAACAAATATCCAGCATGTTAGGTCACATTATAATCATCCGACAGCGTTGTTGTGATTTTATTCCAGTCACCATTATGAACTAGTTGGTGGTATTTGCGCCTAATTACGATAAGGCGAATTAGTGTACACTAAGTTAAGAGTTCTGTGGAAATATTTTCCGAAATTAGTCATTCACGGGCTCGAAAACACCAATGCTAAACTGTTGTATGCAGCTAACATGGAGAATATAATCGTTGCACAAATTATTCAATATCGATGGCTGCGCTGCTATATCACTTCTGACTTAAAAGATCCCCGGCCTCCAGTAAAACCCAAATCGCGATTTAATAATGTTGAAACAAATGCCAACTTCCACGTTGACAGTTAAATCACTTCTATTCCTCACAACGAAGGTACGGCAGGGTTAACGCCATAATTAGGCTACCACTAAAACAAACGGCGCATAGACATATGCGAGCCTATGTCAGCTATAGAGTCACTGTTGTAGCGGTTTATAACTGTTTTCAACCCGCTAATCATCATATTCATTTCTAATTCCACCGTTTGCGGATAAATTTGTTGATGGCATCGAACCCTAATGATCCGTAAAATTAGGTAATATACTATTATGTACATAGGCATCATAATAAAGTATTCAAGTGAAAATCCAAGGGCACGGGCACAATTAACGGGTCCGGCCCGCGAGCAATCTGGAGGTTTTAACCCTGCCCGCTGACTATGCTCTCAGCCGGGACTTGTTAATAAAATTGTGAATAACCAGACCAATGAACTTATCGTAGGCTTTTATTAACAATATCCCGACTAGCGCTGACATCATAAACTAACGATTCTTGCTAGGTAAGGTCAGATACAGAAATGAATGATTACTGCGCTGGCAGCACCATGATAGCTCATGGGGCATGACAGCGCTCACGTGATACGCTGAAACGAATCAGGGAAAACACGTCACATCATAAAGCCTATAATATGGTTTTTGCCTATGTCTTCATTCTCTTGTTTTATTACAGCTATACTAGCGAGTCATTCCTTTGTTTTGCAATGTTAGGCAAGTGTAACTTATATCTGATCTTGTTGCAGGTCATAGTGGAGGATACTGATGAAAAACGTGGAATTGTGCATTAAGTTATAGTTTCCTGAATAATAAGTTCCTTTCATGAATAAAATGAAACATAGCACAGACAAATCTGGTTAGCATTGTTTACTGTGAAAGTAACACGGGACATTACCGATGTCTGGGCCTGCGATACTCGGATCACCACTAGCAAAATCTTTTAACCTTCACGTGTAGGCCTACTTTGCTAAGTTTCTGAAACATCAATTTTTTATTTGAAGAGCTGCAGACAGAGTTAATTTCAAATGTGTAGCCGAATATAAATTTCCTGTTTCTGTCTCGGAAAGAAGGCTTCATGAGCCAAAGCTGAAAGTGATAGGCTGCGTCACCAGTTATGTATTAAGGAACACTCTGGCTCCAAATCATGCAGTCGTTGTTAATAACTTGATGCAACAAATGCATGTTTGGTGCAAATGCTGCTGTGGTCATTTTTTTTTCGACCCACTAAACTCAGATTTGTACAAAATACTGATTTTTAAAAAGCGCAACTATAACTACTCCATTTTTAAAACTAGCAACTAGAACTAGAACTACCAACTTTTCAAAATCTGTAAATAGAACTAAATCTACTTATTTTTAAATATCCGCAACTAGAACTAGAACTAATTTCTTTTTAAAATCCGCAACTCTAACTAGAACTTCTTAATTTTCAAAATCCGCAACGAGAACCAGAACTAAAACTACTAAAAAACGTTAGTTATTGTCATCTAACTAAATGAGTAGTTTAATGTAAGTCTGACTGCACTACAAAAAATACAAAGTTGGTCTCACATTAATGAAACTAGGATGACATGGCCCCGTTTTCAGCAATTTCAGTCTTAATAATGAAGTAAGGTCGTAAAATCGAGACTGATTCAGCTCTTTGAGACCATATAGAATTCTCACGCTTTTTCGGTCTATAAACAGGACCAAGAAGCGCATCTTAGAAAACAGATTGTGCTTATCAATACAGCATTTTAATGCATCAATTTTTTTGGTCTTGTTTTCAAGGCTAATAAAGAAAAAATGTGGTCTGTGGTCTTAAAATGACACCGGAAAGTTGTCATGAGACGTATACACAAGACGTAACCAGCTTATTGATACAGCTTCTGATGCTTCAGTTGTTTTGGTCTTGTTTCAATACGAATTCTGCTAATCGAGAAACATTACTGAAGACTGGAAAGTTGTCATGAGATGAAAATACAAGACACAAGTAGGTAATTGAGACAATTTTTGATGCTCCGTTTTATAAGTCTCCATTTAAAGGCGAATTTAGATTGGTCTTAAAAATCAAACCGGTAACTCGTCATGAGCTAGGAGCACACCACATAACTAAATTGTTAAGACAAATTTTGATTTTTTTTCTTTTCACGGATCTGGACCATGCCCATGCACTTTCGGTCGCAAAACCTATTTTCCCCGAATGTTAGTAATTGCTTGTGCGTGTCTTCAAATTTGTCAAATGTCAAAGGTATTTGCACCACAACCATAATTCGAAAGACCTTGATAATTTTGAGTTTTGACTGATACACACATACACTGATTGACTATCCACTACCGACTCACCAACCACAACTGCTAGAATTGACTCGGATAGCGGTATATACGGTTCTGAGTCTTACATAATGAGTGGTAAGTGGCATGTACCTTGATGACAACACGTATTGAATGAATTGTAAACTCATTATCACAGAAATATCCCAACACTGGAAATTTAGGTATCTCACGCTTTCCTTCCACTAACAACCTAATGCTGAAAAGGATGCCCCAACAGCACTGCTAGGCCCACTATTTCCATCAATCTGGGTCTTATCTTTGAGACAGAAAGTAGCCTATTTGGTAAGGACAATTGGTCTTTAAGACTTCTTTTCTCAACATAATGATTCAAGACATTAAATCCGAATTTGTCTAATTTTTTTGTAGTGGTATGCTATGCAAAAACTGGTTTCATGCTGACATCCCGCCATGACAAATATGAAAAATATTACTTGGCCCCAGCATTTCTATTTTAAAATTAACTTGTGACATTCCCCTGTTTAAAAATGCATCTGAAGTTAACCTGGATGTATAAACGATTGACCATTGGCTAGCCTCCAAAGAGCGAGGCTACTCGGTAATCAGGAGGAATTTATTTCGTAAAATTTGTAGCCTGCTTTTTCGATTTGGTCTCGAAGCTCCTCGCAGAGTTTACCAAACGTTTCTCTATGCATAAGATTACATTTACACAAACCATTATATTTCATGTGCTATGTCAGCAGAGTGGCTTTGCAGATGATCCGTTGACATTCTTGCATGTTTTTGAGGCAAAACAAGGACCAAGAAGAAAACTGTTGCTGCACCCAAGTTTATTACGAATACGCGCTCGCGCTCTTAACATGATGCGGTGCAAACGATGAATCGTTCTATAGCTTGCCATGTAAATTATTACCTATGATTGCTCAATACTTATTTCTGTTTTTAATTGTATTAGCAGCTGTCCTTTGCCAAATTCGTGTGATACGTTTTTCCTTATTTATTGTATGTAGTTCAATTGAAATGTTTGTCATGTTAGTTTAGTATTGTCTTAGAACTTGCTGTTATATTCAAAATTCCACTGACACGTTTATTTCATAGTATGTTTTTAATTTCCTGATTGATTTTTCGCGTAAGCCTCAACTTGTTCCCTAGAACGCTTGCACGAAAAAACTTACGCTAATGCATAACAGGGGTCATTTTGACCCGTGTTGCTATTATATGCAATTATATTTTAAAGACCTGGACTATTCTCTTCTGTTTTTGCTTGCCCCTTCCATTTGTTGTTATGACATATCTGGAGTTTTTACTGCATTTTATTGAAACAACCGATAGAAACAGAATGAAGAAGTCGATGAAAAAATGAAAGAAAATCTCTAAACATATTACAACGCATTGCCTGATTCATTCATTGCATTTGTTGCATGTGATCATGTTCACGCTGTGTTCTGGACATACGGGTCTGCAACATCTTGAGCAACATTTTGCAACTTTCTTATCCTTTGCGTGGGTACATAAGGAACACAGCTTCCTCTTCTGCAACGTGTTTGCTATTTGCAGAGATGTACTACTAAAATCTAAGCCACATCTCCTCATAGCCTCTTTTGTGGCTCTGTGGAGTCGAGGAATTTTCTGTCTTGTCATCGTGTGGGGCAGAATGAGCCAGTTAGCAAGATCGGTTATGAAACATCGCTTTGAACCTTGTCCTCTCTTATAATCAGGATATACTTGTCTGTATATGATATATACATTTAGAGCTGCGATGTCGAGCAGATTATAAAAGAGAGCTAAAGGCCATAGGCGGGTTTGTCGTTTGCAAGTATATGTTTGAACCATTTAATCAACCAAGGCAACACCAATCTTTGTCTTTTTGTAAAATCTGATGATCTCAGGCCTCTTTTTCGGGTCTTCCCTGTCAATGCTTATATCGTGATGCATTGTGTTCAATAGTAGGCCTACCACAGCTTTATGCTTTTTGGGAACATAGCTAACCATCGTCATTTGATTGTTGAACACAAAGAGTGATGTCTTTGCTTCTCGAGACTTAGCAGCTTTCATGCACTCTGGAATCTCTCGTTTGCATTTCTTCATCGTTCCAACAACTTTCAACTTGTGTGCAAGCATTATTTTGGCTAAAGAAGCTATTGTAAAATAGTTGTCCATCGACACATTCCTCCCTAAGCCTTGAATTGGTGATGTTAGATTGACAACAACATTTTGACCCAAATTTTTCTCTGGTTCTTATTCTGGTTGTCTACCCACGTAAATCCTTGCATTGGATGCATAAGGCAGAGAAGCATCACACAGCCAAAACAGTCTTATACCGTACTTGGCAGGCTTGCTAGGCATGTATTGTGTGAAGGGACATCGCTCTCTGAATAGCACCAGCACAGTAGTGCAGGCTCCGAGGGAAAACTGAGTCTTACAGTTAGCGATGACTAAATCCCAAATATAGCTGAATGCGGACTATCCTGCTTCAGTCTTTCGGCCCGTGTCCTCTTATCATCGAATCGCAGATGACGTCGAATATTTTCAAATCGGTTGACGCCAAATCCGGCTTTGTAGGAAGGATTTTGTTTCGGCTCCAAGAACAATTGCTGTATATCTAAGTCCCAATTCTGTTCTACTCCTGCCAAAAGTAAAACGCCAATAAAAGCCAAAAGTTCCTCTTTTTGCACAGCCTTCCATTTCGTAGTAACTCGTCGACCTTGCAAGTTGGTGTAGAATAGTATTTCTTCAATGATATCATCACTAAAAAATGCCATGAAAGCATCCTTCGGAGTGTAAATATCTGACGATGAAACTGTGTGCAAGCGAGTGCTAATCACATTGTGAGATCTAATTCTTCCTTGAGGAGATGAAAATGAGCTCCAGACAGTTCCATCATTTCCCGTTCGAGTGCTGATGTCGGGAGATGTTGATGAGGAATATGTTGTTGCAGAAGAATCACTGGTTGCAGGGTTCCCACTTTCTCCTCACTGTCTGATCCAGAATCTGTAGAATACAAACATTGAATCGTAGCTTCGGTATCAGAATGATGAGTCTGCACAGTAGAAGGCATATAAGGCGGATCATCATCAACTGAATGATCAGAGTCACTGCTTTCGCTTTCTCTATATATTTCATTATCGTCTTTTTCCATTGCATCCATCACTTGCTGTACAGGTTCTTCAATGCTCATGCCACGATTCTTGTAACGCTCAGCCATTATACAGTCATTCGCATTAAATTTGCTGAAACATAAGTATATAAACTCCATATTTTGCAGCAGCATGGAGGGATAGTACGGAGGTAGCTTCCTCTGCAGCACTTTTTAATGGTGCCACGGCGCCCTAAGGATCATCATCACCAAAACCCATGTGCTTCCTTCATTACCTAAACCTAACATGGCGACCCCGGAACAATAGATGATACTTGAAAAAATATGAAATGAAATTCCCTCCATCATCAAAAACTGCCTTGAAGAATTCAACAAAACCAATACTATGAAGAATGTCCAGAAAACACTGGCAAATATCAAATCATCCTTGAAAAAGATGAGTGAAGAAATTGCAAAAGTTCAGAAGAGCCAAGAATTCATTACAGATAAGTTTGATGAAATGGAAAAACAACTGGAGATTAATACTGGCTCAATAAAGCAAAATTCGAAGTCAATCGAACAACTTGACCTGATTATCAATGAACAGAAGAAATCAATTACTGAACTCTCTGAGAAGTATGAAGAAACCGACAGGCAATCAAGACTTGATCTTCTCGAGTTCAACGGCATACCTACCAGTACCACCGAAGACACTGATATTCTCATCAAGGAGATCATGTCCAAAATAAATGTCCCCCCTCAGGCCAATGATATCACCTACTCACACAGGAAATTCCCCAAAAGCGATGAAAATGGTAATCCCTCGCCAATCATTGTGAAGTTCGGATCTCGTGTAATACGAAACAAAGTCTTTGAATCTCGATCTATGCTTCGTTCCGTTGAAAACTCAACAAGCATTCCAAATTACTCGGATATTTACATAGTCGAAAACCTCCAGTTCCAGTTTTGATCAAATGTCTCACAAGAGCTCCTTTATCCAATAAGAAACCTATCTATAAGCGCCTTCCTACCACCAACTCTCTTGAGAGTCTTCAAGATGCTGCATTCAGTCAGTTCGGCAGCTTTGAGATGACAGCATTAACATATGACACACTTGATATGACTTTCAACAATTTTATGACCGAACTTATGAATTTGGTAGATCATCATATACCGTTATCATGTCTGTCTCGTAAGCAGCGTAAGCTTTACTGCAAACCATGGATCACTCCTGGTATCTTGAAGTCTATCAAAACTAGAAATAAGCTTCACCGTGTATGGTATTTAAATGGTACTGAAGCGCAACATCGACAATACAGGGCTTATGCTAATAAGCTAAGCCACATTAAAATGAAGGCAAAAGAATCATACTTCGCTCGTCACTTTCATAACTGCAGAAACAATAAAGCCCAAACTTGGAAAACTATTAGAAACCTAATCAACCCTTCCAGCTCCCATGCCACCATCCCGCCTATTATAATTGATGACAACGGCAATTATGTTAGCAATCCAAATAATGTAGCCAATGCATTAAATAATTACTTCACCTCTATTGGGCCAAAACTTGCATCTGATTGCCCTAATCCCCCCCCAAAACACTACCAAAGTACACCACGTAGTAGTACTAACAGTATATTCGTGAGTCCCACCAACATAGGAGAGATTAGCATAATAGTCGCCAACATGAGAAATAATAAAGCAGAGGGTCATGATAGGCTATCTGTGCAAATATTAAAGGCAGTTTTCCCTGCAATTTTTTCAATATTGGCTCATCTCTACAATCATTCCATGGCTTTAGGAATCTTTCCCGAAGCTCTTAAAGTAGCCAGAGTAGTTCCTGTACACAAAAAGGAAACAGAATGTCAACGAATAATTATCGACCAATATCAGTCTTATCTTGCTTAGCAATACTTTTTGAAAAGCTTCTACACTCAAGGCTCTCCGAATTTCTTCAAACCAGATTATGGCCCAATCAATTCGGCTTTCGAACTCATCACAATACTCAACATGCCATTTTAGATTTACTGCTCAAGTACCAATCAACTATTATATCTAATGAGGTCGGTTGCTCCATATTTCTTGACTTGAAAAAAGCATTTGATACGGTAGATCATTCAATACTTCTGAATAAACTATGTTATAATGGGGTTAGAGGGACACCGCTAGCCTTGTTCAAGTCATATCTAAATTGCCGCAAACAATTTGTTGGTGACCAATGTACGAAATCTGAGCTAAGCGAAATTACTTGTGGTGTTCCTGAAGGTTCAGCTCTTGGTCCCCTTTTCTTTATCATTTACATAAACGACTTACCAGGTACATCTAAATTCTCAAATACCTTATTTGCTGATGACACTTGCCTGTATAAATCTGACCACAATTTGGGTATTCTACAAGACTCAGTCAATATTGAGATGAAAAAAATCTGTCATTGGATGAACCTCAATAAATTGAATATCAATGCATCAAAAACTCAAGTCCTTCTTATCAATGTCAGACCTAAGATCTTGTTACCTTCTCCATTCTTGACCATCGACAAAGATAAACTATCAGCAGTCCCTAATGTCAAATACTTGGGACTATGTATTGATAAAGATTTGAGTTGGAAGCCACAACTAGCAGCTCTTGCCAGCAAATTAGCGCAGGCAGTAGGTATTATAGCTTGCTTGCGACATATTTTCCCTAGATCTGTACTAAGAGACATATATTTTTCATTCTTCCACTCTCACCTCGACTATGGAATCATCTTTTGGGGGTTAACTTACGATACCTACTTGAATCACATCGCAGTTCTCCAAAATAGGGCTATCCGTTTGATAAGTGGGATGGGCCGATACGATCGTCTTTCTCCACGATATAAATCCCTAGGGATATTGAAAGTGCGCGACCTCTGCACTTATGAAATTGCCAAGACAATGTACCGATATCACCATGTTGAATTCCCTTCTGCTCTTAGCCGCATCTTTACGCCATCTGCCGGTGTCCGCTCTCACGGAACTAGATCTGCCACTGCTGGAAATATCTTTATACAGAATTTAGCCGCTAGTGTGTGCCAGAGATCCTTAACTTTTGTTGGTCCAAGGATTTGGAACTCCTTATCAATAGAGCACAGAGGTTTGTCATTTTCATCATTCTGTCGGAATTTTAAGTCTCAGCTCATTTCTACATATTGAGACCTGAGAGTATAATCTGGTATTTATTTTGAACTAGTGTTACAGTTTTTTTCTACTACCACTGTTTTGCGTTTGCGTTTTGTTGTTTAATCTTTTGTTGAAGTGTTACTGACCGACAGTAGCATGATATAAATGTTCTAACGTTACGCCTTGACTACAGCTGACTTGAAGACTACACAATACACATCTTGATGTGGTCATATCGCTGTGTTTGTCTTTTTTACATATTTGTGTGAACTCTCATCGTACGAATAAAGAATCTGTCTGTCTGTCTGTAACAACCTAAACCTGCAACTGACTATTGCGAAACTGCATTACAGAGCTTGCCATACCATGTGCTCACCATGCTTACAATTGCGCAATAGCTTATTCTAGAACAGTGGTTCTCAACCTTTTTGACTTCGCGGACCCCTTTGGACCGTCACGGACCCTCGCGGACCCCCTCAAGTTTTAGTTCAATTTTAGCTCTATTGTGGTGCAACCTTCATCTGTCTTGTGCAAATATGAACTGTTGGCTTGTGATAAACAGCAGAATCATGATTTTTCATGAAAATGACATCATACTATTTATGTAGAAATTGGTAGACTTTTATTATTTTAAAGCTAATTTTGCTGTTGTATATCTTGAAGTACGTGGTCGAGTCTTGAAAATCCGCGTCTTCGTTTTGATATGAACGAGGAGTGCCGAAAACCATTTCCGAAAAGATAGATGGAGGCTAATGTAGTATTAACGAATAACGCTTCCGACGATACTTTTGGCGTGATCGCAACATTTATGGCACCAAAATGAAGAAACATATATTTTATGAACATATCACGTCCAGCATCTAGCGCAGGGACGGGCAACATACGGACTGCGGACCGGATTCGGCCCGCGACGCATTTTGATCGGCCCGTAGAGAGTTTCTACCGTCAAAGTGAAATCTTAATCTAATATTATAGATAAATTTTATGCGCCTAAGAATGGAACCAAGTTTTCCGTCCTGAGAAAGACTGTTATGAAACGACTTGTTCTGTTCGGGTTTACATATATATTTACGAGCATACATTTTCGACCATGAACAATTCAACATTAACAAGACAAGGCTGCATACCAATATAACTGGTGATATAAATTTCAGGGTTGGAGCGTAATGCTTTGATAGCAACGATACACTCCTTGTTCATCAAAAAATCAGCTTTGTCGATACGGCATCCGCAACAAGAATGCGCCAAATCTGATAGCAGAGCTTTAAGAGCAGGTATATCATCGTCCGCTTTATCACGAGTGTCAGCCGAAAATATTCGGGTTCATTTCAATATGAATATACTATTCAATTGTATATTGAAGTTCTGTACCTCCAAGAAGCTCTTCAAATAGTGGTTATGCATATCACAGGATAAAACGGATTTCGTGGCGAGGTTGCAATCCCTGCATTGGGACAAATTAGGAAATACTACGGAAATTTCTATTTTAAACGACTGTTCACTGATTTGATGAGACTGACAACTTCAAATCGAGAAGACATTACGAAGTCAGCCTGATTGACGTTACTATCTCCTTATTTTTTATTTTTTCAAGAAACCCCAACCAAACGTCTCTAAACAGCAATATGTTTGTATCAGCAGCAGACATGGGGTAATCGCGATTAGTAATCGTAATCGATTACGACGATTACAGCATTTTCAAGTAATCGTAATCGCAATCGATTACATTCGAAAAAATTCCGAAGTAATCGTAATCGTAATCGACTACTTCCCATATCTAATCGATTTCTTTGTGAAAGACCGATTACTTTTTATTTGTACAAGGACTATGACATAAACTCAACATTTGCGAACAAGGAAAAGATATTATACCAGGTTAATGATAGCGCAAACGACTGATTTACAAACACTACTGTTCATTATTACGTCAGAAGTATTAGCTTCGCTCAGGATTGCGTAAGAAGTATCTGTATGTACTGTACTGTACTGTACTGTACTGTATGTAAAAAATAGATATTCGACGTACATTGTATAGTGTGATTGTAAGAACACATGCCGAGCGATATATCAGGTTATCGCAACAATCCAGACGCCGCTACCTCGTAGCAGGATAATAATCACCATTCAGCCTAGTTGCAAATGGCAACTTATGTATTGGTGTTTGGTTAAAGGTTATGCTTATAGTTAAACGCAATTTGTCTGTTGGTGTTTGGCGAGCAGCAGGCCTATGCAGTAAGTACCAGGGATGGTGTGAACGTGAGGTTCACGTTCGCGTTCTGTGTGTGTTGAACCTCAGAAATTTAGAGGTTCACGTTCACAAACGAACCTTGGTAGGTTCTGTCCTGCAAACCTTTTTTGACATATTACAGTTTTCACTTCATTATAACAGCTTTGGTTGAAATTTATTGCATTTCAACTGCTGACCACTCAATGCATGGTGCTGGCAGCAGAAAAAAATCAGCACTAAACGAACATGCACCTTCAGAATCTCAAAAATTTTGCTCGACATAACCTGTATTCCGTTTGTGAATATTTAGTGACTCTCTGCTGTGAGCTTGACCAGCATGACACAACATCAAGAGCGAGATGCACTACATGTATAGCCAGGAAATTATGCTTATTCGACCAATCAAAGGAATTGATATCGTTGTCTAATGTAAAAAATCTAGCAGGTGTACGTGGTCAATCTTGACTTCATATGTTTATTGTATCATAAAAACAAAATCCGTGGGATTGGGGTGTTGGCTATACTGCTGTATAATTTGTTAATGGGGTAATATCGGTAGCAAGTATAGAATCCCATTTTACACTCTGCTCAATAAATAACGTCACAATACTCAGGCGCCGAATATATTGTCGGGCTGGCCCAGTGTTGGGATGACTCGAGTCACCTTTTTCGAATGACTTGACTTGACTCGAGTCACTTTGCTCAAATGACTTGACTTGACTTGACTCGGCGTATCAGAAATGTGGATTGACTCGTGACTCGGAGCAAAATTCACGAGTCAATTGCAAGTCATCAAGTCATCGGTGACGATAAAAATCACTGTGTCTAGCATATGTTCGGATTGTTCGCGAAACGCTGGTGTAACCCGCAAGAGCGACCAATCATTCAATGATCGTGTGTTTAACTGAGCCCCCATTGTTCTCTCACAAATAGATTGACCGCAAACGAAGTGATCGAAGCTTACCGCTAACGTTGTCGTAAACTAGTATAGTAAAGTAATTTAATTTAATTTTATTGAAATTGAATTCGAACCTAGGTTATATAGTTCTCAACCATTGGCGTAGGCTCGAATAGTATCATATCAGTATGTAAATGGGTAATGTATTGCATCTTATTAATTCGTTTCTCTATTCTATTATTGGCTGGTAACTATGAACTGAGGCTATGCAATTACTCACGTAATTTAGCAGTTCTACGTATATGTGAGCAATACATCGCTTTCTTGCGTGTATTTACCTCTATATTCGTTCATCGGTTCAAAATCAGTGACCATTATATTTTTATTTCAGACAGCTAGCAAAATGCAATGACGTAGTCATGCCTCATACTTCGAAAAGGCAACTTGACTTGAATTGTGACTTGACTTGTGACTTGACTTGACTTGACTCGACCTGACTCGAGTCACCTCCAAAAATCGAGTGACTTGACTTGACTCGAGTCACCTTCGAAATTCGATTGACTTGACTTGACTCGAGTCAAAATGTGCAATGACTGGAAATGACTCGCGACTCGAAGGTAGTGACTTGATCCCAACACTGGGCTGGCCTGGACCGTTAAGGCGTAAGCTTGTATTCCCTTGCAAGTCCTTGTCGAAATTGTTGGCAAAGCGACGAAAGTTATTAATTTTATGGGATTATTATACCATTTGATTGCCCCAGCTGAAACATTTGCCGACGTTTAAAACTTCAATTTGTACTTTAGCATAGTGGCATTTTGTTGCCCGAGTCATCGCTATAGGTGTCGTGTACATTAATATAGGCTATAACTTCACTAAAATGTTGGGTTGGAATTATAAATACGACGTCACGTGACGTCATGAGGTTCACGTTCGTGTTCACACCGAACCTTTCAAAAAGGTTCACGTCCACACGAACCTGAACCTTTCAGAGTTTCACACCATCCCTAGTACGTACGTACACCGAGCAAAGATTTGAAATTTTGTACTCGCCAAATAAAACATTACAATTTCCTCAACGAACAACAGCTGCTGATGTATATCATAACCTAACCGTTCGTTGCCGTTCCTCGTAACGGCAGCGTGCAGTATCTGTATTAAGTAGAAGGCAGAATTTTATGGTCACTTTATCTTATTCTCATATGACTCTATACTTTTGAACGGGCGCCAATCGTTATTTCGCAATTCTCTACCTGCTGCCATAGCCATCCACTTTGATGCCATGATGGCGTGGGTTGTAGCTAGAATAAGGACCAAAACAGCAATTCGTCCCACACTCCGAACGTTGGTCTTCGGCCCCAATAAGGTGGTCAATTTTCAAGTTGAAGACTGAATTATTGTCAATAATATTAGTAATTGCATTATATTACTATTCATTTTTAAGCCTCTCTCAGCCCCCGATAGTCAGATTTACCTGTGGAGCTGAGGGCACGTACTTCATAATTAGAACATCTGGTATGTTGTTGTAATTAATTTATTGTATGCTGTTAATTCGTGACCTCCGGTCTGTTATATATAACATCAAAAGATATTGCAGTCACCAAAACGTAGATGACGAAAAGAAAAACTTTCGTGAGACACGCACAAATAATTGCCCTGTCTTTATTCCTCTGTGGGTGACCCGGGTGGCATTTTATTGTGGGCTCAGATTTTTAGGATATGATTATTAGTCAAGCACACCCATCGCGGCTATTGACAATGGACACATGCTCAAAGTTTGGCCAGGTTCTTTCTTTAGTAATACACTTATTGGAGTCGCATGTTGGCCGAAACTGCATTTGTCTTTTGGTATGTCTTGGCTCGGTAATGACCGGTACCGAAATGCTTATTCCTGTAAATTATGCATACTTTTTTCATGAGGGTGAGAGGTATGCATTTCAAAATCAAGCTATCAAAAGACATTTAAATCGCGAAGCTCGAAAAAAATGTTCAAGTAAATCAAATCTCACGAAGATACTCTATAATTTATGTTGGTTTTACCAAATACTTTTGAGTCCCCTTCGAGCGCTCTTACCACCCTATTGGGGAGTTTGGGTGCGGCAGTTACTGACCTGGCATGAATGCAAATCGTTGGATGCGATAAATCGTCCCTTATTAAGTTGGGCAATGGGTACATTATGACGTAACAAGCAAATAGCGCATCATTTATTGAGAAAGTTGTTGTCATATCATCAGGCCTTTTCGACGCAATCCCTATATTGTCTTCAATATATCTTGTAGGATTAGTTCTAAGAAGCAAAATAAATGTAATCGTAAGTAATCGTGATTACTTTTCCGATGTAATCGTAATCGTAATCGACTACTTCCTGATTTTGCTGTAATCGTAATCGTAATCGTAATCGCGTGATTCAGAAGTAATCGTAATCGCAATCGATTACATTCATGAAGTAATCACCCCATGTCTGATCAGCAGGTTATAGGAAAATTGGCAATGAAAATGATTTTCCACACTACGATAGTTCATGTCAGACGATTATTATGATGATATGAGTCATGAGGTTTCAGCAGTTGTGGTGCGAAATTGCCTCATGCTTTCTCAAATTAAAAAATAAAATAAAAGTTACGTTGTCAACCATTTAAAAAATTTAGTGGTCTCGCGAACCCTCTGAAATTGCTTCGCGGACCCCCGTTTGAGAACCGCTGTTCTAGAACGTCGGATTTTGTAAAATTCCATGACAAAATGTTGCTGAATGCTCTGCTGAACGACGGATCTCGTCTTATATAAAGCAACAAACAGAAGTCAAGTTAGTTATTTTTTGTGAAAAGACGACACATGTCGACTATTGGCAGGTCATGTCTACATACAAAAGACGGCATATGTCTTCGATTGACAGCGAAAGTGCTGACAAGCCAGAAGCAACGCATGGTCAATGCCAATTTGCTGCAGGTCAAAATGACCCCTGTTAATTGATGAAAAATGCATTTTTCTACTTTAAGGTAAAGCTTCACAGAACAACTGTCTTCCCATCATGTACAAGTATAAATGGCTAACAAAGTCATGAAAAACCAGGAGTGAATTCGAAATGTGTGTTAAGCAGTTATGATGAGTAGCATCGTTTGGGTCATTCTGACCCCTGTAATGCATTCTAGGATTAAGACAAACACCTCAATAGAACTGTTACTGGCATTGGGACGCAACAATGCTGTCTGGCGAAACGAGAGAGTAGCTCAAGAGAAAAAGAGCGGACAGCATTGTTGCGTCCCAATGCCAATCTCCATAACAATGAAAAATTTGAGGCTGATTGTGGGGGTTCCAGGGCCGCGAGCGGAATAAAATTTATATTTCCGTAATTAGTGCAGAGTCAGCTTTCGATTGATACCCGTTTTACCAAATTTAATGCTCGGCAAGCCGGTCAAAAATGACCGTCAATTTGCCTGTAGCCAAATAGAAATTGTGACGTGAATCAATTTCACTGAGCCGTGAGATTTGCTTGTGTCGACACCATATAAGACAATATGGTATCATGCTGCTGCGTTTCGAGGTGATTATACGATGACACTTCCCAATGTAAAGCCTTGCATTTCGGAACTGGTAACTGACAAGGAGCAGCAGGAGTCAAACCGATTTGTAATAAATATATTCATTACCATGTTCAAGTTATGTGTGAAAATATTATTTCAATTGTTTTGTTTTTGACATCCTATTGAAACACAGATCCCTTTTGTGCATCAATACTCTATGCTTGTCTACTAGATGTGCGGTTTATTGTGTACAGTGATGGAATTTTGTTTTTATGATTCAGCGAAATATTTAGGGTTCCGTGAAGGCTTACAGATTAGCGTTAAGTGTTCCCAAGGTTAGAAAAGGTCAGGAATCACTCCTGTAATCGAAGACTACTGTTATAAAAAAAATTGCACAGACTATTGGCCTTATAGAAAGGAAATGGACCGTGCTGTAATTCAGTGGTTCAGTAGATAGAAAACATAATACCAAACCATTTTAAGATGACCAATTACCCATTGATGTCGGAATATTATGAATAATAGCCGACTGAAGAACCACCAGCCATATATCACAGATCTCTTGTGAACGAGAAATGCATCCATTCCACTTTTCAAAAGAATGGGAAAGAAAGGTAAATTGTTCATTCAAAAATATTGATTTGTCGTGTGTCATTTCGTGCCGTACGTAGCCTTGACTCTAAAAGGTTTGCTGAAAATATACGAAGAATCATCTATATTAGTGATTTACTACGTGACAATTGACCCGCTAACCCAGTGGTTCTCAACCGCCGGTCCGCGAGGTATATCACAATTTATACCCTAATTTCAACATAGAATGTGTTGAAGGCTTGTCCATTGACAAAATATATTAAACATCAAATTTTAAACTCATTCAGAACTTCGTGAAGAAACAATAGGTCCGGAAACATGTTTGATTTTACTTGAAGTTCAGGCCGTGTCATTTGACGACATGCCGGCGGCAAGTACGATCTGACTTGCTGAACCGCGCAGTTTGCGCGATCATCCGTTTACGCTTCATTAATTTTGTGGACCGTAACTGCCGCATCCCAAACCAACTAATTGGAGCGGAGCCGAGCTTGTAGGAGGCCCAAAATTATTTCTTGGAGGAACATAAATTATAAAACATTTTGAAATTTTATATAATTTAAAAAAGAGTTCGAGCTAGGCGCGGTTGAGTGTCAATAAATGTCTAAATTATTAGGTGTCCTTCCCCCTGAAAATACTCATAATTTATAGAAATAGGTATTTCGGCGGTAGCCATTACCGCGCCACGACGCGCCAACACTTAATGAAGTTTAGGCTAACACAGGTCTCCGAAAAATGTGCGAAAACCTCGCCAGTAAGATAACCATGACCGAAAAGGACTGCCCTTTGTTGACCGAGAGCTTTGATATATATGTATAATTGTCTATAGACTCCGAAATGGCTGACGCCGAATCTCGCTGTCCACAAAGAAAAATTATTTGCCAGTGAAAAAATACCAATTTAGAATCGTGTGCATCCTTTACGCTTGGGTGATTTCAATATCTCGTCACTATATAAGAGACAGTTGATAACGAAATATTGACATACATTAAAGTAATTATTCCAACAGGCCCACCCGAATATGTTATAAATTAATATTAATTACGTGCCATAAATTTTCCACGACGACACCTCCATCAACCCTACCGGAAAATCTGATAATACTGAGAGAACAATAAATTTACATCAATATATATGCAATTACCAATATTATTGACCGATTCAGTCATGAACTAAAGACAATTTTCCCAAATTTTCGATTATGTTACATGAAATGCCCACTCTGAGTAGATTGAATGTGCTCACAAGTACTGGAGAAAACATTTAACAAAGTGTAGGGTCCTGGGGGCGATAAGCCACTCCCCCTACACCTCCAGAAGTTTGGTTTATCATTTTGTGGGTGGCCGAGATCAACGTTTCTGGGCGGGTAGACTGACGATCGGCCCTGATTTTGTGGAGGGCCGGGTATAGCTGTTGTCAGCTGTTTCCGTGCGGTGCATTGTATTCATAGTAGCCAGTGTAGTGTACGTCTGGTGGTAGTGTGCTATGAGCAACGTAACATGACAAGGTGCTTGGTTCGACACCGAAACGCTTGTTTTCTCGATATTGTCAAAGAAAAGAATATTATTCGAGGTAGCATGGTCGGTTAAATACATGGCATTCGGTGCCAAAGACTGTAACGATTATTGGCGCTAGCACGTTTATCAGGGCAAGGCAATTTTACCTCGACTATGCTGACTACGGTAAAATCACGTGGATGACATAAACATAATTAATTACGATAAAAACCCTCAAATGCCACTCAAACAGTCGCATACTTCACATTTTGAGTTGATTTCAATTTTTGAAAGTTCACCGGTCCGCCAAATATTTTTTGAAATTTTACCGGTTCACGAGATGAAAAAAGGTTGAGAGCCACTGCTAACCCAATTAATCGCTTTTCAACGCGGCTTTTGATAGGGTACCATACGTCCTCCGTTTTAGGGTTTTTGAAAATGTCCTCCGAGGATGCCTAAATGTCTTTCTTTTTGAGAATTTTGGTCAAATTTACGGCCAAATTCGTCTGAGATACCGTGAACCAGCACCGAAGTAACGCTCCGGCGGGTATTTCGGGAGCTGAGCAGGAAAGTTGACCTTTTTTAGTCAACCACCTGACAATGTGACAGAAAAACTGGATTTTGGGCACGAGCGGGAAAGTTGACCTTTTGACCTTTTACCATTTTTTAAGGATTTCTCTCCGGTATTGTAAGTTTGAAAATTTTGAAAAAGTGTCCTCCTTCCCGATTCCAAAGTATGCTTACCCGAGTTTTAATGCCATTTAATGGACTATTTACTCGAATATACAATTGATGAGTATATTCATATTGAAATGAACCCGAATATTATAGCTGCCACTCGTCAGGGGTAATCGTCAGCAACTAGTAGAGAATTGGAAAGAACATTGTATATCAACAATCGTATCACAAAATATGACGTCACCAGCATTAAATTTCGAATGAAAGAGCGTTCAATGTGCTATTTTTAGGTGGTTCGATTCGAAATCTGTATTGCTAATCCACCGAAATATTTGGGCTACCGTGAAAGCTGGCAGATTGGCGTAGGTGTTCCCTAAATTAGTGAAGGTTAAAGACCAATCCTATGACCGATGATTACTGATGCAAAGAATATCACAAATTATTCGTCGTCATCCTCAGCCTGTAAATTCTAGAATGCATCTTCATTCACCAATATTGTTATGTTCGTGCATTTACGTTTTAGTGTCGTACAACTCTTTCGTTCTATTGGATTAGTAATTACAGCCAATCATTATTTCCTCGTGAGTCGTGCTTGTATTTATACCCTGTGTTCTGTTGTCTCGTCGTCTTTCATTTAACTGAACTCTGGATCGTGTCGCTGCCTTAAAGTTATTCTGCTGTTAATATATACTGATTTCATATTGCAACCTCGTTGTATTGAGTTATTGTTCAACCAAGATCAAGAACATAACAATTGGTGTCAGAAGTCGGATTCATAGTTATTTCTGCGACGAACATATATCATGGAAGCAAGTATATTAAAGCTTCTAGAGAAGCAGCAGGAAATGATGGCGGAGCAACGCGCGCAGCACAAAGAAGAGATGGCACAGCACAAAGAAGATTTGAAGCAACAAGCGAAGCAGCAAGAGATGATGATGCAGCAACAGCAAAGCATGACGAAGCAATGGCGAAAGTCATGACAGAGATGGCGCAATTAACGCAGAGGTCGAGTCCCGGTGCGTCAACATCTGAAGCTACCGCTCCCAAGTTTGATTCATTTGTAAAATCAAAGGAGAAATGGGACCAGTATCTGCAACGATTCAACCATCACCTAGCAATTTACGGCATTTCCAACATGGAGAAGAAAAGAGCGTGTCTACTCTCATGGGTTGGACCTGAAACGTACTCGCTGTTACGTAATTTGTTTGGTGCTGCTGATGTCAGTGCGCAAACCTTCGATGCGTTGACTGAGAAGTTGTCGACACACTTCAAGGACTCCATTCATGTGCAAGCAGCCAGGTACGAATTTTACAACAGTAAAATGCAACCGGGACAATCGTACGCCGATTGGATCGCTACTCTACGCGGAATCTCCAAAGATTGCAACTTCATATGCTCAAGAGATGGCTGTGATCAGAGCTACGTTGATGAGCTAATGCGCGATCTCATCATTAAAGAAACGCCGCACGCGGATGTGAGACGGCATTGTCTAACACAAACCAATCCATCCCTTGACGACGTTCTCAAAGTAGCCGCAACATACGTGAGAACGTTGGAAACTGATAGGGTTATCCAAGGCGAGAGTAGCAGTATAGACGCTTCCATCGTCAACAAAATGACGGGAAGTTATCAGAAGGGGAAAAACCTTCCAAATCCAACCAAGGCAACTTCCCAGAAAGACTGAAATCCTGCAGCCGCTGTTTCATCGATCACCAGAGAAAAGACTGTCAATATCGACATTCAGTATGTCAGAAATGTGGTAGTAAAGGTCATATCAAACCTGTGTGCATGTCTACCAAACCTAGTATCACGCAACAGGTCACATCCGTCAATTTCTGCTCAGTGCCACTCCTCTCCTTCGACATCGATCTACTATATCGACGCGTAGGAAACCAGCTCTGGATCAACTCCAGCATCAACGGCATTCCGTTGCCGACACAGTGGGACACTGGTGCACCCTCCGCCATGGTGGGATTGACCGGGTACAAAACTTTGGGCTCTCCGAAACTCTCAGCATACCATTGCTCTTTCGTAGCGTACGGCGACAAGCCTCTGAAAGTGAAAGGTATTTGCACTGTAAGCGTGCAGGTGGGTTCTGAAGTTCGAGTTGGCTTAAAATTGGTGGTTCTCGACGAACACCTTGGGCAAAACATTTTTGGTCTCGATTGGAGCGATGCTTTCTCCATGACCGCTAAGGGGACGTCTGCTTTGGATGAAATTTCCTCGCAGATGGTCAAATCGCAATCATATGTAATACTATTGACATTTCTGATTCGAACGACAAATTGGTATCTTTTCAGTCCAAATTTTCCTCCGTCTTCTCTAATGTGTTAGGACGATGCACCAAGACAAAGGTGACAATTCACTTGAAACCTAATGCCAAGCCCGTATTTAACAAGCCGCACTACATTGCCTTTTACTATTGTTTTATTATCCGTTCTGCATTAGGGCTCTTCAAAAATGACTTTTTTTCTCAAATCGTACTGGCTACTTGATAAAATTGTTAGGTTACCTAATTTAAGCCTACACACAATTTGGATCAATTCCACCCACCAACCGATTTGCTACAGGAGAAGAAAGTTTCTATTTATTTTATAAAAATAAATAATAAAAAATTTAAAAATTTTCTGTTCACCCCATAAAAGTGTTGGGCTGTCTATAGAAACGATGCTCACCAAATTTGGTTCAATTCCAACCAGCGGAAGCAGAGTTATTGCCGTCGAAAAATTTGGATTTGAATAAAATAGTATTTACAGTGACCGATTCTTTGTTTATTTATTATAGTTGTGCTCACCGTAAATACTATTTTTATTCAAATCCAAATTTTTGAATCAGCTTTTTGAATCAGCTTCGATAAGCGAATATTTATTCAAACGGATTGTGTTTCAGAAATAAAAAGAATGTGGAGCATGATCGCAAAATTAGAGTTACATCCATTGATTGAAGGATCGAGTCCGTCAGAGGGTGGGTTTGTATACGTGGATGATTACGATAGCTATGAATTTCCTTCGGTGAGTTATGGGTCAATCGATTATAGTCGTTATTGTGTGTATATCTTTGTCAGTGTTGAGACAACTTGTTTCCTTGAGTGGAATCACCTTTTTCACATAGCATGACTTTTATGAAGTGAATTCCGAGTCGTCGAGTAGCCTACTCAGTGGTATAATATTTGTGATGAGTGGTGGTTTAGGGTTACCAAACGTCCTCCTTTAGGAGAAATTTTCCTCCTTTTACAGGTGAGATTTTGTCTTCTTTGATGAGAATTTTGGTCAAATTTACTGTAAAATTGGACTGCGATACCGTAAATCAACACCGAAGTAAAGCTCCGGCGGGTAGCCTTTTTCGGGAGCTGAGCCTGAAAGATGACCTTTTTTTGGTCAACCGACCACGAAGTGGGAAAAATTTGCCGTTTTTTCAAGATCTTTCTCCGGTATCCTAAGTTTGAAAATTTTGCAAATGCATCCTCCTTTCCCGGAATATGGTAACCCTGGCTTAGCTGCTAAGGCGTTGTGCACCAAAACCGTGTTTGCTGCTTATTCCAGAAATCCCTTGTCATGTGTCTCTTCCGGTCATCGAGTACTCAGTGTGTAGAGCAGTTGTTCTTAAAATGGGCGTGAAACCATCTGACGAAAGGCGCGAATCCGCCTGGGAGAACTGATGTTTCTTGACTCCGAATGAGTTGGATTTGCGCTAAAACTTTCGAGTTTCAACAATGGCAATAATCCTAGTAAAAATTCGATTTTAAATGTCATAATTGTGTCGTACCATCCACACACTAATACTGGATCTTCACCTATAATGAACCTTGCACTAATATGAAAATCTCCCTTAATGATGTGTAACTGGTGAATGCGTGTAGCTGGACAGGTACGTTTAAGCTGAACTCAAGTGGGGTAATAGCACTTTGCACATTGCACAAGAATATGTTTAACAAAATATTCATCTGGAAATTTTACCTCCAGCCATGTGTATAGCCCGAACTCAAAATTTAAGGACTGACTCAACAGTCATAACACTGACCAGACCAGTGAACAATGCGCAGTGCGCAGTAAAGCGGCAACACACCCCTACCTTGACTAAGCTATCTCAACAAAACTCGACCTCGAAAGACCACTAGACACGTAACCGTTAGTGCGGGGAGTAGTATAGTCGATCGGTCGCATGCGGCCATGGGGTTCTTATGGGCGGGGTGGCATGCGGCTGGAAAACCGGGGGTGGCATGCGGCTCTTATTTCATATGGCGGGGGTGGCATGCGGCTATTGCGTCTTATGGCGGGGGTGGCATGCGGCTCTTATTTCTTATGGGCGGGGTCGCATGCGGCTGGAAAACCGGGGGTGGCATGCGGCTATTTCGTCTTATGGCGGGGGTGGCATGCGGCTCTTATTTCTTATGGGCGGGGTGGCATGCGGCTGAGAAACTCGTGTTGACATATCGTACTTTCGGGTGTAGGCATCTCTCGCACATCGTACTTTCGCATGTCGTACTTTCGCGTATAGGCTGTGTTGGTGATTCGCTATGTGTTCTTATGGTTGCGTCGGCATATCGTACTTTCGGGTGTAGGCATCTCTCGCACATCGTACTTTCGCATGTCGTACTTTCACGTATAGGCTGTGTTGGTGATTCGCTATGTGTTCTTATGGGCGCGGTCGTGATTCGCACTTTCGGCCATCTCTCGCGTGGTGTTGAATATGTACGAGTCACCAACAATAACCGCACAAACGGAAACGTGGCTTGTTGTGAGGATTAAGCAGTGCGACCTATATTTCGAATGACCTGCGTGTGGAATTGTTTCACGGTCAACCGCGCACTATCGTATCGATTATTACACTAATCCAGTCAGCACTATTACATTCAGGAGTATTCAGTATTCAGCAGTGACACAAAAAGCAACCAGCAAATAACCACACTCGTAAATTAACACTTCAAAAAGTGTAAAATAGATTGCAAATCCCGCGATCGCTAACAAGATAATGTCTCGGGCATAACCATTTTAGTGACTTGGTGTTAAAGACATACCGATCGCTCACATGGTAATATTTCGGTACTTAGTTTGTCACAGAGCCGTCGCAGACGGTGATTCGAAAACCAACAATTTGACACTTTCTGGTGGTCGCTATATGTTTTGACACTTCGAACAGTGGCTGACTTTAGTTGCGCGATAAGAATTATGAGAATATTCAACCAATGTATCAATTTGCCAACTCGAAATGAAACTTACTACACAAACCAAGTTGATTCGTATCTGAATATGTTAATTCGGTACAATTCTAATTATTTTGAGAAATCTTTTCGTGATCTTTTGATTCGACCATTACTGACACCGACTTTCAGCCACATCGAATTATTCGCACATTCCACGCCGCTGTTTTCACACTTATAGAATCAATACCAACTATAATTCTACAAGAATCAAGAATCACAAGTATGTGCATTATACAGTTATTGTCTTTATCAACACGAAATCAAACTCTTAACAAAAACACGCATCTTATCACTCGTCAACTCTATCATGAAAAGCCTCGAGTCCTTATTATCAAAAATGTTATAGCGCGGTGTCGGAATCCATTCGCGGGATGTACTAAAGGTAAATCCAGATAATCCAAAATGAAATATTTGGACTTTGACATAATCTGAATTGAAATATATTGACAAACATGACTACCGACTTTGATCCAGTCACATTTCAAGATCATACTTTGAAACAATCCTTGAAACTTACAACTCTATTCACGATCCTGCTTTCCGTTTGTCAAAGAGATATTTCAACATCGTACCATACTCAAAAGAATTATTCACAACATTAACAATTGTTAAAAATCTAGTTTCACTTACTTGATTATATCACTTCAACTCATAAATTTGAAATAATTCATCCTGGTTGTACTCGTATGATCGGTCTTTTTTTATTCGATTGTAAAGGTCGTTACTATTATGAAGACAAAGTATTTACTAATCGGTGCATATACGATTTGACTTGAACATATTATATTTTGAGTATACGAGATTTGAATGTCTGAACAATAACTGACTAATAATTTATCACAATTAAATCCGTATATTACAGCGTAAAAGATATTTGAATGTCAGCAGTAGTAATAGATAGTGGGTCGCGACGCGGACCAATGGGCTTAGAGTATTTAATTACGTGACATCTCTTAGCCAATCAGAACGCAGAACATTGTGGGCGTGTTTCCAATACGAGAGAGGTTTTGGTTGTGTGAGAGATAGCATAGTTCCAGTTCAGTAACGCTGAGATATTATTACATCATTATTGCGTAAGTTGATTACCTTCATTATGATTGCGTATTGCAGTTGAAGCATGTCCAGTAATGATTACGTCATTATGATTGCGTAGTTGATTAATTTAGTTATTACGAGAGCGGCTTTGCTTAGTTCCAGTCCAGTAACGCTGAGATATGATAACGTCATTATTGCGTAAGTTGATCGCCTTATTTGTTATTGCAGTTGAACCAAGGCAATATATATAACGTGTAATATTTATTACATGATTATTCGCTGTACGCTATAGATTGAATATGTCCAAGATTACTGCTAATGATATATACGTCATAATGGATCGATTTGACCCGATGAGCTGGTATAGGTTTGCACGTCCCACGTGAACACTTGCTCATTGGAACTTAAGCCCAACGCCTCAACCACTCGGCCAACCCAGTAGTCATTTACGGCATTTAGCCTCAGCTATGCAACTAGTATTTATAGATAGCAGTGATATCCACCGAGTCATTTGCGTTTTTGATATTATAGAGTATACGATTGAATCGCTACGAGTAACGCACTGTTATCTAACTCATTGGGGAATAGATTTTTCAATGGAGTATTTAGAGCTAGCAATGCTGTATGGGATCCGCTAAGTTCGAACAGCTGCGTTTTGTTATTGTTGAGTATCGCACAGTTGTCATTAGGGAATACATTTTCAACGGTTTCGATACGCTTATTAGATAAACTGCGATTATGGCTTGATTAAGCCTGCCTCTTTCTGGATGTTTCGTGATGTGAAAAAATGGCTCTGAGATCATGGCTGAAAAGTACCCACTATCATTTGCCGGAAAAAACTGTTGTCGTAAAATTTGGAGATAAACTTTACGATCCGTCAGTAGAAGCGTTGAATAGTCATGGTCGTACACTCTTAGCGAAAAGAGTGGTTATGCACACCCCAAAAGGTGGTACACGAAAACAGAACTTACGTAACCCTGCCGTTGTATATGACCAGATTCACCCCCTTCCTTGCGGTGTACATCGGATATTTCAGCCTACCCATTAGAATTGATAGGGGTTCAATTTCAATATATACACCCTACTTGATATCCTGTATCTTCTTCCAAATGGCAAACTATTGCAAATAAACAGTCTTGATTGCATATATTCGATATCAATTCAGCCATAATAACATAAAATGGAAACATATTTCGTGAAATAACAAAAACAGAGATCCCAGCGACGGAGAAAAAAATTCACTGAAAATACTGCTTGAAGAACGTCGCTCATGTAATAGCGGGAAGTCGCCTCCTCCAGGTTTTCGCAAAACACTCTTGTACGGCGAAGGTTGAGTCACTATCTTCAGCAAGAACTTGTGGCATCATCCTGAAATCAAAATGCATATTCACAACCCAATTAACAGGCACATATGTTAACATGCATAACTTAAAGAAAGACCACATAAATAGAAGCCGTTACGAAGTATATATATTTTCACAAAGTACTTACAAAAAACCAGATGTTTCACTTGCTAAGGCATTGCAGCACAGACTGTGGCCCGATAGGATGAACTTACCGCTATAGGAAACATATTCACACACGATCACTGTACGTGTGGGCAATTAGGCATCGACAAGATGGAAATTTATGGATAGTTTTCATGAAAACCGCCTGTAACAGGCAGACTTGGACAACTAGAAAACGTTCCGTTTTTCCAAATTAGATTGGAATTAGATTACAACTACAAGTTTTTTTTCCGAATTAGAGTAGAATTAAAATTATAGCTACACAGTTTGAAATTAGATTAAAATTATAATTCTAGCTAACAGGGTTTTTTTCCAAATTAGATTAGAATTAGAATTACTGAAATCGCGAAAAGTTGAATCAAACTCCGTTAATATCAAATCATAGTTCATCTTATGAGCATGAGAATAGCAAATGTCTGTACACTGTACAGTAGGGGTGTTCAAAAATGACTTTTTCTTCCAAATTCTATTGGCTACTTGATAAAATCGTTAGGTTACCTAATTGAAGCCTGCACACCAGATTTTATTCGATTCCAACCAGTAGCCGCATTGCTACAGTAGAAGAAAGTTTTTTTATTTATTATATGAAAATGAATAAAAAAAGATTTAAAATTTTCTGTTCACCCCATTAAATTGTTAGGTTGTCTATAGAAACAATGCTCAACCGATTTGGCTCAATTCCAACCAGTGAAAGCGGAGTTATTGGCGTCGTAAAATTTTGGATTTGAATAAAATAGTATTTACGGTGACCGATTCTTAATCATTTATTACAATTGTGCCCACCGTAAATAATAATTTAGTCAAATCCAAATTTTTCGACTGGTTTGAATTGAGCGAAATTTGGTGGGCATCGTTTCTATAGACAACCTTACAATTTCGTGGGTGAACAGAAAATTTCGAATTTTTTTTACTAATTTTTAAATAATAAATAAAAAACTTTCTTCTCCTGTAGCAATGCGGCTACTGGTTGGAATTGAACCAAATTTGGTGTGTAGGCTTCAATTCGGTAATCTAACAATTTTATCAAGTAGCCAGTAGAATTTGAGAATAAGAAGTCATTTTTAACACCCCTACTGTACAGCAAGCTTGGCTTGTTTCGCACTATACAGTTCTCCTGTAGCATTTCCACTTTTTCCAGGAAAACCAGACATTAGATTAGAATTAAAATTAGACCATAGAAAGATTTCATACATTCGATTAGAATTGGAATTAGAGCATAGACATTGCGCATTACGCAACGCTCAGCGTTGGATGAATATTCTGTTTAGAGATAAATTTGCAATAAAACGTACATTTCGATCACATCATTTTTATGCTTGGGAGATATTATTAACTATACATGTGTATTTGATTGTGTAAAATGTGTTATAGAAGTCAGTCGACGGAAGTGAATAAACAAGTCTGAACATGTATATTACAGCATATTAGAGATAGATTGTGCAATAACCGTTTTCGCTGAGTCATAAAACAAAACAAAATGGGAAGTAGGAGTGATTTGCTAGTTTGACGCACGTGAAATCGATATCATTATAGCGTTCATTTCATAAAAAGTCAATTTTGACTTGCATAAATCATCCTCGAGACTACTCAAGGGTTAAATTACACTCAAAAGCTACGCAATACGCTAATTTAGTATTCTAGAACTACTGAATTTTTTCGAAATCTACAACTAGAACTATAATTACTCATTTTTCAATATCCGTAACTAAAACTAGCTTTTCCAAATTATAAAAACCGTAGTCAATGTGTATGACAGCTTTGGGTGTAAATCAAGAAGTAAGCATAAAATAGGTGTCTACTATACTCGATAATGTTACATTGAATTCAACATCTTTATAACGAAACCGCTTGGAGACTGCGTTTAGCACAGTGCGATATCGCTCAAATATTCCATTAGCATCTCATCGTAAGGAGTCAGACTCGAGTCACGATTTTCTGATAACGTTCATTGTAATTTTGAAATCTGTGGTTAACAACACTTTAATATTTTCAAATCCAAATCCTGTTCCTGCGGAAATCTTTCCGACTATATTCGCATTGGGCATTACGCAACGTTCAGCGTTGGATGAATATTCTGTTTAGAGATAAATTTGTAATAGAACGTACATTTCGACCACATCATTTTGATGCTTGAGAGATATTATTAACTGCACATGTGTATTTGATTGTGTAAAATGTGTTATAAAAGTCAGTCGACGGAAGTGAATAAACAAGTCTGATGTACACCTACAATCTACATGACTATACATTATGCTTAAATAATTATACAATTGAATAGTATATTCATATTGAAATGAACTCCAATATTTTCGGCTGACACTCGTCAGGGGTAATCGTCAGCAACTAGTAGAGAATTGGAAAGAACATTGTATATCAACAATCGTATCACAAAATAGGTACCAATAGCTGTTGGGATCAATAATAGCTCAAACAGGGATCCGAATACGCTTCCGAATAAACCTTCGACTGTTTTACCCATGCATTAGCTTGCAAATGTAATCTAATATTAGGTTGTTTGTCAGCCTTAAATTCAGTGACGTAAATATCCTTGTTTTGACACCGCTGTCTAAATGTCATAAATTACCCCACTCGCCTCACGTGCATCCACCAAACAATACCTTCGCTAATTAGTATTAATATTGTTCCACGCACTAGCTCGCAAATGTAGTCTAATATTAGGTGTTTTGTCAGCCTTTTCGTTTCACAATATCGGAGTGAATATTAGCGTTATAATTCATTAAGTTGTAGTAGGCAACTGTAATAGCATCTGTATTGCATCCGGTTTCTATGCATCGGATATCGAGGGCTCAGTTGGACTATAGATTACTAACCTACGGATAGATACGCAAGTCCCGTCGTTACGCTCCGGCAAGCAGTTACACTTGTTGCTGAGCAATCCAAAAGCAGCATAATTGGTGGAGGTATAGCTTGCGGCCCGAGGGCTGAAATGTGATGGAACTGGTCTTAATCGAGAGCTACTGCCTCACTGATTCCGAAAATACAAATTAAAATCGTGCCGGGATATGGAACCACCTCAAAACAGCCCTCAAAATCTGAAAATCGGCATTGTTCCAACAATGGCACCACCGCAACAGGATGAACATAACAATGGCCAATTTCGTCAAGCGATTGTTCAGAACAATGCCGATTTTCAGACTTTGAGGGATGGTTTGACATGGTTCCATTTCCTGACAAGATTTTAATTTGTATTCTCAGAATCAGTGCGACAGTAGCTCTCGATTAAGACCAGTTTCAATAAATTTCACCCCTCAGGCCGCAAGTTGTGACACCACCAATTATGCTGCTTTTAGATTGCTTAGCAATAAGTGTAACTGCTTGCCGGAGCGTAACGACGGGACTTGCGTATCTATCCGTAGGTTAGTAATCTATAGTTTGACCACACCTGCTCTAAACCATAACCATAACAACTTGAGTAAGTACTGTCACTAGGCAAACCCTAGCAGAGTTATGCTCAAATTATATCAAATATTGCATGGAATATGGCAAATGAACACGCTAAGTATTATCAAGTGAAGGAAAACGAACGCCCAATTCCCTCTAGATACATATTTATTCGGAAAATATCTCCTTACCGGGTGAGTACAGTTGCTTTCTCAAGGTCTTCCTATCTTCCCCACTCAAGCGCGGTAAGACTAGTTTGACTTCGCGGCATTCAGGATTATATCTCACGAAGCTCTGAATGGAATTCACGTATTCCACGTCGACTATCGTTCTGTTGCTATCACTGAGGTCGATTGCCTTTAGCTGTTCATTGAATAATAGGCGATTTAGATCAATTAAAAAATACAGAAACGAACTGCATCGCTACATCGGGATCTACTATTGAGCAGAAAGATCTTACTGTAGCGCATCGCTTTCCCGTCTCTTCGCTCAGATTCCTGATTTGCATGGAAAGCATCTTGCAATTACTCAGATTAAATTCTTCCACGCGGGAATTGCACAGGACTTTAGTTAGTGTTTTGTAGCAGGATGAAATGCCAGGATTTCTACTTAAATCCAGCGAATGCAGCTAAAACATGGTGTAATGTTCAAATATTTTACGAGACTACAAACGACTAGACACCTGTAATAGATTAGTCATAATATTATTTATCAACAGTTGAGCAATTTTTGCGATTTCTGCTCCTAATAGCAAAACTGATGCAACACCGAAGACAATAATGAAGCTCGAAAGGTTATTGAAGAAACCATCTAAACTAGCTTTAAAATGAATGAACGATTGAAAAAACCTCTTGCTTAGAAGCAGTGATAGTATTTATTTTCAGATGTGATCATAAACACTTTATTGATGATAAAAGTTCTATCGATCGCTGAAATGTCATGCTTGAATATGACTAAAACTCACATAAGCATGACACTGCGATTGATTATTTCAGTTAGAAAACATAACGGATCTTGTTCAAATGATCACCTCATGAATTCCGAGTCCTTTATTTAATGAGATTAGTGAGTCTTCGTCCAATTCGCAAGCTGAAAGTCGAACGTTTTTCGTGTTATGCTTTCTTACAAAGCATCCAACTTCTTTCAAACCTGTCGGTTCCATATCCGTATTATAACTCAGATCAAGGTTTTCGACCTACAAATACAGTAATTTATTTCAAAATGACACACAAAACTATAGAAACGAGTGAGTACCTTGATAGAAGCAAAACTTTCAAAAGCGCGCATTTCCTCGGGTGTAAGGTCACACCCCTTCATGATAAGAGTAACCGCTTTGTCTTTACAAAGTAAGGCAGGCAGCGCGGTCATACACTCTTCATCCAGCTGATTGTAGCTGATGTCAAGATATTGGAGCTGAACGAATATAGGAAACTGTCAATTTACGATCAGCGTTGATCAGATATAAAACATTTCAAACTGATAACAGAAAAAAATGTTGATTAGCCACTCACGTCATAATATACGCGAAATGTGCTAAGATTAAACTAGAATTTGCTCTATCCATCCATCTCCGCACAATCGCTCATACAGAATGTGATCATTAACGACTATACCCAGCAATAATCGCGCATACCTTACTGTTTTTGAGCTGTAGAGCAACGAAATCTTTTGACTGCAAGTGCGAGTTCACAAGTGACAAATAGGTTAGATCGTTCGAAATAATAGTCGCGAGTTGCGTAAAGTTAATGTTTTCCCCGTAGCTGAGATTGAGGTTTCGTAATTTCACCTATAGGAATGAGGTATTAGGAAATCTCACTTCGAGAGGTTCTATACTAGATTAGCGCCTAGCTTTTCCATCATCAATACCTGATGCCGCCTGATAAGTTGATCCAAAATGATTAGAAAATCTTCGGATCCATCACTTTCTTCCAGATTGAGCTCCGTCGAACCACACTCCTTCATCAACTCGCATATTACTGGGAGGAGTTTTTCAATGTCGTCGTGTGCTGTAACGCTGAGTTTTCTTATTTCGACCTGAACGAGCGCAAAACTTAACGCATAAAACGCTAAATGAGCTATGAACAGTTTAACACTGATCAACTTTGGCTATAGCCTATCTAATAAGGCTATTGAGACTGATTCCTATACAAGTAGCAATTGAGCATTGTTCGCTACGTTACCTTCAATTCTCGCCTTAACACATTAGTAATAGGGAACAACGCGATTACGATGAAAGTTATTTTAAAGTCGTATCTGAATATTATACAGATAACATACTTATATTGAACGTGAATTTATAATGATCAGTGACTACGAGTGGAATGTGTGAATGCGTTTACCACAAATTCAAATCCACGAATTTTATCCAGTAGTATCTTCACGAGGTTTTCATTAAGATCGCATTGACGAAATTCTAACTCATACACGCGACATTGCTGAATAAGACCATTCGCGATATTATGTATATCCAATTCAGTCGTAGTTTGGTGAAAGAGCCCATAAGGAATTTTCACTTCACCATGATCCGTAAGTACTAATTGATGGTACATCCTCTTTTCAGCTTGAAGATGTAAACTATAAAATGTTGTATGCCGCCCTGATGAGTTTAATTATAATATACTTATCATGTTACAGTGATTTTTCAATAACGAAACTCTTTTACAGCATAAGCAGAGTAATTTCATAATAAACATAAAATACCTGCTGTCGATGATTTGTACTAATTTGCGGTGTGTTCAATTAACTCATGCGGCTCTAAAATATAGTAAGCAGGGCGATGGGTCTTCGTTGAGTTGAATAAACATAAAAAATATTTCCGCGCCCTCGGTTGTAGGGTTAGGAGGAATTAGGTTTAGGAGGGCGCGGAAATATTTTTTATGTTTATTCAACTCAACGAAGACCCATCGCCCTGCTTACTATATTTTAGAGCCGCATGAGTTAATTGAACACACCGCAAATTAGTACAAATCATCGACAGCAGGTATTTTATGTTTATTATGAAATTACTCTGCTTATGCTGTAAAAGAGTTTCGTTATTGAAAAATCACTGTAACATGATAAGTATATTATAATTAAACTCATCAGGGCGGCATACAACATTTTATAGTTTACATCTTCAAGCTGAAAAGAGGATGTACCATCAATTAGTACTTACGGATCATGGTGAAGTGAAAATTCCTTATGGGCTCTTTCACCAAACTACGACTGAATTGGATATACATAATATCGCGAATGGTCTTATTCAGCAATGTCGCGTGTATGAGTTAGAATTTCGTCAATGCGATCTCAATGAAAACCTCGTAAAGATACTACTGGATAAAATTCGTGGATTTGAATTTGTGGTAAACGCATTCACACATTCCACTCGTAGTCACTGATCATTATAAATTCACGTTCAATATAAGTATGTTATCTGTATAATATTCAGATACGACTTTAAAATAACTTTCATCGTAATCGCGTTGTTCCCTATTACTAATGTGTTAAGGCGAGAATTGAAGGTAACGTAGCGAACAATGCTCAATTGCTACTTGTATAGGAATCAGTCTCAATAGCCTTATTAGATAGGCTATAGCCAAAGTTGATCAGTGTTAAACTGTTCATAGCTCATTTAGCGTTTTATGCGTTAAGTTTTGCGCTCGTTCAGGTCGAAATAAGAAAACTCAGCGTTACAGCACACGACGACATTGAAAAACTCCTCCCAGTAATATGCGAGTTGATGAAGGAGTGTGGTTCGACGGAGCTCAATCTGGAAGAAAGTGATGGATCCGAAGATTTTCTAATCATTTTGGATCAACTTATCAGGCGGCATCAGGTATTGATGATGGGAAAAGCTAGGCGCTAATCTAGTATAGAACCTCTCGAAGTGAGATTTCCTAATACCTCATTCCTATCGGTGAAATTACGAAACCTCAATCTCAGCTACGGGGAAAACATTAACTTTACGCAACTCGCGACTATTATTTCGAACGATCTAACCTATTTGTCACTTGTGAACTCGCACTTGCAGTCAAAAGATTTCGTTGCTCTACAGCTCAAAAACAGTAAGGTATGCGCGATTATTGCTGGGTATAGTCGTTAATGATCACATTCTGTATGAGCGATTGTGCGGAGATGGATGGATAGAGCAAATTCTAGTTTAATCTTAGCACATTTCGCGTATATTATGACGTGAGTGGCTAATCAACATTTTTTTCTGTTATCAGTTTGAAATGTTTTATATCTGATCAACGCTGATCGTAAATTGACAGTTTCCTATATTCGTTCAGCTCCAATATCTTGACATCAGCTACAATCAGCTGGATGAAGAGTGTATGACCGCGCTGCCTGCCTTACTTTGTAAAGACAAAGCGGTTACTCTTATCATGAAGGGGTGTGACCTTACACCCGAGGAAATGCGCGCTTTTGAAAGTTTTGCTTCTATCAAGGTACTCACTCGTTTCTATAGTTTTGTGTGTCATTTTGAAATAAATTACTGTATTTGTAGGTCGAAAACCTTGATCTGAGTTATAATACGGATATGGAACCGACAGGTTTGAAAGAAGTTGGATGCTTTGTAAGAAAGCATAACACGAAAAACGTTCGACTTTCAGCTTGCGAATTGGACGAAGACTCACTAATCTCATTAAATAAAGGACTCGGAATTCATGAGGTGATCATTTGAACAAGATCCGTTATGTTTTCTAACTGAAATAATCAATCGCAGTGTCATGCTTATGTGAGTTTTAGTCATATTCAAGCATGACATTTCAGCGATCGATAGAACTTTTATCATCAATAAAGTGTTTATGATCACATCTGAAAATAAATACTATCACTGCTTCCAAGCAAGAGGTTTTTTCAATCGTTCATTCATTTTAAAGCTAGTTTAGATGGTTTCTTCAATAACCTTTCGAGCTTCATTATTGTCTTCGGTGTTGCATCAGTTTTGCTATTAGGAGCAGAAATCGCAAAAATTGCTCAACTGTTGATAAATAATATTATGACTAATCTATTACAGGTGTCTAGTCGTTTGTAGTCTCGTAAAATATTTGAACATTACACCATGTTTTAGCTGCATTCGCTGGATTTAAGTAGAAATCCTGGCATTTCATCCTGCTACAAAACACTAACTAAAGTCCTGTGCAATTCCCGCGTGGAAGAATTTAATCTGAGTAATTGCAAGATGCTTTCCATGCAAATCAGGAATCTGAGCGAAGAGACGGGAAAGCGATGCGCTACAGTAAGATCTTTCTGCTCAATAGTAGATCCCGATGTAGCGATGCAGTTCGTTTCTGTATTTTTTAATTGATCTAAATCGCCTATTATTCAATGAACAGCTAAAGGCAATCGACCTCAGTGATAGCAACAGAACGATAGTCGACGTGGAATACGTGAATTCCATTCAGAGCTTCGTGAGATATAATCCTGAATGCCGCGAAGTCAAACTAGTCTTACCGCGCTTGAGTGGGGAAGATAGGAAGACCTTGAGAAAGCAACTGTACTCACCCGGTAAGGAGATATTTTCCGAATAAATATGTATCTAGAGGGAATTGGGCGTTCGTTTTCCTTCACTTGATAATACTTAGCGTGTTCATTTGCCATATTCCATGCAATATTTGATATAATTTGAGCATAACTCTGCTAGGGTTTGCCTAGTGACAGTACTTACTCAAGTTGTTATGGTTATGGTTTAGAGCAGGTGTGGTCAAACTATAGATTACTAACCTACGGATAGATACGCAAGTCCCGTCGTTACGCTCCGGCAAGCAGTTACACTTATTGCTAAGCAATCTAAAAGCAGCATAATTGGTGGTGTCACAACTTGCGGCCTGAGGGGTGAAATTTATTGAAACTGGTCTTAATCGAGAGCTACTGTCGCACTGATTCTGAGAATACAAATTAAAATCTTGTCAGGAAATGGAACCATGTCAAACCATCCCTCAAAGTCTGAAAATCGGCATTGTTCTGAACAATCGCTTGACGAAATTGGCCATTGTTATGTTCATCCTGTTGCGGTGGTGCCATTGTTGGAACAATGCCGATTTTCAGATTTTGAGGGCTGTTTTGAGGTGGTTCCATATCCCGGCACGATTTTAATTTGTATTTTCGGAATCAGTGAGGCAGTAGCTCTCGATTAAGACCAGTTCCATCACATTTCAGCCCTCGGGCCGCAAGCTATACCTCCACCAATTATGCTGCTTTTGGATTGCTCAGCAACAAGTGTAACTGCTTGCCGGAGCGTAACGACGGGACTTGCGTATCTATCCGTAGGTTAGTAATCTATAGTCCAACTGAGCCCTCGATATCCGATGCATAGAAACCGGATGCAATACAGATGCTATTACAGTTGCCTACTACAACTTAATGAATTATAACGCTAATATTCACTCCGATATTGTGAAACGAAAAGGCTGACAAAACACCTAATATTAGACTACATTTGCGAGCTAGTGCGTGGAACAATATTAATACTAATTAGCGAAGGTATTGTTTGGTGGATGCACGTGAGGCGAGTGGGGTAATTTATGACATTTAGACAGCGGTGTCAAAACAAGGATATTTACGTCACTGAATTTAAGGCTGACAAACAACCTAATATTAGATTACATTTGCAAGCTAATGCATGGGTAAAACAGTCGAAGGTTTATTCGGAAGCGTATTCGGATCCCTGTTTGAGCTATTATTGATCCCAACAGCTATTGGTACCTATTTTGTGATACGATTGTTGATATACAATGTTCTTTCCAATTCTCTACTAGTTGCTGACGATTACCCCTGACGAGTGTCAGCCGAAAATATTGGAGTTCATTTCAATATGAATATACTATTCAATTGTATAATTATTTAAGCATAATGTATAGTCATGTAGATTGTAGGTGTACATCAGACTTGTTTATTCACTTCCGTCGACTGACTTTTATAACACATTTTACACAATCAAATACACATGTGCAGTTAATAATATCTCTCAAGCATCAAAATGATGTGGTCGAAATGTACGTTCTATTACAAATTTATCTCTAAACAGAATATTCATCCAACGCTGAACGTTGCGTAATGCCCAATGCGAATATAGTCGGAAAGATTTCCGCAGGAACAGGATTTGGATTTGAAAATATTAAAGTGTTGTTAACCACAGATTTCAAAATTACAATGAACGTTATCAGAAAATCGTGACTCGAGTCTGACTCCTTACGATGAGATGCTAATGGAATATTTGAGCGATATCGCACTGTGCTAAACGCAGTCTCCAAGCGGTTTCGTTATAAAGATGTTGAATTCAATGTAACATTATCGAGTATAGTAGACACCTATTTTATGCTTACTTCTTGATTTACACCCAAAGCTGTCATACACATTGACTACGGTTTTTATAATTTGGAAAAGCTAGTTTTAGTTACGGATATTGAAAAATGAGTAATTATAGTTCTAGTTGTAGATTTCGAAAAAATTCAGTAGTTCTAGAATACTAAATTAGCGTATTGCGTAGCTTTTGAGTGTAATTTAACCCTTGAGTAGTCTCGAGGATGATTTATGCAAGTCAAAATTGACTTTTTATGAAATGAACGCTATAATGATATCGATTTCACGTGCGTCAAACTAGCAAATCACTCCTACTTCCCATTTTGTTTTGTTTTATGACTCAGCGAAAACGGTTATTGCACAATCTATCTCTAATATGCTGTAATATACATGTTCAGACTTGTTTATTCACTTCCGTCGACTGACTTCTATAACACATTTTACACAATCAAATACACATGTATAGTTAATAATATCTCCCAAGCATAAAAATGATGTGATCGAAATGTACGTTTTATTGCAAATTTATCTCTAAACAGAATATTCATCCAACGCTGAGCGTTGCGTAATGCGCAATGTCTATGCTCTAATTCCAATTCTAATCGAATGTATGAAATCTTTCTATGGTCTAATTTTAATTCTAATCTAATGTCTGGTTTTCCTGGAAAAAGTGGAAATGCTACAGGAGAACTGTATAGTGCGAAACAAGCCAAGCTTGCTGTACAGTAGGGGTGTTAAAAATGACTTCTTATTCTCAAATTCTACTGGCTACTTGATAAAATTGTTAGATTACCGAATTGAAGCCTACACACCAAATTTGGTTCAATTCCAACCAGTAGCCGCATTGCTACAGGAGAAGAAAGTTTTTTATTTATTATTTAAAAATTAGTAAAAAAAATTCGAAATTTTCTGTTCACCCACGAAATTGTAAGGTTGTCTATAGAAACGATGCCCACCAAATTTCGCTCAATTCAAACCAGTCGAAAAATTTGGATTTGACTAAATTATTATTTACGGTGGGCACAATTGTAATAAATGATTAAGAATCGGTCACCGTAAATACTATTTTATTCAAATCCAAAATTTTACGACGCCAATAACTCCGCTTTCACTGGTTGGAATTGAGCCAAATCGGTTGAGCATTGTTTCTATAGACAACCTAACAATTTAATGGGGTGAACAGAAAATTTTAAATCTTTTTTTATTCATTTTCATATAATAAATAAAAAAACTTTCTTCTACTGTAGCAATGCGGCTACTGGTTGGAATCGAATAAAATCTGGTGTGCAGGCTTCAATTAGGTAACCTAACGATTTTATCAAGTAGCCAATAGAATTTGGAAGAAAAAGTCATTTTTGAACACCCCTACTGTACAGTGTACAGACATTTGCTATTCTCATGCTCATAAGATGAACTATGATTTGATATTAACGGAGTTTGATTCAACTTTTCGCGATTTCAGTAATTCTAATTCTAATCTAATTTGGAAAAAAACCCTGTTAGCTAGAATTATAATTTTAATCTAATTTCAAACTGTGTAGCTATAATTTTAATTCTACTCTAATTCGGAAAAAAAACTTGTAGTTGTAATCTAATTCCAATCTAATTTGGAAAAAGGGAACGTTTTCTAGTTGTCCAAGTCTGCCTGTTACAGGCGGTTTTCATGAAAACTATCCATAAATTTCCATCTTGTCGATGCCTAATTGCCCACACGTACAGTGATCGTGTGTGAATATGTTTCCTATAGCGGTAAGTTCACCCTATCGGGCCACAGTCTGTGCTGCAATGCCTTAGCAAGTGAAACATCTGGTTTTTTGTAAGTACTTTGTGAAAATATATATACTTCGTAACGGCTTCTATTTATGTGGTCTTTCTTTAAGTTATGCATGTTAACATATGTGCCTGTTAATTGGGTTGTGAATATGCATTTTGATTTCAGGATGATGCCACAAGTTCTTGCTGAAGATAGTGACTCAACCTTCGCCGTACAAGAGTGTTTTGCGAAAACCTGGAGGAGGCGACTTCCCGCTATTACATGAGCGACGTTCTTCAAGCAGTATTTTCAGTGAATTTTTTTCTCCGTCGCTGGGATCTCTGTTTTTGTTATTTCACGAAATATGTTTCCATTTTATGTTATTATGGCTGAATTGATATCGAATATATGCAATCAAGACTGTTTATTTGCAATAGTTTGCCATTTGGAAGAAGATACAGGATATCAAGTAGGGTGTATATATTGAAATTGAACCCCTATCAATTCTAATGGGTAGGCTGAAATATCCGATGTACACCGCAAGGAAGGGGGTGAATCTGGTCATATACAACGGCAGGGTTACGTAAGTTCTGTTTTCGTGTACCACCTTTTGGGGTGTGCATAACCACTCTTTTCGCTAAGAGTGTACGACCATGACTATTCAACGCTTCTACTGACGGATCGTAAAGTTTATCTCCAAATTTTACGACAACAGTTTTTTCCGGCAAATGATAGTGGGTACTTTTCAGCCATGATCTCAGAGCCATTTTTTCACATCACGAAACATCCAGAAAGAGGCAGGCTTAATCAAGCCATAATCGCAGTTTATCTAATAAGCGTATCGAAACCGTTGAAAATGTATTCCCTAATGACAACTGTGCGATACTCAACAATAACAAAACGCAGCTGTTCGAACTTAGCGGATCCCATACAGCATTGCTAGCTCTAAATACTCCATTGAAAAATCTATTCCCCAATGAGTTAGATAACAGTGCGTTACTCGTAGCGATTCAATCGTATACTCTATAATATCAAAAACGCAAATGACTCGGTGGATATCACTGCTATCTATAAATACTAGTTGCATAGCTGAGGCTAAATGCCGTAAATGACTACTGGGTTGGCCGAGTGGTTGAGGCGTTGGGCTTAAGTTCCAATGAGCAAGTGTTCACGTGGGACGTGCAAACCTATACCAGCTCATCGGGTCAAATCGATCCATTATGACGTATATATCATTAGCAGTAATCTTGGACATATTCAATCTATAGCGTACAGCGAATAATCATGTAATAAATATTACACGTTATATATATTGCCTTGGTTCAACTGCAATAACAAATAAGGCGATCAACTTACGCAATAATGACGTTATCATATCTCAGCGTTACTGGACTGGAACTAAGCAAAGCCGCTCTCGTAATAACTAAATTAATCAACTACGCAATCATAATGACGTAATCATTACTGGACATGCTTCAACTGCAATACGCAATCATAATGAAGGTAATCAACTTACGCAATAATGATGTAATAATATCTCAGCGTTACTGAACTGGAACTATGCTATCTCTCACACAACCAAAACCTCTCTCGTATTGGAAACACGCCCACAATGTTCTGCGTTCTGATTGGCTAAGAGATGTCACGTAATTAAATACTCTAAGCCCATTGGTCCGCGTCGCGACCCACTATCTATTACTACTGTCAGAAACTCGGTAAGGTCATAGTTACTACCACATTACCTAATTTACCCGACCAACTCGTCATGATCATTCCTGAAATCAACACAAACATGACTACTGACTTGAGTTAACCACAAAACAGCATCAAGTTTTAAATCTACTTGTAGCTTACGGATTATTTGAATGTTGGTTATGTTTCGTTGTAATTGAGTGTATGGAAATAGTATTACGTCTCGACATCTTACCATCTTACGGTATTCAAAGAGTCAATCACAAAGACATTGTCAAGTAAATCCGTTTGTAACTTACCCGACCAACTCAAACAGTATCAGTATGAAAAACAGCCAAGCATACACGAGTCCTTACAATCACTAAAACCTAAAATCCACAACGAGTTCGGTTGCACTCATATACCGCCAACTCTTATATTTTTGTTCAACTGTAAAAGCAATTACTACTTGGTATACTCTGTAACATAAAGTAATTACTTCTCAGTGTCGGCGACTTGAGATTAACATAATATGTTTGAGTATACGAGACTTGAAAGTCTGACCAACGTAGTTGAGAACTCATTTCTTACAATCGAACGATGGTGTTATATTCAAAGTTATCATGCTGTGAACATAAGGATTGACACATTGATTTGACATATGAGATTTTGTAATAGTTGATCATTACTTTATTATTGAATTATTTGCGTTAATTAGACCCGGCGTTGTGGTAAATGTTATGGCAGCAACAAACTTTTCAGTACCAATGTTATTAACATATTAAGCTGTAAAACTATGTGTGTCTGAAATGTTCTTGATAGGAAAATTACTCCACCTTGGTAAAAATCACTCTGCGTATCGCGGATATCAGAAAATATTTTCAGTACCCAAGACTAAAGATGAAACGACAATATCGGTATTATTACATTCAACAATCAGTACAATTATTAAAATCTATCGTTTGCGATAAACAACACTAAAGATGTAATAATTCCAGTATTCATACATTAAACCTCCGATACAAAATGCTTTATTATTCCGATTCCCAACGGGTAATTGAAACGACTAAGTGTAGAATCAGTATATCACAGTATCGTTACTATTGAATCCAACGATTTATTGTCGGAATTTGTGACAGAGAATTGAAACATATGCACTTTGCAGATTGTGAAAATATCACTTTGAGTATCGAGTACCGTTCGAAGCTAGCGATCAATTCTTAATCATTTCAGTAACTCCCCCATTGTGCGTGCTAAATGTAAAATATCGCGAGGTTATACACTCTAAGACTTTGATCATTACAAAAGTAAATTGTGATATGTTTGTTAGATGCATCCAATTCAGTTAGAAATGTCTGATGCACAACAATCGTAATATCAAAAAAGTACTTGCTACACTGTTATTTGCTAAACGTGTTTTGCATTGTTGTTCATTTGTAGTATTGATTGAAATTGTTCTTGAACCCTCAAATAATAATTCCTGACACGAAACTAAGCCGCCGAAAATCATTACCATCACAAAGAAACAATTTGCACGATGTTTACTAAATGTGTCATATAGTTAGGTGTACTGGAATTATTTGTAAAACACACACACACACACACACACACGATCAGAAAAATTGGAAATTTTTCCGTTGTCATTCGCTAAAGTAAATGTCATCACAATACTCTGTCACTAAAAGACGTTACTTGGACGTGCTTGAATTCTAGACATAGTTCTGATTTACCCAACACAAGACCCAAGGACAACCCTAGTTTCACCCAAACACAGATATCCAAAATATCACACACTTCGCTATTCCTAAAGCACAAACACCCGATACAAAATAATACTTATTGTGTTGTTGCGGCATCATCACTCAACAATATCACCCTCAATACAAATGATGTTTATGTGTAACATGCTATTGATTTGAACCACACCCACCTGACGGAAGAGGATTTACTCAATCTTTACAAAATGGATATTGACCAACATCACATCACCGGATTGTATCTGTTTCGCTGGATACGAGTTATGTTAGTTTAACAGTAAACAAATTTCACCCTCTTGGATTATGAACTCAATGCGTTAGCAGTCATTCAATATTTTGTTTGTGTCAACTAGTTACTTGGTATGTTACTCCACAACTCTTACAAAAGTACGAAGGATATTAACATCACACTAAGTAATTAACTTTACTCGATATCGTCGCATTACGAAACTAAAGAATGGTTCGTTAGACTCTACAAACTGTTTCGATATCACAAGACCTTTATTGTCTGAATGGGTGTTCATGTGTCTTAAGAACCAAATAGTTCAACACAGCACTAGTACCAACAGAAACATCAGAGTTGTTTACACAAAAGTTTGTATGCGTGCAGTATGCGAATACCATGTGTAAGTCCAGCACAATTGCGGTATCCATCCGGGTTTAGTTAACACAATTTACGACACCGAGGTCACCTCATCTTTCGTAAGACAACAAACCAACCAAGGTTTCAGGATATGTCCATGTCATAGCAATAAATCAGCTACTCCAACAACAGAGTACATATGTTTTCTAGTTACGGTGCTTACATCTTACACACAAATCAATCTACTTTGCTAACAAAAAGTGCTGGGTCATCAAGTGAGTGCCCTAGCAACAAAACAGCTAAACGTACTATCATACAAAATGGCCGTTATAGTCACCAACGGTACATGGTACAAGTAACAAGTCTCGAGAATCCAGTTATTGAAAAAACATGAAGTGTTTCTCCTGCGCCAAGTCGTTATGTTGACGAAAGCGTATATTGTAGTATCATGATCGATTTGCATTCGTTGGTCACAAAATGTCACTACTCTAAATAATTATTTTTCACTCAAACACAAACGCATACTTGTCACCAATCGTTTTCATCAAGCACGAGTTCAAGAAACCTGTTACGACATGAATTCCGATTTAGTTTTACAAATATTTTATAATTGTTTTTAGTAACACTATATCAATGTCATCAAGTTGAGTGTTTACGATATTGGTGTGTAGGTGTGTGTCATACTTGGGGGATCCGTATTACAATTGACTCGAATTAACTAAATGTAAGAAGGGTTGAAATGTTTCGAATCGATTCATAAGTGGTCTTCGTTGTGGTTTTCGTCGGACATACAGCACGAACTAACTGTAGACTCCTCCCTGTTGTACAGCTACTCGGTAATTGAACTGCATTAACATGTAAACAACGATCTTGTTTCGTCACACCAAAAATATGTTCACTGTCGCGATACTCCGCACAAGACGTGCATAGCCTTTTCACACTCGTAATAGTATACCAACGTCAAGCGATAACGTTTAACAAGACCAACGACACTGAACCCACGACGTTTACCTATGTAAAATTACCACTTTCACTTGTCAGTCCATCGTTTACCTGACTAAACATATTATTTTCCTTTGGAGATCTGACGTTTACCCAAAGTAAGAAACCATTTTCACTTGTAAATATATTTTTTCCTCGGCTAACAAACCTTTTTTCACTTGGAAATATATTTTTTTCCTGAGCAACAAACCTTTTTCACTTGGAAATATATTTTTTCTCTGGTTAACAAACCTTTTTCACTTGGAAATATATTTTTTCTCTGGGTAACAAACCTTTTTCCCTGAGCAACAAACCATTTTCACTTGGTGGTCCGTCGTTTACCCGAGTAAAAATATCATTTTCCTTTGGAGATCCGGCGTTTACCCAGTGTAACAATACATTTTCACTTGGAAAAATACTTTTACCTAGAGCAACTAATCATTTTCTCCTGGGTAACAAACCCTTTTCGTCTGGAAACTATCATTTAACTTATTACCAATACCGTTTTAACTTGGAAATACATTTTTTCCCTGGGTAACAATACCATTTTCGTTTTGAAAACTGACAACCACACCAGAAAATTTGATATTTTTGTATATTGTTACGACTGACAGAGACAAAATATACACCAACAACGACTCCGATACATTTGTCTAATCAAATATTCACTTGCTCTGATGCATCCCATCAAAATCATTGGTTACTCACATACAATAACAATGAGCTGTTGTACATCGACATGTGTGTTTTCGGAATTGGCGAATAAAGGGGTTTCCGATATGTCCGTGATGTCCGGGTTCGTGCTTTGGATTTTCCAGAGTCAAAATGTCTGAATAAAACACCTCCTCGACTTTGGTAACTGGTTGATACACGGATAATGGTATTCGGAAAACGGATGAATTTATGTTCCCCATCGCGCTAACAACTCCGGGTTACTTGCGAGTTTCCTCAGGTCTGTTTACTATATTGTGTCTTTACTGATCAATACATGTCGCTCCAGTCAGCTGAAACCGGATCACTAATATGAGAAAGTGTGTGGGGGCCTGATCCGGATATTCGCTCATGAACCAACGACCAATATTCAAGTAAACATGTTACAGACCGTGTTTTGTCTCCATGAAAAATACCAATGCATACACCATCACATACAAGTAACGACACGATTGTTCACAAGTATTCGCGTAAACGAGGTGTACATACAATGTGTCGGTGTACAAACATCATGGAAAACAAATTCATGTTCTCAAGTCTCATCATGCGACGACTCTGTACATTCAATGTGGGCATAGATGACTTGGAGACAGGTAAGCAGTCATATTTGGTCGTAACATGGTCTTAGTATGAACCGACCTCCACCCAACTTGTGAAAAATCAATCTCACACGAGTACAACCCTTTCACGGGTTCACACATAGATTTTGTAAGATTGTTCGGATTCTCAGGCAGACTTGTATTATGATCCAGACTTCGATATAATCGGGTTGTGTAACTCGCTCAATCCCACCGTGTATTGTTCGTCCTAATCTGCGAACTTTTTTGCTGAGACTGCAGTGTTTCACCTGGCATAATGTATTTGGCGATCACCCTCGTTATCAGTCTTTCACGCGATGAATATGTCAGATGTCGCTACTCCCACACAACGACTACAGATAAACATCGTGAGCAGTGACTCCGGATTGAAATCGTAAACAGGGACTCTGTGTGAGTTGAAGTCTTATTTCGTGTTAATCACACCGCAAGAGGGTGCTATCTCGTAATTCTACAGGTCAACATAAACCGCGAATGGAAACTTTTGGTCTAGTTGATCCAGCTACCTATTGAAACGTTGTTCCCACACAGACCATTGAGAAAACGTTATCGCTACCTGACCATATACACGAACATGGAAGGACTACGCGTAACTGTCCATAGATTCCTCTGGCCTCACACCGTTGTTTTACGACACAGACAAGACGCAGCGGTGGAAATATTGAAAATAAAAAACGATACCTTGGTGACATTTGATTTGGATTTTACACCTGATGAACCATACACTCGATTGGTACATTGGGACGACAACTCTATCGTCGAGGTCGAGGGAAAAGAAATGTACAGATTTGTTGGTGTTGTGGATATTCGGCGAAAATCGGGATGTATGATAGTATATGGTTCACATATTTGACTGAGAATATATCGGTATGCATAGTGCGCTGTCCATTGTATCATGCCGTGTGTCATCTATGCCCACATTGAATGTACAGAGTCGTCGCATGATGAGACTTGAGAACATGAATTTGTTTTCCATGATGTTTGTACACCGACACATTGTATGTACACCTCGTTTACGCGAATACTTGTGAACAATCGTGTCGTTACTTGTATGTGATGGTGTATGCATTGGTATTTTTCATGGAGACAAAACACGGTCTGTAACATGTTTACTTGAATATTGGTCGTTGGTTCATGAGCGAATATCCGGATCAGGCCCCCACACACTTTCTCATATTAGTGATCCGGTTTCAGCTGACTGGAGCGACATGTATTGATCAGTAAAGACACAATATAGTAAACAGACCTGAGGAAACTCGCAAGTAACCCGGAGTTGTTAGCGCGATGGGGAACATAAATTCATCCGTTTTCCGAATACCATTATCCGTGTATCAACCAGTTACCAAAGTCGAGGAGGTGTTTTATTCAGACATTTTGACTCTGGAAAATCCAAAGCACGAACCCGGACATCACGGACATATCGGAAACCCCTTTATTCGCCAATTCCGAAAACACACATGTCGATGTACAACAGCTCATTGTTATTGTATGTGAGTAACCAATGATTTTGATGGGATGCATCAGAGCAAGTGAATATTTGATTAGACAAATGTATCGGAGTCGTTGTTGGTGTATATTTTGTCTCTGTCAGTCGTAACAATATACAAAAATATCAAATTTTCTGGTGTGGTTGTCAGTTTTCAAAACGAAAATGGTATTGTTACCCAGGGAAAAAATGTATTTCCAAGTTAAAACGGTATTGGTAATAAGTTAAATGATAGTTTCCAGACGAAAAGGGTTTGTTACCCAGGAGAAAATGATTAGTTGCTCTAGGTAAAAGTATTTTTCCAAGTGAAAATGTATTGTTACACTGGGTAAACGCCGGATCTCCAAAGGAAAATGATATTTTTACTCGGGTAAACGACGGACCACCAAGTGAAAATGGTTTGTTGCTCAGGGAAAAAGGTTTGTTACCCAGAGAAAAAATATATTTCCAAGTGAAAAAGGTTTGTTAACCAGAGAAAAAATATATTTCCAAGTGAAAAAGGTTTGTTGCTCAGGAAAAAAATATATTTCCAAGTGAAAAAAGGTTTGTTAGCCGAGGAAAAAATATATTTACAAGTGAAAATGGTTTCTTACTTTGGGTAAACGTCAGATCTCCAAAGGAAAATAATATGTTTAGTCAGGTAAACGATGGACTGACAAGTGAAAGTGGTAATTTTACATAGGTAAACGTCGTGGGTTCAGTGTCGTTGGTCTTGTTAAACGTTATCGCTTGACGTTGGTATACTATTACGAGTGTGAAAAGGCTATGCACGTCTTGTGCGGAGTATCGCGACAGTGAACATATTTTTGGTGTGACGAAACAAGATCGTTGTTTACATGTTAATGCAGTTCGATTACCGAGTAGCTGTACAACAGGGAGGAGTCTACAGTTAGTTCGTGCTGTATGTCCGACGAAAACCACAACGAAGACCACTTATGAATCGATTCGAAACATTTCAACCCTTCTTACATTTAGTTAATTCGAGTCAATTGTAATACGGATCCCCCAAGTATGACACACACCTACACACCAATATCGTAAACACTCAACTTGATGACATTGATATAGTGTTACTAAAAACAATTATAAAATATTTGTAAAACTAAATCGGAATTCATGTCGTAACAGGTTTCTTGAACTCGTGCTTGATGAAAACGATTGGTGACAAGTATGCGTTTGTGTTTGAGTGAAAAATAATTATTTAGAGTAGTGACATTTTGTGACCAACGAATGCAAATCGATCATGATACTACAATATACGCTTTCGTCAACATAACGACTTGGCGCAGGAGAAACACTTCATGTTTTTTCAATAACTGGATTCTCGAGACTTGTTACTTGTACCATGTACCGTTGGTGACTATAACGGCCATTTTGTATGATAGTACGTTTAGCTGTTTTGTTGCTAGGGCACTCACTTGATGACCCAGCACTTTTTGTTAGCAAAGTAGATTGATTTGTGTGTAAGATGTAAGCACCGTAACTAGAAAACATATGTACTCTGTTGTTGGAGTAGCTGATTTATTGCTATGACATGGACATATCCTGAAACCTTGGTTGGTTTGTTGTCTTACGAAAGATGAGGTGACCTCGGTGTCGTAAATTGTGTTAACTAAACCCGGATGGATACCGCAATTGTGCTGGACTTACACATGGTATTCGCATACTGCACGCATACAAACTTTTGTGTAAACAACTCTGATGTTTCTGTTGGTACTAGTGCTGTGTTGAACTATTTGGTTCTTAAGACACATGAACACCCATTCAGACAATAAAGGTCTTGTGATATCGAAACAGTTTGTAGAGTCTAACGAACCATTCTTTAGTTTCGTAATGCGACGATATCGAGTAAAGTTAATTACTTAGTGTGATGTTAATATCCTTCGTACTTTTGTAAGAGTTGTGGAGTAACATACCAAGTAACTAGTTGACACAAACAAAATATTGAATGACTGCTAACGCATTGAGTTCATAATCCAAGAGGGTGAAATTTGTTTACTGTTAAACTAACATAACTCGTATCCAGCGAAACAGATACAATCCGGTGATGTGATGTTGGTCAATATCCATTTTGTAAAGATTGAGTAAATCCTCTTCCGTCAGGTGGGTGTGGTTCAAATCAATAGCATGTTACACATAAACATCATTTGTATTGAGGGTGATATTGTTGAGTGATGATGCCGCAACAACACAATAAGTATTATTTTGTATCGGGTGTTTGTGCTTTAGGAATAGCGAAGTGTGTGATATTTTGGATATCTGTGTTTGGGTGAAACTAGGGTTGTCCTTGGGTCTTGTGTTGGGTAAATCAGAACTATGTCTAGAATTCAAGCACGTCCAAGTAACGTCTTTTAGTGACAGAGTATTGTGATGACATTTACTTTAGCGAATGACAACGGAAAAATTTCCAATTTTTCTGATCGTGTGTGTGTGTGTGTGTGTGTGTTTTACAAATAATTCCAGTACACCTAACTATATGACACATTTAGTAAACATCGTGCAAATTGTTTCTTTGTGATGGTAATGACTTTCGGCGGCTTAGTTTCGTGTCAGGAATTATTATTTGAGGGTTCAAGAACAATTTCAATCAATACTACAAATGAACAACAATGCAAAACACGTTTAGCAAATAACAGTGTAGCAAGTACTTTTTTGATATTACGATTGTTGTGCATCAGACATTTCTAACTGAATTGGATGCATCTAACAAACATATCACAATTTACTTTTGTAATGATCAAAGTCTTAGAGTGTATAACCTCGCGATATTTTACATTTAGCACGCACAATGGGGGAGTTACTGAAATGATTAAGAATTGATCGCTAGCTTCGAACGGTACTCGATACTCAAAGTGATATTTTCACAATCTGCAAAGTGCATATGTTTCAATTCTCTGTCACAAATTCCGACAATAAATCGTTGGATTCAATAGTAACGATACTGTGATATACTGATTCTACACTTAGTCGTTTCAATTACCCGTTGGGAATCGGAATAATAAAGCATTTTGTATCGGAGGTTTAATGTATGAATACTGGAATTATTACATCTTTAGTGTTGTTTATCGCAAACGATAGATTTTAATAATTGTACTGATTGTTGAATGTAATAATACCGATATTGTCGTTTCATCTTTAGTCTTGGGTACTGAAAATATTTTTTGATATCCGCGATACGCAGAGTGATTTTTACCAAGGTGGAGTAATTTTCCTATCAAGAACATTTCAGACACACATAGTTTTACAGCTTAATATGTTAATAACATTGGTACTGAAAAGTTTGTTGCTGCCATAACATTTACCACAACGCCGGGTCTAATTAACGCAAATAATTCAATAATAAAGTAATGATCAACTATTACAAAATCTCATATGTCAAATCAATGTGTCAATCCTTATGTTCACAGCATGATAACTTTGAATATAACACCATCGTTCGATTGTAAGAAATGAGTTCTCAACTACGTTGGTCAGACTTTCAAGTCTCGTATACTCAAACATATTATGTTAATCTCAAGTCGCCGACACTGAGAAGTAATTACTTTATGTTACAGAGTATACCAAGTAGTAATTGCTTTTACAGTTGAACAAAAATATAAGAGTTGGCGGTATATGAGTGCAACCGAACTCGTTGTGGATTTTAGGTTTTAGTGATTGTAAGGACTCGTGTATGCTTGGCTGTTTTTCATACTGATACTGTTTGAGTTGGTCGGGTAAGTTACAAACGGATTTACTTGACAATGTCTTTGTGATTGACTCTTTGAATACCGTAAGATGGTAAGATGTCGAGACGTAATACTATTTCCATACACTCAATTACAACGAAACATAACCAACATTCAAATAATCCGTAAGCTACAAGTAGATTTAAAACTTGATGCTGTTTTGTGGTTAACTCAAGTCAGTAGTCATGTTTGTGTTGATTTCAGGAATGATCATGACGAGTTGGTCGGGTAAATTAGGTAATGTGGTAGTAACTATGACCTTACCGAGTTGCTGACATTCAAATATCTTTTACGCTGTAATATACGGATTTAATTGTGATAAATTATTAGTCAGTTATTGTTCAGACATTCAAATCTCGTATACTCAAAATATAATATGTACAAGTCAAATCGTATATGCACCGATTAGTAAATACTTTGTCTTCATAATAGTAACGACCTTTACAATCGAATAAAAAAAGACCGATCATACGAGTACAACCAGGATGAATTATTTCAAATTTATGAGTTGAAGTGATATAATCAAGTAAGTGAAACTAGATTTTTAACAATTGTTAATGTTGTGAATAATTCTTTTGAGTATGGTACGATGTTGAAATATCTCTTTGACAAACGGAAAGCAGGATCGTGAATAGAGTTGTAAGTTTCAAGGATTGTTTCAAAGTATGATCTTGAAATGTGACTGGATCAAAGTTGGTAGTCATGTTTGTCAATATATTTCAATTCAGATTATGTCAAAGTCCAAATATTTCATTTTGGATTATCTGGATTTACCTTTAGTACATCCCGCGAATGGATTCCGACACCGCGCTATAACATTTTTGATAATAAGGACTCGAGGCTTTTCATGATAGAGTTGACGAGTAATAAGATGCGTGTTTTTGTTAAGAGTTTGATTTCGTGTTGATAAAGACAATAACTGTATAATGCACATACTTGTGATTCTTGATTCTTGTAGAATTATAGTTGGTATTGATTCTATAAGTGTGAAAACAGCGGCGTGGAATGTGCGAATAATTCGATGTGGCTGAAAGTCGGTGTCAGTAATGGTCGAATCAAAAGATCACGAAAAGATTTCTCAAAATAATTAGAATTGTACCGAATTAACATATTCAGATACGAATCAACTTGGTTTGTGTAGTAAGTTTCATTTCGAGTTGGCAAATTGATACATTGGTTGAATATTCTCATAATTCTTATCGCGCAACTAAAGTCAGCCACTGTTCGAAGTGTCAAAACATATAGCGACCACCAGAAAGTGTCAAATTGTTGGTTTTCGAATCACCGTCTGCGACGGCTCTGTGACAAACTAAGTACCGAAATATTACCATGTGAGCGATCGGTATGTCTTTAACACCAAGTCACTAAAATGGTTATGCCCGAGACATTATCTTGTTAGCGATCGCGGGATTTGCAATCTATTTTACACTTTTTGAAGTGTTAATTTACGAGTGTGGTTATTTGCTGGTTGCTTTTTGTGTCACTGCTGAATACTGAATACTCCTGAATGTAATAGTGCTGACTGGATTAGTGTAATAATCGATACGATAGTGCGCGGTTGACCGTGAAACAATTCCACACGCAGGTCATTCGAAATATAGGTCGCACTGCTTAATCCTCACAACAAGCCACGTTTCCGTTTGTGCGGTTATTGTTGGTGACTCGTACATATTCAACACCACGCGAGAGATGGCCGAAAGTGCGAATCACGACCGCGCCCATAAGAACACATAGCGAATCACCAACACAGCCTATACGTGAAAGTACGACATGCGAAAGTACGATGTGCGAGAGATGCCTACACCCGAAAGTACGATATGCCGACGCAACCATAAGAACACATAGCGAATCACCAACACAGCCTATACGCGAAAGTACGACATGCGAAAGTACGATGTGCGAGAGATGCCTACACCCGAAAGTACGATATGTCAACACGAGTTTCTCAGCCGCATGCCAACCCGCCCATAAGAAATAAGAGCCGCATGCCACCCCCGCCATAAGACGAAATAGCCGCATGCCACCCCCGGTTTTCCAGCCGCATGCGACCCCGCCCATAAGAAATAAGAGCCGCATGCCACCCCCGCCATAAGACGCAATAGCCGCATGCCACCCCCGCCATAAGAAATAAGAGCCGCATGCCACCCCCGGTTTTCCAGCCGCATGCCACCCCGCCCATAAGAACCCCATGGCCGCATGCGACCGATCGACTATACTACTGCGGGGTTGGCCAAAAGCCAAGTCATACTTCTACTTGTTATTAAGTTCGGTCATGTTCGTGCTTGGCTGGGGTTGCTGAACTTCCAGCTTGTAATCCAACTGTTGCGTCATAGATAACATTGACATCCAGCTAATCCATCACATAGCTCCTTGTTACGCAAATCAAATAGAATGGAACCATAATAGAAATGGTTTTATTGCATTTATTTTAAATCACTTCTTTGCAAGATGCTCAATACTTGATAACAGTTGCAATAAAAATTTGCATGAAAATTGGCAAAATTGCAAAAAGTTACAGCATAAAATGGCTTCAACTCCTCAACTTGACTCGAGTCAAAACTATAGAAGTGCAATTGACTTGTGGCTCGGGAACTTTTGACTTATGGTGGAGACCAATTTATCCGCTGAGTAGCGACTAACTCTACTAACTCCTCTACTCAGCAACGAATTCGTTCCTCAACTCACGCTAAAAAGTATATAGCCTAGGCTACTCACACTCAAATGCGTTCGAATCAACACTCAAATTTAAGTCTGCGCTCCACCAAACTTAAAAATAAAATAGTATTTACGGTGAGCACAGCTATTATAAATAAACAAAGAATCGGTCACCGTAAATACTATTTTATTCAAATCCAAATTTTTCGACGGCAATAACTCCGCTTCCACTGGTTGGAATTGAACCAAATTTGGTGAGCATCGTTTCTATAGACAGCTTTCATGGGAAGAACATAAAATTTTCAAATTTTTTATTATTTATTTTTATATCATAATTAGAAACTTTATTCTCCTGTAGCAAAGCGGTTACTGGCTGGAATTGAACCAAATTTTGTGTGTAGGCTTAAATTAGGTAACCTAACAATTTTATCAAGTAGCCAGTACGATTTGAGAAAAAAAAGTCATTTTTGAAGAGCCCTACTGGACACAAGCAAATCTCACGGCTGCGATTGGTCTTCGTCGCACTTTCCCTTCCACTTTCCACGGTAATTTTCTACCAGCTTGCCGAGCATTCAATTTGATAAAATGGGTTTCAATCGAAAGCTGCCGCTGTACTTGTCGTACGACAGTAGTAGTATAGATCGCTCGTGGTGTGCCATTGTGGCTTATGGGCGGGGTGGTGACTCGTATTGAAAACCCGGGGTGGTGACTCGTACTTTCAGACCCCCCTCTCGGCCGTGATTCGTAATGGGTTCTTATGGATGCGGTCATGATTCGTACTTTCGGGTATAGGCGGCGGCGGTGACTCGTATTGAAAACTCGGGGTCGTGATTCGTACTTTCGGGTATAGGCGGCGGCGGTGACTCGTATTGAAAACTCGTGGTCGTGATTCGTACTATTCTTACGCGGTCTCTGGTGACTCGCCATGTGTTCTTATGGGCGCGGCGATGATTCGTACTTTCGTTGATAGAATGCTAGCGGCATGTCGTACTTTCACCAAAAAGGGTGTGAAATAGTTTGCTAAATCTAGGAATCAGTCGCTTGGTAATTAGTTTACCACGGAACCGGCGTAGACGGCAATACGAATATCAACAATAGCCGCGTTCACCAACTAACACTTCAAATAGGTGTGAAATAGTCTGCAAAAACCTGCGATCGCTGACAAGATAATGTCTCGGCCATAACCATCTTTCGCGACTTGGTGTTACAGGCATATCGATCGCTCACTCGGTGAAATATTCGTAACCAGTTTGGCACAGAACTTGATACTGCTCGTAAGATTTAATAAGTAACGAATAACAGACCATCAGTGTCGGTAACTTGAATAGCGACAAATTGTCAATTATTTTTGCTCTAACCCTAATCCTTTGTGAAGTGAACGCTTATTCAAAAGGTGTGAAGTAATTTTAAAATCCTACGACCGCTCACAGGGTAATGCTCCAGACATAGCGATCGCTCATGATTTGGTATTACAGACATACCGATCGCTCACAAGGTAATATTTCCGTAACTAGTTTGTCACAGAGTCGTCGCAGACGGTGATTCGTAAACCAACAATTTGACACTTTCTGGTGGTCGCTATATGTTTTGACACTTCGGAACGTGATCGACTTTAGTTGTATGATAAGAATCATGCGAATATACAAGTAATGTGTCAATTTGTCAACTTGAAATGAAACTCACTAAACAACTCAAGTTGATTCGTATCTTAATATTTTAATTCGGTACAACTCTGATCCTTTTAGAAATTCTTTTAATGCGATCTTTTGAATCGACCGTAACCTGAATATTACTGACGCCGACTTTCAGCCAGATCGAATTATTCGCGCATTCTGCGTCGCTGTTTTCACACCTATAGAATCAACACCAACTATAACTCTACAAGAATCAAGAAGCACAAGTATGTGCATTATACAGTTATTGTCTTTATCAACTTGAAATCAAACTCTTAACAAAAACACGCAACTTACCATTTGTCAAGTCTAGCATTACCAAAAAAATCAGATAGGTCTATTATTGATTGAAAATCCTTGAGTCCTTATTATCAAAAATGTTATAGTGCGGCGCCGGAATCCACTCGCGAGGTGTACTAAAGGTAAATCCAGATAATCCAAAATGAAATATTTGGACTTTGACATAGCCATGTTTGTCAATCTATTTTAATTCAGACTAACAACTTTCAACCCAGGCATATTTAGAGATTATACGCACATTGATTCGAAACAAGTAATGAAACATTACAACTCTATTCGCAGCCTGTCTTTACGTTTGTCAAAGAGAGTTTCAGAAATATTATCACTATGACATCTCAACATTTTAACATCTTGCCATCAACAAAAGAGTAAAATACAAAAACCTTGTCAAGTCAATCCGTTTGTAACTCACCGAACCAAAGCAAAATGTGTTCATACGAAAAGTAGACAAGACTACGCAAGTAATCACTACAACCCACAAACATATCAAGTTCGGTTTTAGGCATAGACCGCCAAATCGTCTTTTTGTTCAACTGTAAAAGTCGTTACTATATTCTGTAAGATAAAAGTAATTACTTCTCGGTGCCGGCGACTTGAGATTAACATAATATGTTTGAGTATACGAGATTTGAATTTCTGACCAACGTAGTTGAGAATTCATTTATTACAATCGAACGCAGGTGTTATGTCGAAAGTTATCATGATGTAAACATATGGATTGACACATTGGTTTGACATATGAGATTTTGTAACGGTCTACCATGACTTGATTATTAAATTATTCGCGTTAATTAGACCCGGCGTTGTGGTAAAGGTTATTACGACAGCAACAAACTTTTCAGTACCGTTGTTATTAACATATTGAGTTGTAAAACTATGCGTGTCTGAAATGTTCTTGAATGGAAAATTATTCCACCTTGGTACATATCACCCTGCGTATCGCGGATATCAGAAAATAATTTACAAATGTAATTGTTTCCAGTAACCAAGACTAAAGACGAAACAACAATTGCGTTTGATGCTTAACAACCGGTACAATACTTTATTGTCGGAATCTGCGACATCGAATTGAAACATACGCACATTACGCAGTACGAAAATATTACTTGGGAACTCGAGGGTATCATTTAATCCGTGTTAAACTCTTTTCACACTATCTGTCGAACGCGTGAAATGTAAAACATTACGAGGTTACACTCCAGGACTTTGATCATCAAGAAAGTAAATAGAGGTATGCTTGTTGGATACGTCCTATTCAACCGGTCTTGATTGGTACAAAACTCATAACAATATTAAAATCGAAGTATGTGCTACACTGAAATCTACAAAAATGTGTTTGTATTGCTGTTCGTAGTAGTGATATCGATTTGAACCTCCGGAATAGTTGTCATCACCTAACCAAACTACTGAAAGTCGTTGTCAATCTGTATGATGTTCACTGATTGCATACTAGAACTATTTGTGCAGCACACACGACCAGAGAAATTGGAAATTTTCCCATTGTCATTCATCAAAGTAAATGTCGTCACAATACTCAGTCACTAAAAAACCATATACTTGTATGTGATTGAATCATCGGTAATTAACTAGCTGAATCAAACCCCTAAGAAATTTCACTCACTCATTGGGTATTAAACAGCGTCGCTTAATCGGTGTGAGTCGCTTTTTTCTAAATACAAATCATATCTGTCCATCAGAAAACAATTTTCACTCACTTGGGTAATGAAACCAGTGTGCGATATTAATACAAGATATTTCCGTCACACAAAATATAATTAACTTCACTCGATATTCCCATGCTACGAAACTGTACAATGGTTTCATGTTTTTGTATGACATGGAATTAATACCGATCGAAGTAACCGTATTAGAAATGACTTTCAAACAAAGACACTATATGTGGTTAACATTCTCATCGATTCTATTGTGATCAATGTATACTTCATGTGATCTGGATTCATTTCGATATGGTTAAACATTCAACCTCGACGGATACGAATTGTCACACACTCAAGTAATATCATACCAAATAGTTATTTACAACAACCAAGACACAGAAAATTTGTTTTGATCGTTTCGATTTTATTACTGAGGTACTCATCACTTCACCTAATACAATCTAGATTTAAACTCCGTCTATAGTTTTGCTGGATACGAATTATATTAGTGTAAACAATTTTCACTATCTTGGGTTATGAACTCAGTGTGTTAGCGATCATTCAATATTTTGTTGTATCAACTAGTTACTTTGTAGGATACGAATGATCATCCCTACAACTCTTACAAAAGTACGAAGGATATTTACATCACGCAAAGTAATCAACTTTACTCGATATCCTCACACTACGAAACTAAATGTTTGGATGGACTCTACAAACTGTTTTGATGTCACAAGAACTTTTTCATACGAATGGTTACGTATCTAAATATTCAAATAATCCAAAACGCAACTATAGTACTTACAGAAATATCATATAATTGTTGTAACAAAGTTGTATGCATATACTATTGAATTGCATACTAAAGTTTTGTACCTTCAAGAAGCTCTTCAAAGTTGTATGTGTACAATGTTTATCGTGAGTCCTACACATTCATGATATCCGTCCGAGTTTGACTTTTAGAAAATATTATGCCGACATACTGATGTCTTTCAAAAACCAAACCGTGGTCACTGCTTGGGAGACCGATAAATGCCACGACAGTAATCTAGTTACTTCCACCAAAGAGTATGTATTCGACTTACCTTCCACAAATCTAACGCATAAAACAATTTACTTTAATACCGAGAAGCACAGAGCCTCACATCAAAACAACTAGAAGGTGGAACTATATTTTAAAAAAACGTCGCTAACCTTTGTGCACTAGCTGTAAATCACACAAGCAACAAGTTTCAAGATTCTGGTTATTGAAAACACGTTGAAGTGTTTCTCCTGTGTCAAATCGTTATGGTGACGAAAGCGTATATTGTAATATCATGATCGATTTGTATTCGTCGGTCGCAAACTGTCACTACTCCGAATAATTATTTTTCACTCAAACACAAAAGCATACTTGTCACCAATCGTTTTCATCAAGCACGAGTTCAAGAAACTTACTTGCTACGACATGAAGTCCGATTTAGTTTTGTAAATATTTTGTAATTATTTTTAGTAACACTACATCAATGTCATCGAGTTGAGTGTTTACGATATTAGTGTGTATCTGTGTGTGTGTGGCATACTTGGGGATCCGTATTGCAATTGATTCGAATTGACTAAATGCAAGAAGGGTTGAAATGTTTCGAATCGATTCATAAGTGGTCTTCGTTGTGGTTTTTATCGGGACATACTGCACGAACTAACTGTAGACTCTTCTCTGTTGTACAGCTACTCGGTAATCGAGATACATGCAGTCACATTTAAACAACGATCTTGTTTCGTCACACCAAAAATATGTTCACTGTGGCGATACTCTGCACAAGACGTGCAAATCCTTTTCATACTCGTAATAGTATACCAACGGCTACCGGCGACAACGTTTAACAATACCAACGACACTAAACATACGATACCTACCCAAGTAAAATTACCATTTTCACCTGGAGGTCAGGCGTTACCAGAGTAAAAAATACCATTGTCCTTTGGAGATTTATCGTTTACTCAGAGTAGCAATACATTTTCACTTGAGGGTCTATCGTTTCCTAGAGTAACAAACCTTTTTCACTTGGAAATATATTTTTTCACCGGGTAACAAACCTTTTTCACTTGGAAATATATTTTTTCCCTGAACAACAAACCTTTTTCAACTGGAAATATATTTTTTCTCAGGGTAACAAACCTTTTTCACTTGGAAATATATTTTTTCCCTGAGCAACAAACCATTTTCACTTGGTGGGTTCTCGTTTACCTGAGTAAAAATATAATTTTCCTTTGGAGATCCGGCGTTTACCCAGTGTAACAAACCATTTTCACTTGGAAAAATACTTTTACCTAGAGTAACTAATCATTTTCTTTTATAAATATATTTTCTCCCTGGGTAACAAACTCTTTTCGTTTGGAAAACTATCATTTACCTGAGTACCAATACCGTTTTTCACTTGGAAATCTATCTTTCGCTGAGTAACAATATCATTTTCGTTTTGAAAACTGACAACCACACCAGACAATTTGATATTTTTGTATATTGTTACAACGGACAGTGACAAAATATACACCAACAACGACTCCGATACATTTGTCTAATCAAATATTCACTTGCTCTGATGCATCCCATCAAAATCATTGGTTACTCACATACAATAACAATGAGCTGTTGTACATCGATATGTATGTTTTCGGAATTGGCGAATAAAGGGGTTTCCGATATGTCCGTGATGTCCGGGTTCGTGCTTTGGATTTTCCAGAGTCAAAATGTCTGAATAAAACACCTCCTCGACTTTGGTAACTGGTTGATACACGGATAATGGTATTCGGAAAACGGATGAATTTATGTTCCCCATCGCGCTAACAACTCCGGGTTACTTGCGAGTTTCCTCAGGTCTGTTTACTATATTGTGTCTTTACTGATCAATACATGTAGCTCCAGTCAGCTGAAACCGGATCACTAATATGAGAAAGTGTGTGGGGGCCTGATCCGGATATTCACTCATGAACCAACGACCAATATTCAAGTAAACATGTTACAGACCGTGTTTTGTCTCCATGAAAAATACCAATGCATACACCGTCACATCAAGTACGTCACGATTGTTCATACATACCAAGTATTCGCGTAAACGAGGTGTACATACAATGTGTCGGTGTACAAACATCATGGAAAACAAATTCATGTTCTCAAGTCTCATCATGCGACGACTCTGTACATTCAATGTGGGCATAGATGACACTCGACATGATACAATGGACAATGCATTATGCCTACCGATATATTCTCAGTCAAATATGCGAACCATACACAACCATATGCTCTGATTTTCGCTGAATATCCACAACACCAACAAATCTGTACATTTCTTTTCCCTCGACTTCGACGATAGAGTTGTCATCCCAATGTACCAATCGAGTGTATGGTTCATCAGGTGTAAAATCCAAATCAAATGTCACCAAGGTATCGTTTTTCATTTTCAATATTTCCACCGCTGCATCTTGTCTGTGTCATAAAACCCCGGTGTGGGGCCAGAGGAATCCATGGAACGTTACGCGTAGTCCCATATTTACTCGTGGATATAGTCAGGTAACGACAACGTTTTCTCAGTGTTCTGCGTGGGTGAACCGTTGCAATACGTAGCTGGATCAACTAGACCAGTGGTTCCCAACCTTTTTCGACCCATCGCCCCCTTTTCAAGGTCAACACCGATCATCGCCCCCCAAATTTTGTGCACCGATAATTGGGCATACAGACTGTAATCACCGGCGGCTTGACTAAAAAAAAAAAAAAAAAAAAGGTCATCTTTCTAAGCTCAGAGCTGAAAATAACGTTTTTTCTCTCTGAATTGCTAGGTGGATGACTAAAAAAAAAAAAAAAAAAAAAAAAAAAAAAAAGGTCAGCCGTTTTGACGCGTCATCGCCCCCCTATCGCCCCCTTCGCTATTTTCGCCCCCCGTCGCCCCCTTTGTCCATTTTCGCCCCCCTATCGCCCCCTTCGTCATTTTCGCCCCCCTAGATCGCCAAATCGCCCCCTGGGGGGCGATATCGCCCACGTTGGGAACCACTGAACTAGACCAAAAGTTTCCAACCGCGTTTTATAACGACATGTAGAATTACGAGACAGCACCCTCTTGTGGAGTGGTTAACACGAAATCAGTCTTCAACCCGCAGAGACACACCTTGGATTACATTATCAAATCGTGATTGAACTCGAGTTTCACACATACACATAATCCCTGTTTACGATTTCAATCCGGAGTCACTGTTCACGATGTTTAGCTGGAGCCGTTATGTGCGAGTAGCGACATCCGACATACATTGCGTGAAAGATTGATAACGATGGTAATCGCCAAATACATTAAACCAACCAAGGTGAATCACTGCGATCTCAGCAAAAAAGTTCACAGGTTATGACCAACAATACGCGGGGATTGAGCGAGTTACGCAACCCGATTTTACTATATGTCGAGGTCTGGATCACGATGCAAATCTACCTGAGAATCCGAACAATCTTGTAAAATCAAGGTGTGAACCCGTGAAAGGGCTGTACTCGTGTGAGATGCATTTTTCACAAGTTGGGTGGAGGCGGTTCATACTAAGATCGTGTTACGTCCAAATATAGCTGCTTGTCTGTCCGCAAGTCATCTATGCCCACATTGAATGTACAGAGTCGTCGCATGATGAGACTTGAGAACATGAATTTGTTTTCCATGATGTTTGTACACCGACACATTGTATGTACACCTCGTTTACGCGAATACTTGGTATGTATGAACAATCGTGACGTACTTGATGTGACGGTGTATGCATTGGTATTTTTCATGGAGACAAAACACGGTCTGTAACATGTTTACTTGAATATTGGTCGTTGGTTCATGAGTGAATATCCGGATCAGGCCCCCACACACTTTCTCATATTAGTGATCCGGTTTCAGCTGACTGGAGCTACATGTATTGATCAGTAAAGACACAATATAGTAAACAGACCTGAGGAAACTCGCAAGTAACCCGGAGTTGTTAGCGCGATGGGGAACATAAATTCATCCGTTTTCCGAATACCATTATCCGTGTATCAACCAGTTACCAAAGTCGAGGAGGTGTTTTATTCAGACATTTTGACTCTGGAAAATCCAAAGCACGAACCCGGACATCACGGACATATCGGAAACCCCTTTATTCGCCAATTCCGAAAACATACATATCGATGTACAACAGCTCATTGTTATTGTATGTGAGTAACCAATGATTTTGATGGGATGCATCAGAGCAAGTGAATATTTGATTAGACAAATGTATCGGAGTCGTTGTTGGTGTATATTTTGTCACTGTCCGTTGTAACAATATACAAAAATATCAAATTGTCTGGTGTGGTTGTCAGTTTTCAAAACGAAAATGATATTGTTACTCAGCGAAAGATAGATTTCCAAGTGAAAAACGGTATTGGTACTCAGGTAAATGATAGTTTTCCAAACGAAAAGAGTTTGTTACCCAGGGAGAAAATATATTTATAAAAGAAAATGATTAGTTACTCTAGGTAAAAGTATTTTTCCAAGTGAAAATGGTTTGTTACACTGGGTAAACGCCGGATCTCCAAAGGAAAATTATATTTTTACTCAGGTAAACGAGAACCCACCAAGTGAAAATGGTTTGTTGCTCAGGGAAAAAATATATTTCCAAGTGAAAAAGGTTTGTTACCCTGAGAAAAAATATATTTCCAGTTGAAAAAGGTTTGTTGTTCAGGGAAAAAATATATTTCCAAGTGAAAAAGGTTTGTTACCCGGTGAAAAAATATATTTCCAAGTGAAAAAGGTTTGTTACTCTAGGAAACGATAGACCCTCAAGTGAAAATGTATTGCTACTCTGAGTAAACGATAAATCTCCAAAGGACAATGGTATTTTTTACTCTGGTAACGCCTGACCTCCAGGTGAAAATGGTAATTTTACTTGGGTAGGTATCGTATGTTTAGTGTCGTTGGTATTGTTAAACGTTGTCGCCGGTAGCCGTTGGTATACTATTACGAGTATGAAAAGGATTTGCACGTCTTGTGCAGAGTATCGCCACAGTGAACATATTTTTGGTGTGACGAAACAAGATCGTTGTTTAAATGTGACTGCATGTATATCGATTACCGAGTAGCTGTACAACAGAGAAGAGTCTACAGTTAGTTCGTGCAGTATGTCCCGATAAAAACCACAACGAAGACCACTTATGAATCGATTCGAAACATTTCAACCCTTCTTGCATTTAGTCAATTCGAATCAATTGCAATACGGATCCCCAAGTATGCCACACACACACAGATACACACTAATATCGTAAACACTCAACTCGATGACATTGATGTAGTGTTACTAAAAATAATTACAAAATATTTACAAAACTAAATCGGACTTCATGTCGTAGCAAGTAAGTTTCTTGAACTCGTGCTTGATGAAAACGATTGGTGACAAGTATGCTTTTGTGTTTGAGTGAAAAATAATTATTCGGAGTAGTGACAGTTTGCGACCGACGAATACAAATCGATCATGATATTACAATATACGCTTTCGTCACCATAACGATTTGACACAGGAGAAACACTTCAACGTGTTTTCAATAACCAGAATCTTGAAACTTGTTGCTTGTGTGATTTACAGCTGGTGCACAAAGGTTAGCGACGTTTTTTTTAATATAGTTTCACCTTCTAGTTGTTTTGATGTGAGGCTCTGTGCTTCTCGTTATTAAAGTAAATTGTTTTATGCGTTAGATTTGTGGAAGGTAAGTCGAATACATAGTCTTTGGTGGAAGTAACTAGATTACTGTCGTGGCATTTATCGGTCTCCCAAGCAGTGACCACGGTTTGGTTTTTGAAAGACATCAGTATGTCGGCATAATATTTTCTAAAAGTCAAACTCGGACGGATATCATGAATGTGTAGGACTCACGATAAACATTGTACACATACAACTTTGAAGAGCTTCTTGAAGGTACAAAACTTTAGTATGCAATTCAATAGTATATGCATGCATACAACTTTGTTACAACAACTATATGATATTTCTGTAAGTACTATAGTTGCGTTTTGGATTATTTGAATATTTCGATACGTAACCATTCGTATGAAAAAGTTCTTGTGACATCAAAACAGTTTGTAGAGTCCATCCAAATATTTAGTTTCGTAGTGTGAGGATATCGAGTAAAGTTGATTACTTTGCGTGATGTAAATATCCTTCGTACTTTTGTAAGAGTTGTAGGGATGATCATTCGTATCCTACAAAGTAACTAGTTGATACAACAAAATATTGAATGATCGCTAACACACTGAGTTCATAACCCAAGATAGTAAAAATTGTTTACACTAACATAATTCATATCCAGCAAAACTATAGACGGAGTTTAAATCTAGATTGTATTAGGTGAAGTGATGAGTACCTCAGTAATAAAATCGAAACGATCAAAACAAATTTTCTGTGTCTTGGTTGTTGTAAATAACTATTTGGTATGATATTACTTGAGTGTGTGACAATTCGTATCCGTCGAGGTTGAATGTTTAACCATATCGAAATGAATCCAGATCACATGAAGTATACATTGATCACAATAGAATCGATGAGAATGTTAACCACATATAATGTCTTTGTTTGAAAGTAATTTCTAATACGGTTACTTCGATCGGTATTAATTCCATGTCATACAAAAACATGAAACCATTGTACAGTTTCGTAGCATGGGAATATCGAGTGAAGTTAATTATATTTTGTGTGACGGAAATATCTTGTATTAATATCGCACACTGGTTTCATTACCCAAGTGAGTGAAAATTGTTTTCTGATGGACAGATATGATTTGTATTTAGAAAAAAGCGACTCACACCGATTAAGCGACGCTGTTTAATACCCAATGAGTGAGTGAAATTTCTTAGGGGTTTGATTTAGCTAGTTAATTACCGATGATTCAATCACATACAAGTATATGGTTTTTTAGTGACTGAGTATTGTGACGACATTTACTTTGATGAATGACAATGGGAAAATTTCCAATTTCTCTGGTCGTGTGTGCTGCACAAATAGTTCTAGTATGCAATCAGTGAACATCATACAGATTGACAACGACTTTCAGTAGTTTGGTTAGATGATGACAACTATTCCGGAGGTTCAAATCGATATCACTACTACGAACAGCAATACAAACACGTTTTTGTAGATTTCAGTGTAGCACATACTTCGATTTTAATATTGTTATGAGTTTTGTACCAATCAAGACCATTTGAATAGGACGTATCCAACAAGCATACCAATATTTACTTTCTTGATGATCAAAGTCTTAGAGTGTAACCTCGTAATGTTTTACATTTCACGCGTTCGACAGATGGTGTGAAAAGAGTTTAACACGGATTAAATGATACCCTCGAGTTCCCAAGTAATATTTTCGTACTGCGTAATGTGCGTATGTTTCAATTCGATGTCGCAGATTCCGACAATAAAGTATTGTACCGGTTGTTAAGCATCAAACGCAATTGTTGTTTCGTCTTTAGTCTTGGTTACTGGAAACAATTACATTTGTAAATTATTTTCTGATATCCGCGATACGCAGGGTGATATGTACCAAGGTGGAATAATTTTCCATTCAAGAACATTTCAGACACGCATAGTTTTACAACTCAATATGTTAATAACAACGGTACTGAAAAGTTTGTTGCTGTCGTAATAACCTTTACCACAACGCCGGGTCTAATTAACGCGAATAATTTAATAATCAAGTCATGGTAGACCGTTACAAAATCTCATATGTCAAACCAATGTGTCAATCCATATGTTTACATCATGATAACTTTCGACATAACACCTGCGTTCGATTGTAATAAATGAATTCTCAACTACGTTGGTCAGAAATTCAAATCTCGTATACTCAAACATATTATGTTAATCTCAAGTCGCCGGCACCGAGAAGTAATTACTTTTATCTTACAGAATAGTAACGACTTTTACAGTTGAACAAAAAGACGATTTGGCGGTCTATGCCTAAAACCGAACTTGATATGTTTGTGGGTTGTAGTGATTACTTGCGTAGTCTTGTCTACTTTTCGTATGAACACATTTTGCTTTGGTTCGGTGAGTTACAAACGGATTGACTTGACAAGGTTTTTGTATTTTACTCTTTTGTTGATGGCAAGATGTTAAAATGTTGAGATGTCATAGTGATAATATTTCTGAAACTCTTTTTGACAAACGTAAAGACAGGTTGCGAATAGAGTTGTAATGTTTCATTACTTGTTTCGAATCAATGTGCGTATAATCTCTAAATATGCCTGGGTTGAAAGTTGTTAGCCATGTTTGTCAATCTATTTTAATTCAGACTATGTCAAAGTCCAAATATTTCATTTTGGATTATCTGGATTTACCTTTAGTACACCTCGCGAGTGGATTCCGGCGCCGCACTATAACATTTTTGATAATAAGGACTCAAGGATTTTCAATCAATAATAGACCTATCTGATTTTTTGGTAATGCTAGACTTGACAAATGGTAAGTTGCGTGTTTTTGTTAAGAGTTTGATTTCAAGTTGATAAAGACAATAACTGTATAATGCACATACTTGTGCTTCTTGATTCTTGTAGAGTTATAGTTGGTGTTGATTCTATAGGTGTGAAAACAGCGACGCAGAATGCGCGAATAATTCGATCTGGCTGAAAGTCGGCGTCAGTAATATTCAGGTTACGGTCGATTCAAAAGATCGTATTAAAAGAATTTCTAAAAGGATCAGAGTTGTACCGAATTAAAACATTAAGATACGAATCAACTTGAGTTGTTTAGTGAGTTTCATTTCAAGTTGACAAATTGACACATTACTTGTATATTCGCATGATTCTTATCATACAACTAAAGTCGATCACGTTCCGAAGTGTCAAAACATATAGCGACCACCAGAAAGTGTCAAATTGTTGGTTTACGAATCACCGTCTGCGACGACTCTGTGACAAACTAGTTACGGAAATATTACCTTGTGAGCGATCGGTATGTCTGTAATACCAAATCATGAGCGATCGCTATGTCTGGAGCATTACCCTGTGAGCGGTCGTAGGATTTTAAAATTACTTCACACCTTTTGAATAAGCGTTCACTTCACAAAGGATTAGGGTTAGAGCAAAAATAATTGACAATTTGTCGCTATTCAAGTTACCGACACTGATGGTCTGTTATTCGTTACTTATTAAATCTTACGAGCAGTATCAAGTTCTGTGCCAAACTGGTTACGAATATTTCACCGAGTGAGCGATCGATATGCCTGTAACACCAAGTCGCGAAAGATGGTTATGGCCGAGACATTATCTTGTCAGCGATCGCAGGTTTTTGCAGACTATTTCACACCTATTTGAAGTGTTAGTTTGTGAACGCGGCTATTGTTGATATTCGTATTGCCGTCTACGCCGGTTCCGTGGTAAACTAATTACCAAGCGACTGATTCCTAGATTTAGCAAACTATTTCACACCCTTTTTGGTGAAAGTACGACATGCCGCTAGCATTCTATCAACGAAAGTACGAATCATCGCCGCGCCCATAAGAACACATGGCGAGTCACCAGAGACCGCGTAAGAATAGTACGAATCACGACCACGAGTTTTCAATACGAGTCACCGCCGCCGCCTATACCCGAAAGTACGAATCACGACCCCGAGTTTTCAATACGAGTCACCGCCGCCGCCTATACCCGAAAGTACGAATCATGACCGCATCCATAAGAACCCATTACGAATCACGGCCGAGAGGGGGGTCTGAAAGTACGAGTCACCACCCCGGGTTTTCAATACGAGTCACCACCCCGCCCATAAGCCACAATGGCACACCACGAGCGATCTATACTACTACTTACGACATCTCGTTATGCCGGAATGGTAACTTCTGATGACTCAAACGCGCTAGCTTGGAACTCTGTTGTGTGAATGAGTGAGATGGCGCTTGGGTGGATGTCGTTCCATATATACATGAAATGCTGAATATTTCAGGGTGAATATGCAGGGTGAATATACCAAAGTTGAATGGTAGACGAACAGAGGGAATCGTTCGAAGAGAAGCTTCATTTAAAAAGACATCCTGAAAATATGTTAATTTTTCAATTTTTATATACGATATTGATGCATTCTTATTTTCTTGGAGGCCTGCACTTACGTGTTAGCCGCTGAATCTTAATGAATTTCGAATGGGTCTGTACCAGAGTTGTAATTTTGAAAAGCACGGGTCACCAACGTGGTGCCCGCGGGCCTCCGGTAGCCCGCGAGGACCAGATGAGTAGCCCGCGAGCCTGTTCTAAAAATAGATCGAATAGCAGAACTTACCAATATTCGTCTGATTTTTACCGGTGAGCTTTTAAATATATAGTTATAAATTCATTGATTTAGCTATTCTTGTTCAAATCACACTAACATGTAACTTACAAATGACAATACAGTAGGGTTGGCATACGTTCGCAAATTCCCGGACATGTCCAGAAGTTCACTGTTCAAACTTGCGTCCGGGAGGACTTTCTAAAATATGCCTAAATGTCCGGAATTTTGAAGGCTTGGCGTAGGCTCATAACTTTTTCGTAAATCAACATAATAACATTATATTTGAGAATACTAAATCTACATGGTATTTTTCTTCGTTCTGCGCGCGATTTACTATCACATTTATTGATTTTAATATGGGGACTACCACCCTCGCAAGAACTGCAACAAAATATGAATAAAAATAACCTTCATTTACTGAAACAAGCCTAATTGCAATCGCAATTATAGGAGAACGGTATATTCCTAGAGATGGTTAACGCCGTTTAAATGCTTTATACAAAGATAGTGGTTCCAAACGTGGGGGACGTTTGCCTTTATTCTGGGGTTCGCGAAGATGTTGAACTTAATCAGCTTCCAAAGTAGCCCGTAAGTTTTGGCAAAGGTGTTGACTTTTTTCAACAATCAGCTCGGTAAATTTTGATCTGGGCCACGGAGCATTTGCAAATTGAAGAATGAGTCGCGAACATAAAAGGTTGGAAACCACTGTAAGCAATGTTCTCTCTAATTTTCAGGAGTCTACGCGCACTCACCAATTCACCGCACGGTCCCTTGGACAACAGTGCGTGCGTAACAATTAAAAAAAGTTTATCACTTCGGATTTTTGTGCGTAGCTTAGATTTCTGTGCGCAGAAACCATGTCAGCAGTAGCACTGCACAATTCCGCACGTGTGCACTGTGCAGCTTAGAAGGAACATTGACTGGAATTGGGGTGTTTATAAAGGTCAGTGGTGCGCACCGGCATAAGGCTGATAAACAATCATATCGTTGTGACATGAACGATGTACAATTACGCTCCCTGTATTTTCGAAGTCATCATCCTCCACCAGCTCTACCGCTAACTCTGATCATGTGGGCGGAGAGAGGATCAAACTATATAGTTATATATGAAAACCAATATTATTGACAGAATTCATTCAAAATATTTTACTACCAGATGCATATTGAAACCAGATTCATATAGCAAGTCCACCAGAAGTTGCATCGATTATCCTATGTTGGGCGGGAAGGGGCTGAAAATGTGGTTTCGGTCCCGCGCGGTTACACAACACACAGCCCCATACTCCTGAACCGGATCGTGACCACCTCTGGTCTATAGGCAAAGCTTTGCTAGTGTGACGTCATATTGACAGACAATGTGTTCATTAGGGTTAGTTCGGATATCAATAATTTCCACTATCCCGATAACGGATATATCCGTATATTTGAAATTTATCCAACCGGTTAACCTGATAATAACTGCTAAGTGAGACAATCGATTTCACGAGGTCTGCATGAAGAATGGATCCTAAAATCACGCAAATTTATTGTTCACTGCTTCTGCAACGCCCATCCCAATAAAGCACAATGCATCAATTGTGGCATCCTGTAGCCAGGACCGGAGTTTTGTAACAACGAGTCCACATGCATTGAATGCTCTTTCTGCTTTCACAGATGTGGGCTGAATAGTGAGGAGCGCTTCCTAAATAGTCTGAAGGTTGGCAGGTCGTTTCCCGGAAGCGTCAAAGGCATTACATGCCTTTTTGGCCATTCTTCCGTTTAGGTTTGGAGTACTGGAAGGACGAGTAACTGATACTGGAATTGATGCCGACATTATATCTCGCTCTAATTCTTTTTTGAGATATTCACGTGATCGGGCGCGTAGCCAGCCGAAAAATAAGGAGGGGGGGTTGAAATAAAATGAGGGTTTTCGATTTTTTCGAATTAAGCATCCGATGAAATCAATTACGCTTGCACGCACGCGCATGTTTGCGAACATTCCATGTCATTCAGTTTCGCGATGTTACTCTTTAATCACAATCGCTAATCAGAATACACTTAACGGCATATTGTCTCCAAGCGATGATATCCTCTGTACCAGGCTTATTGCAGATGCTATTGTGTAGTCCAGCGATAATATCGTGAGCGCTGAACACCAAGCCAATGCAGGTGCGATTGTGCAGGCCTGTGATGGTATACTGTGCACAAGGCCTATTGCAGATGAGATTCTTCAAGCCAGCGGAACTATAGGCTTGTTGAAGACGCGATAAATCAAGCCAGCGATGATAGCCGAGTTCGCGGCAATCGATGACCTAATTTCTCAATCTTCTCAGCTGGAGATCGCGTAGTTGTGCACATACGTATCTCGCTAATTGGCCGAGCGCAACACTGATAATACGACTTAGGGTGGATTGCACAGATGCCGATTGAAAAGTAATCACCGATTGCCTTAATCGGCGATAATTTAATCAGCGAGCAAGGTCACCTGGTGACTCTGTGGTACAGATACGGATTCGCCTGTGAGTTATCTTATCGCGGATTACTGACGCAAATCGACGCAAATGACGTACGTTAGCAATCAGCTGTCTTCGGTCGGTGGCGATATGAACTGTGTCGTCATAAGGGAGAGATGCGCTCTTGATAGATATGTATATTTAGCTGATGTCATGTGCGTATAACAGCTAACTAAACTGTTGCTACTGCACAGTGTAAGGTTATGAACGCCAGAACGCGTCAGAACAAACGTTTTGAGGTTATGAAAAGAGGTATTGTAGGAATAGCGTACCAAAATCATCGTCTTATACCGGTATTGCTATGCCAGAAACTCTACTACAAATTTCGTATATTGCAGGACATTTATCTCATTACTCAGGCATATCTAGAACTAGAGAGATACTTTCAGATGGAATTTTATTTTCCGTTTATTGGTGCATTAGTCATGATAGCCGCTTCACCAATGTGAAGATATACAAATTGAGTTCATACACACACATTTGCATACGATTTTGATTTCTTCATACCAATGACAATTGGCTCTGCATAGGAGTGTAGAAGTAAATTTCAGCCATTGCAAAGATCTAACTGTTGTGCAATGTGCTCAAGTGCTGTACAAACAGTAATGCATTTATGTTACAATTTTGCAATGCAAAGTTATCTGCTGTTACCCAGTTGAGTAATCTTGTTTGTTGACAGCCAAACCTCACTTCAGTTTATCAAGAATTTGGTCAACCATAAAATTCAATACAACCTAGCTATATTAATATAGTGCAATGTCGAGTGAGAATAACAATGGATCCATACCTCAATGTTCTTGCTACCCTCCAGATGTTAGAGAGCCTAGCATAAGAGAGAGTGCCAAGAAGATTGGTCAAAGACAGAGCAAATCCATTGAAATATACCCTGGAGGTTAGCGACACCGATAACGTGACGGCACAACCGAGAGCACGACTTCAGCGCAGACAGATTGTTCAAAATCACTTCTCTGGAATGTCATCTCGTGTTGGAACACCAATAACCACAAATTCAATTCCTCGTCAATTATTTTTATTACGAGATCCAGTAGCCTAGGCTGTAGTCAGGATTGGACAACTAGAAAATCAGCTTTTCAAATTAGACTATATTGATAATTATGGCTGCATATTTTTCCAAATTAGAATAGAATTATAGACAGTAGTTATTTTCCAATTAAATTAGAATAGGGATTACTGAATATGTGAAAATTTGGAAATTGAATCTGCACAACTCGCTTAGTATTGTAGAGGTCTACTGTAGAATTTTCAGCAAAACCAGAAATTAAGTTGGAATTATATTACTGGCATTTTGCACTTACTATTCTAATTATACAGCCAATTTACTAGTTGTCCAAGTCTGGTTTTTGTGCTATTTCGATTCGTTGCTGTATTTTCTCAATTTTGCAGTTCTTTTTCCATTTCCAGTTTCTGGTACTTGACATGCATCTGTAATTCAAAATATTTCATTCTGATATCATGCTGCTCCTTTGCCATTTCCAGGACGCTCATTTCTGAACACCACATTTTGATCACCAACATTTTAGTTAAAATATGATATTTTTTATCAACACACCTGGCTCTCTTTTCGAGACAATTGGCGACGAGCTTTTTGTGTTCTGTTTCATCTTGCATATTTGAATGTAGCAATGAATAAACTGTGGGTTGCATCACCATCATTGTATGCTAACACTTACCGGTCTGGTGTTCCATCCTGAAGTCTGTCGAGGGAACTGAAGGAAGCGTCACATCGCCATCAACAACGACAAGGGCAGCAATTTCATTTGCTGCAAGAAAACTATGGTTAACTACAGTTGTATTGATTCAATAGAGTTCAAATTCAATAGAGCAATGTTAATGTCAATCAAAAGAACCCGCAATGTTCTATTTGAAGTAGTCGTGTGGCTATGTTAGTACCAACACGATTCATATGGATTTCAAATTAGTACCTCAACTTACCATCGCTGTTGTGACATGAAGAACCAGTCTCAGTGTTCACATCCTCGTCGATGATGAAGGTGCCAACTGAATCTTCGGAATATGCATCTGAATAAACATTTTATTTAAAAATTTTAGTTAGAAATACCTTAGAAAAGTTACTTTCAAATTATTTTTTCATGGTTTATCTTAAAGTCAGGTTGCAAGCCTAACAATAATATGGCCAACGATACTGCTCAGGCACCTGCACAGTAGCAAAGCCTGACTGTTGCACGTTAAAATTGGATGCAAGTTCCTCTGTCGTTGGTTGTAACATATTAAAAAAGTTTATGTCCTAAATGCACTCAGCATTGTTCGTGTGACTATCGAATACGCAATCGTAGTCATACCGATGTTTCAAACATTCAATTTGAGATGGAATAAGGTCTGAAAAGTGATAATAAATAAACCAGTGCTATAAAAAACAATTGCAGATTGATCAAGGAGCGGTTCAGATTAGGAATTTGCTGAGCAGTGTTCCCCATGTGTCGTTTTCGTATAGCCGATGACGTGCAGCAGTCTCTGGATATGGTTAGTTTGTTGGGAATTTCCCGTGTTTTTCATGATCATCAAAATTTGTCTATTCAGTTCAAAACGAGCGTTAAAACGTGAGTATGAAGCACGCAGAGAGTCACGATAAACACAGATGAAAACAATACATCTCCTACTTGGGATTTTTAGGAATTGTCAGTAAAATTACCTATCGAAAACCTTTTCCAAGGAGTTCGTCAACTGGAGGTGGGCCAATTTTGGCCCGTTCGACGAGTCGTGATGCATATAACTTTTTTGCTTTTCGTTTCAAATTTTTCAATACATTCTGGATTTGGCCAGTTGTACGGCTGCACGCGCAGGACCGGTATTCGTAGCTGCATATTTCTCACTGATTACATCTCAGGCCACATCTTTTTGTTTTGCCGTCAGTCTTTTTGTCTTCTTTGGTTTCAATATATTCTTCTATCAATTCAATTATTCTAAACTTTTCCTGTCTGTTGCAATTTTCCGTCGTCGTATTTTATTTCCAAAGTATACTATCGAATTCTGTACAGTGTACAGTACAGTCTGTAAAAAATGTCATACCGGTAATCATAGCATAAGGTACTATCGGCTGTGGTAGGCCCACACCCATAATATGCGCCAGCTAATACCGCAACTGCACGTCAAAGCATCCAGTTAACACCATCTCAATACCAAATACTAGTGTACCTGTAGCCAGCCCAGACCGCAGTCAACGCGAAGCACACAGCCGATTAACTTTCTAGACACCTCGCTCGGCGGATAATATTTGGCCGATTAAAATTCACCGATTAGTGGCAAATCGGCATCTGTGCCACGGAAGCCAGCCGATTACTGACGTTTAATCGGCGATTAGGGATTAATCGACATCTGTGCAATCCACCCTTATTGAAACTTACTAAAAAGTATAAAATGCTTCAGCAACGATACTCTTTTATCCGGTTAGCCAGCAGAATTATATCCGGATACCAGATAATAAAAAAGGCTGCGAATAATCCCTTAACCGGCTAACCGTTATTACCCAATTGGGGGGGGGGGCGAGCTCGAAGGGGGCCCAAAAAAATTTTCGCGATAGGTGCGATTTCAAATTGCCAAATATCTTGATTATTGGGTACTCTTCTCCCAAGAAAAAGTACGCAAGATTTATAGAAATGGGCATATAGGTGTTGTCCATTACAGCGCCACGCCGCACCATGTTTTAGCCCATGTATAACATCCGACTTCAAGAAATGTGCCGGAACGATCGGCAGCGAGACAACCTTGTCCGAAAAAGACTGCCCTTATGCTGACCGAAAACTTCGTTATATATACAAAACACATACAGGTTTGCGCCGAATGTTCCTGTCTTGGCAATCTGAACCTCACAAGACAAATAGGTATACCATCCCGCAGGGAAAAATTATATGCCAGTGAAGAAATACCAATTCGAAATCGTGTGATCTTTTACTTTAGTACGTTTGGGCGATTCTATATTTTTTGATATAGCAGACAGGAGGTCACGAAATAACATCATGTAACGAATTCATACCAGCGGATGTTTAATTATTAGTTACTGGCTCTACAGTTTCAAAGATACCTCACTCAGCTCTACCGGTAAATGTGATTACGTGAGTAGAGAGGTCAAGAAATTTATAGCAATCTATATGCATTTCCCGATCTTATTGACCGACATTATCATGAATTATCGAAATTTTCGCGCCTCGCGCTCGCTCACTAAACACTGGGTTACAACTATAACATTGTGGCAAAAGCGAGCAGCGTGATGGGAGACGGTTTATCACCCTATGGGAGCCCAAGACTCGAGTTTTTTGGGGCCCTGACGAAGTGCTGCTTAGTTCCTGCCAACGGGTAAACATCCGGAGATGTTTAATTACTATTGAGGGGTCCTACCTATCATACACACCTCACTCAGCTCTACCAGTAAATGTGATTACGTGAGCAGAGAGAGGATAAAAATTGATAGCAATCGGTATGTAATTCTTGACCATATTGACCGTTTTAGTCATGAATTAAAACAATCTATCGCGCTTCACCCGATTAGGCATCAATATGGATCAAGCTCTGCAACTTTCGCATAGACCATTTTGCAGCTCTTGATAATCCATGCGAACGAATTACGATCGTTTTCACAACTACTTACTTACTTGAGTAGATTTAAAGTCAGTCAATTCTACTTCTACTTTCAGTTGTTTTAAGTTGCTCATGGAAGAAGTAATTCTACTCGTACTTGAGTAGATTTTTTCGTCGTTACTTCTACTTCTACTTGAGTAGCTTTGACCACCTCTTGTCCACACCATATAGGACAGTATGATATCTGGCAACGCAATTTCGGAAAATAACGTGTGGAAATCGACACTGAACTGAGCAACGAGAATAGGCGGGCACTTGACGTTGAGTATCGATCGATACTTAGTTGAGTGGAGATACGTATTTGAGCAATACTTAGTTAAGGAGAAGAATTGGTCTCAACCCTTAGATACAACCCTGCCTATGTTTACTCATTATCATAGATTTCTTCATTGCATATGTAGCAAAAATAATTATCTTGAAACTTTGAGTCAATTTAGTAAATACCCCTTAATCGATCTAACATATCATGCATTTTCAAAATGAATTTTATTGTTGACCTGTTTAATTATTGAAGGTTTTAATAATTTCCTCCTTATACTCGTCCCGGCAGCATGTGAGGCACAGTGGCGTAGCAGTCATTTGGCGCTTATGACTTTGCACCATGAGCAAGATGCTGCTAGGGGGTAGCAAAATGTGAGATGATGACCTTTTGTTCTTTTTAGTCAACACTGCAGAACTACTGAAAAAGTTGGATGATGCGTCAGGACTTAACTCGAGTCACTTTGCGAAAATGACTTGAATTTAATTGACTCGGCAGTTTAAAAATGTGGATTGGCTCATGGATCGAGTCAATTTCAAGTCATCAAGTGTGAATTTGCTATAATTCTTCATAATTTGGTTGCAATCCAGAAGCCAGTCACCAATATGTTACAACACGTAGGCAGTTTTGTAGGTTCCTCGAGGTGACGTTTATAATTATTGACAATTAACTCTCCACTGAGAACATCTTATACTGAAACTGCAAGTAGTAAAGCTTGTGTTATTGATGGAATTTATGGCCTTGTGGTGCAAAAGGCCAACACTGCTATAAGCGCCATAACATGATTTGATTAATAAATATTAATACGCACCACCGTACTAAAATCACACCTGTGTGCGTGAATCACAGCATAATTTCTGTACTGGTCCTGCACTCCGGCGAAAATTTGAATCCGTATGCAATTATGTTTCAAAAATCTTGCCGGAATCCTGTCTAGGTGGATCCCAAAATCCAGACAATATACATCTCCACCATTCCCTAACAGTTATAGCCAGTAAAGTCTCTATCAACAGTATCTGTTTTCATGCGATCGCAATACGAACAATGGCTCTTTCGGAAGTCACTGACTCGAATAAATCGCTATTGTTATGATCGCTGTCCTGAGTGCCTACTGAAATTAGTAGCCATTATATATCTTCAGCGATAGCTCACTCAGTATCGGTGATCGAAGGACAGAAGACCGCGGTGTCATCAGTCAGACATATAGCCAGCATGGAGTGGAGTTGTTCAACTAGAAGATTTCCAGCGTTGCCAACTTAGTTATGAATTACAATTATAGCTACACAGTTTTTTTTTTCGGAATTAGATTAGAACTTGAATTAATAATTCCGCGAAAAATGGGAGATTCAATCGAGCTCGGTTCGTATCAAATCAAAGATCGTTCTCATAAGCACAAGAATGACAAATGCTTCTACAGCAAGCTCGGCTTGTTTCGCACGATACAGTTCTTCTGTAGTATTTTCAGGAAAACCGGAAATTAGATTAGAATTATATTGAGAGCATAGCAACATTTCAAAAATTAGATTGGAATTAGAATTGGAGCAGAGAAACTTTTCACAAGTTAGAATATAATTAAATTACCGGCATATCGCTCTAATAATATAATTCGACATCTAGAATTACTACTAACTAATTGTCAGTCTGCCGTCATTTATTAGTTATTCTGAGTTAATCACTGTAAATCCATGATTGTAAAGAGGTGTAATAATCGTATTGGCACCATTGCGTTGGATATAAATCAGGTAAACGGCATTTTCTGATACCAATTGTGCTTCCCCGCCTCTCAAATCGGTGTGAGTGAGTCTAATGCAGTAATTCGTTACGGGGATATATAGCCTACCCTATAGGTTGCAGTGGAGTGTACCGAATTTCTGGGATTTCTTGATGGGCATGAAATCAGAACCAACAACATTTTAGCTTAGGGATATATATCCACATGCATTATTGGAGTATTTTACTGATTGTCACATATTGGCATTTGGGTATTTAGCACAATTTGGTAACTGGAAGTCCCATTTAATTGATTTACACCCCACGCAAACATGAAAATCGTCGAAATACACGATTTTCGTTTTCAGCAGAGGTTATCAAATTTTTTTATACACGCCCCGTTTATGATAGTGAAAAATGTCGCCCCCAACCCCCTCTTATCGTGATTTCATAACGTTTAAAGAGAGATATCCGAATGCTAGCAATCCCGATGGATAGTTTGAAGCCATTGAAGGTTATGGCTGTTGATGAGAGGACTGCCAAATATGAAATTAGGACAATATACAGAGCAATAATAATGAGCTGGAGGTACATCTTGCCGGGCGCGAAAAAATTATCAGTGAACTATGGCTTCACGCCCTCTTCTGATGCTCTCACACCCCAAAAGAGGGGGGCACCCGCCCCCCCCCCCCCCCATCCGTTTGAGAACCACTGGTTCACAGTCTGCGCATTTTAGCATGTTATCGGGTATGATGAATTGCAGGACGGGAATAACTACCACTGAATTATTTGATTCGATACGAACCGTCCACGATAAAAAGCCATCCGCGGGCCCCAGGCTACTTCCCAAATCCCACAGCAAAGGGTAGCCAGCGTTGGTACGCCATTTCACGGTATATGAGGCATTGTTTACATCAGAGGTGTCAACCTCAAATTGCGTCGGGGGCCGGATTCAAACCTTCGGAGCACTCGCGGGCCGGACCAGTCAAATGATTCCAAAATGTTACCTCAAAATCCATGCCCTTGTTTTGTCACCCAAATACTCAAATATCAAGGTTACTAACTTAATAATCATGACCATAGGGTTCTATTCTATCAAGGTATCACCTCTATTCGCAAACAATGAAATTGGAAAAATTTCAATGATTTGCCGGTTGAATAGATAGATATATATATATACACTGCCAAAACCGCGACTTTACCGAGGACATATACGTTGGCATATATTGCTATGATGTCTTGTTTTATTCGTAATCAGACAATATAGTCATGTATTGCCCTATGCATAGCAAGCAATACAAGCGATTTAACCGTAAACGCAGACGTTTAGATAATTTGGGTCATTATTATTGTATCGCGAATCGGGTTTCTAACCGACGTTTTCGCTTCTGCACATAATTGCTTTTGGTCCAATTTCCCATTTTCCCAGCGAAATCAATGTGCATTTTTTGCCGTCTCAGAATTCGTATCAATGGAAGCAACTTGTTCCTAATAGCTGCGAGTGTGAAACCATAACATCGCTGCCGGATGGTTATGATATGGCGTACGAACATGAAAATATACTAGATGTTTTCTATATTGAGGGATTATTTAATGAATGTATTTCGTACTAAAAATTTCAACATTTGTTAGAAATGTGGTGGATAACATAGGCATTTTTCAGAATCGTGTCGCGGGCCGCATGTTTGACACCCCCGGTTTACATGAATATAAGCCATGTCGATGTTTGATTGGGAGACTAGTCCAACTATTGTCGCGACTTCATCTCAATTGTGTTGTGTTTTGAATTATTGAAATTATTATTACACTGAACTGAAGTGATCTGAACTTCATAAGTTATCCAATACCACTGCAGCCGGGCTCGATCGGTCCTGATTGACTCTATCTGTGTAGATTTATATTATCGTCAATGAAGCCGTGAACCTCCACTGTAATACGTTGTCGTATGTGGTAATCAGAAATAATTTTCTCGATATTGCATATAGAGAGCTTCTCCAGAAAAGAAAATGGGTAAGTAAACATTTTACTTTACATTTAATATATCATACAGAACGAAGTAACGGAGTCAGTCGTTCTGTCCGCTTTTATTGTATCCACGAGAATTTGCCAAATTGGTGATGATCCTTAAAGCTCATCGTCATTTTCAATGGCGTTGCAACACTCGTGGCTTCTAAATCATTCGTTCAGTAGATTTGTTAATGTGCAAAGCAGAATGGATTCGAAATTCAATTCGCCCTCAAAAGGCGCTGGCGACAGAACCACTGTATACATCATATCTTAGCCTGTATGGAGCTCTCTGTTGCTGACCTTGCTGTAAATACTATATCCAAAAGCTGGTAATAACAACGTTTATATTATACGTTATTTTCCATCCAACCTTGCGAACATCTGATCAGACCTAGAGGTTAGCTCCTGAGAGGTAGCGTGTTTGGGAAGGTAAGAAGTCGGGCTATACGCGTAACATTACAAAAGCGCTAAGAAACTCTTGAATGGGCCTGCTCCAATCATAATATAATATAATTCAACATTGCTTCCCCGTTTGAAAATGTTGAAGAACTTTATTAAGTTTTAGCTTTCCTGGTTTCGTTGACTCATTAGTAAGAATTTTTGAACATAAATACATCCAGGCTTGCACACTCCAATGTCATGTACATATTTCATTCCAAGTTTAAGATAAGTTTAATCATACATAATTCATTGCCATTGCGGAAATTTTAAAATAATATTTATAATAAATATAAAGTAAAACTAATAAAGTAAACTCAAAATTAAGACGTTGCTTGCTGCAGTACGATTGTTTTTAATACATTTTAATCTCTTTGTTTTGTTAATGTGGAGTGGACCGAAAATGATAATCGTTTTCATGGCACCCCAGACCACAGGTTGGAAACCCCTGTTGTAGTAATACGACTGAAGATACACGTTACGTACATGAACTTGACTTTTATTACAGCTGCGCAGCAACATGCGATACCCATCGTCATCGAGAATAACGGAAAGCTCGAATTGAATCGGGAGGGAGTCAGAACTGTATTTACCGATCCGAAATTAAACGGCAAAAAGATCTGTATCATTTCCATCGCCGGAAGTTTTCGCAAAGGGAAGTCTTTCATGTTAAACTTTTTCCTGCGATACCTGCGGCGACAAGGAGTACGTATATATACACTCTTAGGAAAATAATATATATTCTCACCCAAAAGGCGATACACGAAAATGAAACCTACCTTAGAATGATACCGCGAGATCAATCAAACATTACATTTTAATCCAAATTTTGCCTCACTAATGAGAATAATCACAAATGAAGCAAGAAGTAACGGAATGAATTAGGGAGGTAACCACGTATATAGGCACGAAGGACTTGTAACAGTGCCATGAATGAATTCGAATATATAGGCTACAGAGAAGAAAAAACGGGGATTAAAATGATGATTGACTCAAATTGACTCTGACATGAAGCAAGAGATGGTCAAAGAAGTCAAGGAAGCTTCTCAAGTAGCAGTAGAAGTAGCCACCCAAAACTACTTGCAATAATGTAGAATTTGCTGGCTTTAATTCTACTCAAGCAAGTTAGTAGTTGCGAAAAACAGTCATAAATACGTTCTCAGGTTCCGTCGGAAGCTGTCAGCTGAGCACGACGAAAATTCTGGACTTTACTTAAAGTGTGAAAATCAATTTTCTTTGGTACTCCGTGAAGACCTGAATCCTCTGAATTTATCCGTTTCAGTTTCTCTGTCTTTCCCATCGGAAGAAATTAATACTAATACTTGACAAATTGCAACCAGCTAAAAGTAAGTAAGTAAATCAGATAATATTACGAAGTAAAAGTAGCGGGGAGTTACATTTATTGTAAGTAGCCTACTGCAATTGGAGGAAACCTACCTCAGTACTTGGAAAAAGAAAAAGTAGCCTAATATGATATTGCGGCCACCTCTACTTGAAACACACGGATAAGGAATGCTGTTCAGTCTTTCTTAACAATTGGGGTGAAGTATTCGATCGACACCCCGAGGACTTTCTGACTTTTGCGGTGAAGGATCTGTTTTTGTGTGTCGCCTTTTAGGTGTGAAGTGTGAATACACACACTCTTTGCTAGGAGTGTATTTTTCTTGTGAGACAAACTTACAGGTGAACTCGTTTCAGTATCGCAACACAATGTGGATGGGACACGACGACAGTCCTGTCAATGACAACGGCTTCTCCTGGAAAGGAGGGAGAAATCCAGTCACGGCCGGAATTGTTATCCATAGAGAGATCTTTATCTCTGAGAAAAATGGAGAAGAGGTGCGTACGTTGCATGACTGTAATTGACTCCAATCATGAATTGACTCGAGTGGATTTTTTTTTCGTTGGATCGACTTAGCCGGGGTCATTTTCTTAAAAATAGAAAATGAATCGACTCCACTTGAGTCCATTTATGTATCGACTCGACGTAGAATTGATTATCTGGCATGACACGGCCAAGTGATATGACTCGAGACACTTTTCCTATAAATATTTATTAATAAAATCATGTTATGGTGCTTATAACAGCTTTGGTCTTTTGGAGCACAAGTCGATAAATTCCATCAATAACACACGCTAACTTTAGTATAAGATATTCTCAGTTGAAAGTTAGTTGTCAATAATTATATGCGTCGTCCAGAGGAAGCTGCAAACTCGATAACGTGTTGTAAGGTATTGGTGTATACGTCAATAAGTTGTCCAAGTTCAATTGCATTCTCTTTCGCTGTGCGCTGGTTCTCAGTATCTGTCTGCGTTGTTCAAGTGCCGGATAATCTATCACAAAATGGCGTGAGTCCTTCGATGACTCCACTATGGGCACGGATAGGCGTCGCAGAAACCTCTGTTCTGTGGAGGTGTTCATTCAATCCGAATTGTCCCGTTCGTAATGGCGATTGAAAAAAACAGTGCCTAAAAATAAATTTACGTACACCCTAAAATCCCCTTGCGTACCATAGTTTGACAACCCTGTTATGCGTTGTTCTCCCCTGCTTCCTAGCAAATAATCGCATTTTCTCTTAAGGTGGTCATTTTACTCATGGATACTCAAGGCCTGTTCGACGGCCAGATGGACAACGCAAAGAATTGCGTCGTGTTTGCATTGAGCACGTTATTGAGCTCGGTGCTCATCTACAACCTTTCTCAGCAGATACACGACAGTGACCTTGAATATCTTGAGGTACTATTTCAATTATGCGGTTATCAATTTCAATCTGGCGTGACAACTATAAATGCACATTTTCAAAAATGCGCAACTGTGGATGTAGAAGTAGAACTATTGAAAATACTTACGTAGTTTCCCGTCCACCAACTATATAGAATGGTAAATTGTTAGATAGTGGGTATACCAGTGTGTGAACAGTTATGGTTATTTATAGGGTAGTATTATCCTCTGGCAAATATTTGGTTTATAAATCCTATTTAATCATTTATGATGCGAGTGAAGTTGGTCAGAACGAGGTTACCCACCTTTTTGAAGTACTCCAGTAGATTTTGCCTACTTGCTCAACCAACTCAACCGAGAATTCACTTGAGTAAAGAAGAATCCACTGTGATGCCATATTGAAATCATCAATCCAATAAAGTAAGAGCATAGGCCTACCTGCAATCATATTTATCTGTAGTTGTGCATTTAGAAATAATGACGCCGTGTTTGAACTGATGACGTGCAAACGAGTATGTCAGTATAGTTGCTGATGTCTAAATTATGACAAAAATTAGAAGCTGGAGTCACTCAAAAGGGAAAAATTCGAGATTTATATAATAGAGCCGCTATAGCAGGGGCGGGCAACATACGGCCCGCGGGCCGGATCCGGCCCGCGAAGGGATTTTGCCCGGCCCGCGGACAGATTTCCGTCTTGCATGATAATGTGGCCCGCGGCCCTGTCTGAAGTTCGTGGAAGCGAGAAGACTTGCATTATCGGCATTTACGATGCACTCAACCCTAATGTCGTCTGTGGTAATCATGATTTTTGTCGACTACAATGGTCAATCGTCATTTACACCAGGCTGATATTTCTTATTTTTGATTCCGTAACCGCCGACTTGTAGCACGGCACACTTCTAGGCTTTTTGCACCGCATATGCCAGGGGTCGCCAACTCAAAACGGGTCGCAGGTCACATGAATTCAATATCGAGATTAATCAGGCCACACAATTGAACAACGAGGCTATACCGTCACCTACTCCACCCTGATGAATTGATATCTAGGTAAATTAGGGTTACCGGACCTATCGAACGCCTTGAAACTTAATTAGGGATTGCACCGTGTGTTGTTTGATCAGATAAGATAGAAGCAGACATGGGGGCGCCTGTATGACAACGTTATTCTCAAATACACATTGTCCTCGCCATCAGGGGCGAGAATTGGCTTTGAAGTGACATTGCTGTCGTTAAAATACATTCATTAAATACGATTTATTCCTTGTATATGTGGATAAATGGCCGATGATGTATCAATTTAGCAATCCGGCCCGCCAAGTAGGCCTACTCAATTTTCCTAAATCCGGCCCGCCGACTGGAGAAGTTGCCCGCCCCTGCGCTATAGTATACATAAATGTTCTCGCTCACAATACCTACCTACGATTGGGGGTAGGACTTTTTGTCGGTATATCTCAGTTTGAATCGAAATAATTATCTTTGGCATACCTACCTATACTACCATGTATATCATCTATATGTATTATTATCAACACATAGTTTGTTAGTTTGTTAGTGTGTTTGATGTATTTGAAATATTTATGCCACTTTGGGCACCGCATGATATTTACGTTTTTCATGATGAAAATATTTAAACCAACTATATTTATATGTATGCCCAGTTACAAACATACTAATTGTTAACGTGATATCTTTGTCGGTGCATTTTGTGATTTTTACAATACATATTATACTGACTTCGTGACCGACCCTTGGTCTTGCACCAACTCCGCATAATAAGACAAAAATAATCAACTCCCGTTTGTTCTAGTACTTCACCGAATATGCGCGAGCTGCTAAAGAAGCTAGTTCAAGCCATAAGCCGTTTCAGGTGGGTGACAACTATTTATATTTGTAATTTATATCTCTGACTGATAAAAGGATGCACTGCGTTCTATAGAATATGTGGTCTCAAATGAAAACCGGCGGTGCTCAAAATTTTGACAGCAGTCATTTTCCTCATATAGCCATCATAGTCGAACTACAGATAAAATATAGTTACGACTTGCACCGCTCCATTTCATCACTGTGGCACTATCTTTACGCAATCAAGGCAGAGAAGGAATTCTAGGTCGTGTTTTGGTATTTAGCACTCCTACCATGTCTACAGGTAGGCAAAATCGAGTAGCGCACGCGGCCCGCAGCGCCGGTTTGTGTGGCACCCAAAACCCTCATGAAAAATATTGATAAAATGCATACTAAAAATCAAATTATTTCGGCAACTTGACAGAATATTCTCGTAATATATTTCACCATGACAATAATGTGATATAGTCTTTCTATGATGTTTATGTTTATGTTTGTTGCTACCGTAATAGCCTGACCTCAAGTCCCTCGAAGTTTTAAAGATTTCGCTTGTAAGCATCACGGAAAGTCAAAACAGAAATGATATACTTCGGTTAACGTGCTTGATTTTTAATTTGAAATTACAGCAAGATTATTACTTTTAGTGCGATGCTTGATAAACCGAATTCTTCCTCGATATTTGTTGAAGTTGTTATGTTCGTGCATTTTACGTTGGTATTACCGCCAATCATTATTTCCTCGTGTGTCGTGCTTCGTATTTCTACCCTGTGTTCTGTTGTCTCGGGGTCTTTTTCGTTTAACTGCACTCTGGATCGTGTCGCCTGTCTTAAAGTTATTCTGCTGATAATATACTGATTTCTTATTGCAACCACGTCGTATTGAGTTATTGTTCAAACAAGATCAAGAACATAACAGAAGTATTCTCTATTTGTATTATCAATATATTGTAAAAGCAACATGGTGATGATACTGTCAGCATTGTATGTCCTGGAGGTGAAGCAAAAGTAGAATCAGCACATCTATGAACAGATCGTTGGTCACAGATTCAAATTTCCATCCTGTTGTAACAATCGGCACAAGCGACTTTTATCGCGTATTTTGTCAAATTGGTTAGTGAGGACGGTCTTGTGAATATTTCGGACGGTATATTTCGGCTAGTTTGTGCTGATTATTCATTTATATTATCTGCATATTTACTCGGTCACTATATAATTGAATAAAAATAATGCGTTTGGCTAATAATCCCCATTTACTATGATGCGACCCGTAAGCCAAAATGTTTTTCCGCCATTGCATTATGACGTGATCAGTATATGAGAGATGCATGTGAAAAGCTATGTACTTTTTTGCCACCTCACATCATACAATGCCAGTTGTTTTACCGCAAATGAAGGTTATTCAGTATTTTTTCGGCTAAGCCTATTTCATGGCACTTTGTGACAATGCTGTGGGTTGATCATGACGGACATATCATTTCCACTCACGATTGTAGCTTAACTACATGTTTCGTGTGCTGCAGTGCGACCAATCACGGTTCAAGGTTTCCACAGTGGAGCTTAAACCGTGGCTAGTTCGCCTCCGGTCCGCCAAATATATTACAATTCAATCTCTCGATACCAAATTACTATAAATTGGACGCTTGTCCATTCATTAGAGAAACATAACATCAAATTTTAAACTAATTTGTGTGCATGGTGTCACATAGTTCATGGTCTACTTCGGTAGTACGTCACAATGGTGCAAGCGTTGTACCAAGCTGTTTAGAAGTAGGCTGCAATTCATTTCGGTCATGTTATATGTGACTTTTCATCTAACTTCGTCAAATTCCGGCTGTGCAATCAAGCGACACTTGGCAGTACAATAGATCAAAGTCGTCAAAATCGCATCTCTTTAAAATGATACCAAACAATAGGGTTACCAAGTGTCATCTTTTAACAGGATTCGTCCCCCTTTTTCAATAAATTGAACGGGTCCCCGGAGGTCAACACAGCTGAAATAGGGTAAAATCAGGTAATTTAGGAGTCGAGTCAGAAAGATAACCTTTTTTCAAGGCAACAGAGTACTATCCGTCGAAAATTTTTCCAAATTACCAGTTTTTTTTTTCCGCTACTAGCTTTCAGAATTTTTGAAAAGTGTCCTCATTTTCGGGTCCCGAAATATGGTAACCCTACAAAACAGTTATAATCAAGTTAGTGGCCATTCGCAGAACTTTGCCTAGCAGAAATTCAATAGAATCATGCATATCTTAAATATATAAGGCCGCATTAAATTATGTTTCAAATATTACAGATGAGTGGCATACATTTTGTCGTAATTGACCGGCGTGCAACATATGTTTTGAATTTTTACCGGTACGCGAGGTCAAAACGGTTGAGAACCACCGTTCTGAGCTATGCTATTCTCGTGATAAATTAAATTTTAGCAAAGATGTGCCTATCATTTCAGTACCCGAAAGAATACTCTCTGGGTATTCGACTCGAATCGAGGACCGTAACTGCCGCACCAACCCCACCCCAACCCCCAACCCCAATTAGGGTGCTCGATTTCGTAGGGGGGCCCAAAATTATTTCGCGAATCAACACAAATTATAGACTATTTTGTGGAAAAATTAATATAACTCCAAACCTTCGCGCCCCAATAATAAACACGCATCATTTACAATAAAATATACATTTCGGTACCGGCAATTACCGCTCCACGACGCACCCAGACTATGAAGTTTCGGCCAACATGCGATCTCATGAACTGTGTTACCAAATAAAACCTTAGCCAAAATTACCGCGGCGTGTTTGCTGAATACATCAATATATATATATGGTCGATCAGCGCCTAGGTGGCCGGCTCGGAATAGTCCTGTGATTTCTATTCGAAGTCACCACCTTCCTCAGGCCTACCAGTATATTTGATCAGGTGGCCTAAGAGAGGGTGATAAATTAATTGCAATATATTCCATTACCAATATTATAGACTATAAATTCAACCTTGGATATGAATTTTGTAGCGCTGGGCGCGACTGCAGAAAAAGGTACACGAGTGACCAAAATCCCCTGAATTTTTTTGTTTTTGGTTTTGTCGCCCGACGCGACGGGCCGGGAAGCTCGGCTATGGCCATTTGTGGGGCCTACGACTAACATTTTTGGGGTGTCTGACGAAGTACTGTTTCGGCCCTGATCGAACCGTTAAATATTTTACTCGATTCAGATTAGAGTATTATAGAATCCTTGTTCCAAACCCTACATATAGGCCCCTGTATGTGTATAGTCATACTACCATAAAAGTTACCTTCTACATATTTCATTACCATACGCAGACACTGACCTTCCTTATTCGAGACTGGCCCCACGCTGTCGAACTCGATTTCGGAATGAAGGGTGGTGCCAAGTACTTGGATGAGGTGCTGCAAAAACAAAGTGCAACTCAAGGATCCGTAAGAAGCCACTTACAGAAAACGTTTGAGGCTACAAATTGCTTCCTTTTGCCATATCCTGGAAAAAAGACAGCAGAGACTGATCATGTACGGGATCTAAGACTGAGCGGTATGTTTGGTGTTTTCAACTACAGTTCTTCATTTTCGCAGCTGTTTCGGTCGTTTGCTCTTCAGCTCAGGGGTTCATAACCGTTTTATGGTCACGACCACAAATTTCGATTTCAAATTGTTCCGTGACCCCATTCTGATTACTAGAGAAATGATAAGCACCTTCGCCCAAAGCTTCGCACGGCCCGTGTTGGAAGCTGGCGACGAGGTGCGCAGTAATAGCAATTATACAATTATGAACTCGTCGACTTCCGTCTATCAAGACTATATAGCAACGTGGAACTATTTCTATCTCAATCCAAACGCAGTAGTCAACTAGTGGTAGGCCTACGTGAAATTCTGTGTCACGCGACGTACAGATAACGATACATGAGCATGAGCAATGAGCATGAGCAATGAGCATGCATGTATGCATATTGTTATTACATAGAACTACCGGTCAATTGTAGTTTTCCTGGAAGGTGGGATTCCCGTTCCATTAATTTCTAGGTACCCGACACTTTATTCTTCATAGTGAAGGCAAGACACCTACTTTACCTTGTAGTAGGTGGCGCATTAAAATGACTGATCTGTTTGCCGGGTTCGCATTACTGAAATGTCTTTTTTTGTCGATTTGGAAAAATGACCTACAATATTCAGTAATGCCGCCTATAGCATCTTGTTAATTGACATTCTTGTTATAGTCATGTATTTATTTTCGTCTCTGCGATCCCAAAAGAATACGCAACCGACCCCACTGAGGTCGCAACCCCTAGTCAACGACCTCCACCCCAATTGGGGGGTTTGACGTGCGGCACTTGCGGCCCTGTGCCTACAATATCCATTGACGTTACACTATGCCAGAGGTGGGCAAACGTTCGAGCACGCGGGTCGCATTCAACATCTGAATCCATTCGCCCCCTTGTGATGGTGAAAGATCTCGTGCGCTCCCTATCGTCATATCACAAAACGCAACCAGGATGCTAGCAAACGTGCGGATAGTTTGAACCACTGAATTCGACTGCCAGTAGTACAATTCTAATCTAATTTATGAAATTTTCTATGGTCTCAATTTAATCATAATCTCACTTCTGGTTTTCTCGAAATGATACCTGAGATCAGTAACAAGCATAGCTTGGTGTACAGATATTTGTCATTCTTGTGCTGATGAAAATTAATTTTGATTGGATATGAACCGATATTGATTTTATTCTAATTTGGAATATAATACAATTCCAACTTTACGCGATTCCAGTAATTCAAATTACAATCAATTTAGGAGTTTTTCAACTCTGCGAAATATGTATACCGTAGTCGAAAGAGAAACAGTGTTCTTTAATGTGAAGTATTACAGGCTCGTTATTTATATTTGTTTTGACAACTGTTACAGAAGTGGCGCATAAAACATGTGATGTGATTATCACCACTATCTCGATTTTAGTACTAGGCTACCAATAATAATAACTGAATAATTGTATTTAGCATAATACATTAGTGTTTGCGAAATGGTGCTGCTAGAATAGAGATTCAATGATCCGTAATATGCAATTTACAACTAGGCTAATTATCATTATAATCGTATATAGATTTTGATTATAAAGTATTGAAGTGAAAAACAAGGGTTGGTAACATGTGTTTGAAGATAGCATTTCGGAATCACCTAACTGGTACAGCCCGCGAATGATAGGCCTACAGGGTTGTAATGAAGTCACAAGGCTTCGAGTCACAAGTCAATCTCACTTTTATAGTTTTGACTCGAGTCGAGTCGAGTCATTTCCGGATTTTGAGAAAACGACTCGAGTCAAGTCGAGTCATCAGAAAATAGTGATTAGAGTCGGACTCGAGTCGAGTCAGGACTCGAATCATTGCAACCCTGGATACAAAGGCTTGAATCCGGCCAGCTACCCAAGTTGAATTTCACATATCATATGCTTGATCGATACCGATAGAAATAACCTACGTGTAAATTTATAGACATCGAGCAAAAGTTCCGAGCACACACGAAGGAATTTGTGCATCAAATATTAAAGCCAGAGAATCTTGTTGTGAAACGCATTAACGGCCAACCTCTGCACGCAAATGCGATAATGCAATTTCTCGAAGACAGCATGGATAGCCTCAACAGTGGCAAACTTCCATCTGTGAATAGGATGATGCAGGTAGATATGTTAGGAATATAACGCATGTCAAATCCAGTTTACATTTTCAGTTAATAGTGTCCATCTGTTTTTTTTTTGTATATAGTCATAAACAGTTTAAGGTAGGGTGGTCCTTCAAACGAATTTGGGGAAGTTGTTGATCTGACCCATTCCACGATGTTCCGTTTGGTTGAAAAACACCCTGTGTAAAATTTGATTTTTAATAATTAGACTTCGAAGGGGCTCAATGGATCCGAGATTCTCCCCTTGTGAGCTACAAAAACATCTAATCCCTTTAATATTTTCTCTCTCTCTCTTTCAATTTATACATCCTATGTACTATATGCGATATATAGATAGATATAGGCCAATATGTATCATTCGAATCGCAAGCGTATGGTGGCACGTTATCTTTAGACTGTGGCGGCTGTCCAAAATCTCGAAGCACAGCAGAGGAGTGTCACGAAGTACCGGGAGGGATTTTCTGAGGTATCGTATGTCCTATGTATGCATTGTAATTGTGTACGTATTAAGAGTCACGATTGAATAGGACAATAGTAGGCTCGGAAAACAGAACAAAATTATTATCTATACACGATTGATGTCAATCGCAAGCAATGAAAAGTGATACAATGACTTCTCACACCTAAACAATGTGTTCCAACTGTGTCTTGAAGCAGCAATGTCATTATCCTACATTTAGAGGGGGTCGGTAAAGAAGTACTTCTACTTTTTCACGTACTCCAAGTAAGTTTGTTCCATCAGACACTTAAACTTTTGTAAAGTATAAAGTAGTTTTAGTTTAAATGCCCCAAAATCAACAAGGATAAAAACTATACAACATCCTATTCCTACGTGCTTATCATTCTAGACGACTTCTACTTTTGCATTAACAGTTTTCAGTTTTTTATTCGAAACTATAGACCCAGAATGTACTTTTTACGTACATGGAAATTGGTGCTTCGTCTTGGACTTGAGTAGGCTATATATTTACGAAATTTCTTCCACTTCCACTCGAGTATCAAAGATTACTTTCACCACCTCTGCGTACATTACATTTCCAATACTGGCATTTGAATGTTGAATGTCGATATTTTTGTTAACGAACATGCATTGCACGTAGTCACCAACCTAGACTTGAACATTACTATTCCCCTTGTAGTTTTTTCATTAGTAATACAGCACAAATATCGAATATACATCAATTCAAGGAAAAATCCGCAATTTACAAATTCAGATGTTCACGGGTGACAACTTTTACGACGATGTTGCCTTGCAAGAGATGCACTGCGACTTGCATGCCGCATCTATGAAGTTTTACAGCGATTTAACTCGCTTTGGCGGAGAAGAATCCCGTGCGAAATACCGTCATCATTTGTTGACTTCGTTAGAGAGGGAATTTCGGCAGGTGACGAGGATAAACCAGGTCATAAAAGTAAGTGCATTAATTCCTGATGCGTGACGGGGGAATATATATAATCTTGTGATTGCTTAATCACCTCACAACATAAACAAGAATACATTCATTATAACTTGGATACCTCTTTCTGAGAGTTATCGGCACACTAGAGGGATTCAATAGAAACCAGTATGATAAAGTATGAAATTCGCTCCGTAACACTGGCGACAACAAATTTTTAGGTATTGTAGTAAGGGCTCCTAACCTGTATGCCTAGGGTTTTTTAGGAGAGGAGATGAAAACATTTGTCGTCTCCAAGTAGTTAAAGTTTACTCCATAATAACAAAAGAAATCGATTAAAATGTTATTAAAATACTAGTACAGCAATAAGGTAGCCTACTTCTTGATCTTGAGTTAACTTTACTTCTTTTACTGTTGGATTTAATACTGGTACAATAAAATTTGCGCAACGGCTACCCTTGCAAAATAAGGAATTATGATGAAAGTCATCCTAAGCCTGGCTATGAATATATACATGACATTGGAATGTAGGCTACGAGCCACAATGTGTTTTATGTTCAACAGTTCTTACTACTGAGTCAATGATACCAGGAAAGTTTAAGGTTCAAAAAACGGGGGCTATTGATCTTTCGATTTTTTTCTAACGGGGCCACGGTGTAAATAAGTTTTGGAACTCCTGTATTATGTAGCAATGCTAAATTTATGAATAGCAGAAGACGAGTACAAAACAAAGCTAACTGACAGGGCATTGGTAAATTGTACAGAATATATTTACGTTTACATAAACTGAGATTGGCAACTGAATATATTTGATGCTATGCTACACCTATGAGCTAGCGAAAATTATGCATAATTATTATATAATTTCTAATATGACATTTTCAGTAACTCTTTCCGTGCATTTTCTTCGGTAGGCTACTCACTTATACGGTAGCCTACTGTAGATCTAGGTCTCAAGGCATAATAACATGGCCGCCGATTCGGAAGAATGTAGATCAGTGCAGTACGATCAGTTTTACATCAAACACCTCAATTTTCTTCCAGACAAATACTTAATTTGTTATTGCTTGCAATGTTTGTGATTCCATACTTTCGCACTGGTTTCGCCTTCTTTAAACTTGTGTTGATGTCATTTTACACTGTCTACATTCAAATGTTTGTAGATTTGTGTATACTCCACCTGTATCCCGCCTGTTTTGCAGAGTGTATCTGAATCCAAGGTATTGCAACTGATAGAACGCTTGACGGAAGATTACGAATTACAGTTTAAGAATGTACGTATATGACTTTGATTTTATGTGAACATATTTTTTTTACATGCGATACAATGGTAGGGTTGCCATATTATTTTTCTCACTTCGCAGTCGGTTGACTAAAAAAGGTCAGCTCATTTGCGGAATCTCAGTCGAATTTTGCTATGAATTTGACCAAAATTCCTCAAAAAGAAGACAAAATCTCAAAAAGGAGGATATTTAGACGTCCTCAGAAGACATGTTCAAAAACCCGAAAAAAGAGGGCGTATGATAACCCTATACAATGGATGCCGCGACGGACATATCATTCGTATATAACAATCTTCGGAAACATGTGTTGAGCCGATTGGTGTTGTGGGCCCCCGAGGAGTCCGTTACGCCTCTTGTCTGAAGATTTCGTATAATTTTGGCTCAGAATTATCGTGGCTACGTATCATGATAAAAATTGAAAAAAATATACTTTTTTAATAGACACGTGTGTTACTGCCTTACTCGGTACCCTTTAGTCACCTTATAGCAGTCGTTGTCCTTATTAGAGCGAGTCTCAAATCCGAGTATTATTAAATCTCACGCCCACACCTCACAAACCTGGCGAAATGCATTTCCAATGTGGAGGGAGCAGATTACCGATTTAACGCCACGCAGTTCTATGAAACATGATTTATTACTAATTATTCATTGATTCGGGAGAATGATTTCACTGAAATTTCTTTTTCATAGTATTTATCTACCACTCTTTTGTATTGTCTGCTTTTCGTATACATCAAGGGTTTCAAACATTTCTTGCATAGTCGTTTCACGTGCTCGTTGCAGGAAATTTCAAGCCCATCCGGGGAATACGGAATAATTCAAAACATATCTTGATTTTACAAAACCAAGCACTAAACAGCAATGCGCGCCCCTATCATAATATCCAGCACATGACCAAAACTGACGCACCCCAAACAATGTTCCATTTAATTTTTGACGAGTCTGCGCACACTTACCAGCTCAAGGATTATTTGTGCGGAACTTTGATTTTTTATGCTCAGAGACCGTGTCAGTACTGCGTATTTGCGCACGTGCGCAGTTTAGAGAGAACATTGACACTATACTAGAGTAGGTCCCATAATCGTATCGCAAAATCAACATAAAGTAGACTAAGTTTGGGCACATTTACTTTTCTTGAAAATATTCCTTCGCTAAATTTAGTGTCGCTGGATTTCATGATTTTAATATGGTGACCCCCCCCCCCACACACACACACACACACAGACACACACACATAGAATTATAGATAGAACTATAGAACAAAATCGAAAAATATGCTAAACATACAGATATGAGTCCAAGCGTATTCGCAATTATGAGATAACCCTATTATCCTAATATCGCTTGACACCGATGGGTTGCTTGAATCTAGGGGTGTACAACGTGTAAGTCCGAGACTATCAGGTACTGGCATTATGGTATTGATATGTCCTTGCGGCATGGATTCCGGGGACAAAAGCGACCCGCAGAGGCGAATAATGCAAATTCATAGAGATATGCGTTTCATCAAAGGACATTTTCCTTTCACTTCGTCTTATCTTAAGGTTTTAGAGTTTTCCACGCCGACAAACGTAACGTTACTGTTACATCACACCGACTTGTGTAATACAGGGGTGGGCACATATTTCATGATGATTATGTTGTCATAACATATTTCATGATCATTATGTTGTCATAACATTGCTTCTGCGCGTGGCTATAGTGTCGAACACAGGTGACTTGATAGGTGATGAAGTATCCACCGGTAATCGCGCTAATGGCTTTTGCAAGGTATTCAGCAAATAATACGTATGTTCAACAATAGCGCTTATGCGGCCGCGACCCAAATTGACACCATTCGTGACCTCAGGAACCACAGATTTATAGTGTAGTGAGCTGCAATGAATTTGTAATGTTGAATATTTTTGGTTTACGAACGGTGTTACGCGGACATCAATTAATTTTGAAATCACTCCGCAGAGCAAGATAGGGTTCCAAATATTTACATGATATCATGGAATGATACAGAGATATTGTCTTTCTACAGCAGCATTGCACTAACGAAGGGAAAAATTACTGGGGAGACAAAGACTTGGAATCACTCCATACGGCGATATCGTCAGTGGTGTTCGATAACTACAAGAGTGACCAGTTGTATCAGAGGTTTCCCGAAAAGTTGAGCCAATTACAAGAACGTGTGAAGATGTCATTTCAAAAGTTTAAGCGAGACAACGAGGAGGCGATGAGAGTCGACAAGGAAAAGGCAAGGAATGAAATGATGTGAAGTTTGATCCATTGAATATGTATCCCAGTCTTATACAAACTATAGGAATTTCAAAACGCGTGATAATACTATAGCACTACTCACCTATGAAAATGCGCAACTAGAACTACAACTAAAAAACTACTCAATTTCAGAATATCACAGGTAGAATTATAAATTGAACTACTCCCTTTTCAAAAATGCGCAACTAAAGTTACAACTACTCATTTTTCAAAACTCGCAACTAGAACTAGAACTAACACTACTCACTTTTAAAAAAGCGCAACTTGAAATGGAACCGGAAGGATCCACTCTTCAAAAATAGCAACTACAATTAGAATTATATCCTCTTTTCAAAACTAGCAACTACAACTATAGAACTACAACTACTCACTTCAAAACTCGCAACTAGAACTAGAACGACACCTTCTTACTTTCCAAAATGCGCAACTGTGAATAGAACCGAAACTATTACCTATTCAAAAATCGCGACTACAATTAGAACTAGAACTAGTCTCTTTTCAAATCTCACAACTACAACTACTCACTTCGAAACTCGAAACTAGAACTACGACTGCAACGACTCACTTCAATACTAGCAACTAACTGCAACTATAACTACTCACGTAAGGCTATCAAAACTAGCAACTAGAACTAGAACTAGCTACAAATTAGCAACATAATAACCAAAACACAACTAACTCAATTCCGAAGCATCTTGTTAAATTTCATTTTATCGATATCGGATCGGCTCTCCACTTGAACGGATGGGTTTCGACCCCTAAAGCATGCCCCCTCGTTTCGCCACTATTAGTGGTAATGAGTCTGAGCTATAGCGATGGCTGCTAGAGCAGCACACTATTATCACGATTCACGCCACACGACGGCATGTATACATCAGTTGTTCAGCATGTAATGATGTTTTTTGAATACACAACTAAAACTAGAATTAGAACTATTTATTTTTCAAAATCCGCAGCAACAACTGGAACCATACTCAATACAAAAGTAGTTGGTTGACCGTAAACTATATAACTAGATCAGTATTATTTGGTGCTAGCCTGTGAACAATTAGTTAGGGTAGCATTTTCACCAGTCAAATAATCTGAGTTTTCAAATACTATTCCAACATTTACGATACTTATGATACATATATCTAGTAATAATTCTCAAAGCATCTAAATTCAATGATTCCCAACTGCGGCCCCCAAAAATATCAAGCAATCGAGTTATGACAAAAAATGAGATTTATATTTATTAAATACACTTGCTTGGCTCGGAGTCTGGAGTTTTTAATTAGGATTGCAGGAAAGTCGTGAGTAGACTGCTATGGTTACGTCACTGCTGTTTCAATGCAATGTGCCATAACTTTCCAGTTGAACGAGCAGTAGCTAGAGATATGGGTAAAGACAGGACCATAACTGCCACACGCCAAATTCCCGATGGAAGGGAGGACGAGCTCGAAGGAGGCTCAAACATTATTTCGTGAATTAGCATAAAGTATCGAGTATTGTGCATCTTTTTCAATTTTATATCACTCTAGGCGTGATTTCATGCTGCTAAATATCTTGATTTTTGGGGAGGCTACTCATCCCCAAGAATAAATGCGCAATATTTATAGAAATCGGCAATGGGCATATCGGCGTTGGCCATTACCGCGCCACGACGCATCTAGACATATTATGTTTTAGGCCATGTAACATGCGACTCCAAGAAGTGTGTCAGAACGATCGGCAGCGAGAAAACCTTGGCCGAACAGGACTGCCCTTATCCTGACCGAAAACTTCGCTATATGTACAAAATACTGTCTGGGCAATCTGAACCCCACGAGACAACTACCATCCCGCAGGAGAAAATTATATTCCAGTGAAGAAATACCAATTGGAAATCGTATGCGACTCTTAGTTTAGAAGCCTACATTTTGGCGATTCTATGTTTTTTGATATAGCGGACAGGTCACGAAATAACATTTTACGGAATCATACTAATGGGCCCTACAGTTTCCAAGACACCTCACTCAGCTCTACCGGTAAATCTGATTACGTGAGCAGCGAGGTCAAGAAATTGATAGCAATATATATGCACTTCCCGGTCATATTGACCGATTTTATCATGAATTATCGAAACTTTTCGCGCCTGGCGCTGGCTCACTTAACAGTACAACTATTTTCGTGGCAAAATCGAACAAGGTGATACGGGTAGGTGATATGAGAGACCAAGACCCAAGTTTATTATTTATTTGTTTATTTTTGGGTGGGGACTGACGAAGTGCTGTTTCGTTCCTGTCTACGGGTCAGGGCTGTGGAGTCGGAGTCGGAGTCGGTGGAGTCGGAGTCTGGATAACTTTCGCTTGATGGAGTCGGAGTCGTGAAAACTATAATAGCTGGAGTCGGAGTCGGAGTCGTGGAGAAAATACTGACTGGAGTCGGAGTCGGAGTTTGTGAGAATGACCCTGACTTCGACTCTACTCCGACTCCAACTACTCTATCATGAAAATATTGAAATATTGAAATATTTTGCTTTCAAAGAATTTTCAATTTAATTTTTATGTACCACCAATCACTGTTATTAATAACCATACAGATCAGGTGCGGCCAGCCCATGGCACGCAGGCCAAATTTGGCACACGAGAAGGTTTGATGTGGGCTGCGATTTAATTCTCGAAATTATTTATGACATCAGGTACAATTGCAAGGCCAACCAAAATTTGATGATGACTAAAACAACAGTTCTGACGCATTGGCGTATCCAGGGGTCAGCCACATTTATCCCAGATCTTCGTATCTGACCATAAAGTAGAATATATCATAGCAGATTTATTTGACTTGAAATTTTTCTCCGTACTTCGCATGATTCATTGTCACTAGATTTCTTGCATTCAGTATTTGAGCCCCCTTCTGAAAATTATAAATACATATTATTCACAGAATTGAGTCTAACTATCGCAATTAGGAGATAACGTGTGGTCCAACATGCGGCTTTGCTTGTGCACTCGCAGCGAAATCGTCGACAAAACATTTGCAAAAAATGATAGAGGCATGTTCACTGATACCGTCGATTTTGCTATGTCTAAACGTCGGATAATCCTATCCTTGCCAAATGAGCCCAGTGGTATACAGATGCGACCCCCCAATGTATGTTAGCAACATATTTATTGATATAATTCATTCATTATCTTGCAAAAAAATTTCGCGCTTCGCGCGACCAGGGCCTGACTGCGCACCGCACAGTTGCATGGCATATTGTTATCAATTATAAAGCGTATTAATATAAGTCTTGTTTGCAATGTTACCTTATACTGTTCGCTCCTATCGGACGACTAAAAAAGGCTATCAACATTCCATTTGCCCGTGCAATGGTTCGTATATCTCATGTGTCGCTTTGGCCGAAAAAGTTGCCCACCCCTGATATAGATAAAATTAGACAATACTTGCAAATTGTAATTTAGTAACTCAGTTGCACAGGTGAAGAAAATCGCAATATGCGTTTTCGCGATGCAGTCAAAATTGATGCAATTTTTGGAATTATACCATCATACTGTGACAGAGCAAATGCATCGGCTGGTTTTGTAAAATTGTAAAAATGATGTAAATATGACCAAACGCTGCTTCCCACTTGACAAAATTAAAAATATTTGTAGTGTAGCTTAGCCGTTTGGGTCGAACAAATAATTAAGAAAGACTGCAAGTCCCAATCCTTGAATACTTGATTAAGTACATGTAGACTACTAGACATAGGCTATATGGTCTTTGACTACTTAACTAAATTTATGACCAATGTCTGTTGGTAGTAAAAGTTTGTGTGCGTGTAATCAGGATAGTGTGCAATGACAAAATTAGTAAGTTCAATCTCTTTATTAGTTGCTGACTCATACACAAGAGCTACACTTGGATTTTTTATCTACATTTTTATTTTACAGAATGAGATATCTGCCATATTTGAATGATTCGTACATTTCAGGATATTAGAGATTCCATGTTATAAAAACTTGAAAAATGAAGGATATTTAGCAAATCTTTCTTTCATGTTAATTGCATAGTGGATAATTCGAGCTGTGCCACAATGAAACAATTTAGCATGTCACCGCTAATCATATATTTGCATATGTTTAATGGCTGTATGATAGTCAATCAACCGACAACGTGGCATATAATTTTCGAAGTAAATTGGTAATAATGCTGGAGTCGGAGTCGGGAGTCGGAGTCGGAGTCGGTACGTTTAAAGACCCAGAAGTCGGAGTCGGAGTCGGTACGTTTAAAAACTCAGGAGTCGGAGTCGGTATGTTGAAAATGTGTGGAGTCGGAGTCGGAGCCGGAGTCGGTGGTAAAATTTACCGACTCCACAGCCCTGCTACGGGTATACGCACGAAGATTTTTAATTATTATTGAGGGGCCCTACCTTTTCAAACACACCTCCCTCGGCTCTACCTGTAAAACTGATTACGTGAGCAGAGAGAGAATAAAAATTGATGGCAATATATATGCAATTCCCGATCATATTGACCGATTCAATCATGAATTACAAAAAAAATTTGGCACTTAGCGCGTCTAGGCGATAAAACCTGACTCACTAAATCGCCCCGAAAGCAGCATAATTGTTAGTCCTATAGTTCACGACCGACGCGTCCGCATAATTTGATAGGTCCGGTCTTCATCGAAAGCTAGTGTCGCACTGATTCCAAAAATGCGAATTGAAATCTCGCCAGGGCAATAAAACTACTCCGAAATAGCCACCAAAGGTCGATTGTTCTGAACAATAGGAGCGCAGCAACACAATGGCCAATGGCGTCAAGCGATTGATCGGAACAATGCCAATTTTCATATTTTGATGGCTATTGTGGGTCCGTTTCATTGCCCTGGTATTCGTGCGGCCCCGACCGTACTCTGAAATTCTAAATTTGGCCCTGACGCCGAAAAAGGTTGGGAACCACTGATCTAATTCCTACTTGAATTGGTACTTGAAATAGTAGGCTATTTTTTTACTTGGGGCTGCATTTAAAACAAAAATCAATTTAAAACAAGCATGCTTAAAACAAGGCCCTAGTTTAAAATATGTTTTATTGTTTTTTTTTTAGTCATGACGTCACGAATATTTGATTGTGTCGTCACAGTGGATTCACATTGACAATTGAAAATATCGGGGGAATAGGGCTCCTTTGACGAAATGGGCTTCCGATCACTGTCATAAGCAGACCAAAAATATCATTAATCAGGACTACATCGTTATGCCGCATTTTTACGGTCGGCGGTCAGCATCAATAAAACACCCATTCCGTGCCAATCATCTATATCCACGTGCAAATACTGTTGAGCCGACGACGATTTCGATGGTTCCAGCATCCCCATATCGTAAACGTCGACGAATTTTCGTGCAAATCGTCAGTAGGCTTACACTACGTGTTTTTTCAGGCGTATATACACAATTACGGCACAATTCGCATTCTCACCCGGCAAATAATCTGAGTTTTCAAATACTATTCGATCATTTATGACACTTCTGATACATATATCTTCTAATATTTCTCAAACATATATTTCCCACTTAAAGTAGTTTTGGCATGTCTTCCAACTAGTATTTGTACTTGAGTAAAAATGTTTGTCATTGTTTCCATTTGAGTAGCAATGGTGACTATTTTGACCGCTTCTTGATGCGGATGAATTTAATGGATAAAATGAATAAATCAATATTATCTTTCTATAATTTCTTTGCAAGCAGGACTCGAAAATGAAAATTCTGCTACGAAAGCAAATGGAGCTAATCTTGGATTTCCGCGGCAAAATAGCCCAAGTGAGTGTATATTCATATATATAGCAGTGATTTCCAGCCCTTTCCAGTTGGCAACCCACTTTTCATGACAGTATCCGTGTGTAACACACAATGAGATACGACCAAACGACTTAAAACGTAATTCAACGCACAATACGTCGTGTATGGAGTTGTACTGCCGGCAGGCGGCATTGCGCATTAATTCGCAGACACGAATTACTACCCGTAGCAGATGATTACAAACGAGAAAGTGCGTAATTCGTTATTTACGCCGAGCACAAAGGAGTATACTGAGAAGCTTGCGTCGCGGCAATTATTTGCTGATTCCAACAACAAATCGAGCTGGATTGCCGCATTTACTATGATCAACATTCGCAAAGCCTTTGGAGGAAGGAATTAATTACACGCAGTAACACATGTCCAATTTCCCGCTCCAATCCAAACGATTGTCCCGAAAATCTGGCACGGAACCGTGGCTTGCGGCGAATATGGTCGCAAAATCAATTTAATTTAGAGGAAGAAAACCTGTATTTGTTACTCTAATCGTGAGAAGATAACGTGTTTGTCATATTCCGAAAATTTATCTTTCAATTTCTGTTCAATTGCTGATGAAATCTGTGTCTTAGAGCACGTCGGAGTACATTGAAGAGCACAAACTCAAAGAATTATGTGATTTTGAACGTACCAATGCCGTTCACATGCATGACGTGGTGTTGTTCGAACAACAACTCGATACCAATGACGCCGATATCCAACACGCCCAGTTCATTGGGCGTATACAGGACGAAATTGAAAGGTTCACCAGAATAAATGAGGAAAATAAGGTATACTCGACTTATTTTAGATAACATTATGAACATATAAATCCTGAGGAGTTGCTGTATGTGTAATGCTGGATCCTGGCTGTATATATACATATACATGCATTTTGTGTTTTCGCTGACTCGGTTAGGGCGTGTCGCATCACCAAAACCCCACGTATCAGAATTTCTTAAATTAGGTTGGAATTCGAATCGCTGAATTCGGAAAAACACGGAAATTGACCTAAATTCCAAAGCATAAAGAAATATATACAACTCAGTTCATATCCTAGGGTTACCATAATCCATACCATACGTTGCGATCAATATTATGGAATAGAAACATTTCACAAATCAAGTTTAATCCCAAATATATTTTTTGACAATTATAATTAGCCACCTACAATTATCTAGTATACCTGGTACATCCCATGTAATTTTGATTGACCTCAGAAAGCTGCAAGCCTGATAAGATCCAATGTTCGAAATGCATTCTTTTGAGATTCGTCATTGTTGAGACTGGATAACAAAGAAACTGAATTCGTTTAAATAGATTCATTTGTCTCTACCATAATGCACACGATTGTATATTAGGGCTGTTGAAAAATAACTCCTTTTTTCGGATTCCAGCCATTCACTGATTAAATTGTGAGGTTACACTAAAAAAACGCTGCACACCAATTCTAACCAGTATAAGACTTTGCAGATCGAGTAAAATTTTAATTTATTGGGTAATTTTTTTTTAAATTTTTTTGTCAACCCGATAAAAAGACGATGCAAAAACATTTGACTCAATTCCAACTAGTTGAAGCGGAGTTATTTCAGTTTTTTGTTGATAATTATCGGATTACCCTTGATTGGTGGTTTACCTGACAATTCAACCAGTGAATGGCTCAAAACCGGGGGAAAAAAGTTATTTTTGAACAGCCCTATTTTATATACTAAATAAGCCAAATTCATATTTTCCAGAATCGATTCAAGAAATACCTCGACTATCAAAGCCACAACGTACAATTACAGTACGAAAAGACAATAAGTTCAGTGAGTAACTAGGTACATGGTGGATTCGCGCTCTGAAGTTTTATCGACTGATTCGCGAACATTGACGCAGATTCTGACAAACGGTTACATGGAGGAAAAGGAGCTTCGAAAGTTGCATGACGAGATTGTATCGTACTTGACTACGGAACACGAAAATCAGTATAACAAGCATCAGCGTTCCCAACAACTGGTTCAAGATCATCTCAAAAAGATACCCGATGACCTCGAAAGCAAATATGCCGACACGAGGAAATTAAATGAAGAAAATTACTCGATCTTCGGTCGCATTTTTAAGATCCTGAAGAAAGGCGTGAAAATTATTGAAGTTGTCGGGAAGGTTATAGCAGCGATACCGGCAATAGCGGCTTTATTTTTTCTGTAAAAAAAGTATGATCGTAGTCTCCGAAAAGAAATCGCGATCGGATACCTTATACGACACTAAAATTGGTTGAATTGATTGATTGACATTTCGATATATTTATATGCAGAAATAGACGAAAATAATATTTAACGCGAGTGTTTGGAATGCATCGTTAAACATAGTTGTCTTGTTACTGTCAGACTTGGACAACTATAGGCAATTCTAGTTGTCGAATTAAACTAATTAGAGCGAATTTCCGGTGATCTATTTATAATCAAATTTGTGAAACGTTTTTTTGCTCTAATACCAATTCTAATCTAATTTGTGAAATGTTTCTAAGCTCTCATTTTAATTCCAATCGAGCTTCTTGAAAATGCTGCAAGAGAACTGCATGGTAGAAAACGATCCAAGCTTGCTGTACTATACAGACATCTGCTATCCTTGTGCGTCTGAAAACGAACTCTGGTTTGATATGAACGGAACTTGATTCAATTTCCAAGATTCCGCGACTTCAGTAATTCTAATTCTAATTCAATCCGCAAAATGCTGTGTAGCTATAATTCTAATTCGAATCTTGTCCGGAAAAAATGTGGAGATAGGATTCTAAATCCAGCCTACTTTGGAAAGAAACTGCTGTGTAGGTCCAATTCTAATTCGCTGCTCTAATATTGAAAAGCTGAAAATTTTCTTGTCCGAATCTGATCGTTGCCCCATGTATGATATTTTCATTGCGATCCCAATTCAATAAAACTGTCTGTCATGCCTGGCGCGTCGCCTGTTCAGTTTAGCTTTCAGTATGCTTACGATGCGTATAGGCTATGTGTGGTCGTTAGTTGTTAACGTGTGTCAATCATTTCAATATTCATCGACCTTCATTTCAGTTCGCTAGATCGGTCGTGGAATAATTGAATTCGATAGTGCCATTTAAGTTTCCGTTAGGATCAGGTGTCGACCAATTGAAGTATAAATGTAGTGGATATACAAGAAATTTAGCTGACTATATGAATTGATATTAGTTGTTGCCCCGAATTTCACCTAATTATTAGCTTACTATGTGCCAATGCTTCTATTGTCGTATTAGTTAGAGTTATATGCGGTTTTTAGTTGAGGTATATATTTAGCTTGGATGTGTGTACTTTTGTCGCATTCATACTACGAATTTGACATTATTAATTTGATATATGCTGTATATCGCCGAGAATTCGTATTCTCAAAAAACAACTGTATTTTGCGATTGAAGCATAGACTGCTGAAAGTGCAACATGGTGCTGTAGGCTATCTAGGATAGGAGTCAAGATTCTGTGGTTGCATGAAAAGATGCGGCTGATTGATAGGAAATATTGAACTCTGACAAACTTGATCAAGTTATTGGAAAATATATGCATGGTCGTCTGCAAATATGAGACCGTACAAAGCCTTTATTCGTTAGAGGCGAACCACGTAACGTTTCAAAATTGACTGCATATGGAGAGAATTATTTGAGGACCTTATTGTGGTCAGAATAACCGACGTTTCTACTCTACCGAGTGACAAAGCAGTCGAAAGACACACCAGGCATACTCCAGACATGCTTTTTGAAGGACAACGCAGTCGGAACACACTTACAGACATACCCTAATCAATCACGCAATCGTTGACTTATATTTTTCATCTGAAGTAACAAACAATGTAGAATGCGATAAGACACAATGCGATGTGTTGAACAGATAGGAGGATGTCGATTGACACCCAGTTGCGATCCTTTTAATCTAACGGCCACCTCGGCCTAGAGTGCCGGATGTCACAGTTCTTTTCGATGATGATCTTTTTGAAGCCGCGGCCCTTTCTACTATAGCCTTTCCATTCCTTGTGAGTGCTTTCTTTCTTCTCTCGGGTCCGAGTGACAATCGCAGTCCGAAAACTCTTTAGCATTCATGTATAGCATGGAGGAGAAGACATGTGATATATAGATTCGATATGCCGAATGATTCTATCGCATTCCAATTATCAGAGCACCACAGTAGGCTAGTGGTGACAAAAATGAAACTGATATATCAGACAGACAATTTAGTGCTTCGTCAAAACAAATTTAACTCCAGATGACGATATGATATGATATGTAAATGATTTATTACTCGTCACCTCATTAACATTGGAATACCACAGTATATTAATTTTAACAACCAGATAACAGAAGAAGAAAGACAAATAAATAACAAAACAACAGCAGGACAAGATGCTAGTCAGAGGTGGTCAAAGTAGTCAAAAAAGCTACTCAAGTAGAAGTAGAAGTAGAAGTAGCGAATAAAAATCTACTCAAGTACGAGTAGAAGTACTTCTTGCAAAAGCAACCTAAAACTACTTGAAGTAGAAGTAGAATTGACTGATTTTAAATCTACTCAAGTAAGCAAGTAGTTGTGAAAACGATCGCAATTTGTTCGCATGGATTGTCAAAAGGTGCAAATTGAGCTATGCGAAAGGTGCCGAGCTTGATTCATATTGATACATACCAGGAGGTAACCAATTTTCGACAGCATATAAGCATTCGTCCGCATTATGGAATGAAAATGATAGCATTGGTCTGGAAATGCGATACTGATCCTCTGTTTACTCGAACAGCACGTTTTAGAAACTATCATGGTATGGCGCACTCCCCCATATTATAAGGCCTGTAGTTTAGTCGGAAAGCAATACGGAGAAGTTATATAGGATACAGTGTGAACACTTTGCGCGATTAGGAAACGTTAATTAAAAATATGGTGGATCGTGAGAATGCCATATTGTGTAGCTTTATTTCCGGAAATTAAAGGCATTACTACACTTGCTTTTATACTTCAACATGTATGTTATCCAGACAAAAGAACTGATATTAATTAGATCACAAACTATATGATACTGGGAATTGTAAGTGAAATATGAATACTACTTCTAAAAGCGGAAAATGTATTTCATTTTTTTTGTCCAGAAAGTTTCAAAGGTGGTATGCTAAAACAGCTCTGAAACAAAAAAAAAAAAGTCAGAGTCCACTTTTTCAGATTAGGACACACCATGGACAATGGACAGCTGGATTACGATATGATAAGTAAATGCTATATATTGCGAAACATCAGTTTCAAACGTTATGATGAGCCACATACAGAGGTGGTCAAAGTAGTCAAGAAAGCTACTCAAGTAGAAGTAGAAGTAGCCCTGAAAAAATCAACTCAAGTACGAGTAGAAGTACTTCTTAAATAAGCCACCTAAAACTACTTGAAGTAGAAGTAGAATTGACTGACTTTAAATCTACTCAAGTAAGTAAGTAGTTTTGAAATAAGTCTTAATTCGTTCGCATGGACTGTCAAAAGCTGCGAATTGAGCTATGTGGAATTAATTCGTATTGGTGCATCTCAGGAGATATCAATTTTCGACAGAATAAGCATTTTTTCGCATCATGGGATGCAAATTATAGTGTTGATATGAAAATGCGGTACTAACCCTTTGTTTACTAGAAGACCCCGTTTTGGAGAATATCATGGCATGGCGCCCTACCCCATATTATAAGGCCCCACACGTTTAGGCGAAGAGCAATACGTAGAAGTTTTATCGGATACGGTTTCATCACTCTGCGCGATTAGTATACGTTAATAACAAAGCTTGTGGATCTTAAAGTTATATTTTGTGTAGCTTTATTTTCGGAAAATAGACGAATTCCTTCACTTGCTTTTATGCTTCAACATGTATGTTCTGCAGACAGAAGAACTGCAAGTAATAAGCACTCAAAGTATGATACTTGCAATTGAAAGTAAAATATAAATACCACTTCTAAAAATTGGAAACTATGTTTCGTGTATAATGACCATAAAGCTTCAAAAGTGATCTACTAAAACTGGTGTAACGTCCAAAAAAACTGGATTTACCAGATTAGAAAGACACGTAATGGGCTGCTATATTACGATATGATTGGAAATTGCTAGATTGCGAAACGGTAGTTTCAAACGTTATGGTGGGTCATAATAACTGTGATGAAATATTTGATATGGGCGACAATGCGGTGTGAGCGGAACCAAGAAATCTGGTACCTAAATTACATTCACTGATACTTTCCTGAAAACAACTTTGTCACTCCATAACTACTGTGCGCGAAGCGCAACAAAATTTCTGGGCTTTACTTGACTTTTATGAATATTAAATGTTGGGGCTCCGTGAAAAAAAGCCCCAAAATTCCTCAGGCTATCTCTCGTACTGGGGGACTAAACTACTTCTACTTGACAAACTTAAAATAGCGAAAAGTAAGTAAGTAGACCACAAAATATTACGAAGTAGAAGTAGAAGTAGAGAAAATCAGAACTACTTGAGTAAGTACCAAAAGTAGAGGAAAACTATTTGAGTACTTCCAAAAAGTAGAAGTACTTCGTTACTGACCACCTCTGGCCACATATACTGTGATGAAATATTCCATGTGGACGACAATGCAGTGTAAATGGAACCACGCCAACCTGCTACATAAATTATATTCACCGATACTTTCGTGAAATCATACTGGTTACTCCGTATCCACTGAACGCGAAGCGCTACGAAAATTCTGGGTTTACTCAACTTTTATGAAAATTAAATGTTGATACTCCGTGAAAACAACCCCGAAATTCCTCAGGCTATCTTCCTGATTGGAGGATTAAACTATATAGAACTATATATAGTACTATACTTCTACTTGACAAATTGAAAATATCGAAAAGTAAGTAAGTAGATCACAAATATTACGAAGTAGAAGTAGAAGTAGTGAAAATCGGATCTACTCGAGTAAGTACCAGAAGTAGAGGAAAACTACTTGAGTACTTCGAAAAAGTAGAAGTAGGCTACTTCGTTACTGACCCCCTCTTGCTAGTGTTAAAAATATTACGGCGGAATCAGTACCTAACTCTCTATCTTTCTCTTTCTCTTTTAAACTCTGTAAATGGAATTTGAAAGCTATATGCCAAGAGTTTTCTGTATTTCCTAATTGATTCATATCAGATCAGGGAGCCTTTCAAAAGTCTTCGGGAAACTGGTCTCGTCGTTGTTTCAACAGCTTCTCCCTGCTACGTTTATCGAGTGGTGTATGATTACTGAGCTATATGGTATGATTATAACATAACATAAAATTGTTGGGTTATATTTTTCATCTGAACAGTCACACACAATGTACAATGCGATGAGACACAATGCGATGTTATGAACAGATAGGAGGATATCGAACGACACGCATCAGTAGCGATCCTTTACTCCCGATGTCACAGTTCTTTTACTGCTATCATCGTAGCACGATTTTCATATAAACGGAAATAAAAAATGACACACCATGAACATGAAAATACAAAATGTGATATATATATAGAATAGCAGTACTATTATAGGTAGTTTGTCGACTAAGATATAGCTTAATATGCTAGCACTGTCGTTTTAAGTCAACAGAAATCACATCCACATCGATAAACAAAAAAAGTCATTATGAATTTCGCTGATTAGTGGCGCGTCTACGTCTTTTTCAAATATCAATTAAAATCATCCAGGACCGTCTTCCCAGGACCACTCTGATTCTACTATACTTATCTAATTATATACTTTAAGGTAAAGGTAAATTAGGACATTTCTATGTCCGACTATCACTTTGTTGTTGGCCTATCAAACGCGTAAATTGCGAATACCAGCCGCGCCTATATGTACCAGTTTCAAAGTTCATTTAGCAACACCCAGAACAGTTTCCCGAGGACCAATCCGGTTTTAATGTACTCCAATGATCATATGCTTTGATATAAAAGTAAATTAAAACAATTCTAGGTCCGACACGATGTCCAACTATCACTTTGTAGTTGGCCTATCAAACGCGTAAATTGCGAATATCAGCCGCGCCTATGTACCATTTTCAAAGTTCATTTAGCAACACCCTGGACATTTTCCCGAGGACCAATCTGGTTGTAATATACTCCAATGATCATATCCTTTGCTATAAAAGTAAATTTAAACAATTCTAGGTCCGACACGATGTCCAACTATCACTTTGAAGAGGGCCTATAAATTGCGTAAATTGCGATTATCAGTCCCGCCTATGTACCATTTTCAAAGTTCATTAAGCAACACTCCGGACAGTTTCCCGAGGACCAATCTGGTTTTAATATACTCCAATGATCATGAACGTGGATATAAAAGTAAATTCAAACAATTCCAGGTCCGACATGATGTCCAACTATCACTTTGAAGTGGGCCTCTCAATACGCGTAAATTACGATTATCAGCCGCGCCTATGTACCATTTTCAAAGTTCATTTAGCAACACCCAGAACAGTTTCCCGAGGACCAATCTGGTTTTAATATACTCCAATGATCATATGCTTTGATATAAAAGTAAATTAAAACAATTCTAGGTCCGACACGATGTCCAACTATCACTTTGCAGTTGGCCTATCAAACGCTTAAATTGCGAATATCAGCCGCGCCCATGTACCATTTTCAAAGTTCATTTAGCAACACCCAGAACAGTTTCCCGAGGACCAATCTGGTTTTAATCATCATCATCATCATAAACATTGATATAAAACCATTGATATAAAACTTTTATATCCACGTTTATGATCATTGGAGTATATTAAAACCATATTCGGTCCCGGGAAACTGTCCGCGGTGTTGCTTAATGAACTTTGAAAATTGTACATGGGCGCGGCTGATAATCGCAATTTACACGTATTGATATGCCCACTTCAAAGTGATAGTTGGACATCGTGTCGGACCTGGAATTGTTTGGATTTACTTTTATATCCACGTTCATGATCATTGGAGTATATTAAAACCAGATTGGTCCTCGGGAAACTGTCCGGAGTGTTGCTTAATGAACTTTGAAACTGCTACATATAGGCGCGGCTGATAATCGCAATTTACGCGTATTGATAGGCCCTCTTCAAAGTGATAGTTGGACATCGTGTCGGACCTGGAATTGTTTGAATTTACTTTTATATCCACGTTTTTGATCATTGGAGTATATTAAAATCAGATTGGTCCTCGGGAAACTGTCCGGAGTGTTGCTTAATGAACTTTTAAAATGGTACATATAGGCTATAGATAACTAACCTACGGATAGATGGGCAACACGTGATTCACGGTCGAGAGACCGGATGCTCGTCAGATTTGTTGTCGCTTCATAGCATGAAGCGGGCAAAGCGGCAGGTTGTCGGCCAGATTGACTGTTAAAAATGCAGGTATGTGTGGTGCAAATAGGATATAGGGCAATCAGAACAGGTTCTTTAGTGATACAGTACATAGCCACTGGCGCGGCTATCAAAGCATAAATATCAGGAGTATATTTAAGGACTAAGGCCAGTAATCAGAGATGCCTCAAACTCAAGTCTTGCGCAACGGAGTAAAGGCTTCCTTGAACTCCATTGGAGTAGAGGCTTCATATTCAAAGACATTTTCGACATGTCTGGCACTATTCGCTACATGTGCGTTCGCTCGATATGAAATGTTAAGATACCCTCCAGGGTTGGAATCCCGGTATGTTTAGCGTAATATATTTGGTGTGCAGTATCACACCGCGTGTACAATTAGTAGGATCTTTGGTGTGCACGAGGCACCGATTCCATATCGGCAGACAGGCATACGGTACGTGTTTCATTCCTTTCAGATAAAATGGATATGGACATAGATATGTTAGAATATTACATGCAAATGGATGGAAACAGGCTGCAGCAAGTACAGAAGTACCTTACAGATTTTGATAATCCATTGGAATACCTCACTGAGGAACTGTGTTCTGATCGCTATAGGCTTAACGAAAGCCTGTGTTAGTGGATTTATGGAGGTCCTGCAGTGTGACCTTACCAACCCATCCAACAAAGGTCTACCCTTGCCCCCGTTGTAGAAGTTCCGTGTTGTTTTGCACTCTTACGCCACAGGAAGCTTTCAAGTTGTTGCTGGGGAGCTGGAACATGAACCTGGACAGTATTGTCATAGCTCATAAAAGCTCAACATACATCGAATTCCCACAAGGTGAAGTTGCAGCCAATGGGGCCTCACGATTTTATGACAAATAGCTGCTGAACGTCGATATAACAAGGTTCAAATATCCTCCAGAATAACTATAGAATGGATTTTTTGGAGTGTGGAAGAGCGTGTTCTCCTGCTTATCACTAGGTCTACGGATAAATGTCGACACAGCAATGGCTTTGATTGTTGCAACAGCAGTGTTATACAACTATGCCAGAAAACACAGGTAATATATTTCTTGATTTTTTTAATATCAAGCGCTTAACTCCCTTCAAATTTAGGTGCATTATCAACAATGAAACTGATGTCATCCCGCAAGTTGTAGAGGCACCAAGAGATGTACGAGGATCCCTGAGAGGCCTACCTAGCTCAGAGACGCCGGATCGTAGAAACCCACTTTAGTAATACAATTTAATTTGTTATCATAAATAAAGAAACTGCGGTGAAACTTGTATAAAACCGAACGAAATGGAACAGGGTAGAAAGAAATGAAGTGGAACAGTACCTATCAATAATGCACAGTTACATGGCTATGGCCATAGCAAAAAAAAAGCATTAATATCGCGGTGCGGTGTTGCAAGTCGAAGCTTATGCAGTTGAATGAGCATAGCAAAAGAAACGTATTCATGTCTTGGTGCTGCAATTAGAGGCATAGTAACTATCAATAATGGGAATGCCACAAAAAGAGTTTACATCACGGTGCTGCAAGCAGAAGCTATGAATCTTAAAATAAAAGCTTTTATAAAGTAGGTAGACTAGTTTAAACTACTAGATCTGGTGAAGGCGAGCCTTCAAGCTTTTGCCTTGCATCTGCTATCAACAGGTGCTTGGTCACAAGTACCAACTGCAGATCAGCAAGGGACTGCTGCTCCTCCACTAAGAGCCTTTGCTGTTGCAAGCAGTCAATTTCTAATTCAAACTTTTTCACTTTCAACTAATGCTCCAAGAACTTGGTATCCGATATGAAGTTATTAACTTCAGCTCTTTTTGGTTTCTTTCTTGGCAACCCTGTCTTTTCCGTTTCTTTTACCACCGGAGTTGCAGTCGTGAAAGTCACATCTGAAATAGGGACATATGATATAGAAACCCTCCTTGCATAGCAAATGTGTATAAATTCTAATGCAGTCGTGAAAGTCACATCTGAAATAGGGACATATGATTTAGAAAGCCTTCATTGCATAGCAAATGTGTATAAATTCTAATAACTGCTATACGGTATGCTTATGAAGCTATGCATCTGTATATATTTACATAGATTTTAGTTAACGCTCATTAATAATAAACAATATCGATGACCACACCACATCGAGGATATGTCCTAGACCCTGATCACCATTGACTGGCTATGGTCCTCACGACTATCAATCACTGTGCTTTGTTAATTCCGCTCAGTGTTAGCTTTCGGGTTTGCGAACATATGGTTTTACAGTTATTTAGATGGAGCGATTTTGGAGGTTTTACAGCTAAGCGGTAACCCAACACGCAGCAAAACCTACATAACCAGAGTCAGCGATGCTCACATATCAACAGCGAATACCGTTGACTAAACTAATTTGTGGGGATCACTGCATGATATGGTGCTTTTATCCATGAAGTGTCCATTATTATGGCATACCGTACCCAAAGATGCTGATGAAGATGTGGCTTGAATTGTTCTGGTATCATGCTATGGATCATCTGTGACATGGTACTGCCTTGGTTGGAGCGCCTCCAGTTGCCGCCATGTGGGCCCGTTCCTCTGTAATATCTTCTTTCGATCTGATGAAATGCATACGCATTAGAACTGGCCTGGCACATTCCTAGAATTCCATCAAAAAGCATACCTCGTCTTCATGTTAGTCCAGCATTTTTTAAGCTGCTTGGATGATACCTTTCGAGCATGCAGGAAAGAATTGTATTGAATGGCAAGATCTTCCCATGCACCATTTTTCCTTTGGATAGAACTTCATCATTTCTTTTATCTAAGTACATCCAGCTTTGCACTTACAAGAGTCATAAGACGGCTCTAGTCAGCCAAACTAAACCTTAATTTTGACATACTGTAACTGAAAAAAATATTCCTGATGATATCCAACAAGTATGTCCCATGATAATGTTCAGGTAAAGCAGACACATCGAGTAACTTTGTCTCTTTATTTATCAATACATACCAAAACCTATCTATGATTATACAAACCAAACTATTTCAAGGAAACCTCATGCAGCTGGATTCAATATTGAAACCAATTGATAACCTGAATAATAAGAGTGAATATCATGACTTCTTTGGCTCCTTAAATATACTCCTGATATTAATGCTTTGATAGCCGCGCCAGTGGCTATGTACTGCATCACTAAATAACCTGTTCTAATTGCCCTATATCCTATCCGCACCAAACATACCTGCGTTTTTGACAGTCAATCTGGCCGACAACCTGCCGCTTTGCCCGCTTCATGCTATGAAGCGACAACAAATCTGACGAGCATCCGGTCTCTCGACCGTGAATCACGTGTTGCCCATCTATCCGTAGGTTAGTTATCTATATATAGGCGCGGCTGATAATCGCAATTTACGCGTATTGATAGGCCCACTTCAAAGTGATAGTTGGACATCGTGTCTGACCTAAAAATGTCCTAATCTACGTTTATATCAACGTTAATGATCATTGGAGTATATCAAAACCATATTCGGTCTCGGAGAACTGTCCAGGGTATTGCTTAATGAATTTTGAAACTGCTACATAGGCGCGGCTGATAATCGTAATTTACGCGTATTGAGAGGCCCACTTCAAAGTGATAGTTGGACATCATGTCGGACCTGGAATTGTTTGAATTTACTTTTATATCCACGTTCATGATCATTGGAGTATATTAAAACCAGATTGGTCCTCGGGAAACTGTCCGGAGTGTTGCTCAATGAACTTTGAAAATGGTACATAGGCGTGGCTGGTAATCGCAATTTACGCAATTTACAAAGTGATAGTTGGACATCGTGTCGGACCTAAAAATGTCCTAATTTACTTTTATCTTAGAGTATATAATTAGATGAGTATATTAGAATCAGAGTGGTCTTTGGAAAACGGTACTGGATGATTTTATTTGAAATTGGAAAAATATGTAAACGCGCTACTCATCAGCGCCATTCATACATGACTTTTTTTTATCGATGTCGATGTGATTTCTGTTGAATTAAAACGACAGTGCTACTTTATTCAGCTATATCTTAGTCGAGAAACTACTTATAATAGTCCTACTATTCTAGATTTATGACATTTTCTATTTCATGTTCAAGGTGACTCATTTTTTATTTCCGTTTATATGAAAATCGTGCTACGATGATAGCAGTCTTACGTCTAATATTCTCTGCATTACTTTTCATTCAGTGTGCATGTCTCTTCTTTATTTCGCCTAGGCTAAGGTGGGTGTCTGATCTTAATGGCTACTCCAAGTTGTTTCGACACCTTCCTATCTTTTCATTGTATCGCAGTCTTGTGATGTTTTGATACGATCAAAATATTAATAAACCTGATTGATTGATTGATTGACCATTCAAATATTTTAGTTCTAATATAGTTTATCACCAACAAGCCTACAGGATTTAATTTCAAATTAGGCTTATATATATACAATCCTAATTGACTTTCTTATATTCCAGATTACGGTCACTATTATTCTTGGTATTTCACGCAATTGCTGCTTCAACATAGGCTCTATTTATGCAACCATGTCTCGGCAAAGATCTAACAAAGGTTTGTACATATTCAATTTCCTTCAACTTAAATATATTTATGCATGTTAGTCAGACTCTTTTATGAATCTGTACGATAGGACTGTATGCATATTCAAAAAGCATAATATAAATAAGTGCTTCTCGACCTTTTTGTCTTCGTGGACCTGGAACCCCTGTAGACCATCACAGACCTCCGTGGTCCTTTGTCTCTGGCAGCTCATCCTTGAATTATTCTGGAATGCCGGAATAGCAGTTATGTATATCACGCCAGAAATTGAATTTTTGCAAACAGAGTTCTTTCTTGAACCCCAACATAACATTTCAGCTTGGCAATATGGTTGTAGGCCTTCATTAGGATTGTGGCAATTCAAATGAGTTCGCACAGGTAGAATATTTCATCTCAGACAGCCATTATGTTTATGTGAGGCCTGAAGTTTTGGCATTCATGAAGCGAAACTGTCTCGTGATTTATCTTCAGTTAAAAGTTGAATAAAAATTAGATGAAACACGGATCTAAATTATTAGTGGCCTATACCATATGGCGTAGATTCGGGTTTTGCCACAATGTACCGTAATTTTCCATGTATAATGCGCAAAATTTTACTGATTTTTTGCCCTTAAATAGTGGGGTGCGTATTATGCATGGGTATAACAAGCCTTCAAAAAATCTCCCTCAATAATAAAACTTGAAATCACACCTTTCCTCATGTTTGTTCCAATTGTGCATCAGTTCCAGCCATCGTGCCCAGTAATTCGTATTATAGAGTGTAACACGCTGCCAATTAACAAGAGTCGTCTGCACAGCACGCGATCTCCTGCTGAGTTAGTTAGCAGTTTGTACGAGAGCGAAATTAGGTCGTTCGTTCAAGCGCGCCGCGGCAATCCTTGGTAATTCATTCCGTCAACGACAGGCCTTAACAATAGTATACACAAGGGGCCATGTGCGCAAGATATAATCGCTTGCATAATCAGTCGCATCTCAAACAGGCCTGGTGCGCACGACATAACCGTTAGCCTGAGCAATCGCATCTGTAATAGGCTTCGTGCGCAAGATGTCGTGTCGCTAGCCTGAACTATCGCGTCGCTGCCCTCGCAGGCTTTGGCTGCTTTCTACTATCGTTTAGAAACAATGACTTTAATTGTAATATGATTAGCGATCGCTATGTCATGATTGTTGAACAGTGACATCGCAAAACAGAACGACATAGTATACTAAAATACAACTATTCATGTACTGCGAATGCAGGGTGCGCACTATACATGGGTACAGGCTTTTCCCAGAATTTACATGCTATTTTAAGGGTGCGTATTATACATGGGGGCGCACTATATTCGGAAAATTACGGTAATTGATTGCTTTGAGATGCTCTGAATCCTGTATGGAATCGGTGTCCTGTGCTCACACTATGTTTTATTTTCGCATTATTTTTTATTAAATTACTTTAACTTGGAAGATCATCGCTGCTCACCTGATATATCAGGCAAAAAGGCCAGCGATTCCAATCAGGCTCTGAATAGCTTGTCATGGTATTTCTCTGTAAAATTTAATTTGCAGCAGAGTGACTTTTACCAGACTCGGACAAATAGATCATTCTAGTTTTCAATTACACTAATTAAAGCGAAATGCCAGTGATCTGATTCTAAGCTGATTTGTGATATGTTTGTATATGTTCTAGTTTTAATTCTAATCTAATTTCTGGTTTTCTTATAAATGCAAGAGTAAAACTATAGTGTCCGAAACGGGCCAAGCTCGCAGTTCATTTGCCATTCTCATGCTTATGTTATGATAATGAACTCTGATTTGGTATGAACTGAACTTGATTAATTGTATTTCTTTATAATTCAAAATTGAATTCAATTTCCTAGTTATTTGCAAATGTAGCACATCTAATTCTATTCTAATTTGGGAAAAATTGTGTACAAAGTTCTAATTCTAATCTAAATTGGAAAACTCGACTCTTCATGTAGGCCTAGCGTAAATGTCATTTCATGTGTTGTGTTCAAATAGCCTATATGTATAATACTTGACTTCACTTCTTATGGCCATAAGGGAAAGGAGCCAGATTTGCAATTGCAAATTTAGCATTGAACATAATGCTAAAACAATCATAAAAATGAACAAATGACGGATATTTTTTTATGAGGTGTTTTCGGACATTCATTTTGTAATTCGGTTACAGCTGTAGGCCATTAATTTAGTCTTGAATTGCAGCTGAAGATCTTCAATATAAAATTAAAAAATATAATCTTATTGAGATAAACCCGAATCTTTTCGCCCGACACTCTTTAAGGGTAATCGTCAGCAATACGTGATACAGCTTCAAATTTATGTCGGCTATTATATTCAGCGATCAGGATTTTGGTAGCCTACTGCTGTCAAAATGTGTGAAGGCTAGAAAGAATGCGCACGGTTGTTGCAGCTGAGTTTGCAATGAGATTATATATTAGAGTTATGTTGACAAAATTTAATTGGAAATTTCAAATACAAATTTCATTTTGGCAATCATCTATCAAATACCGTAATCAAATATATATCAGAATTTTGATATTTTTCTACATGATTCAAATTCTAAATATGATATGGTCATTCCAAAGTCCGAATCGCGTATCTAAATATGGTGGGAATCATAAATGATCTCTAAATGTACAATGAAGACAGTCTGTGCAATAAGGATAGTCGTTATCGGCATGCTATGTGTAGAATAAGGACAGCAGTAATGGATTACTGTCACTTTTCAAAAGCACTCAGTTAGGTATGTGGTAGCCCAACTGCATAATTTTAAAGTTATTATAAAAAACCCTCTGATCTCCTTCCTAGTTTGACTCTACCCCCTTCAAAACCCTCTTACCGTTCTCTGAAACAGAGTAATATGTCCACGCCTTTATCTGAATGCCTTTGCATATATTGTTTCTTCAGATTATTGTACATGATGTCTTAACTACGTAAATCTTTATAATTAACTAGATTATGTCCCCCCCCCACCCCGCATTCAATCACCAATAAAGCCACAGGAAATTGTTTGTGATTCACTTTGCCAGCTTTTTGAGAAGTCATTATTCATATTCACATATCCGTATTGAATTGATTTAAGTCCATCTAAATCTGTATTTAAATATACCTTAACTTCGAAACATTGTGTTTTCTAAATATCCCTCCCGCCCCCTTTTGTTTTATCTCTCCCTCCTTTTCTCTGCATCACCACTTGACCACTTCCACTTTAGTAGCCCTACCAATTCTGACTGATTATAAGACCTCTGACTGGTGGTTACCAACCAATACCAACAGAATCAGTGAATCACTCCTGACGTGCCATATTTGTAGTTGCTAAGCTGTTTCAACAAAGTTTTGAGAAAATGCTATTTGGTCAAAATCTCACTTCATCAGTGAGTCTTAGAATAGTCACACTACTACAGGCTTGTACAAACTACTGAATTTTCAAAATGCAAAACTGGGAACTAGAAGTAGTGCTAATGACATTTGAAAATTCGCAACTAACTATTTATTATGATCAGAAGTGCAGATCAGCTAAGAAATATTGCTAATGGAATCAGCATTTGAAATAACCTATTGATGGCTGTAAGAACATCACACAACAGAACACCAGTATCACATACGAGAACACTAGTTGTTCTAGTTAGCCAACTAATTTTTTTGAAGGAAGTAGAACTACTCATATTTCAAAATCCCCAACTAGAACTACTCGAGTGACGGCTGCCACCATTGTTAGATGACCGTGAAGTAACTATCGGTAGTTGGTGTCAGTGGGTGGGTGTCAGATTCCATAGACTACTCCTTGTCGCTTCGACATCTTCCTGTCTTTTCATTGTATCGCATTTTTTGTGGTGTATTGAACTGATAAAATTGCTAATACACCAATGATGATGATAATGTCTACATTATAAGCCATTAAAAATCTGTTAGATTATATTTGATGCCTGCTTTATCAGAACAGAGTTGTGTGATTCAATTCAATTAAATTAGAATTGTTGAATTCAGATAGATTCGTGATTGACGTCTGATATGGTGGTCATTATGAACTTTGGCCTGTCAGAATCGTGAGCTGACTCCACACTATTATTTACTCTAGCTGAGAGATTTGGTAGTAATGCATAATCATCAAAAGGTATTCGTGCGTAAAGAAACTCTCTCTCATGTGTGCCCTTCGATCTGTTTTTCTTTATGAATGGACTTTGCTCAGTTAGTTTGAGAATTCTTTATTGTGAAATCAGTCATGAGCTGTAGTTGATGGTAATTTGAGCAATCTGTTACTTGTGGGATGGAGATATCTCTGTCGATTTGTTAGATAATCATGGAGTTCGGCAGAAAGTTGTTGTACGGCTTTCAGAATAAATATTGGAAGCCGAAAAATACGATTCTACCCATCCACGCAGAGATTGGCTCGCAAAATGTCAGCAGTAGTGAGGAGTATAGGCTTATGATCGAGGCTAGCGAAACTTACACCACGAAAAGACAGAAATCTCAGGATTTTGAAAATGGTGATTATCTTTAAATTGTTGTGTTACTTTGTATGTTGTCTACGCCATTTGTGCTTTGCCTGATGTATTGTACAGGCTACTGCAGTAAATTAGAGTAAATGTCTCTGTGAAGTATAACTCAGAAGGTAGCTGTCCAATATTAGGTTGTAAGCTGTCTGGTACTCAACTGGTCCTGGTGCACTGTTGTGGCAGTTCTTCGTACGATATATATTGTTCATACACAGTTTATTCAACGTTTACAGCAGTAGGTTTACATGAATCTCATCCCGAGTCAGCCAAACAGCCCCTTATAAAGACTCGTGATAATTGCAATAGGAAGTCATATTTGTATCTGAATATGGCGTGAAATACACATTGTTGTCTATTACCATATACAACTACACTACTCACTCGCAGACTAGGAAAACTAGATAATTCTTGTTTCCTAATTAGATTAATTAGAATGAAATACCATTAATCTGATTTGCGAAGTGTTTCTATTGCCTCGTTTGAATTGTAATCCAATTTCTGGTTTTCTGAATGTTGCAGGAAAACTTCATAGTGCGAAACAATTCAAGCTCGGTGTACATCCATCTGCTATTATCGTGGTTATGGGAAACAACTATGATTTGATACAATCGAAAAGTATATTCACATTGAAATGAACCCGACTACTTTTTGCGGACACTCGTCAGGGGTATTCATTGGCAACTAGTAGAGAATTGGAAAGGATATTGTTGATTGTGATGTTGCTGACGATTAGCCGTTACGAGTGTCAGCGGAAAATATTTGGGTTCATTTTAATATGAATATTCTATTCCATTGTATAGTGAGGTTCTGTACCTCCAAGAAGCTCTTCAGATTAGATACGAACTGAACTTGATTCTTGTTGTATTTCTTTCTGACACGGAACCTCATTCAATATCCAAGTTTTCTAGTTTGATTTGGAATAAAAGGTGTAGCTTTATAGCTGATATAATTTGGAAAAGCTGAAAATTTCGTAGTTGGCAGTCAGCACCCCGGCCCTAAATGAATATTTACAACCCACAAGTCTTTACTCCATGCAAGCAGTATTGGTATTCATTTTGCATCTGTCTGTAAGCTATCAAGTGAAGCATTGTAATGTTGAAATCAGGTTAATCAGAACACAAATGATAATACGAATTACTGGACTGAAAATTAGCTAAGGAAAATAGAGGATAGAATTGGCAATTCATAGGGACGGGGTTTCTAACTAAATAAAACCCACCGCTGGCTACGCCACTGCTAGCAGTGATGACTCTGATCCAGCAATGGCTGCAAGAACATCACACAACAGAACACTGGTATCGCGATTCACACCAAACAACGACACATGTTTTCTAGTTGTTGGGCAACTATTTATTTTTAATGTGCAACTAGAACTACTCGTAAAACCAGTAGTTTGTTGGGCGCCAATTGGCTAGATTGGTAGTCAGTACGAGTCTGGTTGTAATGTAGGCTAATGTAGGAGGGATTCGGTAGGGTAGGTAATCAGCAGTGTGACCGTTTCCTATTTCTTTTTGCAGGCAACCTTGATTTTCAACTGCAAGACGATAATCTTTCCGAAGTGAAGCAAAGAGAAAGGAACGCGAGAAAGCACATCGTGCTGTGGAAAAAACCTTTAACAACTCTTCAATTTTTCATCTTAGAGTCTATTTATTGTTTGAAAGAATGGGTTTTGAAGTGAGTATTAATATTAGCGTTACATTATCTGAATACATGCATGTCCAGCTCGCAAATGCAATAATCAGGCTTGTATAAACTACTGGATTTTCAAAATGCACAACCAGGCCTAGAACTAATCACTTTCAAAAACTTGCAACTAGAGCTAGAACTACTAACTTTTCAAAACTCTCTACTAGAATCAGAACTACTGGATTGTCAAAGTCTGCAACCAGAACTACTCACTTTTCAAAACTCGCAACTAGAACTAGAACTCACTTTTCAAAACTCACAACTAGAAGTATAAGTACTTTTACAAACTAGCAACTAGCACTGGACATACTCAGTTTCCAAAACGTGCAACTACTACAACTGGACGTCTGGGACTAGAATAGGACTACTGGATTTTCATAATAAACAGCTAGAGCTAAAAGCAGAACTACTCAAAAAACTAGTATGCCTAATTAATATACCGTCAACTATCTAGATTTGGTGGGCTAGTTTGTAAAAGTCTGGCAATAATCAATAGTAGTTTTTGCCTTCTTACACTACTTAAGTAGTTATATATGTTTTTAAGTCTACTTCCTATTGCACTTAGACCCGAAAATATTCGGGTCCATTTCTATATGAATATTCAATTGTATATTGAATTTCTGTACCTACAAGAATCTCTTCAATTCTCTTAGTATTCATGATCAAATTTAAACTTTATTTAGTCCAATTTTTTATTTGGACCAATTCTGCTTTTTGAGTAGGCCTACCTTATATGAGTAGTTCTAGTAATGAGGCATCCTAGATTCGTTTCACCCCACTACATATGTCGACAACTCCAGAAAGCACATCTTTATGTGGCCAACATCAATGCATGACACTGACAAGGATAACTAAGCGCAATTGATCCATAACTCTCTCAAGACAACCGATCTTGCAGTGTTGGGATCAAGTCACTATCTTCGAGTAACGAGTCATCTCGAGTCATGTCGGATTTTGACTCGAGTCAAGTCAAGTCTATCGATTTTTAAAGGTGACTCGAGTCAAGACAAGTCACTCGTTTTTCGGAGGTGACTCGAGTCAAGTCGAGTCAAGTCACGAGTCAAGTCACAATTCAAGTCAAATTGAATTTTCGAAGTCTGAATGCTTCCAAGTCAATACATTTTGCTAGCTGTGTGAAAAACAGATTGATTGGTCATTTATCTTGAATCAAATACCGAATATAAAGTAAAGCATGTCTAAAAGTGGCGTTGTATCGCTCACGCACGCGTAGAACTGCTAATAAAATAGTCAGCCAAAATAGTGGAATCGAATACGAAGCATCGAGAAGTTGAAACAAATTTATGTGGCTCAGTACACTATCCCTACACATCCGAGAGAATATAAACGCATAAACTATACTCGTTCGGTTTAAATGATACAAGAGTGTTGTTTAGGTGAGCACTGCATTATGTATGCACTGATTCGTCTAAGGGCAGAGATACGTTGCTATTAGATTAATTTATTGCCTGCGCAATAACACAAGCTGTGATCATTTCGTTTGCATTCAATTTATTAGTGATGTTGATGGGCAATGAAGTATCAGTGAACCGTACAATCCGTGAATGACTGGTTGCTCTTACAAGTCACACCGGCGTATCGCGAACAACTCGTGCATAACAAGATACAGTGATTTATTCGACACCGTTTATTTGATGACTTGAAATTGACTCGTAAATTTTGTTCCTAGTCACGAGTCAATCCGCATTTCTCAAGCGCCGAGTCGAATCAAGTCATTTTTACAAAGTGACTCGAGTCAAGTCAAGTCATACGAAAAAGTTGACTCGAGTCAAGTCATGACTCGAGTCATCCCAACACTGCGATCTTGCGTTGTAATATTTCTTAACTTTTGTTCAGACTCAGAACAAGGAAGAAGACAATAGCTGCCGTATCTATATCTGCAATTATATTTTTGATCTTATATTACAACGACGGCCCGCATTTAAAGGTAAGTTATCGTAATATTTCAACTCCTTTCGCCGGCCTGTATTTATTGCAATGTATTTTTTTAGTACTTTCACAAGTGGCAGAAGACAATTTTGTGGTGTGTCTATTGGATTGGATTAGGTGTGTTATCGTCAGTGGGATTGGGGACTGGTTTGCATACCTTTCTACTCTACCTGGGCCCGCATATTGCCGCCGTCACCCTGGCTGCTTTTGAATGCATGTCGGTCGACTTTCCCGAACCACCGTACCCAGATCAGTGAGTACCTCTTATATGTTTTTATTGGGGATGGATTTTGGCTCAATTTCGACCCGTAGAAGCGAAGTTATTTATGTTCAAAATTTAGGATTTCAAATCATTGTATTTACGTTAGGTAGATCTATACTAAATAATTCAAGAATATGCCACCGTAAAAACGATTATTTCCAAATCCAAAATTTTGTACTCCGATAACTTCGCCTCCAAGGGTTGGAATTCAGCCGAATTTTTTGCGCGTCGTTTTTTTTTCAGACAACCTTGCAATTTCATTGGGTAGCCAGTAAAATTTGAAATAATTAATTTTTATGAACTGAATGTAGAGAATTTTCTGCTACAATACCTTCGCTTCCACTGGTTGGAAATTGAGCCAAAATTTGTGTGCAGTGATTTTTTAGGCAACCTAATAATTTTATCAATCAGGCTAGCCCGTAAAAGTTATTTTTGAACGGCCCTACTGGACAACGTTGAGTACCTGAGTGCAGGCTTGGACAACTAGATAACCCCAGTTGTCTAATTATTGTGACATGCCGGTAATTTAATTCTAGTTGTATTTGTGAAACTTACTATGCTCTAATTTTAATCTAATTTCTGGTTTTCCAAAAAATGCTGTGACCGGAGAACTGTGTAGTGCAATACGGGCCAAGCTTGCTGTGTACCGACATTTGCAATTAAGTCTGATATACGGACTTCAATATCCGAATTTTCGATAATTCAATAATCCTGGTTCCAGTCAATTTGTAAACACTATTCCTAATACTAATCTAATTCTCAATGCTTGCCTTTCGAGTCGAGTATTCGATTGTGACTCGTTAAACAAGTCATAACACTATGGAAGACGAGTAAAGTGCAAATTTGAAGCCTGCTTTTTTTCAACCACAAATAATATAATACTAGTTGTACACTAGGGTTATTCAGATTTAAAAAATTGTCAGGAAACTTCGATGCTCGTAATCCAAATGATGGTTTAGTCAATAAAAACACTTTTATGAGCAATTTTAGTCATCTTCGTCATGATCTTCTATCCCCGAAAAGCCCCCAAAGACATTCTACGTAAACTAAATTGTAGTCTACCATAAAATAAGATAACTCGGTATTTTACAGATGATTTTAAGTTGAAAAAAGTATTACTGACATTGCATACCTTTGTATAATATCTTCTGGGTGAAAACTAGGTGAAAATATCTGCGTTTGTTCTGGACTTGCAACCAACGGTGCTTCTTCAATGTACAATCCAAAAGAAGCCGATGTCAACCGCGCAACCAATACATGATTCCCATGAACTTGACAGACAGGTTGTGCAGAGCAAAACGGAGATGCATGTCGCCTTTATAGGACAGCATTTTTGAAAACATGTATTTTATTGAAATACCGTATCTCATCTCTGCACGGCCGTTTTTAACTGATAACGTCACAAAAGCTATAAACCGGTGTCATGGTCAACACTACAGATCTAGTAGTAAGGAGAATTGCCCCGTGGATCTTCGGGGGTTTTGAGGGAAGGAAGATCAGGATGAAGATGCCCAAAATTGCTCATAAAAGTGTTTTTATGTGCTAAACCGGGGGTCAATAACCCGGTGCCCGCAGGCCCCAGTTAGCGCGCGTGGACTAGATAAGTAGCCCACGAGCCCATTCTAAAAATAAGTGGAATAGCAGCATTTACCAATATTCGTCATATTGTTACCAGTGAGCTTTTAAATATATAGATTGATTGATTCAGCTATTCTTGTTTAAAACACACTAACATGTAACTTACATATATAATCACTTATAAATATCCTCAATTACAATTTGTAATAAGATGTATGCGATAGAACAGTGGTCGGGAACCTATGGCTCGCGAGCCATATGTGGCTCTTTTGGGTATAAGATATGGCTCTTTGACATATTTTCAATTTTGTACTTAATTTTATCGATATTGCAGCCATTTGTTGATCAATTTTCTTACCGGCTAGAATAATTATACCCGTGGCACCATAAACATGTATTTGAGAGGTCAAGACAGTGACGTATCCAGGGTTAAGGGCTTGTACCCCTTTACAAAAATCCTCAAATTTAAGTTGCTGTAGCGCCAGCGACTAATATCCCTCGCGAATTCGATGTACCCGGCATCGCAGGCTGCGAGTGATGTGGGGGCGCCTATATGACGATCTAGTTTTCAAATGCACATTGTCTTCCTGATCTAGGCCGAGAAATGAACTGCCTTGGAAGTGACATTCCAATTACAAATCCAAATTACACACAACGCTTTGCCACCCGCGTTCGTCATTGATAAGTACGTATCTTTCTAGTACTGCCGTTAAAATGTAGGCGTGTAGTGTAACGTTTATGTTTCTGCCGAATTGAGAAGTCGATCAATATTTAGATTTTTGGAATCAGTGCTACAGTTATATTAGATTAATATCAATTATTATAAATTGTCAGCTATTTACGATGAATTGCGCTACCACAGGATGATTAGTAGACTACCAGTTTTTACAGAGAAAATATGGCACCCACGGGCCAAGATTAATCCCATGTAGGGAGTTGAAGCTTGTACAATAGTGTCCTATATGGTGTCGACACAGGCAAATCTCACGCCTCAGTGAAATTGTATCACGTCACAATTTCCATTTGGCTACAGGCAATTTGACGGTCATTTTTGACCGGCTTGCCGAGCATTAAATTTACTAAAACGGGTTTCAATCGAAAGCTGACTCTGCACCGATTACGAAAATATAAATTTTATTCCGCTCGTGGCCCTGGAACTCCCACAATCAGCCTCGAATTTTTCATTGTTATGGAGATTGGCATTGGGACGCAACAATGCTGAACAATGCTGTCTGGCTCTTTTTCTCTTGAGCTACTCTCTCGTTTCGCAAGACACTCACTCAGAATTGCAGTGTCAAGTTACATACCAGAGTACAGCGCACTAGCTGATATCATACAATGTCAGGCTTCCCACTGACTGCTATAGAAACAGATAACATGATGTCCAGTCCTGCCCAGTGCTATGAATATCAAAGCGGAAATTCACTGTGGTACGGGTAAACGGCGGGAGTAAATAGTAGCCCGCTGCTTCAATCATTACTCAAAAGTAGCCCTCGGTTGCAAAAAGGTTGGTGACCCCTGTGCTAAACCATCATTTGGATAGCAAGCATCGAAGTTTCCTGGCAATTCTTCAAATCTGAACAATCCTATTGTACACCGGTTTTGGACCAGTGATATTTTTGGACCAAGCGTTCTGGTTCTGGTTTCATTTCTCTGTATATGACTTATGATATTTTTTTCCTTTGCAGAATTGTATGTCCTGAAACGAGTGAAGATTCGATGAGTGTTTGGAATATCATCAGTAAAGTGCGCCTCGAGGCTTTTATGTGGGTTAGTATTATGGTTTATTATATATATTTTGAAAATCCAGTACCGGCAGTTCTATTTCTAGTTCTCTGTGCAAGTTTGATTGTATTGTTTTTTTTGAGTAGTTCTAGATCAGTGGTCGGGAACCTATGGCTCGCGAGCCGTATATGGCTCTTTTGGGTGTAAGATATGGTTCTTTGCCAAATATTTATTTTTTTACTGAATTGATCAATATCGCAGCAACTTGTTAGTGAATTTTCGTCACAGCCATAATACTTATTCTCGTGGCAGTATAAACATCTCTTTGAGAGGTAAAGTCAATGACGTCTTCAGGTTGAGGGGCTCGAACCCCCCCTTTTCAAAATCCTCAAATTTAAGGTAATGTCGCGCCGGTGACCAATGTCACTCGCGAATTCGATGTACCGGACTCGATATCTTGGATTGAACGATAAGTTGATTGATCAAAGTTAATAGCAGACATGGCGACGCACATTTGGCTACGCAGTTTTCAAATACACATTATCTTCCTGATCTACTCCGCGAAATGAACTGCTGTGGACGTTTCATTCACAATTACAAACTCTAATTACATAGCTATCCAGTATATCCACGTTCTTGATTAGTAAGTAGCTCTGTAGTAACGGCGGTAAACGTAGGCGCGAGGATTGAGAATTAGATCAGTATTTAGATTTTTGGAATCGATTAATATCAGTTATAATAAATTCTAATCTATTTACAATGAATTTTGTTATCAATGGTGAGGCTTGGCCCGTCTGTACCTTACCTCTCCTCTCGTTTCAAGCTCTATTTCCGAAAATTAAATATGCTAATTGTGTGATTCTGGGAGTAAAATGTTCAAATTCTTGTCATTCATGAACAATGAACATCAATAGAAAATACCAATTGCTATTGAAGGTTTCACAATTTTTGTTCACTCGTCGCGAAGACAGGTCAGGTGCTGCATCACTTGCCTCCCCTGACTCGACCTCGCTGATGTGTCACAGCTTAGAATGGGTAGGCATATTTACTGCTGTCGTGACCATGTTTGGCTCCACCTATGCTTGTGAACATGGGTTCTCGCATTTAAAAGGAGCATTACGACGAACCTACTTTCTCATACCTCAGGTTTTGCGTGCTTAAATAAGGCAACCAACATGATTAGTACGAGATTTTACAGATAAAATGTGGCACACACGATGAATCTTATGTAGTGAGTTCGAGTTGGTGCTACCATGACGTCACAAAATTTCAATTGTGAGATAACAGTTGATTGACATGTATGGCTCTTTAAGAGTTGAAATGGAAAAAATAGGGCCAATATGGCTCTTCGGACAAAAAAGGTTCCCGACCCCTGTTATAGATCTATTTTGAAAATCCAGTACCGTAGTTCTAAATTTGTACATCTCTCTCAGGGATTCGGAACTGCGATCGGGGAGCTGCCTCCTTATTTTATGGCTCGAGCCGCACGCCTCACCGGAGTCGATCCAGACGACGAGGATTACGAAGAGGCTCTGGCGCAGGAGGAAGATGAAAACCCGACCGCGTTGAGCTCGAGAGCCAAGTCCGCCGTTAGGAAGCTGATTCAACGAGCCGGTTTCTTGGGAATCATGCTTTGTGCTTCGGTATGTGTTATGTAGACCGCAAGTGATTACCACAGCTGTAATCGGAGGAAAACTAAAAAATACACTGTATTTTCCGAATTGGACGAGGACCACAATTAGAGCAACGAAACATGTCACAAATTAGATTACCGGCATTTTTCTCTAATTAGTATAATTACACAACTAGAATTATTTAGTTGTTCAAGTAGTGGTTGTAACGACTCGACTGAACTCGAATCATTTTTTCAAAAGAGAATATGACTCAACTTGAGTCAATTTTCATATTGACTCGACTTGTACCAAGTTCTATTACTCCAGACATTCTATATGACTTAATTCAATTCTCGTTTATCAGGACCAATGCTTGAAAAATAGGCGCATGAACCCTGTTCTAACAGTTCGGATAAACATATTCAATGTGAGAAAAATGAGTATATTATAAATGCGAGACCTTCGATATCACCTAAGAGGAAAAATCAATGTCCCACCTTATTTTTTGCAATCCATTGCATTCCTGGTTTCAGTGACTCGTTAATGACAACTTTTGAACATAAAAACACATTGCTGCCCGCACACTGCGATGTCACGTAGATATTTAATGTTGAACTTGAGGTATCTTGAATCAGACGTCCATCTTTTAGCAGGGGTAGCAATTGGCACATTTTAAAATAATAATATTAATAAATGAAAGTTTATATTGCTTCTTGGACGTATAGAACTTCAATTGAATAGCATATTCATATTGAAATATAGCCCAATAATTCTGGCTGACACTTGTCGGGGGTGATAGTCAGCAACTAGTAGAGTATTGCGAAGAACATTGAATATCAATAATCCTATCAAAAAATATGACATCACCAGCATGAAATTTGTAATAATCCAGGCAGAGCTCGCTTCGGCCTGATTATCCGAAATTTCATGCAGGTGAAGTCATATTCTGAGATACTATTGTTGATATACCATTTCCTTTCCAATTCTCTACTAGTTGCTGACGATAACCCCTGACGAGTGTCAGCCAAAAATATTCGGTTTCATTTCAATATCAATATATCATTCAATTGTAGATAAAAGTTCTGTAGGCCTACCCCCAAGAAGTTATTCGGTCATCAATTGTGCACCGAAATTTGTTTGTGATTTCCTTACCCTTCTTTGTGAGTGAGTCATATTATTCTAGGGTTACCATGTTCTGGAACTTCGGGAAAGGAGGACACTTTTTCAAAATTTTCAGACTTAGAATTGTGGAGTAGAATTCGTAGAAAATGGTAAATTATTCCCGACTTTGTTGTTGTTGACTAAAAAATAAAAGGTCGTCACTTCCGCTGGAACAACAAATTTCCTGTTTATCATAATTTATGCCCATTTTCTCTCGAATCTTAGCTCTAATAGCTGTAAAGGGGGACGAATTGTCAAAAAGGAGGGCATTTAGGCGTCCTCGGAAGACATTTTCAATAACCTGTAAAAGGAGAACGTTGGTAACCCTATTTTATTCACATATAGGTACTGCATTGTATAAAATGTGTCTAAATCTATATTTTAATATGCAGCAACTGCGTATAGAATCATTATTCAAGATTATCTGATCCTTTTTGCATTGGCATTTGCTCATAGACTTAACCCGATTAATATCTTTGAATTTAAAACGTTGTCTGTTTTCAAAATATCCCTCCTTTCCCCCTTCCTCCCTTTTCTCTCGGCTGGCTACAAGCGTGCTGGTCAAACCATTCTTCTTCAGAGTTTCCGTTCTTTTTCAGATACCAAATCCACTGTTTGACCTGGCGGGGATCACGTGCGGTCACTTCCTGGTGCCTTTCGCCACCTTTTTCGGAGCCACCGTCATCGGGAAGGCCGTCATCAAGATGCACATTCAAAAACTGTTTGTGATCATCACGTTCAGCGAACACCACGTCGATTCGTTGGTGGATTTGATCGGGATGTTTCCGAAGTTCGGCCCGTCTATGCAAGCGCCGTTTAGGGAGTTTCTTAAGAAGCAGAAAGATAATCTGCATCGGCCTGTGGGGCAGCATGTTGAATCGGTGAGTGTGGGTTTTCTGAAATGCGGGTTTATATGCATAGGTGGGTGAAAGCGGTCATCGTTTGTAGAGACGTACCAATTCACCAGGTAACGGTGTTTCAAATTTTACTGTCAACTCCATGAAATTGTTAAGTTGCCTAAAAGAACGATGCTCATCCATTTTTTGCTCACTTCCAACCGGGTTTGTGATCAAGTCACAAGGCTCATTTTTATAGAGTTGACTCGAGTCAGGTCAAGTCGTTTTCAATTCACCGCCAATTCAAGCCCGAGTCCAAGTCAGCGAGCAGAGGGTCAAGTCCGAGTAATGGTATATGACTCGAGTTCAAGTCATTGCATTGCGTTGACTGCTCACTTTCGAATTAAAGTCTTGTTAAAACCACTTTTTATAACTTTGTTTGGTGATATCGAATAGTTCGCATTCAAAATATACTATTTTTTCTCGCTTTCATTTTCTGGTCGGATTTTTAAGTACCAGTGCCAATAGGCGAAATACCAACGGTGTGGTTATTTTACTATTCTTCGAAATTACAATGAAATGTCGGTCTTGACCGTCTGAGACTTGAGTCATATGACTTGATCCGAGTCGTGCACAATCACTCGAGTCGAGTCATATCCGTATTTTGAGAAAAGGACTCGAGTCATTACAACCCTGCTTCCAACTGGTAAAGGCGAAGTTATTGCAGTTGAATATGTTGAATTCGCAAAAATAGCGTGGACGATGGGTGATCGTGAAGTTATTATTGAAAAACTAAAATAACTTATCTTCTACCGGTTGAAATTGCGTCAAATTTGTTTTGCATCGTTTTTGTAGACAACTCGACAATTTTATGGGGTTGTCTGTAAAATTTGAACAAAATTGAGCCAAATTTGGTGTGCAGTGTTTTTTAGACAACCTAACAATTTAATCAGTGAATCCCCGGAATCCTGAAAAAAGTTATTTTGCTACCCTACTGAACAGGTATAAACTCCACGACTTGAACTCAGACGCGATTCTTTGCACCCTGACTTGGACTCGGTGGTGAATTGAAAGTGACTCGACTTAACTCGAGTCAAAACTATAAAAATAAGATCGGCTTGTTGTGGCTCGGTTACAACCCTGACTTGAAGAAGTCTGTGAAATTGCGCTTCCAACTTGTAATCCGGTAGATGTGTAATCTACTGATAAGTAATCTACTGGAGTAGCAAAGCAGACTACTTTGACCACCTCTGCCTACCAGCCGCACACTTGGAAGACTAGAAAAATTCCAGATAGTCCAAATTAGATGAGAACTATAGTTATGACTACACCGGTTTTTCCAAAGTATACTAAAATTATTATTGCTAAACTCGCAAAGACTCGGATATTTAATTCAATTCCGAATCGGAAAAACATGCAACATAATTCTAATTCTGTTCATTTCAAACCCAAGTACATTATCATTATATACATGAGAATGACAAATGTCTGTCCAGCAAGCTTGACTCATTCCGCACCACACAGTTCTTCTGTGGCATTTTGAGGGAAACCAGACATTCGATTAAAATTGAAATGGGAACATACAGACATGTCACAATTATGATTAGGTTATCAGTATTTTGCTCTAATCAATCCAATCGAAGTACTAAAATGATCTAGCTCCAGCGCTCAATTTGGTGCAGCCCTACTTGTAATGGGTAGCTGTGATTAACATTTCTATGCCGGGATTCTGTTTTGTTTGTGTGTTCCCTAATGTGAATGTCACGCTCGTTGCGGTTCTTGGAGACGTCTTTTACCTCGTGCGTTGTGTTGTGAGGGACGGATAACTTTTGTGAAGTATCCACGTCTGATCCTAAGCCGTTTTTGTTGCATCATTCAAGTTTTAAATTCAACTCTTTCTTTGCAGTCTCAAAGCTGGCTGCAATGGTTTTTCGAGAAGTTGGTGATCGTCATGGTGCTCTACTTTGTGATATCCATCGTCAACTCCATGGCGCAGTCCTACATGGCGAGAATGCAGAAGAAAAAGAGAGAACGGAACAGCGATTGACGGTGGCGTCTCGTGTGAGAACCGTCGATCGTGTTTGCATCTCAAGATTTTCCTAATTAGTGACATCCTGGCCTTGGGTGCGTATGCTAGACACCTTGTATTGACATGCATCGTAGTGCAATGTGGTAAAATTGAGTGGAACGCCAGTTAGTAAGGCCGTAACTGGACGAGTTTAGGTGGCGATCGATTGTATTGTCCTATTTTAATGTAATATTGCTTTGTGTCGGGTTCCGGACGTGATTAATATATTATGTTTCCATTTCTGGGATGTGCTGTTAGCTCGGCACAATGATTCGAGTGCTCTAATCTGAATCAAGAGTTAATTCAAATGATTTGAGTCTCGTGAAAGATGATTTTTTTGAGAACTTAGTTCGATCTTATGCTCCTTGCCGCTAACAGTTCATTTACCAATGAAAATTATAATTCCGATGCTATTTTCCACTGTGGTAGCCTTGAAACCTCGATAGGTCGTATTGCGGCATACAAAGCTTGTAGTGCAAAGCCATGCACGGTAGATGGAAATGAGATATCTGTGAAGTCATGATAGATCCACAGCGTTGTCACGAAGTGCAATAAAACCAGGTATATTGGAAAGAATACAAAATTATGTTTGATGCTAGGTAGAACTGGCGTTATAAACTTTGTGATCGCATGAAAGGGATATGTTTGAACACTCTTTCATGCTGTTACGATGTTATCATGAATGATCCTCGAAACTTTCACTCGATTCAGAATGCAATCACTCCAGCACTCGATTTGATGCAGCCCTACTTATAATGTGTAGCCGTGTTTAACATTTCTATGCAGGGATTCTGTTTTGTTTGTGTATTCCTTAATGTGAATGTCACGTTCGTTGCGGTTCTTGGAGATGTCTTTTACCTTGTGTGTTGTGTTGTGATGGACGGATATCTTTTTTGAAGTGTCACGAACAAAATTGTAACCAATCTTATCCGCATTTTGTTTTAACCAATGTGTGTGTTATCGATACTGATGTTTTACAAGTTGCTATTACATCTGTCTTGGGCTCCTTGGATTCTGGTGGAAATTCTTCATGGTTTAGGCGACGGTTGCAGTCAGTTGCGTTTCATTTTAGAAATCTAGCAAAGTGCAGTGGACTTGGGAACTTCCCAACCTGATATATCTCGAGGTTTTTTCCAGAGGACCATTGAACCTGAACATTACCATACGTCCTCCTTGAGGAGGAGCTGTCTTCCTTCAATAATCGTTGGGTTATAATTTTCATCTGAACAAGTTACACACAATGTACAATGCGATGTAACGAACAGAGAGGCAAAAAAGACCGCGAAAGACGTGTAATTTAGGCCTAAAAGACAGACTACAAATATTTCGGTAGTCAAAGCGGAAAAACGACATTTTTTTATTCAATTAAGTAAATAGCTGTATAAATATGAAAATCACGGATTTTCTCGTCCACTACAGTAACATGTGCAGCCTGTGAAAAGTGTTCTCCTTTCCGCATCTGAAAATTTGATAAGGGTAACCCTAATTCATTTTCATTCAGTGTGCATTGTGCATTCCTCCTCTTTACATCGCCTAGGCCAAGGTGGGCGTCTGATTCCATAGACTACTCCAAGTCGCTTCGACACCTTCCTATCTTTTCATTGTGTCGCATTTTTGTGGTGTATTGAACTGATAAAATTGGTAATGAACGAATGATGATGATGATGAAATAGATTTATCAAACACTAAGGTTATAAAGTAATGTAGACTATGATCTGTAGATAATTTGATGGGTATTATATATACGTAATACAGTGTTTTAGATATAAAGCGAAGTAAGACTTTGCATAACAGGAAAAAATGAGTTCAGTTGAATTTCATCATTTCAAAACGAGATTGCCATACAATGAACAGATAGAGAGACGTTATTATTCTTTTTCGCAAGGTCACCTCTAGTCTGCACCCCCGTTCCTTTTTCCGTGGTTGCTGTGATTTCCAATTTTCGAGTCTTTGGTATTACCTGGCCGGGGATCGAACCCACGACCTACCGACCGAGAAGCCGGACTCATCACCATTGCTAACTATCTCGCTCGGTACTGGAAGGTGCTGGAACGACTTGGAGTAGTCTTTGAAATCAGACACCCACCTTGGCCTAGGCCAGTGGTTCCCAACGTGGAGAATATCGCCCCCCAGGGGGCAATTTGGCGGTCTAGGGGGTGAAAATGACGAAGGGGGCGATAGGGGGCGAAAATGGACAAAGGGGGCGAAAATAGCGAAGGGGCGATAAGGGGGCGATGACGCGTTAAAACGGTTATATTGGAGTCAAGTCGGAGAAATGACCTTTTTTAAAGTCAACCCGCGAAAAATTGGTTGCAAAAGTGTAAAATTCGACATCGAGCCGAAAAGTTGACCTTCTTTTTCTTTTTTTTTAGTCAACTCACCGGTGATTACAGTTTGTATGCCCATTTTTCGGTTCTCAAAATATAGGGGGCGATGATCGGTGTTGAACTTGAAAAGGAGGCGATGGATCGAAAAAGGTTGGCAACCACTGGCCTAGGCGATGTACATAGGAGGTATTCACATTGCACATTGCACAGTTGCCCACTGAATGATAAGTAAAATACGACAGTATGGAATAGCAAGCGACAAAAGATGGGGTAGCATGTCAGGAAAGCGAGATCGATAAGTTGGTTCGTGGTCCGGTAATCTTGACCGAAAGCTCGAACCGAATAGGGTTACCAATTACCATACGCCCTCTTTTAAGAGGATTTGTCCTCTTTTTTGACTTTTTTGAAAGTGTCCTCGGAGGATGCCCTTTTGTCCTCTTTTTTGAGATTTTGTCCTCTTTTTTAAAAATTTAGGTCAGATTTAGAGCAAATTGCGAGTGATCATCATCATTCATCATCATTGGTTTATTAGCAATTTTATCAGTTCAATACACCACAAAAATGCGATACAATGAAAAGACAGGAAGATGTCCAAGCCGTAAATAAGCACAGAAGTGACGCTCCGGCGGGTATTTCGGATTTCGGATGATTTTAGCTCTGGGCGGAAAGATGACCTTTTTATTTTATTTTTTTTAGTCACCCACCTAGCAATGCGGAAAGAAAAACGGTATTTTGAGCTCTGAGCGGAAAAGATGACTTTTTTTTAGTCAACCGATCACAAAGTGGGAAAAATTCACCGGTTTTTGAGAATTCTTCTCCGGTTTTGCAAGCCTCAAATTTCTGAAAAAGTGTCCTCTTTTCAGATTTCTAAAATATGGTAAGCCTAGAACCGAACCGATTGCTCATGATCATGAAGCAATGCTTCTGATGAAAGATCCACGTATTTTAAAATTTCCGGATTTTCTATTCGGCAATGCGTGAAATATATTTTCGGATTTTGAAATTAAAAATTTCTCGAATCCGGACCGGATTTGGAATATCGAAATACAGAATCAGCTATCTCCGCCTCCGACTATAGATAACTAACCTACGGATAGATTATAGATAACTAACCTACGGATAGATAGCCAACAGCCGTCGTCACGCTTGCTTGCTCGGAGGAAAATACTGCTCAGCAATCTGAACTCAACGTAATTGCCAATCCCATAGCTGACGACCTGAGCCCTCAAATTTAACAAAGTTGATCTTATTAGAAAGCTACTGTCGCACTGATTCCGAAAATATACATTAAACTTTCATCAAGGCAAAAGAACCAGCCCGAAATAGCGATAAAAGTCTGAAAATCGGCATTGTTCCAGACAATCGCATGGACGCACCATAATGACCATAACAATAACCCTTGCGTGTCCTCGATTGTTGAGAACAATGCCAATTTTCAGACTTTGAGGTGTATTTCGAGGCGGTTCCATTGCCCCGATCAGATTTGAGTGTATATTTTCGGAATCAGTTCGACAGTAGCGTTCAAATAAGATCAACTTTATTCAATTTGAGCGCTCGGGTCGTCAGCTATGGGATTGGCAATTACGTTGAGTTCAGATTGCTGAGCAGTATTTTCCTCCGAGCAAGCAAGCGTGACGACGGCTGTTGGCTATCTATCCGTAGGTTAGTTATCTATACTCCGACAGACGACGTCACGCCACAACGATTCCGGTCATATGATCAACACGATCCCTATACGAATCTCGTGCCACATTAGTATTTAAAAGCGCCCTACCTATTAGTCCGCTTTCGATAGTCTACCTGGAAAGCGGAGTCATTGCTGTAACTGTGCTCATTTCGTTTAGTATAAGTATATATCTATATATAAACATGTTCGCGTTTTTCGGCCGAGTCCTCGACTGGTTCAAGTCCCTCTTTTGGAAAGAAGAAATGGAACTGACTCTGGTAGGACTCCAGTACTCCGGGAAAACCACATTCGTCAACGTAATCGCTTCCGGCCAGTTCAACGAAGACATGATTCCAACCGTTGGGTTTAACATGAGAAAAGTCTCGAAAGGCAACGTCACTATCAAGATCTGGGACATCGGTGGACAGCCCAGATTCCGCAGCATGTGGGAACGATACTGCAGAGGCGTAAACGCAATTGTGTTCATGGTAGATTCGGCAGATCACGACAAATTAGACGCAGCAAAGAACGAACTTCATAATCTACTAGAAAAACCGCAATTGCTGGGTATCCCCGTGCTTGTGTTGGGTAACAAGAAAGATCTTTCCAATGCCATCGACGAGAAAGAAATTATCGAGAAAATGAATCTTGCCGCTATACAAGATAGGGAGGTATGCTGTTACTCCGTATCTTGTAAAGAAAAAGAAAATATCGATATAACACTGCAATGGCTTACGCAGCATTCGAAATCTGCAAGAAATTGAGTCGTGTTTAATAACTTTCGTATGTTATATGAACAACACATAACGGTGCATGATGCCAGATGTGTATGATTCTCTTTCAGTGATCATTTTGAAATGATGTTGCAAGAATTATTGTTCGAATGAATCTGCTACCTTTCGGTATAATGATAACGATCCTATGAAACAATAGGGTGACTTAGTGACAACGTTTTTTCTGCTTTGCAACGTTTGTCATTTTTCATGTAATACACTGAACGATCAGTGGGTATTTCTAAACGTTTTGTCTGTGTACTGAATCAGTAATGACTCGTGTGTAATAGGCTATTACTAGCAATCTCTACGAGCCATTTGTTTGAATGTTACTTACCGTTTATCTTACTTTCTCAACAATTATATTGAATAGGATTGGGCACAATGATTTGAGTGCTCGAATCGAAATCGAGTATTTACTCTTGAGAATTCGACTCGTGAGAGATTAGTTTTTCCGAGTACGGAAATTCAACTCTCCTTGTCACTGGAAGACAATTATAGTTTGGATACCGTAGTGTTTTCATCCGTGAAAGGCTGTAAACCTTGATAGGTCTTATCGCAGCATAAGAAACATTTAGTACAAAACTACGTATCGTACGTTAGCAAAAATTACTTATCTGTGAAGTCCTGATCAACTCACAGCATCGTCACCAAGTGCAATGAAATGGTATAGTCGAAAAAATACCAAATAATCCTTGATGTGATGCAGAACTCGCTATATGTTCTTTGTGTTCTCGTGAAAGATATACATACGGGAACTTTCCACATCTTCCATACTGTATGACATTATAGTGAGGGATACTCGACTTGGAAGGGCTCCAAATACTCGATTCAGAATCAAATCACGCGGGTACTGGTACTCGATTTTGTCCAGCCCTAGTAATAAGTAGGCTAAACATGTTGTCATGTCTCATTCAATCTTATAGTTGTGCACTTATGCAGGCTGAAATTTCGATATTTATTTGCGTGGAAATGATGCCATTCGGATTTATATTGTCCAATGAAATATCTCATGTGCAGACAAATTGAACACTATCAGCAAATCAAGAATGTTATCGCGCATGCATTCTCCAATGTAATGCAATAGTTGCCGACCTGCTCTCTTGTTCTGCAGCATTCCAGTACCGGTAGCTAAAATAATTCAGTTGATATTCCCACGTTGGTGTCAATAAGTAGCCTAATTTGCGTCATAAGACCTGCTTCTACAGTGCTTCCTGGCCTTTTTCAGTTCACGGGCTTCTTTTAGTGCACATTTTACGGTGCGAACCACTGAGATATGACCGCACGATTGAAAAAAAATTAACAAGAAAAGAAAATATGGTTACGCATACAATTTACTATTAATATGAAAATGTAGCTTGCATATTACATAGGCTATCAGATCAAGTCTAGGCTCGATTGGATTGATGTTTCTTTTATCCAGAAACACCTAAAGTTTAGGCACACCTGTTTTCATTTGCCTGCCATCATTTTTTATTGACAATGCTTAAAAATTGACTATCACATCAATTAGAAGATTGCTGGCATTACATCACAACCAAAAATAGCCCCCTAGGATGTATTGAATACAAAACTATGGAAACACTGGTTGCGAAGCACTGCACTTGTAGGTAACAGAACAGATAGGCAAGGCTATTGCTGCGTAACATTGCTGAATACGTGTGGCACTGAAACAGGACTGAATTCGAATCAATGTTTGTGTTTTATAAACTTCACTTTATGATTGGTTTACCGGAACCGTTTTGGTTTTATTTGAATACACTTGATTTGCAATGGTTTATGACTATGATTAGTTCATCATATTGCCGAGGAACAGAACTGACTGTGTAGCGTTTCAATTTTCTGCTTAAGCTGCATAACACCAGGTATTGAGATGCGATTCAGACTTTGCACCTTGATTGCATGTGTTGCATTGTGTCTGCATTTGTGATTCTTCGGAGATACCGGTAGTGAAGTAGTTATGTTATTCAGGACGCATTATTGAAAGAGTTACCCAGGCTCATTAAAGGGAATCTGTTCAGTTTCCTTTTTTCTGAATAAGGATTCGAGTCGAGTAGTAAATGATGGTTTTTTAACGTACTGGAATTATATTGTCACTAAGAATTAATTTAACAACGAGAAATACAGTTCAGATACAATTTTCCACCCTGGTAACTTTGAAACCACGATTGGTCACTTCCCAGCATACCAGAAATGTAGGCCTACAAAGCTGCTAACGTCAGAGGAAATAACATATCTGTGAAGTCACGACCGATCTACAGCATTGTCACAAAGTGTAATGAAATAAGTATAGTCGAAAAAGCACCAGATTATTTTTAATGGGATGTACAACTGGCATTATATTCATTGTGGTCGCATGAGAAGTAGCCTACATATTGGAAGCTGCTACATCTTTCGATGCTGTTATGGCTTCATAATTATTGATTCTTGTGTAACCGACTCCGAATTCAATCACTCAATCGATATTGCCAAACCCTAATTCTAAATCAACAGACCAGTTTGATAAAAGTATAATACGAATGTTGAATGCTCTATATAGACATGAAATATTCTTGTCTCAAGTGTTCTTGGAATGTGCAGTCGATAACCCTTGTATATGTGCAATGTTAGGCGCCACAGACATAAAAGTCTACTTCTCTCTTCTTAGGCTACTGTGTATTTGTTATTGTATGTTTTCTTTCTTGATAAATTGAACGTCTTACTTTGTTTCGTGACTCCGTTTACAAAAATTGTATCGCGTTACTTTGTTGACAAGTACTGGAGTGATTGTAGCATGTTCATTTTCGTCTGTTTGCGGTTTCGCAGTGACTTTCAATCGTAGTTAAGGTTTTGTTGGAAATGTTTTGGCAAAAGCATTGCAGATTCGAGAGTCTCAACTGTAGAGTACTTTCGTAAATGCAACTTGCGTCGTATTTTGTAGGCTCTCGTCGTTAGGGCCGGGGACAATGATTTGTGTACTCTGACCCAAAATGAGTATTAACATGATAAGAGTCTTGTAGTGAGGTCATTTTGTGAGTACTACAAGTTGCATCGTCAATGTAGATTGTAGTTTTGGTACGTTTTTCCCCACATTAGTATAATTCCCATTTCCGTGGAGTCGTGATCAACCTTAACTAGGGGGTAGGGGTGTTCAAAAATAACTTTTTCCCAGATTCCGGGGATTCACTGATTGAATTGTTATGTCGCCTAAAAAATGTTTCATGCCAAGTTCGGCTCGATTCCAACCAGTAAAAGCCGAAAGAGGCAATTGAGATTTTTGAATTGTCAACCCCATAAAAAATTTAGTTCCCTAAAAAAACGATAACAATTTTTGCTCAATTCTTACCGGTAGAAGCGAAGTTATTGCAGTTGAAAGTTATAAATTTGCAAAAATAGCATTGACGGCAGAAAAAGAACCAGAATTGTTAATGAGAAACTCGTAACTTCGCTTCTACGGGTTGGAATTCGTCAAATTTATTTTTTATCGTTTTTCGTAGACAACTCATGAATTTCATGAGGCATACAGTAATATTGGAAAAAAATTATAATAAATTTCTATTGAATCCACGTCGGCTTATACTGGTTGGAATTGAGCCGAATTTGGTGTGCAGCGTCTTTTAGGCAACCTAACAATTTAATCCGGGGAAAATATTTATTTTTGAACAACTTTAACCTACAGCATTGTCGAAATAATGCCGAATAATGTAATCTGGAACTGGCATTCTTTTCTTTTTGGTCGCATAAAAGTTACATATCTGAAACTTCGGCATTATGCCCCACTCTAATGGTGTCATTATAATTAATTCCCGACTCATGGCTTACTACTGGACTCAAAGTCGTATCACTCAGGTACTCGTTTTTTCCCTAGCCCTACTCACTGATTCTAGTAATGTACCAGTGCGTTTTCTCTATTGTACCATGAATATAAGCAGTGCAGATATGTTTTCATTCTTACAATGCATATTCAATTTAGTATTTAATGCTGACGCCGTAATTAACCACCTGAAGCAGCCATGGTTTCACTGCTGAGTCCTGACGCGGCCGCTAATTCCGAAGAATCCGCAGAAGAATCGAAGTCGCAGCCCTGTGAAAGTTTGCTGTATAATTTCGGCCACGCTCCCTTCGAAGTCGTGCAAAAGTTTCAGGATTTCTGCATGAATTACAAGTCACTCACCGAAGCGCTGCTCGGAATATTATCGAGAGAACCTTTGCTGAAAAGGAAATACCATTTCATTATCACTCCTGTAGTGTATCAATTGCTGGCTAGACCTACAGAAGTCGATTCCGATACACTTCTAGACTCGACTATCGATCTTTTAAAGAAATTTACACGCAGGGGAAGGTATGATTCTGTGTCCAACGCGATCGAAGAACTATTATTTTCTCCGGCTCAAGAAGCAGCGGCTACTTGCGACAAAGGAACATGGACTTGCGGTAACATCAGCAATAATTTCACGGAACTTTCGCACAGTGAACAAGACCTCCTCGAAAAGATAGCAGACTCGTTGATTTATAGGATTGGTACGATGAAACCACCTAAAAAGCGGAAAAACCAGAGCAAGCCTAAAAAAGAGTCTCCGAACAAGAAGAAAAAAACGGGCGAAAAAGCGCCTTCGAAAAACGGGCCGGCAGTGACGTCGCAAAAAGACAGTAAAACTTCATCAAACCATCTTTGCTTAAATTCGCTGCACAATAGCGTGTGCGGGTTTCATCCGCGTGAGCCTCCGGACGCTCAGCTCGCTATTCCGATCAAAAATTTTATCAAAGTCGACAAAATTTGTGAGAATTCGGCAGCTAATGCGGTGGTGACCGAGCCCAGTTTTGGGGACGTTGATTTTTTGCTGAAAAATTTCGACTTGATGCCCGTGAAAAAATGATGTGGTTTTGCGAGTACACGTAATTATTCGAAAGTTTCAGCACTGGCGTGCGGAAAGTAGATTTGGCGGTTTGAATGCTATGAATCGGGCTAGGCACAAATAAGGCACCTTGATCCGGGTCGAGTATTGATGGCAATGATTCAAGTGAATAGCATGAGTATGATTTGTGGAGTACCCAAACTTGATGCTCTTAATTAATGATGAAGAACCAAATCTTCAACAGAAATTATCGTTTCGACATTTTTTCCTTCCGTGGAAGCACTGGAACCATTTTGTGTATCGAGATTATAGTGAAGCCCTATTGTCATACTTATGGTTGACAAATATGAATACATTCATTTTCCGAAGTCCAACTTGCATGGTTACGACTAGACCCGAGTCACAATTTTCGGTGGCTGTACTTGACTTGAGTCATTTTCTTGAATATAGAAAATCAATAGACTCGACTAAGCCATATGATTCGAAACATGCTTGATTCAATTCAGTCATATCTGTTCTGATGAATAGGAAATCGATTAGCCTATAATATAGTGTTGAGACTCTAGTCATGCAGTATCTCAATATCACCCGAGCAGAGTTGTAACAAATTGACTCGAACACTATAAACTAAGGTTGACTTGTGACTTGGATACAACCCTGATAACTGACTTAATGTTCATTCTAGTCGTGTGTAAGGTTCCAATTTCTATTCATTCTTACTAGGTATGCCATCATTATGAATGGTACTCAATTCAGGCATATCGTCGCTGGATAACCAAACCGTCTGATGTCCACATTTCGTATTGTTGAATTTTTTTTCTATCACTATTTGGACATATAGACCTTACGTTTTAACCGGGTTCCAAGTTCCTAAGTAGCATGGATTTCTATTGAAGTGGACATATGAACCTGAATTGAGAACAAAACAGTTTTATGTTCAAATTATATGGCCAACTTAAAGTCAAATTTCCAAAAATGTACACACGACTGTGTGGTTTTCCTGATTTTGCCAAGGCTAAGGTATGAGCTTCAAGAGATCCAGGTATGCGTTGACTAGGGTTACCTGCCCTTCTTAAGGAGGACTCGTATTCCTTTTTTCAGGTTTTTGAATATCTCCACTTTTTTGGCAATTCGTCATCCTTCACAGCTTTTACAGCTGGGCCGATGGACAGGGTCAACTGAAATCGTCGGCATAAATGAACGCGAAATAGGTAATGCGGACGTTTGAGCGGGTCGTTCTGGAGTCTAATCAGAGTGACAACATTTATTTTTAGTCAGCACAGCGAGATGTACAGTAAATATTTCAAAATCAGCAGTTTTTAATTTCGGTAAATTAACTTGTACTACTGGATAAAAATGACATCCTTTCCTGATTTAAAAATATGGTGACTCTGGTTGACTCCGGTTCAATTTGCTCATCTCGCGGATTGTAAGCGGCCGTTTGAAGTGAAATAATTATATATTTTTCCAAATACCGGTTGGTTTCGATTCAACACGCTTTTACTCTCAGTTGTGACAAGCAGTGGTGACCCTACGGTTGGGGGGCCCTGGGCGAGACTTCCGGGGGGCCCTTATAAGTATGTAATCGCAGCTTCTGGGGGGCTTCGCCCCACAGACCCCCCTTTCGCCTACCAACTTAGCAGGCATGCAGACTTGATGATTGTCGTGATATGGGACTTTTGTAACAAATGCGGAGATTTGATGGTTGACTCATCTGAACGTAATCATCTTCTTAATTGGTACAAGGATTTCCACGTCTATTCGCCACAAACCTTTAAAAAAAGCACTAAAACCAAGGAGGGGGGCCCCGGGCGACCGCCCACCTCGCCCACCCCAAAAGCCACCACTGGTGACAAGGTCAGTTTTTCCAAAGGGCGGTGTTCGCTTTTGAAGACATTCTCGGTTACGAAATCTATGACAGGACCCGTAGCTCAGTGGATTTAACTGGTGTTCCATGGAGGTCAAGACACACACTCGCCTCATACATATGAATTGTGATGATAAGTCAACTTGGCCATCATGGGCTGCAGGCCATTAGACTTGATAGCAGCGGAGTTGTAACTGCTGTGGAGGCAGTGGCACGTTGTTTAGGGGGGGGGGTTCGAAATCGAACTTAAGCAATTGGTATCACGCTGTCGCGTTTCGACCCAACAGTAGGCTGCGAAGGTATTTTCTTAGGCGAAGCCTCTCATCGCAAATTGGCCTCTGGCTAAATTAATACTAGCCAGTCTTCATTATCACCAGACCACGACCTAACATCGACCTCGTCCTCCGCCACATGCCACCTCATTTTGTCGCTTGCGTCTTATATTCTCTGCATTACTTTTCATTCAGTGTACAGTACATGCCTCTTATTTACTACGCCTAGGCTAAGGTGGGTGTCAGATCTTGAAGGCTACTCCAAGTTGTTTCGACACCTTCCTATCTTTTCATCGTATCGCAGTCTTGTGAGGTTTTGAAACGATGAAAATATTAATAAACCTGATTGATTGATTGATTGATGTCTGATAACCTGCTAGAGTTGCAACCTGAGTTCAACGTAAGTTGTGGCTACGTGTATGTCCTCTTTTAAGAGGATTCATTCTCTTTTTTGAAAGTGTCCTCGGAGGACGCCCGAATGTCCTCTTTTTTGGTAAATATAAGGGCAAAATTCGACTGAGATACAGTAAATCAGCACTGAAGTAACGCTACGACGGCTATTTCGGAGGCTGAGCCGAAAAGCTGACCTTTATTAGTCAACCGACCACGAAGTGGGAAAAATTTGTCATTTTTTTCAGGATTTTCCTCCGCTATTGCAAGTCTGAAAATTTTGAAAAAGTGTCCTCTTTTCAGATTTTCAAAATAAGGTCACCCTAGATATACTTAACTTGCAGTAGCAGACGCACGTTGCTGCGTTTGTCCTTGATCTGACAACTCAACGAGAATGCGACAATAGTAGGCTTGCCTCAGATACACATATTGGTCGAATGGATGGAATATACAATAGGATTATGCGAAATGAGTCTATATATAATTGAAATACGCGCGCTTAAAAATGGCAAGTTACATGGTAACGAGAAGAAAGACACAAGCCACGTTATATACAGAGATGGGCGATGCACCATAATGAGACAGGGTTGCCAGACATCTTTTGAGAAAAAGGGCCAAATTACATTACCCACAGACCTTTTGTCAATCACCTGGAATTCCAATTTTATATTGTTAATACTGTTATAGGACACCAAATCCACTACCTATAACTACACTGGATCCAACTACAATAACTGCTATTATTTCAAGTCTTTTCCAACTGAATATAAAATCGTAAAATAAAACTTTTTGTGCTATATTATGAAAGTGATTTAATTTTATAAATTTTAATTAAAAATTGAGAGAAAAGTTTCTTTACATTTGAAACTTATGCAACTTATATATTTAATTTTTAGGTTTTTCACCTAAAAAACTCTCCGGTTATGTTGAAGTTTTTTTCTTTGAAATTTCCATAAATCATTGATGTAGGCCTACTATAAGGGTACTCTTCTTCAGACTTTTTCTGCTACTTAGCTTCCAGCCATGTTCGATGCTTTTTCGTCCACCAGTTCACAAATCTGTAGCCTATTTACAATTCCAACACAGTCTACATCAGGGGTGTCAAACTCAACTTGAGTCGCGGGCCGGATTCATAAGTTATTTGATCGCTCGCGGGCCGGACCAGTCAAATGATCCCGATATGTTACAAATCCATACCTTTGTTTTGAACTGAGATGCTTTATTATCAAACGCAATATAAAATAGTATTACACATTACATCACGGATCATGTGGGCTCTATTCGAGCCACACCGTTATTGTCAAGCCGTCGAATTGGCAAAAATACGATGATCAGCCGATTGAATACACATATAAACCTCTAAACCAGTAGCTCTAACGACGATATAGTTGGGATATTTACACGGCCCTCTTGTTTTAATCGTGATGCGTCGTTCGCCCAACATATTCGTGGTGAGGAATACAAGAGATTGTCAATGCGGGCATTGGAATTTTTTTTCATTATTTTTACATCGCCAACTCGTCCTTCACTTGAGCAGGGGCTCTCAACTTCCCTTGTATAACGGGCCGCATTTTAACAGCAAATGACGTTGCGGGCCGCACAACATTATTTCCATGTATTCGTGGGCTACTAGTAAATCTAGGCTACTGCAGCCTATTTACCAGTCGTATATACGGCCGTATGGTACATTTTTATGCATTCTAAAGCAGTGTTCGTAAGTTTTCAGTTGTTGTTTTCTGTGAGAATATTATCTTCCAGCGGCGCAAGTATAACCCGTCATTGAGCGACGAGCGTGTATTGCATCAGTTGCCAAGTTGGTACATCCAATATCCATCTTCAAACCCTTCCACCAGAGGACCGAACTCTCTGTTTCAACACGTGAGCGAGCAAGTATATAATTACGGTAACTTTTTCGTTACAAAGGCCATTATGAGAATTAAGTCTGGCGTTCGGGTCATTTCTGAACAAATCAATCAACTCTACTCCTTTCCTTCCATGACTGGAGCTCTGAACTAATAGTCGTACAGATAGGAGTCAGCTTTGTTAAGTTGATGTTTTTCGCTTGGCCCTCCCAGCGTTTGCCATGCCAGCATTTCTACTCTGATAAAAATCACTCAGCTAATAATAGCTTTGCAGTGTCTGTGGAGTCAGTGGATTCGTCCGATGCTATACTAAAGTTGTTTACGCGACAACGTATTTCAGAACATGCGATGAAAGATCGACTGACATTGCTGTTACTGTTTTAGTTACGGTTCAATCAAACAACTGTAGCTTCAACATTTGTCAGGTGATGTTATCCTTGCTGTTAAATTATGGAAGCAGCGAATATTCGCACAGTATGTTGAAGTTTTATTGAAATGACACCTTCTCTGGGAAATTATATGGATTTAGCGATATTACAAACAATTTTGAACCATGCGTCTGTAACATCGTCGACAATTTTAACAATGCCTTGGAATATGGATTGGTGGGCTTGACACCTAAAGCTAGCAATGTTTTTTCAAACACCAGGCGATACGTACAGGCCTAACTTCAGAAGAAAGTGTCGCGGTATAATTTTAAGCTTCTACACTTCGTTACGACAACTGATCTTCGACAAACATGTCAAATCGAGTTTCCAATTTATATCTGAGAAAGCAAAATAACTGTTCCACGCAGACTTGCAAACCCAGTTCCCGCTGTTTAATTTCCCCTTCCTTGTTCTTGTATCTGTTCAAACCGCTCGCGGTGAATGAAACATTTTTTAAAAGTGTACCACACAACGGAATTGTCTTGAACCAGAGTCCAGCCGAATACCGTTTCAAAACAATAACAATCTACACTCGAGCATATATCATGAAACCAGAATACATCAAAGAATCAGTAATCAGACGAGACAGAGACGGTGCAATAAGAAAGCTAAATAGCTAAATTATTATGTAACAATATCGTGCCAGTAGAAATTGCGTTTATAATGAAAGATGACGCGGGTCGCAAAATAACCGTCTGCGGGCCGCATGCGGCCCGCGGGTTGAGAACCCCTGCTCTTGAGGCCAGGGCTGGGATCTTCTAGGTCAGTGGTTCCCAACGTGCGGGGTGATATCGCCCCCCCAAGGGGCGATTTGGCGGTCTAGGGGGGCGATAGGGGGGCGAAAACGGACGAAGGGGGCGATAGGGGGTCGATGGTGCGTTAAAACGGCTATATTGGAATCGGGACCGTAACTACCGCACCCCAAACCCCCCAATTGGGGGTGGGGGGGGGGCGAAATCGAAGGAAGCCAAAAATTATTTCGTGAATTAACATGAATGATAAAGTAATTTGTTAGAAATTCATGCCACTTTTTCAAACATTTTTCGCGCCGCGTGCAATTTAATATTTTTATGTATCTTGATGTTGGGGTCCCCGTCACCCAACAAAAATATGAATGAGTTATAGAAATGGGAGACTTCGGCGTCGGCCATTACTGCGCCACGATGCACCAAGACATATGAAGTTAGAGGCCATGTAACATGCGCCTCCGAGAAGGTTGCCAGAACGATCAGCAGCGAGAAGACCTTGGCCGAAAAGAAATGCCCTTGTGCTGACTGAAAACTTCGATCTATATACAATATACATATACGTTTAATTGTCCATACGCGCCTCGATGGCTGGCGTCGAATGTTCCTGTCATGGCGACCTTAACCTGACAGGACAAATGCCATCCCGCAAGGAAAAAATTATTTGCCAGTAAAGAAATACCAATATGAAATCATGTGCGTCTTTTCGTTTGGTACGTTTTGACGATTTCCATATCTTCTGACACAGCAGATATACCCAGTAAACACTTTACAGACCAAAGATGTAGAAAAGCCGAGCCCGATATAGTAGATATTAGATCTCGGCAGGTCGTAGAAAGGGGGATTCTGTGTCGACTCGATTTAATGTCTTTTCCATGTCCTTCAATAATGTATAAATATTATGCAGATGCTACAGCCTTTAAACATGGTGAGTAGAATGTAGATCCTACATTAGAAGAAGATCCTGATATAATAACCTGTTTTCTACCACTGGTCATAACCTGATCACGGCTGCGTACACACACCACATTATCTACTACATATTAATCACATTTGCGGTAATTTAATTGTAAACGAATTGGCAATAATGCCGTTGTAACAAATGAAACGAACGAACGAATGCCGTAAAAAATGAAACGAACGAACGAATGCCCGAAGAAAGAAACTGAAAACAGTCAGTATAATCAGGTTTGATCTTCTGATGAGCTGGATAAATAACCCTCTGGCTTTTTCTTTTCAACACCCTGCAGAAATAAAATGAAAATGACGATTAATAGCTAAGACAAATGAAAATGACGATTAATAGCTAAGACAAATGAAAATGACGATTAATAGCTAAGACATTCTTACTGCGAAAATGGCAGAGGTAACGAATGACTCCTACATTTTTTTCGCCCATACTTACTAAAATGGATTTGATTCTGGACTATTTCCACTCAAGTTTTCAAGTTTTATTATTATATTTTTTATTATTATATGACTAGAGAACTGACTTCAATCGCCACTTCTACTTGATTATCAAGATCAACGATGACTACTTCAGCAATCTTTGAAAACAGCCACTAACACAAAAAGAATTCTTGACTAAAATTTCTTCACATTCTGTCAAAAATGATCAATTCAACAATCCAAATGAATTAGTTATTTGGCAGCTAGTTGGAGAGATATATACTCAAGTCTAGAAAGTGGAATGATACTCTGCCTGGAAAGCTGAAGACCTAACAATATTGTGTACAGAGAACAAAACATTTGAGTGGCTGCACTGGTATAGACATTAACAAATTATTAGAATTGACAGCAAGATAACCAGCAAGACATTAAAATGAGAATTAGTGCAGTTTCTTAGGCTGTAGTGATACTCAGCCAGAAAAGTAATTGACCTAGCAGAGAGCAAAACGTTGTAAATAAAGCGAGCGAAACCTCCGACAAATGATACGATAAAACATTAGAATCGACAGTCTTACTAGAAGCAGAATAACAATCATGAGGGGTTTGAGAACAGAAGCCCGGGAAGTGACCATCAGAAATTACTGCATATACTGGCCGAACAAATCCATGACCACTAACAAATGGTCTTTTAATAGTCAATATTGATACCAAATGACACTACCCCTATTTCACCGCAACATTTAGCAAATACAGCGCTGGAGTCAACCTTACATAAGCGCTAACCAAACGCCCTTTAGTTTTCCCACCTAATACTTCGCGCTTCGCGGATGGAAATACGCATTAAAGCGAACGGACGCGACTTGTCACACTCTTGCTATTTCTGCTCCTTTTTTCTCTTCGTTCCTCTTCTCTGTCGCTTCCGCTTGAGGAGAGAAACAGTCGACCGCGTTTACGTATCGTGAATTCCCGGCTTAAGGGTGATTCTTCCTCCAATGGTCAGCACCTTGAAAATTGAGAACAATGTTGTTGCAAAATGCATGACAATTAGAAAGTTACATCATTCTAATTATTCCAGTTATGGCCGTGAATCGTTACAAGTGCGGTAACCATAAGAATTATTACTATACTTCAACTACAAATACAATATATTGTATAAAATAATTACCAATTCTTTTACGTTGATCGAGTCCCAAATAGATGAAATATGTCAAAGAATTTGCTAAAATTTTTTGTATAATTTGACAGATTCCGAAATCTTCTCAAAGTGCACCTTTCAAAAATTTGATATCAAGACTCCCAACGTTTTACAATTCGAAGTTGGATGGCTTTACCAATACAAGCGAACAGTTTGTATCGCAATTAACAATTATGTAGAGAACGCTGCGAGACATGCGAGTAGGCCTACCCTAAAACGTTTCTCTGACATGGACATTAGGGCCCTTAAAAAATGACTTTTTTCCCAAATCGTTCTGGCTACTTGATAAAATTGTTAGGTTACCTAATTCAAGCCTACACACCAAATTTGGTTCAATTCCAACCAGTAGTCGCATTGCTACAGGAAAAGAAAGTTTCTATTTGTTATATATAAATAAATAGAAAAAAATTGAAAAATTTCTGTTCACCCCATGAAAGTGTTAGGTTATGTATAGAAACGATGTTCATCAAATTTGGTTCGATTCAAACAAGTGGAAGCGGAGTTATTGCCATCAAAAAATTTGGATTTGAATAAAATAGTATTTACGGTGGGCACCACTACAATAAATAATTAAAGAATTGTGTCACGCTTTCATACTGTTTTACGCAACCATTGTTATACACTGCATTGTTGCTGTTGTTGTATGTGGGGTTTATGGTGCTTAACTACTAAGGTCTTGTGCACCAGACCACGTCGAAAATATTATATCCGCAAAAATTAGATTAATCGGGTGGCTAATACGAATTCAATAACAGTCTGAATTGTATATGGACTGGATAATAGGGCCCGTACTGTCATGTCGACATGGTTCCGTCTTGCCGCACTCTTCAAATATTGTCTCTGAGACGCATATACTGGGCACTCAATCAGAAAGTGTTCGACGGTCTCTTCGGCCATGCACGTGCGACACAGGCCATCTTCGTGGCACTTTATACGATAAAGATGCGAATTCAGCCGACAATGACCCGATTTCAACCTCAGGATTATCGAGGAGTGCCTTCGTGAAAAATTCAGCGGCGCAGGAATTTCTGTGATGGGTGCGTGTATTCTGTAATATGCTGACCCGTCATGTGACGAGTTGAAGTATTCAATCCATTTCTCGCGGCATATGGATGCTATGAGCGTTTTCACTTCTGGAACAGACAGTTCGACCGATTCTCCAATGTCATCTGCGTGATCCGTGGATGCAGCCGCTCTTGCTAGTTCGTCAGCCGTTTCATTTTCCCCAACTCCCATGTGGCCAGGGATCCATATCAAATTTGTCTCCACTCCTTTTCTGTCGAGATCTGCGCACAACTGAATAATATCATATATTAGCTTGTTATTAGTAGAGCCGGCGTTAATGGCTGTAAGGGCACTTTGACTGTCCGATAGGATGGCGAGTTTTCGAGAACCTAGATTTTCTTTTGCCCAGGTTAAGCCACGCAGAATTGCAACTAATTCGGATGAGAATACTGATGAATATTTACTAAGAGATTCGCTGTGAGAAAACTGAAATTCTTCGACTACGAAGGCTGCACCACATTGATGAATAGTTTTTGACCCATCGGTATATATTTTGCATGGTTCGAGTACATTTCTGTGATGTAACGATTACACTTTGACATGGCAATTGTGGGTAGGTCAGACTTTACATTTCTTGATTTTAGGTGCAAATCTATTCGACAACATATTTCCTGCCATGGCGGGCGAGGAACTACTACTTGGTTCTGTAGATTGATTTGCATGAGATTCGCATTTCTAGTTTTCATATTAAAGGTCATAAATAGCGTCGAGTCCGGGAAAATTTCGTGCCAATAATCATCAATTACTGTTGCGCACGGGTGGTTCGGCAATGACGCTATAACAGTTCTATAATTGTAGCATGCTTGCAGATGCCTTATTGGTATGGGTGGTTCAGCGCAGTAATGTTGAAGAGCGAAGGCTGGAGTACTCTTCATTGCCCCGTTGCATATCCGTAGAGCGGTATTCTGAATTTTTTGGATCGAGTTCATAACATATAAGGGTGAAAACAAATACGCTTCGAATCCGTACTCGATTACCGATAGGATCATAGATCTGTAGACCGCTAGCAGGCAAGGCGTGGAGGCACCCCATGTTGTGCCGCTGAGCATACGTAGTAAGTTCATTCTTTTTAGGCATTTTTCGACAACAGCATCTTTGTGCAAACGATAAGTCAGTTTAGAATCGAAAATAATTCCCAAGTATTTACAACTTTTCTTTATTGGTAGTTCTGTCATACCTATTGAAAATTGAACAGGTGGTAGTTTTCTACGTTTAGTGAATATTATTGCAGCAGACTTCTTGACATTGACCCGCAAACCCCATTTTTTACACCATTGATAAAGGTTGATTAACGAGTTCTGCAATTTTGACGAGATTGTCATTACATCTAAGCCAGTTTCCCATAGGCAAGCGTCATCCGCAAATAGATTGATACTAGTATCGATTACATCGGGGAGGTCATTCATCATAACCGTAAAAATTATCGGACTGAGAACACTGCCTTGTGGAATCCCATTATCTAAGGAAAACGAATCGGATAAGCTGTCACCTACCCGAACTTGGAAAGTACGGTTACAGATGAATGAATAAATCCATCTCAGCATGTTACCAGAGATGCCCAGTTTGTGGAGCTTGAAGATGACGCCTTCTCTCCAAACGGTGTCGTAAGCTTTTTCCAAGTCTAGAAAAGCTCCAACTGTAGATCGTTTGTTCCAAATGCCTTTGTAGATATCGTCATGCAGGGCTAAAATACAATCTGTGGTAGAGCGTTTAGTCCTATAGCCGCATTGAACTGGCGAAATCTGTTTTGTACTCTCTAACCACCAACGTAGTCTATTAGATATCATCCTTTCCATTATTTTACACATATTACTTGTTAGGGATATTGGGCGATAAGAGTCCGGATCACTAGGTTTTTTGTTTCCTTTTAGTAACGGTATGACTGTTGAGTGACGCCAGCTGGCAGGACAGTTTCCATTACTCCACGTAGCATTGAACGATGAAAGCATACGGTCGAGACAGAGTTCGTCCAGATTGTTGATCATCTGATAACATACGCCGTCTGGTCCCGGAGATGCACTTTTTTTCGCTTTCAGCGCTTTCTTCAATTCCCTCATTGTGAAGGGATTATTCATGTCTGAAGCTTGATCGGTTTGTACCAATATCGGTTGAAGCGTTTCTCTTTCGAATGCTTTCCGTCTGGCCACAGATTCAGAATCGACGTTATCATCGCTACTGAATGAGGCGAATCTACACGCTAATGCATTTGCTTTGTCCTTATTGCTTGTAAGTATGCGATTTCCAGATGTAAGACAACTAATCGTATTCCATGATCTGGATCCGGACATCGATCGGACGGCTCTCCAGACCTTGGATAACTTTGTTGTATTGTTCAGAGATAAACAGAATGATTCCCAGCTGGACTTTTTAGCGGATTGTATCACTCTTCTAGTTTCCGCTCTCTGCTTTTTGAACGCTATAACAAGGTCAATGTGAAACGAGGTCTTCATTTTCAAATAAGCAGCCCGTTTCAGACGGATAGCTCGGGCACACGCTTCATTCCACCAGGGAATGCTACATTTTCTATGTGGTTTCGTGACTGGAATACTGATTCGAGCTGCTGCGATTATTGCTTCTGTGATATCTTGTATTGTCACGTGCTCTTTATTGCACAACAGAGAGAGATTCCGATTAGCTGACCATCGAAATTCGGACCACTTTGCTTTGTGTATAGCCCAAGATTCACAATGTTGCGCCGTCACATTTGCTGAGATCGAAATATGATTGAAGATCAAAAAATGGTCACTTCCTAGAAGATGATCCGTGACCACTGTCTCAATCTTGTGTCCTATGTCTTTGGAAGCAATTGTTAAATCAAGCAGTGATGTTGCGCCAGCGTCATACGATATGTTTAGTCTTGTTCCTATATTGGTGTTTATGACTACCAAATCTTTGTCGTCTAATACCTCATACAGATGTTTTCCATACCGATTACCATCCTTAGCACCCCACAAGGAGTGGTGTGCATTGAAGTCGCCCACCGCCACGAATTTAGAGTCACAGAAAGAGAAACACGTTTTCATAAGCTGCAGAGAGACTGCTTTATTGGGTGGTATGTAGATATTCATGATGGCGATTTCATCCAACTTTATGAGTTGCGCCTCTATCGGGGAAATATTGGGAACTTCGATTTCGTGGTGGCGTATATTTTCTTTCACGAACAAACAAACTCCCCCGCCGTGGATGTTGCGGTCTTTGCGTATTAAATTAAACCCAGGAATTTTCGGAACATATCGGCTAATCAAGTGTGTTTCCTGTAAGGCTATGATCTCGGGGCATTGTTGCTGTGTTCTGGCTCCATTGATGTTATTTCTAAATTCGACATTAATGCGTCATAATTCTCCATCTGGTTTTGAATTCAACTCTGTTTTGCTTCCTTTATCGTGCCGGTAGCTCTTTAATTGGCACGCGAAAAGTTCTTCGGGTTTCAATAACGTTTATCATGAAGGTACTTTTAAAAGCAGTATTAAAATTTTGTACCACCAACCAGTTATTAAATTACTATTTATCTTCAAAGTAAATGCTCATTGCATGAAGCAGGGTTGTAAGACTCGAGTCACGATTTTTTGTTGACTCGACTTGACTCAGGTCATCTTCTCACAGTACGGAAATGACCCGACTCATTGCGCATGACTTGAGACTCAGACGGCAAAGACCGACATTTCATGATTGTTTCAAAGAATAGTACAGCAAATCACTATTGGGATTACGTCTATTGATACTGGTATTTGAAAATGCGGCCAGAAACTGCTAAAAGTAAGGAAAATTCGTATATTATAAATGCGACCCACTCGATATCACAAAAAAAAATATAAAAAGATAAAAAGTTGGTTTAACAAGACTTAAATTGGAAACTGAGCAGCTAACACAATGACTTAGACTCTGGCTCGAGTCCTAATACCATAACTCGGACTCGGCCCTCTGACTTGACTCGGTGGCGAATTGAAAATATGACTCGAGTCAAAACTATAAAAGTGAAATTGACTTGCGACTCGGAGCCTTGTGACTTGGTTACAACCCTGGCATGAAGCCTCAATAGTTACATGAGTGGGGTGACTAGACAAAGAACACAGTCACATTTGCAGCATATCATGAATGTCTCTTACTATATGTGATCTTGTTCAAATGGAGGTTGATGAAAGCGTATTTCCCATTCTTTCCGACTCTGCTATAATTACACCAGACTGGCAACCTTCTTCGTGATGCTTCTTGCTGACTGACCAATATTGTCGCCGGCAACGGTACGAGTGCAAATGTCTGATATCTCAATATAGGAACAGAATTAGTTGACTGTTCATGACCCTCCACGTTCAGAGTTGCATCTCAAAGATGCTAAAATAAGCCTAAATATAATCCAAGCAATACGATCGTCCACTTTGACTGACTGAATTTCTAAAAATAATAAACATAACACCTTGATAGCTTCCACATCTTACGTTTATATATACCGTCTGCTATCGGCACAACAAAGTATTTAAAAATAACAAAACAGATTCAACATACCACATATCTTGCAATTGCTTTTGCTTTCATTCAATATGTCATCAAACTTCTTTAAATCCTCCTTTGTGGTGAGTGGCTTTGGAATTCTTCTAGGATCAATTCCGATATCGTTTTATCATATACAATCTATGGCGGAATAAAAGTTTCGGATAAGTTCTAAAACGAACACAATTTTCCACACAAAAGTCAATTGCCACACGAAATGCCAAATGCTACGGTCTCATTTTACAAGGTATGGCGAGGAAACGTAGTGGTACGTTCCATTATAGCTAAACACCAATGAATTGCGGGTTCGAGCATGACACGTCGACTCCATAATTCCTACTGAAGTGTTGGCCGTTTATCTAGGCTCCTCCTCGCCATCTGATCCGCATAGCCATGTCTTAAAAAGCCTAGGAGTGGCCCGTGCTATAAGTGGGCAGATGGTTGCCGATGAACTCGGCACTTGGTTAATTCAGCCCTCGGGAAATTTTTAAATGAAGTGTATTTACAGCTATTAATATGAATTATCAAACTAATAATAGTATTATCAAGTGATTCGTCAATGTTGTAAGGAGGTCAGGGCATCCGTAGATCACGCAGTCACGGCGTGATTAGATCACGGATTGCGTAGCCGCGGGAAATAACGCAGCGCTCATATACCGACCACGCGCGGTCTGCTTGGAATCGATGGCGTGAATGAATATAACCACAAGACCATCCTACTACGTATTTTAGACATGCCCTCGACACTTAGAAAATCAGAACCTAATCGAGATGATCCCGGATGATCCTTTTACGGTTTTGTGTTTGTTGGGCCCAGCAAACACAGTACAGACCAAAGATGTAGAAAAGCCGAGCCGATATAGTAGATATTAGATCTCGGCAGGTCGTAGAAAGGGGGATTTTGTGTCGACTCAATTCAACGTCTTTTCCATGTCCTTCAATAATGTAAATATTATGCAGATGCTACAGCCTTTAAACATGGTGAGTAGAATGTAGATCCTACGTTAGAAGAAGAAGATCCTGATATAATAACCTGTTTTCTACCACTATGGGCTTAACCTGATCACGGCTGCGTACACACACCACATTATTTACTACATATTAATCACATTTGTGATAATTTAATTTCAAACGAATTGGCAATAATGCCGTTGTAAAAAATAAAACGAACAAACGAACGAATGTCTTTAGAAAGAAAGTGAAAACAGTCCTTATCATCAGGTTTCATCTTCTGATGAGCCAGTTAAATAACCAGCATGCGGCCTTTTTTTTCAACACCCTGCAGAAATAAAATGAAAATGATGATTAATAGCTAAGACATTCGTACTGCGAAAATGGCAGAGGTAGCGACTAACGAATGACTCCTACATTTTTTTCGCCCATACTTACTAAAATGGATTCGATTCTGAACTATTTCCAGTCAAGTTTTCAAGTTTTATTATTATATTTTTTAATATTATATGACTAGAGAACTGACTTCAATCGTCACTTCTACTTGATTATCAAGATCAACGATGACTACTTCAGCACTCTTTGAAAACAGCCACTAACACAAAAAGAATTCTTGACTAAAATTTCTTCACATTCTGTCCAAAATGATCAATTCAACAATCCAAATGAATCAGTTATTTGGCAGCTAGTTGGAGAGATATATACTCAAGTCTAGAAAGTGGAATGATACTCTGCCTGGAAAGCTGAAGACCTAACAATATTGTGTACAGAGAACAAAACATTCGAGTGGCGGCACTGGTATAGACATTAATAAATTATTAGAATTGACAGCAAGATAACCAGCAAGACATTAAAATGAGAATTAGTGCAGTTTCTTAGGCTGTAGTGATACTCAGCCAGTAATTGACCTAGCAGAGAGCAAAACGTTGTAAATAAAGCGAGCGAAACCTCCGACAAATGATACGATAAAACATTAGAATCGACAGTCTTACTAGAAGCAGAATAACAATCATGAGGGGTTAGAGAACAGAAGCCCGGGAAGTGACCATCAGAAATTACTGCATACTGGCCGAACAAATCCATGACCACTAACAAATGGTCTTTCAATAGTCAATATTGATACCAAATGACACCACCCCTATTTCATAGCAACATTTAGCAAATACAGCGCTGGAGTCAACCTTATATAAGCCCTAACCAAACGCCCATTAGTTTTCCCACCTACTACTTTGCGGATGGAAATACGCATTAAAGCGAACGGACGCGACTTGTCACACTCTTGCTATTTCTGCTCCCTTTTTCTCTTCGTTCCTCTTCTCTGTCGCTTCCGCTTGAGGAGAGAAACAGTCGGCCGCGTTTACGGATCGTGAATTCCCGGTGGGTGATTCTTCCTCGAATGGTCAGCACCTTGAAAATTGAGAACAATGTTGTTGCAAAATGCATGACAATTTGAAAGTTACATCATTCTAATTATTCCAGTTATGGCCGTGAATCGTTACAAGTGCGGTAACCATAAGAATTATTACTATACTTCAACTACAAATACAATATATTGTATAAAATGATTACCAATTCCTTTACGTTGATCGAGTCCTAAATAGATGAAATATGTCAAAGAATTTGCTAAATTTTTGTATAATTTGACAGATTACGAAATCTTCTCAAAGTGCACCTTTCAAAAATTTGATATCAAGACTCCGAACATTTTACAATTCGAAGTTGGATGGCTTTACCAATACAAGCAAACAGTTTGTATCGCAATTGACAATTATGTAGAGAACGCTGCGAGACATATGAGTAGGCCTACCCTAAAACGTTTCTCTGACATGGACATTAGGGCTCTTAAAATATGACTTTTTTTCTCAAATCGTTCTGGCTACTTGATAAAATTGTTAGGTTACCTAATTTACGCCTAAACACAAAATTTGGTTCAATTCCAGCCAGTAACCGCTTTGCTACAGGAGAAGAAAGTTTCTATTCATTATATAAAAATAGATAGGTAATAAAAATTTGAAAATTTTCTGTTCACCCCATGAAAGTGTTAGGCTGTCTATAGAAACGATGCTCATCAAATTTGGTTCAATTCCAACCAGTGGAAGCGGAGATATTGCCGTCGAAAAATTTGGATTTGAATAAAATAGTATTTACGGTGACCGATTCTTTGTTTACTTATTAAAGTTGTGCTCACCGTAAGTACTATTTTATTAAAATCCAAATTTTTCGACAGCAATAACTCCGCTTCCACTGGTTGGAATTGAACCAAATTTGGTGAGCATCGTTTCTATAGGCAGCATAACACTTTCATGGGGTTAACAGAAAATCTTCAAATTTTTCATTATTCATTTTTATATAATAAATAGGAACTTTCTTCTCTTGTAGCAAAGCGGATACTGGCTGGATTTGAACCATATTTTGTTTGTAGGCTTAAATTAGGTAACCTAACAATTTTATCAAGTAGCCAGTATGATTTGAGAAAAAAAGTCATTTTTGAAGAGCCCTACTGTTCATGACCGTCCACGTTTAGAGTTGCATCTCAAAGATGCTAAAATAAGCCTAAATATAATCCAAGCAATACGATCGTCCACTTTGACTGACTGAATTTCTAAAAACACCTTGATAGCTTCCACATCTTACGTTTATATATACTGTCTGCTATCGGCACAACAAAGTAGGCCTATTTAAAAATACTAAAACAGATTCAACATACCACATCTCTTGCAAACTTCTTTAAATCCTCCTTTGTGGTGAGTTGCTTTGGAATTCTTCTAGGATCAATTCCGATATTGTTTTATCATATACAATCTATGGCGGAATAAAAGTTTCGGATAAGTTCTAAAACGAACACAATTTTCCACACAAAAGTCAATTGCCACACGAAATGCCAAATGCTACGGTCTCATTTTACAAGGTATGGCGAGGAAACGTAGTGGTACGTTCCATTATAGCTAAACACCAATGAATTGCGGGTTCTAGCGTGACACGTCGACTCCATAATTCCTACCGAAGTGTTGGCCGTTTATCTAAGCTCCTCCTCGCCATCTGATTCGCATAGCCATGTCTTAAAAAGCCTAGGAGTGGGCCGTGCTGTAAGTGGGCAGATGGTTGCCGATGCACCCGGCACTTGGTGAATTCGGCCGCACAAACTCGGCACTTGGTGAATTCGGCCCTCGGGAAATTTTGAAATGAAGAGTATTTACAGCTATTAATATGAATTATCAAACTAATAATAGTATTATCAAGTGATTCGTCAATCTTGTAAGGAGGTCAGGGCATCCGTAGATCGCGCAGTCACGGCGTGATTAGATCACGGATTGCGTAGCCACGGGAAATAACACAGCGCTCATATACCGACCACGCGCGGTCTGCTTGGAATCGATGGCGTGAGTCACGGGCCTGTGTCGTGTAAGTTTTGAGAAGATGGATCTTGGCGTTGTATGTGAGATCAAAACTGTGGAACATCAAGCGGCGCTTCTTCGTTTATCGATCACGACAAGCCATTGTTCCTCATCAACAAATGTTTCGCATGATCACGTCAAAATAAATTATTTTTTGCCTTTGGAGAGACGATTCCACTCTGGGATTAGGGTGTCTCGATAACACGGTTGAAGGATCCCAAGATTACGAGATCTACCACGAGCCACGACACGTTTAAATTTCCTTTTTGATACTGTTCATTCATACTAAATGCATTTCTAATGCGAAGGTGTTCTAGTGCCAATTCCTCCAAGGGCCGAGTTCACCAAGTGAAGAGCGTCGTGTTATTTCCCGCAATTACGCAATCTGTGATCTAATCACGCCGTGACTGTGTGATCTACGCATGCCCTGACCGCCGTACAACATTGACAACCACTCAAAGTGCCAAGTTCACCGGCAAACATTCCAGTAACCAATCATGGTGACCGGTACCGCTACGAGATCTACCACGGCCGAATTCACCAAGTGTCGAGTTTGTGCGGCCAAATTCACTAAGTGCCGAGTTCACTGGTAATCGGGCAGATACGGAATAATAATAGGAAGAACCGACCTGGTGTAAAATGACCAGTGTAGTCGAACCACCACCATGAACACCACAAACAAACAAATAAACATCTAACAAGGAAAAGAAATTACCTTTGCAGCCTTTGACAAACACAGTTACCATTGAAACCAGCAATTAAGGTCTTATTCGAAAGCAGAATAACAACTGTTTTAGTGGACATATCAAATCAAATGTTGGAAAGTTCATGTAAAATAGCCCAAAATATTATCTTACTGTGACCATTAGGGTTGTTCAGAATTGACCGACTTTCAAAAAGTCGTGGTTTTCAGTCCGATTCCCATGCCTTACACCATAAAAACATATTCTAGCTACTTTTTTTCGTAATTCATCCCTTGCATCCGTGTGCATTTTGAGCTGGAAGAATATCGGCTAAAAATAGGGGATTCCCCTAAAATTTGAGTGTCGCTATTCGGACTAGGCTAGTGAACGTCATATATAAGCTGGGTTTATGCAGCCATTGCGGTTTGGAGTGCTACATAACCTTACTATAGAAAGTATTGCCGGTTCAGGACACCATTTCATGTCCCACACTCCCTTAGAACTCCTCAAAACTGCCTGAGACTGATAGTCATTTTGTTGGATCACATATCCTACACTCGTGACTCCTCAACCCTACCAGAGATTGTACATCAATTTCCGGGATCACCATGTGCAAGAATACAACTGTGAATGTATCATTCACTCACAGCCACATTTTAAACATCACATTGTTCACAGGAAACGAAACAATAAGGAAAAGAAATAGATCAACTTGGCAAATACTACTTAAATCAGGTGGATGAAATGGTTGCTTTAGAGAAATCGGCATCTGTTCCCGTGATCTCCCACGGCTTGTAAGAGGCTCGCCCGCTGTTCTTTGTCATCTGTTTTTAAAGCATCAAAGTCGGTATTCAATTTTACCAAACGCTCTGCTGCGTCTTTAACTACTTCAACACTACAGTACTCACAAATTCTTAAGCAGTCACAAAATGCGGATCAGTATGCCATTTCGAAACTGGAAGACCCAACTAATCATGTTCAGTATGTATAGCATCGAATAGAAACCACGATTCCGGTCCAATCAAATCAACCATACTCATTGACTCAGAGACAGAGTCAGAGATTAGACTCAGAGGTACACATCTGCGAAATTGTTCAAGAATTGGCATTTGCAGCAATTTAGCAGCCATCGCTTCCTTCACTTTGTCAGGAATCTTTGGTTTAGCCGAGAACATTGTAGATACCACCGTTTCCTCGGTGATATGCCAATGATGTTTTCATATCTTTTTATATGCCACATCAGCAACTGCGAAATCGCATGATGTAAAGTCCGTCATGTCATGAAGGAATTTGAGATCATTACTCTGTGCGTCACATGCAATACCAGTTTTCAAGCTGAGACATAAAACTGGGCAATATTTATTCATACCAACTTTCTAATGAACTCTTCAGAATAGCCCATTTGCTCACTCCACATGAACATTTTTTGACAGTACAGCACTTGACTCGTCCATCCAGTGCTATTAGTAGAACCAGGCTTGCGAAAACGATTATCAACATATTGGTCATCTAAAATCACCAAGGTGCCTGTTGCACAGTGTCTGTATTCATCTCTTATCAAGAATTCTTTCTGCTTTCCATTATATGGCTTAATCAGTGGAATTATTTCTTGCTTTGCTTCATCAGCTTTCATCGCCCACCCACTGCCTTCATCAAACTAAAGTGTCTTAGAGCATCTTAATTGATCAATATCTTTCCACTTTTTGGAAGGTATTAAAATCTGTGATTTCATAATTGATCAATATCTTTCCACTTCTTGGAAGGTATTAAAATCTGTGTTTTCAGGGCCTGTGGTCGCCGATCCAAATACACACTTCACTTCCAGATCTCCCGGATGACTAGTTCATGAATATGATGGCGACAAGCACTGTAGAAAACTTTCCGGTTTATCGATTCTTCAAGTAACAGAACAGCACCGTTATTTTTTCCATTGTTTGAGGATGTGGTGTCAAACACAAGAGCTCTGACATTTTTGTTAAATTATAAAGTGCCAGCAGTTCAAATGACGGATCAGCCCGTAATTTCCTGTAGCACTCTCAAGAGTTCGAATGCCAAGAAGTTTGCCCTTCTGAAATGCGTTGGAACACGCAGACGATGCCAGCACTGCCAAGGCCTCAAATTGCTCTCCTAAACGACTCCTAGTGAGCTTTCCATTCCAGTGCAATGAGATGTGCTTTGGTGGATCGTTTGCTATTTTATCAACAATCGACTCAGAAATTTTAAAACGATTTGCAATGCATCGTCGATAGGTTCCAGATCTTGAAAGATGAAAGTCATTAGGGTCACCATCGCAAGCTTTAATCAGTGCCGCAGTTATCATGGTAGCAGCATTATCGCTGACTTTCAAGCGATCAGAAACCTGGCATATGTCTTTGTCGTTGAACAGGTTTACAGGCGCTTTTAGAGTCACAAATTTAAAGGAATGACCCGATGTCGACTGCGCCACTTCAAAATCACTGCTGTGGGAAGTGTCAGCTACCTGCGAAGATATAGATGAGCTCTCTGTAAATTCATCTTCGCTACTTGAAGCTGATGCACTCTCTCGCACTCATGGTCCGTCTCTTTTGTTGCATGGTTTTCACTTTCAACACTGTATCTTTGCCACCAATCGTTGCTAATCACGGACCCCTTTGATCCTGATAAAATGTTTTGTATTCATGTTTCTTATCGCCGGAGAGAAGTGTACTTGCTTCAATTGTCGTCATCGCGTCAGGAGCTCCTCTATGCCCATAGCTTACTCAAGTTGGCTTCAAAGTCACTTTGTTTTCTTGATACATATTGCTGGCCTGCAGTTTTCTTTAGTGACAGCCATTTGGTTTCTGTTTTCACACTGTCTCTAATCTTTCAATGGCATTGACTTGTGTGATGGTCTTTGTGGCAGCCAGGAACCAAAAACCTATTACCGTACTTCATCTCCTACGTCCTGGATGTGTAACTTTACTGGTTCATTTTTCGCATATGAATGCTCTCTTAGGTACTGGTTCATTTTTCGCATATGAATGCTCTCTTAGGTGTAACACATACTGCATAACTTTCCTAAGAGTAAGCAGCTTCGATCTCGTAATGTTTCCTCAGATGGCCCAGCTAGGAAATGCTGTGTCTGCGACTGTGATCTTCTAGTTTTCTTTGATACTATATCACTAGATGGCAATTTTCTTTTTTTTTTAGACATTTCGCAGTAGAGCTAATCCTAGAAAAATAAATATACATCAACTCAGTCAAGCAATAAAGAATAGTTGGAAACATTTCAGTTCTCTTAGGTCAAACACATACTGCACAACTTGAGCAAGAATAGTCGGATTAGATAGAGTTATTGATTCTGGAAGATAATGATTCCTAAATTGGAAATACTTCGACCAGTATATTGCTATCTTAGGAAATAACATAAAATTCAGAGCAACCGATTGGCTGTTTTCCACAGTCACTGGAAAATACATTTACAAGCTTTGTTTTCTATCCCAGTAGACAAGAAAGAGTATCAGGTCCATTAGATCGAATAATTCAATACTGCTACAATACTATAATCACTAATCCTGCGCTAGACTCGCTAACAGCATGAGCCAAAAAGCTACCTGGTAAGTCCTGCACCTCAATCGTAAACACAGTTCTTCAACAGCAAAGCAGCAAAACACCTGAGTAATCAATGATCCCCATTTCACTGCCGTGCCTAGCGCGTCATCAACGCTAGAACACCCGCTTCACGTCAATGAGAACACATGCGATTGCTGGCGAGTCACTCACAACCGGGGAATCCCCAAATTCCGAAGAATTTTTTTGGTGCATGAAAAAACGGCAAAATGCACACGGATGCAGGGGATAAATTACAAAAAAAAGTAGCCAGAATTTGTTTTTAAGGTATAAGGCATGGGAAACGGACTGAAAACCTAGACTTTTTGAAAGTCGGTCAATTCGGAACAACCCTAGTGACCATATTTCATCAATATGGTCTGGCTAGCCAAATTCTCTGGGCCAACATAATCAAGCTGCGTTTGGTTTCAACGATTAATAATCTTGTCACTGGATTCGAGGTATAATTGCACTCAAATATCAAATTTTGCTCCATTAATCAACATCAAGTTGAAAATGTCCATTCTTGCACCAACTTTTATAAAATCATGAATCAGTGTTCTACAGGAATGTATCTATATGACTTATATACCTAGAAAATTTGGCACTTCTTCGTTATTCCCCACACATCCAGAAGTGATCACCATGAAACCAATAAATGATTCCCATGAACATGTGAAAATTTATAAACGGCAAAATGAATTGTTTTTCGCGCTAGGATTAGCGCTAGGGGAATATTAGGGTCGGAAAGGCAATATTATGGTCGGGTGTGAGATATTAGGGTTGTGGGAAGGGTCCGAAGGGAATATTGGGGTCGGAGATATTGGGGTTGGGGAAGGCGGTATTAGGGTGGGTTAGGGTCAAGGTTGGGATATCCTAAGATTATTAGGGTTGCGGGTGCCAGGGTAGGTTAGGGTCAAGGTTGAGGTAGGATATCCCGAAATTAGGGTTAAATTTGGGGTCAGGGTATCCCAAGATTAGGGTTTGGAATATTGTAATCTTCACCCCCAACCCTAATCCTAGGATATACTAACCCCATCTTTGACCCTAATATACCCATCCCTAATATCCCCAACCCTAATCTTAGGATATCCTAACCCCAACCTTGACCCTAACCCACCCTAATATTCCCCTCCCCCATATCCCCAACCCTAATTTTAGGATATCCTAACCCACCCTAATATCTCCCGACTCTAATCTCACCAAACCTAATCTTAGGATATCCTAACCTAACCCTAACCCACCCTAAAATCCCCATCCCTAATATCTCCCTCCCCATCCCTAATATCTCCCGACCCTAATCTTAGGATATCCTAACCCTAACCCATCCTAATATCCCCCTCCCCCATCCCTAATATCCGTCTATCCCACCCCAACGTGAAAAACAATTCATTTTGACGTTTATAAATTTTTCTGTTTATGTTCATGGGGAAACATTTATTGATGTCATGGGGATCATTTTTTCGATGTGTGGGGAATAACGAAGAAGTGCCGAAAATTCAAGCATAAATATTATGATATACCGTAGGTATAGGTACCGGTAATTCAGATGTTTGAAGCGAATTATAGTGGTCTAATTTCACTAAATTAGAGCGAAATGCCAGCAATATAATTGTAATCTAATTCGGAAAAACGGTTTAGCTCTAATTCTAACCTGGAAAAGCTGAAACTTTTCTATAGTTATCTACACCTGTTTAGCAGAAAGTCAAACAGCTCTAGGCGTCATATACTACAGGCAATTCGAAATACCCCATAAGCTATATGCTACTGCATATATACCTTTAACCCGCTACCTCAGTCAGTCACAATTCCTATATATTTACGGCATTTACCATACAGAAAGAGCGAACTATGCCTGGCTGCGACCTGTTGCGCTTCAAATCTTTTTATGGCGCGATGACGTAAAATTTGAATCGCCGAAATATTCTAGAAGTCACGCATCGATAATCATATTCCTAAACGTACAACATATCACTTATTTAGTTATTCTCTGAATAAAACTATTAACCATACTCGTTGAACATGCGAGATTACCGAAAGAGCGAATATATATATAATGAAGATCATATATATCAGAGGAAAACAAAACTATTCGACCTTAGAGCAACAACACGAATATACAACACCGGTGACATCCTCACGCAATAAAACGAAGGGAGAACATTGTTTTCTAATGGATAGAACGAAGCTACCGCATGAGATCGAACAAAACCGGATAGAATTCATCGTGATTGAATGTACCGACAAAGTCATCCTTTCTACGTATTTTAGTCGTACCCGCGAGAGATAGAAAATTTGCATTATTAGGTTAACTACCGGATATAACGAGGCCTAATGCATGAGATGGAACAACACCGAGTATGAATTTATTCTGATTGAATATAACCACAAGACCATCCTACTACGTATTTTAGACATTCCCTCGACACTTAGGAAATCAGAACCTAATCGAGATGATCCCGGATGATCCTTTTACGGTTTTGTGTTTGCTGGGTAGGGATTATTTACGTTAAAGTGTTTATTACTAGAAATCTCGGACGTCTGTTAGAAATGTACTGGATAATACAATATTTATTTCAATTTACTCGGAAGGACCTCGCAGGCCGGATGAAATGGTTTGGCGGGCCGTATGTTTGACACCTCTGGTATACATTCTACAAAAACAAATTGTGTTTCCACTCGAATCCTTGACATTGGCATAAACATGGTAAGCTCAATTTGCGATGATACATTTATTTGAATACTTAGTCTGATGGTATATCTCAACTGCTGCCAAAAATGGCAAAATATTGAAAATAAACGGCCAAGGGGCCAAATTAATTTTTTTGGGGCCAACTGCCTCTAAAAAGGGCCAAATTTGTGGAATTTGGCCCCAAAAGGGGCCAATCTGGCAACCCTGTAATGAGATGGTATATATTATAAGTTTATGAACCGCGAGAGGGCGCAGGGCTGTACAGTGTACACGACTAGTCGACTACGCAAATTGACCATATACCTATAGATAACTAACCTACCATACCATAGCCGACCAGTTCTGTCCATGACCCAATCGTGGTCAGATGTATGATCAATTATGTTCTATTATGGGCGTGCAGTCAATAGAACTAGGTGAGAGCAAGAGTTTAGCTCAGTTTATTAGCATTTTCATCCGAAATGCCAGAAGAATAGCGATACAATGAAATTATAGGAAGAAGTCGAAACGATCTGGCAGAGTCTCTATAATATCAATTAAAAACACACAAAATGATGTAAAGAATACATTAAAATGGAATATACCCATTACCCACTCAATGAAACAGGAAATAATGGTATAAAAAGCTAGAAGCTATGAAGACTGTATCAAAACTGGTAACTGGTAAAGTGTTAATTTGGATGTTTCTTTTTATAAATAGAAATAGATCCGAATATTCGGCTGACACTCGTCAGCAACTATATAGAATTCGAAAGAACAATTGGCACCAAACATATGTCCGTAAATATCTATAAGTTCCCCAAAAGCTGTGAAATTCACATACATGACATTCTGTGGCCGGCCACAGAACAGCTCTGATCTCGCTGTTGCCGGTGCTTCCCCGTTCTGATATTATTTTTCCACGTAAGATGTGCAATGTGCATGTGCAATTGCAAATTATTGTGTTGTTGGTTATATTTTGTAAATATGCATACCTGTGATTGAATAATATGAGGCTGATAATATCCTTTTATTTTCAACCATGTTTATCGTTTTATGATAAGTCTGCGATGCGAGGTTATAGGCTACGTATATATTTCATCATGGAGTTTGAGGATGTGGGGGCAATTTATAATCTTTCGTAAAATTATCTGATTAATTTATGAATATTACTATACTGTACTGGAAATTTGTCGTAATTCAGTGCAGATTTGATCGATTTTCGCTCAAGTAGACACGACTATACCTCTTTGAATGCATGTGTATTAGGGTTGTTCAAAATTGGGAAAATCCCAGCAAACACCCGATGTCCAGTTGACTTCCTGCGGAAAAGACGCAGGACGCCCAGTGTTACTTCCCTGGAGTGGATTTGTCGACTACTAGAAGCGTCCTAAACACTTCCTGAGTTGGTCTACTATGGACGTGAAGCGACTCCATATGGACTCATTGGATCTGCTGCGAACGTGACTCCCTATGGATGCGTCAGACCTACTGTGGACGCGACGTGACTCCCTATGGATATGTCATTTACCACCTGTTCTATTCCTCAGGATTACCATATCAGGACTCCCCTCCTAACCTGGTGCAATTACATGGAATTCAATATCATATAAACTAACGAACTGTTTATATTGGGTTACTGTAAAACGACAATTGCAAAATACAAGTACAACATTAACTAATGAACTATTACTGGTAAACTAAGTTCAGGCTTACGTGAAAAATCGATCAGGAAATCACTACGAATAAATGTGTCAGTGGGATTTTGCATATAACAGCAAGTTCTAAGTCAATTTTATATTACCCTTACAAACATTTCAATTGAAGTGCATCATGAAATTAGAAATAAACGTGTCACATGACTTTGAAAAAGTACAACTGCTAATACAACTAAAACAGGGAAAAGCATGGAGCAATCATAAGTAAAATTTACATTGCATATTATAAAACGATGCATCATTTGCACCGCGCATCATGTTAAGAGCGCGAGTGCGTATTCGCAATAAACTTGGTTGCAACAACAGTTTTCTTCTTGGTCTTTGTTTTGCCTGAAACATATACAACAATGTCAGCAAATCATTTGTAGAGCCACTCTGCTGACATGGCACATGAAATTTGCGTCAGAGCTGCTTCAATTTCTATTCCCTCATGCATTAATTGTGATCCGCTACTTCTACTTGTGCTGAGTGATAATTTATGACGACACTACAATGTCTACTCGAGTACGGGAGCTTCTGACGTTGTGATACAGAGTATGAAACCCGTCAATCAAATTATATTGTGGAAACACCTCAAGTACATACTTCAGTACTTTCCAGAACTTCTACTTTACCTAAAATAGTTTTGATAAGCCATGTATATCGCTGCTTGAGTGCTTGAATCCGAGTAGAAATACATTGCGTTACTCTTACTTGTACTAGACTACTGACGCTACAAATATTTCTAATTGAGTGCTGAACATGATTGCTTTCCTTATCTCTGTTTAAAAGCATACAACTACGACATTCCTCAAGTCTCCATATTTTGACCATGTCGACACTTGGAAGTAGTTTGATGTCTTGTAAATCGCTATTTATACTATTTAGTACGGTACTAACGATGAATACTTTGACCACCTTTATTTGGAACTTATCACCTACTACAACTAGGGCTTGCCACGAATCTGAATAGAGCAACGATAAGTCGAAACAGATGATCTTTTAGGGTACATAAATTGTATTCAACAAGAATTAGAATTCCGATTCTATGTACCCCTGCGAGGCCTAAAAACATAGATTCGTCATATCGCAGAACACGGCACCTGTAGGACGTAGCTACGCACGATCGTGTGAATGACAAATGTATTGTCTCAAAGTACCATAAAATAGGAATTATCTTAAATCTAAAAAACATTCTTCGATATGATGTAGAGCCGGTATTCATTTTCTTCTAATTCGCATACGAGATAGATATTTCAACTTTTCCTTGTTCATAATGTTGTCACATCATATAGAGCAGAGGCTTCAAATTTAAATGTGGTCGCAGGTCAATTTCCGGATTTTTGACGACGCAGCAAGATAGGGATATTCAATGTATAATTTCCATGTAGGCCTTATTTGACGGGAGCTTGCAGACAGGCATTCCACAAACATCTCGAGAATGTAATTTACTATTGTATTATTCACGTTTGACACGAAAAAAATCACAGTTTTGAATATTTCAATAAAATTATTTTTGTGCTGGGCATAATTTGTTAAAATAATGAGTTATAGAGATGATGCAATAGGATGCATCATGACATCATCAAACTCTGGGTTATACTATTTCAGTTGGTGGACCTTTGACGTGTCACAGTTGTATTTTAAAATCTACTGAAATTTGATCTGGTATCAGAGCATTTGAGCGGTGTAGCCTAATCCGGGTTTTGATATAGTCGTGATAAGTAGGCTGTTGCTACTGTCATTACCAAAGTCAAATTAATTCAGAATTAGATGTTGGCTTCGATTATTATTGGAACATATCAACAACTTTAGCCATAGTAATAGCATTGTTTCTTAGCCTTAGCGATCGCACACTTCATGCTACTCATAAGATTTCTAGCAGCCCAAAATTTATTTTCAACACAATTTCTGATGGTACCTATATTAAAATCAGATAGTCAATTCACATAAAATTGCGCATAGCACGAGAACCACAGCATATAGGTCTAATTCCACGATGCATATCGTACCACAAAAGGGTCTACGGGCCCTGTTCAAGAACCCTTGGGATAGAATAGAGCACAAAATCTTCTTTTAGAACTTTTTACTTCATTTTGAAGTGAATTTTACAAGCCTGGTAAATGGCTAATTGTACAGCAGAAATTCAAGGCGTTGCAACTATTTAAACTCCGGTGCAAACAATATGTACTTTGACCACCAACTATGATCAAACGCTAAGAATGCCTACGCAACACCTCGACCAAATCTACTTTTTCAAACTTATTATTTGTATACTTTCCAGAAGTGCATTATCTACTTCCATTTCGAGTAGATCTAACGCAACTTTAAAGTTGTTACCTCTAGGTGTGTATAAATCCATAACATTACATCTACTTCAGTTCAAAAGATGATTACTTTCACAGCCTCTGGTTTCCATGAAGTGTATACAATGTTTTATACCTTTTGACTTTTTCCTGAGGATGACGCAGCACCGATTTTTCAGCAACGCTTGTTCCATGTGGCAGTAGTTCTTCCGAACGTTTTTGGTTCCAGTCATCAAGACATACTTTGTCCAGTGTTCTTGACGTTGTTGAACACTATCAATTGAAGACATTGCCGATCTAAATAATCAAAGATATTATAATGTTTGTAGTGAAGCCATTTGTCAAGAAGCCAAGCCAGGAATCTAGAATATCCTGTAAAAAAAAAGACAATGAAGTTCAAGCTGGACCATTCGCACATTCTACTCACTACAATGACTAATCAGTAGGGCTGAGCACATTGGTATGGTTACTCAAATCTCGAACGAGTATAAATTCTTATGATTCGAGCCAAGTATGTGACTATTTTCAAGACAGCCTACTGAAATTACACGCTCTGTGCCACTATAACAATGCAGTTTATAATAAAATTATAGTTCCACCCAGCACGTTTTAGCAGCCTGATTGCGAACCACCGTCAATTGTATATTTCCGCATCATCGATGGCACTTTTTTCAGGGTAATAAATTGCTAATTAATGAAATATCATAAATCATCATATATAGTTCGTAATTTCAACTTACATAATTTAACATCTTGATCCATGAACAATGCACCACTGCGGCGCCTTCCTCTGAAGTTTACAACTACATAACATTGCCTGTTCAATATCTAGTCTCCTGGTAGAAATGAAGTAACTTTGTATACACAAACACAGATATGTCCCATCCATATATAGTAAGAATCCATTGATAATAAGGTTGCGTTTTCTTATCGACGGCAAGATGACCATGAGCAATCAGCCTTCCTTAGGGCCCATCCATAGCCTACTTTTTTGATACTGCTGCAATGTAGGCAATGTTTCCGTGTATATATACTAATATCGAAAGTTATAATCAAGCAATAAAAGTATGCACGGAGGCCGTGCCAACATTGCGGTAACATTGCCAACAACCCGTCTGCACCAGGCCATGAACATGTCAAGTTTATAGAGTTTATAATTGGTTTAGTGTTTGAGTATCCTTTGATTAGAGCGAGGTTAAAGATGGGCTAACAAACTATTATAATGTTGTTCCTAAAATACCCTAAATATAAACCAATATTGCCAAAAATTCTTACATGTTCACTGAAAGCCTCAATTATTTTATTAACGCTATTATAGATGGTTATGGTTATATACTGTTGTGGACACAAGAATACGAAAATGGATGTTAATGTGATGCTACAATCCTCATGCATCCACAAATTCAGCAATCTCACATTCCATAAAGGAACATTCCACATTTCTATAAGCCTATACATAACATTTCAAAATTCAGTATATACCGATATGTTATAAAATACCGGTACATTACTTTATGCGGCATCTGGTTTGCTGATTGGGTCCTGCAGTCCTAGGAAATCCTTGTAAAACTTTTCACAGGATGCACATGAAATGGCAAGTTATTGCTTGTGAGACATTATGGAACAGAGCACAATAAATCAGACTTCTATGATCAATACATTATCATATAGTATCAAATGTAGCCTACTACAAGAATTATCGGCTTGCATGAGTTACCGATTAGCAGCGGGTCGATCAATTCCGTCTGTAGGTGATATTACAGCCGTGTCACTATAATCATATAATCGAATTCATTATATCGCATCAGCAGTTCATGATGATCGAGACTATTGCTGTTTATTAAATATAGCACTCAAATACCAAGCTCCCTGCCCTTCCGGTACTCATGATAGAGACATCTCACAGTCCACGCTGTTAACGTTTCCAATTATGAACTAAACCATTACTGTGATAATTCGTCCCTCCGCCATTGCTACATACGGTGATCAAATTGAATTACACGCGCGGCGCATGCGCGATGCTCGCCAAATAGAAGAAGGCAGGCTTCTCGTTTTATGGTTGGATGAATCTGAAGCAACAGGCGTGTTCGACTCCATTATCGAAATAGCCGAGAGGATTGCTTACTGCGTTGTTCCGTGATTGGAATAGTCATCACAATCCCATCATGACGATTATCAAGTTCTGATATCGGAATATTTCACATGCATTACGAGTATTTGCCCCTGATGTGGGCATTTTCGACCCAGTAATGTCACAATAAAATAAGCCACTGTGTCTCTGTATCGCACATTATATCGAGCCTCTTTAGCACTGTGCGACCGCAATGATCGACAGCCGGGCTTGTGAAGTTCCACGCGATGAGAAAGTCACACCATATCAACATTCACGGCTTCACTCCACTAGATTCCACTTGTATCATGACTGTATACAACACAACTTATTCAGCATTCACTGCAGAATAATGCACATTTGAGTTCATAGAAACGATTTCCCAGTAAGGACATCCAAATCAACTCCTGTGTTGGTGGCATCCAGGCATCACACTATTATGACATCCACTGGAATGGTCATTGGTGACTGGCATAGGAGCACTCTTAAAGTTACTTCCTCTGGGGGTCTCTTGGAGTTACATAATTGGACGTCAATTTGTGACCTACTGAGCAAGTCCTCAGTCACTAAAAGTAGGACGTGGGACGACTGGGCACAATTGTGGACGTACCCGTAGGTCCGTGGGAGATCGGGTGTTTGCTGGGATGTTTAGAATACTGCGTTTCCATGGCTTATTCTGTAGATCAGAGGTCTCAAACACGCGGCCCGCGGGCCGCATGCGGCCCGCCAGAGCATTTTGTGCGGCCCGCGACGTCATTTTAGAATTTTAATAATGTGACAATATATAAGTGTCACATAAATCTTTTCGGGTTATAAAGTCAAAATTCCCTCTTAAATTGCTCCGAAAGCCTGAAACTATTCGTCAAACTTCCCTATCACATCCATTGCAAACGCTACCATGCAGGGGAAGATTCACTATTTCGCCACATTTCCAATTCATGATGACAAAACCTGACCCTTGGACGCGACCTATCTTAGAATTACTCTGACTCGGGCAAACTCGATGGCAAAATGAAAATGACTCGAGTTGACTCGGAGTGACTCGGAATGCCGTGAATTTGTTAGAACCATGGCTGCAACAAACTAATCGTGTATCAGGGGAATAGTAATAGATCAGAAGGTCGCAGCTTGGTATTTCGCTAATCAAGCAAGTAGTTATGGCAACCATGGGCAATCTGTTAGTTACATCTTTGGTCGCTAAACCAAACTTCAAGGTACCGAGTACCGTAGTGGTACGCTTCCGACATTTCAATCACTAAGACAATTAATTAATATATTTATATCATATTTTTTTTTGTCTGCTCCTGTATTTGAAGATATTTGGCTCTGAGATTAATAGCCTACATATCAGAAGTAGCCTACAACCGAATCCTGGATTGGAATTACAATGCTCAACCTAAAAATGTATTGATATCAAATCAGTCTCTATTATCAATCTGTTAAATTCAAAATATTCATAGTAGCTGCAAAATTATAACCCGATAGCTTTTATGATGGTATCATACATTTGTCCGCCCATATGGTGTCTATATCTTATAATGGATATATATCAAGTACAACAACAATTCTATTCAAATAGTTATAAATGTGATGATTCTTTCCGTGCCTGGCCTAAATTGATACAAGAGCAAATCACATTTTGACGAAGTGTGTTTACTGTCAGTCTGCTGAATCGGCTCACTTTCAATAGGACAATTCATTCCCGCCAAATAAGGCCTATTTGGAAAGACATAGAATAACGCTATAAGTGCATGCTGCGGCCCGCGGCGTCGTCAAAATGGGAAAACTGGCCCGCGAGCACATTTGAGTTTGAGACCTCTGCTGTAGATTATTGTTTAAAAAAAAAACAATGGGCCCGAAAGAAGGTCGCAGGAAAGCCGGTAAGATTTGTCTAAATGCATTTGAAAGTGGCCGTCAGCGAGTGGTCGGGGAATCGAACTTACTTATTTTTCGCTATTTACAGTCTGTCGAGTAGAAGTATTATTTTCTACCAATAAGAGGGAGAAAGAGATCAAGACGGAGAAATTCAGGGGATGAGGATCAAGAATGTTTGACGTGTTTAGCGCGAAATATAGATTAAGTGACCAATATATGCGTCTACCAAAGTTTCAGTCAATATTATTTATGTAGCTGTTGCGTGGTTGATGTGTTAAATTTCAGGCAGTGTAGTCACCCATATGACAGTTTCATCACAGTCAAAATCCCTCGGCAAAACGCTTGGAAGTGTACGATATGCAGCAGTGCTTTTCAACCTTTTCGAGCTCCATTTGCACTTAAAAAAAATTCATTCGCTCCCGCCAGCCGGTATTTATTACCAAAAATAAAATCCAGAAGCTTATCACTTTTGTATTCGAAGAGCTTCTTGGAAGTAGGCTACAGAGCTTCATTTTTATATTCAAAGTATCTTATTATTGATTAATCAAGTACTAAAATCACTGCAGTGGTAAAATCACATATATCGCACTCTCGTTGCTCTCAAGGTGTTCGGTGGTTTTTTTCCGGGGGTATCGTGCAGTGTTTTCCGTCGAAGCTTAAAGGGCGAACCCAAGAACAATATTAACTCGCAACAATATCACTTATTCCCACCAAATCGACATGTTACGTCATCGCGACGTGAATGCGTTCGCATTCAGAACGCACAAATAAGTGAAATTGTACTTGAATCGCATATTCAATTTTGCAACTAGCACGTTTGGTTCATTTTCTGACAACATTCGAAACGATTCTTCACAGTTCTAAGGTATGCTAGCCGATTGGATGGTATACGGTGGGCGTTAAAACAGGAACGCATTGCTATACAAACCCACACAATTCGGGTAATTGATGACGGTTATTTATGGATAGGCTCAGGTTTCATTCAAATCTTATCCATGCAATACAACAAATCAACATATCTTTCAAGAACAACGTGCGGTATCCTTGTGGATGTCGAAGCTAACATTTACGCTTTGAATAATTTTCACTTACACAAGATTCACTATTAACACACAGTGGTGTCGGCCAGGATTGGCAACTGCGGGGTGGCTCTTAGGGAAATCGTACAATATTGGCAAACTGACTGAAATAATGCCAAATTCTCTTTAAAATCCTACGTGTCCTTATAGATGAAGAGGATTAAGTTTCAACAGTCTAATTAAGTTAAAATGGGCTGCAGAAAGAAGATCATAAGACATACCTTGGTGGATTTGATTTTGCTCTGCTCTGTGCTCAAGTTTAATCGGTATAGTTTGCAATATTACAAAGTTTGTAGTACAAATAAAGGCGTTGCGAATACGAACTATAGACAAATTTGTCCTATGGATCAGCAAGCTTTATTGGTATCACCAATTAACTATATATAGCAGTGGTTATCAACCTTTTTTGACACGCGCCCCCCTTGGAGATGGTCAAAAAAATCGCGCCCCCTGACCCCCTTGCATTTATCGTCATGTCAAAAATAGAACATCATGGGCAACGTTTTTGATAATCATGGCCGCATTTCGATTGCTTATGTAGCGTAAGGCCGCATTCCAGGGCATAGCCGCAATGAACGATCTGGACGCAAAATTCCCATGGTAAACTGTCCATATCCATTCCCGGTGAACTCCGGACTATTCTACTTTTCACAATGGCCTATTGTACGCACCGAAATCGCGAGTGGCAATGTTATGAATAGTTGCCGGGAGGTGCATATTGTCGCGCGGTGCGCGAAAATTTTTCAGGGCCGCGAACGAATTGGTATTTCTTACCAATTCCCATTCCGGCTCAGATTAAGAAGGGCGTTACTGCATTAAAATCGAAAAATGAAGTCTTGTTGAATTGCGCGGAGGGCGAAGAAAATTTCAAGATTAATTAAAATCTCTCGAAAATGCGGGAGTGAATTCGAAATTGCAATTTGCATGTCTACGTCCGCCAACACATACTAATTGAATTAGGCGTCGACGGCCGCTCAAATTCCGTTCTACGGCCGCAGGCTGCCCACCCCTGATCTAATAGTATACATAAGGTATATCTTACGCAAATTTATAATCTGCATTCCAGTTGTTGAGTCTTTTACATGACAAATTTCTCCAAACTTGTTTGAAAATAACAAAAAAAAACATTGAACAAGACATCCGTTAATTAATTTTAAGGTAGGTCACCCTGAGACTAATCCTGATGCTGGTAGTGAGTACAGAGAGCAAGGCGTCGCTTTGTCCTGCCAGGCTAAATTTGATCAGTTTTGGAAATTAATTAAATTGTGTTGATTTATATCCTAATTGAGGGCGAAACCGGGTAACCGATGTTGCATCTAAGTCTGTCTTAGGCAGTGCAGTTCGCAAGCTACTAACAAGAGCTGCCAAGCGCGACAAGCTTTAGGCTACGCTATGAAACAATGAATGACTTACACGTGGGAATTGCTCTCTATATCTCCAAAGAATTTCAAAAATTTGCTCAAATCAAGTTGAAATCAGACTACACTCCGTTGAGCGCGGTTGCTAGAGTTTGTATTTTGCAAGCTTTCTTGAATATGGAATAAATTTCATCTTCATTAATCGTCTTCTCATAATGGATGTGAAACACATGTTCAGACACGTACAATTTATACTGACTTTGTCAATTTCTCGCGCCCCCCCTATACTGACTTCGTCAATTTTTCGCGCCCCCCCTGAGAGCCTCCCGCGCCCCCCAGGTTGAGAACCCCTGATATATAGGCTTATGACTGAACGATCTAGACTCGGCCCAAGATCATCAGTCCATGAACAGGAAAGTGTGTATAAGCCTAAATGGTGATGTTTGCATTACAAACAGGCTATTGCTATGGTCAGTCGATAAACTGCCCAGTGACTTAATAATTCGATGCAAAACAAGATAAAGATTCATCGGACGTACGAGACCAATGTGCTTACTCTCATTTTATTTTAACAGCCTTTAATACTTGGTCAAATACACGACTAAACAACACTTGTTACAGATCTGAGCATCTGATACCGATTCCACTACTTTTTTCTAAGCAGTGACGCAATCTTCTCACGCGTAAAAAATCTTTCCAACTTTGCAATATAAACGCATCGGGAGTGTTCCTCACTTGTGAACGAGAAAACACAGCTACCAATAAGTTTTTAGAATTGCCTCGAAACGACAAAAGTGACGGACTCGCACCGTCCGGGATTTTCATTCGCAGCATTCGCACCACGCTTGTCATTGTCATTCGCCCTGAAATATTTTTCATTCGCACAAGTGCGAACCGTCACACTGCTGGCTGAAACGCACTGCGAAATACCATTCAGTTGCCTTCCTAATCGCGCAATGCGTGAATTTAGTTTGCATTAATAAAACTTATCCTATCGCTCATCGTCTTATTGACTGCGGGCCTTGTAATACGGTGACGGTGCCAATACCTGACAATTTATGAAAGAGGGTAGTAGGTTGAAAAAGGTTAGGAAGTCGATAGGGCATTGTTTCAATGCGCTACGATTGTCGGATTGTTAGCCAAAAGTGAGTGAGGCAAATTCTTCTGTGTCTCAACTGATTTTTTTGTCTCGCGCCGTCGTTATTGTTGTAATCTCACATTGTGAGGCTGCCAAAGATGTGACTCTGTTACTGGTTATTTTTTAGTTAATTGATTTACAAATCTTGCACTCATAGTAGCCTATTCGAAGTGTGAGGACACTGCGAAGTATTTTTCCTTTTAAGAAGGTACCTCGAGGTCAGAAAGGTTAAAAAGCATTGGTTTGAAGTAATAATGACTGTTCTGGGCAGATCATATGCCCATACGTGTGTTGAGAATATTACCAGTTACCGGCGGTAATGCTGAAGCAAAACTGGTTCGAAAGCAGTCTCGACGTCTCAAATTTCAACTTCCGCATTTGATTCTATTCTCGTTGAGCGTGGAGACATGGTTATATGTTGTGTATAATTATGAATCCTTGCAAATTGACACGTTTTGAATATTTCTAATACGCCATTGATCCCTGTCACGATTTAAAAATACACAGCCTATTGTACCCAGTATAAACTGGGTATGGAAAATAGCCGCAACCACTATCACGCTATCATGAAAGACAGATGCTTAGTCACTGCGCCTGTTAGACGTTTATGCATTGTGGTATAATCACATCTAGAATCGCGTCAGGGACGAGTAGAGACTTTTAAGAGTTCGTTGCAGCGGTAGTTAGCACTGAATTAGTAGGCAGGTCAGACAAGGTTTAGTGAGTACTAGGGATGGTGTGAGCGTGAGGTTTACGTTCGCGTTCTGTGTGCGAACCTTGGAAATTTGGAGCCCTGCGTTCGCAAATGAACTTGGTAGGTTTTACAATGTGAACCTTTTTCATACAACTTCTTTGGTTGAAATTCTTATCATTTAGACGTCGGACTACTCTGCGCTTGGTACTGGCAGCATGAAAAGAAATACAGCACTAAACGAGCCTGGACCTTGCGAATTTCAAAAAAAAAATTAGATGCTTTGTTAGAAAGTTTGCTCGAAATATTCAGATTTCCGTTAGTGACACTCTGCTGTGACCTATGCCCGCAATCACGAAATAAACAAAATAAAGGTAGTCATCGAGCTGTGCATAACCAACCAATCAATATTATTGGCATCAACGAAATTGATAAAAGGAATGAATGCATCGTTACCCGATGTAAAAAAATCTAGCAGGCGTACGGGACTATCTTGATTTGATATGGTTATTGTGTCATAAACACCAAATACGTCTGATTGAGGTGCTGAATACTGCATAACTTGTTTTGAGGTAATACCTGTCGCATGTATAGAAACATTGCCAGGTCTAGCTTAGACCAGTTAGGCGTCAGCTTATATTCCATTGCAAGTCATGGTCGAAATTGTTGGCAAATCGATGGAAGATATTGATTTTAGTGAATTATTATAGCATTTGATTGTTCTGGTCGATACATTTTGTGATGTTTACAAAGTCAGCCTGTACTTCAACATTGTGGCAAAGAATGTGGCCTTAGTCGTCACTAGGTATCGTGTACAATAGTGTACATCATTATATTACTTTGCGGAAATGAAGGGTTCGGATAAGAAATATGACGTCACAGGTTAATGTTCACGTGCACATAGAACCTTTCAAGAAGGTTCGAGTTCACACGAACCAGGTCCTTTCAGGGGTTCGTACCATCCCTAGTGCGTAGTGCGTTAACATAAATCAAGTATTTCAGTTTCGATTTAAAATATTGTTAAACCCCCTTTATACTCCGTCCTCACATTCAACAGTTTCAGTTCGCATTTTCGAGTATCAACACTAATAGACGTAATACCAAGAGTGCGGTAACTTTACTATTCTGCGGAATTACAATGAAATGTCGGCCTTAACCCGTTGAGTCTCGAGTCATATGACTTGGTCCGAGTCATGCATAATGACTTGAGTACAAGTCGATTCATTTTCCGTGTTTAGATGAAATGAGTCGAGTCAAGTCGAGTCACTAAAGAATCGCGACTCGAGTCATTACAACCCTGGCTTCACGTAGATTTTGCCTGCTCGCACTAGTTCTTCAAGTGGTTAAAATTTTGGACATTCTTTCACTTCTGCTAATTTACGACGTCACCTTTTACTACTTGAGTAGCAACCGTTACTATACCTTGACGACCTTACAAGCCGACCTCACGTGGCGAATCGGTTGATCAACTGACTGCTCTGCACAAAATAGACTACACATTTATCTTTAATAAGACTACAACTTTTACAGCTCATTTACAGTTTTTAGTTTGTGATGGAAAATGCTTGGTTCCTTGATGCAATTCTTTCCTTGGCTTGTTGCAGCCGGATCCTTGCGATACATTAAAAGCGATGGAGCAGGTAATAAGACGGATCTGTAAATGCTCTGATCCTCGGGAAGGGTTGCGGCCAAATTCTAAAAAATTACATTTTCGAGATATGATTTTCGAGTTCATATCAGAGAGAACCACCAAGTCCACAGTTGCGTGTTTTCATCTAATATGGCAAGACTCCCTTCCCCGTCGGCTGAAAATGAAACTGTCATTAGATGCTGGAAAATAGCCATGTCGATCGATCGTTCCGCGAATAGATTCCGCTGTAAACTGACGTGTCCTGTTTGATGATTTCATGGTGATACAATGGACTTGAATTGGAAATATCAAGCAGTCAAAATGTATGATGGAAACATTCATATGGTTGACATATAAGCTGACAATATAGCGTTATATTGTTGCGAAGCTGAGGCCATGCTCTCATCTGGATTGTCGTTAGCTTATCGAGCGATATGGTTCTTCTCCATAGGGATGGTGTGAACGGGAGGTTCACGTTTGCGTTCTGTGTGTGAACCTCTGGAATTTTGAGGTTCGCGTTCACAAACGAACCTTGGTAGGTTCTGCACTGTGAACCTATTTAATGTATTGCAATTTTTCCCGTCATTATAACGTCTTTGGTTGAAATTCTTTGCATTTCAACTTCGGACCACTCTCCGGATATGGCGCTGACAGCAGGAAAAGAAATACAACACTAAACGAGCATGCCCTTTGCCATACTCAAAAATTACTTGGTCGGAAGTTTGCTCGGAATATTCAGCTTTCCGTTTGTGAATCTTCAGTGACTCCCTGCTGTGAGCTTTGTCCTCATGAACGAAGTACTCTACATGTAAGAAGTCAGCGGATTATGCTTAGTCAATCAATCAATTATTTCCCTCAATGAAATTGATATAGAGAATGTATCGATATGTAATGTATCACCCCATGGGGGGAGCTGGTTGCGCACTGTTGTCCAAAGGCCTGCGCAGTGAGTTGGCGTGTTTGCGCAGACTCGTGAAAAATTAGAGGGAGCATTGCCCCTGACCCTACTATACGTCATTCATACAACCCTAATATATGTCAGCCCCTAACCCTAGTATCGGGATACCCTAACCCCAATCATAACCCGAACCCGCTTCCAACCCTAATATTCCGTACCCAACACGAAAAAATAATTTATTTTTTCGTTTATAAATTTTTATCTCGGGGATATATCGAAGAAGCGCCGCATCATCACTCATGCTTTTTCATCTTTTTCATAAGCCCGAAGAAAACATCTCTAAACAGAAATATATTTGTATGAATAGGCCTAACAACCTCAATTGGGATATGTATTATTACCGTCTGCACCATGGAGGTGATTTCACGACGGAGATGCGCATGAACCGTGTTATAGGCTATATATCTATAGCACTTGTATGTATCCTCTCAACGCTGATCGTCTAGCGGAGAAGCCACGATTACCAGTTCTGTGTCCAAGTCTTTGATCCGAGACGGCCGGTAATTGAACCCGCGATCAAAATGCCGTAATCTCCACCATTACGATATCTCGGCGGTTATTGGTTTACCGCAGTGGTTCTCAAACTTTTTCGACACACTCCCCTTCACTAATAGCGACACATTTCGCACGCCCATTATCGTCATACCAAGAGTTAACAAAAAGGGCAACCAGAATGCAGTGTTGGGATCAAGTCACTACCTTCGAGTCACGAGTCATTTCGAGTCATTGCACATTTTGACTCGAGTCAAGTCAAGTCAATCGATTTTCAAAGGTGACTCGAGTCAAGTCAAGTCACTCGATTTTTGGAAGTGACTCGAGTCAAGTCGAGTCAAGTCAAGTCAAGTCACGAGTCAAGTCACAATTCAAGTCAAGCTGCCTTTTCGAAATATGAGGCATGATAACGTTATTGCATTTTGCTAACTGTCTGAAAAACAGATTGAGAGGTCATTGATTTTGAACCGATGAACGAATATAGAGTTAAATATACACGAAGAGGCGCACAAGAAGGCGCTGTATCGCTCACATATACGTAGAACTGCTAAAGCTCAGTTTATAGTTACCAGCCAAGATAAAGAATAGGTACGAATTGATAAGATGCAAAAATTTACGCAGCTTGCGCCAATAACTGTGGACCATATAATAGGGTTACCATATTTTGGAAATGTGAAAAGAGGACACTTTTTCAGAATTTTCAGACTTGCGAAACCGGAGGAGAATTCTCAAAAAATGGCAAATTTTTCCCACTTTGTGGTCGGTTGAATAAAAAAAAGGTCAACTTTCCGCTCAGCTTCCGAAATACCCGCCGGAGCGTCACTTCGGTGTTGATTTACGGCATCACAGTCGAATTTTGCTTTGAATATGACCAAAATCCTCCAAAAAGAGGACAAAATCTCAAAAAAGAGGACAAAAGGCCGTCCTCAGAGGACACTTTCAAAAAAGTAAAAAAAGAGGACAAATCCTCTTTAAAAGAGGACGTATGGTAACCCTACTATATAAACTATATTCGAAATCAGTTTTAATAAAACAAGAGGTTTGGTTAAGGTAAAAATAGAGAACAGAAATTACTTTACTATACTAGTTTACGACAACGCAAGCTGTAAGCTTCGATCACTTCGTTTGCGGTCAATATATTTGTGAGACAACAATTGAGGCTCAGTAAAACGCACGATCATTAAATGATTGGTCGCTCTCACGGGTTACACCAGCGTTTCGCGAGCAATCCGAGCATATGCAAGATACAGTGATTTTGATCGACACCGATTACTTGATGACTTGAAATTGACTTGTGAATTTTGCCCCGAGTCACGAGTCAATCCACATTTCTTATACGCCGAGTCAAGTCAAGTCAAGTCATTTTAGCAAAGTGACTCGAGTCAAGTCAAGTCATACGAAAAAGGTGACTCGAGTCTGACTCGAGTCAAGTAATGACTCGAGTCATACCAACACTGCCAGAATGCTCAATATCCCAAGGCATTGTTTATTGGTATGGAAGATGTTATGGCTGTTGCGATACTTCTCAACTATGCAATCCGGACTATGCGCAGAGCAAATTATGAGCTGGAACTAAATCGCGCCGATCGTGAATAACTATCGAGTTACCCGCATTTACCAGTAACACTTTATTCAGTAACACTTCGGTATCAGTCTAAATCTAGCACCAGCAGTGTACGGCTGGTACGACGCAATTTTGACATTTAAAGTCGAAGTAGAATTATAAATATTGTCATTGCTGAAACTTCGAAGTTGCAGCACAATTAAAACTCATTCCGAGAAACATTCCCATCAGGCGGCTTCGCGCCTACCCTCCGATGTTTTCACGCCCCAGTCTGAGAATTACTGGTGTACGGCCAATCAAAATGAGTTTCGACAGTAGAGTGTTGTCTCTCAAATTGCCATTCTATTGATGTGAGACTTGGTGTCTACCATAGCTCGTAAAATCACAAATTCGGTAATCAATCATGTTGCAAAGTTAGAAATTTTGCGTACCCCGGTTGAGAACCACTTGTTTCTGCGCGGCAGTCTGAATCTTGCGCTGCCGATTATAGGCGCAGAAGCCTGTCTATGGGGTTATCTACGGATGCTAATAGTTGTAATTCATACACGTATTCTATGACTTTATTAACGCAATAACACGCCCAAGTCGGATTCGAATGCAGATAGCTGACAAATAGTGTAGCAACAGCAGCATACGGCCGACGAACGTAACAGAATTAAGATTAACGTAAGAAGGAACCAAAGTAAGATTTACAATTTATTTTGCGTCAACGTAAATAACCAATGAATGGGGGTTCGCAGACGCTTTATATAGCGGTAAGAACAGCCTATCTGAAAAGGCTTGATTACAAATGATTGCTAAAATCAGGACTAACAAATGAAATGCGCAAGCGCAAACACCAATGGTATGGAATTTTACTTAATAAACGGATGTCATTTTTTGGCAGGGCCTACTGCTGCTACTGGTGCTTGCGAGCAAACTATCGAGATGATCATTGTGAGTAAAGTCATGCATGTTCATTGTTCATCGTGCATAATCGGCGTATGAACAACCACTGTAACCTTTTAGTGGTGTGTTCCACATCACAAATGTGAGCGTACTAGCTGGAACTATAGTGGGTGTATATGTGTATGTGGATTGTACATGCATCGGTTAGGTTTGTAACGTTTCCGCAAGACCTAGGCTATATGCACTATGCAGTCTAAGTATCTATACAAGACATGCCGAACCAATTAAACATATCAATAATTTTATGAATTTTATTCTAGGCTACATCTATGGTGCAGCATATGCACATTGTACAATTAATATGCTGGCAAAATGATAGGGACATGGCTTTTATTGGATATCCGTACCTTTAGATGTATCTATGGGGATCTTATTGCGGATTCAAGAGCAAATATATGCCGTATTCAATTGAGTCAGATCGAAACTGTCATCCCTGCGTCCAGATAAACAATCTAGCGATATGAGCCAGCGGTATGTAGTATGGATTTTGCTGAAAGCAATTTACCAGTCAATGACATCACTCCAATGAGCGACATGCATCCACGGATTCTGGCGAGTTATAGCCTATACTGACATTTTCGCAGTGACCGGTTGCGCTCTGGCCTATTCTGACGAATTATAATACCCTTACAATGCCCTGGCAATCTAGAGCAGTGGTTCTCAACCTTTGTGACCTTGCGGACCATTAAAACTCAAAACAAATGTTACCGACCGGAAAACCTTCAAAAATAAAAATCGACCTTATGTTTAATCACGACAAATGTATGCAACTAAAATGTAAAATTGTAAAACTGCATTCAATGCTGTCTAATTGGTAGCGGATATTTATGAGTGATTCTGTTGAAGTTTACGCAAGGCGAGGCTCGCGAAGTCCTGCTAAACACCACGAAAGTGATCGTGATTTTTCGGTATCCATTGAAACATTAGATACTGTTTGCCAGGCCATATCATACTGCAAGTATCGCTTTTGCACTGTCGGAATTTAACGACGTTTGGTTGAAAGTCTTCCGCGGCTTTCACATATATCTTGTCCGAAACGAGTTGTAGGCTACTTTTAAACAGTTTCGTACAACACTTGCACAAATGTGACGCACCCAAAGTATACCATCAAATCTCTATAACGTCACGATACATAAATACGTTTCAAACTTCTCAATAAATTTATAATTCGATGTTTTATCTCCCTCATCAATGGACAAGCGTCCATCTTCACGCATTTTGGAATCGAGATATAAAATCCCAATATCTGTCGCGGACCGGCATGAAACTTGCCACGGACCGGCACCGGTCCGCGATCCTGCGGTTGAGAACCGCTGATCTCTAGAGCAGGGGTCACCAACACGCGGCCCGCGGGTCGCATACGGCCCGCGACTTGATTTGAGATTTTGGAAAAAAGCTAAGAAAACCAGTTCGTAATGCTGAAATTGACTCCAGTTTCAACATATTGTTGTTGTTGTTTCAAAAAAGCTATTCTCCTGAGCCCAACCTCACTATTCGACTAGAACGGCCTTGGCGATGGCAATAGCACTCTACCGAGGGAGAGTAGGCCTGATCAGCTGAAATGAATGAGGTGGGAAAATTGCCTTGACGTGCAATGGCAAAAGCACTGTCAATATCGAGACGCTTAGAAAACGGCATCGGACAGTGGTTCGCTGGGGGGGGGGGGGGCGAGCCGCTCTTGTGGGGGCATGAAAGCATCTGAAGGGGGCATGGGCTGCGGTCAACTGATTTTTATTTCGCGCTCCACGCGATTCAGATCAAATTCAGATCAGATCAGATTCAGGTCCGGAATTCATATTATAGAATTCTCTCATCAACAGTCATAACCTTCCACGCCATCAAACTATCCGTTGTACTTTCTAGTATTCTGGTGGCATTTTGTAATATGACGGTAAGGGGGGAACGAATATTTTCAGATCATAACGGGGGGGGGGGGGAGGCGTGTCTGAAAAAGTTTGAGAACCACTTAATGTTTCCTCACAAGATCAAGCTTTCCGTGGTGAGGGTATTTCAGCAAGCAACTCTCGCTAGCCCCAATATCGATTCCTTAGTCGCTGACAAGCGCTTCCAGGTATCGCGCATAGCTCAGAGCTCAAAATAAAATGTAATTGCCGATAATGATTGTTTTTTATTGTATTGGTATTACTTTAAAAGAATGTTACTTCTTTGGTGGTCACTATGCCCATTGCCTGTGTTAGGCAGCACGGCGTTCTACTGACGTAGAGTTTTAAAACGTGGTCGCCTAGTTTATATCGACATTGAATTCATGCAGCCCGCAGCCGCTACGAAATTTGAAAAGTGGCCCGCGACCCATTTTGAGTTGGTGACCCCTGCTCTAGAGCATTTTGTTTCGCTGTTATAAACGCGGCACAATGAAGCAAGGAAACAGGAAACATTATCACCGCATATCACCTCATTTTTCGATAGCGATAGACCACATTGCGACTGCTGAAGTCAAATATTTATTTTTTTACAGAGCTTCGATGGTGAGTCCAATTTTTCAGTTATTGAAATGTTATTCGTATTAAATAAAATTTGTATCCATCCGCACATTTATTAATTGACAGATCATTTTATGCCTGTGTCATTCCAAATTTTGAGTACGCTTGGCCAATGTGTCAACAGCGAACATTATCTGAGTGATACTTCCATTATTTGTTTAACTCTTGTTATGTTCCGACATCCACAATAGCAGACTTGCAGTTCTGCTCACTTTTAGCTCAGTACATGCTTCATGGGACTCTTTCCATGGAGTGGTGATTGCATGGAATTGAATAGCGTAGATTTCAATAACATTAACCTTCGGCTCGAGTTGTGATTCCAAAACGAGCCAACAAATTTACGTCATATTCAGTTGTTTATACTGTTGGATCACTGCAAATTGTATCAATAGCAGCATCTTCTAACCTTATCGTAATATAATGGGATATTTGTCAAGTTTTTATGCAGCTCTTCACATCGAAGTCTCGCCCGTTGCTAAAGTGATTCGAGACGAATTAAATCACTTTTCCTCGTATTTGTCAATTTCGCGAGTTTCTAAACAACCGATTGAGATGAGATGTAAATTGGTCGCGAAACACCACTACAGCATATCGATCGAAGTGCTCAGTGGCGGCTCGGGACAATATCGGGTGGAGGGGCAAGGGCCGCAAGCGACTTGTTATCAATATGACGTCACAGTAGCGTTTTTCGACGTTCATGATGGTCACATGAATTTCCCGTAAACAATGATTTTTAACGTAGGTGCCGCGAGAGGTTTGCCGGTGGCGTGACTTGAAGTGCGGTAACAAATGTTTTATTCATTGTTTTTTATTCAAATGATTATTTTACAAAATGTACGCGAACTAAGAATCGTTCCCATGCCACGAATCAATCATCAGGGTATCCTTAGTAGCATGCGTTATGATTTCGTGGTAGAGATTACGCAAGCGCCGAGTAAGACTATACCAAAAAATACACAGACCAACTACCTACAAAGAGCATTCGCATGACACCTTGTGGTGTTTTAATCGTTCCATGCTCAGCAATTCTGTAAAGTGCTGCAGCGCCTCCGACCCGATTTGTATAGGGTAGGATTCTCGTCCCGAAAGCGAGTCAAATCGATTTGCCCTTGTTTTTCTAAGCCCGTCCGAAAGTGTTTGGTACACGATCCTGATGCGTTACGACCAGGGGATAGGCAATCAAAGCGGTGGCACCCATAAACGTAAAACATTATAAAAAGCCAGCTGTTATCCATGGAAGATTAATTACGAGTCTGCCTGCCATCATTCAAGCAGGAATCCAAGCATTGTGTTAAATTGAAATGCGAGCACATATCGCATTAAACAATTTCATGAATAAATTATTTCATCTTGATGAATTTTTTACTTTTTTTCCATAGCCATAACAAAATATATCGGTAAATTAACTGTCAGTGTGCCTCGAGTAATAAGGATGAAAACCACTCACTTTTCCTTAGCCATAGACTGGGTTGAGTTACCTGGGCTCACTTGATTGAAATTATTCTGAAAAACATGATGTGTACAGTCGTCCGCCCACCAGCATTAATTTATGTCTTGTATAAGTATTGTGCGCGACGTGATTTCTTATTAGCAAAATGTTCAATAACGAGTTATTGAAATCTGGAATTCCCAGAACCACGTCGTTGTGAATCGAGAGAACAGCCAACGCATTAAGCCTATCTTGGCCCATCCTGTTTCTGAGAAAGGTCTTGATACGTTTCAATGTGCTGAAACTGCGCTCGGATTCCGCGGATGAAATCGGGGTGGTCAAAATGATATTGAGAAAGCTAGTTACTGTAGCAAAGTTGATCGAAAGCGAATTTTCAACTAGGAATTTTGAAAGTTCACTAGTGGTTTTAACTTCCGAAAAGGATGTATTAGGATACAAACAAGTCAACTCGCTCTCCAACCGAGCAATGTCGATCATCGGGTAATAACGAGGCACGCTGCGCAGTAGTCCAGAAGGAAAATGAATTTTGTAGGCAGGGAAATTTCTCGGATTTAACAGAGCGAAAGTAACCAACTGGTCACTATTCAGACGATGTTGGATTTGGGACATCAGTATATCGCAACATTCGTAAGACGTAACTAGCAGGTTTGGCACACTTATCCCACGACGTAAAAGTGCTGTGTCACCAGCGAAGTGTACATTCTCCCGAATATGCGAAATTGCCTCACAACAGTGTGCAATACACATTTGCGCAGTAGTACCATCGGCCATACGCGACTGAAAAGTGCTGTACAGTGTATCGACGTGCATGAAGATGTCACAAAAAAGCTTCAAAAAGAACAAAAATTCTTAGTCTTCCAGGAGTCGTTTAAGCCCCGCCGCTTCACGTATGGAAGTATCATCCCAGACAGGAGAGCTCTCAATCACTGAGAAGCATTCCAGAAGCTCCACCCTACTATCTGACTCTCGTTGCACAACTCCGGATTGGAAGTTCCACCGTGTTGATACGCATCTAGGTAACCGGTGCTTGCATATGTCGCGCAATAAATCAGATCGCTTTGGCGAAACAGAGAAAAAGGAGGAGAACCCAGAAAGATTTGCAAAGAATATCTTGACAGAAGATATTCCTAAGCACATTTTTTTCACTACAAGATTGAGCTGATGCGCGTAGCAATGCAAAAAATGCGCATGCAGGTAAACTTCTTTCATTAAAACTTGTACGCTATGTCGCGATCCGCTCATGACTGCTGCGCCGTCGTAGGTTTGCGCAATAAGTTTCGACTCAACTGAATAGGGCTGTAATGTTTTTTTAATACGTAAGAAATTCCGACAGCAGTGCGATCGTCAACAGCCACAAAGCTGTGGAATCGTTCGACTGGCATACCAAATTTCGTGAACCGAAAAATCACGACTAGTTGTGACAAACACGTAATGTCAGTTGTTTCGTCAGACTGAATAGATAGAAATTCAGCGTCAACAATCTCGGTAAACAAATGCTGTAGATAGATGTGATATATCGAATCAAGCACATCATTTTGAATAGTCTTTGAGGTACCCTTAGCTACTGTCGCGGTGTCGAGATGTTCGCGCAAAATGCTATCCATGGAAGCCGTGTATTTAATTAGATCCAAAAATACCCCCCTATTGAGAGAGCATTCCTTCTCATCGTGGCCTCAAAGGGGCAATTCATGAACTCCAATAAATTTAATGGCATCAATCACCCGAGAGAGAACATGCCTATTCTTATCTACAAGCTCATCGTTCTTGCAGACTGATACGCGATAACTTTCATTGAGCTGCGACATTACATTTACTCTGCCAAACAATTTATATTTAACTGCACTAGCCATGTGCACTTGGGATTTTTGGTGCGCTTTCACACGCTCTGACAAATGCTTCAGATCGCGATAACCAATTTTGTTCCAACAAGAGCCACTGCTTCCGGTACCGGCACTGTCGAATAAAAGACAGTAAAAGCAAAACAAGGCGTTTTTATCCTCGCTATAAGTAAGCCATTCATTTTTTATCGAAATGCGATGAAGAAAAGGCACGAGTGCGTTTTCCTCCGGCGTACGATTGGACCAATGGGCAATTTCTAGGCTGATACGGACCTAGTCGCTTTACCTCTAATTTTTGCTCTAAAGGCAGCTGGCTAAACGGCGTACGGAGCAAAGATTCAACACGATTCATGTTCGCACTTGACCTGACTACTTATCTGCAGAAATGGAAATGACTATAAATCGAGAGATTGCGTATGCCTTACTGGAAAGGTCAACGAGTTCGGACACATACGCAATTGTTATCTCATAGATTGGACAAGGAAATGTCATATTGAATCCAAAACATCATTCTGAAGAACTACGGATAGCGTCCTCGGAAATTCGGTCCCGGTACAGCTTGGGAGATTTTGACCTTGAGGCTGGAGATTGTCACACGACACATACGGCTTACGGTCTATAGCAGTGGTTCCCAACCTTTTTCGGCGTGAGGGCCAAATTTAGAATTTCAGAGTACGGCCGGGGCCGCACGAATACCAGGGCAATAAAAGGAACCCAAAATAGTCACCAAAATATGAAAATTGGCATTGTTCCGATCATTCGCTTGACGCCATTGGCCATTGTGTTGCCGCGCTCCCGTTGTTCAGAACAATCGACCTTTGCTGGCTATTTCGGAGTAGTTTTATTGCCCTGGCGAGATTTCAATTCGTATTTTTGGAAGCAGTGCGACACTTGCTTTCGATAAACACCGACATATCAAATTATTCGGACGCTTGGGTCGCGAGCTTAGGAGTAGGACTACCAATTATGCTGCTTTTTGCCGGCTAAATAAGCAGTACGCATCTCGGCGTATTCAATCGTGAGTCACTTGTTGCACATCTATCCGTAAATTAGTTATCAATACCCAGGGACGTAACAGCACTTCGTCAGCCCCCCCCCCCCCAAAAAAAAACGTTTCTCTTGGGCCCCCCATAGGGTGATAAACCGAACTTCGAAGCCTCCAGACACCCTCAGGCTAGATGGCTGTTTACCGCTATTTATCATCTAAATCAGGTGTCCGTTTTAGGCAGCTTCTCTCGACAAATCGCGCAAGGTACGAAAAATTTCTATAATTCATGATTGAATCGGTCAGTATAATCGGGAATTGCATATATATTGGTATCAATATTTACCCTCTCTCTGCCCATGTAATCAGATTGACCGGTTGAGGCGAGTGAGTGTGTTTGAAAAGGTAGGACCACTCATAATAATTAAACATCTTCGGGAGTATACCCGGTGGCACTAACGAAACAGCACTTCGTCAGGCCCCCCAGAACACTTGGGTCTTGAGCTCCCAAATGGTCATAACACGATCCCCGTGTCGTTGTTCGCTTCTGCCACGAAATCAGGATCCTCGTTTAGTGAGCCAGCGCGGAGCGCGAAAATTTTTGATAATTCAAAATAAAATAGGTCAATAAGATCGGGAATTGCATATATATTGCTATTTAATTACATGTCCTTTCTGCTCACGTAATCAGATTTACCGGTAGAGCTGAGTGAGGTGTCTTGGAAACTGCAGGGCCCGTAAATAATAATTAAACATATTCGGACGGGTGGAGCCGTTGGTACGACTTCGTTGCATGATGTTATTTTTTATTTCGTGACCTCCAGTCTGCTATATCAAAAATATAGAATCGCCCAAACGTACTAAACTAAAAGTTGCAAACGATTTCAAATTGGTAGTTGTTCACTGGCATATAATTCTTTCCTTCAATTATACTTATATGTATTTTAAATATACATAACGAAGTTTTCGGTCAGCGTAAGGGCAGTTCTTTTCGACCAAGGTTTTCTCGCTGCCGATCGGCACACTTATTGGAGTCGCATGTTACATGGCCTAAAACTTTATATGTCTTCGTGCGGCGTGGCGCGGTAATGGCTAACGCCGATATGCCCAGTCTATTAATCTTGCGTATTTTATCTTGGTCGAAGAGTACCCAATAATTAACGTACTTGGAAAGTTGAAATCGCGCGCAGTGCGAAAAATCTTTGAAAAGTTGCATAAAATTTCATAAAATACTCTATAATTTATGCTAATTCACTAAATAATTTTTAGCCCCCTTCGAGCTCGCTCCCCCCAATTGGGGGGCTTGGGGTGCGGCCGTTACGGTCCTGTCAATACCTCTAACTATAGTTATATCTATAGGTACTGCCCGAGGGCCCGTTCAACTGGAAAGTTAGGGCACATTGCAATGAAACAGCAGTGACGTAATCTTAGCAGTCTACTCACAACTTGCGTGCAACACTATAAATTGCAAACTCCAGACTCCAAGCCAAGCAACAGTATTTTATAAATATAATTTTTTTTCATAGCTCGATTTCTCAATTTTTTCTGGGGGCCGCAAGAAGGCTAGTCGGGGGCCGCATGCGGCCCTCAGGGTCGCGGTTGGGAATCACTGGTCTATAGTGTCTGCTGTCTATATGTCTGCTGCAAAATCGCCTTCGGAAAATATATTACCGAATAAATACGTGGATGAAAGCCGAAAACTTGGTACACTGTTACATGAAATCATCGAGAAGTAGCCTCATGACCGTTTTCGGTATGGTACACTGTCAAAATTAATACGAATTGATCAACGCCGAATTTTGCGTAAAATTTACTGAGGAATAGGCTGATCAAGCGATAAGCTGTTAGCAGCACCGTAACTGCCGCACCCCAAACCCCCCAATTGGGGGGGGCCCGAGCTCGAAGGGGGCCCAAAATTATTTCGTGAATTATCATAAATTATAGAGTATTTTTTTAAAATTTATGCAACTTTTTCAAAAATTTTTCGCGCAGGGCGCGATGTCAAGCTGCCAAACATCTTGAATATTTGTAATCTTCCTCCAAGAAAAAACACGCAAGATTTATAGAAATAGACATATCGGCGTTGGCCATTACCGCGCCACGACGCACCAAGACATATAAAGATTTAGGAAATATTACATGCGTCTCCAAGAAGTGTGCCGGAATGATCGGCAGCGCGAAAACTTGGGCCGAAAAGGACTGCCCTCACGCACTGGCGTAGCAGCCACCTGGCGGTTCTGGCTCTGCGCCAGGGGCGGCAGGCTCGAAGGGGGCGGCAAAATGAGGCTGCATCAGCCGGCTAAAAGCAGCGTAATTGGTAGTCTTATAGCTGGCGTCCCGCGAGTTAAATTTAATCAAACTGGTCTCAATCTAAAGCTAGTGTTGCGCTGATTCCGAAAACACAAATTAATAAGTTAACATGGCAATGGAACCACTCCGAAATAGCCGTCATGGCCGGTTGTTCCTGACAATCGCAACACAATGACCAATTGACCATGATAATGGAAATTATATCGAGCGATTGTTCGGAACTACGCCGATTTTCAGACTAGCATTTAAATTGTATTTCCGGAATCAGGGCACCAATAACTTTTAAGATCAGTATTGTTAAATTTGAGCGCTCGGAAGGCCTTTGCCAACTATAGGATGACCAAGACCAATAATGCTGCTTTTAGCTGGCTCAGCAGTAGGCTTGTCTGCGTATTCAAGTGTGAGAACTAAGTTGCGCATCTATTCGTAGGTTAGTGATCTATACTCTGGGTTACGATTTGGTACAGCAGACCGAGATAGCTGTGAAGGTAAACCAGTCCAAGGAATTGCTTAAGATGGTAATAATTGTCAGATTGACAGATTGCGCTTAAATTTATACAAGTGTTAATTAAGACTCGAAAATAAAACGTGTCAAGAGAGTGGAGCTTTCTTTAGAAAGAAGAAGAAAGCAAGACAAGCAGAAATACAGAAGCAGATTTAAACTTGAAGCTGAAACTAGGTTTACCGGCATACACCACTTAAATGATATGTTTGGATTTTTAATCCCCAGGCGCTGGTGCAAAGCGAAAGTCCCAATTTATTCGCCAGCGCTTTTAAAAGCACTCATGACGACGAGGTGAACTTTTTGGAGTAGGCTGCGGAAATTGACAGATTTAAGACGCTGGTGTGGAGCAGTGAAACCACGTTTAATCGTATAGTGCAACAGCGTTTGATGTTTTACAGTGGTTAGTTAATGCAAAGCTACTTGAATCGACACCGTATTTATGCTCGTGTCTGTAACTTTATCTGACCATTGGTGTTTCAAATGCGAGCTGTGAGAGGAGCTTCTCAAAGCTCAAACTGATTAGGTCGTATTTACGTTCGGCCATGAATGATGATCGCCTATCAGCTCTATCCAGTCTGTCTATAGAAAGAGACTACGTTCAAAAACTTGAATTTGAGGATATTATCGCTGATTTTGTTTCGGCGAAAGCCTGAAATGTTATGTTTTAAGGTGGCTATTGATTTTCTATTTGCACAATATTATTATTATTTTGAATTCAAGGCACTTCAATGACGCTTGTTAGGCCTTATGCATCACGACATGGAAATTATACAGTTCAGTGTCATTGTCTTTTTAAGTATCGTTGATATTTGCGTCTTTCTTCAAGCGCTTCGCGATCGTTCACTTTCATTTCACTATTCACTCTTCATTTCACTCTCCCATGCATTCAACTTCTGGTCTCGCATGCCGACTTTGTGTAGCGTGGCTTACTGCGTTTCTGGGTCTTTTCAAGACACTGTTAGCACAGCGGAATCAGCGATGAAGAGCCCAGATAAACCTCCGACACATAGAAACTAGCTTGAACATGGGTTCGGACTAACCACCATTGGTGCCGCAGCGCAGTTGATTTACACACTGCGCCACTCGCCTCCCCTATGTGCACAATAGATTCGTTCGCTATTTCTTGTCTTTATTATTTTTGGCCTTATTAACGTTGAGACGGTGACGCTGAAACGCGGCGTATTATTTGTAATTATTTTTATCGATAAGATTGCTTGAACTGGAATCTATGTCGAAATTTGCTGCGGTCTAGGGGCGGCATTTTAATCGAGAGCCAGGGGCGGCAGCGCATGCTGCTACGCCAGTGCCCTCACGCTGTCCGAAAGCTTCGCTACAGATTAATTGTCAATAGGAGCCTAAATGACTGGCGCCAAATGTTCCTGTCTTGGCAATCTGAACCTGAGAAGACAAATACCATCCCACAGGGGAAAATTATATGCCAGTGAAGCTATACCAATTTGAAATCGTCTGCGTCTTTTAGTTTAGTACGTTTGGGCTATTCTATATTTTTTGATATAACAGACAGGAGGTCACGTCACGTCACATCCATGTAACGAAGTCATACCAACGGGTCCGCCCGCCCGAAGATGTTTAATTATTATTTACGGGCCCTTCAGGCTTTACCGGTAAATCTGATAACGTGAGCAGAGAGGACAAGAAATTGATAGCAATATATATGCAATTCCCGATATTATTGGCCGCTTTTATCATGAATAGGGCTGGGTACAATGATTCGAGTACTCGAATCAGAATCGAGTATTAATTTTAATGATTCGAGTCGAGTAGCAAAGGACGATTTTTTCGAGTATCGAAATTGTACGCTTCTCGCCACTGAATGTTAATTTATCTACGAGAATTATAGTTTCGATACTCATTTTCACTGTAGAAGCCTTGGAACCTTGATTGGCTGTATCGCAGCATATGAAACATATGGTACAAAGCTACGAAGGTTACTGGATGTAGCACATTTCCGAAGTCATGATTATCCCACAACATCATCACCAAGTGAAATGAAATCGATATATGGTCGAAAAAATACCAAAGTATCATTTATGAGAGGGATAACAGGCATTAAATTATTTGTAGTGATATAAGATTTAGATATTTGAACTTTGACTTATTATATTATGTCATGGCGTCATAATGGATGATACTCGATTACTCGACTCGAAGCATATTACGTGATTCAGAATCGAATCACTCAGGTAGTCGATTTTGCCCAGCCCTAATCATGAATTATCGGAAATTTTCGCGCTTTGCGCTGGCTGACTAGACAGTACGACTAATTTCGTGACAAAAGCGAACAACGTGATGGGGTAGGGGGCGGGTTATCATCCTAACGGAGCCAAAGACCCATTTTAAAAAAAAAATTTTGGGGGACGAAGTGCTGTTTCATTCCTGCCAACGGGTGCACGCCTGATAATATTGACCGATTCAATCATGAATTGTATAAATTTTTCGCGCTTCGCGCGTCCAGGCGGGAAGATCTTACTCAGTAAACGGAGACCCAATGTAGATGACAAGTAGCGGCAAAGATCGGATTGCGAAAGGGGGGTCTGGGGGGCGAAGCCCCCCAGAGGTTCGGTTCATCACCGTATGGGGGGCCCAAGACCAACGTTTTGGGGGGGGGCCTGACGAAGTGCTGTTACGGCCCTGGCTGTTAGCCGCCATCGAAAACGAAACAGCTATCGCGCTTGACAGGGGTTGTAATTGTGAGCAAATAGCCCGAAGGCCACCATTCCACGGTGAAATTGACATTGGAGAATATAAAATAAAACTAAATATTTGAATGCAAACCGAGGATGTTAGTAAACTGTTTCATGATATCATCATCTCATCACCTATCTCAGTATGGAACACAGATACACCGGCTTTTGCGTGAAATCCGCAATGCGTTAGGTAGGCTAAGTGTCAGATCAGCGCACATCTATACCATACTCGACCTTGATAACGAAATTGCTGCCCTAATCATTGAGTGCCAACCTTGAGACTTGGCACAGCGTTCGATACTAAAATCAAGACATACCATGTAAAAGCTCATGACGGATCTAGCTAAGGAGCATCGTTAAAATTAATGGAGACCAATACCGGCTTTGCGTGAAATATGTTTGCGATACATGACGGATCAGCACACACTCGACTTTGGAAACGGAATTACTACCCTAAACTTTGAGTAGAAACCCTGAAACTTAGGACAGTGTTAAATACCACCATCACGACATGACATACCAAGTTTCAAGAATTATCATGGTGTGAAACACCATCAAAATCGACCTATACCAGCAAAGGTCGACTCAACGCATATCACGGTATCCGAGTTCAGACATAGATACGATTGTTACATCACACCTTAGGGGCGACAGGCATATATGCCCGGTTGCTCGGCCATTTTACGAATAGGAGAGAGTATATCACCGTTTCTTAATTGTGCGCGGCTTTGAGAGAATAGATAGTGAAAGCTTGTTATGAGCGCTACCGGGGCAAGCCCCGGCTAGGCATTCACAAAGCGAAAACACAGAAGAGAATTCGATTTTCGCAGAGACTTCGCTATGTATGGGCATTTGCAAGCGAAAGCACAAGAAGAACGCGGGTTTCACTGTGATCTCGGTATATATTGTGCGCTGTGCGTCTATAAATGGTTAAATTGTTATTGAACAGAATTTTAGGGGGGCAATGCCCCAGTTGCCCTATAGGACGAGCCGCCACTGGAAGTGCTAATTTACTATTATAACGATGCTACATGTCAAGGAAAAACAGCGATGCATCATGCTTTTTCATGTTAGTCAAAATTGGCTACGTCTTACTTTCCATATGTGCCTAGAAGCTGACTTCTAAATATTGTCGGTATTTAGATGAACTAGGCGGATTGCAAAATCGGTATAAATATTGTGTAGCTAATTTTAGCTATTTATTCATTGTTTCCAGTGATTCGACCGAAATTTATGTTACTAATACGCATAATCTGATGCACGCGGCGGTTGGCATCGCTATTGCAGGTGAATACTTGAGAATCGCAGAAATGCGATAAACGCTTCCATCGTTCATTTTGGCTGCCTTCTATACTTTGCAATTTCTTTTAAATTTTAATCGGCGTAGCGGTAGGCCTTGGGCAATTTTATTCCGTTGCATCGTGATATGGCTACTACAAATGAGTAATGAGTATATCTTATCGATTCTCTTCTATTTCGAGTATAAAACGAAGATGAGATGTTGTTTTAAAAGAACATTCACGCATATGTATTTTAGCTATGAATTGCTTTTTGTATCGGAGGCAAATCAATGTCCTCACAAAGCTTACCGGATTGATTGCTACCAGCAAAGCCTTGATGGAAGGATGATATTAAGATACTCTTATATCATTTTAAGTTTGACATTATGCTATTCCTAATAACAAAAAGAACGTAGTGGCATGTAAACTATAAATTCAGATGTCACACCATGCGTATACACAGTTATACACTATACAGCGGGGCTTTTCAACCTTTTTGAGCTCCATTCGCATTTAAAAAAAAATCATCCGCACCAGCAAGCCGGAATTTATTATACAAAAAGGAAATGAAGAAACTTATCACTTTTGTATTAGAAGAGCTTCTTGTAGGTACGTGGCTTCATTATTTTACATTCAGCGTATCGTATTATTGATTAGTCAAGTACTAAAATCACTGCAGTAGAAAATCACAGATACCGCACTCCCGTTGATCTCAAGGTGTTCGTTGCTTTTTCCAGGGAGTATCGTGCAGTGACTTCCTTCGAAGCTTAAAGAGCGAACCCAAGAACAATATTCACTCGCAACAATATCACTTTTCCACTAAATCGACATGATACGTCATCGCGATGTGAATGTGTACGCATTTAGAACGCACAGAAGAGTGAAACTGCACTTGAATCGTAGCATCAATGTTGCGACTAGCACCTTTGGTTCATATACTGACAACATTCGAAAAGATGCTTCACCGTACAAAGGTATGTTAGCGGGTTGGATGGTACGGTTGGCGTTAAAAAAACAGGAATTCATTGCTTACAAAACCTACACAATCCGAGTAATTGATGATGGTTATTTATGGATAGGCTTGATTCACTTCTTATCTATATAATCACATTCACAACTCAACATATCTTTCAAGAACAACGTACGGTATCCTTGTGGTTGTCAAAGCCAACACTTACACCTTTTTGAATAAACGCGAAATTCTGGTGCCAACCAACATGGACATGTGCCAGAATTTCAATAATATGCATTCAAATAAGCCAAATGTCAACACTGGCATCGGCTGCTATTACCTATAACAGGGGTGATAAACCTTTTCAGCCAACGGGCCACTAGAGATTTGGGAACCATTGCGCGGGCCACGTGAATGTTGATGACCTTTTCTTTAGTTTTCCTATACCAATATATCGGCTCACTCACAAGGCCGATACCGATATCGTAGGCCGATATTAATATGGAATGAGCAGAGAACAATTTCATCAAAAATATTATATATTAGGCAAGATGGCACTTGTACATGCCACAGAACGCTAAACAACAAACGAGAAAACTGAAATTGAAAAGAATTATTGCCTAATTGTGCACATTCGACGAAATTTGGGATAACCCAAAAAGCAAAATATGATACAGAATCGCAGATCAATCCAGAAAAGGCAGATTGTAATGCAGGAAGCATAGTTTCTCTGCATGCTCACCCAGCTAAACTCGTCCTGCAAGGGTAAATCTGTCATATATCGCCCTTTGCGTCGACGATTTCCTGAGACTGAGAACACGAAGCATTGAATTTCCGAAATTTTTGAATTTTTTTAAATATAAAGTATCGGCCACGATATCGTCCATCTCGATAATCGGTCGACCTCTAATAATAATACGCATTAGGGCTGTTCAAAAATAACCCTTTTTCCTGAATATTGCTGGTTACGTGATTAAATCGTTAGGTTGCCTTAAAAAACGACGCACACCAAATTTGAATCCATTCCAACCAATATTCGCGGATTTCGTACAGTTTGAAAATTTTGAATTACCCTACAAAGGGAAAAAAAAAGTTTTTTTCAAATTTTTCTGCCAACCGAATGAAATTGTTGCGCTGTCTTCAAAAACGATGCAAGGCCTCCGATGACGCCCAAATGTCCTCTATCTTTGCATTTCGAATTAGTTGCTTATACGTCCAACGTGAGCCAACACGTTGTATTTATTTTCAACAAAATTACTGTAGCTATGAAACACGCTGAATTGCCGGTTTATGAAAGTTTTTCCAACAAAGTTCCCTGTCAGCCCTACCTGCTTGATATTTATTGCAAACGTTGTTCGCCGTTCTCCACAACAACTGGGACAGGGCAGCCAGCAATGTGGGTATGACCTATTTTGACAAGTATGTGAAACCCAGAGGTGGTCAAAGTAGTCAAGAAAGCTACTCAAGTAGAAGTAGAAGAAGCGACGAAAAAATCTACTCAAGTATGGGTAGAAGTACTTCTTCCATAGACAACCTAAAACTACTTGAAGTAGAAGTAGAATTGACTGACTACTCAAGTAAGTAAGTAGTTGTGAAAACGATCGTAATTCGTTCGTATGAATCGTCAAAATGTGCAAATTGAGCTATGCGATAGGTGCCGAGCTTGATTCACATTGATGCATACCAGCAGGTATCCAATTTTCGACAGCATAAGCATTCGTCCGCATCACGGGATGAAAATGATGGTATCGATATGGAAATGAGATACTAATCCTCTATTTACTCGAACAGCACGTTTTAGAAAATATCATGGTATGGCGCACTCCCCCATATTATAAGGACCGTAGTTTAGTCGAAGAGCAATACGGAGAAGTTGTATAGGATACGGTGCAATTAAACACTTTGCACGATTAGTAAACGTTAATAAAAAAATATGGTGGATCATAAAAATGCCATATTGTGTAGCTTTAATTCCGGAAATTAAAGGCACTACTACACTTGCTTTTATACTTCAACGTGTATGTTGTCCAGACAAAAGAACTGATATTAATTGGAACTCAAAGTATATGATACTGGGAATTGAAAGCGAGATATAAATGCTACTTCTAAAAGCGGAAAATGTATTCCATGTCTTTAGTACAGAAAGTTTTAAAGGCGGTATGCCAAAACAGCTGTAAAACTAAAAAAAAGTCAGAGTCCACTTTTCCAGATTAGGTCAAGCCATGGACTGCTAGATTACGACATGATAAGTAAATGCTACATTGGGAAACATCCGTTTCAAACGTTATGATGAGCCATATATACTGTGATGAAATATTTCAAATGGGTGAAGGGCGACAATGCGGAATGAGCGGAACCACGCCAACCCGCTACCTAAATTATATTCAACGATACTTTCGTGAAATCATACTGGTTACTCCGTATCCACTGAGCGCGAAGCGCGACGAAAATTCTTGGCTTTATTCAAATTTTATGAAAATTAAATGTTGATACTCCGTGAAACCAGCCCCGAAATTTCTCAGGCTATCTTCCTGATGGGAGGATTAAACTACTTCTACTTGACAAACTGAAAATAGCGAAAAGTAAGTAGGTATATCACAAAATATTACGAAGTAGAAGTAGAAGTAGCGAAAATAATATCTACTTGAGTAAGTACCAGAAGTAGAGGGAAACTACTTGAGTACTTCGAAAAAGTAGAAGTACTTCGTTACTGACCACCTCTGGTGAAACCTGGTTTTGACCCCATGACCGCATTTGATTGGGGAGAATATTATGTACTCAGCAACTAAAGTTTTTTCTATTCCGTGATTAGACATTATAAACGTATCTCGACAGCATAGCTACGCTGCTTTATACATGGTTGTTGATTCGGTAAATTTTACGATCGACTCCAACAGAATTACTAATTTACTTCGAAAATTATATGCTACTGCGGGGGTTAAATTACTATCATATAATCATTAAACATATGCAAACATATGGTTAACGATGGCATGCAAAATTGTTGTATTGTGGCACAGCTCGGATTATTCACTATGCAATTAACATGGAAGAATGCATTTCTAAATATCTTTCCTTTTATAAGTATCATGGTATAATTCCAAAAATTGCATCAATTTGTGATTGCAACGCGAAGATGCATATTGCGATTTTTTTCTTCTCTATGCAACTGAATTGCAATTTGCAGACAATGTGAAATTTCATCAATATCGTTACCAATAATTGTGATTGATGGTACACAAAAATCCTATTTTTTTATTATTTGTAAATTAAAGATACCTTTGAAAGCGATTGTTTTCATACTAAAGAAGTTGGAATCGGAGTCAGAGTCAGGATGATTTTCACAAACTCTGACCCCAACTCCAGTCATTATTTTTTTCCACGACTACGACTCCAGCCACCATAGTTTTCACGACTCCGCCTCCAAGGCGTACTAAATAATTTTGAGACTCAATTAAGCGAAAAATTAGCCGAACTCCGACTCCATCGACTCCGACTTCATAGCCCTGGTTTTGTAGCCGTTAGCCGACGCATGCAATGTCAAAGCAAACATTAGATTGATGTTTTAAAGCGAGATTGACCGTTGTCATTATTATTTGAAGGACACACCAACCAACACGAATCAGGATCTTTATATCAAATGGTATCCTGTCGGATTTCCGAAAAAAGAAAGTCAAAAGACCCACCTTACTCTATATGCGGACGTAAAAGGACATAATTATGAAGGGATGTTAAACAGATCGCCGTACTCAAGCGTGCTTGCGGTCGCTTGTTACTTTGTTCCGGCTTAAATCATCTCCTTTTACTTCGACAACGTGAAAGGGATGCAGATGACATTTTGTTTGATTACCGTCACTATACTATGCAGGATTGTATACCTCTACAACACTGTTTCTGATCGAAATTTTAAAATATATTACCATCAAGTCATTTTGGAGCGTTTGTCGCGTCCAATACAGTGTTGGGAACAAGTCAATAACTTCTAGTGACAAGTCATTGCATCTTTTAACGCGAGTCTAGTCAAATCACTCAATTTTGCGAGGTGACTTGAGTCAAGTCAGGGTCGTAGTTTCTTTTTTTAGCTGTTTGAAGCACAGATCGAATCGCCATGAGTCGAGGAACGACTATATATCAATATATAGACTTAAAACGGCATTGTATCCCGAATTTTCTCCCGTCCGCCAGGTATATTAAAATTGTATACCTTGATTGCAAAATTCCAGATGCTTGTCCTTTGATATAATATATAAAACATCAAATTTTAAACTGATTTATAACTTGGTCAGTTCTGTAATTTACAGTATGGTGAAGTAACGTCACGCCTGGCGGCATGCTTGCTCTGACTTGAAGGTCAAGCGGTCTTCGATGACGACACGTGAGTGGCAGGCACGAACTGACTCGCCGAACCGCGCAACTTTCCCGATCATTCGTTTTTGATTCAATCATTCCATCGGTGAACGGATGTCGTTGTTGCCATGTGCTATCTTGCGACGCAATGTATTCGTAGCAAGTCTGTTGGCGATGGGAAATGAGCTAGATAGCACGACAAGGGGTTTAGCCCTACTCCGAAACGCTCGTGCTCCCGAAATTGTCGAAGTGAAGATTATTATTCGAGTTGGCGTAGTAGTCGGTTAATCCACTGCCTTCGGTACCGGAAGACGGTATCGAGTCTCAGGGGTAGCACGTTCATCTGGGCAAGGCAATTCTACGTTGACTCTGGAGTCACATTCTAGTAAAATCACATGAATGATATCATGAACATACTTAATTACGAAGGAAAATTTCACTCTCTAGTACCACACTTGCAAAATAACCTTGGCATACTGCCCATTTTAGATTTCAATATACATTTGAATAGTATAATCATATTGAAATGAACCCGAATATTTTCGGCTGACACTCGTCAGGGGTACTCGTCGGTTACTCGCAGCAACAAGAATACAAGTCATAAGGACTATGTAGTTTTAACTGACATCGCGTTTCAAAATAAGGACAAATCTGAGATTTCAGGTCGGTATGGTAGCCCTTGTTACGGTTTATTCACACTTCTAATTTCTCAACTGCGTTTACACATGGTGATGTCTGGTCATTCTTGTCATCCAAAGCAATGTCGTCGTAATTGGCATTGTTCTGCAATTGAAAATTCAATCGATTGTTATCTTGCATCTATAAATATATATTCACATTGGAATAATATATTCATGGTATTACATGGTAACATTTCTAGCTTTTGCTCAACAGGGGTTGCCGTCAGCTATGATATGAACATTCATATACATTTTCAACTACAATAAATTAGCCCTATACGTCGATAGAGTTGGTCCTCAAAACATGCTGCTATTTAGCATTGTGAACAGACTTGCAGAAACCACCAATTTAGTTGGTTGACGATCTACTAACTAAGGTTTGTTTAGTAGTTCTAGTTCTAGTTGTGGATTTTCAAAAGTGAGTAGTTATACTTTTAGTTCAAGTTGCGGATGTTCAAAAGTGACTAGTTCTATTTCCAGTTATAGTTGTCGATAGTTGTAAAAAGTGAGTAGCGAATTTTGAAAAACCAATGTTTTGTGCAAGCCTGATTGTGAAGGACCATGAGTTTATCAAATTCCCCCAGTGCTTATGATTTTCAACTATTTCCACGTGTAATTTACAGTTTTTATGGCAAAATTAGTTACTTTTTCTCTTTTGATTTTGTTAAGCAAAAAGTATAGCTAAGGGTTATATGTCTGCTTCAACTTTGGGAGTGAAAGTATCACTGTGATTGGGTTGTATAGCTGTCGTAACACGGTCAATGAAATTACGTTCGTCAATTGCGACTGTTTGCATTGTCATCAGTCATTTTGCGTTCGTCGCGAGTAAGTATACTTTGCAAATTAGGAGGTATATATTCACCTCAGCTCAACTATTCAAACCATGGGGCCCATTGATTAAATATACTTGTTAAACCCACTTCCACTTGAAGTAGTTCTGAAATGTCTTGGAATTCGCTACTCCTAGTAGCACCTGAGTCGAAATTCACGTCGTTCTAACGCTGCATACGTCCAACGTCCATTACTGTGACCTCATCTACGATCACAGATTATATATGACTTCACCAAACAGACATATTTAGCTTTTTTGTATCGATTTGGTTTCCTTCCCTATCGCAATTAAAAATATATTTTTGTATATATCGCGATCTGGTGGCGATTTAAATGGATGAAAATATCAATGACGAATGAATATACATACGTTTGTATACAATTTTGTTAGATCCCAAACAAGTATGCGAGCATTTGCCGTAGGAACTAAATAGATTCGATCAGATCAGTATTTTCATAATTATTCGTATTGCACGATGTTCGTTTCTAGGTGTGGATCATGTGTCTGCGCTCGTACTGTGTTAATAACATGGCCGTGGTCATCGATCCAGTATTCTCCGTCTTGACGTATCCACAATCCTAACCATAAGAGCGTGTATTCACATCAAAAATGTGGGACACAAAAATATAGAACCCATATCTCAGAATTCAGAACCGGCGTTCTTGGGATGCCGATCGAAGATTTTGACGGACTTGTTAGATACTGAACGGCATTTCCTTATTTGTGTGTTTCATTTTAGAGTTAATTGGAGTCAATCATCACTACTTTCTTTGCATATATTCAATCCCTGGCTTAGTTCTTTCGGTCAGTTATCGGAAGAGACAGTTCTAATTGATTCATGGTGTAAAATGAATGTTTGTATGCTCCTACGTATTCCATTCGTTCTTATTTTAATTCGCCAAGCAATATTTGGATTAAAACGTTGTGTTTCATATACAACGCGTTATAATTGAGAGTTTTAGGTTCTGTTTTCCTATGCCACACCTTTTGGGCGTGAGTCACATTCACTCTTTTCGCTGAGAGTGTACCTACCTGAGCAGGCGATTCATGAAATCTGCCGATATACTATTCAGCAACGATCTCTCGCAAACGAGCATGACCTTTTTATGATGTTACATAAGTACAACTTTTGAATGTAAATCACTGCTATAGGACTACCTGCAAAATCTCGTCTCTTTCCACCCCAGGATGAGATGAGCTTCGATTAGCGTCTGATACGTTATCCGTCCATTCAATGCAGAATCGCAGATACCACCTCAATCGTTCCGGAAGCCAGCTTTTGAACAGATAGTGATCGAAAGGTGGCCGAAGCAGTCTTTTATCAACGTGTTGTCTGGTCGCCCATCCACCTATCAAGAAATCACTGCATGCATTTCTCTGACAATATATAAGTATGAGGCAGTCTGCGAATAGACTGGAGCAGACATGGACAACTAATAATTCTAGTTATCTAATAAGACGAATATGAGCGAAATGCAGATAATCTATTTCTAATCTAATTGTGAAATTTTTCTATGCTTTCACTTCGATTTTTATTTCTGGTTTTCCTGAAAATGCCACAGGAGATTTGTATGTGGAAAATGAGCCAACATCGATGTATAGATACATTTGCCATGCTCATGCTCATGCTTGTGTGAATGAACTCTCTCGCATCTTACCTGTTGCCAAACTGGTTAACACTCCTACGGAAATACAGATAACAAGTCCAATCACGCTAATGTAGTGGTACGACAGCATGAAAATTCCAGTCCCATCACCATGTTCAGTATCGGGCTCTGAAGTTGTACTGTATTCCGTAAGATCCAGTGATTGCATAAGTGGCGTGACAGAGCTGTTCAGTACTGTCGTTACTAGTGTGTTGTTCATGGTGTGCATGGAGGAGGAATAAGCGCACGAATTCTGGCAGCCGTCTACTCTAAGCGGCAGTTTTCTGATGAATTCGTTCGATTTATGGATAGATTTAGTGCCGAGGTAAAACCAAACTGACGAAGTGATTCCTGTGATCAGTCCGCTCACAGCTCCCTAGAAACAAACATTACTGCTTTCGTTACAATATCACTGCGGCAGTAGTTCTTAATCGCCGACCCAAGAAATATTATCGGGAGTTCCCTAGAAGTCAAGACACCAACTTATATATATGATTGTGATGGCACGACCGTCTTGGCCATCATTGGTTACGAATAATTAGGACGCATCAGTAGTTGAAGTAGTCGAATTGTGACTGTTATGGTGCTACGTCGTGTGTAGTGGCTTATGCAGGGTAGGTTAGGGGTTGGAAATCGCGAGCCCTACCTACTGGAATACCAATATTTACAGGATCATTTGTAATTAAGCAATTCGTATCACGGTGTTGATTTTCGACCGAACAATACGAGGTAGGGTCTCGCATTTCTCAACTGGCATCTGAAATGGAGCATCAATGATTTAAATAGTATATTCATATTAAAATGAACCCAAATATGTACGGCTGACACTCATCAGGGGTAATCGTCAGAAACTAGTAGAGAATTGGAAAGGACATTGTATATCAACAATCGTATCACAAAATATGACGTCACCGGCATGGAATTTCGAAGAATTCGGGCGAAGAGAGAGCTCAAGCTCGATGTACTATTTTGAATGCACACGAACTCCTTCTGTAGGTGGTACTAAAATAAGTACATTGAGCTTAATCGCTCTCTTCACCTCGATTGTTCGAAATGTTAGGCCACTGACGTCATATTTTGTGATAAGATTGTTGATGTACAAGGTTCTTTCCAATTTCTACTATAGTTGGCAACGATTACTCCTGACAAGTGTCAGCCACACATTTTCCGGTTCATTTCAATATTAATAACTAAATATACTACTCAATTGTATATTGAAGTACTGCAGCCTACCTCAAAGAACCTGTTCACGCGAATTTGCATTGAATATTGATTATGTTTTCGTTTTGTGTGAAAAATCGTACTTTAATTGTTCTATTCTAATGGTTTATTTCGTTCGCTAGTAATCTATGCTTCGTGTGTTAAATATCGGTCAAATATATGACGATTATCGGTGAAAGCGCGATTTATCAGCTGTATCGGTTGAAAACCAGATATTGATCCGGCTATGGAAGTAACCTTTCTACTTTCAGCCAGCGACTTCCGCGCTATACGCGCTTTGGTTCTGCGAAAGGTGTCATAATAGCGAGGTTTTTCAGACAAAAATGACTTACAATGGAATTCGCGAACGGAAATTGCAATGCTAGAAGGAAAAATCCAGTCAATGATCCCATCAACATTCCCATCAAACTGAACGCTGCTTGTAACAGTTCCGATGTGGTTGAGAGGAGAAATGACATCCCGATGCACAGCAAGCCGAAAATAATGGCTACAACTGAAGATGTGAAATACCGTTAGTTCTGACGTAACGATGAAGCGTAGGGGAAGCGAGTGGCGCAGTTGGTTAAACACTGCAGTCACGACACCAATGGTTACTCGTTCCAGTCTCGGCTCTGCCATGTCTCTATGCGTCGGAGGTTTATCTGGGGTCCTCATCGCCGATCCCGTGGTAAATACAGCGCCTTGAAAAGCCCAGAGGAAGAGAGAGCCGAACTCTTGAAAGATGGCAGCTAAAGACTAGAAAAAGGAAGCAAGACCGCAAGACATTGTATCAATGCAATTACCGGGTTGGGCGCAAATAACCTAATGAGCGATAAGCTCCAATGTCGTGAATAAAACAAACAAACTAACAGACGATGAAGCGTGTAGGCCAGTACTGCATTTAGTTATAAATCGATAGCGAATGACCCTAATCATAACACATGTCAACCTAAGCCCGAATCCAAACCGAACCTTCTACTTAACCCCAACAAAAACTAACCTAATCCGTTACCACAAGTCCAACCAAAGGTAATCGTAACCTTTAAGTGACCGTGCAGCCAACGCTATCCGTAAAACAAGCTAACCAAAAAAACTATACCTAACCTTTGAAAATTACCCAGGTGAACCTAAATCCTGCTCCTGTATGCCTTGGAGTCGACTTTTATAAAAAATACACCAGCCGAAACTCTGTCAACAGAAGGAGTTCGTGTACCACCTGCATAATGCATTAAACGCTCTCTCATTCGAAATTTCATGCTGGTGACGTCATATTCTGTGATACGATTGTTGATATATAATGTTCTTTCTAATTCTCTGCTAGTTGCAGACGATTACCCCTGACGAGTGTCAGCCGAAAATATTCGAGATCACTTCGATATGAATATACTATTCAATTATATATTGAAGTTCTGTACCTCCAAGAAGCTCTTCAAATATTTCGAATGGGTCACTATTTTAAATGCCCGGGTAATACGAAAATCGCAGTTTTGACGCAGGCCATTTCAAATGCCTCGCTATTATGCAACTCCCTATTTAGAAGCTCACTGTATTGACACACCTTGTTTTGCCAGGATGTCGTTTGAAGACGAACAAAGACAGTCTTAGTTGATACGAGAGTCGTTTGAGGCTTTAGTGGTATAGATGAATTGTTAACGTTGTGTACCATCGTTATTTCGAAATTGCATCAAGCCATGCGTGACTTCACCCGGTGACTTTCTTGATTTGTTTATGTTCTTGATAAATTGGCATAGCTTATGGTAATTATTTGCCTTTCCATTCACGTAATTAGTAATTGGTATAAATGGCGTTAGTTTAGGCTTATTGGCCAAATAAATTTGTGAAATTTGCATTGTTAGATAGATAAAAACACTTCAGTCCAGTATTTCATTCTGTTTTGTTCAGGATTGTAATGACTAGAGTCATGATTATTTGGTGACTCGAATTGACTCGAGTATTTTTATAAATACGGAAATATACTCGACTCGACTAGAGCGAATAAATGTAGTGACTCGACTCATTGCGCAGGTCTCGATAAAGTTATATGACTCGAGAATCGGACGCGCGAGACAGTCATAACATAACAAAAAATAGTAAGGTTACCAGAGACAGGAAATTAGTATATTATGAATGCGAGGCATTCGATATCAACCAAGCAGAGTTTTTATAAAGTGGATTGAACAGGTTTCCAATTCGAAACAAAAAAGTTAACACAATGGTTTGAACTCAGTGGCAAATCGGTGGAAAATCGACGATGAAAGTAAGATTGACGTGTGGCCAGCGACCTTGTTACTTGATTGCAACCCGGGTTTTGCGTAACTTCTAGTTCACCGTAGCATATCCATAAACCACTGCTGTAACAAGTTTCATGTGCCTTAGCTAGTTGGTCAACGTATATATTCAAGGGAAATACAAAGTTTGGTATCGGTACGCGTTGACCACCGGTTAGCCTTGCTACTTACTTCAAGTATATTCTTGAACGAGCAGTAATCGGATTTGTGAATCGCTTCCATCCCTGTTGAATTTTGAATAGGTAGGTCATGGCAATGATACGTTTACCTTTTGAAATCCTCAGATAGCCATCATCGGTGATTTTGTCTTTGGTGAGAGGCTTGATAATATCTTCCATGGTAACTGTGGTCATGGCGTTTACCCCAGAGGAAACGGAACTATCGAAGAGTGTAAAGTAGCTTTGCATGACTATACAGACACAGGAGTTAATACTTTACCTCAGGCTGCCTGCGTAAGCCGCAGATAGAATCAAACCAGAAGCACCAGGTACATCTCGGAACAGATCAAGCATCATAAAAGGGAATATCTAAACAAAGGTGGCATAGTAGTAAGTATTGCTACTCTCCTAGAAGTAGAAGTAGTGATGGCTGTTCATTAGGATTGTTCAAAAATAACTTTTTCTCAACTTTTTGCGGCTATTTGATAAAATTGTGAGGTTGGCTGTAAAAACGTTACACACCAAATTTCGCACTATTCCCACTAGTAGAAATGCGAAAATTTTGAATTTATTATAAAAAATTAGATTTATTTTTTAAATTATAACCTCTACCCCATGATATTGTAAGCTGTCTACATAAACGATGCAAAAATATTTTTTACGCAATTCTAACCCATAGAAGCGAAGTTATATGAGTTTTTCATTAATAATTTTGGTATTACACGCCGGCAATGCTAATTTTATATCCAAAATCCAAAATTTTCAGCTGCAATAATTTCGATTCTAACGGTTGGGAGTAAGCAAAAATTTTTAAAAATCATTTTTTTAGACAACTTACCATTACCATGGGGTTGACGGAAAAATTTAAAGAAAAATACTTTTTATGATCAATTAAAAATTTTTAAAATACCGTAGCTACACATCTACTGATTTGAATTGAGTCAAATTTGCTGTGCAACTTTTTAGTCCACTTAACAATTTTATCAAATAGCCGCAAAAATTTGAAAAATAAGATTTTGAATAACCCTACTCCTCATTTACAAGTGAACGTAGCGATTGCCATTACAATCGAACTATGGCAACATAGTGAATTCATGCTTACTAATAAACCTGCTGCTTTCTCACTTCTACTCAAACATTTCAACTTACTTTATGCAGTTTGCATTTTGTAAAGTAGAAATCAGTATTCGGATTAATTAACATCGCTTTTACGAGCCAAGTTGTCATTAGGAACGAGTGACATGGCTTCAGGAACGACACATTTATTTGAATGTCTTTGAAGACATTATTTCTACTTGCAATTGAGTATAAATTTACGCCGTTAGCCCCACGTCTACTTGAGTAGCAACGCTGGTCAGTTTGACCCCCTCTGGATCAGGGGTGACTAACCTTTTCGCTATTCACGGCCGCATTTCGGTCACTCATGTGGACTCCGGACGCATTCAAAGGCATATAATCGTAGTGAACTCACTGGACGCCTAATACCCATGTTAAGATGTCCGTGTCCAATTGCGGTGAACTTCGGACTAATCTATTTATTCATATCGGCTTACTTTACGCACGGAGATCGTGATTGGTCATGTTATGAATAGTTTCTGGTATCAGTTATGGTCGAGCTCATGTTTGTACCAAGTATTCCATATACAGATACAATATTTCAGAATAACTGTTAGTAGTTGGTTGCTTTGTGATCTTCCAAAAAGTTACATTTGCTACGTCTTAGGAGGAATTCCATGCAGTGAGTTCATTTCTAATTATCAAATTCGATTTTTTTCATGAGAATTTGAATCTGATGTCGATCAAAGATTCCAGATTTAAGATTCTCGTTTGATAGGGATACTAGGTATGCACACTTCATTGGCACACCGAACAATTATCCATTTACAACTCAAAAGAGATGATACGCTTTTTAAGGACAAATTTTATAACTTTACACTTCTCTTTCATATTGGTGTAATGATTCATTGGTACAGGAGAAAATATGTTTCCGTTGTACTAAAGTACAATTTTGAAGCTTTCTAGGTTTTTAACAAGCAAAGATCGCGCAACAGGTCATAGTCATATTGATGGAATAATAACTGAGGTTTCTTCATAGTCATTTATATAAGCTTATCAAAGCTACGATTTACTTCCAACCAAGTGAAATATTCAAGGGTAATTTTGGACTCTTTTAGGGGCACAAGTATCTTCTAAACTAGAGTCAATCGGGCAAAACTAATGTGATATTCGTAATCCACAACCTTGAAAACCCCGCAAACGACTCTTAGATGTTCTGCGACAAAAATATTCAGTGTGTTGACCAGTGTAATCGATTGATGACCACGCACCATTGTTGAGGGTGGAAGGTTTATGTGAACTCGATTCGAGAGCTCAATTGCAAAGTTCTAACCCTGTAGTGCCACCTTTCCCAAAATTTTACAAACGTAAACCATACCAAAGAAGCAACACGAAAATAATAGGCTCAGCTATACTATACTTGATCCATCTGAGCTTTTCTTACGACACCACATCCACAGTGAGGTCAGCGATTAGTTCAAATCAAGGTTGTTGCTAATACACTTTATAATACAAAATTTAAATATCAAGATAACAATACAGTAGGCAGATTCGAACAAGTTCGACACCAAACAGCAGTGCCATATTAGGGCGCGTACTATAGAATTGCACAATTTAGGGCTCTTCAAAAATGACTTTTTATCTCAAATCGTACTGGCTACTTCATAAAATTGATAGGTTACCTAATTTAAGCCTACACACCTAATTTGGTTCAATTTCAACCAGTAGCCGCATTGCTACAAAAGAAGAAAGTTTCCATGTATTACATAAAAATAAATAACATAAAATTTGAAAATTTTCTGTTCACCCCATGAAAGTGTTAGATTGTCTATAGAAACGATGTTCATTTTTTTGTATGTGCCCGACATGGGCGTTTATTTCTAACAAGACTTATTTCAATACAAGATCTTTCAGATATACATGGTTATATAAACAGTTGTGAAATGACATTAAAATATCATCGGCACAATATAATTTCATTTTTTCGCAGGTTCATTTCTGCTTCAGTTTCATCATCCTCTCCATCATCATCATCATCATCATCATCATCATCATCATCATCATCATCATCATCCAGATCGTCCTCATTAGATTCATCGTCGGCCGGATCTTCTCCTTCAGATTCGTCATCGTCGGGTTCATCTCCAGCCGGGTTGTCGTCGTCAGATTCGTTTCCATCTCGCGTTTCGTTTTTTCTATCTGACTCGGGTCCGTCTTCGCTTCCATCAAGGTGATTTTGGATGTTTGCTATCCATTCGTCGGGCTTTTCCTTCAACGAGATCAGCTCTCTTGATTGAATTCTTCTTTTGATTTTCTTCAATATTTTCCTCGTCATGTTTACCGTCCAACTTTCTGTTTGTTTTTTCTGCCAAATGTTTTCGATATCGAGCTTTTGCTTTGTTTTCAATATTTTCCTTCTGAAGATTGTGATCATCAGCAGTTTTAGGCTGCTTTCGTTGTCTTTATTTTGAAGGATCTTCTCTTCTTTCAGCTTCCCGATTTTCAGGATTCTTTCAACCTTTCGTAGAACCCCAATCGACACGTGACATTTTGCAAAAACATGCTTGACATTGTCTGTCGCATGTCTGCAAAATGTGCATTCGTATTTTTCCCTTTTCGCCTGACCTGGGCCAAGAGGTTTCTCTTCTCCTTTCTTTCTCCAAAGGTATATGCATTCATCGCAATTCGGTAGTTGTTAACTTTTTCTTTGTTCGTTAGTTTTGGTTCCGCATTTCTGTAAGTGTTGTTGACTTTGTACCACTTATTCTTATTTTTCCCTTCTGTTGCATTCTCGAGTTGTTTGTTAACTTTCTTATATATCATTTTGAAGTTTGCTTCTTCCCATTTGTCTTGATTCCAGTTCATTTTTTGTTGTGATTCCCACTCTTTTGCTGGCTTATCTGCATGTGGGGTACTGTTTGAATAGATTCCTTCATTGAATCTTTCTATTTTTGTACTAATTTGATATATTGCTTCATTCTCCCAAAGTTCGTTCGGTCTTTTTATTTTTGCCAGCCTGCTGATTTTCATTAAATCAGAGGCGGTTATTTTGGAACTTGGGTATGGGACATCCAGTCCTCCTTCATTCTTGGATTTTATCAGTGTTTTGCGACTGATCGTTTCCATTTTCTCTGGGTCTATCAGGAATCTGAAAAACATCCTTTCAATTTCCCTGACTATTGTTTTCTGCGGTTGAAAAATTCTGGCAGTGTACAATAGTTGTGTTACCGCAAGACTGTTCAGTATAAGGATCTTCCCGACTAACGTCAGGCTTCTTCCTTTGTAGTTATTAAGGATTCTCCTTATTTTATCTTTTTTTCTCGTTCCACATATCATTTACGTTATTTACTCCATATTTGTAGCCCAATATTTTAACTTGTGGTTTTATGATGTTTTTGTATTTGCTTTTCTCTAATTCTTCTTTTTCTTCAGTCGTGACGGGCAGAATTCGCGTCTTTTCTTCATTGATATTTTGCCCTGTGGCATTGAAGAATTTTCCAAATTCTCTAATCAGTTCATCTATTGATTCTGTTGTTTGAGTATCGCAGTTATGTCATCTGCATAGTTCTGTATTTTGGTTTCGTTTTCACCCCATTTTAATCCTTTTATTCTTGGATTTTTATTTATCTTCCTGGTCAGTGGCTCTCCACACAGTGCGTATAGGCTCATACTGAGCGGACAGCCCTGCCTTATCCCTCTCTTAATCGCGATGTCCTCCGATGCTTTCCCGTTAATTTCTATTCTCGTTATTGCTCCTTCGTATAGTTTTTTGATGAGTGTGTTGGTGTTATCTCCCAACTCTGGTTTGTCTACTACATTGAACATGAAGCGATGCTCCACCATATGGAATGCTTTACGCTGGTCTATGCTCACTATGTGTAGCTTTTCTTTCTTTCTTTTCGCTATGTCACCGCTTGTTTTAATATTTAGGGCTGCGTCAAATATCGATCTATTTTTGACAGCACACTTTTGTTCTTGTGATATGACGTCTGGCAAGATGTTATTTGGTCTTTGTGTAATGATTTTTGTCAATATCTTGTAGTCCGAGTTCAAGAGGGTTACCGGTCTGTAATTCCTGATTTGTTTTGGATTTCCTTTTTTATAAATTAGTTTAGCTATGCCGATATGCCACGATTCGCAGGTTTGACCATCCCCAGGGCTCCAGTGGAAGCGGAGTGGAAGCGGAGTTATTGCCGTCGAAAAATTTGGATTTTAATAAAATAGTATTTACGGTGGGCACCACCATAATAAATAATTAAAGATTGGGTCACCGTAAATACTATTTTCTTCATATTGCAAGTTTTTCCAGGGCAACAACTCCGCGTCCACTGGTTGGAATTGAACCAAATTTGGCGAACATCATTTTTATAGACAGCCTAACACTTTCACGGGGTGAACAGTTAATTTTCAAATTTTTTGCTATTAATTTTTATATAATAAATAGAAACTTTCTTCTCATGTAGCAATGCGGCTACTGGTTGGAATTTAATCAAATTTGGTGTGTAGGCTTGAATTAGGCAACCTAACAATTTTATCAAGTAGCCAGTACGATTTGAGAAAAAAAGTCATTTTTGAAGAGCCCTATTGCACATAGAGTTGCAACAAGGTCGTGTAGCTTTAGTTATTTTATTGGTTCTGTGAGGAAAGCAGCAGATTGGTTATTAACCATGGATGAATCATCATTATACGATGTTACAATGTGAGGATTTCGTGTCGCTGCAAAAGAGCTAACGAACAACTGGCAAACTTTTGAGAATACTACTCGTACACCTCACCTGATCTGATCGCCTGACACATTTGTTTTGCAGAGGGTCGCACGTCTCATAGTAAGCGTATATCACCACTCCTGTCATTACGGACATGGTAAACAGTAGAACCAATCCGATTACGTTCAGGTAAATCGACCTGAAGGAATTCGAAAGCTGTATTGATGAAAATGCAAGGCCTATATGGGATCCGTAATACCGCGAGTTGGTTTGTTGTTATTTCTACCTGACGCGGAAGTCGACAAGGTTGCACTGCGCACTACTGATTATCGATAGCATTGTCGCTGAAAATACCACTGCTTTAGTCTGTATAGTAACTCGTTAGTGTAGTTCAGGGGTCACCAACCTTTTTGCAACCGAGGGCTACTTTTGAGTAATGATTGAAGCGGCGGGCTACTATTTACTCCCACCGTTTACCCGTGCCACACTGAATTTCCGCTTTGATATTCATAGCACTGGGCAGGACTGGACATCATGTTATCTGTTTCTATAGCAATCAGTGGGAAGCCTGGCATTGTATGATATCAACTAGTGCGCTGTACTCTGGTATTTAACTTGACACTGCAATTCTGAGTGAGTGTTCCAGATGTGCAATAATTAAGCGTGTTTTGTGTTTGTTTTTGATGAAGTTCATGTCCGAAAAGGCTGATTCACAACGATAAGTTGAACCATAGACGCTTGCAACCTTCATAGCGGCTGCGCATACACCACTGTACTTTTCTGTATCAACAATGCACCAAACGTTGCTGCACAGTGAGGTGGGGGTCATTTTGCAGTGTTACAATTTCGATCTCCTACGGTTCAGCATCCAGAAATGACAATACCGGACAGCAGCAACGATTACGGAAACTTAGAAACATGGTATATTGGACTGCGTTGATTGTAACAGAAACAAGCTGTGTCAAAAGATACAATACGTAATGGGTATACAGATATTGAAAATCTGCTAGTATACTTCACGGCTATCTGAGTCCGAATAGTAATATTGTTTACTACTGTGGTATTGTCCTGGTCGTCGAGCTATCATAACGGAACCGCCACCATTTCAAGAAGACCTTGGGGTATTCTGTCATGTCACCTGTATAGGCAATGCGCCGTATCTTGAATTTATGGTGATTCTACCACACATATCTATATATTACTAATTGTAATAGAAGATAAGTGTTTATATATGTAAGTTAGATGTTAGTGTGTTTTAAACAAGAATAGCTGAATCGATCGATCTATGTATTTAAAAGCTCATTGGTAATAATCTGACGAATATTGGTAATTGCTGTTATTCCACCTATTTTTAGAATGGGCTCGCGGACTACTCATTTAGTCCTCGCGGGCTACCTGGTGCCCGCGGGCACCGGGTTGGTGACCCCTGGTGTAGTTCCTTTATAATAAAGTTATTCTCCAACATAATATGTATACAATGTGCACTCGCCGAAATCATCATTAGATACATATGACACTTATTGGTGCGTCAACCTGGGTATGAATAATTGAGACAATACTTGAAAAGCTGGCAGCCAAGCACCCCCAACGACTAGGCTCACACGAAATCTGGGACCGATCCGAGCAAGTATAGGCGGTTTGCCACAGGGCCGCGTGTTTTGGGGTAGGCGACGCGCGGCAAAGTTACGGCAGTTATATCGCTCTCGTTAAAGTATAGGCGAGCTCGAAAATTTTCAAAGTCCAAATTCCCCTTTGAAATGCATGGGCCACGTTGAAAGGTCTGCTCCCGCCAGGCGGGTCGAAAGGCCCTCGTGCTACAGCATAGTTATTAGCGTCATTAGCTTTTAGCTTCATTAGCTTTTCATTAGCGTACTTTTCATTAGCTTACTTTCTCATTCGCTTAATTAGCTTTCCATTAGCTTCATTAGCTTTTCATTAGCTTACTTTCCATTAGCTTACTTTTTCATTAGCTTAATTAGCTTTTCATTAGCTTTTCATTAGCTTAATTAGCGTTTCATTAGCCTAATTAGCTTTTCATTAGCTTTTCATTAGCTTGCATGTACAAAATAAAGGCACCCCTCGGCAAGCCGGTGAAAAATTACCGTAAAATTGCCTTTTGGCCAAATGGAAAGTGAGACGTTACCTAATCGCAGTGAGCCGTGCGATTTAGCCGTGTCTACAACATTGTGGGGCTCCATGATTCCAGAATAAAATCAGTTTCGCATCGGTGTGTCTTCTTGTTATTTCGAACTCGTTTTTAAACCAAGGAATTCATAACGATATGAATTTGACTTTTCTGTTCGTAACATATCAATATAATAATTTGAAAACTATCCCCAGACAACTAAGCTTTACGATAGTTACTGACATCGTATCATTCGCAGACATCTACAATGATCTGCCTTTGACAGAATTATCATACGCATCTATGCATGGTCATGGCAGTGTTGGGATCACCTCACTACCTTCGAGTCACGAGTCATCTCGAGTGATTGCACATTTTGACTCGAGTCAAGTCAAGTCACTCGATTTCTTAAGGTGGTTAGAGTCAAGTCGAGACAAGTCAAGTCACTCACGAGTCACGAGTCAAGTCACGATTCAAGTCAAATTGAATTTTCGAAGTATGAGTGATGATGCAAAGTAATTACATTTTGCTTGAGTATTGATGCACATTGTGCTTGGCTACGTGAGTAATCGCATATATAACCAAATGCGACATGCTACAGTCCGTTATGATCAGCCAAAATAGAGGATCGAATACCAAGCCTCAAGAAATTGCAACAAATTGATATGGTACAATAAACCACCCGTTGAGTATAGAAACGCATAGACTACATTAGTTCGATTTAAATTATACAAGAGAGTTGGTAAAGGTGATCACTCCGCAATGTAAGCACTGAGCCGTCTACGGAACAAAGATACGTTGCTATTAGTATAGATAACTGACTAATCGGCATTGTTCGGAACAATTGCCGCGACGCATCACAATGACCATAACATGCAGATTTTCAGACTTTGAGGTGTATTTCAAGGGGGTTTCATTGCCCTGATCAGATTTTAATGTATATTTTCGGACTTAGTGCGACAGTAGCTTTCAAATAAGACCAACTTTATTGAATTTAGGCGCGCGGGTCGTCAGCTATGGAATTAGCAATTATGCTGCGTTCAGATTGCTGAGCAGTAATTTCCTCCGGGCAAGCAAGCGTGACGACGGGGATGGGTATCTATCCGTAGGTTAGTTATCTATACTATTAGATAAGATTATTCTGCTATCACTATCACAACGTAAGCTGTGATCGTTTCGTTTGCGGTCAATTTATTTGTGATGTAACAAGGGAGGATCAGTAAAAGGTGCAATCAGTGAATAACTGGCTACTCTCACAAGTGACATCGGCGTATCGCGAACATGCATAAGATAGACTGATTTCATCGACACCGTTTACTTGATGACTTGAAATTGACTCGTAAATTTTGCTTCAAGTCGCGAGACAATACACAATTCTGAAACACCGCAAGTCAAGTCATTTTTGCAAAGTGACTCGAGTCAAGTCAAGTCATACGAAAACGGTGACTCGGGTCATCCCAACACCTGGTCACGGTCACAGTAACAAACGCCGTCGCACGTCGCAAAATAACATTGCCTTAAGGCTTATGCGTTTGCGAAAATACCCCATGGCCAAAACCACTGATAAAGGGATTCCCCTCCAACTCACAGTTTAGCTTGTCTTTCACTTTTGCAACTCAAATATCTTTGCACCTGAGACTGACTGACCCCATACATTCCACTCCATCTGACGATTCCGCTGATCACGATGCTCCAAAAGGTATTGCGAATTCGCGGGTCACTTTCAAAACTGCAAAGAAGTGGTTTTTACTGAAAAGGAATTGTTGTTGATCAGCTGTTTTCAGACCTGTTTAAACTATTGTTCTTGGTTAGTTCAGGGTCAACTAACAACTCTTTTTGTGGGTACTTCCAGTTCTAGTTTTGTTGCCGATTTTGATAAGTTAGTATTATTATATTCAAAAGTTTATAGTGGCTGAAAAGTTAGTAGTTTTTGTTTTAGTTCTAGTTGCGCATTCAAAACAATTAGTCGCTGAACAACTCTAGAAAACGCGAGCCGTCGTTTGGTGTGAATCACTATACCGGCGTTCTGTTGCGTGATATACTTGCAATCATTGCTATCCCAGAGTCATCACTGCTAGCAGTGGCGTAGAGCGGGAGAATTATAAGTCGAAACCTCTTCCATTTCAAACTTGAAACCCCGTCATATGGAATGTCGATTCTATCTACGATACATCGTTTGCAATTCCGTATTTGAATCTAGTTATAGTTCTGTTCTATTTCTAGTTGCGAGTCTTGGATATTGATTAGTTCTAGTTCATCATCATCATCATTTTAATAAATTCTGTATCAAATCAAGACACCCCATCCAAGATTGCGATATAATGAAAAGATAGCAGGGTGTCAAAACCAGTTGGAGCAGTCGTCTAATCAGACACCCATCTTGGCCTACAGCATGTAAATTGAGAAGCATACGCAGTGCATTTACGAAAGGAAAACATGAATGGAAGTGACGAAAATGAATGCTGCATGTGTCGGTAGGCGGAGTGGATGCGGTAATCTCTAGGGCTGACGACTAGTGTTGTTCAAGTAGAAATTTCTTGTATTTCTATAGTTCGTATTACGTAGGGTTACCATACGTCCTCTTTTAAGAGGATTTGTCCTCTTTTTTGACTTATTTGAAAGTGTCCTCGGAGGACGCCCTTTTGTCCTCTTTTTTGAGATTTTGTCCTCTTTTTTGAAAATGTAGGTCAGATTTCGAGCAAAATGCGAGTGATATGGCGTAAATTAGCACAGAACTGACGCTCCAGCGGGTATTTCGGAGTGAAAAACGGTTATTTTAGCTCAGGGCGGAAAGATGACCTTTTCTTTTAGTCATCCACCTAGCAATGCGGAAAAAACGGTATTTTGAGCTCTGAGCGGAAAAGATGACCTTTTTTTTTAATCAACCGATCACTAAGTGGGAAAAATTCACCGGTTTTTTAGAATTCTTCTCCGGTTTTGCAAGTCTTAAATTTCCGAAAAAGTGTCCTCTTTTTAGATTTCCAAAATATGGTAAGCCTAGTATTACGAGTTTTGAAAAGTCAGCAGTTCTAGTTCCTGCTGCGCATTTTGAAAATCGGGTAGTTTGTAAAAGCCTTGCTTTCTTCTGACTCTTGTCATGATAATTTCATGTACTCACTGAACGAAATCGATTCTACCCCCTCTTTCTGCAATTCTCCAGGCGTTGGATACCCCGCCAACAGCGGCGTTTCCTTTGATCAGGAATGCCAACATTCCTGAAATCATAACGAATCCTTGGAAAACATCCGTCCAAATCACGCCCTCCAATCCGCCCTGTGTTAAAAAAACGGAATACTATACGATGTGACATGCATAGTTAAACAACTGAAAAACTTTCAGACTTTACAAATTAGAGTACAATTCGTATTACAGATGCACAATTTGTCTCCGAATTAGGTCGAAATTGGAATTACTGAATTCACAAAAACTTAGTTCGTCTAGCGCAGGGGTCGCCAGCTCAAAACGGGTCGTGGGCCACTTTTCAAATTTCGTAGAGGCCGCATGATTTCAATATCGTGATAAAATATGGCACCCATAGGTAAACAACCACGTTTTTAAAACTTTACGTCAGTACAACGCTAGGCTCTCCACTAGTGCGAGGCGGATCGACAAATTCTCTGGTCCGACTCCAATCCGGTTGTTCAATTCTCTGGTCCGGCTCAGGCCAAAAATGAAAAAGTCCGGCCGGAAACCCGGCCCTACACGGTACTGGGGTTCCGTGAATTTATAAATATGCCTCTTTTATTTTCGCACTGGCTTGCCGGTTACTTGCGTGTGGTTGGTTGGTAGTTATTTAGTTATAAAAGTCATGCTTATCCATAAAGATTATGGCCGTATCAAAAAAGTAGTGATCTGGCTCCGATCCGGCTCCGGGCATAAAAGAAAAAGTACTGATGGGCTCCAATCCGGTCCGGCCAAAATTGAAAAAATCCGACCGGATATCCAATCCAGCTCCGGTACATGCTCCGCACTACTCTCTACCATAGGCTGCGGACAAAGTCACCCACCAAAATACTATTTTAATAAAGAAATACAAATACAACAAAATATCATGAGCATCACTTTCATTTTAAATTCAACCATATGCACTGCACACAATGCCTGACCACGCTTTTCAGCGACTGAAGCATCGATATTGGGGTAAGCTAGACAAGGTATTTGCTTGAAAACTATCTCCTGGTATAGCTTGATCTTGTGAGGAAGCCGCAAGTCGTTTCCTGAAGATCTCGGTGTTATCAGTGTACGCCATATTGCACGCAATGCCCATTCATATCAGCTAATTCTCCCTCCATGAAATGCTGTTTCCATATCCGAAGCTGTGTCAGCTAGTGAGGAATAGTGATGTGGGGCAAAGGAGAAGAGCTTATTTTGAACAACAACAATGTTTTGAAACTGAAATCAATTTCAGCATTTCAAAATGATTTACTGAGCGTTCTTCCAAAATCTCAAATCAGATCGTGCGCCGCAAAATATGTCCTCCATTTAGACGTCCTCAGATGACATTTCGACTTCGCTCCAACAGGAGAAGGTATGGTGACCCTACTTGTGCGTAAGTAAAGTACTCAAAAACTACTTGAGTATTCCGAAAAAGTCGAGGATGTTTGTTGCTGAATGCAAATTACCTACCACAGACGTATACACGGTGCACACCAAACCATTGGAAACAATCGCCGCCCACAATGGGAATCCAGACACTAAAGAGAAAATATAAAATACTTTTCACTGTAATCCAATGTTACCGGTAATTATGTCTTTTAGCGTTCTTAGCTTGGCGCCTTTGGAGTTCTCGGATTAGTTGAGGGCGTCAGACTTGTACAAACTATTGGTATTCAAAAATGCGAAACTAGGACAGAAACTAAAACTATACCTACGTTTCATACTGCACAATTAGAACTAGAACTGTTCAGTTTTAAAAACTTACAACTAGAATTAAGGATCTTTAAAAATCGGAAATTATGTAAAACATAACTAAATAGATTTGATCTCCAAGCAACTCATTCATTTTTATCCTATCGGAATCGGATTGGCTTTCCAAATGAACATCAGTGTAGGCTGGAGTTACGATTTTGTAGTGGCAGGGGTTTCGACCCCCCAAATCCACTCCCTGACTACGCCACAGTTAGTAGTGATAACCCTGAGTTAGTATTGCATGCAAGAACTGAACGCAACAGAACAACGGTATCATGATTCACACCAAACGACGAAATGTGTTCTCTAGTTGATCGGCTACTATTTATTTCTTAACTATAACTCTAGAACTACTCACTTTTCAAAATCACCAACCAGAACTAGAACTACTCCTAACTATAGCAGTAGAACAACTCCAAAATCCGTAGCTACTCTACCGTCGATTAACTATATTGTTTGTTTCTACATGTCTTCGAAAGGGGTACAGGAAAGGCCAATGTCTAAACTACAATGTCATTTGAGATTGTACTATAGAATCAAGTTTAGTAATTGTCCATGATTCGCCACCGGTTTCAAAATGACGATGTAAATATAGTGACTCTGGATAGCCTATAGGGTAACTATCTTGCGTGCGTTCGTGTAAAAAGATTGGTAGGCCTTAGACCTAGGCCAAGAACTCACAAGCTACGTCGTTACCCGTCTCTCCAAATCTAATCCCATAGGTTACATCCCTGCCAGGATACACTTATACTTACCCGCTTCGAATGCCAGCGCCGGGCCATAGATGACTATTCCGCAGTAGAAGATTGAAGCCACGATGAAAACAACTGTCCCGCAGACACGAGCCACCTTGCCAAACCGCAGTTCAAGATACTGTGCGATAAGGGAGATGATATAAGCATCATGGACTCGTTGCTTACCAACACTGCATAAGCAGCAGACTCAAAATTAATCTATGCGGGAGGAATTGCGTCATAGCTCTTACCTCGTATGTGCTCGAGATGCCCAGCCTGTAAAACGTAGGCAGAAAGACTTCGGATGTGATGACAGCTATGATGACGAACAAGACCAGTACCCTGAAAAAAAAGCAATTTGTTGAGCGGACTTAACAAATTCGGATTAATATAAATGCAGGGCAAGACGGAAAAATTTGGGATTCTTCCGGTTAATCAATGGGAGAAATCCACGTGGCTGTAATCAAGTCAGAAGGTTTCGAGTCAGAAGTCAATCTTACTTTCATAGTTTTGACTTGGGTCAAGTAGACTTATTTCCGACTCATCACTTGGTGTTGAGACTCGAGTTCGGGTCCAACTGACGATGTCAATGTTGGTGATATCGATTACCCCACATTAGGGATGGTGTGAACTTGAGGTTCACGTTCGCGTTCTGTATGTGAACCTCGGAAATTTAGAGGTTCGCGTTCACAACAGAACCTTGGTAGGTTCTACACTGTGAACCTTTTTCATATATTACAATTTTCACTTCATTATGACATTTTTGGTTCGAATTTATTGCATTTCAACTCTATGCATGACGCTGGCAGCAAAAAAAAATCAACACAAAACGAGCATGCACCTTGACAATCTCAGAGATTCTACTTGCTTTATGACTAAAGTTTGCTTGAAATATCCAGCTTTCCGTTTATTTGTTTGTTTGTTTTGGGGTATTCGTGGTGTTTGTCGACTACTATGGTCATTTACACCAGGCCGATATTCTTCTTATTTTCCGTAATTTATGGCATTTCAACTTCAGCTGCGGGCCACTCTATGCATTGCGCTGACAGCATAAAAAATCAACACTAACAGACCATGTACCTTGACAATCTCAAAATTTTACACGCTTTGTTAAAAAAGTTTGCTCGAAATATCCAGCTTTCCGTTTGTGAATATTTAGTGACTCTCTGCTGTGAGCTTGAACCGCAATCACACAAAATCACGAGCGACATGCAGTACACGTAGTCAGCGAATGATGCTTATTCAACCAATCAATGAGATTGATATCGTTTTTTGATGTAACAAATCTAGCAGGCGTACGGGGTCAATCCTGACTTCATATGTTTACTGTATCATTAAAACCAATTCCGTGCGATTGACGTGTTGGCTACAGCTGTATAACTTGTGACGTAGCCTAATATCGGTAGCAAGTATAGAAATCTGTTTTACACTCTGCCCAATATCAATATAGCAATACTCAGAGGCCGAATACATTGTCCGGTCTGGCTAAGACCGTTGAGGCGTAAGCTTATATCCCCTGGCAACTCCTCGTCGAAATTGTTGGCAAAGCGACGGATGATATTGATTTTATGGGAGTATTAAATCATTTGATTGCCTCAGTTGATACATTTAGCGACGTTTCAAACGCCAATATGTACTTCAGCATTGTGTCATTATGTGGCCCGGGTCGTCGCTAGGTATCGTGTACATTAATATAGGCTATCACTTCATTGAAATGTAGGGTTGCAATTAGCAATATGACGTCACGTGACGTCATAAGGTTCACGTTCGCGTTCACATAGAACCTTTTAAAAAGGTTCGCGTTCACACGAACCTGAACCTTTCAGAGGTTCACACCATCCCTACGACATTATGATTGTTGAAAAATAGCTTTTTTTCAAAATTTTGCGGCTATTAAATAAAACTGCTGAGTTGGATTAGAAAAACGGTATACACCAAATTTGGGTCAATTTGAACTGGCAGGTTTAAAGCTATCGGAATTTGAAGATTTCGAATTTATTATAAAAATACTAAAAAATCATTTTTAAATTTCACTGTTCGCCCCATGAAGTTGTTGAGTTGTGGAGAAAAACGATACAAATAAAAATTTTACGAAATTCCAGCCCATATAAGGAAAGTAATTTCAGTTTTTTATTAGAACAATTTTGCGATTGCCCACCGTTGATGCTATAATTTTTTCAAATCCAAAATTTTCAACTCCAATAATTTCGTCTCTATTGGTCGGAATTGAACTAAAATTATGCTGCATCGTTATTTTAGACGACTTAACAATTTGAGGGGGTTGATAGAAAAAACTTTCCAAGTTTTTTAGAATAAAGTAAAAAATTTCAAACTCATTCACCTTCATATACCTGTTGAAATTGACCTAAATTTGGTGTGCAACGTTTTATTAACCAACCTAGCAGTTTCATCGAATTGTCGCAAAATTTTTAAAAAAACTATGCATTCATAACGTACTCAATTTACTCATTTTCGTCACTCTAAACAGCTCTATCTTCCAAGGACCGGTACTGATGAACGAAGTATATGATGTGTCGAACTCACAATTAAATGTCTGTCTCTTCCGCTGAGTGTAGGAATAGGCATAGGAATAGGAATAGGAAGTATTTTTGTTCTTGAAGTAGCCAAGTATGATATTGGCCTACATACACAATACATACGAGCATACGTACATGATGTAGGCATACTGTCCTTGTGGATAAAAAGTAGAGTTCATTATTTCTACGTCTCACATAACCCCTCCAATGGAGGGCCTCCATTCTATCCTGGAAATACTGAACTCCAGTACCAGTTTGACTGATCAGGTCTTTGGTATGTCGAGACCAGGGGTTGAATCCACGACATACCGATCAAGAAAACGGAAGCTAAACCATTATGTCATCTTAACAGTGACTGCTTTATTAGTTAGGGTTCTCAAACTTTTTTAACTGTGTACTATGTCGATTTATCTGCATGCACGGCGTACTCCATAACATAATGTTACATATATCGTACTCAATTGGAAGACAAAACACAACAGACTATGTATATACACTTTCGAACGTCATATCACTACGATGGACGAGCTTGACTCCACTCCACGATGAAATCTATACTATGGAAAGTGTTTTTGAGAATCATATGCGTCAATTATATATGTTGCACGGAATCTGTCACGTACGAAATTTGTTCTATATCATCCACGTGCTTCATAAACCTTGCTCACAAGTAACAAATGCAAGGTGAGGTAGAGAGCAAAAGACTCTCCCCACATTAGTTTGAGAGTGCTGGATGCGGCTCGATTATACTAAATCAGTCCTATAAACTATAGAATGTTAGTCATTGTACGCTCAGCACAGCACGGGAAACGAGTGGCGCAGTTAGATTAACACTGCAATCGTGACACCAATGGTTGCTGGTTGGAGTCTCGGCTCTGCCATGTTTCTTTCTATGTGTCGGAGGGTTATCTGGGTTTATCTGCATATGCGGTGTGGTACGGAAAGCCCAGACGGATAAAGTGGAGTCGATCTTGGAATAATCGACAGCAACAGATACTGAAGTGGACGCACGGAAGAGAGAGTGAAAAATGGTAAATGCATGCGAGACTGGAAGCGTACGGATGTGAAAAAGACCAACGAACTTTACAACATTCAGGCTCTGAGCGCAAATGACAAAATAGGCATAAATGCCAAATACTGTTCAATAAAAGCAAAACAAGTAAGCAAAGCACTGCGGATTGCAATAACACTAAACCAATCATCCTTCATAATGATCACATGACACTGGTTCTGATACAACTAATGTAAGATGCTTTAGAGTTTAGATGCACACTGTACAGAAGGCTGTGTTGTAATTCTTGTCATCGCGGAAGTACAAAAACCACAATTCATGTAGAGGAGGCGTTTCGGGAAATCGAAAATGCCCTCCGAGGATGCCCAAGTTTATTAAGTTTTTTGTCAATTCATCTTCCTTTATAGCTTCGACAGCCAGGCGATCATACAGGCACAACTAATACGTCATAAATGACGCGGAATCTGGAATCAAGACGTTCGAGCGGGTCTTCCGGGAGTGGAGTTTTAAAAATGATCTTTTTTTAGTTAACACAATGGGGGATTTTCAAATTAACGTTATCTCGTCCGTTCTTATGAATTTTGTGATTTCTAGAACCTCCCCTCTTTTGCGGATCTTAAAATATAAACGCTACATATTGTAGTATTTTATCGCCTGTCACACAAAGTTACAATCGCTGTTATCACAGTGTCATAAAAATAAAGTTTATCATCCACCCCCGTTTGAGAACCCCCTGCTATACAATAATGCATTGTGAAATTGGTTTATTCAATGCGTACGCATTGTCTGCAATTCATTATTTAGCAATGTGAGCAACTGAGTTAGAGTTTACTTACCATGAAATCATCGTTCCAAATTGGTAAACTTCAGCCGGAACCGCCATCATGGTCAAGGATGAGTTAAAACTCATCGAGAGGGAAATTGCGACAGGAATCATTGTCATAGACCTGGAAGTATATATACTGAACGAGTGATCATGTACCGAACACGTATAACAAAATTTATACAACTAGCAAAGTGTCTAGTTTTCCAAATTAGAGTAAAATTAGAATTATAGCTACACAGGTTCTTCTCATATGATTAGATTCAAAATTACTGCATTCACAAAAACTTGAAAATTCAATTCTATTCCTAATGGGAAAGAAAAACAACAAAATAGTTCAATTCACGTCAAATCAGATTTCATTCTCCTGAGAAAAGTAAGACAACAAAAAAAATCCAGCTTTACCAAATTACCCGAAACCATACCCAATTTTTGTCACTTCACTACTTCATTATTGAGCATAAATAAATAGTATCGTATATCACATTATATTACGGATAATAAGGGCGCTATTCTAGAATACAGTGATTGGCCGATAGAATACAATCATTACCCGTTAAAAGAGTCACTATAACGACGATATAGGTTAGTATATTTCCATAGTCATTTTATTTTAGTCGTAGTGTGGCGTCGGTCATGTGTAGGCTATATGTATTGTGAGGAACACAAGAGATTTAACTGTAAACTTGGACGTTGGTATTTGCTTCATTATTGATAAATCCGCATTCCAGTCTCTATGGAGGCCGGGGACGTTTTTGAGTCAGAAGTGATAGAGCAGTGCTACCACAAATATTTGAATTATATGTTCTTTGTGTAACTAATATATTCTCCATGAAACTTGCTTCTAACGCAGGGGTTGACACACATTATCAGCTTGTGGCGCACTAAATGAAAAAAAAAACTCTTGTGGCACACTTACAAGAGAGGAAAAGTTATTGTGGTTGATCCATTTGCACGTGTTAATGCGATGACCGCGGTTGTTCATACGAAAAATAGAACATATACGGTTGAAACGAGGTCGTAATATCCGTATTTAGTCATACATTCCAATCAAATTTTCTCGTTTAAAGCTTTTAATTTTTGCTAGAACAGGAAAGACATTTTCAAATATAGCAAAAAACATGCAGGTAGCAATATAATTTTGATTGCTTTTGCACCGATCACGAAATGAGACCTGGAAGCACACTATGCTAACTCATCCATTCTTTGCGGAAACCTCGCTTTTAAGAACACAGTTCACTTCGTAAATCAGTGATTTGTTCCTCTATCTATGCGGAAGGATTACTTGATTTATTGCTTCCAAATGGATTGATTACCCGTCTTAAGTTTTTAAACAGCAAATTCTTGAAAGTCATGCTGAATCACATGCTGAAGTCTAGACAAAGTTGTGATGATATGCGAAATAATTTCTTGCTGATGAATTGATTCTAACCTATGATTAAAAAGGATATTCATATTGAAATGAAGCCGAATATTGGCGGCTGACACTTTGTCAGGGGGTAATCGTCAGCAAAGAAGTGTGTCAGTCGAAAATATTCGGGTTCATTTCAATATGAATATACTATTCAATTGTATATTGAAGTTTTGTACCTCCGAGAAGCTCTTCTAGCCTATAGCAATCCAATTATAACGTTGAAGTTACCTATCTCATATTGGCAATACTATGACGTGCATCATCGTCATTTGTTATCGTATTTACAAGTTATTGAAGCAGTTAGAACGATATTAAGTCGTTTATGCATGGTTTTTTGCATGGCTTGTCTTGAATATTTATACAGAATATTGCCGAAGTTCCAACAAGATTCGCGGCACACCTGAAAATCTGTGTTATAGGTGTGCATGCAGTTTGGGAATCACTGATAGTAGTCAGCCTTCTACTAAACCGGACCACGACCTGACATATCGATATCTTCTAACAGTCAGATGTCACCTCATTTTGTCGCTTTTTGTCTTTTTATATTAACTTCTTTGACTTTCCATTCAGTGTGCCTCCTCTTTACAGTTGATCTGAAAGATTAGCCTACACCAAGTTCCGACACCTTCGTATCTTTTCCTTGTATCGCGGTCTCGTGGTGTTTTGAAATGATGTAATTTTAATAATAAACTTAACTGAAACTGAACTGATATAACGTTTTCGCATTGGCGTTTTTGCTTATGTTAATATCTACTTTTGGTCCATTTCCCCACGAAACTCAGTGAGTACTTTTTTGTATTCTCTGCTTTTGGTGTCAATGTCACCCACTTGTTCCTTTATGCAGCACCAAAACAGCACTTCGTTAGCCCCCGCAAACAAGAACGTTGGTCTTGCCCCCTCCCCTCCATATAGGGTGATAAGCCAAACATCCGGCAACAGCTATGTAGGAGCCTAGGGACAATTAAACATTGTACAGCCCTGGCCCTCTCTCATATCTGTATATCACGTGTTTTATGTCTTTCTTCTCATACCACGTGACTTACCATTTATCAACCAGTGTATTTGAATTATACGGCAGAGTCATTTACGATATCCCAGTGTATATTCCATACATATTCGACCATTATATCTATCTGAGGCAATACTGTCGTAGCATTCACGTTGAAGTTGTCAGATCAAGGACTAACGCAAGGAACGTGCGTCTACCACTGCGAGCCAAGTTATCAGACGACACAGGTCTCCTATAACATATATGTATATATATACAAGTTTTCGGTCCTTTCCGGTCAAGATCTTCCCGCTGCCGATCGTTCTGGCACACTTCTCGGAGTCGCATGTTGCATGGCTTCATGTTAATTCATGAAATGATTTTATGACCTTTCGAGCTCCCCCCCCCCCAGTTGGGGGGTTTGGGGCGCCGCAGTTAAGGTCCTGCGTATACGGTGACTAGATGGAAAACACCACGCAGCTGTCGGGTGGTTATCATATGGTTCAGGCGCGTGTTCGACATTTGCAGTCTTAAGGGATTCGTTGTGGGATCAAGTCACTATACTTTCAAGCCACAAGTCATATCGAGTTGTTGCACATTTTGACTCGATTCAAGTCAATAAGTATATAATAATAATTAGATGATGATAAATGCACATTTATATAATTGATATAGATGTATGAAATGTCAGTCCGATTTAAATCATACAAGAGATCCGTCGATGTGGGGAATGAGCACCCTATAAAACAGCAGTATTCCGCTATTGATAGATTACTACTTGTCTACGACAGCGTAAACTATAGTCACTTCGTTTGCGGTGAATTGATTTGTGACATGCCGACGGAGGACCAATAAAACCAGACTGCGGGGTAGTCGTTGAATGACTGGTTCCTCATAGGTCATATCAGCGGATCTAGAACTTGTACGTACAGGCATAGGCGCCGACTTTTATTTTTTCTTGGGGTGGCGGCAGGCGCGTAGCCAGGAGGGTGTCGAAACCCCAACCTTGTGAAACGCCAAACCCCGTCCTTTTGAAATGATCATTCTGACGCTAATATTCAGTTGCAATTAAACAAGTCGTATTATTAGTGTTACGCGAGGCCTCGTCCAATCAGCCAGATTCGTCTGTGCACGCGGCGCGATCTCCCGCTGAGATGATTGCGATATTAGGTCATTGATTGCCGCGCGATCGGCATTCGTCGCTGGACTGAGCAGTCACACGGCGCGACAATGCTGGAACACGAAAGGCAGACAAACGCGCGCGGCCAATTAGTAATTATTAGGGCGGGTATATTTTTACCTAAAAAAAAAAGAAAATTTTGACCTAAAAAATCCAAATTTTGACTTTTTTTGACCTAAAAAAAATGAATTTTGACCAAATTTTGACCTAACGTATGCAAATTAGGTGTTTTCCCACATAATGTTAAAACTGTACCACTTATCTTCATTTCTGGTTGGATCTGGCTGTCCTAACGAAGTAGTTTGGCCTGAAAAAGCGTTTTTGGCTTAGAAACAGGCAACTTTTTACATGAAAAAAAAAACAATCTGGCCCTATGAAGAATTCCAGTGGTTACAATATGTATTATGGTAGAAATAATTAAAATATTTTATCGTACAACGAAAGATACTTTCCTACATTCTTGGGTAGAAAGTGCACGTCCTTACTAAAAAGCTTGCCAAGGACGTTCAACAGCAGCAGTTGTTGGCTGACAACACTCAAGTTGTACTGCTGGTGCTGGTGACACACCGTGTTGCTTCACTCTGACAATGTTGTCTACATCACAAATTTTCATCATGCGCTTCTTAATATAAGAATGATGCAATGCACAAGAAGTCTTTCTTCAGTTAGGATATTGCGGTACGTTGACCATAACACCATGTCTACCTATTATTTGTTTTATTTGACCGTTTATGATTCTGTATGAGCAGACGATTAGCCGTTTACAACGGTAGGCCTATAAAATAGGCTAACAGCGGTAAAATATCAAATTACAAGTTCACCGACAGTGCAAAATCTACGATACCAACAAAATGCAGGCGTCAAAATTTTTTTGACTTCATGAAAAATTTTGACAAATTTTGACCTAACGCTACAATTTTGACAAATTTTGACATGTCAAAAAAAAACGCCCAAGTAATTATCCTTACCGGCAACGGCGGCAACACGACACGATGGGTTTTTACTTAGTACTGAGTAGCTCGCATCGCGACAATGGGGCTGTTCCACTTCATTTTGAACATGCGGTGGCGACAAAGGTAACTCGACCCAAATCGGTTTTGTTGCTATATGCTTTACAATGGGAATGGACTAAACATGGACCCAATTTCGTCTATTGGCGTACAACGAGGATGGTGAAAGTATCCATATCAATATAAATCATCAATATGGATATCAAGTAGCTGTTAGCCGACGAAAATGAGGCTATTTCTTGGCGTCTAGTCCTCGTGATGGAGATTGGCACCATGGCAGGTGGAAGCTTACCGGTACATTGCTGTTAATTTTCCGAGAGTCGTATGATATGGCGAGTTTTATATGCCTCATTGTGTAAGGATGACGGTCATTTGATCTCAGAAGATCCATCAATTAGAAACAGAAAGTTATCGGGAGGATGGGCTCAGTTTACGAAGAAGAGGTATGGATGCCTTGCCTAGTCCTCTCCTGGAAATGTTGTCTGCAGAATATCATTTCACCAGCATGATTTATCCTGCTCTCCCTGCAGTAAATCAGTTCCCCCATGATTGTTATGTGTTATGGAAAATTACGTTATGTACATTGTACATTGTGAGGTCCTACAACATATAAAAATCATGCGTTTGAATTACAATGAAGCTGATTACACTTCGGTAAAGGCAGCCTCATCTGTTCTGTTTTCAATGAATAAGGTTGCAGAAGAGACGTCAGTGTCAAAAGCTGTTGAAAAAGAATAAACTGTACGAGTCATCAGTCACGGCATCTTGTTCTGACAATTCAACAATTTGGAAAAGGGGATAGCTGAATCTATAGTGATTCACCCCTTATTAAAAGAAGCATACTCTATAGTTGACAGTGAAAAGCAACCATCATTCCAACTATAAATCCTGAACACTCAACACTGTCGGATATAATAAGCATGGCGTCGTTTTTGTACTTCCCACTGAAAGACTTGGAAATTAGGCTTAGTTTTAAGACAACTATCTCATATGAATTCAACAAAACGGGACTATTGACAGTTGCTCACTACATGGACTCTTATTATACGTATATCTGATTATCTGATATATATTTTGTTGGTAGCACAACAACGTTTGCTACAACCTTCAAGATTTTCAAGTACAAACTCGATGATCAAAATTGACCAAGGCTCATAAGCTCATTTTTGTGTTTTACAATTCTTGGATATGGTGATGCTATTTGTATCAATTGGGTTTACAAGTATTTTGCTTTTTGTCTTAAATATAGCTTTCAATACAACATCCATTGTAGCAGTATATTTATTAAACTCGAAGACTTTTCGGGTGCCTCTTTTCAAGAGTTATCGGCACACTAAAGGGATTTAAACCAGTGGTTCCCAACCTTTTTCGGCTCATCGCCCCCTTTTGAAGCTCCACACCGATCATCGCCCCCCAAATATTGGGCAACTAAAAACAGCACTTCGTCAGCCCCGCAAACATTGGTCTTTGGCCACATAGGGTGATAAACCAAACCGCAGACCCCCCTCAGCCAGTGGGCCTTTTTTCGCTACATATCAGCTATATACCCTATTTCATGTACTGTTTGGTGAGTCACCGTATTTCGCCTAATCGCGCGAAGCACGATAAATTTATAAACTCATGTTTGAATCGGTCAATATGGTCGGGAATTGCATATATATCGCTATCAATTTTTATCCTCTTTCTGCTCGCATAAGCAGATTTACCGGTTGAACTGAGTATGGTGTATTGGAAAAGGTAGGACCCCTAAATAATAATTAAACAACTTCGGTCGGAATCGTTGTTATATTGACTTCGTTACATCATGCTATTTCGTGACCTCCTATATCTGCTATGTCAGAAGATATGGAAATCGTCAAAACATACCAAACTAAAAGACGCACATGATTTCAAATTGGTATCTCTGTACTGGCAAATAATTTTTTCCTCGCGGGATGGCAATTGTCCTGTAGGGTTAAGGTCGCCAGGACAGGAACATTCGACGCCAGCCATTGAGGCGCCTATGGACAATTAAACATATATGTATATCAAAGTTTCCTGTCAGCACAAGGGCATTCCTTTTCGGCCAAGGCCTTCTCGCAGCTGATCGTTCTGGCACACTTCTCGGAGTCGCATGTTATATGGCCTCTAACTTCATATGTATTGGTGCGTCGTGGCACAGTAATGATCGACGCCGAAGTCTCCCACTTCCATAAATCATGCGTATTTTTGTTGGGTGACATGTACCACAAAATCAAGATATATGATATTATTAAATCGCGCGAAGCACGAAAAAATTTCGCGAAAAAATTTCTGAAAAAGTTGCATGAATTTCTAAAAGATTACTCTATAATTATTGTTAATTCACAAAATAATTTTGGGCCCCCCTCGAGTTCGGGCCCCCACCCCCAATTGGGGAGTTTGGGATGCGGTAGTTACGGTCTCGACTCCAATACTGCCGTTTTAACGCGCCATGGCCCCCTTCGTTGCTTTCGCCCCCTATCGCCCCCTTCGTCTGTTTTCGCCCCCCTATCGCCCCCTTCGTTATTTTCGCCCCCCTAGACTGCCAAATCGCCCCCTGGGGGGCGATATCGCCCACGTTGGGAACCACTGATTTAAACAGATTTAAAAGCAAAACCAAAAAGGCAAAGTATGACGCAACAATCAAAATCACAGACCATGAAATTCGCATCGTATCAATGGCAACAATAACAAACTACGAAGTATACGGACATACGGTACTATAGTAGCAGCACAATTTGTAAATAAACAATTACACGCACGGAACAACACGCACTAATGAGAAATTTGTAGGTTATAGAGGAAATCTTTCTGTCTGCATAAAATAGGTTTGCTCAACTGAATAATAGTAGACTCCAACACTTTTAAATGAAACACAGACCTACCACGCGCAATGACAGTGAACATATTGTCATCATAGTGCTGTGCACAGGCAAGGTTTTGGCTCAGATGCTGACCGATTGACGAAGCATATGCTTGGTAATCATCATAGCAGTCTGTTTTTGCAGCCAATTTGCACTGACGTGCGAGCTCCGTGCGATCATTTGCGCATACATGGGTTTCTAAAATAGCGGGTAGACATTCCTTCTTCCTAAGAATTATGTAATTGTGTAATAATGAGCATGCGTAGATACGTTGCTTAGAATTTTTGTTGTTTGCATTTTTCTATACTAGTTTCTTTACTTTTCATTCAGTGTGCATGCCTCCTCTTTACATCGCCTAGGCCTAGGTGGGTGTCTGATTCGATAGACTACTCCAAGTCGCTGCGTCACCTTCCTATCTTTTCATTGTATCGCATTTTGTGGTGTATTGAACTGATACAATTGCTAATAAACCAATGATGATGATGATGATCCAATGTTTATGTGCTTACCATTCGAGAACCTCTGCTTTATAGACTATTACGCTTTGCGACGATAGTTTATAACCGTTCCATTTTATTCAACAGAATAACTGCAACAATGCAACTGGTACATCGTTTAATTGTCAATCATCAGTGAGGATGAGATCTAGTTGGTATTTTTAGTATTTTATCATATAAAAACACCAACAGATAGTGATGAGATTGAAGAATAGGAAGGTATCGGAATGACATGGAGACTTTCAGCCAGACAGCTATTTGGTTAAGGTCATAATATATCTAGAAAGGGTTTGTGTTGAATCCAGTTCAATCTGGTGTAGTTTTGGCAGCTAAATGGCGAGAATAATAATGATAGAATCATTGCAGTTGGTGATGAGGATATAATCATAATTTCAGCACTTCCATCACGAGAACAAGACGCCAAGAAATAGCATCATTTTCGTCTGCTAACAGCTAGTTCATATCCATATGGATGATTTAAGTTGATATGGATACTTTGACCATCCTCGTTGTGCGTCAAGAAACGAAATTAGGTCCTTGTTTAGTCCATTCCCATAGTAAACTATATAGCAACAAAACAGATTTGGGTCGAGTTACCTTTGTCGCCACCGCGTGTTCAAAATGAAGTGGAACAGCCCCATTGGTTGCTGATTAAAACATCGCTTTTGACTGCATTGCTGCATTTCCCGATTTACGTCCGTAAAGCATAATTGGATTAATATTATGGGAATTGGTAAATTCCAACAAGCAGGCACACACAATAAAACACTGTTCAATATTTATCACAAAAATGGGTCACAAAATATTTTAAACGCGGCTTGCGGACCTCATCGACGCAAATAATGCACTTTAATTTGTAGAAAGTGAACATATATTTGGACGTCAAATGGCGATAGAAAATGGTGTTTCTCAGAGCGCGCGATAAAATCCACGTTTCTAATGATGAGGTCGAATTAGTACATCTAATAAGGATCGTTAGTTTGCTGAAATCAGCATCAGTACGCTATGCGAAATACAGTGGTATCGGACTGAACAATCGGCCGCCGAGGTTGCGCTGATAACGAAAGTGCAGACATGCCGCAGAGATTGTTACTGTTTGGCGAAAGTGTTTCTGCGGACGGTAGCAGGCCTGCATGCGGACGCTCTAAATCAGGGGTGGGCAAACTACGGCTCGCGGGTCGCATGCGGCCCGCAACACCGTTCTGTGCGGCCCGCGAGAGTCTAAAGAAACTTTTACAAAATATTGATAAAATGCGTACTAAAAATCGAATTAATGCAGGGACTTGATTAACTTTTCTTAGTATATATTTCACCAATTCACCAATTTTACGACAGTGGTTCTCAAACCGGTGGGCGCGCCCCCCTGGGGGGCGTGAATGCATCTGAAGGGGGCACGAAGCTGAGCTCAACTGAAAAAAAAATTTCGCGCCCGGCGCGATTTAATTTCAATTCAAAGTTATTGCTCTGTATTTAGTCTTTCATCCACAGTCGTAACCTTCCATACCATCAAACTACCCGTTGGGTTTGCTAGCATCCTTGTTGCGTTTTGTGATTTGACGATAAGGGGGCGCAAAATCTTTCACCATTATAAGGGGGGAGTTTGAGAACCACTGATCTAAGGTAAATACGTGATATTACAGTGGGATAGCTGCAACGAGATTGACATAATTTGGATCACGAGTGGGATTTCAGATTGGCCACTCCATTTTTATTTATTTAAAAATCGATTCGGGCGTGTCTTAGGTAGATTCATTGTCTGTATGCGTAGAATTGGGGTATTTATATTTTATCTACACATAGCAGAAGCGTGTTTGAAGCTTACATGGTTATGATGCTGTCAGCATTGTGTGTCCTGGAACTGAACCAGAAGTGGACAGATCGCTGTTTACAGATTTAAATTTAAATCCTGTTCTAACAATCGGGCCAACCGACTTTCATCTCTATAGTTTTTACAAATTGGTTATTGAGGTCCGTAAGCCAACGAAATCTCGCCCCTATGTTTCTGACGCGTGTACGATATCATCAAAGCAATGTTTGTCTTGTTTTAAATAAGCCCATATATTATCACCATGTCCTCACTGTATAATCAAATATCAAAATTACGTTATGGTTTATAATCCCAATTTTATATAGTGCGGCCCGCGACTGGATTAAGATGTTGAATGCGGCCCGCGAGCTCAAATGTTTGCCCACCCCTGCTCTAAATCAAACCACCGACGATAGTGCACATGAGATATCAGTGACCCATTTCGCATACAAATGATTCTCGCTAATCTGCAGTACGCAGCATCGGTACAACGAATTAGTGAATTGGCATTTCCAAAGGACGGGATTTCAAGTTATAAATGAGAAACTCCCTTATACGCATCTGGGGTTTTAATACCGACAACACGCAGGTTAATATCAGCCTGGGGCCTACGTAGGCCCCGATCAGCCAGTCGAATTTGATCGTAAAATGGTGCGCTATTAATTATCCAAGTGTTATTGCAGTAAGAGCAATATGGGCGCATGTCGCGACCTTATCAATATAAATACATATCCTAACGGTTTCAAATTCGATCCGCGATATGGTTGCGCTCGATAGAGTCCGTCCAGCAATGAATTTCATTGGAGCATAAAAGGTTTCCGTTCAAACTAATCGAATAAATTCAGAATATGCGCCACCGAGAATCTCGATTTGCATCAATATTTGACAACGTAATTAAACGCTCTGCACTGCACAATGCGCAGTATTAATAACAAATCAAACACTGACAAGTGACACCGAGGGAATACGAGTGTATAAAGCAGACAAGAATTAGTAGCCTGCAGATGATAGCAAAAGAGAAAGCGCGAATCTAATTAGTTATTCCTCAACTTGCGTGCAATACAGTGACGTGCGGTCCAATGAGGCAGGTGAGGCAGTGCCTCACCTGTCGTCTGGATGAGTAAGTGAAAATTGTGAAACCCCTCCATGAGTCGATGATTATATTGATGTTACACATCCACGTTCATAAATAACTCAATTTGAACATTTTTTTCATCCAACATCATCAATTTACATCATTATCATCAAAAATACACCGGGAAAAGACAGGTGCGGCACAGGTGAGGCACGGGCGGATCGTGCCTCATCTGCAACAATGCAATGGATCATAAATAGCTCGGAATTCTTAATAACTGGTATCAATGAAACGCTATGTTCACACTGATTCCGGAAATCTAAATATTAACAGTGTCAGGGCACCAGAGCCCCCAAAAATCGCCAAGGAAGGTGACCTTCGCGCTTATTACAGACAATGCCATCGTAGAGAAACAATGGCTAGGTGAGGCACAAACGAATCTGCTTCATGCACTATTCGCTAACAATTAGACAATCGAAACATTTTGAAACGCGCTATCGATTTCGGAATCCAACAGTCTTGTAGGAATTATATAAGAAGCGACGGCCAATGTGTAATGCGAAGCCAATACATTCCCTTACTTATGTAGCTGTTATGTATTTTGCATCCATAGCTACGTTAAATTGTGGTATGTGATAGCTACTTGCATAGGCTTCATTGTCGTTGTTCGTGTCCTTTATGCTGTGTTCGACTGCAATCCCTTTAACCCCTTATACTGTGGCATGTGATAGCCATAGCCATATACCTACAAAGCCTGCGTTGAATAACTGGTTGGTGGTACAGAACTTGAACACGGCTTTTAACAGTAAATTCATATTTATTGACTCGAAGAACTTTTCGCGTGCCTCTTATCAAGAGCAACCGGCACGAACAAGGATACAGAACAGAGATGGATTCAAAACCAAATGGCGAATTGTAACGCAATAATGCAAATTTATAAATAACATGAATGGAAATTCAGCCATAGACACAATGCAGCGTATATAGCAACAAGCAACTTGAAAAGTGGAGCGCGTGAGGAATAACATACAAATACAAATACAATGAGACAATGCAGCAACACGGAGGAAAAATTGAACAAAAACACGGACGAACAGCTAAGCAACGACAACTAGTGTGAAATTTTAAGATTATACAAAAATTCTTTCTGGCGACAAAGGACCGGGTTGTTTAGTTTGATGAAAGTGGATTCCAAAGCAGTTAAATAAAACATTGATCTACCCTTGGATAAAACTGAAAACAAGACGTCTGAATAGTTCAAGGCGCAAGACGGGTTGTCAATCAAATGCTGGCCAATTGAAGAACTGCTTGCCAACACTAGGCTGTACGATTGGGATTTTGATGCTTGTTTGCATTGCTGAGTGACACTTTCAGAATCAGGGGACTGCGATGCCGATCTTATCCTCTTAGGAACGTGCTGCTTGATACGTTCTAGCAAGCGTTGGGATGTGCGTCCCACGTACCGACTGTCACAGTGACATTTGTATTCATATATTACCATACTTTGATGAAAAGCAGGCAGCACATCCTTTCGCGTGTTTGCCAAAAGATGGAGAGCATTCTTTAAAATTCTTCCAAGCTCAGTTTCCTCGGACCATCGAGTTTGAATGATAATACGAAAAAGAATGAGGGTAAACTACAGCGTCGTCTACTAGCTCTTAAGAATCAGAAGGTTATCCCAAAAGAAGTCTATGAATTCATCAGACCGCGTTGATCACAAAAACCGCGTATGTATGGCTTGCCGAAAATACATAAAGCCAACACGCCACTGCGTCCGATTCTTTCTATGTCTTGTTCGGCACAACATAGTTTAGCAAAATGGCTCAACGCAATTATCGAACCGGTTAGGTCTGTTTATTCAGATAATTGCTTAAGTGACTCCTTCACATTTGTTGAGAAAATTCGAAATTTCGGCCTTGATCCCAATGATGTATATATGAGCTCATTCGATATTGTTAGTTTATTTACTAATGTGCCATTGACTTAAACTTTCAATATTTGCGCTGACACTCTTTACAATGGTGATCTTGAACCTCCTGCAATTCCGCGGGAGATTTTCTTGGAGCTGCTTGAAATATAAACGTCGTCGGTTGAATTCAGTTTCAACGATATGATGTATAAGCATATTGACGGCATTGCCATGGGCTCACCATTGGGACCTACCCTCGCGAATATTTTTGTTGGGTTCCATGAGAATAAGTTATTCTCGGGCCCTGATAAACCTCTTATGTATTTTCGATGCGTTGATGATACGTTTGCAGTTTTTCAAAGTGAGCGACAGTGTGATGCCTTTTTCGATACGTTAAATTCAATTCATTTCTCGATGTATTGGTGGAAAAAACGGGTCACCAATTCACCACATCAGTCTATCGAAAGCCAACATTCACCGGTCATTATGTTAGGTGGAACTCCTTTTGCCCGAAAAAGCGTACATTAAATTAGATCTCCACCCTTGTGCATCGAGCACTTATGATTTGCTCTAAAGACAAATTGCCCACAGAATTAGATTGGATTAGATCCATTCTGTCGAAAAATGGATATCCCGATTGCATCATTGACTCTGCCATTGCGGAGAAAATGCGCAAATTCAGACGACCTACAGTTTTCGGCCCTAACAAATGCCCGCTGTACATACACCTTCCTTGGCTTGGCTCTGTTTCTAATAGATTCACCAAATCAATCTAATCATGCGTCGAATCGTGTTACAACACTGTTAATGCAAGGATTGTGTATACAACGAAACAAATTTTGCCAAACACGCGAAAGGATGTGCTGCCTGCTTTTCATCAAAGTATGGTAATATATGAATACAAATGCTCCTGTGACAGTCGGTACGTGGGACGCACATCCCAACGCTTGCTAGAACGTATCAAACAGGACGTTCCTAAGAGGATAAGATCGGCATCGCAGTCCCCTGATTCTTAAAGTGTCACTCAGCAATGCAAACACGCATCAAAATCCCAATCGTACAGCCTAGTGTTGGCAAGCAGTTCTTCAATTGGCCAGCATTTGATTGACAACCCGTCTTGCGCCTTGAACTATTCAGACGACATGTTTTCAGTTTTATCCCAGGGTAGATCAATGTTTCATTTAACTGCTTTGGAATCCACTTTCATCAAACTAAACAACCCGGTCCTTTGTCGCCAGAAAGAATTTTTGTATAATCTTAAAATTTCACACTAGTTGTCGTTGCTTAGCTGTTCGTCCGTGTTTTTGTTCAATTTTTCCTCTGTGTTGCTGCATTGTTTCATTGTATTTGTATTTGCATGTTATTCCTCACGCGCTCTACTTTTCAAGTTGCTTGTTGCTATATACGCTGCATTGTTGCTATGGCTGAATTTCCATTCATGTTATTTATAAATTTGCATTATTGCGTCACAATTCGCCATTTGGTTTTGAATCCATCTCTGTTCAGTTTCCTTTATCGTGCCGGTTGCTCTTGATAAGAGGCACGCGAAAAGTTCTTCGAGTCAATAAATATGAATTTACTGTTAAAAGCCTGCGTTGTTGTTTGTGGTCGGTGGTGCCACTCCTAAACACTAGATCTAGTGTATTTTGACGAGACCCAGTGCATATTCTTTCGAAATTCGGCAAATCTAGTGTTTTTTCACTGAAAAAATGTAACTGAGGATGCTTTTTTGATGTTTTTCGAATAATTTATACCGGAAGGCCTACTTGAAGAGATCTTAATTATTATTTGTCTAAACTTGCCCATTTAGCACAATAGGACCAGTCCTATACATGTGTCATAGAATATGGAATTGCGACGGCTATCAGTGGCAAAGAAAATGCCCTCTATACCCGCTGCTGTTGTTATTCACATTTTAAGTCTCTTTATCAGGTGCTTTACGTGCTTGCGTGCGTGTTGTGTGTGTATGTTGGGGGGGGGGGGCGGGGGAGGCGACGTGCCTCACCAGCCATGAACCTCACCGCACGTCACTGGTACAGTACAATGGGGTTCCGAGTCTGACATCGCGGCAATTGTTTGCTCCTTATAACGACATCTGAGCTGCATTGTTATATTTCCCGATAAAAGTTGGCAAAGCCTTTTTAGAGCAATGAATTCGCTAGTCTTGTCGAGAGAGAAGATGGTGTTTCTCATAGTGCGGAGCATGGACCGGAGCCGGATTGGATATCCGGCCGGATTTCTACAATTTTCACCTTACCGGATCGGAGCCGGATCAGTACTTTTTCTGTTACGGCCGGAGCCGGATCGGAGCCGGACCACTACTTTTTTGATCCGGCCAGAATCTTTATGGATAAGCATAACTTTTATAACTATATAACTACCAACCAGCCAACCACACGTAACCAACCACCAAGCCAGTGTGAACATAAACGATGCATATTTATCAATTCACGGAACCCCCATACCGAGTAGGGCCGGATTTCTGGCCGGACTTTTTCATTTTTGGCCGGAACCGGAGTGGAGCCGGATCAGTACTTTCGCTGATGCGGCCGGAGCCGGATCGGAGCCGGACCAGAGAATTGAACAACCGGATCGGAGCCGGACCAGAGAATTTGTCGATCCGCTCCGCACTAGTTTCTCAGCGCAAGCGTGTCGAAATCGACATCGTAAACGAGGGTCGTAAACGAGGTTGCTTCGATTGCCTGATTACCAGCGATATCCCTGCTGATTACTAATCACGGATTACAATCTATTGGGGCATTCTAAGCACTAGTTCGTGTCGCCGACGAAGCTGCGTATTCAATTATTCCTCGCGTATCGGTTACTGGTAAATAGTTGGAATTGACGCGTTCTCGCGGATTCGCTAAATGACAACGCTGATGATTTGAAATCTCAGACGGCGGGCGTTTAATCTTATTGTATGGGGTGGCTACGCCACCCCGCCACCCCGTAACTCGGCGCCTGTGCGTACAGGTATAGGGACTAAGTCGACGCCAATAACATGATGACTAGAAATTGACTCGCAAATATTGCTTCGAGTCACAAATCAATCTAAATTTTTGAAACGCTGAGTCAAGTCAAGTTATCTTCAACTCGACTCGTCCTAAAACTAGAGGGATTGTAATGGATGTAGGCTTTTTATTGCTATAAATATCTACATCTGTTACAAATATGCTGGGTAATACAAGCTTTTTCCAATATAATCAGATACGCTTCGCGGGCCCAATGTCTGGCATCACTGCTCTAATTAGTCTAACTGACAGCTATAATTAGCTAGTTCTCATAGTCTTCCGCATACTTGCACATATCCAACTGACCTGTTAGCTAGCAAGTAGCCCAGTGCTTTTTGATTTCTCTTCCTGCCCCGGTGAGCGTAGTATATCCCGATCGCCACGGAGAGCAGCAGCATCAGCGCGAACACCACATAGTCAGCCATAACAAAAGTAGGATTTGCCATCTTTTGTCACGCGAAAATCGCACAATAAACTGTAAATTCAATATATACACAGTCGACTACGCTTAATACGGACAGGTTAGTCCCGCTCGCCTCTGGCCAAATTAAGCGGAGAAGTGGCCGGCTCTGTCTGAGTTGAACGGAAAATTAATTGTTCGCTTCATGGTCGTGCGTGACGGCGCACAACGCATTCAGAATACGGTATGCTACTATTGCGTAATGAATTAATTGCAGCAGTACACCATACTATAGTAATTGGCAGAGATCGCGGCAAACACGCACTCCAGAAATAGTTTTCCACACAGAGCCAATCAGCAAAGCGATAACCCATAAAACAAGTCGAGTACCTCATCCGAACCTCCTAGTTCTGCAAACCGGACCCAAGGCATTGCAGCAAATGTCAGCGTAGGCAACGTTAACAAAATCACTGCAGCCTAAAAAGGGAACCCAATTAAAATGTAATTTTCGTGGTCTCGCCTGGGCATCCGTGAAATGCGAAAGGTACTCAAATTTAAATGACTGTGAAGTAACCACGCGATATATTTACGTATAGTTCGGGCACTGTCGTGCTTGGTGGGGGTTGCTAGACTTCTAGCTTGAAACTTGAAAGCCATTGCTTCCATAGCATTGAGATACAGCTAACACATCATATGGCCCTTTGCTGAGCAAATCAAAAAGATAAACATACTAGAAATAGTTTTGTAGCATTTTTTAAATCACTCCTTTACATTTTACGCAATACTGGATAAATAGCAATAAAAAGTTACACGAAAAAATACAAAAGTTGCAAAAAGTGGAAACATAGAATTTCTACAAACAGCTTAAATTCCGAGTATGTAGAAAGTCCCCGGCAGTTGTAAAATGATTGCAAAATCTTGCCCCACTCATAACCTAGCGATAGGAATTCCGAGCCTGTGTCCGAGATTTTTTTATGTCAATTTTCTACTTTTGTTCCATTTCTGAGCAAATTGGCCGAATAAAGCGGCTGTCGAGGTTACCTGGCGTTCGAAATCAGCGGCCTCGACTGTACGTCATTAATGAATTATATATAACCGCTCACTGCTTCAAGCTGGGGTACCTGCTTGAGTGTTTTGCAGACCTGCGTATTCTGCGTCTATCACGTAGTTTTGAAAGGAATTAGTAATCACCACCTCTGCTTCGATTCCAGATTTGAACACCTTTGTATAATGGTGATTTGACACGACCACAATCGAATATGTTGCGTCCTGTGTACCGCGATCTCACTCTCTGGCCGGATTTCATTTGCAACACGTAAAGTTAACTACGTGATTGTGTTCTGGTTAACGAATATTTGGACGGATATCGACTTGAACATATCCGCAAAACGCTAGCATATTAGAGTTTAGGCGGAAAAACCAGGTCCGATGATTGAAAGTAGACTTGGAGAATGACAAAATTGATTTCGGTTGACTATAATACGCGGTTCTTAACCTTTAATAGCGTGACCAACGCTTACGCTAGTCTGCAAGTCATCATCTTCATCACGAATAAAAGAATTCTCTCTCTCTCTCTCTCTCTCTCGACCAGTCACCAAAAAATCTCCAACACTCTCAGCGAGAAGCGATTGTATTGACACTAGAGCTGTACAGGATCGGGATTTTGGATTCTAACCGGACAGGAATCCGGTAAGTCTTTCTCAAACAGGATCGGATCCCGATTCACATTTTTCCCTATTGCCGGATCCTGATCAGGACAGGATTGTAAATGTCTATGATGGTGACTTTTGTTTGTTTTTCTTTGATGTTTTGTATGAACTTGGACACAGCTGGCTTCAGCACTGTACCATCATTTCGAATAATCCATAATAGCAAACTTCAATGCATTGCCGAGAATTAAATAGCAACGACAGTGGCAAATATAGATGCTCAACCTCGGTCAGGATATTTTTGGATCCGGATATCAAAATTTGAGACGGAAAGAAGGATCAGGATCCAATTATATGGACCAGGATTGGATCCGAATCGGACAAAACATGATCCATACATATATAGTTCACACAGAAATGTGGTAACCTACCTACACGAAAAAAGAACCTAACTCAGATTTCAAAAATCCCCGATCTCGATATGTCGATCGAATATTTCTCAGACTGAACTGCATTCCGTTATGTGTGTTTTAATTTAGTGCCAAACATCATCATGATTAATCACCGTTTTTCTTTCCCTCATATACGCTACTCAATCGTTCGCTTAGTTCTTTTGCATACTTTGCGGAAGAGACGGTTCTGATGGATTAATGGCGTAAAACTACTATAAATTCTACCAGGGACATCTAGTTCTACTAGTCAAAACGAATGTTCCCTCTAAAGCTGCGCACTTGCGCAATTGCGAAGTGCTGACACGGTCTCTGCGCACAGAAAATCTCAGCTGCGCAAAATAAATCCGAAGCTATACGCACTATTGTCCAAGGGACCGCGCAGTGAGTTTGTAGGTACAAGCAATTACTATACTGAATAAATACTAATCCATCCTCAAGATTACCGGACCACCACCTGACCTATCGATCTCGCTTTCCATGACTTGCTGCTCCATTTTTTGTCGCTTGCTTTTTTCTATATACTATCTTCTTTACTTTTCATTCAGTGTGCATGCCTCCTCTTTACCTCGCCTAGGCCAAGGTGGGTATGTCTGATTTCATAGACTACTCCAAATCGCTTCGACACCTTCCTATCCTTTCATTGTATCGCATTTTGTGGTGCATTTGAACTGATAAAAACTGCTAACAAACCAATGATGATGATGATGATAAAGGAGAAGGGAGAGAGATATAGATATTATTTTTCACCTGCACCATCGAGATGCTTTGACGACGGAGTTGCGATACGGCCGTGAGGTCATCTAGTCTGCGCCCCCGTTTTTTCTCCTCCATGCTATCCGTGATTGCTGAGCGCCTAGCAGGATAGCTGCGGAAACTAATTTTCGAGTCTTTGGTATGACCCGGCCGAACCCACGACCTACCGATCGACAAGCGGGACGCATAACCATTACACTATATCTCGCTCGGTAGGGGAAGGGGCAAATATTTCTTTCCTCTCATCGGTCCGACTATGATGACTTTAAAACCCACGCTAACAGCAACGAGAACAATTTCGATTATATACATTATACAGTAATAACTGGAAATTACCCGCTGGATTAACCAGATAATATTTTTCATATGCGGTAAAAACCTGTGTAGCCAGCAAACTGACAGAATTGTTAAATTTAGTTCAGTTTCAAAATGTCAAAAAACGTGAAATTATCACGAACTGGCGTGCCAAACATTTTTAATTTAGTCATATTTAGCATTTCAAGCAAGGAATTCCACCAACCGCTTATCTGCAGCTATTAACAGCACCGGTTACTCCAGTGATTCTTAAAATATTGGTCGCTACCGCACCAGACATATCGCTTAAATGTACGTAATATTTGCACCATTTATTGTTAATTGCGCAATGATCGATCTTCTGTGGTTGCTTTGGTCGTTTCCAAGCCGACTGCGTTCGCTACCATATCCAATCAGTGACAGGCCAATCAATGTTGTTACGATGATATGTCCTAATGATGAAAAATGTGCCCTACCCTGTATCAGTGTATCATACAAGTTGGTTTGATGTCACATTAAGATTGGTCTGACCCTAGTTGTGTCTGCAAAGCTTCAATGGTCGCGGTAAAGGTTGTCGTTGATCCAGATATATTGGAATCGCTTACACGTACCAGGCGAAAATAAAAAAATATCTCCTTACGTGAGACGAGCAAATACACATTTTGAAAGGGGGTTTATTATATTCCTCGGCGGGTCTCCTTTGATACGGGCGGCTCAAGCTGCGGACGCTTGTCACTTAGGACAGTGGACATATCAATTTCAAACGTTTTGGCGAACATGCGCCGGTTATTTTATTTCAAGGTTTTGTCGCCGCCAATCATTTTGACAGCGCACACACCACACGAAGTTGCATGATCGCGCATGTAGGCAGAAACTTTATTTCTCCAGAGTGTTTCTTAACCTTGTCTCCAGCGCCCCCAAAGGGCGTTTGGGATTTTGAAGGGGGCGGAAACGCTCAGGGGCGATATGGAGGGCGCTGGACTCAGGGGGCGGTATAGGGGGCGCTGGAGAAAAATGGCGTCACAGTAGAGGATGCAGCAGGGACATAGTACAACAACAGTTCTATATATTCCTGAGTTCTCATTTGAAGAGCTTCTTGGAGGTACAGAACTTCAATATACAATTAAATAGTATATTCATATTGAAATGAACCCGAATATTTTCGGCTGACACTCGTCAGGGGTAATCGTCAGCAACTAGTAGAGAATTGGAAAGAACATTGTATATCAACAATCGTATCACAAAATATGACGTCACCAGCATGAAATTTCGAATGAGAGAGCGTTCAATGTACTATTTTTAGGTGATACACGAACTCCTTTTGTTGACAGAGTTTTGGTTGATGTATTTTGATAAAAGTTGATTCCAAGGCACACAAATGGAATTGTGAACGGCCTCGACCTACGATTCGAAATCGGTCGTCTCGATAATTATTCGCACAAATCGGATTATCCAACAGATGTTTGCCGATGGCAGAATTAATGGCCTTTGATCGATCAGCATCAATCTTAAGTGGATGAGTTAAGGGTGAGCTTTTCACATCGCGTGACGCACGTGTTCTGATAAATCTGGGGACATGTTGGTTTATTCGGTCCTGCAGACGTCTTGACGTTCTTCCCACGTAGCCACAATCACAGTGGCATTCTCATTGCAAATTACCATTCGACAAAATCTGTCAAATCCCGCAAATTTTCGTCGCGCTCCGCGCGAAATACATGCTGGCCGTGTTTGCAACATGTGTCCATGTATGCAGTGGTTTGTTATAATTCACGTGAATGAATTGAGCATACTTTGAGATCGCCAATTCCCCGCTAAAATACTACCATCACGCTACCTCGTGGTATTTTCCACAAAATGATTCGAACTATAGGTATTTTATCCCGCAGCGAACAGCGTGTCGAAGTCGAATAAAGAGGCACTGTACCACTTCCAAGGGCCAGAATGAGAGCCCGTTGTGCACTACATATGCTTTAAAGCTGTTTGGTCAAAATGATTGACTAAATACATTTGTATTTGAGAGCTACAAAACTAAATCTTCAGAATATTTCTTCATCGCATCATAAAGGATGCTGCTGTTTATTTTGATGTTTTGACCCGCAACCTTATATATTAACGTTATATAGCATTAATTAGTCTAGTGGTTCTCGTTTGCGATTCAAGATAGTGAGCGAGCGAGATAGTGTCCGGCTTCTCGAGCGGTAGGTCGTGGGTTCGATCCCCGGCCGGGTCATACCAAAGACTCGAAAATTGGTATCCGCAGCTATCCTGCTAGGCGCTCAGCAATCACGGGTAGCATGGAGGAGAAAAAAACCGGGGGCGCAGACTAGATGACCTCCAGGGGCCGTATCGCAACTCCGTCGTCAAAGCATCTCGATGGTGCAGGCGAAAAAGAATATCATATCTCTCTCTCTCTCTCTCAACATATTTCCAATAATGAAGTCCCAACTCGCAAGGACTTATTTTTACTACTGTCCTTAAAATATGGGGGGGGGGGGGGGCGCCAGACCCGGCAATTTTCTAATAGGGGCGCTGCAGGAAAAAGGTTAAGAACCATTGCTCCATCTCGATGGTGCAGGCGAAAAAGAATATCATACCTCTCTCTCTCTCTCTCAAGCTATTTCCAATAATGAAGTCCCAACTCGAAAGGACTTATTTTTACTACTGTCCTTAAAATATGGGGGGGGGGGCGCCAGACCCGGCAATTTTCTAAAAGGGGCGCTGCAGGAAAAAGGTTAAGAACCATTGCTCTAGGTCGTGTTGTCTATAGCGTGAAAATGTCAATCGCCGAAATACCCAACAGGGGTTAAACCCGCTCAGATGCCAACCCGCTACATGCCGCAGAGTCTCTACGGCGTGTGGCGGCCGTGACGGGTTGAAAGGCAGACTGGCGGCTGAATTGGGACTTGGCGTTTGGCATCCAGCATTTTACAACGCCAGGTTGTAATGACTCGAGTCATTTTTAAAATGCGTATAATCACTCGAATCGACTTGTAGGCTACTCGAGTCATTTTTAAAATGCGTATAATCACTCGAATCGACTTGTAGGCTACTCGAGTCATTGTGCATATCTAGAATCAAGTCATATGACTCGAGACTAGGACGGCCGAGACAGACATTTCATTGTAGCTTCGAAAAATAGCAAAGCCACCACATCATTGGTATTTCGTCTATTAGTCCTGATACTTGGAAAATAGGGCCAGGAACGCTGTTAGGATTAGGACTGAAGAAAATTACGATATCATAACATAACATAACATGGTTGGGTTATATTTTTGATCTGAACAAGTCACACACAATGTACAATGCGATAAGACACAATGAGATGTCATGAACAGATAGGAGGATGTCGAACGACACGCATCAGTAGCGATCCTTTACTCTAACATCCACCTCGGCCTAGATTGCCCGATGTCACAGTTATTTTTCGATGAAGCCGCGGCCCTTTCTACTAGTTCTTTCCATTCATTGTGATTGCTTTCTTTCGTCGGGTCTTTGCCTGGGCTTTTTTGTCGCCGTAAGAACGGCAACGGCAGGGGAAGAGGATCCCAGATAAACCTCCGACAGGAACCGAACTCGATCCGTCTACGTGCTGGGCGCTTATCGTAACCACTACACTATGAATGCGAGCCATTATCACCCGAGCTGAGTTGAAAAATGTGGTTTGAATCAGATTGAACTGAACATAATGACTTGGACTAGGACTGGAGTCAAAACACTATGACTCGGACTCGACCCTTAACTAGTTGACTTGAACTTGACTCCAGTCAAACTATATAAGTGAGATTGACTCCAGACTCGGGACCTTGTGACTTGATTGGTTGCAACTCTGTCGAACATACCCCACTCAACAAGGTAGCCTCCAGTAAAACGTAAAAAAATGTTCTATTTCCGGCAGTGACAATGCAAAAGGCATACGAAAGAACACCAAACTGACATGATTGCGAGCTGCTACAATAAAGCGACCACTGCCCAGGCAGGAGCCGAACGTTCCTGAAGTACCGGGACACTCGAAAATCGCGATTCATGATGACAATATCAACAAGTGAACAACGAAATCCTATTATTGTCTGATGCGTGCAAACCGGGCGAGATCACTCGACTCGCAATAAGGGCCGAGCACAATGCTTGAATCTAAATTGAGTGTTAACCCTTAACACTAAGGTTTCTCTAGTCAAGTAACGTAAATGATACGCTCCTTGCCATCAGTAGTAAATTGATCAATGATAATTATACCATAGTGTTCTACAACCGTGTGAACACAGGCAAATCTCAGAGCGATCAGTTTGAGTCACATTTTACAGTTGGCTAGACAGGCAATTCGACGGTAAATTTTCACAGGCTTCCGGAGCGCGAAATTTGATGATATTGTTATCAATCGAAAGCTACCATTGCACTGATGACGATCGTATCAATTTTATTCTGCTCGTGGTCCTGGAACCCCGCAAAATCAGTATTGCATTTTGAATCGTAACCGAGTTGAGTATTTTGACGCAGCAATGCCGTCAGGAATAAGCTGCCGCAGCTCGGTGCAAGAGCTCAGTGAGAGTGTGAATGCTCAACCGCATGAACAACAACAGGTAATACGCTTGCGGTTTGCGATGCTTCTCACCTGCTACCAGACGGCACTCTTGCGCCATTATACCGAACTCTGTTACAATCAAAATGCGAGGCTGATTTTTTGGGATTCCAGGACCAAAAGCACCGTAAAATTTATATCATCACAATCAGTACCGCGGTAGCTTTCGATTAATACCAACTTCATCGAATTTCATGCTCGGATTTCCACATCTCTCAAACTGTTATAACATGCTGTCGAGTGACACTAGAATACTCTACTCAAAGCTTAATTCCGGATGCAGACTCGAAATACTCAGCCCTAATTGCGACCAGCTGAGTTTATTGACTGCTTCATGGCGAACTGCACAATAGTGAACAGTGGCAAGTTGGGAATGTTGATTGCAAGACGGCTTCTACGTTCTGCGAACTTTCCTTGGAGGTTCCTCGTCATTGTCGTCTTGGAAGCTGTTTCGTACCTTGGTTGATCTGATGTTAACGGCAGCCTTCAGCAAACTGAAATAGTGGTGACAAGTAGGGAGATTATTTTATTACCTAAAAAACTGCCGATTTTGCACTAAAATATAATAATTTTGACATAAAAAAAATGAATTTTGACAAGACTTTGAGCTTAAGTATTCAAATTGAGCGTTAGAACTGTAGATTTTTGGTTGAAATTGTCTGTCCTTACGATTTAGCTCGGCAAGTATAAACAAAAACGCTCAACAGCTGCAATTCTTTGCTGACAGCACGGTATTTCAGTGTGTAGTGCTTTTCATTCAGTGCGCATGCCTCCTGTTTTACATCGCCTAGGCCAGGTAGGTGTCTGATTCCATACACTACTCCAAGTCGTTTTGACACCTTCCTGTCTTTCATTGTATCATAGTCCTGTGGTGTATTGGAATGATGAAAATATTCGGCAATAAATTAAATTGAAGCTTCATAGTGAAAATGCGGTCAACAGCTACTTTTTTAGGCCGCAGCATAAATCTGAGTTTTGTCACCATTTCGTGACCCACCCATACGTTGAGAACCACTGCGCTATAAGGACAATGTCCAATACGCAGTCAAGCTTCCAATTTGAGATATCCGTTTGAGCTTGGAAAAACTGCTGACCTACTAAATATTTCACTCATTTTTAAGTGTAATGATCACACCATGTCAACTTATTTGTTTCGTTCGATGATTTATGATTCAAAATGAGTAGACAATGGGCCATGTACAACCGTAAGACAAAAAAGTAGACTACAAGGTGTAAAATGTCAAGTGCTAAGTTCACTGACAGTGCAATCTCTACAATACCAAAGAAATGCAGTTTGAAAGAGAGCAGTTCTAGTTTGCGTTTTGAATAATGAGTAGTTCTACTTCTAGTTCATGTTCCAGATTTTGGAAATTTAGTAGTTCTAGTTGTAGTTGTGAATCTAGAATAGCGGAGTAGCTCTAGTTATAGTTGCGTGTTTTGAAAATCCAGTAGTTCGCCAGACCGGTTCACACATTTCATTATTGCAGCGACTCACCCAAATTTCCCAGTGCGGTGATACGGCACCAGCGATGACAATATGGTCGGCCAGGTGAAAAGCGAAAGAAACCTCGCATTCAGAATTTTGTGTTCCGGCATTTGCTGCGAAAGAGATCGAAAAAATTTCAAACCACAATTGGCATGCTTCGAATCGGAAACTGTCATGCACCGTCATTTAGACAACTAAACAATCCCAGTGAAATTTGAAAAATTCACTTTCAAATATTAGATCGCAAATTATAAATTTTCAAACTGTAATAGCTTCGCGATTACTGGTTGGAATGGATTGAAATTTGGTGAGCATCTTTTTTTTATGACGATATAATCGCCTAGCAAGCAAGATTTGGAAAATAAAAGTTCCACGTTAGCAAATTAGAGTACAAACCTTCGTGTTTTTGATGAGTGCTTGCGAATCATACTTTCTGCCGTTGTACAAGTTCCGAAAAGGATCCGGCTCTCCTTGTTTGTCGCTTTCTGCAAACAACAGAACATTTCTATGCTTTTATATTAAGGCTAACCTGATTCCTAGTTTCCCTGAAAATGCTACAGGAAAACTGTATAGCGCGAAAAGATCTAAGCTCGGTGTTCATACATTTGCTCACGCCCATAAGAATGAATTATGATTCGATATGAACTAAACATTATTCATTGTCCTAGTTCGCAAAATCAGTAAGGCTAATCTAATTTGCAGAAAACTGTGAAGCTATCACTTTCTAATTAGGTGAGAAACAGTGAAGCTACAACTTCGATTCTACGCTAATTTGAAAAAATGTGTGCCCATCTCTGATTCTAATCTAATATGGAAGATAACTAACCAGCCCCTACCTTATTCTTATTTGGAAAAGTCCAGATAAAGATTCAACTTATAAAAATGCATTATTACAGAATCCGAACAACCGATTTTTTAATCCTACCTCAAAATTTCATGACGTGACGTCGTATTTGGTGGTTATTGATATATATATATCCATGTACAATTGAATAGTATATTCATATCTGGGTTGTGACCACGTCGCAAGGCTCCTAGTGACGAGGCAATCTCACTTTTATAGTTTTGACTCGAGTCCAGACGAGTCATTTTCAATTCACCACCGAGTCAAATCCGAGTCCAAGTCATCGAGTAGAGGGTCGAGTCTGAGTCATTGTGTTGACTGCTCACTGCTCAGTTTCCACTTAAAGTCTTGTTAAACCCACTTTTCCATAACTGTTTGGCGATATCATTGATATCGAATGGTTCCCATTTATATTATACTCATTTTCCTTACTTCTAGCAGTTTCTGGTCGCATTTTCAAGTGCCAGTACCAACAAACAAAGTCCCAGTTGGGTGGTTATTTTACTATTCTTCGAAATTACAATGAAATATCGGTATTGGCCGTCTGAGTCTCGAGTCATGCGCAAGGACTCGAGTTCAAGTCGAGTCAATACACAGATTGACTAGTCGAGTCAATACACAGATTGACTCGAGTCGGATCAAGTCATTTATGTATTTTGAGCAAATGACTCGAGTCAAGTCGAGTCATCAGAAAATCGTGACTCGAGTCATTACAACCCTGATTCATATTGAAATGAACCCAAATATTTTCGGCTGACACTCGTCAGGAGTAATCGTCAGCAACTAGCAGAGAATTGTTTGAAATTTCATGCTGGTGCCGTCATATTTAGTGATGCAATTGTTGATATACGATGTTCTTTCAATTCTCTACTGGTTGCTGACGATTACCCCTGACGAAAATCAGCCGAATATATTCGGGTTTACTTATATAAGAAAATACTATTCAATTGCATGCTGAAGTTCTGCACCTCTAAGGGTACCCTCAGATACATCCCACACTGTCCAAAATCGAATAAATATTTCCAACTACCTGCTGTTTCATTTTCGTCGCAATGATTTTTCAGCATCAGTTTTGCGTTCTTCACGCGTCTATCTTTATCTTTGATTAATCTGATAAGTGAAAGAGATTGAATTCCCTCGCGCCTTCTCATTTTCGAGAGCAGGGTTTCGCGATTCCACCCAATTTTCAGCGACACATTTACAAATTTAAGGAACTGTGATCGTATGCTATAACGCAGTGGTTCCCAACCGGTGGGGAATTCAATGGATTCTGGTGGGGAAAACACGCATTTCTCAAACATTATATACAGGATAGTCGGCGCTTCTTCGATATACGCCCGAGATCAAAACAGTGTTCCCCATGACACCCGTAAATGTTTCCCCATGAACACGATAAAATTCTATAATCGTAAAAATATTTTTTTTGCATTTAAATAGACGGAAATTAGGGTTGGGGAATGACGATATTGGTGTTGGATGGGGGTTAGGGTCAAAGTTGGGGTTAGGGTATCCCAAGATTAGGGTTGGGGGAGAGGGGGATATTAGCGTTGGGGGAGGGGGGTATTAATGTTGGATGTGGGTTAGGGTTAAGACTGGGGTCAAAGTTTAGGTTAGGGTATCCCTAACCCACATCCAACCCCCTCCCCCAACCGTAATATTGGGAAACCCTAACCTCAACTTTGACCCTATCCCTAACCCACACCCAACTCTAAGACCCCCCTCCCCCAACCCTAATATCCCCCTTCCCCAACCCTAATCTTGGGATACCTCAACCTTGACCCTAACCCTAACCCACATCCAACTCTTATACCCATTTCCCAACCCTAATATCCCCTTTCCTCAACCCTAATCTTGGGACACTCTACCCCCAACTTTGACCCTAACCCACCTCCAACCCTAATATCTGTCTCTCCAAATGCAAAAAAAAAATTATTTTGACGATTATAAAATTGCATCGTGCTCATGATAAGCACTTGCTGGTGTTACGTGAAACACTGTTTCGATCTCGGGCGTATATCGAAGAAGCGCCGGATAGTCTACATATTCACGGAGACACATGTGTGGTTACCGTTACCAGTTAATTGCTCTGGAATATATGTAATGAGTATAATGAGTGGGATAAGAGGTGGTCAACTTTTTTTTTTAATTGTTAGGTTGCCTAAAAATCCTGCACACCAAATTTGGCTCAATTCCAACTGGTAGATGTGAATTCACAGGAGTTTGAAAATTATACTTTCAAATTCTACTCTCAACCCCATGAAATTGTTAAGTTGTCTAAAAGAACGCAGCGGTTGTTGATGTACGAAGTCCTTTTAAATACTCTGCTGATAGTTGACGACTACCCCTGACGAGTGTAAGCCGTCAGTGTCAGCAATACATTTTTCAATTGAGTAATTAAATCTCATCTGCACATATATCCTGTTACCGTGGACACAACACAAGAGACACAACACATTTCAAGACGCATTGCGTTACCTTCTATAAGCGTGCAGCGTCCCGTGATTCGGCGGGCTGAATTCGAGGAAATAATTTCGAACAAAACCAGAGCTTGTTTTTTTCTCTCCCGTAGTTCCCGAAGTAGACGCTTCGTCTGTGGAAATCGGACCAGTCAGGATTACCCGAAGAATAGCTCCAGGGCAAACAAAAGTGGGTTACCAGTAAATTCAGCTCTTGGAGACTATAATTGCCTCTGGCAACGTCAGTCACAAAGATTCTAGATTATTTTCAGAAACTTTTCCTGAAACTTTTCTCCGGGTATTTTGGGGTGATTAAAATGTACAAAAGCACCAAAAAAATTTCATCACGTCACAAGAATTTTTGCCAAAATTTCATTCAAAAATCGCGGAAACACGGTATAAATAGAAAAATTGTCAGCCATTTCTGACCAAATTTTATTCAACGATGAAATATCTACAGAAGCACCTTGTGTCTAAATTTCGGAAAAAATGCTCCATTAGTTTCCAAGTTATGGGTGTATGACTAGGGGTGTAGCCTAAACCCAAATTCGACTCAATTCTAGCCAGTAGAGGTGCAGTTACTAGAGTAAACAGATTTCGATTCAAATAATAGTATTTACAGAGGGTTATAATCAATAATTTTTAAATAAATTTACACCTTTTTTTGAAAAATGTTAAATTCTTCAACTCTAACAACTTCGCTTCTACAGGTTTGAATTAAGCCTAATATTGTTGAGCTTCTAGGAGGTGCAATATTTTAATATACAATTGAATAGTATATTCATATTGAAATGAAGCCGAATATTTCCGGCTGACACTCGCCAAGGGTTATCGTCAGCAACTAGTGGACGATTGCAAAAAAACATTGTATATCGACAATTGTGTCACAAAATGATATTGATATTTCCAATAGTTTTGCGAGCGTACAGGATTTTCCAACATACGTTTGTCAATGCCAGAATTTATTGCCTTTGCCTGATCTGCCTTCATTTGAAGCGTCTTTAGCCAGCCTGTCCGTTTTGTGAACTATCCGGTAGAATTTGGAAAGAGTTATTATCATCAAACGACCCTCATGAATATATATTTTAATTCCATATTGTGGTTCTGCGCCTCTGCAGTTTCTTGACATATTATTATTAATATTAAAATAACTTATAATGAAAAGATCACCAGCTTCCTTGTCTTTTGGCAGTGAGCTTTCGATGGCCTGCAGGGTTCGTTCGGGATTGATATTCAAGGCTGCGAAAAAATCGGTAGATTAAGGGAAACTCTTCTTACGGTTCATGCAGGATCGTAGCATTCCAGAACAATTCGCAACGCTATTGGCGTGGGATTATGCAAACACAGAGACAACACAGTTATAGGGTTTTTATGCACACACAGATCCAGGGTGGCTAACACAAGACGGGTCGCGGACCACTTTTCAAATACCGTAGAGGCAGTGGGCAGCAAGAATGCAATAAAGACAAAAGAGGACACTAAGTTTAGCAATCACGTTTTTGAAACTTAACGTCAGTACAACGCCTTGCTCTCTAACATGGGCAACGGGCATAGCTACCACAAAAGAAGTAATATTTTATTTAAGAAATACAAATACAACAAAAGATATCATGGTCATCAATTTCATTTTAAATTGAATTGCGAGCTGCGCACGATATACCCGAGAATGCTTTTCAGCGACTAAGGAATCGATATTGTGACTAGCGAGACACGTGACCTGCTGAGAGACTCGTCACGCTTAATCGTGCAGGGAAGCCTGGGCAGTGTTCTAAGCGGGTCTGTCTTGGAAGTGTCTGAGAATTGCACGTCAAGGCAATATGGCCATTCGTATCGTAAGTCATTGTGCATAACGCAAGACTAGGGCGGCCAAGACAGACATTTCACTGTAACTTCGAACGATGTTAGAGTTCCACATGATTTGTATTTCGTCTATCAGTCCTGATACTTGGAAAATAGGGCTACAAACCGGTAGGTCTGAGGAAATTCACGACATGAATGCGCGCCATTTCATAATATGATCTGAAAAACGGAAAGTATCAATCTATTTCGGCCTGCTCCGACTTACATTTAACGTAATGCACAAAGATCTTTTTGGCATCGAGCGTGGCTTGCGATCCGAGCACTTTTTGACGGACTTGGTGGATGTTGGTGCCTTCCTGACGCGCCATACATTTGCACGGATGAAACCGCTTGCAGATCGCGGTCTGGCAAAGATTCGAAATCATGCTGAAAAAGAAGAGGGTTACTTCACATGTTTGCCAGAGCATTAGGGGTGTCCAAAAATGACGTTTTCTTCAAATTGTTCTGGCCTTCACCCCATGAAAGTGTTAGGTTGTCCGTAGAAACAACGTTCGCCTAATTTGGTTCAATTCCAACCAGTGAAAGTGGAGTTACTGCCGTCGAAAAATTTGGATTTGAGTAAAATAGTATTTACGGTGGGAACAACAAAAAATGTTTCTACAGACAACCTAACAGTTTCATGGGGTGAACGAAAAATTTGGAAACTTTTTTATATAATAAATAGAAACTTTCTTCTCCTGTAGCAATGCGGCTACTGGTTGGAATTGAACCAAATTTGGTTTGCAGGCTTCAATTAGGTGACCTAACAATTTAATCGAGTAGCTAGTACAATTTGCGAAAAAAGTGATTTCCTTCATAAATCGCCACTGGAACTAGAATCGAACTACTCATATTTCGCAACCAGCAACTAGAACTACTCATTTATCGAAATTAGCTACTAGCAATAGAACCAAAATAAGAACTAGAAACTAGATTTGATTATGTGGCAATAGCAATTAGGTACTAAAATTTCACGCCAATTTAGGCTAAACAACGGCAACTAATGTTTCCTCGCATGCACTAGAAATAAACTACTCACTTTGAAAATGCTCAACTCGAACTAGAACTACTCAAAAAGCCAGTAGTCGGCTGATGCCTTCCAAACTAGGTTGGTCATACGTGAAAAGTCTGGTTCTAACAGAGGCAATCTGTAATCCGGGCAGTATTTATAGTAGAAGGGGATTGCATTTTTGAGTAGGTTACGAGAGTGGCTCTAATTGATGGGTATTAGGGCTGTTAAAAAAGACTTTTCCTTCCGATGTCACTAGCTACTTGATAAAATTGTTAGGTTGTTTAAAAACACGCTACACACCAAATTTGGCTCAATTCCAACCAATAGAAGCGAAGTTATTGCAGAAACAACATTTGGATTTGAATAAAATAGTATTTACGGTGACCAGCTCTTCAATTATTTATTACAAAATCATGGAATTAGAAATTTTCTACTACAATAACTTTGCTTCTCGTGGTTGGAATTGAGCCAAATTTGGTGTGTAGCGTGTTTTTCACCAACCTAACAATTTTATCAAGTAGCCAGTGAAATCTGAAGGAAAAGTTCATTTTTGAACAGCCCTGATGGGTATGTTTCACAGTCATTAAATCTGTCATTATGCACTTTTCAGATCGCACCCACCGCATCAGTGCTTGATTCTACTCAATTCGCTTACGAGGTTTTTCTGTACGGTTTCAAGACAAAGTTATACGGAATTGCGACGGCCCCCACAGGGTACAGGAAGCTAAAATCGTGACAGAAGTATTTCACTTGATATGTAAGACCGTAACTTTACACCACCGCCACTTTTGGAATTTTTTTATATTTTTTACTCTGCCCTAGTGTGCAGATTTTGATAACTAGATAATTTAGAAATTCAAATTCCAATCTAATTTTTTGTTTCCGTGAAAATGATACGGGAGAACAGTACACTGCCAGACAAGTCAAGCTTGGTGTAACTCTTGATTTTATTTGGACATATCTTCGTTTTTTTGCAGGCTTGCAATGATCCTTGACTTGACTCGAGTCATTTTTTCAAATGCGTAAATTGAGTCGACTCGAGACTATTTTTGCATTGACTCGACTCGTAATCGAGTCATTGTGAAAACCGAACTGTGAGCATAATGACTTGCACTGGACTCGGTGGTGAATTGAAAATGACTCGACTCGAGTCAAAACTAAAAAAGTGAGCTTGACTTGTGACTTGGAACCTTGTGCTTGGTGTCAACCCTGATTTTTTAGCATTCCTTGTCAAGTTCGAATGTAATTCAATTTCCGAGTTTTTGCAGATTCAGTAATTCTAACTTAAATTCAGTTTGGAAACACACTGTGTTGCTATCACTCTAATTCTAATCAAATTGAATAGCATATTGATATTGAAATGAACCCGAATATTATCGGCTGACACAGGGCGGTCAGGGGCGTCAGGGGTAATCGAAGTTCTGTACCTCCAAGAAGAGATTCTAATCTAATTTGAAAAGCTATAAATGGCAATCGCCTGTACAGCAAGCTTGGACCGTTCCGTACGATATAGCTCTCCTGTAGCATTTTCAAGAAAACCAGAAACAAATTAGCATGAAAATTAGAATCGTCTAGATGTCCAAATCTGAAGAGCGCGATGACTAACGTCGCGTCTCGAAGCTCCTCCGTCCGGATGCATTTCGTGTTGAACTTGACTTTTTCCACTTCCTCGGTGACTTCTTTGTAAATCTTGAACATTTCCTCCGCGGTCTTAGCGGAGGCGACCCGTTCCGAAAAGTTTTCCTGCAGCCACTTCCATTTCTTATGCGGACGGTAAACGCACGGCTTTATCACCTTCATATAACATGGTTGAGTATTGGATGTAAGCATGCACATTATTATGAGGGCGGATTTTGACATTTTTTACCTTAAAATATCAACTTTGACAAAATTTTGTCATCATGTATGTAAATTATGTGTTTTCGCACATGCTAGAATTATACTACTTATCTTCCTTTCTGGTTGAAACTGTCTGTCTTTACGAAGTGGTTTGGCCTAAGAAATCTCTTTTGGCTTAACAACTAACAGAATTTTACATCAAAAAAGTTCATGTTACCGAAATCTAGACCTATGAGGAGTTTTAGTAGTTACATCACGCGTTATGGTAGAACTAATTGAAATTTGTTGTAGTACAACGAAAGATACTTTCCTACATTCTCCGGTAGAGAGTGTCTGTCCCTACTAAGAAGTTTGTCAAGAATGGAGAAAGGACGTTCAACAGCAGTTGTTGGCTTGCAACACTCAAGTTGTGCGTACACTACTGGTGCCACACCGTGTTGCTTCGTTCTGACAATGACGTCTACATCAAAATATTTCATCTTGATATAAGAACCAATGCCCACGCAGTCTTGCTTCAGTTAGGATATTGCGGTACGATGACCATAACACCATGTAAACATAGGCTATCTGTTTCATTTGACCGTTTATGCTTCAGAATGAGCAGATAATGGGCCGTCTACAGCGGTAGGCCTATAAAATTAGCTACAAGCTGTTAAATGTCAAATGATAAGTTCACTGACAGTACAAACATACAAACGAAATTCAGGTTTCATAAAATATTTGACTGTGTAAACAATTATGACCATTATTTGACCTAACGCTACAATTTTGACAAAATTCTGACATATTTTGACATTTAAAAAAAAATCGTCCTATACATAACACATGTGCCAATGTGCGGCCTGATTCAAAGTGGACGGAACCTGTGATGATTCAGATCTATTCTGGAATGGTGATTCAAAATTACCGAAGCTTAGCACGGATTATTATCGTCGTAAAACTGTCCAGGTAGAATTTGCGGTCACCTGTTGCACTGGTAAAGGAACCTTCTTTTCGGCAGAATGATTTTTGGGCAGAGTGATCTTGGACTGAAGCTTTTTCAGAGCGAAATGTTCTTCGTCTGTAAGAAAAAGAGTATGTCTTTGGCGTCGTCAAACAATCAACCTCGAAGCGATATTTTATGTACTTATGAAATACAAGTTTGTGCTGGTTCAAAAATTACCTTTTTTACAAATTTCACCGGTTCTGCTGATCACATGTAGTATGACACCTAGGGTTGCTCAATAATAACTTTTTTTCGGATTCCGGGGATTCACTGATTAAACTGTCAAGTTGCCTAGAAAAAAACGCTGCATACCATATTTGGGTCAATTTCAACCAGAACGAACCACCTAAGACCCCCTTGAAATTTTTGCATTTAACAGTAAAAATACCAATTTTTTATTTTTCATATTTTCGTCAACCCCATGAAACTATTAAAAAAGACGACGCTTTAGTATTTTTGCTCACTTCCAACTGGTAGAAGCAATTTTGCAACAAAAAGTTTTGGATTTGCTAAAATAACATTGATGGTGGGTGATCCCAGAATGATTGATGAAAAACTGAAATAACTTCGCTTCAATGGGTTGGCATGGCGTCAAATTTCTTTTGCGTCATTTTTGTAGACAATTCAACCATTTCATGACGGTAAAATATGTAAAATTGTGAGGTTGCCTGAAAAAAAACGGTGCTCACCAAATTCGACTCAATTCCAACCGGAAGAAGCAATGATTTTGCAGTAGGAAATTGATATTCGACTTTATAGTATTCATACCCGGAATTTCCTTTGATTTCATACCGCCGCAGAGCCAATTCAATTTGGGAATATACTGAAGAAAAATCTTAAATGGTGTTTCCAAATTTTACTCTTAACGCCATGAAACTGTTATATAGTCTGCAAAAACGACAGAAAAGTAATTTGACGCGATTCTAACCGTAGAAGCGAAGTTATTGGAGTTTTCGAACAATCATTCTCTAATTAGCCACCATTAATGCTAATTTTACACATCCAAAACTTTTAACTGTAATAATACCGCTTCTACCGGTTGCAAGAGAGCAAAAATTGTAAAGTATCGTTCTTTTTAACAACTTCATAGTTCGAGAAAATTTTTTTTCTTCATTATAAATCTAAAAATTTAAATAGGCTTTGCGGCGGCTTTTCTGGTTGAAATCGAGCCAAATTTGGTGTTCCGCGTTTTTTTTTTAGGCAACCCAACAATTCAATCAGTGAATACTCGGAATGCGAAAAAAAGAAGCTGTTTTTGAACAGCCCTGGGTCCGCATACTATTATCGGGTTATTGGAGGCAACTACTTTCGCGATTGCAAGATGTATCTTTGCGGCTGATCAATATTTTGGGAATCGGAAAAGAGGACACGTTTTCAAAATTTTCAGACCTCCGATACCGTAGGAAAATCCTGAAAAAGCGGTAAATTTTCCCACTTTGTGATCGTTTGACTAGAGTTGCTTTTGCCATATATTTAACCAAAATTCTCAAAAAGAGGACATTTGGGTTTCTTCCGAGTAGCTTACACTTTTAAAAAAAGCCAAAATAGAATTGATTTTGCCATATATTTAACCAAAATTCTCAAAAAAGAGGACAAAATCTAAAAAAAGAGGACATTTGGGCGTCTTCCGAGTTCACTTTGAAAAAAAAGGACGTATGGTTACCCTAACGAATGATTCTAAAAATATGAGATTCCAGTAGCTTGCCAGTCCGTCCGTACCTCCGTTGGCTTTATTCCTCTCTTGCTCCTCGATGACTTCCAGCAGTCTCTGCCTCACGGCAGTCAGACCGTCCAGGACCGTCTTCGGCCCTTTTTTTCTGTAGACCATCTCGGTGCCTTTGTGTTTGCAGCTTTGAATGTATTTCCAACGGTGGCACACTTGGTTGTCCGTTCGTCTGTCCAACGCTTGCGACACCATCGCCCATTTGCTCTCGCCGTGTTCTGCGACCTGAGGAATGAAACGAAGCTGTTAGAAGACCTGGACTAGAGAATTCTAATTGCTATTAAATAGTATATTCAAGGGTTATAACCGAGGCCCACGGCTCCTAGTCACAAGTCAATCTTAATTTTATCGTTTTGACAAGTCAAGTCGAGTCATGGTATTGTGGCTCGAGTCCGAGTCCAAGTCATTGTGTTGATTGCTCAGTTCCCAATAAAAGTCTTGTTAACCCACTTTTTATATCTCTGTTTGGTGACATCGAATGGTTAATATTATCGTAATTTTCCTCACTTATTGCAGTTTCTGGTCGCATTTTCAAGTACCAGTACCAATAGACGAAATCCCAATAGTATGGTTACTTTACTGTTCTTCGAAATGACAATGAAATGACTGTCCTGGCCGTCTGAGTTTCGAGTCATATGACTTGGTTCGAGTCATGCGCAATGACTCGAGTCCGAGTTGAGTCATTTCAGAATTTTGCGAAAATGACTCGAGTCAAGTCGAGTCGTCAGAAAATTGAGACTCGACTCGAGTCATTACAAGCCTGGTATATTCATATTGTAATGAACCCGAATATTGTCGGCTGACACTCGTCAGGGGCTAATCGTCGGCGACTAGTAGAGAATGGTAAAGAACATTGTACATCAACAATCGTATCACAAAATATGACGTCACCGGCATGAAATTTCGAATGAGAGAGCGTTCAACGGAATCGGAAACAGATCTGATTATAGTGATTTTTCTAATTGTGATCTGATTGCGTAAAAACTGTGTAGCTATCATTATAACTAAGGCAAGTTTCTGCAACTTTTTTTTACATCTTCCGACAGCTTCCTAGTTACTCAGAATCATGTACAATAGGGTTGTCCATAATTTGGAAAATCTCAAAATTTATGCGTATCCATGTCTCATTTTATAGATTATGGATAAAAAACGTCAATGAACCTGCAATAAGCTCTCAGGAAAGTCGTTAACATTTGTCTAAATGCGTTTGAAAATAGCTGCCGTAGAGTGGGCGTGTCAGCGACTATAGAACGACAAGCAGACAAGTATTCACGAAATCATGGCACTTGATTAGCTAATCTGCTATGCTTCAATGATCACGACGGTGGCGGATTGGTGATCAGCTGGTCAAGGAGTCGGCTAACGGCGGTGATTCTGTAAGCGCATTGTAGGTTGGTCCGCAGATAATGATTTAAGATTAATTCAGAACATGTTGAGTGACGAAATACATGATGAGCAAAGAACAGCTGCTTCACAAAAACTTTAAATACATGGCTTGATGGCTTATTGTGAAGGCAACCGTTGTAGCCTGTATGCCTTATTTTCATCGAGGGAAAGCACAAAAACACGAGAAGAAATATTGCAAAGGCGCTTATGCAAGTGGTAAACGAACTTCCAGTTTCAGAAAGGATGTACCATGATTGAATACAAATATAAAGCTTGACATTGACACTACTGTGTCTGATCTTATCTGGTCGTGGTAGCCTATATAATTGAACTCTTAAAAGCTGTACGGGCTGGATGAATCAGCCATTTATGCTTGGCACTTGTCACATTCTTGCAGCATAATGAATCATACCCGCGAGTGGTGTCAAAATCCTCAATGATGCCCCGGGAAAAGTATAAAGGCAAGCATTGACTATGCTGGTAGGGTCAGCAAAAAGACTGTTCGCTTGCATTGTTTAGCATGTCCATAATGAATCTTAGATCATTACCGGCTGCATCACGACTAATGCTTGAATCAAACCAGACATGTACATAAAAAAGAATGTATTGAAGCTGTGCGTTAGATAATTTTTTCAGAGTCCCAGCTACCTGGTCGGCCCACATATCTTCTGAGCATACAGGATTGTGTCCAGAATCCATCTCACATGGTGTGCTGCACCAGTTGGGCGATAACTAATATACCTTACCTGCACTGCACCCAGAAAAGCAGGACCACTTAGCGTACTCTCAATCATATCAGAGAGGTATTTCTGGGATATATAAGTTCACAAGAATTCGCTGTTTCACCTCTGTCATGCCTGCAAGAGGGTATTGTTGTTCTGAACCTATCGTTATATAGTTTTAACACTAAAAATTCAATGACCAAGTGTCTCATTTTATTATTTAATCACCAACGTACAATGCGCTTACAGAATCATCATTGCAGTTAGCGTACTTCTTGAACTAGTAGAAGCACATATTCAGCAATCCGCCTTGGTCGTGATCATTCAAGCATAGCTGATTAACCAATCAAGAGCCGTGATTTCGTGATTACTAGTCTTCTCGCCGTTCTATGGTCGCTAACACGCCCACTCTATGCCAGCTACTTTCAAACGCATTTAGACAAATGTTAACAACTTTCCTGTGAGCTTATTGCAGGTTCATTGACGTTTTTTATCACTAATCTACAGAATGAGACATGGACACGCATATTTTTTGAGATTTTCCAAATTTTGGACAACCCTAATGTACAATCATGTTCCAAGCCGTTTGGAGGGATTTTATAGTGCAACTTTTCCATACCAATTTTTACTGCAACTTTTGTCAAATGTCAAAATGTAACAAAGTGATTTAAAAACATGCCATAAACTATTTCAGTGTGGTTCTATTTTCTTTTATTTGCTAAACAAAGAGCTATATGATGGGTTAGCAGCATCCCACTGTGCTATCTGCGACACGATGGCTTGCAAGCAAGAAGTTAAACTACCCCTGCCAAGCAAGATCATATCCGAAAAATAGTAAATAGATCGCTCCAGTAATCTTGTCGTTTAAATTTGAGACACCGTAGTTTTCCATTTCACGGACGCAAAGGCGAGACCGCAACAAATTACATTTTCACTTGATCACCTTATTCGGGCTATTGATTTTGGTAAAGTCGCCAAGAATGAGTTTTTCTGCAACACCTTGGGTCAAGTTTGCAGACCCAGGCGGTTTGGGATGAGTTATTTGACTTGTTTTAGACGAGTGATGGAGAAATCACTATGCTGTTTGGCTCTTTTGAGGAAAATTATTCACGTATTGCGTCATGTTCTTGCTGTGTACCGCTTAACCGTTTGGCGCCGGCGTGGGTATTTTTACCCATTGCCGGTACGAGGGAAGCGTACTGCAATAGAACCGCTATATATCCCGTTCTGATCGTACTAGGTCGTTGCTGTTTATTTCTGCCGATAGATATTGTTTGTGCAAGTTCATTGATACCATAATATTTGATATATATTATATCTAAGACATCGAAATCGGATACCAAAGACCGTAGATAAATATGATGCAAAATACACTGTTTCGGCAACGCGCGCGTCATTGACCACTCTCACATAACTTGCTGTATGTTTCGTTCTGGCCGTCTTAGAGCATAGTTGTTTCTTTCTATGAAAAGCTAGTGTCGATACAAGTCCACACATATCTTCATATCTGATATTAGTTACATATAACGTGTTCAAAATCTATGTGATAGGCCGAGTGACAAAAATATCCGCCGACCGCATCATTTTGCGCTCACGCGCGTTCCCGATATACCCGTCATGTAAACCGTCGTATATTTGGTTTTATTCATCATAGCCTGTTGTAGTTTGTTTCTATGAATAGCGCTTGTCAGCTTCTGTTTTTCTTGCTAAAACAAACATAGTATACTAGTTATGTCTGCACCGCTCAAGGTTGCATTTGAAAATCGGGAACAAATTCTCGCAGCCTACCGTACCAGCTTCAAGCAGAGGGATGATTACTGGTCACATAAGGGGATATATATCGAGTTCTAATAGTGATATACCTTCACGTCCTTCATAGATTGTGTCTGTGAATAGTTGTTTCTTATACGTTTCTAAATAATGGCTAATAGTCAAGTATAATTCGTAATAAATACAATATTACTCAGCGCATATATCTACGCAAAAGTGTGCATCTGGATATACAAAGAGCTGTCGTATAACGATATATATCTTACGTTGTAGTAATGATAGGCATTCGCGGATTGTCTCTTTCAATAGAACTAGCCAATATCCACCTTCAAGGCCAAAATAAACAACATTAGTTTGCCTAAGCCACCCCAAGGTCGCTTCTGAAAATCGCGAAGAGAATTCCTGCAGCCTACCACGGTAGTGTCAAACGCAGGGACGAATATCCGTAACATAAAGTGATATGTCCTGAATTCTATTGGTAATAGACATTCTTAGATTGTTTTTGTGAAGAGTACATGCCCATAGGCTTATATCTACATCAGACAACAGTTATTAGTGATGTATATAAGGTAATAACTGCAATATTACTCGGTGTGCATTACGTGCAAGAGGTGTGTATATATTTGAAGGAAGTGCTACCAAATAACGTCATAAACTTTACTTTGCAGTAATGATAAGCATTTGCAGTATATCATTGTGGTAAGGACTGTATAATATACGTCTAGGAATACTAAAATTACTGCTTTAGGTTCTACAACAGTTTCAATTATAAGCCTTCGAAGTTACCATACGCGCGCCATGACTCACTCTCTCAGCGGCCTGCCGCGAGTTGACTAAAACGGTCGGTATTGTTTTGATTAGAAATTATCGCCTGCTAGACGTGGAGGGTCGACTCAGGGCTCTCTAGAACGATGAATACTGTGTCTATACAATACATAGGACTCTATCGTCATCGGATACCTATACTAAGGTTCATAAGACCCGCAATTTAGCATTTCTGTTTCCAACCAACGTTTTCTCGGCTTGCTCTGGATATACGTATCCAGACACAGAGCTCGAAATGATTTGAGTGGCGCAATCGGATCCGCGTTGAAGTTCTGATTCGAACGCTACCTTGTTTACCGTACTCGGATCCCATTAAGGTACAGTTTTTCGATTTTGAAAATTGAAGTAAAATTTTTCGAAATCTGCAGCCGGTGCCAATCGGTTAAAGATATAATTTTTGGCGGTCTCCCCTGAATGTCCGTGAAATGACCAAGTAACAAATTTGACAGCTCTCCAGGAACTAGGTTATACAATCGGGATGCTAGCAACCCCAACAGATTGTTTGATGGTATAGAAGGTTATGACTGTTGATGAGAGAATTAAAAAATATGAATTTCGGTTTATATATAGAGAAACACACTTGAATTGGAGGTAATTTTTTTTCAGTTGACAGCTCCTTCACGCCCCCTTCACACGTTTCACGCCCCAAAAGCCCCCCCCCAAGGGGGGCGCGCCTCACAGGTTGAGATCCACTGGTCCAAATGTTAATAAATTCAGGTTACCATATTTTGAGAGATCATAGCTTGAGTCCACTTTTCCAACATTTTGAAAGATATAATACCGGAGTCGGAAAGGGGTGATTTGGAAATTTTTTCAACTGATTTTCCCGACATCTCAACTTGTGTTATGTATTTTTCGTTTATTTTATAGCCGAACCTGACGTTCAGTAAGTCGGAGTTATTGCTTGCATTTTAATACTTTTTTCTAGAAAAAGAGGACAAATTCCAAAATTGAGGACATTTGGGCACTTTTAATTTCTTGAAAAAATAGGACAAATCCTCTTTTAAGAGGACATAATATGGTAACTAGGGCTGGGCACAATGATTCGAGTACTCAATGAATCGAGTATTTATTGTAATGACTCGAGTCGAGTAGTAAAAGGTGAGTTTTTCGAGCACTGAAAGTATACGCTCCTCGAAGCTAAAAGTTAATTTACTATCGATAATTATAGTTTTGATACTATTTTCCTCTGAGGAAGCCTTGAAACCTCAATTGGCCGTGTCGCAGCATACGAAACATAGTACAAAGCTACGATCATTACTGGAAATAACACATTTTCAAAGTCATCATCATCCCACAACATTGTCGAGAAGAGCAATGACATCGCTATGGTTGAAAAAATACCAGAGTATCTTTAATGAGACGGATAACAGGCATTATATTCTTTGTGGTGGGATAAAAGGAACGTTTTTCAACTTTGATATATTATATTCTGTTATGACGTCATAATGAGTGATACTCGAGTACTCGACTCGAAGCGTTTTACGTGATTCAGAATCGAATCACTCAGGTACTCGGTTTTGCCCAGCCCTAATGGTAACCCTATTAAGTCTTAATGAAAATGACTTCATTTGAGTCGCGACTCGAGTGATTACTAGGGCAAGTTTTTGTTGCACTAAAATCGAGGAAAGTTGCATTTAACTTTGATAAAAGTTGCAGTAAAAAATTGCAATTAAAATTTCGTTGAATTAGAAGGGTATGAGATACTCGAAAGGTTCCGTTGTGTGGCCTAGTTCCTGCAGATCTGTCAAATTTGCTACTTGGTCATTTCAAGGACGTTCTGGCGAGACCGCCCAAAATTATATTTTTTTGCGGTACACAGCAAGAAAATGACTCAATACGAGAATAATTTTCCTCAAAAATCCAAACAGCATAGCGATAACCCCCTACCCTAAAACAAGTCGAATAAAACACCCCAAAACCCTTAGGTCTGCAAACTTGACCCAAGGCGTTGCAGAAAAACTAACTATCGGTGACTTTAACTAAATCAATAGCCTGAAAAAGGTGATCAAATGAAAATGTAATTTTCGGCGGTCTCGCCTGGGCGTTCGTGAAAAGCGAAACTCAATTTTAATGGACAGAATTAATAAAGCGATCTATTTACATATTGTTCAGAAACAGTCGTGATTGGCAGTGGTAGTGTCATAGATAACAATGAGATGCAGCTAACCCATCATATAGCCCTTTGTTATGCAAATTAAAGAGTATAGAACCACACTAGAAATAGTTTATAGCATGTTTTTAAATCACTCCTTCACATTTCGACGCATTATTTGATAAAAGTTGCAGTAAAAATTGGTGTAAAAATTGGTATGAAAAATAGAGAAGTTGCAAAAAGTTGCACTATAAAATCCCTCCAAACAGCGTAAAACATCATAGTACATAGTTTCTGAGTATCTAGGAAGCTGTCGAAAGCTGTAAAAAAAGTTGCAAAAACTTGCCCTAGTGATTACATACATCCCCGCGAGCTATTTCCTACCAGTTCCACGATCATTTCGTCTTCTTTACGAGTCCACGGGTCCCGATTGATATTCCTCAAGCAGTCGTGCCATCTCTCGCGACACTGCGAATCGTGGCGTCCAGGGACCATGCCGGAATCGCGGATGATGGACCACTTCAGCCCGTGCTTGACAATAGCCTGAAAAACGGGGAGATATATATATTGATTTGTGAACCAGAAAATGGAGTGTTGCGTCAAATTCAAAAAGATATCTTTCATGCGACCACAGAGAAAATAATGCCAGTTCTCCTCCACCACAGTGTTGATAATTCGGTATTTTTTTTACGATAAATAGGGTGTTTCATCGCACTTTCTGGTAATGCTATGAGCTGATCACGACTTCAAAGCAGAGTTGGATTCATTACATTAATTCAGTTCAATTACAATTACAATACAATTACTCCCTTGCATGTTTCAATTACATTACAATCACTCGATGCTAAAAATATCAAATTACAATTACAATTTCTGTTAAACATGTAATTATTACAATCGCAATTACTGTTCAACATGTAATTATTACAATTACAATCACTGTTAAGGATGTAATTAATTACAATTACAATTACTGTCGACCGTGTTATTGATGGTAGAGCGATGTTCTTTAACAACCGTAATTAGCGACGTAATTAGCAACAATCTCAAGCTATTCACGTTTCATTCATGATATGTAGAATACCCTTTAATTATAAAAAAAACTTGAATGTATTCGAACTATTCCTAATCATGAGTACCGAAAACTACAAACACAGAAAAAAATTTTGAAGCGACTATTAACAAACAAAAGTTTGAGCGGCTGGCAACCACTAACAGCGAATAGGCTACAAGTCAGTGGAATGTATTCAAACGAATACTTAGAGCTGATTAAGGCAAATGAAATGTAATTGGTAAGGTGTCATCGATAAGGATGATACCGATAAGGTGTGTAAAATTAAAATAAATGCAAAAGTAAAGAAGCTCCTGATAACCACAAATTACAAAATTTTGGTTCGCATTGATATTTTCACTTGCTCAAAAAATGTTAGATTGCATTTGATGAACATAAGGGAGCGGAAAGTTTCTGCCCCCAGTAAAGTTGGCTGAGATTGGAGGTAAGATTGGGACAGCATCTCTACAAATGCGTGATAAAGTTTGATGAAGCCTTGGTCGGAAACTTGATGTTTTTTTGCTATTGTTGCAGCAAGCCTCAGTACTGGTCAGAGATTTAAAAAAAACTATGACCGTGGTGTAGGAAATGGTTCAGCACAGGTTTCAAAATAGTTTATTTGCTGTGTGTCCAATTTTTAAATATTAAGATTTAGTATAGCCCTCAGTAGGGTCCTCAAACCACCCCTTTGTGACAGTGAAATATTTCGTTCCCCCTCGTCGTGATATCACACAACGAAACCAGAATGTTAGCAATCCTAAGAGATAGTTTGATGGTATGGAAGGTTATAACTGTTGATGAGATAAAAAAGGTGTGGCTCGAAATCTAATCTCATTTTGAAAAAATTGTGTAGCTGTATCTATAATTCTAACCTTATTTTGAAAAACTGTGTAGCTTTAATTTTAATCTTAACCTAATTTGTAGAAGCTGAAAGTTTTCTAGTTGTCCAAGTTTGACTTAGATTTGCAGATTCAACAAAATTCTTGAAAATACACGGAAATTACGAAACAATCCGAAAATACCCGCAGCAACGCTATGTCCTCCTCCGGCGTCCATCTTGACTTTTTGTAAGCGGGATTGAGGCACCGCGCCCAACGATGGCACACTTGCGAGCTGGTGCGGTTCCCCAGAATTATCGCGATCTGGAAATCGAAAAACTAGGTAAGCATGAACATGAAGCCGACCGGCACCAACGAAACTTCCATGATTTCACGGACATGACTCAAAACTGAGCTGCCTTGTAGCCAGACATGCACAAAGGGCTGTTAAGAAAAATTCTTTCTTCCAAATTATGTTTGCTAGGCGATGAAATCGTCGGTTGCCGAGAAAAACGATAGACGCCAAATTTGAATTCATTGCAACCGGTAATCGCAAAGTAACCAATCAATGGAAAGGAAAGGACGTAGTTTATTTTTGTCCTAGATGTTTTTGCGGCAAATACACCGACTCATGATACACATACACATGATCTGCGCATATGCATACCATGAGTGCATGATGTGCATATGCAGCTGGACAAGGAAGTGCAGATATAGCCTTTACGGCTTTCCAGGTCATGCTCCACCCCTCCATGCTATCCCAGTAATGCATGAGCGCCAAGCAGGGATGCCATAGATACCAGTGTTACGAATCAGGTCTTTGGTCTGACCCGGCCGGGAATCGAACCCACGACCTACCGATCAAGAAGCCGGGCGCTTAACCATTACGCTATCTTGTCCGTATAATGGTATAATGGTATATGGATATAAACATTTTTGGTTGTTCGTTCGTGATTTTCCCGCGTTGAATTGCGTTAATTTCCTCTCTATACCATGGTTGATGACGTGTTCAGGGTAACTGTTGTCAAGTAAGATTTTGCGGATGTAATCAAGTTCTGAACTCAGTTTGTTACCCGAACATACCAACAACACTCTATGTACGAGAGTTAGGGTTGTTCAGAATTGACCGACTTTCAAAAAGTCCAGGTTTTCAGTCCGATTCCCATGCCTTATACCTTAAAACCATATTCTGGCTACTTTTTTTTGTAATTCATCCCCTGCATCCGTGTGCACATTGAGCTGGAAGAATAGCAACTGAAAATAGGGGATTCCCCTAAAATCTGAGTGTCACGATTTTACCTAGCCTAGTTAAAGTGACATATAACATGAATTTATGTAGCTGTTGCGGTTTGGAGTGCTACAAAACCCCACTATATACGGCATTGCTAGTTCAAGATATCATTTCCATGTCCCACACTGCCTTAGAACTGCTCAAAACTACCTAAATCTGATGGTCATTTTGTTGGATCACAAATCCTACACCCCTCAAACCTACCCGGCACTGTTCATCAATTTCCTGGATCCCCATGTGCAAGAATACAACTGTAAAAGTAACATCCACTCACAGCCACATTATAAACATCACAGGAAACGAAAAAATAAGGCCAAGAAAGAGATCAACTTGGCAAAATATTACATAAATCAGGTGGATGAAATGGTTGCTTTCGAGAAATCTGCATATCTGTTCCGGTGATCTTCCACAGCTTGTAGGAGGCTCGCTCGCTGTTTTTTGTCATCCGTTATGAACGCAGCATAGTCGGTATTCAATTTTACCATACGCTCTGCTGCATCATTAACTACTTCAACAGTATTCACAAATTCTTGAGCAGTCACGAAATCCAGATCAGTATACCATTCCGAAATTGGAAGACTCAACCAATCATGTTCCACATGTATAGCATCAAATAGAAACCACGATTCTGGCCCAATCAAATCGACCATACTCATTGACTCAGAGACAGAGTCAGAGATCAGACTGAGAGGCATACCTCTGCGAAATTTTTCAGGGATTGGCATTTTCAGCAATTTAGCAGCCATCGCTTCCTTAAGTTTGTCAGGAATCTTTGGATTAACCGAGAACATGGTAAATACCACCATTTCCTCAGTTAGATACCAATGATGTTTTCGCAATTTCTTGTATGCCACATCAGCAACAGTGGGATCGCATAATGAAAAGTTTTTCATGTCATGAAAGAATTTCAAATCATTCCAAGGTGCGTCACATGCAATACCAGTTTACAACCAAGCTGGAACATAAAACAAAGCAATGAATGCATTGATTCGTTCCAACTTTTCAATGAACTCTTCAGAATAGTCCATTTGCTCACTCCACATGAACATTTTTTGACAGTACAGGACTTGACTCATCCATCTAGCGCTATGAGTAGCACCAGGCTTGCGAAAACGATGATCAAAATTTGTCATCCAAAATCGCCAAGGTGCCTGTTGCACATTCTCTGTAGTCATCTGTTATCAAGACTTCTTTCTGCTTTCCATCATTGGGTTTCATCAGTGGAATTATTTCTTGCTTTACTTCATCAGCTTTCATCGCCAACCAGCTGCCTTCAATAAACTCCAGCGTTTTATAGCTTCTTGATTTATCAATATGTTTCCACTTCTTCTTGAAGGTATTAAAATCCTGTTTTCAGGGCCTGTGGTTGTCGATCCAAACAAACACTTCCAAACCTCCCGAATGACCAGATCATAAATATGATGGCGACAGGCATTGTAGAAAACTTTCCTGTTAATCAATTCTTCAAGCGACGGAACCGCACCTTTGTTTTTACCAGTGTTTGAGGATGTTGTGTCAAACACAAGAGCTCTAACAGATTTTGTTAAATAACAAAGTTCTAGCAGTTCAAATGATGCATCAGCCTGTGCTTTTCCTGTAGCACTTTCCGACTATGCTGCGTTCATAACGGATGACAAAAAACAGCGAGCGAGCCTCCTACAAGCTGTGGAAGATCACCGGAACAGATATGCAGATTTCTCGAAAGCAACCATTTCATCCACCTGATTTATGTAATATTTTGCCAAGTTGATCTCTTTCTTGGCCTTAGTTTTTCGTTTCCTGTGATGTTTATTATGTGGCTGTGAGTGGATGTTACATTTACAGTTGTATTACTGCACATGTGGATCCAGGAAATTGATGAACAGTGCCGGGTAGGTTTGAGGGGTGTAGGATATGTCATCCAACAAAATGACTATCAGTTTTAGGTAGTTTTGAGCAGTTCTAAGGCAGTGTGGGACATGGAAATGATATCCTGAACTAGCAATGCCTTATATAGTGGGGTTTTGTAGCACTCCAAACCGCAACAGCTGCATAAATCCATGTTATATGTCACTTCAACTAGGCTAGGTAAATTCGTGACACTCAGATTTTAGGGGAATCCCCTATTTTCAGCTGCTATTCTTCCAGGTCAATGTGTACACGGATACAGGGGACGAGTTACAAAAAAAAAATAGCCAGAATATGTTTTTAAGGTACAAGGCATGGGAATCGGACTGAAAACCTGGACTTTTTGAAAGTCGGTCAATTCTGAACAACCCTAACGAGAGTGCCTACGAGGTTCATGTTTTCCCGTTTACGGCCAAATGAATTCCAACATAAGTATTGGCCTGCGAATGTCGGTCTCCTGAAGACAGATGTTTCACTGCAAATTAGTTATCTGGTAACGTGGCAAGGCTGATGTTTGAAATCGGGATAAATAGAGTATTAAAGCTACATAAGCAGGCTTGCCATACTGTCCTTATTTCTAAGATTTGTCCTTATTTTTAAGGCCCACGTCTTAGAAAACTCAACCGTCCTTATTTCTAAGAAATGTCCTTATTTTGGACGTACGTCCTTATTTTGTCTTATTTTCAACCACTACTGAAGGGCGTTTTCCTCTGGTATATGTGTTGCATATTATTCTAAAATTATGCTTTTCCTTCGAGATTTTATGACATCATAACTGAAAGAAATTCTCGTGACGTACACACCACAAGATTTGACTTCCAACTGGTGAGATCATAGTGTCCTTTATGGTGTCGACACAGGCAAATCTCACGCCTCAGTGAAATTGTATCACGTCACAATTTCCATTTGGCTACAGGCAATTTGACGGTCATTTATGACCGGCTTGCCGAGCATTAAATTTGGTAAAACGGGTATCAATCGAAAGCTGAGTCTGCACTGATTACGAAAAATATAAATTTTATTCCGCTCGTGGCCCTGGAACTGACGAGGTGCTTTTTCGTGCTAATCTGATTTTTTGACTGTCCTTATTTTTGGGTCCATGTTGATGGCAACCCTGTACATAAGGCTAGTAATAGTTTCGAAATATTGCTACTTTTACAAAGTGCGAATTTGCCCAGGTGTAGTTCAGGCTGACTTGAAAATGGCTACTTGAACTCGACTAGCCTATGATGACTGCTTTGAAATCCTCTGCGAATTACGCCGCACGTGGTAAATTGGATGAAAAATAGATTTAAAACTGCTCTACACCAGTGTACCACAAAAGAAAACAGAATTTTTGCGCAAAACGGTCAGCGGAGACTAACATGAAACCGGCTGGCACCGGTGGGTTTTTCCGTAAAATTTTGCTTCACTTTTCAAAACTTTAAAACGCGACCTCAATGAGTAATATATTGTTGGATTGAGAATTTCCACACCTAAACAACTATGCACAAAGCAAGACGATAGCCCGGCAACCTAGCGTGCATATAATCAACAAAACGAGACAACTTTGTTGTAAAAATGAACAAGTTTTGGTTTCTTCCTTATAAAGTCCACGCCGTAAACCCAGTGCATATATGAGCCTCTCGAACTGTGTGTTTACCGTGAAACGCTCTACCATGTTTTTATAGTATCGATCGAATCAGTTGAGCAAAATCGGTCACTCATGGCTTGTTTAAAAGATGACATCTGTCGCAGTGAATAGCAAGTTCTTACTAACACTAGGTTAACGTTGTGGACTCTATAAGGAAGTAACCATACCTTGCCCATTTTTACAACAAGGTATACACGCTCGGATGCGCTACTGTCGTTTAGCTACGTGGTGTCGTTGTTTAGGCGTTGAAATTCTGAGTCCAACAATATATTACCTGTTGATTTCGGATCCCATTGAGGTCGTGTTTTACAGTTTTGAAAAGTGAAGGTTCAACAAAGACACATTTCAACTGACAATACATTCTTATCCGTAACCTTGGACATTTTAAGTAAGTTTAGAAGCCGTCAGTGAATAAATTTGCTAACAAAAATTTATTTGTAGTTGAAATATTCAAATTCTGATCTACTTTGAGGTCATTTTGAAATGGGAAGTTCATAGTCAACCGGGTTGGCATAATTTCGACTTACATGCGTGAACGGAATGATGTTCCCGACTCTGGTCTTATCCACCAAGGCTCGCAATTGATTGTCTTCTTCCGGCGTCCACGGCTGCTGCTTGTGGTTCTTGTTCGTCCTTTGAAATCTGGGAATAGTGTTACACGTGAAGCACGCACGACAGAGCTGTTCAAAATAACGTTTCTTTTCAAATTTTGCTGGCTACTTGACAAAATTGCTAGGTTACCCAAAAAAAAAACCTTTCACATCAATTCTGAATGAATTCCGACTCACAGAAGCAAAGTTATTGTTCAAAATCTAGGATTTCAAACCATAGTACTTACTGTGGGTAGCCGTAGATTTATATTAACTAAAGAAATAATTTGCCACCGTAAACACTATTTTTTCAAAATCTAAAATTTTGTTCATCGATAACTCCGTTTCGGCTGGTTGGATTTGAGTCAAATTTGTTGTGCATCGCGTTCGCAGACAACCTAACAATTTCACGGGGTAGCTAGTCAAATATGAAAACAAATGTTTAATTTTAATAAATAACTCCAAAATTTTCTACCATAATAACTTCACTTCCACAGTTGAAATTGAGCAAAAATAATTTAATCAAGTAGCTAGTGAAATTTGAAAACAGAAAGTTATTTCAGAACAGCACTAACGCACAATGCACACAAAGTCAGAACCACGAAAAATTTGTAGGAAACCGAGAGAAAGCATTAAAGTAAGGGGGGAAAAGTCTGGTTATCATAAACATATTCCCTCAAAATGGCTTGAAAAGAAATTGTAGTGGTGTAAAAACATAACCACTCCGGTCAGCAGCAAGGCAAAACCTATTTGGATGCCATACTCAGAGAACGTGCAGCAACAAATTCACAGACTAAAATGTCAGTAGTTTTACCAAACAAAAACTATTTGGGTGCCATACCCATCTACAAATCTATGTAATGACTCGAGTTGCGATTTTTATCGACTTGACTGGTGTCAGTTTTTCAAATGCGTAAAATGACTCAACTCGAGTCAATTGCATTGACTCGACGTATACCGCACGACTCGAACCGAGTCATATGATTCGAGACTAGGACGTCGAAGACAGACATTTCATTGCAGCTTCGAAGAACAGTCAAGTCGCCACATGATTGGTATTCCGTCTATCAGTCCTGACACTTGCTACATAGGGCCAGAAAATGACGATTTTATGGATGCAAGCCATTTTATATCCCTCGGGCAGAGTTGGAAAAAGTGGGTTGAATCGGATTGAACTGAAAACTAAACAGTGAACAAAATGACTCGGACTCGACCCTGTACTCATTGACTTGGACTAGGTCACTCGGACTTGACTCGATGGTGAATTGAAAATCGAGTCAAAACTAGAAAAGTGAGATTGACTTGTAACCTGGAGCCTTGTGACTTGGCTACAACCCCGGGTGACAGCGTTACCTCTGTATGCACTCCAGGGCTGTTCTGCCCGTGTCCAGCTCGGCAGCGATATCGTTCCAACCGGCCTGCGAGTGTTTGGCGGCGAGCTTTTTCAAAGCGTCGTCTTCCTTCTTGCTCCATTTCGCGCTGTTCAAGGACGGGTGCAGACGATTACGCCAGCGCAACATGCATTCCGTCGGCGTGCGCACGCCCTAAATCAGAACACTACAATAAGGCGTGGGGTACAGCAAATATCGACGTCTATACTCTGTTGTCACTAGCTCAGACTAGCTTGCAGGACTAGCTAATTCTATTTGTCTCTAGTGACGAATGTACACGTAGTGTCGCTGATCCTGGAATGGCCAACCTGCACCATAGAAGGAAATTGGAATCTGATCACATGGGCTGAGAAAATATGAATTTTCGATAGCAGGCCTAATATGAAGAGCAATTTTTTTTACTTAGAGAACGAACGATTTTGACCTTAAAATCGAAATTTTGACATTTTTTTACCTTAAAAAACTTAGTTTTGGCCTAACGTATGTAAATTAGGTGTTTTCCTACTTGATGCTAGAATTGTACTACTTATCTTCATTTCTGGTTCTAACTGTATGTCTTTACGAAGTAGCTCGGCTTGAAAAAACTTTTTTGACTCAAAAACTGATAAAATTTTTCATGAAAAAAATTTATTTCAACGAAATCTGGCCATATGAAGAATTTCAGTCGTTACATGACGCATTATGGTAGAAATAAGTAAAATTTGTTGTAGTACAACGAAAGATACTTTCCTAGATTCTCGGGTAGAGAGTGTCTGTCCTTACTAAGCAGCTTGCCAAGAATGGAGAAAGAACGTTCAACAGCAGCAGTTGTTGGCTGGCAACACTGAAGTTGTGTGTACACTGCTGACACATCGTGTCAACCTATTTGTTTCATTTGACCGTTTATGAATCACAATGAGCAGACATAAAGTAGGCTACAAGCTGTAAAATATCAAACGATACATTCACCGACAGTGCAAACGAAATGCAGGTTGCCAGAAAAATATTTACTTCGTAAACAATTTTAACAGTTTTTTGACCAAACGCTACAATTCTGACCAATTCTGACTACTCATGATACATAGCATACATTTTTTTTTGAAGGTAGCCTACAGGTCAATTTGCATCAGTTGGGAAGATACATCTCGCAATTTAGAAAGTGGTCGCTCCTGAGTGGATACTTCAAGTCAAGCTAGCTGAAATTCATGGAGTAACTTCTACTTCTACTCAAGAACCCACTAATTTGACCATTTCTTTAGAATTGTAAATTCCATCACTTGCCAAGATTTTTTGCCAATTCGGTGGTTCTTATCCTAATCTAACATGGAACAGATGAAAATGAAAAGCCCATCTGCGTCAGCTAGGACTGTTTTTCCAGATTTTTGCAGCTATTAGCTAAAATTGATTGGTAGGCCTAAAATGTTGCACACCAAATAGAAGTGGTGCTACTGGAGTTTGAAAATTTTGAATTTATTACAAAATATTTGAAGAGCTTCTTGGAGGTACAGGAACTTCAATATACAATTGACTCATATATTCATATTGAAATGAACCCTGTGTGCTCTGGAGTCAACTTTTATCAAAATACACCAACCAAAACTCTGTCAACAAAAGGAGTTCGTGTACCACCTAAAAATAGTACATTGAACACTCTCTCATTCAAAATTTCAGGCTCGTGACGTCATCTTTTGTGATACGATTGTTGATGTACAATGTTCTTTCCAATTCTCTACTAGTTGCTGACGATTACCCTTGACGAGTGTCAGCCGAAAATATTCGGGTTCATTTCAATTGTATATACTACTCAATTATGGAATATTTGTGATAATGTTTTTTCAAATTCCACAGGCTATCCCGTGAGATTGTTACGTTGTCTACAAAAGCGTTACAAAACAAATTGGACTCAATTCAAACTAGCAATACCGAAGTTATTTGAGTGTTTCGTTAATAATTCAGGGATCATTCCCATTTCACCATCATCATTATATTTTTAACTGCAATAACTTCGCTTCTAGCGGTTGGAATTGAGCTATTATGCATGGTATAGCCAGTGAAATTTGAAAAAAAATTATATTTTATATTAAATTCAATATTTTCAAACCCAAACAACGTTTTTCAGCCAACCCAACAATTTTAGGTAATAGCCGCAAAAATTTGAAAACATAGGTTTTTTTTAACAGCCCCAGCGGGGCTCTTTAAATTTCCACCTCAAAATGCACGTTGGAAATAGCGTCCCAGTCATGGTCCAGGTGTCTGTCCCCGACCATTTCTGACGTTTTTTTCCTTTTATATTCATTAATCTTGTTCTCCACCGATCGGATCTTCCCCAGCATTTCCGGCTCTTCCTTCTTGGCGTATTTCTCCTGCAAAATCCACCGTTTCATGACCCCGCAAGCGTTCAGGATAACGCCACCGAGCCAAGTCGAGTCATTCTCTCTTTTTCAGAAAATGAGTCGGGTCACATCAAGTCAATAAAAAAATTGGCTGAAGTCGAGTTGTTCTCTATATTCAGAAAATAAAGTGAGTCAAGTCGAGTCATTATCGATTTTTCAGAAATTGAATAGTGACAAGTCGAGTCAACATAAAAATTGGCTGAAGTTGAGTCGGGTCATTCGCAATTTTTCAGCGAATGACTCGAGTCAAGTTGTGTCGACGAAAAATTTTGACTCGATTCATAATGGTCCTCCTCTTTGATTGGTTGATTGGTAACTTACCCGCAAATACTCCAACTGCGACAGCAAGGGTTCCGTCAATTCTCGAAGTCTGTGATGCTCCACGGCTTCTCTCAATGCTGAAGAACAAACAGAATTAACATGCTTTAGAACAGGTAAAATGCATGTGCCAATTTTGAAAAAAGAAACCTATGATCAACTAGTTACATTAAACTTTTTCAATCTAATTACTAAGCACTTTTCAGACCTTTATTTTTGAATTGTCCGGGAAATTGCAAGTTTTACTGGTAATTGCTTGGAAATTGACTGCCAATGGAGCAAAAAGTGAATAATTTGAGTTCTTGCTGTCAGTATCGAAACGTGAGTAGTTCTGGTTCTAGTTGTCAGTTTTGAAAAGTGAGTGGTTTTAGTTCTGGCTGCACATGTTGAAAAGGGAGTAGTTCTAATTCTAGTTGCGCATTTCCAAAAATGAGTACTCCTAGTTCTAGTTCTTGTGTTCAAATGATTCAGGACTTTATCCCACTTTTACTAAAACAATTCACACCCCAAACCGACCACTAATTACAATTTTGAAACGCAGAAAGTTGTTCAAAACTTAGGATTTCAAATCATAGTATTTACAGTGGGTAGATCTATAATAAATTAAAAATTTTGCACTCCAATTACTCCGCTACTACTGATTGGCATTGAACCAAATGTGTTGTGCAACGTTTTTTCAAACAACTTAATGATTTCATAGGGTAGCCAGTAAAATTTGAAAATATTTCAAATTTATTTTTGTTGAATAAGTCCAAAACTTTTTATCAAGTAGCCAGTAAAATTTGAAAAAAAGTTCATTTGAACGGCCCTATGACCGCATTTGTCGTACAGGGAACGTCTGAGCAGAAAACCAATCGTTACTTTTGTCTTCCAGGACCTTCCATTGTAGGGATGGGAAAGGAATGTGCAGAAAGATGTCGCCGATCTCGTTCATTCTCCGTTCCACGTCGGCGTGAAGCGCGGCAGACTTGAGTTGATGGAAGGGGTTATGGGTGAACTGAAATGCACGGGAAAAAATCATAGTACTGTGCACTAGAGGGCACCAGTGGTTCGGTGAATCTATGAACAACAAAATTTAATCACAACGAATGTATGTAACTCAAATTCAATATCGGGAGCCTAATTTCTTGCTACCATTTTGACACTAGATATTTATATGTGGTTCTATAGATGACTAGCCTACAGATAGATACGAAACTTCCTGTGGGTGCTTTGGGCAAGCAGTCTCGCTTATTGCTGAGCAATCTAAAAGTATCGTAATTGGTAGTGCTATAGCTTGCGACCCGAGGGCTGAAATGCAATATAACTGGTCCTGATCGAAAGATAATATCGCACCGATTCCGAAAATACAAATTAGAATCTTTTCAGGGCAATGGAACCACTCCGAAACAGCCATCAAAGTCGGAAAATCGGCACTGTTCCAACAACGGCAGCGCCGCGACACAAGGAACATAACAATGGCCAATTTCGTGAAGTGATTGTTTGGAACAATGCAGATTTTCAGACTTTTGAGGGCTGTTTTGAGGTGGTTCCATTGCCACGTCAAGATTTTAATTTGTATTTTCGGAATCGGTGCGGCACTAGCTATCGATTAAGACCAATTATATTACATTACAGTGCTCGGGCTGCAAGCTATAGTAATACCAATTACGATACTTTTAGATTGCTCAGCAATAAGATCGTGATTGTTCGGTGTGCTTTGTAAGAAATGAGACTTTACTGTTAGTTAATTTAGAAGAAAACACCTACTTTTGAATGTTTAGGCTATATAAACCGAACTCAAAATGTGTTTACCTAAAATCCTGTTTATTTAGTCAGCTTTTTAAAACCAAATTAGAATTAGAACTACTGAATCCGCAAAAACTCTGAATTAGATTCCGCATTACAAAGAAAAAAAGAATCAAAATGATAGCATAGGAAAATTTCCCAAATTAGATTACAATTACATACTGTCATTTCACTCTAGTTATCTAGTTGTCCAAGCCTGGTTAGAATATGTTATCTCAAACACAGGTATTGCTGAAAATGACGACCCATGCATTTACGTGCGACACACAAGATTTTAGCCTCACCGTATTGATTCTGAAAGTCACCCCCTGCTTACGGCCGCTTTTATTCTTCTGTTCCGAATCGTCCTTGTCAGCGTTTTCAATCTCACTCTGAATAGGAGGCAAAACAGAAATTCCAGAAATTATCAATTGCAACTGACTATGCGAGCAACCAAATCTGAACTGAGTAAGTTAGTAATAAATCTAATCATTCGAGCCAAACAGTTAAGAGTTAATTGATCAACGAGGATGATGGTTTCAATACTATTTTCCACCGTGGAAGCCTTAAAACCCGAGTGAACGCATCACAGCGTGCGAAACATGTAGTACAAAGCACGTATATCAGTGGAAATGACGTATCTGTCAAGTCATGACCGATCCACAGCTCATTGTCACAGAATGCAATGAAAAAGATACGTTGTTGAACTGGCATTATGCATTTTTTAGTTGCATGAAGGTACACATTTGAACTGTCCACATCATTCATAGTGTTAATGCGTACAGCGATTTTTATTTTTGACATGTCAAAAAAAAACAACTAAATTCCGTTAAAATTGTAGCGTTAGGTCGAAAAATTGTCAAAATTGTCTACAAAGTCAAAATATTTTTGACGCGTTCATTTTGTTGGTATCGTAGATTTTGCACTGTCGGTGAACTTATAATTTGATATTTTACCGCTGTTAGCCTATTTTATAGGCCTACCGTTGTAAACGGCTAATCGTCTGCTCATACAGAATCATAAACGGTCAAATAAAACAAATAATAGGTAGACATGGTGTTATGGTCAACGTACCGCAATATCCTAACTGAAGCAAGACTTCTTGGGCATTGGTTCTTATATCAAGAAGCTCATGATGAAGGATTGTGATGTAGGCAACATTGTCAGAATGAAGCAACACGGTTTGTCACCAGCAGTGTACGCACAACTTCACTGTTGTCAGTCTACAACTGCTGCTGTTGAAAGTTCTCCATTCTTGACAAACTACTTCGAAAGGACAGACAGTTCCAACCAGAAATGAAGATAAGTAGTACAATGTGCGAAAATACCTAATTTAGTTACGCGTGCTAAAAGTTCTGTCAAGATTACGTTTTTTATCGTCAAAATTTCAAAGTTTCATTTCAAACTTGAAATCAGAGATTCTATATCTCAGTGGTTCCCAACGTGGGCGATTTGGCGGTCTAGGGGGGCGAAAATGACGAAGGGGGAGACAGGGGGGCGATGACGCGTCAAATCGGCTGACCATTGTTTTATAGTCAACCCACGGAAATTTAGTTACAAACGTGTCAAATTAGACATCGAGCCGAAAATTTGACATTTTTTTTTTAGTCAACCTGCCGGTGAACACAGTTTGTCTGCCCAATTTTCGGTACACAAAATTTGGGGGCGATGATCGGTGTTGAGCTTGAAAAGTGGGCGATGGGTCGAAAAAGGTTGGGAACCTCTGCTATATCTGATAGTTCTTATCTCATTTGCAATTCAGGAATTGGTATCATCAGGCATTTGAGAGTTTTAATTAGTTAGTTAATTGCGAATTTTTAGAGTGGGTAGAAGGCTTGTTCAAGAACAGCATCTTTTTCTGGATTCCTGCGATTTACTGTTTAAAACGTTAAGTCGCCTAAAAATATGCCGCACACAAAATTTGGCTTGATTTTAACTGGTGGATGTGAACACACAAGTAGTATGAAAATTTTGAATTTAGTAAAGCATGAAATTTACGTTTCAAATTTTACTGTCAACCCCATGAAATTGTTGGGTTATGTAAAAGAACGATGCATAAGCTAACAATTTTAGAGCATTTTCCAACCAGTAGAAGTAAAGTCATTGCAGTTGAAAATTTTGGATTCACGAAAATAGCCTTTCTGGTGGGTAATCACAAAATTATTATGGAAAAACTCAAACAACTTCGCTTATACGGGTTGGAATCGTATCAACAATTAGAATACTCAACAATTTCATGGGGGTGACACCAGAAGTTGGAAAAAATATTCCATTTCTTTTTAATAAATTCAAAATTTTCCAACTCTATCAGTTGGAATTGAGCCAAATTTGGTGTGTAGCGTCTTTTTGGGCGACCCAACAATTTAATCAGCGAAACCCCGGGATCCAGAATAACAAAATTTATTTTTGAAGAACCCACGTGGGTTCTGGGTAATTCTAGTTCAACTTTCAGAATCCAGTGCCGGTAATTTGTAGAAGTCTACAGATCAGACATTAAGCCCTGTGACATCACCTGCTTGTCTGCATTGTCCTTCAACAGTTCGTCGACGAGATAAATCTGCATCTGGATGACCTCCTGGTACGCCAGGTTGAGTTTCAACATATTCTCTGCGGTCGGCTCCAAGGGCTTGGACAGATCGATTTCTTCCTCCTGTCAAAAGACAACTAACCTTGTTCGATACAACACTTTGGATGTGACGACTAAAATCTCAGTTCCGACGCATTGGCAGATCCCTGGCAGTCACATTTATGGATTGCCCAGATTGTGAACTTGCAACACCAACCCAAAATTTGATTGGTCTGGCCGCAGCACTTGGGATGTGACGACTAATATCTCAGTTCCGACACATTGGCAGATCCCTGGCAGTCACATTTTAGGTAGATGATCGTACATCACAATAAAGCCGAATATTTTGCGGGATAGATTTATCTGAAGCAAAAAAAAGTTTCACGCTTCCCGCAATATGATGTCACTCAATTTCTTGCTTTCAATACATTGTTAACCTCTACTGAAAATGAAAGAACGCCAAATATACCAGATTCAGTTAAACTATATTCGCAATTACGAGAGAAAATGTCGTCCAAGATGCGGCCTTGCGTTTGCGCTTGCAGACAGACCGTCAACGATGAAACATATAGGCACAAAAAGACTGTCGCAGCATGTTGGCTGAAGCTTTAGATATCGATATGACCAGGCGCCGAATTGTCCTAACCTTGCGCACTTAGCCCAGCGATATCCAGCAGACCCGGAATATACTCAAGTAACAATACTATTGATCAATAATCTTTGAAAAATATTTGCGTGTGGCGCGGCTAGTGGCTCGCGCGCTGCTTCGTCAGTTGGATGTGGCCCTTTGATCAAAAAGGTTGGCCGCCCCTGATGTAGGCCGAATGAAGCAGTTGTCCGAATTAAGCAGAATTGACTATTTCACAGTATTGTGGTATCAAGCTCCAAAATGAAAAGCTACAAATTCACACACCTCGTCACTGTAGTCCATGTCGTCTTCTGAAGGTATCACTGCGCTGTTGCTTCGGGAGACGAGAGCTGAAAAGTGTTGAAGGGTATATGACACGCACCTATAATGTGATGGTAACGTAATACCGGTACACATTACTTGTCATCAGAGGTGGTCAAAGTAGTCAAGAAAGCTACTCAAGTAGAAGTAGAAGTAGCGAAAAAAATATTTTCAAGTACGAGTAGAATTACTTCTTCCATTGGCAACCTAAATCTACTTGAAGTAGAAGTAGAATTGACTAACTTTAAATCTACTCAAGTAAGTAAGTAGTTTTGAAAACAGTCTCAATTCGTTTGCATAGACCAGCAAAAGCTGCAAATTGAGCGGTGCGGAAGGTGCAGAGAGCTTGATTCGTATTGATGCTTCCCAGGAGGTATAAATTTTCGACAGAATACGTATTCTTTAACATCATGGGATGCAAATTATAGTATTGATATGAAAATGCGGTACTAACCCTTTGTTTACTAGAAGACCCTGTTTTAGAGAATATCATGGCATGGCACCCTGCCCCATATTATAAGGCCCCAAGTTTAGGCGAAGAGCAATACGAAGAACAGGGTTGTAATGACTCGAGTCATGACTCGACTCGAGTCACGATTTTTTTGTGACTCGACTTGACTCGAGTCATTTTCTTGAAATGGGAAAATGACTCGACTCGAGTCAATATTTGGATTGACTCGACTTGTACTCGAGTCATGACTCGGCTTATTTTATATGACTTGAAGATGAAGAAATTTGCGAATCGTAATGGTTAGATCAACGCATCTGACGAATTCTGCCGACATCGCTATTTGTCACCACTGCTATCGTTGCACTCGTCTGATATAAGATATGCCGCCGTAAAAGTAACAGACAATGGTACAGTAGCAAAGCATTGCACAAAATCATCCAGTGATGAAGAGGTAATAGATCCTCCGCAATCAAAGTACTCAAGACTATACAATCAAACAATCGAAACAAAGTTCAATTAGAGCCAATGAAATGACTCAGATGGTCAAGTACTTGGAAGAGACTGATAAGCTCATGTGCGGATTTGAAAGCGATGATTCTTTGCATTTTTGCGCAACTAGAAAGAACGAGTATCCAATGGTCTTCAGTGTGGTTCAATAATGCTGGTTAATTCCTGCATCTAGTGCACCAGTGGAACGTGTATTCAGTAGATGTGGATTTATTATGAGTCCATGCCGCTTTAACATATCTGAGGATCTCCCTTTCACTTTAGTATTTTTGAAGTTTAACTCATTGATTTGATCTGCTGTCTGTGAAAACACACAGTTAAGGCAGTTAAGGAAAAAAAGGAGAATATCGGTCTGGTGTAAATGACCATAGTAGTTGACAAACACCATGAATAGCGCAAAAAAAACAAGCCCTAATAACTTCGCTTCTTCTAGTTGGAATTGAGTCGAATTTGCTATGAATCATATTTTTACACAATCTAACCATATCACGAGGAAGCCGGATGAAAATTCGAAGCTCTCTATTAGTCTAATTAGTTCAAAATTTTCTCTCATAGCACTGCTTTCTACTGGTCGGAATTGAGCCAAATTTAGGTTTATTTTGGAGCGTCCTTTTCAAGATTTTGTCCAATTTTTTGAGAATTCGACTGAGATACAGTAAATCAGCACTGAAGTAACGCTCCGCCAGCTATTTCGTGAGCTGAGCAGGAAAGTTGACCTTTTTCAAGTCAACTACCTGATAATGTGAAAGAAAAACTGTACCTCTACATCTACATAAACATGCATATGTTGATTCTCTATCTGCTGATATCCACACATGAATTCGTTGGTTATCTGCTATTTGTGAGCTGTCGTCGATGTGCCCGTAATAAAAACTGAATGCTTGTATTTGTGATGACAAGACCTATAGATATTTGATTTAAAGTTCTACGATTAGTTAAAGTTATCATATTTGCGGCCTGTCTCGTCAATCTGTAGCATCGGTAAATCAGGCCAGGAACTGTCCGTTATCTGCCTAAATATACATGTGCCAAGACTCTGGTATAGGGACAAAATAAGCATGCTTGGCAAGCAAGGAATTCGATATCGCCGTAGCAGGATTGAGAACATAAATTAAACATGACTTCGATGCTGTGACTTGGACTCGGACTCGAGTCATAACACTATGACTCGGACTTGACCCTTAAAACGGTGACTTGGACTCGGACTCGAGTCGGTGATGAATTGAAAATGACTCGACTTGACTCGAGTCAAAACCACAAAAGTAAGATTGACTCGTGACTCGGAACCATGTGACTTGATTACAACCCTGACGAAGAAGTTGTATCGGATACGGTTTCAACACTTTGCGCGAATAGTATACGCTTGGTAGCGAATATTGTGGATCGTAAAATTTATAGCTAGTGTAGCTTTATTTTCGGAAAATACAGGCATTCGCTTCTATGCTTCAACATGTATGTTCTGCAGACAAAAGAACTGGAAGTAATTAGAACTCAAAGTATGATACTTGGAATTGAAAGTGAAATACAAATACCACTTCTAAAAAGCGGAAAATACGTTTCATGTCTTTTGTCCATAAAGCTTCAAAGGTGATGGTCAAAAAAGCCGGATTATCCCAGATTAGCAGGACACATCGTGGGCTGCTAGATTACGATATGATAGGTAATTGCTAGATTGCGAAACGGTAGTTTCAAACGTTATGGTGGGTCGTATTTGATATGGGCGATAATGCGGGGTAAGCGGAACCAAGCCGGTACACAAATTATATTCACTGATACTTTCATGAAAACATATTTGGCACTCCATAACTACTGTGCGCAAAGCGCAACAGAATTTTTAGTCTTTACTTGACTTATGTGAATATTAAATGTTGGTGCTCCGTGAAAACAGCCCCGAAATTCCTCAGGCTATCTTTTGTATTAGGGGGTTAAACTACCTCTACTTGACAAACTGAAAATAGTGAAAAGTAAGTAAGTAGATCACAAAATATTACGAAGTAGAAGTGGAGAAAATCAGATCTACTCGAGTAAGTACCAGAAGTAAACGAAAAACTACTTGAGTACTTTCAAAAAGTAGAAGCACTTCGTTATCCATTATTATAATGACTTCGTTCGTTCGAGGCCAACCCCTACCGTGCCAGGACACATAAAGACGCTATGTTTTGGCCAGCATATCAATAGATGAAGTTTGGTGCCAAAAACTTCCGGCGATAAAACCAAAATGACCGCCCCTGGTTGGTTGGCCTTCAATATTGATATGACCGGTCGTCGAAATGGCTGGTACCGAATAGTCTGAGTAGCAAGTCAGTAGTGCGACCCGTGGTCAAATAACACACTCTAATTTGAAACTGCGTGAGTCAGACATGTTCCATAGAGATGCATTGCGTGCGACTGCTGTCTGTGCGTTCTCTATATCGTACCCGCAAAATGTAGCACAGTTATATTAAAAATGCATACGATTTGATGTGTGAGGCTTTGGTCGCAAGATGCCCCTAAAACTCGGATTTGGGTCGCAGCCAAAATGGGATTAGAGCCACTGCTTTATATAATCGAATAAAAGCTTGCGTTTAGGCTTATAATTACGATTTTACCATAGTGCTGCCCGCAAACCAATTCAAATGCAGAATGCCCACCCGCTGACCCCTGGTGTAGACTACAGGCCAAGTCATGTTCAGCTGGTAGTAATATGATGAATAGGGGAGAGCAGGCCAAGATGAGACACGGGGCAAGATGAGACATGCAATTATTTCACAGAAAAATTTTCTTATGGACAGATTCCTTCAACTATGTTGTTCCCACAATGCCATTCCATAGTCCTACCATATTAACAAGGCAAACAGATTTGAGGTTGGGAAGAAAAATGCCAAAAACTATATTTTCATAGCCTATGTCAGTTATGTGAATTCATGTTTGTAAGGGCATACCTATCCTAGTACTTAATATTATAAAACAAGAATACTGGAGCTGGTTGAGTGCAATATTAGCAGTGTAATCATGCGCTTACCTCTGAAAAGTAACGGACAGAAATGTTTTTATTCGAATTTATATGTTAATTTAGGTGTGGGGGTAAAATGAGACAAAATCATGGGGGTAAGATGAGACATGGGTATGAGAGGGCTTTTCTATTGAAGGCCTCGGAAGATTAAAAATTTACTGTTGAAGGCACACAAAATGTATTATTTATCTAGTAGTTTACCAGATGTGATATTACAAGACAAAATAATAACGAAACTCTTATTGTTGCTGGATCTGGTTTTCGATGTCACTTATATTTGTATATGATGTACCAATTCTTTTTAAAAATGAATTATTTCATGATTATTATATTTTATTCACGATGTTGCTGGTTGATTCATCATTTGGGGTGAATTGGTGGTGTAATGAGCATGAATTGCTTGGTGTCTCATCTTACCCTCACCTGGGGGTAAGTTGAGACATTTGAGCAAGGATTTTTGAGGGCCAAGAAATCCATCAGTATGTTATTCAATAGAACTCAAGCCATCGTCATAGAAAGTAGAGATCACAGGCTTTCCATTGGTACCAAAATTAATCCTCAGAAGGCATTATTCTTTGAGTGGCCTTGAATTATCAGAAAAGTGTCTCATCTTGGCCTCCTCTCCCCTACACTAGAAAGTGTTCGAACCATATTTTGCCGATACAAGGTATGAATCTGTACCTAACCTTCGGACACTGTTCATCGCACTTGGAGCGAGCCAGCTTCCTTTGGAGAGGATTTGTTATAAGCTAAGCTTGGCAGATTTGCAGCATGTTCGCTACATCTCAGTGACAGGCTGAGCTAATTGCTTTTTTTCGATATCAGCAATAGTTGTACATAAAATAGATAGTTCAGCTTCATAATAGCGTTTACGGTGATCGGGAAATCCATTAGGTAATCCCACTGGCACGACGTTCGGAACAATTTCAGCGACTATCCCTGACGAGGGTCAGCCGAAAATATCCGGGTTCATTTCAATATAAATATATCATTCAGTTTACTGATTCCTAGAACTGGTATAAGGCCAGTTCTAGGTGAATGCTAAGGAGAGAACACAATTCATTAAATTTCGGCAGTATGATGGAGGCTAGCATACAACTGAATCGCGGTTTTTTCGTAAGAAACCCAACAATCAAAATTAAGTAACTGCCTTTTAACCGGTCTCCACCTTACATAAACTTTAATCAGAGTTGCGACCAAGTCACAAGTCAATCTCACTTCTATAGTTTGAGTCGAGTCATTTTTAATTCACTACCGAATCAAGTCCAAGTCCAAGTCAAGAAGCAAAGGGTCGAGACCGAGTCATAGTGTAGGGACTCGAGCCCGAGTCCAAGTTTTAATGTTCACTGTTGACTATCGCCTTCAAGTCAAGTTCAAGTCACCTTTTTGAAACTCGCATTGTAACAGTATGAAAAGATTTGGAAAGTAAAAAATAAGTGCCTTTTGCGCTACCACAGAGAATACACCAGAGAATCCAAAATTTCGTGCACCAATATCTCCGCTTCTGCGCGTTGGAATTTAATCAAATTTGTTATGCATCAATCGAGACAACTCAATAATTTCATGGCGTAGCCAGTAAAATCTGGCAAAAGTTTCGTTTTTTTCAATATACCGGTATGTTAAATTTTTGAACCCTAATAGCTTCTGTGCAGCATTTTTTTAACCAACCGAACAATTTTACCTAATAGTCAGTAAGATTGTACAAAAAAAATCTTTTAACAACCCTAATTCCCGCATATTGCTAGTTTTCAATATTTTTGACGCCTAAAAGACAATGTCCTGCACAATAACAAGCCAACGCACACCTCCATTATTTACGATGCCTGATGTTGAAGGTTCGTTCATGCCGTTGTGAGCAGATACCAGCGTGGTCTCTTCATCTTCATCTAAGCAAGAAAGTAAAATATTAGATTCTGCAATATCATTCTAATGTCTTTCTAGAAGTAAAACCAACTTCAGAAGACTCTTGGAGGTGGGCCTACAGACAGAACTTCACTATACAATTGAAACCAACCCATACATTTCCGGCTGACACTAGTCAGGGGTAATCGTCAGCAGCTGGTAGAGAATTGCAAAGAGCAATATATATCAACGTATAATTTCGCTTTAACACCTGATGAAAGAGCAGAGCTCCGAAAGCCTGTGTTAACTTCTTGAAGACTGTACAAAACTTCAAAAAATGCAATTGAATAGTATATTGATATTGAAATGAACCCAAAAACAGTTTCGGCTGACTCTCGGCAGGCGTAATCGTCAGCAATTAGTAGAGAATTGGATAGTATGGAAACGTCACCAGTATGAAATGAGATCTCAAATAAGAGAGCGTTCATCGTTCGAATTTCGTGTACCATCTCAAAAACCATCTCTCTTATTCGAGATCTCATTTAAAGCTGGTGGCGTCATATTTTGTGATACGATTGTTGATATACAATGCTCTTTCCAATTCTCTACTAGTTGCTGACGATTATCCCCGACGAGTGTCAGCCGAAAATATTCGGGTTCATTTCAATATCATAATGCTACCGGTATTTAAAGTTATATACTTACAAGCGGGCGTTAATGGGGCACTGCGCTCTAAAAATGATGTGGTCTCAAATTGAAGGGCCAATTGAAAGAAAAATTTTGGCCGCAGCCGTTTCCTTCAGAACGCCACCGTAATGGAGCTGTAATGTATTGAAATTTCCGGAGTTGCAGCACGCTCCAGCAGTCGCGCAGAGATCGAACTTTATATAGTTGTCAGCCGATGTTATGGAGGAAATAGAATACACTAGGCCCGAATTTCACATGAATCTCCTGACTGGACATCTCCCGTTGAACGCGGTATCTAAACTACCTTGGCGTGTCTGACATATTTCCTTCATAATATCGGCTGACAACGATATAAAGTTCGATCACTGCGTGACTGCTGGAGCGTGATGCAACTGTGGAAATTTCAATACATTACAGCTCCATTACGGTGGCGTTCTGAAGAAAAGGGCTGCGGCCAAAATTGTGCAGTGCAGTGCAGTGCCCCTTCAAAGTTATATAACTACAAGCGGGCGTTAAATAGGGTGCGGAAACGACCAAGGTCTTACGTTTACCATAGATTTGGTGATATGACTGTTGTTATACAATATTCTTTTGAATTCTTTACCAGAACGGTAGGCTACATTGAAAGCTCCTTAGCCCTGACCAGAGTCCGGGGCGCAAGGAGAACACTGTTAATTGACAGACATGGGGAGCATTTTTACCCGATATGGTGCCGCGTATACTATGGCAGATTTCTTCTCGACTCACTAGTCCAGTGTTTCTCAACCCTGAGTTCCCGAGTCCCAAATGAGTCCGCAGAAGGTCATGCGTGAGTCCGCGAGCACAGGAATTTCAAGTAACTTAATCGGCACACATGTTGACAGATTGTCAACCTGGTAATTCTTCGTGTTTTTCAATGGAAAGACGCCAGTCTCATAGTGAATTTATTATTTTAGGTAATTTTATATCGATAAAACCTTAAGAAACGATCATGGATCCTAATTTAATGGTCTACGGACTTGGTTTTAGATTGAGAAGTCAAAAATCCATGGAAATGTCAAAATTTTCAATTTTTTCCCACTTCCGATATGATTTCGGAACATGTAATTGACAGACCTACGGGGCTCGTTCACTTTCGGACCAAAGTCATTGCAGCCTTATGGAGAAAATAGCTTTTTGGTCCGAAAGTGAATGAGCCCCGTACTGGTCCGGTTTCGCCAAATTGCGATTTTAGAATTAGGCTGCGTGATTCGCAAAATACCCATTTTGAAATGTTAGTAACCTTAATAGCTGTCATAAAAATGCATAGATATCACAAATATGTGACTGGCGGTACTCAACTTGAATAGTGCTTTCAGAACTACATTCATTGCAGTAGAATTTATTACCTCGGTGGCTTTTCGGGTTTCCCTTGTCAAGAATTAACGGCACAGTAAGAAGGAGAAAGAGTTTGCATACAACTTTAAATATTCCAATAATATACACCGCTAATTGTCTGTGTAACGTCTTCTGCGTATTGTATAATTTGATTCTCTCTCACCCCTTTATTATGACTACCGGAGTACCGGTACAGCTGACTTTGGCCAGCTACTGTTCCTTTTTATCATTCCATTGTTACGTCATATTTTGCCAATTTGGATTTTGTTTGAATCTTTTTCTATATGCTTCTTATTGTGCCGTTAACTCTTGTTGATAAGGGGCATACCAAATGCCTTCAAGTTAATAAATTATACTGCAGTGACTATAGTTTTGAAAGCAATACTAGAGATACCTCAATAAGCGATGTTTCGCCACGTATATTTCAAACGCAAGAACAACGAAACAGCACTACAACAAATTGATCAGCATTGCAAGCAATATTCGTTCTTCTGAGTTTTTCTGTGTCTTGGGCAAACCAGTTTGTTGCAAGTATCACAGACAAAACGGTTATGCTTCGCACATCTGTAGCATCTTCCTGGTTTGATACCAAACATGCCAGGTATAAACACCTATTATCGCCAACTGGAATTTTTCAAAATGCCCTACATTTATGTCCGAGGTAGCCTATTGTTAAAATTGTCGTAAGCAATTCTATCATGGTCATAAACTCTACAAATTTGGTCGGATTGACTTGAATTTAGTACGAATGGACTCGGAATTTAATGCTGAGTATTCACTATTCACAATTCACATTTCGTGAATTAACATAAATTGTTAATTTTATTGGTGTCGACCTTCTTGATTATTGGGTACCCTTCCCCTAAGAAAAATGTGCATGAGTAATATAATTTTCCGAAACGAGTCACTCAGCTCTACCGGTAAATCTGATTACACGAGCAGAGACATGATAAAAAGTTTACAGCAATATATATGCAATTCTCGATCCTGTTGACCGATTCAATCGTGAAATATAGAATATTTTCGCGCTTCGTGCGGTTATTCGAAACAAGACGGCTAACTAAACAGTACAAATATTTTGCTGAGAAGCAGCGGTAAAAAGGTATCGGAAAAGGGGGGTTTGGGGGCGAAGCCCCCCAGAAGTCAGATTTATAACCCTGTGGGGGCCCAAGACCAACGTTTTTTCGGGGGATGACAAAGTGCTGTTACGGTCCTGCACGTAGGCACATTGCACACGTTTCCGGCGCGATATACGCTGAGTATTGTTGATTGATTATTGCGACTTGTTCCCTTACAGACATTATTTGGATATTGATAAATCGTAGGGGCATGTGCTAATCACAGAAACAATCTATAGTTGTCTATTATAAGTAGAACTCGAGACATGGACTGCATTACTGAACAGTTGCTTGAATTGCAAGCCGATAGATGTGGAAAGACATGTATACAAAAGCTTCCTTGACTCAATTTTGGCCAAATGTGCAGTCGATGGAGCATAGTCTTTCAGATCTTTGCTAGCAAGCTGTAACAGCTCTTTTGCTATTTCCGGCCACATTGCCTACCTGTGTGAATCTGGCGTTTCAACGCTGACGGTGAACAAAGGAAGTAGGCTATAGCAATAGACTTCAACCGTAAGGTGACATCAGATGTATGCCTACAATCTACATTGACAACCATAATTCCGGAATTCGATAAACTTGTCAAGCAAGATCATGGACAAGGCTCTCATTAAGTGTGGGTTGAGTGAACTGAAAACAGTGCTTGCCTGTTTTGTTGATACCGTATTACACTTTCTTGGATAGATATCAAAAAACCTACTTTTCGTTTATATAAAGCTTGAGTCCGCGGATATATACGCGAGCTTGAGAATAGTCCGCGGGTCAAAAAGGTTGAGAACCACTGCACTAGCCCAAGATTACCTAAACTTTTTAATTAATGAAAGGTTCTTCACAAACATTGTGCTATGCATTGCGAGTGAATTGCCAGTGCTTATGCGACCATATTATGATGACTTCACTGATATTAGAATAAACCCGAATATTTTCGGCTGACCCTCGTCAGGGGCAATCGTCAGCAACTAGTAGAGAATGGAAAGGACTTTTTATATGAACAATCGTATCACAAAATATGACGCCAAATGGTGGATGCGAGCAGATCGCTCAAACTGAATGTACAATTTTTTACAGTATACCCGTACTCCTTCTGTCGGCACAAACTAGGTTGGACGATTTTGATAAAAGCGCCGACTTCAAAGCACACAAATGAAAGAGGGAAAATACTTCCTCGCGATTGTTAATATGGTTTGCGACGGTACTTTCAATTCACCATAGAAGAAATTCTTACAGGGTGCAGAACCGCAGTATTCAGTATAACGATTGAATAATATATTCATATTCAAATAAACCCTGACAAGTGTCGGCTGAAAACATTTGCGTAGATTTCAATATCAATATATTATTCAATTGTATTCTCAAACGCTCTTTCTGTTACTGACGATTTCTGTTACTGTATAGTTACCCTCTTCCTCCTCGTCCTGGGGGTCCCACGCGAGATTTAGCGGTATCGAATGACGTTGCAATTTAAGAATGTCTTCTTCAATTTCAGCCTGTTCGGCGTCAAGAGCTGCTGGATCCATTATCGTAGTGCTGTAGGCTACTTCCTGTGCTGTGATGTGCGCACTGCAAAACAATTTCATTTCCAACAGGAGTTCAATATTCGAAAGGTTTTGAGTTTGTAAGCGAATTATGACACTTTATAAACTTCTACGCTCAGTACCTAACTGCAAATTGCACAATGCTCATGGTACAGTCCTTAAAACAGGGGTCGCCAACTCAAAACAGGTCGCGGGCCACTTTTCAAATTTCGTAGAGGCCGCGGGCCGCATGAATTCGATATCGATCTAAAATAGGCAACCACGTTCTAAAACTCTACGTCAGTACGACGCTGAGCTATTTTGAACTGTGAGCTGTGCACGATACGTGGAAACGCTTTTCAGCGACTAAGGAGTCGATATTGGGACTAGGGAGATCCGTTACTAGCTGACATACCATATCCACGTAAAGTTTGATCTTGTGGGAAAGCCCTAAGCCAGTGGTTCTCTAACTTTTTTAGACACGCCCCCCTTTATGACACTGAAAAATCGTCATATCACAAAATGCAACCAGGAAGCTAGCAATCCCAACGGCTAGTTTGATGGCATGGAAGGTTATGATTGATGATGAGAGAGCTCTATAAGATGAATTCCGGCCTATACACAGAGCAATAACGATGAATTAGAGGTAAATCGCGCGAAGCGCGAAAAAATTTTCAGTTGAGCGCAGCTCCGCCTCCCCTTCTGATGCTTTTGCGTTCCCCAGTTTGTAAACCACTGCCCTGAGCCGTTTTCTATGCGTCTTGGTCTTGGCGGTGTTTGGGCCATTGCAAGTCAAGGCAATATGCCCATTCATATCAGCTGATTCTCCCTCGATGGAATGCTGTTGCCATCACCAGAGCCGTTTCGGCTAGTGACGAATAGTGATGTTGGGCACAGGAGAATATCTTATTTTGAAACAACACAAAACAAGTTGAGACTGTAGTCAATTTTAGCATTTCAAATTGGTTTTCCTAGTTTTTTTCTGAAATCTCAAATCAGGTCGCGGGCCGCAGAATATGACTTGGCGGGCCGCATGCGGCCCGCGGGCCGCGTGTTGGAGACCCCTGCCTTAAAAGTATAATTGACCGAATCCCATTCACGATCATACATATATAACAGAGCAGGTAACAAGCTCTATAAAATTAAACGAGTTCATGGTGTTAGTCCAAGTATCGATTACTAACCTACGGATAGATACGCAACTCCCGCAAAACCCGTCGTTAAGCTCGAGCAAGCAGTTACAGTTATTGCTGAGCAATCTAAAAGCAGCAAAATTGGTATAGTGCTATAACTGACGACCAGAGCGCTGAACTTAAATGAAACTGGCTTTAATCGAAAACTAGTGTCGCACTCATTTCGATAATGCAAATCAAAATTTGGTCAGAGCAATGGAACCACCTCATAACAGCCCTCTAAGTCTGAAAATCGGCATTGTTTAGAACAATCGCTTGATGAAATTGACCATTGTTATGTTCATTGTGTCGTGACGCTGCCATTGTTGGAACAATGCAGATTTTCAGACTTCGCAGGCTGTTTAAGGTTGGTTCGTTGCCATGACAAGATTTTAATCTGTATTTTCGGAATCAGTGCGACACTAGCTTTCGATGAAGGCCAATTATATCAAATTTCAGCGCTCTGGTCGCCAGCTACAGCACTACGAATTACGCTACTTTTAGATTGCTCAGCAATACGAGATACTGCTTGCCACAGCGTGACCACCAGAAGTTGCATATCTATCCGTAGGTTAGTAATCTATAGTCTAAGTATCCTGAAATATATTGTATTGCTAACCAGTAACCATGCACTACATCAGTGATTCACAACCATATTGAACTGGGTGGACTGGTAAAACTTTAAAACAAATGTCATGCCCTTGTGATCGAAGACATTCTCTATACGAGACTCTAATGAAGTTTCTACAAGAAGTCCTGTTAAAAACCACCAACTTGATTTTGTTTGTCCGGATTCCTTCGAAAGGAAGGCGGTTTTGCAATTGAAGTGCCTATAAATTATCTGATGACGTATATGCATCTACATTGTTACGTCTTTACTGTGACGGTCAATCTTTTCTGTATCAAATGTAGGCCTAGTTCTAGTCTGATTACGTAATAACGTACAAAAAGTTTTCAATATATTTTTCATTTTTGAGATGATGAATAAAATTCATTCTTTCTCCTGGCTGTTTGCTAACCTCTATTATACTGACAAAAGTCGCTACAACTACAGGTGAATACTAACAAATTCGCCTGGATAACTGGTTGGTGGCCAGACTGGAATCGGTGGTTGTTTTCGACAACATGTTGTGCGTGACAGACGTATTTCTCGCGTGATTGGAAAATTTCATCCGTGTGACGGAAATATTTTTCGCTCTGATTCAATACTGAATTACTTATTAAACGACATAATGAGCTAAAATAGACCTGGTATACGCCAGACTAGGGCTACGCCGTGTATCCGCTGTTACGCAAATGCCAAGCTTGCTTGAGTTCATTTCAAAGCGCAAGCGCCTTATTCTGTATCTGGACTCTGGTATCACCTTGTGACGTCAGCATAATTCATTATTCGGCGTGATCAGATATAAATGCTCGCGTGACGTTGCGCGTGCCGTTGCCACCGATTCCACTCTGGGTTGGTGGTAGAAAATCTGAATATTGCTATCAAAAGTACGTTCATGATAAACATTTATTGAAACCGGAAGAACTTGTCGCGTGCCACTTATCAAGAGCTACGGGCACGACAAAGGAAATAAAACGGAGTTGAATTCAAAACCAAGTGAAGAATTACGACGCAATAATGCTGAATTTATAAATAACATCAATGGAGCTTAGCTTTACACATTCACATAAATAACTACTCTTCATTCTTCAATGATGTGCAGAGGCAACTTTCAAGGTCTTCGCACGACACTTGCACCATTTTGACGTAACCTACGTCCAACGTAAACCATGAAGCAAAAAGTTCCATAAATTTCTGAAGCAATTAATTGAAAATAATATTTCATTTCTCTATTAATTAATGGACAAGTGCCCAACTTCCTTGATTTTCTAATTTAGACGTAAAATTCTAATATATGTGACGATAGGAACGTTTCCACGAACCACGGTCCTATATATGTGATCGAATTCGAAGCACTTTCAACTGAGTGCCTGAGCGGCAAGCCGCAAGGCCTAACCCAAAATAACCACGAAAAGTCTCACCTGTGTTTGACAAAGCAAAAAGCACCGTAGTTGCTTTAATTGCGAAGCCCGTACAAGTTCGTAACAAACTCACTCAAATCGTATGATGCGAGAAGACGCCGAATTTTTGGTGCGACATGCAATCACACTCAATCAGCAACTACAGAGAGAGCTAAATTCAACGGCGAAACAATAACAACTGCTCAGCGCTCAGTGCTCATGCTCGATCGTCGATGCATCGTATTTTCGACGCGTGTGCCGTCAACCATGACTGGCGTCTAGACCTGGGCATTCTTTGGACCTGGGCAGAGATGAGAATGGATGAGGATTAGGTTTTGAAAAAACAGGATTTGTGAAATTTTGGCGGATTTGGATTGGATTTGGATTGGAGATTTTTTTCAGAACGGATTTAACGAAGTATATTGGTATAACGCCATTTTAATGATATCCAATAAGGAGTAAACCCGATAAGGCCTTCGTGAGTCGTATATTTTGTCGTGTGAACGTAGATAACAAAGTATAAATCGTACGATGTTTGGTGCATGTAATCTGTTGTGGTTATGATATATGTACGGATGTGATACAGCGTACATATACATTCATGATTATTAGCTGATTCGGAAGTCGATATACATCCATGGTTATTTCGATGATTCGGAAGTAGATAGACATTCATAAGTATTTCGCTGGTTGGGTGGAGATATATGGCATTTTTTGAACCGTACGTGATATTCAATAAAGTTACAAGTCGGGGAGACGGAAACAAAATATATTCGTCAGTGTGATCCATCGAATACGTGTGCAATAGACAGGCCTGGTGGTACGTCAGCCAACAAGGTCGTACGGCGTGGGTTACGCCGGTCGTCGAACGGAAGAAGAAACACGCAGCGAATTGTAAACGCAACCTTCTTGGAGTCAATAATACATTTGGAGTCAGATATACAATCATACAACTACAAACGTTCGCTCTGCGTTAAAGTGGTGACCCTCCGACGTTCAATTAATCAAGACGACCGGCCGGCCGAGCGACAGATAAATATTCGCCTTGCACAACGACGACAAAGAACATTCAGATATAATACGAAGAGACTATTGAACGAAACGTTCGCTCTGCGTTAAAGTGGTTGACCTTCCGACGTTCAATCAATCAAGACCGACCGGCCGACCGACCGAAGACAATCAATATAAAGATTCGCCTTGCACGACGGCGAGAAAGAGCAATACAGCAACGGACCACGGAAACGATAAATATAAAGATTCGCCTTACACAGCGGCAAGAAAGACCATTCAGAGAAAACTACGCCTCACACGACGGTGAGAAGGATTTATCTATTTTCTGGGAGATTGAAATGTCGTGTGGCGAATGGCGACAAACTTTATTCAAATCAGTTATTAATGTACTTATGGTTACAAGGTAATACTGAATCAAGTGAATCGTTGGATGTAAAAGAAAATTTTCCAATTCCCCCCTTGCATAAATTGGCATTTTTTCTAACTTTATAGTTAGAATCGGATTAGGATTGGACATGGACTTGAATATGAAAAAGTTATGGATTAAGATTTGGATTTGGATTCGAAGGTTCGGATTTGGATTGCATTAGGACATAGAATTTCCAAATCCGCTCGTCTCTGCTGGGTAGGGAGGTTGATTATAGGGATGGTAGTTGTAGCAGGGTTGGCAGGGCAATCCGACTCGAGTCATGATTTTCCGATGAATCGACTTGAATCTGGTCATTTTCTCGAAATACGGAAATGACTCAACTCGAGTCAATCTGTGTCATATGACACAGGCAGAGACACTGACAGAAGTCATATGACTCGAGACTCAGATGGCCAAAACCGACATTTGATTGTAATTTCGAAGAATAGTAAAAGGAACCACACTATCGGGATTTCGTCTATTGGTACTGGTACTTCAAAATGCGACCACAAACTGCTAAAAGTGAGGAAAATTAGTATATTATAAATGCGAACCCTTCGACCAATCAATCAATCAGGTTTATTAATATTTTCATCGTTTCAAAACATCACAAGACTGCGATGCAGTGAAAAGATAGGAAGGTGTCGAAACAACTTGGAGGGGCCTTTAAGATCAGACACCCACCTAAGCTTAGGCGAAGTAAAATAGGAGGCATTCACAGTGCACACTGGATGAAAAGTAATGCAGAGAATATAAGACGCAAGCGACAAAATAAGGTGGCATATGGCGGAGGGCGAGGTAGATGTTAGGTCGTGGTCCGGTGATCCTGAAGACTGGCTAGTAATATTATCGCTGGGTTATATTTTCATCTGAACAAGTCACGCACAATGTACAGTGCGATACAGTCCATCTTCAAGATTACCGGACCACGACTGACCTATCGATCTCGCTTCCCATGACATGCCGCCCTATTCTTGTCGCTTTCTTTTTCTATACTGTTTTCTTTACTTTCATTCAGTGTGCATGCCTCCTCTTTACATCGCCTAGGCCAAGGTGTGTGTCTTATTCCATCGACAAATCCAAGTCGCTTCGACATCTTCCTGTCTATTGTATCGCATTTTTGTGGTGTATTGAACTGATAAAATTGCTAATAAACCAATGATGATGATGATGATGATAAGACTCAATGCGATGTCATGAACAGATAGGAGGATGTCGAACGACACGCATCAGTAGCGATCCTTTACTCTAACATCCACCTCGGCCTAGAGTGCCCGCATATCTCACAGTTCTTTTCGATATAATATCGTCGGGGTATATTTTTCATCTGACCAAGTCACAAACAATGTACAATGCGATAAGACATAATGCGATGTCTCAAGCAGATAGGAGGATGTCGAACGACCCGCATCAGTAGCATGTCCACATTCAAGTCCAAATACAAGCAATTACTATACTAAATAAATACAGTCCATCCTCAAGATTACCGGACCCACATACTCATGCGTCGAATGCTACTGTGTCACGTGCTATTGTCCACCAGCAAGCTTCAACGGTGGTCCGCTAAACAGGATCTGACGGTCGAAAGCGAAAGACCATGTTTTCTATCTTCGGACACGTCACGTGATATGCTCGATTTCATTGGCTCCCAACCTTTTTCGACTCATCATCCCCCTTAGGAAGCTTGACACAAATTTTCGCACCCCACCCCATATTTTCAGAACCGAAAGAGGACTTTGCAGAAGGTGAATTGACTAAAAAGGACATTTTTCTCAACATGACTCCTGAAAGACCTGTCTTCACGTCCAGTCATTGGGAGTTTTCTTTTTTCTAATCATCTTCCGAGGCAGATCCAGATCAACTCGTTTCTCAGTTGATTCCGTGCCGATTAGATAAATATATAGCCATTCTAACATTTTATCTCCTTATCGACCCCCCACCCCCTTACCAATCTCCCACGTCGTTATTCTGGCCCCCTGTTTCTCAAAATCGCCTACGTTTGGAACCAGCGTACCAGAATGCGATACCTATAGTTGTACATAGTGCACACTTTTTGCTGAACCATATTTATTGTGATGAAATTGTCGTACATAGGCGACTATGCGACCCAAAATTGCGTACATGAATCACGTAACCAGATACGTAAATTATGTTGAACGATATTTTCGTGCTAAAATATTGTTCACTCCATATCTATGTCTCCTCAGCACTACGAAAATTCTGATTTTATGGAATGGAATTATTGTTGGTTCGTAGGTATGGAACAAGTTGCGCATAAAAATGGCAAGACATTGCAAACAATTTTGGAGTCATGCATGAAAATATTTACACGAGAGATGTAGGTCACATCAGTAAAAGCAGAGTTTGTCAAAAGTATTCCATCAGTACTCAAGTAGAAATAGAAGAAAAACTAGTCCAAAACCATAACCACTTCAGGTTGGGTATAAATTATTGAGAAAAGATGAAAACGCAAACTTCTGCAATCAATTTGGTGCAGGGCGTTTTGGGAGGAATGGCATTAGCGATGTAACGATTATTTTCACATCTACAAGTTTCAGGATAGTGTTTACTCTGCCATTTTCCTATCAAGCTTTTGCTTCACATAGCGAAATACTTTATGGCAGACATAACCGAATAACAGACCCCCGGCAACAGCCAAAATCACCACACCCGCAGTCCCGCAAGCAGTCGCAGTAGCTGCGATGATAACTGGGGAACCAGCCTTCATTGCAATACCTAAAACTGTCAGACCTACAACTGCACCCCCAGCTAAAAAGCAGTTCTTTTCGCAATCGCCTATGTCCTTACACAATCCTTTTTCATCATCCGCACTTAGTTCCGAGTCATCTTGCACTTTTTGCCGAAGTTCTTTGAAGATCCTGTCTGCAGCCTGTAGATGTGGATAAATGGGTAGAAAATAGTTGTATTTAGCAGATTCCCAGAATAGATGGTAGAAATTACGCCATCAATAACGCCGATTACCGTCATCTAATTATGCTTTCACATCGGACTCGAGTCGCAATTTCTAGTCGACTGAATTTGACTCGAGTCATTTTCATAAAAATGGGAAATGACTCGACTCGATTTGAGTCAATTGGTTTGACTCGAGTCATGACGTCCCTGGCGTTTGCAACCATATCCTATTTTGATAATATAATACATGGATAGGCTTTTCGCAAACAATACGTTCATATTGCAAATTTATTCCTCTCGAAGCTTTTCGACTGGCCTTTTTCAGGAGTGGCCGCCAGTAAATGAGGTTAACCAAGTTCGAAATCTAGAGAGAATTTTGTCGTTGTGCCGTAATAATGAGAAGTACACAGAGTCGCGAACGGCCGTAAACAACGCACGGTTACGGAACAACGCACACAAAACCAGCTGTAAAACTATAGATTACTAACCTACGGATAGATACGCAAGTACCGTCGTTACGCTCCGGGAAGCAGTTACACTTGTTGCTGAGCAATCTAAAAGCAGCATAATTGGTGGAGCAATGCTCAGCAATAAGTGTAACTGCTTGCCGGAGCGTAACGACGATACTTGCGTATCTATCCGTAGGTTAGTAATCTATAGTTTATAGTAAAACAGCCGAATGACAAAACAACACTAATGTGAGATTTCCATCGTGTAGAGATGTTCCTTCTGGCGACAGAGGATCGGCTTTTGCAGCTTTGTGATAGTCGATTCAAGGACCTTTAAATGAAAAAGAGAACTACCACGAGCAACTATGGAAACTGATTGTTATTGTAACGTTTTGCACACTCTGGGTGTTTCAAGAGGTGCTGTCCGATGGCAGAATTACATGTTGTTACGTGGTCATAATCACGCATGTCATCACCCTGCGGATTCATAATTTGCAGAGGGACGTGTTGACGAATTCTTTGTTGCAGGCGCAGAGATATGCGACCCACATACCGACTGTCGCTTCGGTACGTATATTGGTACATTACTTCGATCAATCGCAGGAAGCACATCCTCACGCGTTGCTGGTAGTAAAGATTTCGTACTAAATATGACACGGGGCTCCACTTCTGGAAAACAATGACTCACGGAGGACTTGATCTGTTTTTCAAACCTGTTTACAAGCTGTGCCTATCCAGGGGAGATGCAAATAAACTGGGCACCGTCTCGGTCCAAACGACTTATCTTTATGGAAATCTTGCATTTTACGTTCAATAGTTACTTTGTCAATATGTTACGAATATCCATTGACACGGAAAATAGATTTGATAGTATACATTTCAGAATCCAGCTAGTCATCACTGCAAATCACCAGGGCCCTGTGTACCAGGGTCCGTATTAAATTGACCTTACGTTTCATAGGGGAAAACGAATCACATGAAAGATACTGCTGACCACTGAATGTAGCCACTCGGGTCCATTTGGCTAACATTTTTGTGGGGTGTCATGGAAAGAGATTGTTGGATAGTGTCGATCGGCCATTGATGTACTATCGATATGTTGATGACACCTTGTCATGTTTAATAACGAAGCTCGATGTGATTTGTTTCTGGCCAAATTAAATGACCTTCACCCTTCTTTGAAGTTTACTGTTGAAAAAAAAACGGCAATTCGATGCCTTTTTTTGGATGTCTGTGTTGAGAAGAGGAACAATAATTTTGTTACATCTGTCTCACGTGAGCCTAAAGGCTGCTGCACACTGGCTCTCGCGACACGACAAAACGAGAGAATCGCGCCTGTCTGTGACAAAACCATGCACACCGCGTCGCCAGACTACGCAACAAAGCGTCGGCGAGCGGGCTACGCAACTCGCCGACAAAGTTGAAAAAATCCAACTTTGTCGCGAGTTGCGGGCTCAGCCGCCGTAGAAAATAAGCACGCGCTCTTATTTCGACGGTGCTGTTGCAATCTTTTCTAATCGTTCAACTTCCTAATTTAACATACTCGTGTACCAGATGCGTAATTTATCTTGGGATTGACTCAGGGCGCTGTATGATATCCAACAAGCCCAGAAAAAGAATGATTCAACCTCAAGTTGATAACTTGAAGATGGATGAACGAAATGAACATATATTTGATAATTAAATTACGATATGTTCACAATACAAGATGAATAACAGAGAACATGACCGCTAGCCCGCCAATACCACTGACATGCTTGACATTACGAAAGTACCGGTAGGCCAAGAAGAGTAGGCCTATGTATTATAAAGATATCTGATTGATGGAGTATGTTAGGGCGTATCCACGATTAGACACCTTGTTGTTTATATTCTTTGTATCTTCGGTACTGTATATTGGGCATCTGCGTCTTGAGTTGAAATGATAAACTGAGTTTTCGAATTTGAGAATATCTTAGCAAAATGCTGTCAGTACACATAGAAAACACATATGTGTAGGAAGTATCTTGATGTGTTCTTCAAAAGTAATAACCAAGAACCTATACTGTTACGAAATCATTAAGCTGGTTCAGAACAGATAGGCCTACGTTACGAGTGTACGACTCGGTGTCCCAGTGTGCAGCAGAACGCAACTACCGCGATCGTGAGCGCGACACGATCGGGGAATTACCTGTTTTAGTCGTGTCGCTAAGCCAGTGTGCAGCAGCAGCCAGTACTTTTGTACTTGTCATTATTACGGCACAACGATAAAATTATTTCTATATTTCGAACTTGGTTAACCTCATTTACTGACGGTCACTCCCGAAGAGGGCCAGTCGAAAAGCTTCGAGTGGAATAAATTTGCAATATGAACGTATTGTTTTCTGCAAAATCCATGGATATTAACTCTAGGCCTACTCACTACATATATCCCAAGCGATATATGCACCCGCAGCCGATATACCTTCTGTTCCTGCTCTATTACTTGCTTCTCTAGTTCTTTGATCCTCTCTTGATCTTGTGGGCGACCATCTTTGATAATGTTCGCTTGATGTTCTACTTTTGCCTTCAACTCCGTGATCACATTGTCACGTTCCGCTATCATCTTTTTATCAACAGTCGCTTGTTTTTTGAGCACTTCTATTTCTTCTTTCTGTTGCAATATTTTTAGATCTTGATGAAGAAACTTTGCATCATGCTCCGCCAGTTTGTTCATCACTTCCGTCATGGTCATTACACCTCCATCATTTCTGTCGCTGACTGGAGCAGTAGTGGACACCATTGAAATATCTTGTTCATTTCCATCTTGCATGTTGACTTTTTACGTAGGTCTACGTGTACGCCTAATATTTCACATCTACACCTTTGAGAACAATTCGAAATTACGATAATCATCCAACCATAATATCAGTACGAATTTGATGGACCCCACCGTGCTTCACAGTGGTATGTCGTCCTGACGTTACGCGACGAGGTGTTACTATAAGCCACAAAAATTTTCGTATACAGTCAACTTTGCTTAATTCACAGTTTCTTATTCGCTCAGTTTTGGCAAACCAAAGATGAGGAACAACTTTGTCCGAATTAAGCGGAAAATAAATTGGGCGCTTCATTGTCATGCACAAAGGCATATAATGAATTCAAAATACGATATTCTGCATGATAAATGAATTGCAACTGTGTTGTACGGTACTGCAGTAATTGGCACCGATCGCATAGAAGGATCAATATAGTTACATGCCCCCAGGATAGTTTTAGTAGGCTACTGTACAGTGTACACCAGTGGTTCTCAAACTGAGGGGCATGGCCCCCTTGGGGGTCGTGGAAGCAGCTGAATGGGGGCGCGAAGCCGCGGTCAACTGAATTCTTTTCGCGCCCCACGCGATTTATCTTCGTTTCTTAGTTATTGCTCTGAGTGTAGTCCTAATCCTCTCATCAAAAGCCATAACCTCTCATCAAACTAACCGTTGGGGTTGCTAGCATTTTGTGTGCTCTTTTTAATATTTTTTGATATCGCGACAAGTGCGGCGCGAACATAAAGGGGAGCGTGACTTGAAAAGTTTGAGAACCGCTGGTGCACACTGTACAATGTACCTGTATGGTACTATATTTCGATATCAAGCCACAAAACCAGGGCTGTCCATTGTCCAACCTACGACCGTACAGCCAAAATTATATGGTGCAGGTTTGTTTGTAATCTATAAGGAAGTACCGTGTGTATATATATTTTATTCTGACTGTACTGCATAACGGTGCACTGCATAAACCAGTGGTTCTCAACCTTATTGTCTTTGCGGACCCCCACAAACTTTTAGTTTTAGTGCACTGCACACGAAATTTGATTAATTCCAATCACTAGAAGAAGCGAAGTTATTGCAGTAGAAAAATTTGGTTTCGAATAAAATATTATTTACGGTGACAAACTCTTTAACTATTCATTATAAAATCATGGAATTGGATATTTTTCCACTGCAATAACTTTGCTTTTAGTGGTTGGAATTGAACCAAATTTGGTTTCCATCACCTCTACTGACAGCCTACCAATTTATGGCGCCGAGTAAAATAATTTGAAATTTGATTTTTTCAATTTTTTATGAGAAATTCAAAACTTTCTACTTTCACATCTAATCTAAATAAAAACGACAAAATCACATATAATCAGTTTTTTTCTTCACAAATAGGCCCATTTATACCGGCAATGTCTTTTAGTAGTCGACGAGGGGTCTTCCTTTTCCTCCCTTTCTTGAATTGTCGAGTTCACCGAGGGCCGAGTTCACTGGTAATCCCCCTGGCCCTAACGAGTGTCAGCCGAAAATATTCGGCTTCATTTCAATATGAATTTTCTATTCAATTATATATGTCGAGCGCACAATTATGGACAAATGTACGTACAATCGTACATGCAGGCTATACTGGATTTTGGTGCTTTATTAGTTTTGATAAAATTCACTGAATAACTGCACAAATTTCTGTGACTCTGCGCTCTGTTCTGATGTGCGCCTACCCTGTATAATTATATTGCCAAGTATTGGCTGGCTTCGACGCTACTAATTTTCAGCGAAAACCTGAGACCGCGGTTATAACGTACTTAAAGTGCACTTCGAGGCTATCTAGACTACTTCATTTTGTAGAATCACTACAACTTATTCCATTACTATATCCCTTCCCTGCATCACGATGAGATAAGAGCTGCTTCCGAACATGTGCTCCGCTTGGCGATCATTTTATGGATGTAATCGATAAACCGCGGCAAATCCCTCTGGCGTGATTGGCGAATAGGCGCCAGAGCTACCAGGGGCTTTCCCTAGTAACGAAAACCCGATAAAGCAGTGCTCTTCAACCGGGGTTGTCGTACACCCTAGGGCAGGGGTGGGCAAACTTTTGAGCTCGCGGGCCGCATTCAACATCTGAATCCATTCGCGGGCCGCACTATATAAAATTGGGATTGTAAACCAAAACGCAATATTGATATTTGATTATATAGTGAGGACATGGAGATAATATATGTGCATATTTAAAACAAACCAAGCATTGCTTTGATGATATCGCACACGCGTCAGAAACATATATATATGCAGTACTATATTGGCGAGATTTCATAGGCTGGCGAACCTCAATCACCAATTTGTCAAAACTATTGAGATGAAAGTCGGTTGGCCCGATTCTGAGAACAGGATTGAAATTTAAATCTGTGAGCAGCGATTTGTTCGCAGATTTACAAATTCCACTTTTGGTGCAGTTCCAGGACACACTGCGGACAGCATCATAACCATATTAGCTTCAAACACGCTTCTACTATGTGTAGATAAAATATAAATACATCAATTCTACGCATACAGACAACGAATCTACCTAAGACACGCCCGTATCGTTTTTTATAGACACATCACTGAAATAATTAAAAAGGGAGTGGCCAATCTGAAATCCCACTCGTGATCCAAATTATGCCAATCTCGTTGCAGCTATCCCGCTATGATATTAGGTATTTACCTTCGATCAGTGGTTCTCAAACTTTCTGAGACACGCCCCCTCCCCCTTATGAAGGTGGAAGATTTCGCGCCCCCTTATCGTCATATCACAAAACGCAACCAGGATGCTAGCAAACCTAACGGGTAGTTTGATGGCATGGAAGGTTACGACTGTGAATGAGAGGTTTTAAAATATGTAATTCAGACTAAATACAGAGCAGCATAACTATCAATTGGATATAAATCGCGCATGGCGCAAAAATTTTTTTCAGTTGAACTCAGTATCGCGCCCCCTTCAGGTGCTTTCACGCCCCTGAAGAGGCACGCGCCCACCAGTTTCAGAACCACTGTTTTAGAATTATCATGGTAAAATATACTAAAAAAAGTTAATCAAAGTCTCTGCATTAATTCGATTTTTAATACGCAATTTATCAATATTTTTAAAAAGTTTCTTTAGACTCTCGCGGGCCGCACAAAACGGTGTGGAGGGCCGCATGCGGCCCGCGGGCCGTAGTTTGCCCACCCCTGCCCTAGGGTGTACCAGAATTTGCAAAGGGTGTACCACTCGGATGGGGTGTACAGGGGTGTACCAGATCCGAATTACAATGAGCTATCACAAAGGCAGGTTTATGGGTCCGTACAGGTTGACGCACAGGTTAATGAGCAATATGGTACGATGTTATCTCAAAGGTAATACTATACACCGCTTGATTGTGATGTCATAAGCAAATATTTCTCCTATTCATTTAGCCGTCGGCAATAGACCAATGGTTCCGTTTGGTGTTGGAAAGTATGCAGTTAACAAACATGTGTTCAGCTATAGTCATTTGTCTTTTAGTGATTTTTGAGGAAACCGCCGGGATAGCTCAGACTTCTTGAATCGGTACTTCCTACCCGACGTTAATAAATACCGCAATGCACATCAATAAAATGACGTAGCCAGCCAGGGTCGAAACAACTTCCATGTTGAAATCGAAACCATCTTGTTTTAAAATGCCGATTTTATGTCCAATATTTCGCCATACATTTGTAATATAGTATTTTTTTATCAGTGATGCCAATTAGCGACAATAGACTGTGTATAGCGGCATACGATCGGAGGTTACTGACATCTCTTCCAGGCCATGTGCTACTATCGACTGTGTGTGGTGTGAGGCAGGCCTGATACGCAGTAGGCTGGTGCGCCTGCTATCATCGCTGATCTGAATTACCGCTTCTGCAGCAGTAGCTTTACCTACTCTCTCCACAATACTGTTACATTTAGGTTGATTATCGTTCGTAATGTCATGCTGTTTTGGGGCTGACACGAAATAAATTCCAATTTGCGTGGCGGGCGGCCTAACTGGCTGCGAATAGACTCTGTGACCACATACTATTTTATTCAAATCCAATTTTTTGACGGCAATAACTCCGCTTCTACTGGTTGGAATTGAGCCAAATTTGAAGAACATCATTTTTATAGACAACCTAATACTTTCATGTGGTGAACAGAAAAATTTCACATTTTTCGTTATCTATTTTTATATAATAAATAGAAACTTTCTTCTCCCGTAGCCATGCGGCTACTGGTTGGAATTGAACCAAATTTGGTGTGTAGGCTTAAGTTAGGTAACCTAACAATTTTATCAAGTAGCCAGTACGATTTGAGGAAAAAATTCATTTTTGAAGACCCCTAATGAACTGGGGTGTACGAGTTTTGAGCAAACGTTAAAAGGGTGTACCACGTCGAAAAAGGTTGAAGAGCACTGCGATAAAGTATAGAAAGATAAAGCCGAGAATAGCCGCTTCGTAAACGCGTCCGTTTCTTTCTCTCCTTTTTCTCTTCTCAGAAGGATGCGTGCGAGAGAGAAGAGGAACAAGGAAATAATGAGGAGCAGAAAGACAAAACTGCGACAAATCGCATTAATGCGTTTTTCCATCCGTCAAGCGCAATGTCCAGTATGTCGTTGACGGTCACGCTCAGTCACACCACAGTCATATATGAGTAGGCTATACATGAGTATTTTCAATAATATCGCGAACCGAAAAGGGTGGTTGAAAGATTTTACTGGAAGCATAGTTTATCCATAAATTTGACTGGCATTGACGTTTTTCGATACGTGGTGGTTTCCATAATTGATCTTAGTCAAAGTTGCAAATTGTGCACACTATCGGAAGTTTCATCAGTTTCTGTTTTCATTAGCTTGTTTCATTAGCTTCATTAGCTCTTCATTGTACAATTATGCATTTATTAGTGAGTTTTATACTCAAATAAATGATTAAGCTGTAAATAAAGCAACGAAAGACTTAAAGGTCAACTGCATCTTCATGACAACTTTGCGGAATCATGTTCAGAATTTTTTTTCATAACGAAATTACCGACTTTCCGTGTTTCAACTCAATCGGAAATTGCCGTAATTTTGACTGAAAGTTCCAATATTGGCATGTTTACAGAAAAAGCAGAATGTGCATTGTGACGTCAAGTGAATGACACATATTATCAACACCGGTCACAGCGGCTGTTTGTGTTCTCGCAGTTTTTATTCTAGTCAGTAATGGCCGAGGTTTCCATTGTAACGGATTTGCCAAGTGATATTGAGACTGAGTCTGAGTACTCCGATGTCGAATGTGAGTATCGTTTTTGCACGTACTTACAAAATTACCGTTAAAATGCCGGATTGGTTCAGGTGTTGATGCGCTCGATCCCACGTCAGTGGAACCCCTTGCAGCTTTATAATAATGATTAGTCATGAACAGCCTAGCTTGCTCAGCGCGAGCCGCTCGTCGAGACTAAATGAAATACAGTTGTATATATAGTATGTAGTGTAATAGCTCGTTTCAGTCATGCATCTTGATAAGTTTGTGCTGTAAGGGGGTTCCGAGAGTTACTGACAGAAATAAAGTGTATCACAGAATTGCCAGGATTCAATGCAGTGTGTCTGGACGTGGACGTATTGGAGATGTCCTACTATGGATATCAACAGGAATATGGCCGCAGAATAATAACATCGAGTTCGATGTATGAATGGGATGAGTCTCTGATCCGGTTGCCAAATACTTTTCTCGCACTAATGCATTTGTTTTCACTTTTCAGAAATTGTGTTCGCTGGGTATGGGGATTCTGTGGCAAAAACCAGCGGAAAATCCTGCCTGCATGCGTTGTTACTGCTGTCCGAACAAAATTTACGTCAAATTCTTACAAAGGATTCAAGTTCAGTAACGCCACATTGTGAATGTACAGTTGTATTCCAAATAATAAACGCATGTAACTAATCGACCAAAATGACTACCGTGTCGGGTGTCAGGCAGAAAAGCAGATCGGGTTTTATGTCGGGCAATAGCTTCCTCTCTGCTAATTTTAATTACGCTGCTAGTCAGAGGAGGTGGAGCGGTCTCAGCACAATCGCTCAACTCAACAGTTTCTGGTCCAGTTCTGATGAGTGCTTGAACTTCTTCGACAAGCTCATTGTAGAAATCTAGAACAGGCATAACAATATGAAGAAATCTTATGCTGCAGTCAGATCAGCGCCAGTTACCAAATGTTGAATTTTCAAGTATCTTGTGGGCCGTACATTCCCCATTTTTGTACTTCCGGTATTTGACCACGGTGCTCCTTCTTTCGACATTTTCTGAGTTTCCGAGCAATTTTCATTGAAATGCAGCATTGCCAACTGCATCCTACAAAATATGCATAATTGATGAGGCTATTAATTATGCCAAAATCTGATATAGGTTAGCTTTGAATAGCCAAGACACTGCACGGTACCTACCAGGCTTTTATGACTGAAATATGGTTGTAGTGATATAACTTTGGGCAGAAATGATTGAGGGCATTGAATGATTCACTTCCAGCAGTGTTTCCATTCGGCGATAGATGGCGGATGTCATTTTCCATTCGCGTGGAGTAGAGAACATAGCAAATCCTTTCATATGCCAATGAATCTGAAAAAATATGCATAATTGATGAGGCTATTAATTATGCCAAAATCTGATATAGGTTAGCTTTGAATAGCCAAGACACTGCACGGTACCTACCAGGCTTTTATGACTGAAATATGGTTGTAGTGATATAACTTTGGGCAGAAATGATTGAGGGCATTGAATGATTCACTTCCAGCAGTGTTTCCATTCGGCGATAGATGGCGGATGTCATTTTCCATTCGCGTGGAGTAGAGAACATAGCAAATCCTTTCATATGCCAATGAATCTGAAAATGGATTGCCATAATGGTAAACAACAGAATCAAAGATGCTATTCATTGTAACTTAAATTTAGGCCTATATCTATCATGTATATATGCTGAATGAAGCAGTTTGTTTCTTTTTGATACAGTCAAGTAGGCTTTAAAGGATGTAACGCCATCTACACTACCCGTAAATCAAAATCTGGAGTATGAGCAGTTAGTGCAGTCTTGCTTGATTCTCAGTGTGCTACCTAAATCAGACTCTTGCACGTTCGACTCTGATTGACACATTGGACAATGTTGAAAAATGCTCACCAGATTATTTCTGTCCACAATCACAAACTGGGTCTTGCTATTCTCCAGACATTCCTCTGAATCTGAATGCCTGCAAATCATTATCTTGGTGAAGACTTGGTACAAATATGATTACACTGTTCAAGTACTCACTCTGACTCGCCATCTAACTCTGTGGGGTGGAAGCTATCGTCACTTGACAGGAATTGGATATCACTTTCACAGTCTTCATAATCCTCTCCGGCAATAGGGTTTGGACATCGATGAAAAGACACTTTGGGTACGGAATATTGCGTATTTCAGCAACCATACGCGACACAAGATGTACCTCCGTGCCTCATCTTCTTCATACCTTCCATATTCTCAATCTAATTCAGTATCAAAATCAATCCCAACACGAATAACTATCTGTTTACCACACTGAGCTATACCAGGACTTTTGCCGTGTCATTCACATGACGTCATTTCATAGCTGAATGATTTCATATCCGTTTTTCCGCTTTTCGATTTATAATTTAAATTACTTGAAAACTATCATGTAATTTCAATTATTATTATTTTATTCATATTCCTAACCACATAACGTACGAAATAAGGCAAAGTCATTTTTTAGATGCAGTTGACCTTTAACCGAAACTTGCACTTGTCACTACCTTCAACTCCGGTGAGTTGACACCAATGTCTTTGTCAGCATGAACACAAGTCATGCGTGACGGTATGATGGTCGTTGCAATTTTTTTCCTCGTGTGCGTCATTGAGAATCCTCTGCGCGGGATTCGCACCATCAACATGCGGTGACTCAGGTGTCGGCACGGGTGATAAAGTTTCCGTACCATGCTGCTTTTCAGTATATCGACAGAATGGCTGTACTTTACGAAGGTACTTTCTGTTTCGCAAAGTCAATCTCCCGGACCCATCAATCTTAACAAGATACTGGTCATTGCCGTTACACTGAACAATCATACCGGTCTTGTCCCATCGAAGAGGGAAACGTCCATGTTGATTTTGTACACGACATATGTCCCCCACTTCAAGGGGTGCCAGATTATGAGTGCGTGGTCGCAAAGATTCGAGCTGCTTAGCGAACCTGGTACGTAACGTACGTTCTCTTGTTTGCCATAGCTTTGTCCACATCGGTCTTACGATATGACTGAACCAACTTTCTTGAATGGCAGAGCGTCTTTCAAAGGTCTTCCAAAAACGATTTCAGCTGGAGACAGAGGCCATTGTCTGGATCAGGACAGTTTCTGAACTGTAACACGTACGGCTCGTACAAATGAGTCGGTTCGGAGCTCACAATCCTGTGATATATTTCCAGTGATAAGTCGTTTAATTGACTTGACCGCAATTTCAGCCCAGCCATTTGACCGAGCATTGTATGCTGAAGACAGTCTGTGCCGAACACCCCATCGACGTAGGAAATCTTGCGTACTATGAGCGGTGAATTCAGGTCCGCCATCGCTGTTCAGTTCTTCTACAACGCCGAATGTCATGAAGTAGTTCCGTAAAGCATCTTGCAGTCCAAGTGCACCAGAGGTTTGAGTGCCAGGCTTGATATGAAAGATTTCAGGCCAATTGCTGAAACGATCGATGGCTACGAGATACAGGTGACCTGTAACCAGAGGTGGTCAGTAACGAAGTACTGCTACTTTTTCGAAGTACTCAAGTAGTTTCCTCTACTTCTGGTACTTACTAAAGTAGATCTGATTTTCGCTACTTCTACTTCTTAATATTTTGTGATCTACTTACTTACTTTTCGCTATTTTCAGTTTGTCAAGTAGAAGTAGTTCAATCTTCCAATCAGGAAGATAGCCTGAGGAATTTCGGAACTGTTTTCACGGATTATTAACATTTAATTTTCATAAAAGTTTAGTAAAGCACAGAATTTTCGTCGCGCTTCGCGCGCAGTGGATACGGGGTAGCCAGTATGATTTCACGAAAGTATCGGTGAATATAATTTAGGTGGCGGGTTGGCGTGGTTCCGTTCATAACACATTGTCGCCCTTCACCCATATGAAATAATTCATCACAGTATATATGGATCATCATAACGTTTGAAACTGATGTTTTGCAATCTAGCATTTTCTTGTCATATCGTAATCTAGCATATATATGTCTATGACATGTCCTAATCCGGAAGAGCGGACTTTGACTTTTTTTTAGTTTTAGAGCTGTTTTAGCATATCACCTTTGAAACTTTCTGGACTAAAAACATGAAATACATATTCTGCTTTTAGAAGTAGTATTTATATTTCACTTTCAATTCCCAGTATTTGAGTTATAATTAATATCAGTTCTTTTGTCCGAATAACATACATGTTGAAGTATAAAAGCAAGTGCAGTAATGCCTTTAATTTATGGAAATAAAGCTACACAATATGGCATTTTTACGGTCCACCTTATTTTTTATTAACGTTTACTAATCGCGCATAGTGTTTACACCGTATCCTATACAACTTCTCCATATTGCTCTTCGACTAAACTACGGGCCTTATAGGGGGATGGCGCCATACCATGCTATTTTCCATGACGCGTTGTTCGAGAAAACAGAGGATTAGTATCGCATTTCCTTATCAATACTATCATTTTCAGCCCATGAAAAGTCGAAAATTGGATACCTGCTGGTATGCATCAATATGAATCAAGCTCGTCACCTATCACATAGCTCAATTTGCACCTTTTTATAATCCATCCAATCAGGATCGTTTTCACAACTACTTACTTACTTGAGTACTTTTAAAGTCAGTCAATTCTACTTCTACTTCAAGTAGTTTTAGGTTGCTCATGAAAGAATTACTTCTACTTGTACTTGAGTAGATTTTTTTCGTCGCTACTTCTACTTCTACTTGAGTAGCTTTCTTGACTACTTTGACCACCTCTGCCTGTAACAGTGCAATAATCTGCGGCAATAGCCTGAAAGGGGTATATCGGTACGCAAGGATCACAAGGGGGCAAATTCAGCTTGCTCGGTGCGGACCTGCTACATGCATCACATTGTGCCCGCGTTCTTGCAATGCAAGCCGACATACCGGGCCAAAAAACAGTAGCTTGAGCTCTCTGTGACATGGCATTGATACCTTGGTGAGCAGAATGAAGGGTGTCACATATTGGTTTCCTCAGAATTGAAGGTATCACAACTCGATCATCATACATGACGACATCATCAATAATAGAAAGCTTACCACGATAGCGCCAATATGCTTGGACCTGAAACGGCAACTGATCCGATCCACGTGAGAATCCTGAGACGATGTATTCCTTCAGCTTACTGAGAGTATCATCGCATAGGGTAGCTTTTCGCACATCCTCCCATGAAATGACTTTAATGGCGTTCCGGGATGCCCTTGTAGCTGCAATAATAGACGTCTCTAGTCGGTTGTTTTCATCGTGACCTGCCGCCACACAATCGACTGGGTCCAGGGAGGACCAGTGAGTCGTGTCCAGTGATGCGGGGTGCCTCGAGAACGCATCCGATGCCGGTATGGATTTACCTGGAACATGAAAAAATACGAAAGCGCCAGGACATTGTACGCTGCTTCAGGCGGAATATTCTAGTGTTTGTGTTATCGTCCAACGATTTGTCCCCGAAGATTTTGATCAGCGGTTTGTGATCGGTACCGATTACAAGGTCATCACAGCCAAGGGTAAAGAACTTGGTATCCTCCAGTGACCAAGCCACAGCAAGGGCTTCACCTTCAATCGGAGCGTATCGTCTTTCTGAATCACGTAAGAATCGCGAACCTGCCAGAGTAATTTTCCAGCCATTGGGACCGCAATCAGGCGTCGCAGATTCGCACTCGCAGTATTTTTGACGCAGCCAGTACCCAATGCCCGTTTTCGACCAGTCGGGATTCAAGCAAGTCTTTCGCTTCGGGTCAGAAATACGCACCCCATTTTGGATTGCTCGAATAATATCAGATTTTCACTCTGCAAACGCCTCATCGAGTTCATTGGTCCACGTGAACGAAGATTTCGGGCTAAGTAAGCTCTTGAATGGTGCGATCATGTCGGTAAGTTTGCCATAATGGGAGACTTGGTTCACAAGTCCAAACCACGACCGTATGTCTGACAGCTTCTGTGGCCTTGGGAAACAGGCGATGGATTCCAAATATTTTGGAAGTGGACGTACGTCGTCAGCCGTAATCTCGAATCCTCCAAATTCAATATGCTTACATGCAAATTGAAATTTCGAAGGGTTACGAATGATGCCATTGCGTCCCATTAGTTCGAGATAATGAATCATTCTCCACCAATGTTCAGACAGACTGTCATCCCATAACACTGTGTCGTCGACGCACTTTGTCTTTCTAGGCACATCAGCGATTATCCGATCATTCGATGAGTGTATCCATCCCCGCTTGCTATGAAACCTTGTGGGGCCACTCGATATCCGTATCTGCCAAATTCAGTGATGAACGTGAGTAAGTGGCGATCATCTTCTCTGAAGGGTACCGAATGGTAGCCATTCCAGGTGTCAGTAACCGGTCTGAAAGTATCGGGTGGGCTAGAACGGGCCTGATGAAATGGTGGAACGATGTGGTGCGAGTCCCGGGATCAATGGCGGTTGAGGGATTGGAAGTCGATTACTCTGCGAGGACTTCCATCGCTTTTACGAACCCATATTGCTCGATGAAACCACTTTGTCGGCGTATTGGGTTCAACTTTTTCAATGACACCAAAGACGCACGTCATCATCCAATTGTTTCTTAACTGCATCACGCCAGTGAATAGGCACTTGAGAAGGTGTGTGGACTGCTGCTGGCTTTGTATCTGGATCAACATGAATGGATATGGGTGTTCCAGACATGGAAGGCAACGTTTGATGTTTGCACTTGTTGAATGTTGACGAACTAAATCGCAGTAAAAGCCATTGTTTCATCTTTCCGTTATTTTCCACACATGGCGTGAATGATGGGAGCTCAGTGGGCGAACTAGGAGGCAACGAGCGTTTTAGGCATTCACACGAGCTTTGATTACTATTGGTGTTTGAATATTCCTTTGTAGAGGCCGGAGCAGTAATTGCGGCAGCGCCAACCGTAGGGAAGTCCGGGCCAATAATATGCAATTGCTCCATCGCACCTCTGCTCCTGTAGAACACATCAGTCGAGTCTGTTACATAAACCATCTCGGCTGTTGCTATGCGATGTCCGTTGCGCATTTTACCAGACATTCGAAGGAATACTGCACCCAGAATATTTATGCCCTCTTCGTTAGCAGCAAGCATACGTTTAGTTACGGGTAATAGACAGTTCTCAGTAAGCCCACATGCTAAGAACATTGTTAGGCCCATCAAAGACGATTGGGCACCACTGTCCGCAACACCTTTTACTGCCCTAGACGACATTTGTGGACATGGGATATTGAATTGATCATAATCTCGAGTATCAGTCCATACCTGCAATTCCACAGTCGGTTGCGGTTTCGATTCCTTTGCTAACTTTGGTTGTATTAAGCTTAGCCATGTACAATTATGCATTTATTAGTGAGTTTTATACTCCAATAAATGATTAAGCTGTAAATAAAGCAACGAAAGACTTAACCGAAACTTGCACTTGTCACTACCTTCAACTCCAGTGAGTTGACACAAAAGTCTTCGACAGCATGAACACAAGTCATGCGTGACGGTATGAGCCATAACCATACATTCATTAGCTTAATTAGCTTTTGATTAGCTTCCTTACGTATTCTTTTAAGAGGATTTGTCCTCTTTTTTGACTTTTTTGAAAGTGTCCTCGAAGGACGCCCTTTTGTCCTCTTTTTGGATTTCCAAAATATGGTAAGCCTAAATCAGCTGCATTAGCTTTTCATTAGCTTCAATTTACAAAATAAAGACACCCCTCTTTAACCATAACAACAACAAAACTCAACATGCTCTCTGACTGGAACCTTCCAAGCGTGGAAGTCAGAGCGGTACGAATGCGTCAACGGTAGCGCGCCAGAAATAAACGTAATACATTCGCAAGTCGCGGTCGCTTCGATATAGTTTGTGTAGGTGTATTATGTTGCAGCTACAATATCTTCAAAATTACGATCGCTTCAGCGCTCGTTACCACCGTTTCGCCCAGTTGGCTATGTGACCCATCGAGTACGCCAGATATGTAACCTAGATTGCTGTTTAGCAGAGTAGATATCGCGCAACGGGTAAAGTGATTGAGTTGGGGCAATATCTATTGTTTGATGCTGCTGTTGCAAGTCAGAATAGCGCGTACCGATCTATTCTACCAATAGACATGTATAATTGTAACAAGCGTATAGCAGTTAGTATTTTAGTACGCGCGTGGAAATAGGCGTACGCAGGATCTTATTATTAACATTTCAAAACTCCAGTATTGAAGACTGTCTTTCGATACTTTTTCAGCATAAAGTGCTGAAAAGGCTCATATTTATTTCTCATTCTAGGCTGAAGTTTTGATAATAGTCACGTTATTCTTGAACCTTTTTAGTATGCTGAACAATGAACATACACCGAAATCTACGGCCATTGGTCAGTCGATCCACCGGTCTATTTTTACATGATAAATCAGCTTATAGCCCAGCCCTAGATAGTATTCTGCATACACCGACAGCTACTGCCATTGTTCAGTCGACACCCCCACCCCCATAACTGCTTATGCGGTTAATCAGCTTGTAGCAGGATCCACTTTTTTCTCAATTATTGTTACACTATAAGTTGTTGTGGGTTGCGATAAGGAGCCTAGATATATCTTTAACACTTTGGGATTTTGGAGAATATAACTCGATCGGACACAAACTTGTGGTCCATTAGCGGTGGAAGATATGACTACTTTACTCGCCGTCAAAGAGTCGCATATAATGAACAGCAGTACAATTTAATTTGCGTTTATCATGGATATATACATGCGGGATTACATCAACTCGCTTATTAACTGCAGTTAGTGAATCCAGCGTGTATTCGAAGGTGGTGTGGACACTCGGAAAATCACGTAATTGTCACGCCCAGATGCCTTTGATGACTTTGTTATTGTCGATCCGTCTGCAACAGTAATTAAAAGCACAGTCGCTATTGGTCCATTTTGATTTTGACTATGTTTCATATTGAGTTTGGTGACAGGATTTAGTATGGTATATTTTTATGCTGTCATCTAGCACTGTATCAAGTTTCAAGGTTGTGACTCAAAATTAGCGCAGTAATTTCGCTGTCGAAGTCGAGCATCTGGTAGATCAGCGCGCACCGATATTTGCCGACTTCGATGCCGACCGTACTTACTACTGTATTATTTTTGGGTACAACTTTCAAAACGTGCTTGCATGCCTTATCTGTACAACAAAATAGAGCTATCCGCTCAATATGCCGTCTAGGGCCAAGGGATAGTGTTCAGCAAGCATACAGATCCCTCAACATATTAACAGTTTCTAAAATGTGCTCACTAGAAATTGCAAAGTTGATGCATAGATACCATAATGGCAATATTTCCGATGCATTGCTAGGCCTATTTCTTCTCCAAAAGACGTCCATACTTATAATACCAGATCTGCTTCTTCTAACAACTATTTTATTCCACGTGTGTCTTCAATGGCTCAAAGATCCATTGTCTTTTTAGGACCAAAACTATGGGGTGAGAATCCAACTGAATTGAAAAATTTGTCTTTTAACGAATTTGAATATCATAATAAAAAGCAGCTCTTGCAATCATAACCTACTGGCTACTGTTTAGTTTCTTCATTCTCATACCATTGAGAGTTTGGTACCGTTTGTACTGTTTACTTGTTATTTTACCAACTGTTTAGTTACTTGTTATCAGGGTTGTAACCAAGTCACAAGACTCCGAGTCACAAGTCAATCTCACTTTTATATTTTTGACTCGAGTCAAGTCGAGTAATTTTCAATTCCCACCGAGTCGAGTCCGAGTCCAAGTCAGCGAACAGGGGATCGAGTCCGAGTCATGGTATTATGACTCGAGTCCGAGTCCAAGTCATTGTGTTGACTGCTCAGTTTCCAGTTAAAGTCTTCCTAAACCCACTTTTTAAACTCTGTTTGGTGATATTGAATGGTTCGCATTTATAATATATCAATTTTCCTCACTTTTAGCAGTTTCTGGTCGCATTTTCAAGCACCAGTCCCCACAAACGAAATCCCAATAGTGTGTTGGCTTCGAAATTACAATGAAATGTGGGTCTTGGCAGTCTGAATCTAGAGTCAATGACTTGCTTCGAGTCATGCGCAATGACTTGAGTCCCAGTCGAGTCAATACACAGATTGACTCGAGTCGAGTCGAGTCATTTCCGTATTTTGAGAAAATGACTCGAGTCGAGTCGAGTCATCTGAAAATCGTGACTCGAGTCTGACTCGAGTCGAGTCATGACTCGATTCATTACAACCCTGCTTGTTATTATATAGCTAAATTGACAACAGTGATAAGCCAAATCATTTATTATAGATATACATATGGGTTATATGTAATTGGTATTGCATGTTGGCCTATATATGACTGTCTGTTTGATGTATGAGGTGACCAGCTGACTTTAAGTCCTGAAGGTCGTATCGCTGGCCACCATTTCACAGCATTACTTTCTTACACCTGAAAATAAACTTCTGTCTGTCTGTCTGTCTGACACTTGGTACAGTGTTAGATGCCATCATCACACAATCAAAATCTACACATAGGCCTACCAATACTGTCTTTCGCGAAAAATCTGTTATGCGGTAGGCTGAAGGTCAGATGATTGAACCTTACACTGAACCACGATGTCATGATGCATCATCTCGCATGATGTCCATAACTCATTATTTTAACAAATTATGCCCGGCACAAAAACAATTTTATCCGAATATTTGAAAATGTGATTTTTTTCCGTTTCAAGCGTGAATAGTACAATATAGTAAATTACATTTACACGGTGTTCGTGGAATGCCTGTCTGCAAGGTCCCGTCAAATAAGGCCTACTTGGACAGTATGAATATCCCTATTATTGATGCTGCGGCCCGCGGCGCCATCAATAACTAGGAAATTGGCCCGCGAGCACGTTTGAGACCTCTGATATAAATCATTGGTACGAAATCGGTGATCTGATGATGATGACCGCCGACCGTAAAAATGCTGCATCACGATATAGTCCTGGTTAAAGGTATTTTTGGTCTGTTTATGACACCGGTCGCAAACTCATTTCGCCGAATGAGTTATATTTACTAGGGATTAGGGTTAGTTCGGATATCAATAATTTCCACTATCCGGATAACGGATATATCCGGATATTTTGGAATTTATCTAACCGGTTAACCGGATAATAACTGCTAAGTGAGACAATCGATTTCATTAGGTCTGCATGTAAAACGGTTCGCAAAATCATTACACAGTGTTATTGTAGAGTACCTACCTACGCGCGCAGTATGAGCGAATACGAGAAAAACCACGCAAATTTAATGTTCACTGCTTCTGCGCAATGCCCTCTTTATAAAGCACAGATGCATCAATTGTGGGATTCTGTAGCCGGGACCGGAATTTTGTAACAAAGAGTCCACATTCATTGAATGCTTCTTCAGCTTCCACAGAAGTGGACTGAATAGAAAGCAGCGCTTCGTAGAGAGTCAAAAGGTTGGCAGGTCGTACGCCGGAAACTTCAACGGCTTTACATCCTTTTGACCATCCTTATGTTTAGGTTTGGAGTACTAGAAGGACGACTAGCTGATACTGGAATTGAAGCCGACATGATATCTCGCTCTAATTCACGTGATCAGACACGCAGCCAGCCGAAAATGTAGGGGGATTGAAATAAAATCAGGGGGTTTCGATTTTTTTTTCGAATTAATCATCAGCGGAAATCAATTACGCTTGCACGCACGCACATATTTTTGCGAACATTCGATGTCATTCAGTTTCGCGGTGTCACTCTCAGAATCACTAATTAAAATACACTTAACGGCATATCGTCAACAAGCCATCGAGAGATAGGAGCCAATGCATGCTGGGTCCGAGATGGTTAGGCCAGCGATTATATCGTTCGTAGGCCTATTGCAGATGCGATTGTGTAGGTCAACGATAATATCGTGAGCACCAAGCCAATGAAGATGTGATTGTGCAGACCAGCGATGGAATAGTGTGTACACTGCACATGGCCTATTGCAGATGCGATTCTTCAATCCAGTGGAACTATCGGCTTGTTGAAGACGCGATAAATCAGGCCAGAGACGATAGCCGAGCGTGCGGCAATCAATGACATAATTTAACGATTTTCTCAGCAGGAGATCGCGTCACCTTACATTGTGCAATGTTTACAGACGCTTCTCACTAATTGGCAACACGCTTCTCGTTAATCGGCCGCGCCAACACTGAATACGACTTATTGAAGCTTACTAAAACGTGTAAAATGCATTAGCAACGATTCTTTTTTATCCGGTTAACCGGCAGAAAAATATCCGGATATCAGATAGTGAAAATACCTGCGGTTAACCGGTTAACCGGTTAACCGTTATCCGGATAATCCAACCCTACTAGGGATGGTGTGACCATGAGGTTCACGTTTGCGTTCAGTGTGTGAACCTCAGAAATTTAGAGGTTCACGTTCACAAACGAACCTTGGTAGGATCTGCACTGTGAACCTTTTTTCATGTATTACAATATTCACTTCATTATAACATCTTTGGTTGAAATTTATGGCATTTCAACTTCAGCTGCGGGCCACTCTATGCATGGCGCTGACAGCATAAAAAATCAACACTAACAGACCATGTACCTTGACAATCTCAAAATTTTACACGCTTTGTTAAAAAAGTTTGCTCGAAATATCCAGCTTTCCGTTTGTGAATATTTCGTGAATCTCTGCTGTGAGCTTGACCCGCAATCCCACAACATCGAGAGCGCAATACACGACATTTAGTCCCCGAATGATGCTTATTCAACCTAATACCAATGAATTGATTCATTGATACCGCTTGTCTGATGTAAAAAATCTATCAGGCGTACGGCTCAATCTTGACTTGACATATGTCTATTGTAGGTTAGTGCTGTATAACTTGTCAACGGGATAATATCGGTAGCAAGTATAGAAACCCGGTTTACACGTAGCGTAGCAATATTCAGACGCCGAATACATTGTCCGGTCTGGCCTAGACCGATGAGGCGTATGTGCTTATGTACCATTGCAAGTCCTCGTTGAAATTATTGGCAAACGACGGAAGATCTTAATTGAAATGTAGGGTTGGAATTAGCAATAGGACTTCAAGAGGTTCACGTTTGCGTTCACACAGAACCTTTCAAAAAGGTTCGCGTTCACACGAACCTGAACCTTTCAAAGGTTCACACCATCCATAATATTGACCCTATATTTTCTATTGTCAATGTCAATACACTGTGACGTCACAATCAAGGATTATGACGTTTTGGCTAGAAAACATGTTTTAAACTTGTTCGTTTTAAATGATTGTTCAAAGGTCATTTTTCTTGTGCAGATGATAACTGTAGGCTGGTGAGATTGCAAAAATGCGCTTTTCTTGACGGCGAAATCATGATGCGAAATTTGTGAGGAATTGTATTGGTTCAAAGCGAATTAGGTCGAAGGCTCCTCCTCGCCACCTCATCCGCGTCAGCGGTGTCTTATAAAAAGCCTAGAGGCGGGCCGTGCTATTATGAGTCGGCAGTTACAGAAAATAAGAAAAACATCGGCCTGGTGTAAATGACTATAATAGTCGAGAAAACACCATGAATACCCAAAAAACAAACAAAGGTCGAAGCGAAATTGATAGCATTTCTGCTGCGTAAGGAGGTCGGGAGGTCGTATTATTGTAACATAAAAATATCCGCAGTTACAATTTATCAGCATCAGCAATCATCACCTTCCTGTGGAAGTAACGCAGCATATGGCACCACCGCATCGAATCGTAATGCATTGAGGATTTAGCGGAGCACATTAATATTCAGAGTCGGTTTAAAAATGCCCAGCCTAGAAGTCATTGTAGGCTACATCATGTAAGAGTAACATTAATTGATTGTATCATTGGATTTAATGTTCTGACATCGCAACTTCAATAGGAACAAGACATACTATGTATATTGTATAATGTACAGCTAGCATGTTAAATTCTTATCTCACTTCCGAACTCTGTAGTATCCCATTCACCAAAGAATTGTTTGAAGCGGGCCCACAATGGTTATGTAATTCTCCACCATAGTGGAACTCAAATCGCAATCACACTGTGGATGATCCGGGAACTGGAGTTTCGCGACTCGAGTGGAACGACGCAGGTACATAAGAGTTATACGATCTTCCAGGGCCATAACTGTCGCACTCCAAACCATCAATTGAGGAAGCTCGAGGGGGCCCCAAAATTATATCGTTGGTTGATTAGTGAGAAAAACAACATGAATATTTCAGAGAAATGAGCATATCAGCGGCAGCGATTACCACACATTCAACATGACTATGAGTATAGCTAGCATAAGAGGTGAGCCACAGAACATTTTCAAACCCGAGAATAGGCCACGGCCATGAGACGGCTGGGAAGCCTTGCACTAATCAGTCTCTCTGTCTTCCTTGCGCCTTCATTCATAGGATATTTGTTGCCGACGTTAAAGCTAGATATCGAGATAGTGTTATATGGTCATGCGTCCGGCTTCTCGATCGGTAGGTCGTGGGTTCGATCCCCGGCCGGGTCAGACCAAAGACTTGAAAACTGGTATCCGCAGCTAGGCACTCAGCATCCACGGATAGAATGGAGTAGAAAAATAAACGGGGGTGCGGACTAGATGTCCTTACGGCCGTATCGCATCTCTGTCGTCAAAGTATCTCGATGGTGCAGGCGAAAAAGAATATCATATCTCTCGCTCTCTCCCGGCTCACTGCAATTATCTGGGGTTTTGAAGTCATTGCAATCGTAGTTGGGTCGGCGATGTTGAGCCCAGATAAGCCTCCGACACATAGAAACTTGGTAGAGCCGTGACTCGAACCGACGTCCGTGTCCTGCCTGTGTCGTGACGGTGTCGCTTAACACACTGCGCCACTCGCTGGCCGCATTGTACACTATTTGAGAACTACTGGTATAGATTTTTCATGAGATGCATGCATCATTCATTTCTGTTAGTTTAATTACAATTTTATGATTTACGTAACAGCACAGGTGCAAGTTTCAATTAATTTTGATATTCAGAGTTACATTATAAACTACGACCAGGAAGTCTTCATGTCGATAAATCGTAACACAGCGAAACAATCACAATGCTCAAATCAAGACTCCCATGAGAGTCGTGGTGATAAATTTACTGCTGTCTCTGATCAGAAGAGGTGTACTTCGGAGGGAGTCAACAGGAAAGTCCGTGACGCGGGCGGGAGCAAATCTCTTACGACGCCGGGGTCAAGACGCCAGTCAGCAAGACACAGAGACTTCCAACAACATCGGTGCGATATATGCGACAAAGAATTTCGTTGGAAATTTAGTTTGTGGAGACACAGGTTGATGCATTTCGATATCAAGAAACATTCCTGCGATGTATGTGGGAGAGAGTTCCGTGTACTGGGCGATTTAAAATCGCATTTGGAAATCCACAATGATAATAAACAGTATCGCTGCAACATATGCAATAAACATTTTCGTCGGGAAAAAGGTTTAACATCGCATCAGCTAATTCATTCCAGTGTCAAAGAACAAGTTTGCGAAGTCTGCGGGATGGAATTCAGTACCAAGCCAGCTTTAATAGTGCACTTCAATTGCCACAGTGTAATCAAGCAACATCGATGCGATATATGCGACATGGATTTTCATAGCCAAGAGAATTTAAAGGCACACGAGTCGATTCATTTCGATGTCGCAAAATATTCCTGCGATGTATGTGGGAGAGAGTTCCGTCGAAAGTGGGATTTAAAATCGCATTTTGGTATCCACACTGATTATAGACAGTATCGTTGCAACATATGCAATAAATATTTTCGTCGGAAAAAGGAATTAAAAAGGCATCAGCTAATTCATTATGATGTCAAAGAACAAGTTTGCGATGTCTGTGGGATGGTATTCCACACGAAATCGGCTTTAAGAGTGCACGTGAATATCCACAGTGTAATCAAGCAACATCACTGCGACATATGCAGCAAAGAATTTAGCAACAAAACTTCTTTAAAACAACACTTGCTAATTCACTTCGATGTCAAAAACTATAATTGTGATGTATGTGGGACGAATTTTAGTAGAAAGGCCATATTTCAACAGCACATGGATATCCACTTCGGAGTAAAACGTCATCGATGCGAAATATGCGACAAGGAATTTCGTCAGATAGCTAACTTGAAGCAACATTTGGAAGCCCATTTTGGCGTGAAGAACTTTTCTTGCGAAATCTGTGGACTCGCTTTCGGCAGCAGTTCAGGCACGACCAGACACATGACAATTCATGACTCTCTGAAAGAATATCGATGCGGTGTATGCGGGAAGGAGTTCAGAAGAAAAGATGGATTGAAATCGCACATGAATGTCCACAATGACACAACATAACAATACAAATATATAGCATAACAACACAAATATATATGCAACAACGAATTCCGTTACAGATACGCTTTAAAAGTATCAACAGATGAATCTTTGCCATATAAATGAATTTGTGTGTGAAATCGTTGAAAAAGCATTCATCCTGACACATGTATGTTCATTCCAGCAACAATGTGAAATCGTTGTGAGATTTACGACGAGATCTTACAGGAAAGAGGAAATTATGAGTAGCTAGGCACATAAAATATAAAATGGGAGCGAAGATGACGTTTACATAGCAACACGACAAATTTTATATCCCAGTGATAACTGTAATTGGGTGCTAGTAGGAATAGGGTAACGTCAGGGCCGTAACAGCACTTCGTCAGGCCCCCCCCAAAATGTTGGTCTTGGGCCCCCCATATGATGATAAACCGAACTTCTGGGGGGCTTCGCCCCCCAGACCCCCCGCTCGCTATTCGCTGTTTGCCGATACCTATCATCTATATTGGCCTCCGTTTAGAACAGTGTTTCCCAACGTGGGCGATTTGGCGGTCTAGGGGGCGAAAATAACGAAGGGGGCGATAGGGGGCGAAAACGGACGAAGGGGGCGATAGGGGGCGACAACAACGAAGGGGGCGATAGGGGGGCGATGGCGCGTTAAAACGGCTATATTGGAGTCGGGACCGTAACTACCGCACCCTAAACCCCCAATTGGGGGTTGGGGGCCCGAAATCGAAGGAAGCCCAAAATTCTTTCGTGAATTAACATGAATGATGGAGTCATTTTTTAGAAATTCATGCGATTTTTTCCAAAATCTAATCTTTTCATGTATCTTGTTGTTGGGGTCCCCGTCACCCAACAAAAATACGCATGATTTATGGAAATTAGAGACCTCGGCGTCGGCCATTACTGCGCCACGACGCACCAAGACATATGAAGTTATAGGCCATGTAACATGCGACTCCGAGAAGTGTGCCAGAACGATCAGCAGCGAGAAGAAATTGGCCGAAAAGAAATGCCCTTGCGCTGACCGAAAACTTCGATATATATACATATATGTTTAAATTGTCCATAGGCGCCTTAATGGCTGGCGTCGAATGTTCCTGTCCTGGCGACCTTAACCCTACAGGACAAATGCCATCCCGCAAGGAAAAAAATTATTTGCCAGTAAAGAAATACCGATATGAAATCATGTGCGTCTTTTAGTTTGGTACGTTTTGACAAATTTCCATATCGTCTGACATAGCAGATATAGGAGGTCACGAAATAGCATCATGTAAAGAAGTTAATATAACAACGATTCCGCCCGAAGATGTTTAATTATTATTTAGGGGTTCTACCTTTTCCAACATACCACATCGACCATAATGACCGATTCAAACATGAATTATATAAATTTGTCGCGCTTCGCGCGTTTAGGTGGAATACGGTGACTCACCAAACAGTACAGGAAATAGGGTATAGCTGATATGTAGCGACAAAAAGCCCGCTGGCTGAGGGTGACTGGGGGTTGGTTTATCACCATATGGGGCCAAGGGACAACGTTTTCGGGGGGGGGCGTCACGAAGTGCTGTTTATCGGTTCCCAATATTTGGGGGGCGATGATCGGTGTGGAGCTTCAAAAGGGGGCGATGAGTCGAAAAAGGTTGGGAACCACTGGTTTAGAGTGTCAGCTTTCCACACCTAAACCGCGCGAAGCGCGAAAATTTTCTATAATTGATGATTGAGTCTGTCAATATGATCGGAAATTGCGTATATATTGCTATCAATTTTTATCCTCTCTGCTCACGTAATCAGGTTTACTGATAGAGCTGAGGGAGATGTGTTTGAAAAGGTAGGACCCCTCAATAATATTTAAATATCTTCGGGCGATACCCGTTGCCAGGAACGAAACATCACTTCCTCAGGTGCTCCCAAAACCAACTTGGGTGTTGGGCTCCCATAGGGTGATAAACCTACCCCCTATCACCTTGTTAGCTTTTGCCATGAAGTTAGTTGTAGGCCTACTGTCTGATGAGCCAGGGCGAAGCGCGAAAATTTTCGATAATTCATGATAAAATCGGTGAATAATATCGGGAATTGCATATATATTGTTATCAATTTCGTGTCCTCTCTGCTCGCGTAATGAGATTTACAGGTAGAGCTGAGTGAGGTGTCTTGGAAACTGTAGGGCCCGTTGGTACTACTCCGTAACAAGATGTTATTTCGTGACCTCCAGTTTGAGCGTAGGCTACCAAACTAAAAGACGCACACGATTTCAAATTGGTATTTCTTCACTGGCATATAATCTTTCCTTTCGGGATGGTATTTGTCGTTCAGATTGTAAAATACACTATTTTGTATATTTAACGAAGTTTTCGGTCAGCATAAGGCCAGTCCTTGTCGGCGAAGGTTTTCTCGCTGCCGATCGTTCTGGTACACTTCTTGGAGTCGCATGTTAGGTGGCCTAAAACTTTATGTGTCTTGATGATCGTGGAGCGGTAATGGCCAACGCCGATATGCCCATTTGTATAAATCTTGCGTATTTTTTTTTCGGGGAAGAGTACTCCAAAATCAAGATATTCGGTAGCTTGAAATCGCGCGAAGCGCGAAAACATTTTGAGAAAGTTGCCTAAATTTTCAAAAAAATACTCTATAATTTATGCTAATTCACTAAATAATTTTGGGCCCCCTTTGACCTCGGGCCCCCCCAATTGGGGGGTTTGGGGTGCGGCAGTTACGGTGCTGGGTAACGTTGTCATGCTGCTGACTTTACATGTTATGCACAAACCTGTCTAAATAGCGTGCAATTTCACGCTACATGTCGTAGCTTTGCTTTAGTTACCCACTTGTGTCAGCAGTATATATTGGTTGCAAGTACCAATTGATTGATTTTCTTTATATTCAGATGATAACACAACAGTACAAGACCGTAGTAGATCGATAAAAAATAGTTGAAGACCCAACAAGATCGGTAAATACTGTGGAGTACGTGCGGTGGTCTGATTACTGTTGATTCTCAGAACAATCATTGACAGCCGTATCAATATGTTGCCGTAGACATGACCAAGAAATGTAGTGACACACGCGCCATCTAGCGTATACAAATACGGTTTCTTAATTGTTTTTCTTAATGTTTGAACCTTCTCAAATAGACATGAAATGACCATCACCGTAACATGCCCTAAAATAGGCTTACCATATTTTGGAAATCAAAAAAGAGGACACTTTTTCAGAAATTTGCAACTGGCAAATCCGGAGTCAAATTCTCAAAAACCGGTTAATTTTCCCCAATTCGTGATCGGTTGACTAAAAAAAAAGGTCATCACTTCCGCTCAGAGCTGAAAATAACGTATTTTACTCCACTTTGCCGGGTGGCTGACTAAAAAAAAAAGGTCGTCACTTCCGCTCAGAGCTCAAAATAACGTTTTTTACTCCACTTCGCCGGGTGGATGACTAAAAAATAAAAGGTCATCTTTTCGCTCAGAGCTAAACTCACCGTTTTTCACTCCGAAATACCCGCCGGAGCTTCACTTCAGTACTAATATGCGGCATATCACTCGCTCTAAATCTGCCTAAATTTTCAAAAAAGAGGACAAAATCTCAAAAAAGAGGACAAAAGGGCGTCCTCCGAGTACATTTTCAAAAAAGTCAAAAAAGAGGACAAATCCTCTTAAAAGAGGACGTATGGTAAGCCTACCCTAAAAGCTCTTTCACTTAATCTGGTGCAAGTTTACTTTAAAAGCCGGAAAAGCTTGCGTATGTGAGGGCCCGACGCCTAATTGTTTGACAAATGTGCTCAGCCAGTCTCGTTGGATATATTTCGGGTAAATATTGTTCTTACTGAAGATGGGTCATGCAAATATTACATATACCTTGAGGACTGAACATTTAAAATGTACTAATTTCAACTTGATTTTTATGAGACGAGTGCAGGGTCCCAAGTGAAGTTCTTTCAGAAATACTTCGACTGAGACCCTTGAGGCCTTGACCATATGCATGAGCAAAAAGATTCTTCGGGTCACGGGATCAAACTAATCCCCAAGACAATTGTACTTGGGCACAGTGTTGACTATCGAGGTTCGTGAAAAAAAACACTATGCTTTTCAACGAAAAACAATAGATCGATAATGAAATACACTACTTTTAGAATTTAGGCCCAAAACTACTGAGTAAACCATAAACTGTGAGCGGAATGCATTGATTAACAACAAACGTTACGGGAAGACTCATAGTAAATGACAAATTTATCACGTTTTCTTCAATCCTATGACAACAGATAATATTGCCAAGTATTTTATTTCCTCAAAACCTTATTTTACTTCAGCTCAAAAGTGAAATTAATTCTCGCAGGTTTTTACGTCCATTGCATTCCATCCTATCCGAGTGGTGGATATAAAATTCAGTGGATCGTCTTAAACTTGCATCCCAATCAGAGTTTTTCCACTGCCAAAGGCTCGAAAATTGCTACACAAGTACACAGCAATAAAAGTCCTATAGTCAAAAATGCCCCATGAAAATCTGGACGTCGGCTTTATGACGTCACGTCATAATTTAAATAATGTGAACTTGAAAATGTAGGCTACGTCCTGCCAGCACCAGGGAGGGGTATATATATCCCAGGGCTTTTCAGTATAGATACGGCTTGGGTAATCATTCAGTAATGGTTCCGGTCAATTCGGACAATGTCATGGCCTCATGGGCAGTTACATAGTTAATCTCAGTCGTTGTTATATAAACTTTACCCATATTAGGATCAGATTTTCAAACAGCCAGTCGTGGCCTGGTAAAATTTAAAATGGATTCCCGAACATGTATCATATATTCCAGACACCGTGCCGCGATCGTGTATGTAGAAAAGGTGTCGCCAATCTCGGGATACCAAACAGTCTGCTACCCGGCTACGCCACTGTTAGTAGTGTTCACACTAATCTAGCATTTGAATCAAGAACCTTACACAACAGAACATCGGTATCATAACTGACGCCTAATAACGACTGCGTCTTAATTGTTAGGCTACCTTGTATTATGCTTGAAGATTTAGAATGATTCCGGCGCCGTGACATCAGCAATATTTGAATTTTCGGAATCCATCCGACAATAGCATTCTGTTGATGCTTTCGCTCTATTTTTGAACAACATCTATCCAAGTTGTATGGTGTTGGGTGATAAACAGCTCAAAATTTATCAGTCATTGACACCAATTTAATTGTTGAAGGTTTTAGCTATTTTCTGTTACTAACCTGACAACATAGGGAAAGGAATTTCCCGCCATTAGTTTATTGGGATGGTGTGCATGGGGTAGTATTCAATTAATAGAGAAATTCGCAACGCAGTAAGTGACGTTGCTACGGCACGCAACACAGCTGAATTATAATCGATCGCTTCCGCTGTTTCGCCTATCAGGCTCTGTGTCTCATTGAGTATGAGTAAAAGCTAGATAAGTAGCATACATTGCTGTTTAGCAGAGTAAATATCGCGATTAAGTCGGAGTGGTTGAATTTGAACAATATCTATTGTTTAGTGATGCTGTTGCGTCTTGCGAGTCTGAATAGCACGTACCTGTCAATTTGCACAGTAGACAAAGATCAGTAATAGCAGCGAGTAGGCATATGTAGTAAGTACGAGCGTTCAAATTAAGTGTACGTAGGATAGATTTATTATAAATTCTGAAACAGCAGTATACTTTGGAAGTTCAAAGTGCTGAAAAGGTCATAATCATATCTGATTGTAGGCCGAAGTTTTAATAATAGTCAGTTAGTCACGTTATTCTTGTCCCTGTTATTGGTAGTGTATACGACGAGACCCACTTTGCCAAACTCTCGATAGGATGTAGGCTACTTCCTGCGCTTAAAATGCAAGTAACATGTCCATTATTGTCCACGAATACAAGTGCCACTGCGGTAGTAGGTATGTAGTGTAGAACAAATAGGTTACTTGTGGTACAGAATTTGAATATTGCAACGAACGAATTCATATTCGTAATTTATTCACTATAAGCTTTTAAACTGACCCTCGTCGGTAGTGGCCGTCAGTATAATACGGCGATTGCAATTCGAAATATAAAGATGAAATAGGTGGTCTGTTCCATTTAAAGCAGGGGTTCTCAACCTGGGGGGCGCGGGTGGCTCTCAGGGGGGGGGGCGCGAAAAATTGACGAAGTCAGTATAGGGGGGCGCGAGAAATTGACAAAGTCGGTATAAATTGTACGTGTCTGAACATGTGTTTCACATCCATTATGAGAAGACGATTAATGAAGATGAAATTTATTCCATATTCAAGAAAGTTTGCAAAATACAAACTCTAGCAACCGCGCTCAACGGAGTATAGTCTGATTTCAACTTCATTTGAGCAAATTTTTGAAATTCTTTGAAGATTTAGAGCAATTCCCACGTGTAAGTCATTCATTTCTTCATAGCTTTGACAGTAGCCTAAAGCTTGTCGCGCCGGGCAGCTCTTGTTAGTAGCTTGCGAACTGCACTGCCTAAGACAGACTTAGATGCAACATAGGTTGCCCGGTTTCGCCCTCAATTAGGCTATAAATCAACACAATTTAATTAATTTCCAAAACTGATCAAATTTAGCCTGGCAGGACAGAACGACGCCTTGCTCTCTGTACTCACTACCAGCATCAGGATTAGTCTCAGGGTGACCTACCTTGAAATTAATTAATGGATGTCTTGTTCAATGTTTTTTTGTTATTTTCAAACAAGTTTGGAAAAATTTGCCAGCAATGTAAAAGACTCAACAACTGGAATGCAGATTCAAAATTGGCGTAAGATGGACCTTATGTATACTATTAGATCAGGGGTGGGCAGCCTGCGGCCGTAGAAGGGAATTGGAGCGGCCGTCGACGCCTCATTCAATTAGTACGTGTTGGCGGCCGTAGACATGCAAATTGCAATTACGAATTCACTCCCGCATTTTCGAGAGATTTTAATTAATCTTGAAATTTTCTTCGCCCTCTGCGCAATTCAACAAGACTTCATTTTTCGATTTTAATGCAGTGGCGCCCTTCTTAATCTGAGCCGGAATGGGAATTGGCAAGAAATAACATTTCGTTCGCGGCCCTGAAAAATTTTCGCGCCCCGCGCGACAATATGCACCTCCCGGCAACTATTCATGATATTGCCACTCGCGATTTCGGTGCGTACAATAGGCCATTGTGAAAAGTAGAAGTCCGGAGTTCACCGGGAATGGATATGGACAGTTTACCAGAGGTATTTTGCGTCCAGATCGTTCATTGCGGCTATGCCCTGGAATGCGGCCTTACGCTACATAAGCAATCGAAATGCGGCCATGATTATCAAAAACGTTGCCCACCTCTGTATTGGATGATGTGCTCTTTTTGACATGACGATAAATGCAAGGGGGGTCAGGGGGGGCGCGATTGTTTTGACCATCTCCAAAGGGGGCGCGTGTCAAAAAAGGTTGAGAACCACTGATTTAAATGTTCTCGAATCGACTATAATAAAACTCGAGCAACCGATTCTTTGTCGGAAAAAGGACCGACTCTTCTCTCCGTGTATTTCATTAGTGTTGCATCTCTGGCTATATATTATAACCAATTTGTATTGTACTAATTGCATATTTGCTTAACTCTCTCGTTTTGTGATTTCTCTCGTTATTATTGTTGTTGTTGTTATGACATTCTTACGTCACACTACCTATTTCATCTGTATATTTCGAATTGCAATCTCCGTATTATACTGACGGCCACTACCGACGAGGGTCAGTTAAAGAGCTTATAGTGAATAAGTTGCGAATATGAATGTGATGTTCGTTGTAGTAGTGTAGAAAATACATCGCAACGATTGTTTGAGCGTAGAGCAGCTCATCGCTAAATTGATTCGATCGAAGACATGAGTGACTGACCGCAGGGAACTCGCAGGCCAATGTAAGTTAGGTGCCAAACAGACTGTTATAACTAGAGCCATTTAAAGTCATTACAGTCCTACTTTTTTTCTATGCATCAGTAAGTCGTGATATCATTTTTAACGCAAAAACCGCATCCCTATGAGGTAGGCTATATTAAGAAAGTTATGAAGTCAAATTTCCTGATTAGGTCATAAATCAGCTTTTTAAGTTATATAATCATATTTTTGAGTTACAAAGTCATATCGTAGTATAAGTAAGTACCAATTTAAGCGGTGAGGCACCAGGACAGTATTTTCTTAATGATCATTACTCGTCCACCACATTTTAACCCCTTAGGAGATATTACGAAAATTGTTCCGACAGCTTCTACGTATAATCTGGTAAATCTTTACGACTTGATCACATTAGGTAATCATTCATGTGCCGAAATTGAAAAGGTTCCGGACGTCATGGAAATGTTTTCCGCTAGACGCAGGCATAATTCATTACAGTTAATTAGTTTAATTACAATTTTATGATTTACGTAACAGCACATGTGCAAGTTTCAAATCATTTTGATATTCTGAGTTAGATTGAAAGACTGCGACCAGGAATTCTTCATGTCGCCAAATCATAACATGGCGAAACAATCACAATGCCTTAGCCACTCACATCAAGATTCCCATAAGAATTGTGCTGATAAATTTACTGTCAGTTCTGATCAGAAGAGGTGTATTTTGGAGGGAGTCAGCAAAAAAGTCCGTGACGCGGGCGGGAGCGAATCTCTTACGACGCCGGAGTCGGGACGCCAGTCAGTAAGACACAGCGACTTCCAACAACATCGGTGCGATATATGCGGCAAGGAATTTCGTAGTCAATCTCATTTGTGGAAACACAAGTCGATTCATTTCGATGTCAAGAAACATTCCTGCGATATATGTGGAAAGTTGTTCCGTCAACTGTACGATTTAAAATCACATTTGGTTATCCACAATGATTACAAACAGTATCACTGCAACATATGCAATAAAGATTTTCGTCGGAAATATGGTTCAACAGTGCATCAACTAATTCATTCCGGTGTCAAAGAACATGTTTGCGAAGTCTGTCGGATGGCATTCCGTACCAAGCCGGCTTTAAGAGTGCACTTCAATTGCCACAGTGTAATCAATAAGCAACATCGTTGTGATATCTGCAACAAAGAATTTCGTTCGCAATTTAGCGTAGAGAACCACTGGTCGATTCACTTCGATATCAAGCAACATTCCTGCAATGCATGTGGGAGAGAGTTCCGTCTACCGGAAGATTTAAAATCGCATTTGGGTATCCACACTGATTATAAACAGTATCGCTGCAACATATATAATAAATATTTTCGTCAGAAAAAAGTTCTGAAAAAGCATCAACTAATTCATACCGGTGCCAAAGAACAAGTTTGCGAAGTCTGCGGGATGACATTCCGAACCAAATCTGATGTAAGATTGCACGTGAATGTCCACAGTGTATTCAAGCAATATCGTTGCGATATATGCAACAAAGAATGTTGCAATAAAATGGCTTTAAAACGGCACTTGCTCAGTCATTTCGGTGTCAAAAACCATAATTGTGATGTATGTGTGAAGAACTTTTGTACGAAGGCCGTATTGCAGCAGCACATGCATATTCACTGCGGAGTAAAACGTCATCGATGCGAAATATGCGACAAGGAATTTCGTCATACAGCTAGCTTGAAGCAACATTTGCAAGCTCATTTTGGCGTGAAAAAATTTTCTTGCGAAATCTGTGGACGCGCATTCGGCAGCAGTTCAAGCACGACCAGACACATGAAAATTCATGACTACTTGAAAGAATATCGATGCGGTGTATGCGGGAAGGAGTTTCGAAGAAAAGATGGATTGAAATCGCACATGAATGTCCATAATGACCATAAAAAGAACTAACATAAAATTATATGCAACACCAAATTCCGTTACAGAGACGTTTTAGAAGTATCCACAGATGAATCTTTGCCATATAAATGAATTTGTATGTAGAATCGTTGGAAAAGCATTCATCCTGACATATTCCGACAACAATGTGAAATCGCGGTGAGATTTGCGACGAAATCTTTCAGGAAGGAGGAAATTATGAGTATAGGCTAGCTATGAAGATGGAAGCGAAGATGACGTTTACAACGCAACACGACAAATTTTATATCTCTATGATAACGGTAATGCAGAGCTGGGCAGAGTGCGGCCTGCGAAAGGATGCTTGGAATTCAAAACATAAAACCTGCTTTTTGAATGTTGATGCGTGGATTGAACGAAAGGCTGTATCAACTGGACATGAAATTCGTTTACTCTGAAGCCTGTTCATCAATACGCCATGATTACGTGTGCGTAATCCAGATTCAAAATTGTCATATTACGCATTATACGGTCTGTGTTTCAAATTGTTACGTGATGCGCTTCCAAATCCCTAATTCGTAAACAAGTCAATCAGTGCCCATCTTAGCAATATTGGATGCTCCGATACCCCTGATTGTACCACATGCCATGTTGAAGAAACTGTAGAGCACGTTATTATCGATTGTGCAAAGTACGCCAACGAAAGATGCCAGTCTAGAGCTGCGGTACTGGACTTGAAAGTACCCTTCACCATGGAAAATATAATAACTACTGATTATATATTACCTTTGCTGTGGGAATTCCTTGCGAAGACAAAGAGACAGTACTAAATGTTTAGTTGACTGTATTTACTTATCGCAATATCGATTCGATTAGCAACTGTTATGTCGTGACGTAAAAGACCATAGTTGTTATATGCGTCACTAAAATTGCTTTGGAATATAATAATAATAATAGTCAATCAGTGCTCGCGATTACTATATGACTCAGCATTACTGTCACCCATAAAGGATGAACGGGCATGTCAAAAAAGGAAGCTAAAGTTCAAAAAATGTTTAGAGCAGAATGGTTGTTCATGTATCTTAATAATAAAATAGTTCAACACAGAACTAGTACGAACAGAAACATCAGAGTTGTTTACACAAAAGTTTGTATGTGTACAGTATGCGAATACCGTGTGGAAGTCCAGCACAATTGCGGTATCCATCCGAGTTTAGTTAACACAAATTTAATACAACGGAGCCACGTGAACTCTCGTGAAAGAAAAGCATACTCACTTCCGGAGGGTTCTATCAATGCCATAGCAATAAATCAGCTACTCCAACAAAAGAGTACATATGTTTTCTAGCTGCGGTCCTTAAATCATACACACGAAACAATCTACTTTTGCTAACGAAAAGTGCTGAGTCATCACATGATTGCCCTCACAACAAAACAGCTAGAAGATATTATCATTCAAAAATATTCCTAACCCTTTGCACACCAGTGACAAATCATACAACGAATATGTTTTGTGGGTCGAATTGTTGTTCAGCGTCAAGTCTACCTGTTGAAACGTACATTAAAACGACACAGTCACAATTCAATTAAAACCACGAATCTATTTTCATTTCGTCACAAACTGTCACATACAGAAAAATAAATTTTCTTTCCCCAACACATACTTGTAACCAATCGCTTTCATTAAACACACAACTCCATAAAAGTATTTACTTTCTACAACATAGACATTCCGATGTAGTCAAGAAATATTTTTATTAATCAAAATCATCGACTTCTGTTTATGGCGTTAGTGTGTGCATGTCATACCTGTGGACCCCGTATTAAAATAGACACGGCACAACTGGATGTAAGGGGATAGAAGTCTATCGTATCGATTTACATGTGGTCTTCGCTACGGTTTCAAAAAACGAATCATCTATTTTGCATTGGTCGAGACCTAGCGAGCCAGTTACATGTATTCACGGTAATGATTTTGCTTGTCATATGCGAATGATAGGGTTGTTACTCCGACAAATCAAATCAACATACAACAACTTTCTTACAGTGGTAATAACATTTTCATTTTCCGCCCCTTCGTAAATGTATACGCACGAAAAGTATATTGTACAACTTGGCAACTACGTTTAACAAGACCAATCACACTACCAGCGTTGAACACAAGATACCTACCCAAGTAAAAATATCATTCTGGTTTGGGCAACTGACGTTTACCTGTGTAAAATTATCATTTTCACTTGGAGGTCCACTGTTACCTGACTTTGGAGATCTTTGGTTTACCCAGAGTAACAATACATTTTCACTTGGAAATCTATCTTTTTCCTACAACAACAAACCATTTTTACTTGGAAAAATTCTTTTTACCTAGAGTAACTAATCATTTTCTTTTGGAAATATATTTTCTCCCTGGGTAACAAACCCTTTTCGTTTTGAAAACTATCATTTACCTGAGTGCCAATACCGTTTTCACTTGGAAATCTATCTTTTCTCTGGGTAACAATACCATTTTCGTTTTGAAAACTGACAACCACACCGGACAATTTGATATTTTTGTATATTGGTACAACGGGTAGCGACAAAATATACACCAACAACAACTCCAATACATTTGTGTAATCGCATATTCACTTGGTCTGGTGCACCCCATCAAAATCCTCAGTTACCCACATGCAATGTGCTGTACATCGATGTGTATGTTTTGGAAATGGGACAATAGATTTCGACTTGTCTGTGATGTCCGGGTTCGTGCTTTGGACTTTCCAGGGTCAAAATGTCTGAATAAAACACCTCCTCGACGATGGTTGGTACGTGGATAACGGTGTTCGGAAAACGGTTGGATTTATGTAGGGTTGCCATACGTCCGGAATTTCCCGGACATGTCCGGAATTTCACTGTAAGAACTGCGTCCGGGAGGAATTTCTAAAATATGCCTAAATGTCCGGAATTTTGAAGTAAGCTCATAATTTTTCCTAAATCAACATAAACAATATTATTTTTGGGCAGATTTACGCTACATGAAATTTCTCTTCGCGCTGCGCGCGATTTAGTAACATGTATATTGCTTTTAATTTGGGGACTACGACTACCACCCTCGCAAAACTGCGATCAAAAATAAATAAAAATAACATTCAGTTACAGAAATGAGTCTAATTGTTATCGCAATTACAAGATAACGATATGATCATAGAGTCGGTTTAGGCCGTTTGGACATGAGTTAACGATGTACAATTACGCTCCTTGCATTTTCGAAGTCATCATCCTCCACCTGCTCTACCGCTGACTCTGACCATGTGGTCGTAGAGAGGATAAAATTATATAGTAATATATGGAAGAACCAATATTATTGACATAATTCATTCAAATCATTTAACGTCCAGATGCATATAGTAAAAGCCCCAGAAGTTGCATCGATTATGATGGGCTCAAGATCAGTGATAATTTGGGCGGGAGGAGGCTGAAAATGTGGTTTCGGCCCTGGTTACAACCTACAACACAGAACAACATACTCCTGAACCGGATCGTGACCACCTCTAGTCAATAGACAAAGCTTTGCTGGTGTGACGTCATATTATCCACAATGTGCTCATACCACATTCTGAAATCCGCTAGTGGGCGCTAAAAAGCGTCCGGAATTTGGATTACAAAAATATGGTAACCCTAGATTTATGTCACCCATCGCGATAACAATTCCGGGTCGAGTTTTCTCCCACATGTTTACTATATTGTGTCTTTATTGGTCAATGTCATATGTCTCGACATTCAGTTTGGAATCGGAAACCCTGATAAAGTACGTAACCGGATCCGGATATCAACTCTGAATCGATAAACCAACGAACAATATTCAAGTAAACATGTTACACCTTGTGTTTCCACGAAAAAATACCACCCACACACACGTCGCGCTTGTTTGCCCTCACAAGTATACGCGTAAATAGAGGGGGTTGTAAGACATTACATGCAATGTGTTGGTATACAAACATCGGGGAGTAAGCCTTCGATCCACAGACATTATCATAGCCGGTAACTTTGATGCAGATCGAATGTCGTCAAGCACTATTAGCGGGTGCAGAAATTTAACGATAGACTATTGGTTACGGTACCATATTCTACATGGGTACATATATTTTCAAGGTTACTCGTAAAATGACAACTAAAATTCGCATAAATGTAAGGGGGGCTCATAAAATCAAAGTAAGCTCTTTTAGCAGATGCAGAAATTTAATGATCGACTGTTTACGGTACCATATTCTACATCGGTACATTACATATATTTTCACGGTTACTCGCAAAAGGATAACTAAAATTCGCATAAATGTAGGGGGGGGGGCTCACAAAATCAAAGTAAGCTCTTTTATCGGATGCAGAAATTCAATGATCGACTACTGTTTACGGTACCATATGCTACATGGGTACATATATTTTCACGGTTATTCGTAAAATGATAACCTAAAATCGCGTAAATGAAGAAGGGGGCCCCCTCATAAAATCAAAGTAAGCTTTTAGCGGGTGCAGTAATTTAATGATTGACTACTGTGTGCGGTATTACATTCTACATGGGTGCATGTATTTTCACGGTTATTTGCAAAATGATAACATTCGCGTAAATGTAGGGGGGGGCCTTTTTTAGCTAATGGCAAAATAGATAGAGATCATAAAATCAAAGTGAGCTCCTGCAACGAGTGCAGAAATTTAATGATCGACTACTGCTGACGGTACTATATTCTACATGTATTTTCACAGTTATTCGCAAAAGTATAACTAAATTTCGCATAAATGTAGAAGGGGGGCCCCTTCATAAAATCAAAATAAGTCATTTTAGCGGGTGCAGAAATTTAATGATTGACTACTGTTTACGGTATTATATTCTACTTGGGTACATGTATTTTCAGTTTTCTGCAAAATGATAACATTCGCGTAAATGTAGGAGGGGGAGGCCTTTAGCTAATGGCAAAATGGATGGAGATCATCAAATCAAAGTGAACTCTTGCAACTAGTGCAGAAATTTAATGATCGACTACTGCTTACGGTACCATATTCTACATTGGTGCATGGATTTTTGTGGTTATTCATAAAATGATTACTAAAAAATTAAAATTGATGATTGACCTGTCTTAATGGTACAATACCATATTCTTTAGCCTATGGATACAAGGATTCCGCGGTTATTCAGAAAATGGTAATACTTGAAAAAAAGCGAGTAAACCGGAGAAACAGTTGGAAAAAGCGCGTGAACCGAGGAGGGGGGCCCTCGAAAGCGCGTAAATCAACCAGGGGGGCACTAGGCGACCGCTTACCTCGCCTACCCCAAAAGCCACCACTGGCTATACTGATAGATAAGTGTGGCCAGCAATGCTTTTGCCTTACCTATATCGTCGCAGTGGTATCAAAGTATCCTATGTCAATTTTACACATTTTGAGAAAATTCACTTTACGTGACGTTTTCTTCTTCTTTCAGTCATGCATTGGCCCCGATGACCTTTGATACACTGAGACAGACATAACCATAGCCAAGATATGACCGACAGAAATACAAAAATTTTAGAAAAGTTGATTTTCTTCAAGTTTAAAAAAGGAGCTTAAAAATGGACATAAGCTATTTTGATACCACTGCGACGATATATGGCTGGTTCTTATGCTAAATAAGCCCATTCATTCCCGTCTGACCTCGACGAGAGCGGTGGTCTCTCGCGAAACAGTAATTATTGCTAGTCGTCGTTTGTCTCGACAGGTATCGATACTCCGCGGGGTTAGGTCATTACATGGTGCATGGTGAGTGTCTCTTGGAAGATTTGTCAGGCAGTTAGCAGAGTGTATCCCAACTGCCTTAAAAAGGGTAGGTGATGGAGGGTATATACTCCAATCTAAAACGTAGAACAGTGGTTCCCAACCGGGGGGAATTCCCCCCTTGGGGGAGAAATTTGAATTTTTAGGGGGTAATCTGGCCTTATTTTTTTAGGGGGAATCTGGCTTTGGCATATTATCGGAAGATACACTGGGTTTACAAGGTTTTTAGATTTTTATGGTATAGAACTGTTAAGTAGAAATTAGTTCTTCAGAATTGTATGTTTCTTTGGCGGATTTCAAGCTAGGTGAATGTTTAAATGCCTTCCGTAGATATTACACCCCCTGATAAAAGGAGGCTCACGAGACTATTTCGTTGGGCCCGCGACAACCTCTCGAGTCTCGACCAAATTATTACTGACCAGGACAACGTCAAGCCGAATTCAGCAAGAAGGCCGCTAGTGAAATTGTTCAACTTTTTAAGCCAACATATGAGCTAACGTGAAAAACATACCAAATTCATCGATTCAATTCAAGTTTATAGCAAGCGGACTTGTTCATTTATTTTTCGTCAGCGGCTACATGCCCGGTCAAATTTAACTGTACTTTACCAAAGTTTGGTGCGGTCCGCATTCTACGTAGTTCGGACATATTTGAATATGTTTGGTCATTAATTGCTCAGTTAACAAATGGTTGCGCGTTAAAAAGCACATTTTTTTAGTCACAGGCAACTTTTTCATAGGGGGGGAATTTTAGCTCAAATATCGCCAAGGGGGGCACGAGACGAAAAAGGTTGGGAACCACTGTCTTGAGTGTTATCTTGTGAGCGATCGTGGGGTTTGTAATATATTTCACACCTATTTGAAGTGTTAGTTCGTGAGCGTGGTTATTGTTGATATCCGAATCACCGTCTACGCCGGCTCTGCGGCAAACTAATTACCAAAACATTACCACGCGACTGATTGCTAGATTTAGCAAACTATGTCACACCTTTTTTGCTGAAAGTACGACATGCCACCCGCAGCCTATACCCGACAGTACGAATCATCGCCGCGCCCATAAGAATAAGGATATATTGTTGTTACACTCACCGTAAACGTTAGGATTAACTCGAATCAGTCATATATAATGATTTGGAATATACACATTATGTAAGGATCTATCACGTGACTATTTACCATACCTGATACATATTCAACGGGCGATGCCTATACCCGAAAGGGCGATTCTCGACCGCACCCATAAGAACATATGGCGAATCACCAGAGACCACGTAAGAATACATGACAGGCGAATCACCACCACAGCCTATCTCAAAAAAGGCGAATCACCACCACGAGTTTTCACGGCGAATCACCACCACGACCTATACCTGAAAGGGCGAATCACGACCGCACCCATAAGAACACATGGCGACTCACCGCCGAGAGGAGGGTCCAAAAAGGAGAATCACCACCACGAGTTTCCAGGCGAATCACCGCCGCACCCATAAGAGCCCCTGCCACATCACGCCCGATCATACTAACTACTGTCGTGGCGCGGTAATGACCGAGGCTGAAATGCCCATTTCTATAAGTCATGTGTATTTTTTTCCTGGCGAAAGGGTACCCAATAATCAAGATATTTGGCAAAATAAAATCGCGAAAAAAAAATTGAAAAAGTTGAATAAATTTGCTAAAGGATAACCATAGTCTATAACAGGGGTGGGCAAACTACGGCCCGCGGGCCGCATGCGGCCCGCAACACCGTTCTGTGCGGCCCGCGAGAGTCTAAAGAAACTTTTTAAAAATATTGATAAAATATATACTAAATATCGAATTAATGACTTGAATAAACTTTTTCTTAGTATATTTCACCATTATAATTTTAAGACAATGGTTCCCAAACTGGGGTGCACGCCCTCCTTGGGGGTGTGAAGGCTTCTCAAGGGGGCGCGAAGCTGAGCACAACTGAAAAAATTTTCGCGCTCCGCGCGATTGTACTCCACTTCATTATCGTTGCTCTGTATTTAGTATGAATTTCATAGTTCAAAATCTTTCCTCCACATTCGTTGCCTTCCATGCCTTCAAACTATCCGTTAGGTTTGCTAGCATCCTGGTTGCATTTCACCATCATAAAGGGGGTGGGGCTTAACAATTGTTCTAAGGTAAATACTTCCTATAATAATTTTTATGTTTAATTTCTGGCACGACAGCCCGATCTCAAGGCCCACACGCAGTTTGAAAGGTTTCAACTGCTAAACATCACAACAATCCTAAACGAGATTGACATAATTCGGATCACGAGTGGGATTTCACATTGGCCACTCCAGTTTTAATTGTCTCAGCGATGTGCTTATAAAAAACGATTCGCGCGTGTCTTAGGTAGATTCGTTCTCGGTATGCGTATAATTGGGGTATTTATATTTATCTACACATAGTAGAAGTGTATTTGAAGCTAACATGGTTATGATGCTGTCAGCATTGTGTGTCCTGGAACTGCACCAAACGTGGAATTAGTAAATCTATGAACAGATCGCTGTTCACAGACTTAAATTTCAATCCGGTTCTAAACGACTTTCATCTCTATAGCTTTGACAAAGTGGTCATAGTGGTCGACCAGCCAATGAAATCTCGCCACTATGTTTCTGACGCGAGTACGATATCATCAAAGCAATGTTTTGTTTGTTTTAAATAAGCACATATATTATCTCCATGTCCTCGTTATATTATCTAATACCAATATTGCGTTTTGGTTTATAATCTCAATTTTATGTAGTGCGGCCCGAGAATGGATTTAGATGTTGAATGCGGCCCGCGAGCTCAAAAGTTTGCCCACCCCTGGTCTATAATTTATGTTAATTCACGAAATAATCGTGGGCCCCCTTTGAGCTCAAGACACCCCACTAGGGGTTTTGGGGTGCGGTAGTTACAGTACTGGGTGAATGCACATCATTTACCTGGGGTTGCCAATTGCAATATACGTCCTCCATTTTCAAGAAATCAAAAATGTTCTCCGAGGACGCACATTAGTAGTTATTCCTCTTTTATAACTTTGAGATCAAGGTGATTGCACAGGGACAACTGAAGAATGACACAGATGCGCAGTGACCGCAGTGTTGGCTAAAACAATAAAGGGTAAACTTTAACCTAATTTACCTGGGAGCGGGTCTTCCGGGAGTCGAGCAGGAAAAATAACCTTTTTTTACTCAACTCAATACTATTGTAAATTATTAATAAATATTCCCCAATTACCCGTTTTTCGTCCGCTGTTATATCTTTTATAACGTGGGAAAAGTGTACGTATTTTAGGTCCTCAAGATATGATAATTCTTAATTCAACAGCAACCTCTTACAAACAAGAATCGCTTCTTCTTTGTAACCACATTTGAACAAGCTACGCCGTTTGGTATTTGAGCAGATCAATCCACCCAAATATTTTACTGATTGGACAAGCTCAAGTGCCACAAATTTTACGCTTTGGCGGATTTTTTGCGGCGACGGACCGACCAATCGACGCACCTGCGGGGCTAAAGCACTGTCGACCGCAAAAAGTGCTTTGGAAAATGGATAATGTGGAAAATTATATGACATATTTGTCGTAAATGATTAACTTAAGTATTTTTGAAAAACTAACATATATCATTATAGTAGTTGTTTGGTTTAGGTTTACCATGATCTTAGTTACAGGAAATACGGAAAAAATATCTGAAATGTGAAATTTTTGATCGTTTGCTCGGAAACGGGACACCACAATTTTGTTCACCTATTAAATACGAATTCTGTGGGGTAGAATTACCATTTCTGATATTTCGTTCACAGCATAACGATACCTTATACCTAGTTGCACGACAGCCCTGTTGAGGAGCTATAGTCCCTTTTTCGCCTGCCCAAAAGCCCTGGTTTCAACCACTTCGTTTATCTGTTACTTTGGGTCAGTCACTCATCGCATGGTATAATAGTACCAACATATTAATCGTCGGCACGGTCTGAAGGGTCAAGTAGGCGGTTCACCATACAGAAATGGTTGATTGAGAGAGGAAGAACAGTATTAGTGTCGTCAAGTCATTAAAATTGCGATCACTTCTCCAATCTGCAATCACCACCGTTTCGCCACTTTAGCCTATGTGACGCCGGATGCAACCGACATCGCTGTTTAGCCGAGTAGATAGGCGCTATAGCGTAACATATTGTTTAATGCTCTTGCAATTCAGAATAGGAAGTACCTAGCAATTTTCACAGCAGACATAGAAAGAGTATATAGCAGCAGGCCTAACTATAGTATAAGTAAACGAGTTGACATTAGGTGTACGCAGGATAACATTATTACCATTTTCAAACAGCAGTGTTTAAGACTGTGTTTTGATACATTTGCAGCACATTGGGATGAAAAAGGCCATACCACTGGTCTACAAATTTCAAAAAAATGCCCAAAAAATTTTAATGACCCATTTAGGGTAATTTAAAATTGCTTAATCCGAATCTCTGCTCAGAATTTCTCCATCACGTCAATTTTTTCTCGTATGAATTTTTCTATTTTCGTAAATTAATCAAATTTCGGCTTTCGTTAGTGACATCACGGTTTGCATACAACAACAATAGATCAAATATTGCTATTGAAATCATCTATCATGAGACCTGGGTCGCTGTAGTACAGAATGAGTGAAATTTCGGTGAACTTGAATCCAGTGATTCTCTATCTTCGTTCAATCAGAAACTCTTTTCGAACCATAAAATTACACCGATCTACAAATTTCAAAAAAATCTGTACCAAAAAAATTAATGATTGATTTAGGCTAATATTAGGCAGTGTTGGGATGACTCGAGTCATGACTTGACTCGAGTCACCTTTATCGTATGACTTGACTTGACTCGAGACACTTTGCTAAAATGACTTGACTTGACTTGACTCGGCGTATCAGAAATGCGGATTGACTCGTGACTCAGAGCAAAATCCACGAGTCAATTTCAAGTCGATGTCGATAAAAAATCATTGTATCTTGCATATGTTCGGATTGTAAGCGATGCCCTGGTTTAGCCCGTGAGAGCGACCACTCATTCAATGATCGCGCGTTTTACTGAGCCTCTATAGAGAAATTGACCGCAAGCTAAATGATTGGACCTTACAGCTTACGCTGTCGTAAACTAGTATAGTATAGTAATTTAATAGCAAATGTATATTTCTGTTCTCTATTCTTAATTTAACCAAACCTCTTGTTTTATTGAAATTGAATTCCAATATAGTTTATATATTCCTCAACCATTTTGCATCTTATCAATTCGTTTCTCTATTCTCTATTTTGGCTGGTAACTCTATAATCCAAGGCTATGCAATTACGTAGTTTAGCATTTCTACGTATACATGTGAGCGATAAAGCGCCTTCTCGCGTTTACATTCAACTCTATATTCGTACATAGGTACAGAATCAATGACCACTCAATCTGTATTTCAGACAGCTAGCAAAATGCAATGACGTAGATATGCCTCATACTTCGAAAAGACAACTTGACTTGAATTGTGACTTGACGCGTGACTTGACTTGACTTGACTTGACTCGACTTGACTCGAGTCATCTCCAAAAATCGAGTGACTTGACTTAACTCGAGTCACCTTCGAAAATCGATTAATTGACTTGACTCTAGTCAAAATGTGCAATGATTTGAAATGACTCGTGACTCGAAGGTAGTGACTTGATCCCAACACTAATATTAGGTTGCTGAATCCGATTTTGTGTCCAAAATTTCTCTATCACGTCAATTTTTTTCGGTATATATTTTTCTCATTTAAATAAATTAATCAAATTTTGGCTTTCGTTAGTGACAATACGGTGAGCGTACAACTGCATCAAATCAAATATTGGTATTTAAATTATCTAGAATGTCGAAGCCTGGGTTGTTCTTAGAACAGAATAACTGTGTTTTCGGTAAACTTGAATCCAGGGGTCCTCTGTCTTCTTTCGATCAGGCCTCTTTTCGAGCAATAAATTTATACATGGATGCAGCTATTTTGAGTCGGTAGCAGTTATCATCCCTAAATAAAGCAAATCTCGTGCATGTTCATGGTCCACATTAAAACTACACGGCAGCTGTGTTGTGGTTTTACTCTAGTGACCACTATGACCAAGTCGGTGACATTTACCCCCGATTCCCAGAAGAAAAAGAATTCACACTGAGTTCATATAGTTTTATGGAAAAAACTGACCCAAAATTAGTATGTTCGCAGATTCGAAAACGCCAATGCGAAACCGATACATGCCGGTTATATGGAGAATATAACAGATACACAAAATATAATGTAAATATCTGGAGTTTCATTGCTGTTCCACTACTGACTCAAAAGGTCCCCGGTCTCTGGAGCAATTCGCATCTAGATTTAATAATATTCAACCAAATTCCAACGTCAACGTTTACAGTGGAATCTCTTGTCTTCTATACGCGGAATGAGCAGGACTTATGACAGTAATATCGACTAAAACAAAGGGATCAAAGAAAGATCTGAAGGTTTGACACCCCTGCACGAGATCTAATTATTGCATCAGTATTTCCAACCAAGTAGGTCAATGGGGAAATAGGTTTGATTCTTGTAAAGCAGGGGCGGGCAACATACGGCCCGCGGACCGGATCCGGCCCGCGAAGGGATTTTGTCCGGCCCGTGGACAGTTTTCCGTCTCACATGATAATGTGGTCCGAGTCCCCAGTCAGCAGAGATTCCCCACTACTTGCTTGCTATGTCAAATTTCAGTGACAGTATGTTTTTATATATACGTGTATGCGCACTGCGCAGCGTGCGAGAGTGGAGCTTACGCGTAGGGCTGGGCAAAATCGAGTACCTGAGTGATTCGATTCTGAATCACGTAAAATGCTTCGAGTCGAGTCGAGTATTCGAGTATCACTCATTATGACGTCACAACAGAATGTACTATGTAAAAGTTTAAATATGTACCTTTTATGCCACCACGAAGAACATAATGCCGGTTACCCGTCACATTAATGATACTTCGGTATGTTTTCGACCATACTGACTTCATTGCACTTCTTGACAATGTTGTGGAACGATCATGACTTCGGAAATGTGTTATTTCCAGTAACTTTCGTAGCTTTGTTCTATGTCAATCATGCTACGACACGGCCAATCAAGGTTTCAAGGCTTCCTCAGTGGAAAATATTATCAAAACTGTAATTTTCGCTAGCTCATTAACTTTCAGTTGCGAGGAGCGTACAATTTCAGTACTCGAAAAAATCGTCTTTTACTACTCGACTCGAATCATTAAAATTAATACTCGATTCAGATTCGAGTACTCGAATCATTGTGCCCAGCCCTACTTACGCGTAAGTTCGTCGAAGCGAGAAGACTTGCATTATCGGCATTTACGATGTACTCAACCCTAATGTCACCTGTGGTAATCATGGTGTTTGTCGACTACAATGGTCATTTACACCAGACTGCTATTTCTTATTTTTGATTCCATAACCGCCGACTTGTAGCACGGCACACTTCTAGGCTTTTGTAAGGCACCGTTTATGCCAGAGGTCGCCAACTCAAAATGGGTCGCGGGTCACTTTTCAAATTTCGTATAGAGGACGCGGGCCGCACAAATTCAATATCGAGATTATAGGCCACACAGTTGAACAGCGACGCTATCTCGTCACTACGCAACCCTAATGAATTGATATGTTGATAAATTTGGGGTAGCCTACTGGGCTTATCGAATGCCTTGAAATCTTAATTAAGGAGGGCACCATAGTGTACTATATGGTGTGGACACAAGCAAATCTCACTGCTCTGTGAAATTGGTCTACGTCACACTTTCAAATTGGCCAAAGGCAATTTCACGGTAACTTTTGACCAGCTTGCCGAGCGTGAAATTTGATAAAACGGGTATATATATCAATCGAAAGCTACCGCGGTACTGATTGCGAAAATATAAATTTTAATCTGCTCGTGGTCCTGGAACCCCCCAAAATCAGCCTGGAATGATAAATTGTAACGGAGTTTGGTATTGTGACACTTAGATAAAGCTCCAACACTTGGGTAGTATTTCTGGAGTCGACCTCGGCCGGACTTGTACCCACACGCATTGGTATTGTAGCTATGGATGATACCACCACGTTATCTCGCCACTATTGCACCCTGCATTGATTGATCAGAGAGTAGCACACCCGGCGGCGCCTGTATAACAATGCTATTCTCAAATCCACATTGTCGTCGTCATTATCGGTGAGAAATGGCTTTGAAGTGACAATGCTGTCGTTAAAATACATTCATGTGGATAAATGGGCCAATAATTATCGATTCAGCAATCCGGCCCGCCGAGTACTTAATTTTCCTATATCCGGCCCGTCGACTGGAGAAGTTGCCCGCCCCTGTTGTAAAGTATGCTTTCCCATTTTGAAATCACATCGTCTATAAATCAGACATGGGGTAATCCCGATTAGTAATCGTAATCGATTACGACGATTACAGCATTTTCAAGTAATCGTAATCGACTACTTCCGATATCTAATCGATTTCTCTGTAAAAGAACGATTACTTTTTATTCGTACAAGGACTATGACATATGAACATTCGTGAACAAGGAAGAGATATTATACCAGATTAGTGATAGCACAAGCGTCTGATTTTCTAACACCACTGCTTACTATTACGTCAGAAGCAGCCTATTAGCTTTGCGCGTCATTGCGTGAGAAGTATCCACAGTAAATAGATATTCGATGTATGTACGACGTACGTCGTACATCAGATTGATTGTAAGAACACCCGCCGTGCTGTATATCAGGTTATCAACACGTTTCACACGCCACTACCTCGCAGCAGTATAATTTGTCTCCGCTCTGCCTAGTTTAAAATAGTAAATTATGTGTTGATGTTTGGTTATGCTTAGTTAAACGCAGTTTAACCGTTGCTGCTTGGCGAGCAGTAGGCCTATCTAGTACGTAAGTACACCCGACAAAGATTTGAAATTTTGTACTAGCCACAACGAAGCAGTAAAAATCAACAGCTGGTGATATATATATCATAACCGAGTCGTTTTTGCCGTTTCTCGTAACTGCAGCTTGCAGTACAATATCTGTAGTTGAAGGCAGAATTTTATGTCCGCTTCGTCATATTCTCATATGACTCTACTTCAAACGGGCGCCAATCGTTATTTCACAATTCTTTACTCAACATTGGGACCTGCCGCTTGTATATCATGTTAGCGTGGGTTGTAGCTGGAATCGGGACCAAAATAGCAATTCGTCCCCCAGTCCTGTAGGGTAGTAATCCCAAGTTGAATTTCGTCAATAATATTTAGTAATTGCATTATATTACTATTAATTTTTAATTCGTTTTCAGCCCCCGATTTACCTGTAGAGGTTGATCGTCTGACGTAATCATGGTGTTGGTCATTTACACCAGGCCGATTTTCTACATTTTTGATTCCGTATCTGCCGACTTGTAGCACGTCCCACTTCTAGGCTTTCAGGACACGTGATTGATAATTATAATCGCTCGTATCTTTCAGCGCAATCCATATATTGTCTTCCAGAATAGCTTCTAAGGTGCAAAATAAATGTAATCGTGAGTAATCGTGATTACTTTTCCAATGTAATCGTAATCGTAATCGACTACGTCCTGATTTTGCTGTAATCGTAATCGTAATCGCGTCATTAAGAATTAATCGTAATCGCAATCGATTACATTCATGAAGTAATCACCCCCTGTCTGATGTAAATCATTGCGTAACGCTCTTCCAAACCAATTTTAATACTCTGATGCTTGGTGAAATTCCATCTTTCGGTCTCGTTGTCGAATCCTTCTCATTTCATCCCCGTTAATTCCCAACTGAAATGAAAAACTTTAGAACTATAGTCACTGGATGCTTATTCGATTCCTTTGGTTTGCCAACATTTGAAATAATAAGAAATAGTAAGTAATCAGTCGGGAAAATTTTTTTGACATTTTTTACCTTAAAAATTCTAATGTTGACCAAATTTTGACCTAACGTATGCAAATTAGGTGTTTACCCATATAATATTAAAATTGTACTACTTATCTTCGTTTCTGGTTCGAACTGTCTGTCCTTACGAAGTTTGTTTGTTTTATTCACACAATTGGCGCTTTTAACAACTTGGGTCATGTGCGCCCAGCGCGGAAATTGCTTTAAGATCAATGTCTTTGAGGTCTATTTCTGGTAATTTGCTGCCATCTTTCCAGAGTTCGACTGTCTCTTCTTCTGGGCTTTTCAAGGCGTTGTGTATACCGCGGGATCGGCGACGAGGAGCCCAGAAGAATTCCTGTAGTCACATGACGTATTATGGTAGAAATAATTAAAATAGTCCTTACTAAGTAGCTTGCCAAGAATGGAGAATGAACGTTTAGTAGCAGTGGCAGTTGTTGGGTGACAACACTGAACTGTGCATGCGTACACTGCTGGTGACACACAGTTTTACTTCGTTCTGACAATTGGGACTACATCACAATTTGTCATAATGCGTTTATTGATATAAGAGCCATGCAATGTCCACGCAGTCTTGCTTCAGTTAAAATTTTGCGGTTCGTTGAGCATAACACCATGTCAACCTATTTGTTTTATTTGAATGTTTATGATTCACAATGAGCAGACAATGGGCCGTCTACAACGGTAGGCCTATAAAGTAGGCTACAAGCTGTAAAATGTCAAATGATAAGTTCCCCGACAATGCAAGAGCTACAATACAAACGAAATGCAGGCTGTAAAAAAATTTGACTTTGTTTACAATTTTGACATTTTTTGACCTAACGCTACAATTTTGGCCTAATTTTGAAAATAAATTGCACTGGTAATCAGCTTAGCAAGCTCATCTGACTTGTGATTGCCCTCGCCGTCATCCAGTCTTTATTGCTCGCATGATATAGGCCTACCATGTTTCGATTATCATCGATAATGAGTGCATATGGCTGTGTAAGAGTAGGCCTATGACATAGCTGTCGGTTGGTAGATCTACTCGTTTTACGGATAGCTAAGCTTATGTTCTGTGTGACTAGCCTACTTCGCAGCGTTTATTGGCTCAATGAGGCGAAATAGGGCAGAGAAGAATTCCTACACCGGACTGTTGGAGACTTATCCTTGCAACCAGATCCGCGCTAGCAGTGTCTTACAAAAATCTAGAACGAAAGTAGGCCGTACAAAAAATCGGCAGCTCGTGAATCATAACGAAGAACATCGGTTTGGAGCGAATTACTAAAGTAGTCCAAGAGCTTCTTGGAGGTACAGAACTTCAATATACAATTAAATAGTATATTCATATTGAAATGAACCCGAATATTTTCGGCTGACACTCGTCAGGGGTAATCGTCAGCAACTAGTAGTAGAGAATTGGAAAGAACATTGTACATCAACAATCGTATCACAAAATATGACGTCACCAGCATGAAATTTCGAATGAGATAGCGTTCAATGTACTATTTTTAGGTGATACACGAACACCTTTTGTTGACAGAGTTTTGGTTGGTGTATTTTGATAAAAGTTGATTCCAAGGCACACAAATGGAATTGTGAACGACCTCGACCTACGATTCGAAATCGGTCGTCTCGATAATTATTCGCACAAATCGGATTATCCAACAGATGTTTGCCTATGGCAGAATTAATGGCCTTTGATCGATCAGCATCAATCTTAAGTGGATGAGTTAAGGGTGAGCTTTTCACATCGCGTGACGCACGTGTTCTGATAAATCTGGGGACATGCTGGTTTATGCGGTCCTGCAGACGTCTTGACCTTGACGTTCTTCCCACGTAGCCACAATCACAGTGGCACCTATATTCGTACACTACATTACTTTGTTGAAGTGCAGGAAGTACGTCTTTGCGTGTTGAAGGGAGCAGTTGTGTTGTTGTAAAACAGTAGTTAGTGAAACACAACGCCGAGATTACGGTCATGCAATATTGCAGTGGCGGCTCGTCCTATGGGGCAACAGGGGCATTGCCCCACCTAAAATTCTGTTCAATAACAATTACTTACCATTTATAGACGCAGAGCAATCGATATATACCGAAATCACAGCGAAACCCGCATTATTCTTGTGCTTTCGCTTGTAAATGACCATACCTAGCGAAGTCTTTGCGAAAATCGAATTATCTTCTGTGTTTTCGCTTTGTGAATGCCTAGCCGGGGCTTGCCCCGGTAGCGCTCGTAGCAAGCTTTCACTGTCTGTTCTCTCAAAGCCGCGCACAATAAATAAACGGTGATTTACTCTCTCCTATTCATAAAATTACCGAGCAAGTGGGGCAACCTATCTGGTTGCCCTTAAGGTGTGATGTAACAATCGTATCTATATCTGAACTCGGTTACCGTAATATGCGTTGAGTCGACCTTTGCTGGTATAGGTCGATTTTGACGATGTTTCGCTCCGTGATAATTCTTGTAACTTGGTATGTTATGTCGTGAAGGTCGTATTTAACACTGCTCCAAGTTTCAGGGCTGCTACTTAAAGTGTACGGCAGTAATGTCGTTTCCAAACTTGACTATGTGCTGGCTGATGTGTCATGTATCGCAAACAAATTTTACTCAAAAGCGGGTTTGTTTGTTTGTTTTTGGGGTATTCATGGTGTTTGTCGACTACTATGGTCATTTACACCAGGCCGATATTCTTTTTATTTTCCGTAACTGCCGACTTATAGCACGGCCCACCTCTAGGCTTTTGTAAGACACCGCATACACGGATGAGGTGACGAGGAGGAGCCTAGGTAAACCTCCAACACTTAGGTATCGGAATTCGGAAGTCGACCTCGGTCGGACTCGAACCCGCACCCATTGGTGTTGCAGCCGCGGATTATACCACTGCGCTATCTCGCCACTTCAAAAGCGGGTATTGGTCTCCATTGATTTTGACGATGTTCCATACCGAGATCGGTCATGACATTTGGCAAAGTTGGTCTTAGTGTTAGTATCGATCGCCGTACCAAGTTTAAAGTTTATCACTGAACTATGTGGGTGGTAATTTCGTTTCCTAAGTCGAGTGAGAGCTGACTCGTCATTTATCACTAACAGATTTTACGCAATACCGGTATTGGTCTCTATCGATTTTAACGATGCTCCATACCTATATCCGTCTTGAGCTTTTGGACGGTATATCTTGATTTCAGTATCGAACGCTGTGCCAAGTCCCGAGGTTGACACTCAGTGATTAGGGCAGTAATTTCATTATCGAGGTCGAATATGGTAGGCCTAACGCTGACTAACGCATTGCGGATTTCACGCAAAAGCCGGCGTTGGTCTGTGCTAATTTTAACTGTGTTTCATACTAAGATAGGTGATGAGATTATGATCTCATGAAACAGTTTACTAAGATTCTCGATTTGCATTCAAACTTTATTTTATATTCTCCAATGTCAATTTCACCGTGAAATTGTGACCTTTAAGCCATTTGCTTACAACCCGATGTCAAGCGCGTTAGCTAATAGTTCGTTTTCGATGACGGCTAATAACTGATCAATTGATCAGCCTATTCCTCAATATATTTTACGCAAAATTCAGTGTTTTTAGGCAAGACTCGGCCCTTATCAGCCTGGAAATTGTCCATTGATCTAATCGTACACGGGAGGAAAGCGCACTCTTACCTTTTCCCAACGTATTGCGATAAAAAATGAAAGGCTGACGTATAAGCGAGAATAAGGACGCCTTGTTATACACTTTTACACTGCTGGTGCCAGGGGACAGTGTGTCTAGTTAGACCGAAATTGGGTATCGTGATCTGAAGCATGTGGTCTACTGCAAACTGTGTCTCGATATTACCCGGTAGTCGACATTGCTCGGCTCGAGTTGACTTGTTTATATTCTAATACGTCTTTTTCCGAAGTTAACCACTAGTGGACTTTTAAAATTCCTATAGTTGAAAAATCGCTTTCTATCAACTTTGCTGCAGTAATTAGGCTCGGTGCGTTAGATGTGCTCCCGATTCTCAACGCTCTCATTCTGGGTATTCCATATTTCAATGAACTCGTCATTGAACGATGTACAACTATGAAATCACGCTGTGCGCAATAGGCCTACTGATACAAACGTTAAAATATGCAAGTATGAACAACTGTACTTGATAATTTCTTTCGAATAATTTGAAATACGTAAGTCTTGTTTACCATGCTTAATGTATATACCCCATACAAACTGTGTGTGACCACCACGAAGTCACATTTTCACGCCGGAATACACTATTGTGACGTCATTTAGACAATTGAAATCGCGTACACCTACACCCCTTGCCCCACCACCCGATATTAGCACGAGCCGCCACTGCAATATTGGTATGCTTTCATGTCTTGGCCAAACGTCATTTATCTTGCACAAATATTAACTGTGGGCTAGTGAAACTCCAAAACAAATGCGCTTGTCATGAATGAGAAATCATAATGCGAAATTTGTGAGGAATGGTATTTGTTCGAATCGAAATAGTTCAAACCGAACTTAATGGCATTTCTGCGGCTGCATGTCCCAACCAAGTACAAAATACGTGGCCGCGCTATGGAAATCAGCGATATCGATTTTTTTAAGAGCGCGAGTCCAATATGTACCTTCACAGCGAGAAATGGAGGCGAACGTAATAATAAAGAGTGACGTTTCCGTGGCAGCGCCTTTGGGTATGAACGAGTATCAGTAACATATTTTCTCAATGAACACATCATGTTCAGCACTTTTCAACCCGTTGGGAGATATTACGAAAATTGTTCGGGAATTACTTTTCAAGCGACTGTGAATGTTCACAAATTTAATGAGACTGATAGCTTATTCTTATAATTAGGTCAACTTTTACGTCGTGATGATTAAGCCTACCATGGAGATTCAGAGATGATGATTTAATTTCTGATTTTACATGGTCGGGTGAATTATCACGTCATCATTCATGCGCCCAATTTTAGAGGTTTCGTGGACTCCCTGAAAATGCTTCATTACCCTCCATTGGACATAGGACAACCGCTGGTATGGCTTTACCATGATATGCATGCATCACATATTTCATGTCCATCAGTTAAAATTGTAATTTCATGATTCCCTTAACATTGCAGGTGTAAGTTCCGTATCATTTTGATATTCTGAATTAAATTTGACACTACAGGAAGTCCTCATGTCGACAAATCACAATATGGCTAAGCAATCTCGATGTCATAGCTTCTCACATCAAGATTCACATGAGAGTGGTGGTGATAAATTTACTCCCGGTTGTGATCAGGAAAGTTGTATTCGGGAGGGAGTCAGCAAAGATGTCCGTGATCTCTGCAGGAGCAAATCTTGTACGGAGTCGGAGTTGAAACGCCATTCCGCAATACACAGCGACGCACAGCAACATCGGTGCGATATATGCGACATGGAATTTTGTAGTCAAGTAAACTTACAGGGACACAGATCGATTCATTTTGATGTCGCAAAACATTCCTGCGATGTATGTGGGAGAAAGTTCCGTCGACTAGGTGATTTAAAACCGCATTTGGATATCCACAATGATTACAAACAATATCGCTGCAGCACATGCAATAAACAGTTTCGTCAGAAAAAGGATTTAACATTGCATCAGCTAATTCATTCCGATGCCAAAGAACAAGTTTGCGATATCTGCGGGATGGAATTCCGTACGAAATCGGCTTTGAGGGTACACGTGAATGTCCACGGTGTAATCAAGCAACATCGCTGCGATATATGCAGTAACGAATTTACCAATAAAACGGCTTTAAAACAGCATTTGCTAATTCATTTCGATGTCAAAAACTATAATTGTGATGTATGTGGGAAGAATTTTAGTAGAAAGGCCCTATTGCAAGAGCACATAGATATTCACTTCGGATTAAAACGACATCGATGTGAAATATGCGACAAGGTATTTCGGCAGAGAAATTGCTTGAAACAACATCTGCGGATTCATTTTGGCGTGAAGAAATTTTCTTGCGAAATCTGTGGACGCGCATTCGGCAGCAGTTCACAAACGACCAGACACATGACAATTCATAACTCCCTGAAAGAATATCGGTGCGGTAAATGCGGGAAGGAGTTTCGAAGAAAAGATGGATTGAAATCGCACATGAATGTTCACAATGACCGTAAACAGCATTGATGCGAATACATATGCAACACATAATTCAGTTCTTTAAACTATCAGCAGATGAATCGTGGTAATATAAATGGATTTTTATGCGAAATCGTTAGAAAAGTTTTCATCCAGACACATATATGTTCATTCCAGCAACAATGTAAAATGGATCTGATTGTGATATTTGCGACGCGATATTGCAGAAAAGAGAAAATTATGAGTAGACTCATCAAAATTTAAAATGGAAGCGATGAAGTTTACATTGCATAGCATGGTATGAAATGAGAAATTTCAATACTCCATACCGCCTTACTCGTTCCATGCCATACTTAACCATTTTACATACCATAGCAGCATTCCTACATACCATATATCTGATATTTTTCCCATACTTTCGCTATTTCTCAACCTATCGGATGATATTTTGTTTTCTGATGTGTGGAAATTTTCGGGGGTTTCTATTTATTGTTATTTTTCTTTATTCACAGTAAGAAACTGGTCAATACACACATAATCCGGGGAGCAACCTGCACCGAAAGGAAAATGGCGAGATTGGAGTAAATTTTTTAAAATTTCAGTAATAGAGTCAAATTGTTATTCCTATGCAATACATGGAGGCTAAGTCAGATTACAGAATTGTATAGTAGATGAAGAATTGGCAAGGGTTACAGAGCAGAGGTAGAGATGATTGAAAATGAAGAATCGAAATCACAGAAATGATGCTGTGATTCACTAGTATAATTTTAGTCCAGTGGTGCATTCAACGCCTTCCGAAGAATATGCACAGTGCCCAATAACGTGATCTTTTGGATCGTGTCGAATCGAACGTTACCCGGAATCTGTCGGATATGTCTCATGAGTTTTTTGCTTACGACCCCTGTAGCGCCAATGACTATCGGTACAATGTTTATTTTGCATCGCCACATTTTCTCACATTCCATTTTGAGCTCTGCGTATTTGGACTGCTTTTCTGATTCTTTTTGTTGTATATTGTGATCAGCTGGGACAGCATTGTTATTATTATATTTATAAACAGCCCTGTCTCTGTCATATGTCAGCGAAATAGGTTGCCTCACCATCGAAGACGGGACGTGAAATATGTATGGGATAAGCCTATTTGGGAATAACAACAGAAGCTCACGTCGTGTAAAACTAGTGTGATCAGTGTGTTTTTAGGTGTATTTGGGGACCGGAGTGGTCTTCTAGCAGTAATGTGGCTTGATCGTCAACGAAAATCCATAAAACAAAGGTTTTTCTCCCATCAGAACATATTTTAGAATACAATTTTACATCGATGTAAGCATTAGGGTTTTTCCAAAAGCGGATGAAATGTCCGATTTCCCCGCCGATTTGTGGGTCATATCATTATAGTTTCAGTAGCCAGCATTAAGGTGTCCATAATTTGATCAGATATAACCGAATTTAATGAAGTTACAATGCTTGTTGGCAGGCATGGCAGAAATGACTCTGAGACATAAGATACAATATTTTCAGTTACAATGATGTTCATGTCATATAGAAATTGCGTGATGGTCATCCGAGCGAAGCGCAGGAAATGATTTCCAAGTTCAAGAAATTGATATAAATATTCATATGTGACTGCTGCGATCTCAGAGTCTACGATTTATAAACTCCACTTGGTAGTTAACGGAGTCGAAGTTACGATAAACGAAATGTAAGATGTAACGCAACAACGGTTGAATATCGTTCGTTTTTATGATATTAGGATTGGCATAATTATCATGAATATTATTTTCCTTCATATGCGCGCTGCACAACTTTTTCCGTCTTCAAATAGATTTGGACAAGGGGAGGTGAGTGTGTGTCGCAATTTTGGATATGAACATAGACCGGTCAGATAACGATTTTCTGAGGTATGCAATCGAACAAATCGAAAGTAAGATCATTGTCATCGTTCAGGCAAAACTGCCAAAGTATGGAAGTCTGGAAAACATTCCGTACCATACTTGAAGATCACCATACCATAACTGATCAATTCCATAGGACATACCGAAATTTCGTTCCATACCCTACTCCCTATCCATACCATGCAACACACTAAATGCTGCTCTATCCCGGTGACAACACTAATGACATTTTCGTAGGAATTGGGTCACCTTATTTGGTGTGGATAGAAACGATAGCGCTATTCTGAAGCATGCCTAAATAGCTGGTAATTTAACGCTGCATGTCGTAGCTATGCTTCATTTCTCCATGTATAAACAGACTCGATCTTGAAGTAGTATCGGTAAATTGCTTGGAAGTATCAAATAATTGATTTTCCTTGTATTCAGACACAGCAAACAATATATGCATATTTTATATAAAATGTTTTAAAACGCCGCTTGTTTTGAATGCAACCCTAATTCCAGTCAAGTAGCGAGAGATAATTGTTTCGACTATTGAATTCTTGCGCTACTTATCAGGGAATATGATAGTTTCGATTCTATCTTCCGCCTTTTAATGTTGATTGATCGTATCGAAGCATACGAGAAATTTAGTGCAAAGCGACGATATGTCCTCTTTTGAGAGGATTTGTCCTATTTTTTCAATGAAACGAAAATGTCCTGTTTTTCCACGAACCGTCACGTTTTCCTGCTTGTAGAGTTAGGCGAATATACAGAGAACACAAAAATTGCAGAAAAGGTCAATCAAACGTGAAATGTAGCCTACGTAGCGATGGTGTTTTAAGGCACCCACGCGGTATCTTGACCTTTGATTTTGTTTTTTGATCAATCGACCTCGATCAGCATTAGAAGTACAAATTTTATCTTTTTATTTTTGAAATCGTAACTTTAAAAATTGTCCTCTTTTGGGGATCTTAACAAAATGGTAACCCTAACGCCAGTGAAAATGGCATATCTGTGTAGTCGCGAGGTATAGTCGTGAGTATAATGAAATATAGACATGGTCGTAAAAATGCCACATCGGCATATTTAATGCGATGTAGAACTTGCATTGTCGTCTTTGTGGCGCATATTTAAACTTTCCACATCTTTCACACCGCTACGATGTCAAGTGGCACTCAAGTACTCGAACTCGAATCCGAATCGTGCAATAATTGTAATGGTTCGAGTCGAGTATTGACGAAACATAATTTATTTTTAGCGAATTCGAATTTCAACGAAGGATCAATATTATAGCGTAGTGGTGACGATAAGCGCCCACTATTCGGGCAACTCCGGTTCGATTCCTGCCGGAGGTATATTTAGGCTTTTCTTCCCCGCCGTTGGCCTTCATACGGCGACAAAAAAGCTCAGAAAAAGACCCGACGAAAGAAAGCACTCGCGCGGAATGGAAAGAACTAGAAAGGGCCGCGGCTTCAAGAAGATCAACATCAAAAAGAACTTTGACATCGGGCACTCTAGGCCGAGGTGGATGTCAGTCTAAAAGACCGCGACTGCGCGTCGTTCGGGATCTTCCTATAAGTATCTGTTCATTACATCGCATTGTTCGTATCGCATTGTACATTGTGTGTGTCTCGTTCAGAGGAAGATATAACTCGACGATTATTGATTAAATTATCGATCGGCGTGTCAGGCATAAAGTCATGTGAATCACGTCAGTAACGGAATTTGAATGTGAGAAACACCATTTCGACGAATTCATTTGGTTCTTAATTCGACGTTTCCTTTTTTGTCGTCTTGGTGGCGGCACCTGTTCGTAAGCCGGATTTTTATTTGCGGCTCCCTATTTATCGTTCTAGTGAGCCCATAAGGTTGTGAATTGCTCCAAACGGCAGATCTGTGTAATCTCTCGGGAAAGCAATCAGCGCATCAATCACACACTCCTTTGAAGTCCGTTAGATTAATTTTTAATGTTCATTACTTGAAATCGCGTCTCACGCGTCAGTGTTGAATTGACTACGTTTGTTTCATTGCTTCCTACGTCACCAATACACTATAATTCCACAAATTTGCTGCAAAGTAGTCACCCCAAATTCTTACGCAATGACCCGCGAACGCAGCTAGCTAATTCTTCCAATGAGGGGTTGATGGAAAGCTGAGATTCGGCAGTTGCCTCAGCCACCGTAGCACTGAGTTCCATCACTGCCTAAGGGAGCCGCAGCCGCGAAAGTGGGAGAAATTTATTCCTCAATATAAAAAGAATTGTTTTCGTTATAATTACGCAAGCGTAACTCAACTGGAATTATCAAGCTATCTAATTCTGGTTTCAGAGCTGGGATTCGAAAAATCGCCATCTCTCCATGAAAGTACACAATGAACTAGCACAGTTTCCCTGTAATTTCACGAGATGCACGCCATTTCAGGAGATTCACGCCATTTCTCACTAACCAGCCTTTTCCGACGACTACAGACAGACCGTGTCCGACACACCGGGAATACAACCTCTATGGTCGACTCGCATTTCAGGACAACTAACAATTCTTAAGGAAAGACAGAGATCACGAGACTTTCACGATCGATTCTACAATGTTTTTTCCAGCTCCATACTAGTTGCTGACGATGACAGCCGATGTTACTGACCCGAATGATAATTTTCACTCGGGTTTATATTGGAGCAGGGACTGGATCCGTGGGAGTGGAATCAATAATCTCAGGCTCTGAGGGGCTGCAGCTGATTCATGATAAAACGAGTGCTCCGGAACTGAAGCTGGAGCAATTTAATGAGACTGGCAACCCCTGAACATGAAAACATTTCAATTATCACAACGTTTTTTGTTGTTGTTGAAATCGGTATATTAGACTGCATGCTTCATCCACCCAACACTTTTTATGATTGGATCAGCTTGTAAGTGTCTTAAATTTACCGCTTCGACGGATTTTTTTTCTGGTGACGGACCGACTAGTCAACGAAAATGGGGGGGGGTCTCATGCTCTTCCGGCCGCAAAAGCAATGTTCTCTACTATAGGCTAATAGTGGTATAGGCACCCCGTAGTATTTCTGTTCCTTGTTAGTAAGGGGTGTTTTCACCGACGAAAAGATGGCTAGCTTTGTCAAATAGCGGTATGATATTTATGCTTTGACAATTAGAAAATTTATATCTATTGATAATTTGTCGTGATATAACATAAATCGCGACAAATATAAACTAGTCGAACAAGACCATCAAAGAGAGCTAGACGAATGCAAACAAAGTGAAGGAAGACTGTTGATTACCCAGCTGGGGCAGTTCAAATCATTCGAAATCTTATAATTTATTATGGTACAGTGTCAATTCGTTCGTGCTCTCGTCTGTTAATAAAATTTCTTTACATTGCTTCATCATACATCGACAATTTGTATGACATATTTGTCGTAAATGATTCACTCAAAGATTTCACATCCGGATCTATACTATGTTGTTACTTGTTCGTGCTAGGTGTGAGATGCAGAACTTCACAGCAAATTAAAATGGAAATTTCAACATGAAGTTTCTTCGAGATGGGCATCACGTGTTCTCTCAGAATTTAGTATAGCATTGGAGTGTCCTAGTACTTCCAACCAGGGCGTTGGATCGGAAGCAAGGCACCGCAATTTTGATATTCGGCGATGAGCTTGTCGGCGCGTTTTTTCACCTGTCAAATCCGGTTCCTTGGGAGTAGAACATACACATTTTGATAATTTATTCACAGCATAGCGATACCCAGCAGTCAGGCCTGTAACTGCCGCACCCCAAACCCCCCAATTGGGGGGTCGAGCTCGAAGGGGGCCCAAAATTATTTCGTGAATTAGCATAAATTATAGAGTATTTTTTTAAAAATTTATGCAACTTTTTCTGCGACTTCAAGTTGCCAGTAGTTTTGATTTGAGGGTACCCTTCCCCCAAGAAAAAATGCGCAAGATTTATAGAAATGGGCATATCATCGTTGCCCATTACTGCGCCACGACATATTAAGTAGGCGATGTAACATGCGACTCCAAGAAGTGTGCCAGAACGATCGGCAGCGAGAAAACCTTGGCCGAAAATGACTGTCCTAATGCTGACCGAAAACTTCGTTATATATACAAATTACTGTCTTGACAATTTGAACCCCACAAGACAAATAGGCTACCATCCCGCAGGGAAAAATTATATGCCAGTGAAGAACTACCAATTTGAAATTGTGTGCGTCTTTTGTTTCCTAGCTTACGTTATGGCGATTCTATATTTTTATTTTATATATCAGACAGGAGGTCACGAAATAACATCATGTTAAGGATTTATACCAACGGGCCCTACAGTTTCCAAGACACCTCACTCAGCTCTACCGGTAAATCATATTCACCGATTTCATCATGAATTTTCGAAAATTTTCGCGCCTGACGCTTGCTCACTCGGTAGTAGCCTACTACTCATTTCGTGGCGAAAGCGAACAAGATGATGTGGGGTAGGTTTATCAGCCTATGGGGGCCCAAGACCGAAGATTTTTTGCGGGGCCTGAAATGCTATATCGTTCCTGCCAACGGATATACGCCCGAAGATGTTTAACAATATTGAGGGGTCCTACCTCTTCAAACACACCTCACTCAGCTCTACCTGTAAATCTGATTACGTGAGCAGAGAGAGAGAGGATAAAAATAGATAGCCATATATATGCAATTCCCGACCCTTTTGCCCGATTGAATGATGAATTATAGAAAATTTTCGCGCCTGGCGCGTTTGGGCGAGAAAAACTGCCTCACTAAATGGCCCTCAATGTAGATGATATGGAAGTAGCGGTAATTAGTGAACAGCCTGAGGGGGTCTGGGTGGCGATGCCCCCAGAAGTTGGATTTATCAACAAATGGGGGCTCAAGACCAACGTTTTTTTGGGGGGGGCTGGCGAAGTGCTGTTACGGCTCTGCCAGCAGTTGTGGAGATGTCATGGTGTGGCCGATAGGGGAAGGCGGGAAGCCCTCCGAAATATAGCCTTGTTCAGGTGACGTTTGTCTCGTTAAGCGTACGCCTGATCAAAAGTCCTAGTTTAAATCAGACTTTGATCAGTCATGCATCGCATGGATCGATTTATCTTGCATCGATCGCTGGCAGGATCTGAAAAATTATTCCAAAATGGTTGAGTGAGAGCGGGAAAAAATATTGGCTTCGTCATATTGTAGGAATTCGTAACCCACTGAGTAGTCAACTAACTACGTAACTCTCATTTCAATACTGAGAGCGCCAGGCAAGTACAGCAACAATCACTCTTTAATCATAGCCGCAAAACTCAACATGCTTTCTGACTGGCACGTTTTAAGCGTGTTAAGTTTAAATCATAGCGGTACGAATGTATCAACGGTACGGTGTCAACGCGCCAAAACATATTATATTACATTTGCGAGTCTCGATCGCTTGAATATAGTTTGTGGGCGTATTATGTGACAGCTAGATATCTTCAAAATTGCGATCGCTTCCACGCTCGTTACCACTGTTTCGTCCCCTTTGGCTATGTTACTCATGCAGTCCGCCAGATATGTAACCTAGATTGCTGTTTAGCAGAGTAGATATCGCGCAACGGGTAAAGTGATTGAATTAGGACAATATCTATTATTCAATGCTGCTGTTGCAAGTCAGAATAGCACGTACCTATCTATTCTACTAGTAGGCATGTAACAATTGTATAGCAGTTAGTATTACCGAACGCGCGTGAAAATTTGGCGTACGAAGGATAGCATTATTATTATCTCAAAACTCCAGTATTGAAGGCTGTCTTTTGATACTTTGGCACAGAGATATCCAGAACTAGATATCCCTGCTTTGCCAGTTCAAAGTGCTGAAAAGGCTCATAATCATTTCTTATTTTAGGCTGAAGTTTTGAAAATATAGTCACGTTATTCTTGAACCTTCTTAGTGTGCTGAACAAGTGAATATAATAGTATGTACGGTGAGTACAGCTATAATAAATAAACAAAGAATCGGTCACCGTAAATACTATTTTATTCAAATCAAAAATTTTCAACGGCTTAAACTCCGCTTCCACTGGTAGGAATTGAACCAAATTTGGTGAGCATCCTTTCTATAGACAGCCTAACACTTTCGTGGGGTGAACAGAAAATTTGCAAATTTTTTATTATTCATTTTTATATAATAACTAGAAACTTTCTTCTCCTGTAGCAAAGCGGTTACTGGCTGGAATTGAACCAAATTTTGTTTGTTGGCTTAAATTAGGTAACCTAACAATTTTATGAAGTAGCCAGTACGATTTGAGAAAAAAGTCATTTTTGAAGAGCCCCAGTGAACATACACCGAAAAATATGGCCATTGGTCAGTCGAACCGCCGATCTATTTCTACATGATGCATCAGCCTATATAACAGCCCTAAAGTATTTTTCATACACCGAAATCTACTGCCATTGCTCAATGTTCAGTCGACACCCCCATAACTGCTTACATAAGGTTCATCGGCTTGTAGCGCAATCCCCCCTTTTCTCAATTATTGTCAGACTACACAGTTTTTGAGGGTTGCGATAAGGAGCCCAGATAAATCTTCAACACTTCGGAATTTTGGAGAATATACCGCGATCGGACACCAACTTGCGGCCCATTAGCGGTGAAAGATATGACCACGTTGCTCGCCGTCCAAGAGTTGCATATATTAAACAGCAGTAAATAATTCAATTTGTTTTTATCATAGAGATATACATGTGAGATTACAGCACTGCGCTTATTAATAGGAGTTAGTGAAACACAACTCTAAAATTACGGTCATGCTATAATGGTATTTATGTGCTTAGATGTAGGGCTGCATTGAAAACAACCGGTGATTTAAAACACTTTGTTTAAGATATATTTTGAACAGTGTTTTAAACAAATGCCTTTTAATACTTTTTAAAACGTATAATCGTGCGATAATTGTGTAAATCTTTTCTAAAAACATGTAGTATTAGCCCATGGACATTTGCATCCAATATAGTAGACATATAGCCTCGATATGGAGAGGATGGAACCCTGGATATCGTCGTCGTCGTCGTCAATTCGACAGTTACAGAAAGTAGATATATATCATTGGTACGGAATAGGTGATCTGATGATGATGACCGCCGACCGTAAAAATGCTGCATCACGATATAGTCCTGATTGAAGATATTTTTGGTCTGTTTATAAGTGGTCGGTAGCTCCTTTCGTCCACGGAGTCATATTTACCCTATGTTGTCAGTTGTCAAGGTCACAACTAAAGATTCATGACATCATGGCTCAAAAACAGCATGTTTTAAACATTTCGTTGTAAATTGATTTTTGTTTTAAATGCAACCTTACGTAGATATCTTGTTCAACCGTTAATTTTCTTGTACATATATCTACTGTATAGGCTGATTAGACGGTAAAAATGTACTTTTCTTGAGAGTGAAATCATTATGTTTAATTTGTGAGGAATTTTATTGGTTCAAAGCGAATTAGGTCGATGCGAACTTAATGGCATTTCTGTAGCTGCGTGTCATAAGAAAGTACAAAACACGCGTTCGTGCTTTGGAAATATGGGATTTCGAATTTTTAAGAACGACAGTCGAAAATGCAGCTTCACACCGATTGCGGTGGACGTATTAATACCGCGTGACGTTTCTGTGACAGTGCCTTGGGATATGACCACAACATCAGAGATGTCCCAAAACTGAGAAACATATTTTCGTAATGAGCATTACACATCCATCACATTTAAACTTCTTAGGGGAGATTACGTAAATTGTTCATGAATTCCTTTCCAAGTGATGTGAATGTTCACTCATTAATTGAGACCTATAGCTCCCACGTATAATCCGGTCGATCTTTACGACTTGATGATGTACGCGAGCATATCACAAATTCCGTGATCATTCATGTGCCAAAATTTAGAGGTTTCCGGACGTCTTTCAAATGTTTTCCGTAAGACGCATGCATCATTCATTAATGTTAGTTTAATTACAATTTTATGATGCCCGTAACAGCACAGGTGCAAGTTTCAAATCATTTTGATCAGTGACTCCCAACCGCGGCCGCAGCTAGCTTTCTTGCGGCCCCAAAAAATAATAAGAAATCGAGTTATGACAAAAATTAAATTTATATTTATAAAATACACTTGCTTGGCTTGGAGTCAGGATTGCACGAAAGTCGTGAGTAGACTGCTATCGGTACATCACTGCTGTTTCAATGCAATGTCCCATAACTTTCCCGTTTAACGAGCAGTAACAATATATATAGGTAAAGACAGGACCATAACTGCCGCATGCCGAAACCCCAATGGAGGAGGGAGATTGAGCGGGGCTCAAAATTATTTCGTGAATTGGCATAAATTATCGAGTATTTTTTGAAAATTGAGGCATCTTCTTCAATTTTTTTTGCTCTAGGCGTGATTACATGCTGCCAAATATTTTGATTCTTTGGTAGGCCTACTCATCCCAATAATAAATGCGTAAGATTTATAGAAATGTGGGTTGGGCATATAGGCGTTGGCCATTACCGCGCCGCGACGGACCAGGACAAGTTTTGAGCCATGTAACATGCGACTCCAACAAGAGTGGCAGAACGATCGGCAGCGAGAAAACCTTGGTCAAACAGGACTGCTCTTATGCTGACCGAAAACTTTGTAATATATACAAGGCATTGTCTTGACAATCTGAACCGCACGAGACAAATACCATCCCGCAGATAAAAATTATATTCCAGCGAAGAAATATCAATTTGAAATGGTGTGCGTCTCTTAGTTTAGAAGCCTCGGTTTGGGCGATAACATAACATGTTAAGGAATCTTACTGATAGGCCCTGCAGTTTCCAAGACACCTCACTCAGCTCTACCTGTAAATCTGATTACGTGAGCAGCGTGGACACGGAATTGATAGCAATATATACGCAATTACTGACCATATTGACCGATTTTATCTTGAATTATCGAAAATTTCAGCGCTTCCCGCTGCCTCTCTTAGCAGTACAACTAGTTTCGTGGCAAAAGCGAACAAGGTTATACGGGTAGGTATTTCACCCTACGGGGGCACAAGTCCCAAGTTTAATATTTTTTGTGGGGGGGGGGGGCGGCTGACGAAGTGCTGTTTCGTTCCTGCCAACTGGTATACGCACGAAGACGTTTAATTATTGAGGGGCCGTATACCTTTTCAAACACACCTCCCTCGGCTCTACCTGTGAAACTGATTACGTGAGCAGAGAGAGGATAAAAATTGATTGCAATATTTATGCAATTCCCGATCATATTGACCGATTCAATCATTAGTTACTGAAAATTTTCGCGCTTTACGCGTCCAGGCGATAAAACATAACCCAGCATAATTGATAGTCCTATAGCTCACGACCAAAGCGTCCGCATAATTTGATAGGTCCGTTCCGCACTGATTCCAAAACTACAAATTGAAATCTCGCCAGGGCGATAAAACTACTCCGAAATAGCCACCAAAGGTCGATTGTTCTGAACAATGGGAGTGCAGCAACACGATGACCATAACAATGGCCAATGGCGTCAAGCGATTGATCGGAACAATGCCAATTTTCACATTTAAATTACTATTTTGGGTTCGTTTCTATGCCCAGGTAATTCGTGCGGCCCCGACCGTACTCTGAAATTCTAAATTTTGCCCTGACACCGAAAAAGGTTGGGAACCACTGATCCTGATATTCTGCTTTAGATAGAAAGACGGCGGCCATAAGCATTCTTCATGCCGACAAATTATAACATGGCGAAACAATCACAATGCCGTAGCCGCTCAAATCAAGATTCTCGTGAGGATTGCGGAGATAAATTTACTGCCGGTTCTGATCAGAAGAGCTGTATTTTGGAGGGAGTCAGCAAAAAAGTCCATGACGCGGACGAGAACAAGTCTCGTACGACGCCGGAGTCAAGTCGCCGGTCAGTAAGACACAGCGACTTCCAACAACATCGATGCGATATATGCGACAAAGAATTTCGTAGGAAGCGTAGTTTGTGGAGCCACAGGTCGATTCATTTCGATGCCAATAAACATTCCTGCGATGTATGTGGGAGAGAGTTCCGTCTACTGCGCGATTTGAAATCGCATTTGGAAATCCACTCTGATTATAAACGGTATCGCTGCAACATGTGCAATAAATATTTTCGCCAGAAAAAGGAATTAAAAATACATCACCTAATTCATTCCGGTGCCAAAGAACAAGTTTGCGATATCTGCGGGATGGAATTCCGTACCAAATCGACCTTAAGGTCGCACGTGAATGCTGTCCACAGTGTAATCAAGCAATGTCGGTGCGATATATGCAACAAGAAATCTTGCGATAAATCGGCTTTACAAATACACTTGCTTACTCATTTCGGTGTCAAAAACCATAAGTGTGACTTATGTGGGAGAAATTTCAGTAGAAAGGCCTTATTGCAACAGCACAAGGATATCCACTTGGGAGTAAAACGTCATCGATGCGAAATATGTGACAAACAATTTCGTCAGATAGCTAACTTGAAGCAACATTTGCAAGCTCATTTTGGGGTGAAGAAATTCTCCTGTGAGATCTGTGGACTCGCATTCGGCAGCAGTTCAGGCACGACCAGACACATGAAAATTCATAGCTCTCTGAAAGAATATCGATGCGGTAAATGCGGGAAGGAGTTCCGAAGGAAAGATGGATTGAAATCCCACATGAATGTCCACAATGAACTTAAACGGTAACAACACAATAACAACACAAATATATATGCAACACAGAGACGCTTTAAAGTATTAACAGATGAATCTTTGCCATATAAACGAATTTGTATGCGAAATTGTTGAAAAAGCATTCATCCTCACATATGTATGTTCAAGTTCATTCCAGCAACAATGTGAAATCGTTTTGAGATATTTGCGACGAGGTCTTACAGGAAAGAGGAAATTATGAGTACCTATACAAATAGAAATATAAAATAGAAGCTCAGATGACGTTTACATCGCAACACGACAAATTTCATATCCCAGTGATAACTGTAATGGCGTGCTAGTAGCAATAAGGTCACGTTTGTTCCGAGGCGGCGCTGAAGTCAATGAGTGGCGCTTTATCAGGTGTCGAGATACTGTCTGCTGCACACTAAATCTGGCGATCGGTACTAAGCAATCGTTGCGTATCTCAAATCTCTTCTGTTTCAATTGCAAGCATTCCAAAACATTCAATACAGAATAGCTGGCTCAGAATATAGATAGGGGAGATGTGGTACCGATGGATCAAAAATTGCAAAATGATCTCTGGCCCTCACATCTGCAGCCGAGAATAGCGGATCTTTTGCTGTCTTTGCACTTTGATACAAGATCTACCTATTGCGGACATTTTCATGGATATCCTCCTTTTCAAAAAATATTTATGAACGTTTAAAATTTGTTGCTCGAACGTATCACCCGGTGGGTCCAATGGCACACGACCATGGGACCTATGAGACTTATGCTCAAAATTCAAATTTTTCAACTTGTTTTGTAATGTACTATAATCTAAAGTATAGCATGCCAATGAAGAATGTTTCGTCGCCACCTTCAAGAATAAAATAGATTATGTCAACTCAAATGTTGGGATAAAATCACGTTTTGATTTCCGCTGAAACTCACAAAATTAATGTCACATACATATTACCGGGAAATCGACATTTTGACTTTCAAATACCCCGTAATAGCGATAAAACACCACAGGTAACTATGATTTATAGCCTTTGTACATGTAGGCGTGTTTCTGTTTTTAAGTGATTAGTAGGCCCAACTATTTTGCTTGATTTAGCTATGGTACCATAGCTCCCCCACCCTATAAAATTGTAATTGTATTGAAAATAGTCCACTCGAGGATGGTATTGCTTCAATAAATATGTGCCATCATATACCTTGATACAAGCCTTATACTTCACATCAAAAAATATTGCGGGTTTGTCGCATTTAGACGCAACAATGCTGTCTGGCGAAACGAGAGAGTAGTTCAAGAAAAAAGGAACCAGACAGCATTGTTCAGCATTGTTGCGTCCCAATGCCAATCTCCATAAGAATGAAAAATTCTAGGCTGATTGTGGGAGTTCCAGGCCCACGAGCGGAATAAAATTTATATTTTCGTTATTCGATAGATACCCGTTTTACCAGATATAATGCTCGGCAAGCCGGCCAAAAATGACCGTCAAATTGCCTGTAACCAAATGTAATTTGTGACGTGATACAATTTCACTGAGGCGTGCGATTTGCGTGTGTCGACACCATATAGGACACTATGCTGTAATCATGGGATTATCACAGATAATTTTTCAAGTATTTTCGGTCCCAGTGTCTCATCGGTACTACATCTCCCCTGTGTTAAATGGCGAGATTCGCAAGATTGCTTGCTCGTCCGATAACAGTTGAATGGAGGAGGAAATAGCAGCAACAGAGCAATATAAAGGTAAACGAAAACGGACGATGCAACAATTCAATCAACCAATCATTAAATAAAATGAAACAATTAGGAGTTGTCGAGGAGAATAAAGGAATGAAACTAAACCACAGTAACTAAAATATGACTCGTCAAAACACCGTTTTCATACTGCTGACTTTACGTGTTATGCACAAACCTGCCTACATATCGTGCAATTTCACGCTGCATGTCGTAGCTTTGGTTTAGTTCCCCATACAAATAGACGAGATCTTGAAGTACTGTCAGAAGTATATTGCTTGAAAGTACCAATTGATTGATTATCTTCATATTCAGATGATAACACAACACCGTATAATAACTGAACTGAAGACCCAACAAGATCGGTAAATAGCCTACAGTACGTGTGGTGTTCTGATCAGTGATGAGCACCGGAGCGGAGTCGGAGTGGATTAGGAGCGGAGTTTTGCCAATTTTGTGACACCCGGAGTGGAGTCGGAGTTTACAACAGATATTTTTCCGGAGTTTTCCGGAGTATTGTTAAGTTTTGCCACCGATATCTTTCGATAGCTTTGACCAGAAGACACTATTGATTACAAACACAGACAGTTGACACCTTGTAAAGTTGTAATATGACCGGTAATATGATTGCCAAGTGCACCAAAATCAGCCATCTGCACTGCAATTGGGAACTGGAGAGTAACCTAGTGATCCAGCAAGGCATTTCCGTTGAGCAGTGTCTGTAGTTCACAAACTTGAAGGCACCCAATATCATTCGCAGTGCATCATTTGCTCCCTGCCTTGAGATGCAGTCTTTGAATCCACTGCTGAATGTCACCATATGATGAGATAAGATCTCCAGAATCTTCCACGTTGCTGTCATTGCGGTCTTCTATAGTCGCATCACATTCCTCCTTGCGTATAGTCACATCACATTCCTCCTGGCGTATTTGTTTCGTGACTAATTTTCATGCTACCCCAGTAATTGTGCGAAACATTTACAATCAGCATCAGCAACATACAGTGGGGCTTCCCTATGGTACAGCCTTTAGCTACCCTGATTCTTCCAGCAAGTTCATGATCATAACGGAATATATCCCATTATCCTGATGACATTCAACATGGTAATAGGTCCATTTTGTGAAAATGTATTCCCAACGTTGGTATCAGTTGAAACAAGATAATTTATCCGATACCACTTTTGTGATAACTTTTCGCAACTTTCATCGTACTTGCAATTTGCAGTAAGAATATCGATAATAAGTGTTGCATCAATATTACCTTTATATCTGTGAGAAATATACATACAACAAGCAAGTATCTGGATGGAAACAATAATAACTTATGCAATGTGTTACATGATTTAATGACATTGCGACGAATTTTCGCTAGTAAGATCCGCTCACAGAGGCATACCAGCATCTAAGATTTCAACAATACATAAATCACTAAGGTAAGCTGATCTTACCCTGTGAAAACAGAATATTCCGAAATTCTGAACAGCCACACTAAATAACTACACCCGTCTGCTTTGCTCTGCTCGCATCAACTCAACTACGCTTCCTTCAATATTGATTGACGTAGTCAGTCATCCAGAACTCTTCTGAATTTTCGTCATGTAATGTTTGGTTTGATTGAAAAATGACTTTGATGTGATAAGAAAAATCAGCACCGCAATCAAGTTTCTGCTGCTGGTCTGTCTCAGACTACAAATTCCAGATATCATGTATCAGCTTCAAAATTGGAAGTCACTAGTCATTTAGTCAACTCCAAGGAGCATCGATCGGTGCGTCAGTGATGCATCATGTATGTTTAGTGCAGTGCAGTTCCATCAACTGGTTCATGGCGGTGCGGAACTTAATTTACTGAAACCTGTGATGTGATCGTCGATTTCAGTGGTGTTAGTGGTAGTTAGTTCGAACTGACTGGTCTTCCTTCGTCGTTTTAATATAATGGCTGCAGCACCGTCGACTTCAAGTGGGTTACTCACAAAGACGCAGAGAAAGAGTGACGTGTGGAAGGATTTCACTCTGATGATGCATGATAATAACGGCCAGTAACTGGGTTTGCGAGATGTCAAAATTGCAATGTTCAGCTAAAGCATCACAAGTTGACACGTGGTACGTCGCATCTTCGAAGACATATCGAAGCTTGTAAGAAGAATTGATCGCAGTTGAAATGCATGTAAGCGAGTAATCAAAGGAGAAGGTGATCATGGGGAACACTGATCGCCGGGTGGAGAATACCGAAGAAGTGCCGGTTTGTCGTGGTGTTGTGCAGAAGATGTTTTGCCATCCAGATTTACGGTGAAACGTAAGTTGGATGAGGAGGCTTCATCTTTGAAGCAGAAGCTGTCAGAGGAACTAAGAGTTGCTATCAAGTGTTATGAGCTGGCTGGCATCACCTCAGATATGTGGACCGATCTAAAGGGTCGCAGTTCTATTAGCTTGACTGTCCATTTTTTTGGAGAGAACTTGACTCTCAGAAGTAATGTTGCGACTGTTCGGCAATTCACGGATACTAAAAAAACTGGTATGAATATCAGATCAGACAGGCTATCGAAAACATCGATTGGGATTCTTCGACAATGGTCTGGATATATTTCGAAGACTGGACAAGATTCTTCGGGTTATCTCGGAGTCTGGGATTGAGATCCCCGGAGTCGGAGGGACTTTGCATCAGAGACGAAAGTTGCCGGAGGGACTCGGAGTCTCGAAAAGCAGACTCCGCTCATCACTGGTTCTGATTACTGTTGATTGTCAGAAAAATCTATGACAGCTATATCAGTATGTTGCCTTAGACATGACCAAGAAATGCGGTAACACACGCGCCATCTAGCGTATAAAAATACGTTTTCATAAAGTTTGAAACTTCTCAAATAGCCATGAAATGACCATCACAGTCACAGGCCTGACACGGTGGTTTGGTCTCTATCCATGGCTGGTCACGCTCGAGTCACCTCGTCGGACGCTAGAAGAATTGCAACCACGAATCATATTATTCATTCTTTCCGAAACCAGTCGTGCCGTAAACAGGCCTTCCACGACGCTCTGAATCTGACTCTAATGGGGCATTTCCACTTCATTTTGAACACTAGGGGCGATAAAGATAACTCGACCCAAAACTGTTTTGCTGCCATATGCTTTACTATGGGACTGGACTAAACATGGACCTAATTTCGTCTCTTGAGGTACAATGAGGATGGTGAAGGTACCCATATCAATATAAATCATCCATATGGATATCAAATAGCTGTTGGCGACAAAAATAATGCTTTTTCTTGTTGTCTGGTCCTCGTGATGGAAGTGCTGAAATCATGATTCTATCCTTATCACCAACTGCAATGGTTTATATTCCCCATTTAGCACCCAAAACTACACCAGATGGACTGGATTAAACACAAACCCTTTCTAGATGTAATATGTCCTTGGTCAAATAGCTGTTTGGCTGAAAGACTTCATGTCATTTCAATACTTTTCTATCATTGAATCTAATCACTATCTGTTGGTGTTTTTAAATGATAATTTACTAACAATATCAACTAGATCTCATACTCTCTCATCATTGACCATTGAACGATGTACCAGTTGTATTGTTGCAGTTATCTTGTTGAATAAAATGGAATGGATGTAGTAGATAAAGCACCAAAAGCAGAGGTTCTCAAATATATTTTAGCCCGACACGAGAAATAAATTGTATGGTAAGCACATCAACTTTGGAATAAAATTTCTAAGCAACGTATTATTAATGGTCATACTATTACTCGGTTACATATTATTTCTTAACTTGAAGGAATGTCAACCCGCTATTTCAAAAACCCATGTATGGGACTGCTCTAAGACATGAAGCAAAATACTACGGTGGAAACCCAATTGATACAAATAGCATCACCATAGGCTATCTAAGAATAATCAACAAGAATGCTAATGTGAAGCTTGCAGATTGTAAATCACAAAAATGAGATCGCAAGCATCGGTCATCATTCTTGATCGTCTAGTGCAGTGGTTCCCAACGTGGGCGATATCGCCCCCCAGGGGGCGATTTGGCGATCTAGGGGGGCGAAAATGACGAAGGGGGCGATAGGGGGGCGAAAATGGACAAAGGGGGCGATGGGGGGCGAAAATAGCGAAGGGGGCGATAGGGGGGCGATGACGCGTCAAACCGGCTGACCTTTTTTTTTTTTTTTTTTTTTTTAGTCATCCACCTAGCAATTTGGAGAGAAAAAACGTTATTTTCAGCTCTGAGCGGAGAAAGATGACCTTTTTTTTTTTTTTTTTTTAGTCAACCCGCCGGTGATTACAGTCTGTATGCCCAATTATCGGTGCACAAAATTTGGGGGGCGGTGATCGGTGTTGACCTTGAAAAGGGGGCGATCGGTCGAAAAAGGTTGGGAACCACTGGTCTAGTGTGTACATAATATGTATTATGTACGGTATCAGATACATATAATAATAGTCCGGGTACCGAGCCTCCGACAGTAATCAATAATCGTGAGATTATACTTTCATCTGAACAAGACACACACAATGTACAATGTGATGCAATGAACAGTAGGAGGGTGCTGAACGACCAGTTGCGGTTGCAGTTGCGGTCTCTGGCATCCACCTCGGCCTAGTGTCGGATGTCTCATAAGTAGTTATATAAATGTGCGGAATGTGCCAAAACACGATTTAACTTAAACAAACAAGAATTATCACTATAATAATTAATGAAAGAATTAGCTCATTCTCAGTTCTGCAGCAATACTCGAGCGGAATTCCCTTCTGCCTGTGCGGCAATCAAAAAAGGGGGAATAATTAACGATAGAGAGAAAACGAACAAAGAATCTTGATTGACCTTTGTACTCAGACTTGAGTCATTCTACTTGTACTTTTCCACTCGCCTCCTGATTCTACCTTATTCTGGGGTTTGCGAATTGAACGTAATCAGCTTCCAAAATATCGATTGACCTTTTGTACTCTGGCCAGACGTGAAACTTATTGATTAGTAATTCTACTTTTCCACTCAGGATTCTGTCTCGCTTGACCTCTGAACAAGGACACGAAACTACAGCTGACTCCGGTCGTACGCGACGGTGATAATAGTTGCCTGCCCTGACCCGCCGTCTCGTGGTTCAATTTCGTGGCTTGGGAGCAATAACCCGTCAAACTGGTTGACTCGTCGTTCCGCGGTTGATTCAATTTCGTGTACGGTGGTTCATAATTGCCGGACGTCAGTGTAGTTTTCTCCTGATCCGTTAGATTCTGGTGCGTGTTTTAGGTGTCCATACGTCCGGCTGTGTAAAGTGACGCTTGTGGTCTGTCTCATACTGTCGTACTTGTCCGCCTTTTGCTGTTTTGTTGACTTAAATAGTGAGGAGAAATGATCTGTTATGATTATAAATATGTGTGTCATTTCGAGTCATACCGAGAATCAGATTTGGTAGAAATTTGTATTAGGCGCCCCGACACGGATTGACTTGAATAAAGTAGTATTATGAAAATAATAAGTAATTAAACAAATAGCTGATTCCCAATTTTACACGCATCAACGTGTTAACTGCCGGCATTACGTACCTAGTAATCGACATATCGATCACGAGCTCACCGCGCACTTGTCGTTCGAGAGCGACTCATTTCGCTGCAGACACTTGTGTTCGCGTGTACCGTAACATATCCTCAGCACTTGTTATACCAACACCTCCACGCATATTTACAATATCATACTAAGGATATATTACTTCGGCAGCTACGCACTGTCGTTCGAATTCGACTAATTTCGCTGCAGACAACCAGTTGTGCTCACGTGTGCCCGTAAAATATCCTCAACACATGTTATGCCATATTTGCAGCATCATACTACGGGTATATTAATTCGGGCGGAGTGTTACCGTCAGAGAATTGCTGTGTCACCCTTTCGAGCCTCTCATTTACCGTTCGAACTCTGAAACTACGAGTACGGTGTCAGATTCAGTTGTATAGTGACGAATCGGGATAGCTCGCTTCATCGGGGATCAGTGGACCTACCTTATTTTGCTGAAACGCGCTCGGTGGTGCAATAATGGGGATGAATTGTGACGGATCATACGTGGCGCGATCTAGCCTGCTTTCGGTGTGGTGTAAAGATGAGTGAGAGATTTTGAAATCTGACTCCACTCCGACTCGGGTTGCCAATTCAAAGTCCAAAAAATCCAGCTAGCACGTAAAGTCCTGTTATTTCCACATGTTGTGAGGGCAAAATATAGCATAAATCCGACTCTCAAGGCCATTTTGGATGCATCCAGCCCGGCGATAGCTCGCTTCACCGGCGATCAGCTGACTGACCTTATTTTGCTCGGTTTCGGTGGTGTAATAATAGGGGGATGAATTGTGACAGATCATACGTGATGCAATCTAGTCTACCTGCTACTTCCACATATAGCGAGCGCAAATTAGAGCATAAATCTGACTCTCCAGGACTCTTGACCGTATCCAGCCCTGGCTTCGCTAAAAACCGATGAAATTCGAGGTCTGGAAACGTTTAAGTGACCACCACCCACCTCCAGGCACGATAGTTCTACTATCTTTACACGATATGGAGATGGCGTTGCATATTCATTTGCGTACAGCGAAACCTTGTATCGACCCATTGGTGGAATTATGTTCAACTATACAGGTGTTATTAGTGCAATCATGTTTAGCACCACAAGAAGTATATTAGCAAAGTCCTATCCACCACAAAACGATAATACCTATACCAACAAACAAACAAACAAACTTGTCGTTCGAATACTTGTAATTTCGATGTGCTGTGATGTACGCAAATCAGCTGTGATCAATCGAGCGTGACACAATCGATGTCAGTCATCAATCCGCCTGTTTGGTACAGCGAGACTTTGTATCGACTCATTGGCGGACTTCTGTTTGTCTGTACAAGTGTTATTAGTGTAATTAGATTTGCCACCACAAGGAGCATATTGGCAAAATCACACGACGATAACAACTTTACCCGACAACAACGGGATATATCCATGTAAATTTCATATTATTATGAAAAAGGTAATCCACCACGTTCACACGATAATATTTCGTACGACTCCTTTGACAGGGTTGTTTACGCTTGTAGCATGGTGATCACTAACAGGGGCTGTGAATCCAGGTCCAAAGAGTCCGGGAATAGGCTAGCAATACAACCGTTGGGCGGTGGGGTATTCGAGCGCTTAATTTTTCGACAGGAACGCACACCGACGGCATCTCATGACTTGTCATTCGAATACTTGTAATTTTGATGTAGTGTGCTGTACGCAAATCAGCTGTGATCAATCGAGCGTGACACAGTCGATGTCATCAATCCGCTTGTTTGACAAAACTCTCGTTTTCTGGTTGATAGCAACACGATACATTTGTTGTCCCCGTCGACCCTCCTAATAGGGTTATCATACGGCCTCATTTAGGGGAGCATATGTCCTACATTTCCCAGTCACTTTTTCGCCAAAATGTACTTTCTGTCAATTTGCTCTCCTTGTTAGCTTAACATATCCAAAAAACACCACGAGTAACGCGAAATGTGGGCCTAGATTACAAAAAGTCGGGTAACCAAATCGGAAAAATGACGCTGGTATTGTGATGGCTATTACGTGGATATACGTGGGCCTGTGTAAACATGTGAATAGTAAAAGCGACGTAAACTACCTTTACATGAAGTATAGGTGAATAGTAAAAGCGACGTAATCTACCGTTACATGTAAAGAGATCGAGCGCACTCGACCATGACGGGCCCACCTTAGTACAGCCAAATGATCCAGCGTCGAACCGAGAATAGCCGGGTGGTGGTATTCTCACAAGATGTACTTTGGAATGCGTGTCGACATCGCCCGTTACTCGACTGAAGCAAGTCGCCTATGCAGTCTCTCTGTGTATGCACAACGTGCTGAGAACTGCAGATCCAGACGAAACTACGCATTCTGGCGAGGTTATCGAGATAGCGATTTACAACACATGCTACATTTACTTCAAAACGGAAAGACAAAATATAGCTTTGGAGTACTCAAGTAGATTTTAAGAAATGTCAGTATCGTGAAATCGCCTTCTATCCTAATTATAAAAGAGTAGGTCCCCATAAAACTGTCGAAATACAGTTTCGAAGCGATCCAGTAATTTGTAAATCTTATTTACGGGTTGCACGGTTGAACGCTGCTGCTTGGTCGGTGGTATGTACACTGTACACTTTGTGCAGCGTACATCTAGTTGAAATTTTACACTCGTTATAAAACAAGGCAAACGTCAAGCATTAAAATCATCCGGTGCTAAAATAAGTCATCCGCTAGAATTACTAATTCGAGTTTCCGGGTCCCCGCCATACCCCGTAACTATGTGTTTGGAGGGGTGGACGCGCATTCTCGGGTGTACCGAGAGCCAGTTTGCACTGCGAATTGGGGTAAATCCCGGGTGGTACGCAAAGTCCTGTTATTCCCACATATTGTGAGGATAAAATCTAGCATAAATCCGACTCTCAAAGACACTTGGACGCATCCAGTCCGGGTTTAACCAAAACTGATGAAATCTGCGCCGGAAACGAATCGTGACCACCCCCGTCCAGACAAAACAGTTCTACTGTAAGGGGAGTGTCGTTGTACATTAATTTGCGTACAGCGAGACTTTGTATCGACTCATTGGCGGACTTCTGTTTGTCTGTTCAGGTGTTATTAGTGCAATTAGATTTGCCACCACAAGGAGCATATTAGCAAAATCACACAACGATAACAACTTTACCCGTCAACAACTCTCATGACTTTGTCGTTGGTACGCTTCCAATTTCGATGTGATGCGATATACGCGAATCAGCTGCAGAGATGAGCGGATTTGAAATTTCTATGTCCTTATCCAATCCACATCCGAACCTTCAAATCCAAATCCTAATCCATAGCTTTTTCATATTCAAGTCCATGTCCAATCCTAATCCGATTCCAACTGGAAATTCAGAAAAAGATACCAATTTATGCAATGCAGGGATTCGAAAATTTTCTTTCACAACCAACGATTCACTTGATTCAAGATAACTTAGTAACCATAAGTACATTAATAACTGATCTGAATAAAGTTTGTCGCCATTCGCCACACGACATTTCAATCTCCCAGAAAATAGGTAAATCCAATCCTAATCCGTTCTGAAAAATATGTCTAATCCAAATCCAATCCAAATACGACAAAATTTCACAAATCCTGTTATTTCAAAACCTAATCCTAATCCATGCTCATCTCTGATCAGCTGTGACCGATCGAGCGTGACACAATCGCTGTCAGTCATCAATCTGCGACTTGACAAAAACTCGCGTTTTCGGGTTGACAGCAACACAGTGCGATATATTTGATGTCCCCATCGACCCTCCTATTTTAATAGGGTTACCATGCGGCCTCATTTAGGGGAGCATATGTCCTCCATTCCCCAGATATGTCACCCCATTCGCCCAAATGTATTCTCTTTCTGTCGGTTTGTCCTCCTTGTTAGCTTAACATATCCAAAAAAACACCACGAGTAACGCAAAATGTGGGCCTAGATTACAAAAGTTGGGTATTTACGTGGCTAAATCGGAAAAATGTCGCTATGATGGTATTGTGCAGGCTATTACGTGGATACGGTGGCCTGTGTAAACATGTGAATAGTAAAATCGCCCCAAACTCCCGTGAAAAAAGATCGAGCGCAATCGACCATGTCGGGCCCACCTTCGTACAGCCAAATGATCCAATTTCGTACCGAGAATAGCCGGGGTGGTGGTACATCATTCTCACGAGATGTACTTTGGAATGCGTGTGAAATCGTCATCGTCCGCTACTCGACTAAAGCAGAATATAGCTTTGAAGTACTCAAGTATAAGTAGTTTTAAAAGAAATGTCGGTATCGTGAAATTGCTTTCTATCCTAATTATAAAGAGTAGGCCTCCATAAAACTGTCGAGCCAAAATACAGTTTCGAAGCGACCCGGTAATTTGTAAACCTTATCTATGGGTTGCGCGGTGTGGTAATTGATTAGAGAGAAGCAGACACGGCGGTGCCTGTATAACGAGGATGTTCTCAAATCCACATTGTCTTCGTTATTATCGGGGAGATATGGCTTTGCAGTGACATTGAGGTAGTTATAATATATTGGTTAAATACGATTTAATCCTCATATATGGGGATCAACGGGTGAATAATGTATCGATTCAGCAATTCGGCCCGCCAAGTACTTCATTTTCTTATATCCGGCCCGCCGACCGAAGGAGTTGCCCGCCCCCTTGTATAACACATATGTAAATGGTACAATAGCGACAGCTAACGGTTGTTAATCATCCATAAATATACAGCTAACCGGTAATACAGCCCTCAAGGATAAACTAGGAATATCTGTGTGAGTCGCCTCGATTGACCCATGAGGCAAGTTTAGACACGAAAGTATTTTGAGGTTTGATATAATCCCAGTAATTTTACTGTATTTTTCCACGCACACGTACCACAATCGAAAATGGGGTTCGTCCGTCTGATTCCCAGCGTTTGCCTCGAAGAAAAGTATCGGAGTGACCATTGGATCTATACGCCAAGTCTGTCCATCACTTTTGAGTAGATATTTGGAAAGACCGGCTCGTGATCACCTCCATACAAGGCCTAATAGTTTTGCGTACAGCGAAACTTTGTAGCGACCTGCGGGCTGTGCATGTGTTGTGTGGCCGTTCTGTCTTTGTTCCTATTTTAATCTATATACCTCACAGAAGATGATGCCACTGTCTTTCAGGTTCGAGACTGAAATGAGAGGTTCCACCGAATGCGAACTCACAGTATGTATTTCACAAAAGTAGCAGTCAAGTACCAAAGCCAGCGCAGCAGAATACGAATAATACTAGTTCCTCATTTTCCCGCCGGCGTGCTCTCCTAACCGGAGATCACCCAGCCTCTGGATCCGAGCGGTTACACCTCTCCCCTCCCTAATTGAGTGAGCTAGGAGGAAAAAGATCACTCACAAGCGGCAAGGCCGTGCAAAAATAAATAAAAATGACAATACGTACAAAAAAGGCAATCACATGAAGTAACAAGATCAATTGAAGTCAGTTACATAGTCGTTTAAATATGCAGGTCGAATACGATTACGTCTGGGCATGACATTCATTTCACAGTTTGAAGGTAAGACAACAGTTTCAGAATTCAAGGACCCGAGGAAACTCGTATGCTCAGTAAGAGAGAGAGAGAGAGTCTTTATTTTCATCCAACCAAAATACATAGCACACGGCAGTGATGGTAGTAAAGTAAATATGCTTGCACAGTATTCGGTATTAGATAGGATTGATCGATAAGACCGTGAAGGTCATCTAGTCTGATCACACCAGCATCAAACAGGTACACTTGACTCTAAACAGTCTGGTTGTAAAGGTTGACGGCAATGCGATATATTTGATGTCCCCATCGATCCTCATACTAATGGGGTTGGCGTACGTCCTCCTTCTCCGGAAAAATATACTCGCATAAATGTACTCCTTTTTGTGAATTTATCTTCCGTTTTAGCTTAAAATACTTAAAAAGACCGTGAATAACGCAAAATAGGGACCTACGAGAAGCGGGTAGGGTCTATCTTGCTGTTTTCGCATAATCCTGTTATTCAAATGTAGGATTTTGGTGTAGGTCTGATTTATAACTTTGTAAAAGTGAGGTAAACTCATTACAAAATTACTTTCTGCTTTTAAAGTCAAACGTGCAAAGAGTAAGTAATTTCACCTGAAACGGTTGAGGAGTAAGTTACAACGACTTGGATGTATAGCACTAGTACCGAGTACTCGAATCAGTAGCGTCTTTTTACACCATTACTCAACCCAAGTCCACAACATACCTAAAAACTTGGTATTGTTTTGTGTATTTCAGTGAAGCAAATTCAATTTAAATCTCAAACCACTTTTCCTGTGCCCGACCTCATTAAAAATCGACCAAAACCTAATCACCACTTGCGTAATCAATCCGCTGTGTGTAAAATGGTATACCATGTTCGTGTCGATCGTATATTAATTTTGCGTGCGATTTGCGTCGATCTGCTGTCGAACAGATATACTTTTGCCTACCCCTGAAGTATACAGTATTACCACGTGGTCTATATTACGGCTCTGTGGTTAGACAATACAGATTAGAGACGCCCCGTACTGATCAATATAGTCGGATACTCCCAATCTGCTCAGTCGTGGTTCTTGACCCCCCAAGACCTCTGTAAGCATCAGTCTATCTCACTGTTTGTAGTGCCAATTTCAAACTTCGTAATAGTGATCACTCGCTCATGTGTAGAATATAGAAATTGACGCCTGGACTTGCACGAGCTCGTGGTTTATGGTAAACTTACTAAAGCGGAAAGTCACTGCAAAGTTGAACATTGTCTGATCGTTTTCTTGTTAGCGTCGATATTCGTTCGTACGTTCTTTCATGCCTTAGAATTTTTGTTATCATCGAGTGTGGTCATAAATAGACAGGGGGACAAATTTGACGCGTTCAACACAATACGCGTTTGCCACATCTCAGTCCGGACCGTACCCGATCGTTTACCGCACCTTCTATACGATAAATGTCGCTTTTTACTCATAGGTAAGCCGATGATCTGTGAAAACACAGGCGCTAACGTGCGATTTCGTTATTCCTTCAACGTCACATGACCGCCTATGAAGGCTTTTTGGGTGCCCACCAATACAGTGTTGAAACGTGATCCATAGGGCCCCCACTGCGTGCTATACGCCTAAATAAATATGTTTACTCGAGTTTACACCTGGTGTGGAGCAGTGAAGTGGGTGCAGAAAGTAAATTAGACGAAACAAACCAGTTGACTACATCGATTAATATACGGGGGTTGATAAATTTCGTCAAGTGACTTTTGAATGGATGTTATTTTTGCCCAATAAACCCCCACTCTGTCTGTAGTTTCAAATAGTAACGTAATCACCGAATGCTTGTAATTTCGATGCGGAGTGATGTACACAAATCAGCTGTGATCAATCGAGCGTGACACGAGCGGTATCAGTCGTCAATCTTTTGTTTGACAAAACTCGCATATTCGGAGGGTTGACAGCAATGCGATACATTTGATGTATTCACATCGATCCCTATATTAATAGGGTTACCAAAGTACTTATCCTTTTCCCAGATACGTAAAACCTTCACCCAAATGTCATCCTTTTTTGTATATTTATCCTTATTTATAGCTTAAAGCAGTGGTTCTTAACCTGGGGGTAATTACCCCCAAAGGGGTAATTTACCAATTTTGGGGGGGGTAATAGACATTTTTTTTAAAACTTGTAACGCTGCACTGAAATATTTGGAAACGTAAATATGAATGTAGGCTAACTTAAATTTCGGCGCGCTTGTATATATTTTGTTTCACTTAACACACCATGCCTGTTGTGATATCATATTAACCACTAGTGATTATGAATAATATGATCGAATGTAGTTTAGCATAGTGCTAGGTAAGTCCAATTTATTTTGCAGTAGTGGGGATCATATATTGTTACGCATGCTGGCAAATTGAAAGACAACGAGGGTCGTCTAAGTTCAGCTTTACACCTATAATGCAGTAACAATATCATAGAAATAGAGTTATCAGTATTGAAAAGTGTATTGGTCTAGTCTAGTCAAAGAAATTAAGTCTAACATCATCACAATGCCTTCGGAGAAACGAGGGAAGATATTGGAACCTTTTGGGTTCGCCTTCAAAATGAATAACCAATCTTCGTCATCATGGGATTGAACTTTCTGATTGAACTTCATTCAACTTATTGCCGTGAAATAGGATTTTCTGCAATGGTATCTATCAAAACGAAATATCGAAATAAGTTTGCGATTGACAATTACAGAAGATGATGTCTATTATCCTCCCCTTTGTCTAGATGTGACCACCGGATAACACAAAAACAGCCTCAGCCTTCCCATTGACATGATAGTTTCAACAGGCATTTCAGTGTACATTATGATGTCACGTTATGATGTAATATTATGATGACGTCACGTTATTTTTTGAAAAGGGGTAATTGCATCCCATCATTTTCTTCTTGGGGGTAACGATATGAAAAAGGTTAAGAACCACTGGCTTAAAGTAACAAAAAAAACACCACGAATAACGCGAAATGTAGGTCTGGTCGATTTCGGTGCGTGACCTTTCATTTAGTTAACTCGCACAACACAAGTTATTGACGGGTATTTCGGCAGTCGAGTCAGAAGAAATGACATTGTTTTCTAGTCAATCTAATGAAATTAGTAGTATAAATATAAAAACACGTCTTCCCCAATCGTAACTTGCAACCTGTAAAAAACGTGTACAGCAAAATATCCTCAACACCCCCAACAAAAAAATGTTTGCGATAAATATCATACTATGCACGTATTGACTCGGCGGAGTGTTACCGTGAGAGAAATGTTGTTTGACCCCCTCGACCTAGCCTTGGATTTACCGTTTCGAAAAATTCCACCAGAAAAAAGTTGTGATCGAATGTCGCAATCAACGTCAGCCACGCTCCATCAATCTGTTGCTTTGACAAAACTTGTACGTATACGCCAGAGATGAGCATTGATTAGGATTTAGAAAAGAAAAGTATTTGTGAAATTTTGCTGAATTAGGATTGCATTAGGTTTTGAGATTGATTTACTACGTCGTACGGGCAACTACTACCGATCCCCGTCGTGACGAAATCGGATTATTCAGTCGTGGAACGACAAGTTAGGGCTAACCGCTTATACTACTAGTTTATTCTTGAAATATCTATAGATTACTGGTTTGCTGCATTGTTGTGGACGACTGACAACAGTTAGTTGTCGCTATTTACACTTTCTGTCATACATTCTTCGTTACCACCGCGAACTAGGAGATCAATCACGACGACGGGCAACTACTCCCAATTGGCAGAATACTGTTTGATTCATTTGTATAATGAGGTTTAGCACCACAAGAAGTATTATAGTAGTTTATGATTGAATACAATCTTATCCATCAAACAACAGACAATTAACATCCATTCAAAAGTCACTTGACGAAATTTATCAACCCCCGTATATTAATCGATGTAGTCAACTGGTTTGTTTCGTCTAATTTACTTTCTGCACCCACTTCACTGCTCCACACCAGGTGTAAACTCGAGTAAACATATTTATTTAGGCGTATAGCACGCAGTGGGGGCCCTATGGATCACGTTTCAACACTGTATTGGTGGGCACCCAAAAAGCCTTCATAGGCGGTCATGTGACGTTGAAGGAATAACGAAATCGCACGTTAGCGCCTGTGTTTTCACAGATCATCGGCTTACCTATGAGTAAAAAGCGACATTTATCGTATAGAAGGTGCGGTAAACGATCGGGTACGGTCCGGACTGAGATGTGGCAAACGCGTATTGTGTTGAACGCGTCAAATTTGTCCCCCTGTCTATTTATGACCACACTCGATGATAACAAAAATTCTAAGGCATGAAAGAACGTACGAACGAATATCGACGCTAACAAGAAAACGATCAGACAATGTTCAACTTTGCAGTGACTTTCCGCTTTAGTAAGTTTACCATAAACCACGAGCTCGTGCAAGTCCAGGCGTCAATTTCTATATTCTACACATGAGCGAGTGATCACTATTACGAAGTTTGAAATTGGCACTACAAACAGTGAGATAGACTGATGCTTACAGAGGTCTTGGGGGGTCAAGAACCACGACTGAGCAGATTGGGAGTATCCGACTATATTGATCAGTACGGGGCGTCTCTAATCTGTATTGTCTAACCACAGAGCCGTAATATAGACCACGTGGTAATACTGTATACTTCAGGGGTAGGCAAAAGTATATCTGTTCGACAGCAGATCGACGCAAATCGCACGCAAAATTAATATACCATCGACACGAACATGGTATACCATTTTACACACAGCGGATTGATTACGCAGGTGGTGATTAGGTTTTGGTCGATTTTTAATGAGGTCGGGCACAGGAAAAGTGGTTTGAGATTTAAATTGAATTTGCTTCACTGAAATACACAAAACAATACCAAGTTTTTAGGTATGTTGTGGACTTGGGTTGAGTAATGGTGTAAAAAGACGCTACTGATTCGAGTACTCGGTACTAGTGCTATACATCCAAGTCGTTGTAACTTACTCCTCAACCGTTTCAGGTGAAATTACTTACTCTTTGCACGTTTGACTTTAAAAGCAGAAAGTAATTTTGTAATGAGTTTACCTCACTTTTACAAAGTTATAAATCAGACCTACACCAAAATCCTACATTTGAATAACAGGATTATGCGAAAACAGCAAGATAGACCCTACCCGCTTCTCGTAGGTCCCTATTTTGCGTTATTCACGGTCTTTTCAAGTATTTTAAGCTAAAACGGAAGATAAATTCACAAAAAGGAGTACATTTATGCGAGTATATTTTCCCGGAGAAGGAGGACGTACGCCAACCCCATTAGTATGAGGATCGATGGGGACATCAAATATATCGCATTGCCGTCAACCTTTACAACCAGACTGTTTAGAGTCAAGTGTACCTGTTTGATGCTGGTGTGATCAGACTAGATGACCTTCACGGTCTTATCGATCAATCCTATCTAATACCGAATACTGTGCAAGCATATTTACTTTACTACCATCACTGCCGTGTGCTATGTATTTTGGTTGGATGAAAATAAAGACTCTCTCTCTCTCTCTTACTGAGTATACGAGTTTCCTCGGACAGCTGATAGGACTGACTTCGATCGCGTCACACTCGAGTGATCACAGCTGTTTTGAGTACATCACACCGATATTACAAGCATTCGTACGCAGAGATGGCCACAGTCCGGTTCAGGAGCCGGAGCCGAAGCAGGATTTCATTGATTTTTCACCTGCCCGGACTGGATCCGGATTTTGAATTTGCGGTGACTGTCGGATTTTAGCCGGATTTTTTGCTGCAATTTGAATAATTAGCATTGTTCTGGCAGGATTTTTTCGGATTCCGAGCTGGACTTTCACCAGCCGGATTTTTTCGGACTCTGAATTTCCAATTGCCAGCCGGATCCGGATAGATTCGGATCCCGAAATTTTGGGATTCGGATCCCGAAATTTTGGAATCCCCCATCTCTGTTCGTACGACAAGTGATGAGAGCTCGTAAGTGTGATCATGGTTTCCGTAGTAAAAACAGAGTGATTTTGTCGAATACCCCACCGTCAGACGGGTGTATCACTAACGAATACCCCTACCCTTTTAGACCTAGTGTCAAGACCACAACTCCCGATCATCATTTTACAATACTAACAAACCCTACCGAAAGAGATGGTACATAACAGTATCTTGTGGTCGATTAGCTTTTTCATAAAAATATGAAATTTACATAAATACATACCGTTGGAGTCGTTGAAGGGGTAAATTTGGTATCGTTGTGGGGTAAGATTTTATTCATCCTCAAATGATTACTTTCTTGTGGGGCTAAACACGATTGCACTAACAACACATGCACAGCCCGCAGGTCGCTACAAAGTTTCGCTGTACGCAAAACTATTAGGCCTTGTATGGAGGTGATCACGAGCCGGTCTTTCCAAATATCTACTCAAAAGTGATGGACAGACTTGGCGTATAGATCCAATGGTCACTCCGATACTTTTCTTCGAGGCAAACGCTGGGAATCAGACGGACGAACCCCATTTTCGATTGTGGTACGTGTGCGTGGAAAAATACAGTAAAATTACTGGGATTATATCAAACCTCAAAATACTTTCGTGTCTAAACTTGCCTCATGGGTCAATCGAGGCGACTCACACAGATATTCCTAGTTTATCCTTGAGGGCTGTATTACCGGTTAGCTGTATATTTATGGATGATTAACAACCGTTAGCTGTCGCTATTGTACCATTTACATATGTGTTATACAAGGGGGCGGGCAACTCCTTCGGTCGGCGGGCCGGATATAAGAAAATGAAGTACTTGGCGGGCCGAATTGCTGAATCGATACATTATTCACCCGTTGATCCCCATATATGAGGATTAAATCGTATTTAACCAATATATTATAACTACCTCAATGTCACTGCAAAGCCATATCTCCCCGATAATAACGAAGACAATGTGGATTTGAGAACATCCTCGTTATACAGGCACCGCCGTGTCTGCTTCTCTCTAATCAATTACCACACCGCGCAACCCATAGATAAGGTTTACAAATTACCGGGTCGCTTCGAAACTGTATTTTGGCTCGACAGTTTTATGGAGGCCTACTCTTTATAATTAGGATAGAAAGCAATTTCACGATACCGACATTTCTTTTAAAACTACTTATACTTGAGTACTTCAAAGCTATATTCTGCTTTAGTCGAGTAGCGGACGATGACGATTTCACACGCATTCCAAAGTACATCTCGTGAGAATGATGTACCACCACCCCGGCTATTCTCGGTACGAAATTGGATCATTTGGCTGTACGAAGGTGGGCCCGACATGGTCGATTGCGCTCGATCTTTTTTCACGGGAGTTTGGGGCGATTTTACTATTCACATGTTTACACAGGCCACCGTATCCACGTAATAGCCTGCACAATACCATCATAGCGACATTTTTCCGATTTAGCCACGTAAATACCCAACTTTTGTAATCTAGGCCCACATTTTGCGTTACTCGTGGTGTTTTTTTGGATATGTTAAGCTAACAAGGAGGACAAACCGACAGAAAGAGAATACATTTGGGCGAATGGGGTGACATATCTGGGGAATGGAGGACATATGCTCCCCTAAATGAGGCCGCATGGTAACCCTATTAAAATAGGAGGGTCGATGGGGACATCAAATATATCGCACTGTGTTGCTGTCAACCCGAAAACGCGAGTTTTTGTCAAGTCGCAGATTGATGACTGACAGCGATTGTGTCACGCTCGATCGGTCACAGCTGATCAGAGATGAGCATGGATTAGGATTAGGTTTTGAAATAACAGGATTTGTGAAATTTTGTCGTATTTGGATTGGATTTGGATTAGACATATTTTTCAGAACGGATTAGGATTGGATTTACCTATTTTCTGGGAGATTGAAATGTCGTGTGGCGAATGGCGACAAACGTTATTCAGATCAGTTATTAATGTACTTATGGTTACTAAGTTATCTTGAATCAAGTGAATCGTTGGTTGTGAAAGAAAATTTTCGAATCCCTGCATTGCATAAATTGGTATCTTTTTCTGAATTTCCAGTTGGAATCGGATTAGGATTGGACATGGACTTGAATATGAAAAAGCTATGGATTAGGATTTGGATTTGAAGGTTCGGATGTGGATTGGATAAGGACATAGAAATTTCAAATCCGCTCATCTCTGCAGCTGATTCGCGTATATCGCATCACATCGAAATTGGAAGCGTACCAACGACAAAGTCATGAGAGTTGTTGACGGGTAAAGTTGTTATCGTTGTGTGATTTTGCTAATATGCTCCTTGTGGTGGCAAATCTAATTACACTAATAACACCTGAACAGACAAACAGAAGTCCGCCAATGAGTCGATACAAAGTCTCGCTGTACGCAAATTAATGTACAACGACACTCCCCTTACAGTAGAACTGTTTTGTCTGGACGGGGGTGGTCACGATTCGTTTCCGGCGCAGATTTCATCAGTTTTGGTTAAACCCGGACTGGATGCGTCCAAGTGTCTTTGAGAGTCGGATTTATGCTACATTTTACCCAGCCTAATACATGGAAATACCAGGATTTTACGTGCCAGTCGGATTTTTTGGACTTTGATTTTGCAATCCTATAGTCGCAGTGGATCCCGATTTCGAAATCTCCCACTCATCTTTACACCTCACCGAAAGCAGGCTATAGATCGCATCGCGTATGATCTGTCACAATTCATTCCCATTATTGCACCACCGAGCCCGTTTCAGCAAAATAAGGTCAGTCCACTGATCTCCGATGAAGCGAGCTAACCCCCGATTCGTCACTGTACAATTGAATCTGACATCTTACTCGCAGTTACCGAGTTCGAACGGGAAATGCGAGGCTCGAAGGTGTGACGCAGCAATTCTCTGACGTTTACACTTCGCCGATTCAATATATCCGTAGTATGATGCTGCAAATATGCTCGGCGGTGTTGGCATAACATGTGTTGAGGATATGTTACGGCAAACGTGAGCACAACTGATTGTCTGCAGCGAAATTAGTCGAATTCGAACGAAAGTGCGTGGCTGCCGAAGCAATAGTTCCTTAGTATGATATTGTAAATATGCTTGGAGGTGTTGGTATAACAAGTGTTGAGGATATGTTACGGTACACGCGAACACAACTGATTGCCTATAGCGAAATGAGTCGCTCTCGAACGACAAGTGCGTGGTGAGCTCGCGATCGATCGTACATACGGGTAAAGCATTATTTCACCAACTTATCGATTCAAGTTGTACATCATGTACAGCATACAAAAATAATATGCCGCGGTAAATTGTATATCATTTACAGACACCGGCATGATTACGCTTGACCAGACGTGAAGCAGCAAAAGAACCCATTATAAATACATTGTTTGGTTGGGACTGTCTGTCCTAAGACGCTAGAAAGCGGTAAAGGTGTGGAACAGCAGTTGTTGCTTGCACCAATTACTAGGTACGTAATATCGGAAATTAACACGTTGATGCGAGTCAAATTGAGAATGAGCTATTTCTTTAATTACTTATTATATTCTAAATATTACTTTATTTAAGTTAATCTATGTCGGGGGCGCCTAATACCTATTTCTAATACATGACATTCTTTCTGGTTCTCGATATGACTCAAAATGACACACATATTTATAACCAGAACAGATCATTTCTCCTTACTATTTAAGTCGACAACAAAGCAAGAGCAAGTACGACAGTATGGAACAGACTACAAGCGTCACTATGCGCAGTCGAAGGTATAGACACCTAAAACACGCACCAGGATCTCACCGATCAGGAGAAAACTTTATTGACGTCACGACCGGCAATTATTCCTATGCCCTACCGTACACGAAATCGAGTCAATCGCGAAACGACAAGTCAACCAGGGTGGTTTGACAGGCAATTATTCCCAAAGCCCCGTCATGAAATTGGACCACTAAACGATACGTCAGGGCGATTTGTCGGCATAGGCAACTATTACCAATCCCAGTCGCGTACGACCGAAGTCAGCTGTAGTTTCGTGTCCTTGTCCAGAGGTCAAGCGAGTCAGATTAAATCATGAGTAGAATTACTAATCAATAAGTTTCACGTCTGGCCAGAGTACAAAAGGTCAATCGATATTTTGGAAGCTGATTACGTTCAACATATTCGCAAACCCCAGAATAAAGGCAGGTGGAATCAGGAGGCGAATGGAAAAGTACAAGTAGAATGACTCAAGTCTCATGTCTGAGTACAAAGGTCAATCAAGATTCTTTGTTCGTTTTCTCTCTATCGTTAATTATTCCCCCTTTTTGATTGCCGCACACAGGGTCATAAAAGTATTGCTGCAAAATTGAGAATGAGGTAAATCTTTCATTATCTTTTATATTGATAATTCTTGTTTGTTTAAGTTAAATCGTGTTTTGGCACATTCCGCACATTTATATAACTACTCTCATAGCTCCTTTTTTAGATGTTAGTCTCTTTTCCGCAGCTCTTTCCTGTTCTTTCAATTCTTGTGAGTGAGCTCTTTCATCGGGTCTTCAGTTTCGTCGATGTCATATGTGATTGTTTTCTTCACTGTCTTACAAGTAAGCATAATTTCCAAGTCTTTCAGTTAGCAATACAAAAATGACACCATGCTCTCAATATTGAAGTTTCATCAGCATCATTGTAATTCAAACTCATGATTTTTATATGTTGTAGGACCTCACAGCATCAACTGCACATTACATGATTTTCCATAATGCACAGCACTCATGCGAGAACTGATTTACTGCAGGGAAAGCAGGATATATTATGTTGGTGAAATGATATTCTGCAGAAAACTTTTCCAGGACCTGGTATCCATTCCATACCTCTTCTTCGTGGACAGAACCAGCCTCCCGATAACTTTCTCTTCCTAATTGCTGCATCTTTTGAGATCAAATGATCGTCATCCTTACACAATGAGGAGTATAACAACAGCCATATCATACGACTCTGAAAATTCAACAGCAATGTATAAGCAGCCAGGATGTCAATATCAGTAGCCAGGATGTCTATGCCCATCACGAGGACAAGACGCCAAGAAATAGCATCATTTTCGTCTGTAGCAGCTATTTGATATCCATATGGATGATTTATATTGATATGGATACTTTCACCACCCTCGTTGTACCTCAAGAGACGAACTTAGGTCCATGTTTATTCCAGTTCCGTAGTAAAGCATACAACAACAAAACTGGGACATATTTGCCAACGTATTTTTAAACGATATGCTATAGTCTGGGTTGTTTGATCGCCATTCTACAATTCACACAAAGGGAAACTTATTGTGTCCGGACTATATGCAGTCAGTTTGGAATCGAAGTCAGTTATACTTGCAGCGATTACTCCGGTCCAACTCGCCGTCGAGTTGTATCAGTCTCTGTGAAGGACTGACTGTGTTGTCAACAAGGACAATGCCCCAAAAGCTCTTTCACTTAATCTGGTGCAATGTCACTTTCAAAGCAGGAAAAGCTTGCGTATGTGATTGTAAGGGTTGCGACGCCTAATTGTTTCACAAATGTGCTCAGCCAGTCTCGTTGATCGTATATTGGATAAATATTGTTCTTATTGAAGACTGCGCGAATGAACATTGTTATGCAAATATTACATATACCTAGACGACAGAACATTGAAAATGTAGTAATTTCAACTTGATTTTTATGAGACGAGTGCAGGGTCCCAATTGAAGTTCTTTCAGAAATATTTCGACTGATACCCTTGAGGCTTTTGACCATATGCACGGGCAAAAAGATTCTTCTGGTCACGGGATCAAACTAATCCCCACGACAATTGAACTTGGGCACATGTGTTGACTATCGAGGTTCGTGAAAAAAAACTTTATTTTTCAACGAAAAACAATAGATCGATAATGGAATACACTACTTTTGGAATTTAGGCCCAAAACTACTGAGTAAACCATAAACTGAGATGAAAGCATAGATTAACAACAAACGTTACGGGAAGACTCATAATGAATGACATATTCATCGCGTTTTCTTCAATCTTATGACAACAGATAATTTCCTCAAAACCTAATTTTACTTCAGCTCAAAAGTAAAATTAATTCTCGCAAACTATTATGTCCATTGCATTCCATCCCATCCGAGTGGATGAAAGTCAGTGAATCGTCATAAACTCGCATCCCAATCACATTTTTTCCAGTGCCAAAGGCTCGAAAATTGCTACACAAGTACACAGCAATAAAAGTCCTATAGTCAAGAATTACCCATGAAAATTGGGACGTCGGCTTTATGACGTCACGCCATAATTTAAATAATGTGGCCTAGAAAATGTAGGCTACGTCCTGCCAGCACCAGGGATATATGACTATAAGGGGATATATATCCCAGGGTTCAATTTGAACAATGCCATGGCCTCATGGGCCAGTTACAGAGTTTAGACTTCTGGGAATTGTTACCCGGTCTCATGCTAGGATAAAAACAATGGTAGGCTGACGGTTGACCCGGTTAATCTCAGTCGTTGTTATATAAACTTCACCCATTAGGACATGACGATCAGATTTTCAAACTGCCATAGTCGTGGCCTGGTAAAACTTACAATGGACTCCCGAATAGCGTATCATATATTCCAGGCCCCGTGTCGCGATCGTGTATATAGAAAAGGTGTCGCCAATCTCGGGATATCAAACAGTCTGCTACCCGGCTAAGCCACTGTTAGTAGTGTTCACATTAATCTGGCAATTGATTCCAAGAACCTTACACAACAAAACATCGGTAATGACTCACACCTAATAACGACTGCGTCTTGTTACTTTGTATTATGCTCGAAGATTCAGAATGATTCCGGCGCCGTGACATCATCAATATTTGAATTTTCGGAATCCATCTGACAATAGCATTCTGTTGATGATTTCGTTCTATTTTTGAACAACATATCTATCTAATTTGCATGGTGTTGGGTGAAGACAGCTCAAAACTTGTCAGTCATGGACACCAATTTATTTGTTGAAGGTTTTAGCTATTTTCTTTTACTAACCTGACAACATTAGGGTAAGGAATTTCTCACGACGATTTAATCGGGATGGTGCGCATGGCGCAGTATTCAATGAACATATAAATTCACAACGCAGTAAGTGACGTTGTGACGGCACGCACCACAGCTGCATTATAATCGATCACTTCCGCAGTTTCGCCTATCAGGCTCTGTGTCTCAATGAGTATACGCTGGATAAGTAGCATACATCACATGCTTAGCAGAGTAAATATCGCGATCAAGTCAGAGTGGCTCAAATTGAACAATATATATAGCTTGATGATGCTTTTGCGAGTCTGAATAGCACGTACCTGTCAACTTGCTCAGTAGACGAAGATTAGTAATAGCAGTGAGTATAGGCCTATATAGTAAGTGCGCGCGTTCAAATTAAATGTGCGTAGGATAGATTTATTATAATTTTGAAACAGCAGTATACTTTGGAAGTTCAAAGTGCTGAAACGGTCATAATCGTATCTCATTGTAGGCCGAAGTTTTGACAATAGTCGGTTACTCACGTTATTCATGTTCCTGTTATTCGTAGTGTATACAACTAGACCCCTTTTGCCAAACTCTCGAAAGGATGTAGGCTACTTGCTGCGCCTAAAATGCAAGTAATATGTCTAGTGTCTACGAATACAAGTGCCACTGCGATAGTAGGTATGTAGGACGTACATCGCAACGATTGTTTAAGCGTCTAAAGCAGCACATCGCTAAATTGATTCAATCGAAGACATGTGTGATTGACCACACGGAGCTCGCACGCAAATGTAGGTCAGGTGCCTAAAGAGACTGTTATACAACGATTACCAAGTAAAACATACGCGTCGTGGATCGGTCAGCATTTAAGTGAAAACTTATCCTGCGTAAAAAATCATAACGATATGAAATGTTCACTGTCATTGTGCGAGGGGATCCTTGTTACATTTAAAAATGCTTGAGTCAACAAGTTCACCAAGCTTATATTTTACGTAAGGAATTTTTGAATAACTTGCAGATTTGACATCAGGTTGTTTTGTTTCGTGGTGTAGTCGTATAATTTGCATTGTACCGCACCGTATATTTCAAAGTTAGCTGTTGTCATTGTTACAATGCGAATTTCATGGTGTGTTGTTTTGATAGTTAGGTCATATGTTACCTTATTAGTTTGGCTTTTGAATCCCGCGTTACTGTGCTGATAACCTTTGAAACGAGGCACCCGAAAAGTCCTCGAGTTTTAATCAGAGGTTGTCAAAGTAGTCACCATCGATACTCAAGTAGAAGTAGAAGTAACTCCGGAATCTCTACTCAAGTAGAAGCTGGAGTTGCAGCTCACAAGTAAGTAGGTATTTTACACCTATATGTTGGTATAAAAAACTGAAACTGTCAAGTAGAAATAGAAGTAGTCTAAAATCATAACTACTTGATAATTATGTGGTGCGAGTAGGCAAAATCTACTTCAAGTACTTCAAAAAGTAGAAGTACTTCGTTACTGACCACCTCTGGTTTTAGTAAATGTTCCTCTTTAGTAATATGGATACGCCAAACTCTACGAGCATTGGTTCCTACATTTGTTATTGATAAATTAAAAGTGAATTTTTGTATTGCCGACTTGCTCGCTGATATAACTCTGTACGTTGTTAAATTTGCTTCATCGTGTAAACGCCCTTTGTAACCAGAGTCTTCCATTCTATCCTGATATATGATCGTGAGTCCATGCGTTGTTCAAATTAAGTTATCGTGGAACGGCCATTTGTGACTTGACAATTCCCACTCCATTGTGATATCCGATCGTTATTCGATGCGACCACCTTTCATGATAGGGAACGTGAATTTCTTCGACCGTGGGGAAAAAGGCCGTCAGGCGATAAGCGCTATTTTTTTTGTTAAATAAACATCAACAACTAAAACGACCATCAGTCAGTCAATACACCGATCACTTTTTATTTGATTCATCATCTTATAGCACGACCAATTTTCTTCCAAACTTTTGTGAGACACCGTATTAGCCGATCGCGTTGCGATGAGGATCCTATTGAGATAAACCTCAATTAGCCTACTATGAGATTATGGAATCTACCTATATCGGAAACGAATTTCCCACCCATCGGCGGTGCAGCGGTGAACACGTTGCTCGTCATCAATCATGAGTCGCATATATATTTAATTTATGTTTATCATCGAGAGTCGTTGTAGAAACGTGTAATACCAACCAGAACGTGCTTCAGGCCGGTGCCGCGAGCACGAAATATACATGCGGGCACTGTTCCCTCTAAGCTGCGAGCTTTCGCAATATTATTGAGAGGGCGCATTCACCTCGAAAATTTTCTTTGCGCGATCTGGCTTTAATAGAATTGTTGCTTTCAATTTTGGTACCATCCCCTCTGACAAGTCACAGGAGGGTGTCTGATTTCGATGACTACCGAAGGTCGTTTCGATACCTTCCTATATTTCATTGTATCGCTCGGACTGCGCCTGGTGGCGTATTGAAATGATGAAATTCCTACCAATAAATTAAAATAGAAATTTGTGAATCGTTTCTATATGCTCTTGTTATTATTATATTATAATTCTAAGCTAGTGGTCGACATTGTATGTCGGTATTGGCAACATTGTCCGCATTGTTTGCATTGGCGGCATTGACGGCATTCGCCGCATGGGCGCCATTGGCGGCATTGATGAGATTGGTGACATTGTTGGCATTGGCGACATTGACAAAATAGACACACCCGAACAGTACATGCGGGGTTATATCACCTCACTTGCAGGACCTCAATCATTCCCGTGGCGCTAACTCCATACTCTCGCGGTACCTTGGTATCTCCATCGACCAAGCATATCGGTGGTTCAGACTAAAATGTACGATCTGCATTCATTGCTATTTTCTCTATTTCTCTCATAGAATCAGGTATACGAGTTGATATTTGCGCAATTGGCATGTGTGATGAAGCTAACAATAACTAGGGCTGGGCACAATGATTCGAGTACTCGAATCTGAAACGAGTATTAATTTTATTTCGAGGCGAGGAGTAAAAGACCATTTTTTTCGAGTACTGAAATGATACGCTTCTCACCGCTGAAAGTTAATTTATCAACGAGAATTATAATTTCCTTGCTACTTTTCGCCGTTGAAGCCTTGAAACCTTTATTGGCCGTGTCATAGGTAACGAAATATATGGTAAAAGCTACGAAGGTTACTGAACGTAGCACATTTCCGAAGCCATGATTATCCCACGACATTTTCACCAAGAGAGAGAGAGAGAGAGAGAGAGGGGGAGAGGGAGGGAGAGAGAGAGAGAGAGTGAGTCTTTATTCGTATGCATTACATATCGACATAACACTACAAAGTGTAACAGTGAAATGCGACATGCAGGGTAGACGGGAGGCTCGATATGACATAGTCTTCAGAGCCGAGCCACCCGGGACAGGAGCAATTTTCACATTCGATAACTAATGATAAAAAATAAAATTAAAATAAACTAACGAACGAAAGGAAAAATAAGACACCGTATCATGGACCAATTTGAAATACAATGCAAATACAATTTAGCGGTAGTTATAGAGATAAGAGAATGAAAACATTGTTTTTTAAAAGCACAAGAGTCTAAATTGCGGAGATCAGATGACAGCTTATTCCAAAGATTGACCCCATAAAACTGATTGAATTAGTTTCTAGACTGGTAGAGTGGTGTTTCACAGACATAGACAAGTTAGAATAAAATCTGGTATGATGTCGGTGGGTATCTGAAGGTATATTGAACAGATTATCAAAATATAGTGGCAGTTCAACTTTATGATAGCTATGCATAAATTTCATTACCTCAAATTTGAAAATGTCTTCCACTTTCAATATTCTAACGCTTCGATACATGCTATTACAATTTGAAATGCAATCGGTGTGGTCGAGAAAATACCCAAGTATCTTTCATGACATGGATAACTGACAGTATATTCTTTGTTGTGACATAAACGGTACATATTTGAACTTTGACGAATTATATTATGTTATGTCGTCATAATGAGTGATACTCGATTACCCAATTCGACTCGAAGCATATTACGTGATTCAGAATCGAATCACTCAGGTACTCGATTTTCCCATTCCTAACAATATTCCGTAGCAGTGCTATCCGAAATGCTTCAAATGCTATACTTGAAAAATATTGGGTCGGTTTTCTGAAGTTGAGAAACGGTCATAATATAAATATACTGGTATAAAATTGAATCTTTAAAAACTTCAAACCATATTATCGTCGCAAGAATACCAACCAACTAAAACTTTAGATCAATATTTCATGATTAAAGCAGTATTTCAAGCCGAGTATGTTATGGTGGGGCAATCGCCGTGATACTAGCAAAGTTTATTTCACATTTTCAAATCACATAGCATTCAAATCATTGCGCAATGCTCTTCAAAAACATTTTCTATAGTCAGATCCTTAAAACAACTTCACCTTTTGGTTTCGTTGTCTCTGATTCCATCATCGTTCGGGTAATTGAATGGCTGACTAGACTATCAAAAATGTATATCAATAAATATAACTTGAAAGCCACTAGATCAGTGGTCCGCGGACGCATGCTAAGCTTATATATTCTGTGTGACTAGCCGACTTTGCAGTTTGGAGTGAATTTCTAAAGTAGTTCAATCATCACGAATTTGAATCGGTCTCATGATTTTCATTCAGGTACGCAAAATTATTACTGCATAACTACATACCTAGCGCCTTCAATGTTTCCTATTTATTCTTAAGAGTAACTTCGGCACTAGGTTTAAATATCAGCTGGTGAGACACAATACCGATATTACGACCATGCGATATTGGTATGCTTTCATATCTTGGCCAACCGTCATTTATCTTGTACCAATACTAACTGTATTGATTGGTGAAACTGCAAAAATACGTCTTTCTTGAAATTGAAATCATAATGCGAAATTTGTGACGAATTGATTGGCTCACATGGAATTAGCTCGCACCGAACCTAAAGGCACCTTCACGGCGAGAAATAAAAGCGAACGTGATAATAGCACGTGGCGTTTCCGTGGCAGCGCCTTTAGGTATGAACGGGTAAGCCTACCAGAAATATATATTCTTAATGAAAATATCACATCAAGCACTTTTCAACGCGTAAGGAGATATTACGAAATTTATTCGATAATTACTTTTCAAACGATTGCGAATGTGCACAAATGTATTGAGACTGAAAGCTTTGATCTTCTTATAATCGGGCGTAGACATTTACGACATGATGATTTACCCGACTATGGAAAATCACAGGTGATGATTCAATTTCTGATTTTCCGTGGCCGGCTAAATCATCACGTTATCATTCATTTGCCCGATTTAAAGATTTCGCGTACCCCCTGAAAATGCTTCAATGACCTCCAGTTCAGAACCTCTGGTATAGCATTGCCATGATATGCATGCATCATATATTCCATGTCCATCAGTTAAAATTGCAATTTCATGATTCCCCGAACAGCACAGGTATACGTTCCAAATCATTTTAATATTCTAAATTAACATTGTAAATACGACCAAGAAATCCTCATGTCAACAAATCGCAACATTACGAAGCAATCTCGATATCGTAGCTTCTCAAATCAAGATTCACATGAAAATTGCGGTGATAAATTTACTTCTGGTTCTGATCAGAAAATATGTATTCCGGAGGGAGTCAGCAAAGATCTCCGTGATTTGGACATGAGCAAATCTAGTACGACGCCGGAGCCAAGACGCCAGTCAGCAAGACGCAGCGACTTCCAACAACATCGGTGCGATATATGCGACAAAGAATTTCGTCATAAAAAAGGTTTAACATTGCATCAGCTAATTCATTCCGGTGTCAAAGAACAAGTTTGCGAAATCTGCGGGATGGAATACAGTACAAAGACAGCTTTAAAAAAGCACTTGAATCGTCACATTGTAGTCAAGCAACATTGGTGCTATATATGCAACATGGATTTTCATTGCCAAGGACAGTTACATGCACACGAGACAATTCATTTCGACGTCGCAAAACATTCCTGCGATGTATGTGGCAGAGAATTCCGCCTACTGCGCGATTTAAAATGGCATTTCGGTATCCACACTGATTATAAACAGTATCGCTGCAACGTATGCTATAAATATTTTCGCCAGAAAAAGAGTTTAGCAGTTCATCAGCTTATTCATTCCGGTATCAAAGAACAAGTTTGCGATATCTGCGGGAAGGAATTCCGTACCAAACAAGCTTTAAGATCACACGTGAATATCCACAGTGTAATCAAGCAACATCGTTGCGATATATGCAACAAGGAATTTTGCGATAAATCGGCTTTACAAAAACACTTGTTAATTCATTTCGGTGTCAAAAACCATAAGTGTGATTTATGTGGGAAGAACTTGAGTACAAAGGCCTTATTGCAACAGCACAAGGATATCCACTTGGGAGTAAAACGACATCGATGCGAAATATGCGACAAAGAATTTCGTCAGATAGCTAACTTGAAGCAACATTTGGAAGCTCATTTTGGCGTGAAGAAATTTTCATGCGAAATCTGTGGACTCGCATTCCGCAGCAGTTCAGGCACGACCACACACATGAAAATTCATGACTCTCTGAAAGAATATCGATGCGGTAAATGCGGGAAGGAGTTTCGAAGAAAATATGGATTGAAATCGCACATGAATGTCCACAATGACCTTAAACAGTATTGATGCGAATATGCAATACGAAATTTCGTTACAGAGACCCTTTAAAGCGCAATGATCTCAAACGCGCGGCCCGCGTCGGTAGTTGGGATTTTCAAGTATTCGACAATGTTTAACTCGTACATATCTTATGACTGATTTGAGAACTTGAAATTTACTCTAAAACGTACTCCAAAAACCTGAAACTACTCATCAAACTTCGGAAGGTCAGCTATCATGTCACATTGCTTGATCATGATGATAAAAAACGACACGATGATTCGTGACTGAATATCGTGATTTGGAGTTTGACGCGACTTTTCGTACAATTATACTCGAACTCGGACTGACTGGTTGATGAAATATAAATGACTCGAGCTCAGTCGGTCGAACGTTGAAATCAGAGAAGGTCTTGCGACTCGACACGCCGTGACTTGGTACAATCACGAAGTAATATACTATTGAATAGTATATTCATATCGAAATGAACCTGCATAATTTCGGTTGGCACGGGTCAGGGGTAATCGTCAGCAACTAGTAGAAAATAGGAAAGAACATTGTATATCAACAATAGTATCACAAAATGTGACGTTGTCAGCATGAAATGAGAACTTAAATAGGAGAGCATTCAATGTACTATTTTAAGACGGTACACGAACTCCTTTTATAGAAAAAGCTTGGACTGATGTATTTTGATAAAGGTCAACTCCAGGGCACACAGATGGAAGTGTGAGCGGCCACTTCCGATGATGCGAAATCTGTCGTTTCGATAATTTTACGCACAAGCAGGATAGTGCACTGAACGCTCTCTCATTCGAAGTTTCATGCTGGTGACGTCATATTTTGTGATGCGATTGTTGATATTGATATACAATTTTCTTTCCAATCCTCCGCTAGTTGCTGACGACCACCCCTGACGACTGCAGCACCGTAACTGCCGCACCCCAAACCCCCCAATTGGGGGGGCGAGCTCGAAGGGGCCCAAAATTAGTTCGTGAATTAGCATAAATCATAGAGTATTTTTTCAAAATTTGTGCCAATTTTTCAAACTTTTTTCGCGCTGTTCGCGAATTCAAGTAGTCATTTATCTTTAATATTGGGTATTGGGCCATTACCGCGCCACGACCCACCAAGACATACAATCAAGTTTTAGGCCATATAACATGCGACTCCAAGAAGTGTGCCAGAACGATCGGCAGCGAGAAAACCTTGGCCGAAAAGGTCTATGCCCTTATGCTGACCGAATACTTCGTTATATATACAAAATACATATAGGTTTAATTGTGTCCATAGGCACCTAAATGACTGGCGCCGAATGTTCCTGTCTTTGCAATCTGAACCTCACAAGACAAATACCATCCCGATGGGAAAAATTTTATGCCAGTGAAGAAATACCAATTTGAAATCGTGTGCGTCTCTTAGTTTAGAAGCCCACGTTTGGGCGATTCAATATTTTTTGATATAGCCGACTGGAAGTCACGAAATAACATCATGTAACGAAGTCAGATCAACGGGTCCGCCCGCCCGAAGATGTTTAATTACTATTTACGGGCCCTCCCGTTTTCAAGACACTTCACTCAGCACTACCGGTAAATATAATTATGGGAGTATAGAGGACAATAAATTGATGGCATAATATATATATGCAATGCCGATCTGATTGACCGATTTTATCGTAAATTATCGAAAATTTTCGCGCTTGGCGCTGGCTCACAACACAGTATAGATGATTTCGTGACAAACGCGAACAACGTGATGGGGGTCGTTTTATCACCCTATGGGATCCCAAGTCCCACGTTTTTGGGGGCCTGACGAGGTGCTGTTTCGTTCCTGCCAACGGGTATACGCCCGAAGATGTTTAATTATTATTGAGAGGTCCTTCCTTTTCAAACACACCGCACTCAGCTCTACCGGCAAATCTGATTACGTGAGCAGAAAAAAGATAAAAATTGATAACAATATATATGCAATTCCTGATCATACCGACCGATTCAATCATGAATTCTAGAAATTTCGGTATATAACCCTATGGGGGGCCCAAGACCAAAGTTTTAGGGGGGCCTGACGAAGTGCTGTTACGGCCCTGCTGACGAGTGCCAATCGGAAATATTTGGGTTTCATTTCAATATGAATATACTATTCAATTGTATACACAAGCAGGATATCCAACAGATAATCAATGGCAGAATTTATGGCCTTGCGAACGCTCAGCATCAAGCTTGAGCGGATGATTCAAGGGTGATCTTTTCACCGAGCGTGATGCACGTGTTCATTTTCATATTCGGGTTTATTTCAATATGAATACAGTATTCAATTGTATATTGAAGTTCTGTACCTCCAAGAAGCTCTTTGGAGTAGTATTCTATCAAAAAGTCATGGACAATAGTAGTTTATCTAAAGGTCTATCTGTAGCAGGGGTTCTCAGCCATTTGTTGGCTGTGGCCCATTTCCGGTTTGAAAATGTTCTGTGGCCCACCTCTTATAAAGTCATAGTGCATTTCAATGTGTGGTAGGCTAGTCGTTGCCGATATAGCTATTTCTCTTAAAATATATATACACATTTTTCTTTGATGAATGGGATACTACAGAGAAGTGGAGAATTTTTTTAATATGCTAGTACTACAATGTAAGCCTACCTAGTATATGCCTTGTAACTGTTGAAGTTGCCATGTAATAACATTAAATTCATTGATACGACCAATTCATGTGACTCTTACATTATGTGCAATGATTTCAAGGCCGGACATTTTTAGACCGACTCCGATGATTGATGTGCTGTGATAACTCATCAATCCATTATAACCTTGCCGGAATACTTGTACATTTCAGTTATTATATAATAGAAATTATTTTCGTTGCTGTTGGCCGGAGGTTGTTAGCTGGGAGGGGGGACGAAAGCCGCCGTATCTCCTCCCATTTCGACTAGTACATCCGTGACTCCATACGTGCCACTAAGTCTCATCAGAGTCGGATGAACAGCTTTATGTAGCATACATATAATTAGATAACATCAATATATTTTTTAATATACGAACAAAAAATTGCAACCAAACTTTTCACGAATTCTACAATTTTCTAAATAGCTCTGTGGCCCACCCAAATTACTCGTGTGGCCCACTAGTGGGCCATGGCCCACCCTTTGAGAACCACTGATCTATAGTCTGCGTTGCGTATTGCGTTCAGCTATCTCAACACGTCGGTACGGCTACGATTGGCATATCGTTACCCCCTTGGTGTATAGTTGGTTACATCAATGGTCATGGTCACCCTATGGCTCTTATCCACGATACTATGGCCAATTAAAGATGAGTAGGCGTACGCTCCACAGATGTAATGCAAATGGATTCTTCGGTGATTGGAAATTTATATTAAAATGGCACAATTATTGTATTCAAGTTGTTATTGATCCGTTACAATATTCGAACGCTGACTTAATTTGACCTTGGCAATGACATGATCAACAGCCCACTCACAAGGAGTGTGCTCGAAACTCGGATTAGGTTACACTGTTCAAATGCTCTGATATCGGATCAATCTTTGTTACATTCTAAAATATTTTTGCTATAGTTGTGGCACGTCAAATGTCCGCTAGCTGCAAAATTATAACGCAACAGCTTTTACGATGTCATGATTCATTTGTCCTCTCGCACGGTGCCTATAACTCAATAATTCGACAAATTATGCCAATTACAACAAGACTCTTGTTCTAATATTTGTATAATTATGCCATAATTGTGTAAATACTTTTATAAACCGACCGCTGACCATAAAAAAGGCTGCATAACGATGCAGTCCTGGTTAAAGATATTTTTGGTCTGTTTATGACAGTGGTCGGAAGCCTTTTTCTTCGAAGGAGCAATATTCACGCGATATCAAGGGTGGGCAACTATTTTTCCCAGCGGGACAGCGGCAAAGCAGAAAATACTATGACTGGACGAGACAAAAGATTACACTATGTTCTGCGGCGTGCAGTTTCATTGTTAGCACATGTTGCTAAGTGGATACGTTATGATATTCGGCCACGTCACTAGTTATGTATGGCATAGTAAAATAGCGAAAAGAGTTTGTACTCCCCAAAGGGCAAAAAGGGTGGTACAATAAGATGGAACTCAGAATTATATCGCGGTCATAAATCCTACATGCCTACTATACGTTCGACATGCATAATTTGGATTCAAATGTTGTATTCGATTTATACCGCGGTATAAGCCTGAGGTAGATTCAGGTTTCGCGTGCCATGTGTGCATAATGCATATTCACATCCGTATATCAGGGGTGGTACGCGATTGGAAATGCACACTCTTTTCGCTGAGAGTGTACTGGCTACGCTAGCAGGATAGACATGACCGTGTGTATGTATTCACTGCATGATTTGTCTCATACTGCCGATTCAACTTATATTGCTGGTGCTAACCGTAAACTTGAAAAACCGATTCCCAGCTGAAAGCTGGATTGCTCACACTGACGTACGTAGGTTACGTAATCGCGGCACATGAATAAACTAGACTTAAAAGTTTTTTTTTTGGTATTCATGGTGTTTGTTGACTACTATGGTCATTTACACCAGACCGATGTTGTTATTATTTTTCCGTGCCTGTAGACTGATAGCACGGTCCACCTCTAGGCTTTTTTGTAAGACACCGCTGACGCGGATGAGGTGGCGGGGAGTAGCCTAGATAAACCACCAACACTTAGATATCGGAATTCTGGAGTCGGCGCATCGGTCGGACTCGAGCACGCACCCAATTGGTGTTGCAGCCGCGGATTATACCATTGCGCTATCTCGGCACTGAGACTTCAAGTAAACGCATATCCGGATCAGTTTATAAAGTAGTTTTTGTCCAAACATGAACATTAAAGAATAGATTGTATTGTCCTAATTCCAAGGAACTTTTTGTGGGCCGCACAGAATCGGGTCGTGGTTCGCACAATGCCCAGGTCTGGCCTGCATTTTCAATTGTGAATGACAAGCCCCTGTGACGTCCCAATTGAAGATTCGTTACGTCATGGCTAGAAAAAACGTGTTTTAAACATGTTTGTTTTAAATGGATTTTTTTTAAATGCAACCCTACACTGCGCAAACTTGATTCGCTATGGATATAGCATGTTGTTTGTTTGGGGAACTCATGGTGTTTAACGACTACAACGGTCATTTACACCAGGCCGATTTCTGTTTCTTTTATTCCCTATCTGTCGCCTTGTAGCCCGACCCACTTCTAGGCATTTTGCAAGACATCGCTTACTTTACGTGGATGATGTGACGAGGGGATATAGCATGTGTGAGTTGTTTAAATGATATGCATAATTGCGAGGGTTGATCTGGCACGTCTTATAAAATGAGATTTCTTCAACTTGTGGAGTTTGTTATTCAACGTATGGGGTCCAACACGGTGGCGTTGGCGAAGTGCTATTTAAGTCCTGCCTATAAACGTGGCCTGTGGATTAATTTATAGTTCACCACCATCGTCCGCAGGGTGTTTTCCGTGACTATATATTTGCACGGCTTGTCGTTAATAGGTCTACTTACACAATCAATGAATCAACCTATGTATTTCCATCTGCCCACACAATGCACACAATGCAGTGTAATGAACAGACTGGGAGATGCCGAACGGTAAGTTGGTTTAGTTGGGGTCTCCTGAACTGGCATCCAGTCAGTGTTGGAAACAAATCACTACCTTCGAGTCACGAGTCAAGTCACAATTGAAGTCAAGTTGCCTTTTCGAAGTATATGGGGTATGGTTACGTCATTGCATTTTGCTAGCTGTCTGAAATACAGATTGATTCCGAACTGATGAACGAATATAAAGTTGAATATACACGCAAAAAGGCGCTGTATCGCTCACATATACGTAGAACTGCTAAATTACGTAAGTAATTGCACAGCCTCAATTATTAGTGAGTAGGTTTGATGAAAATACAAAATAAAGACTCTCTCTCTCCCCCCCCCCTCTCTCTCTCTCTCTCTCTCTCTCTCTCTCTCTCGGTGCATATTTAGGCTGATGAAAATGTAATGAATTGTTTGGGTTCAGCATTATCTGAGACGGTACCTCGACAAATCTATCAAGACAGGAGACGGATGAGATGGTGCTCACAAATGGCGACGCCAAACGTTGGCGTAGAAGTTTTCAAGTCTGAATAAGCGCTAACCTGTTGATGAAATGGGGCGTTCTGCAAATAAAAACTATATTGCGTTAGGCATTGAAAAACAGTGAAGGTATAGACGCAACAACGGCTGTCTGCGATGCGAAGTCCACCAGTAGCAGGGTTACCATATGTCCTCTTTTAAGAGGATTTGTCCTCTTTTTTGACTTTTTTGAAAGTGTCCTCGAAGCAGGGCATGGTAAGGTATGGTATGGTATGGAAGTATGGTATGGTATGGATCGATATTTTGGTATGGAATATGGAACAATGCAAGTATGGTATGGAATGGAAGATTTTAATCTATGGTATGGAACGACATTTCCATACTTCCATACATTGGTGCTTTATACATTTTATCGTGATCTGTGCAAGCTTCATGAAGCGTATATTGTTCGTTGTTCACGGAATACGATCGTCGATCGCTTTTGTAATGTGTGAACGTGAACTATTGAACGCTGTGTAGGAACAAATACACGCTTGTGCAACGGTTTTAGGAGCACTTGGAATGACATGATTTTGTGATGTAATAATGACAGGAGTAAAGTTGATCCGACATTCTCTCGAGTCGAGAGACACGACGTCTCCGAGTAGAGTCTGTCATGTGACGCAATAATTGGTAATGTAGGCTACTCCAACTACCTCATTTCTTGAGTGACGACAGCTTACAAGCAATCATGATGCAACGAACTAAATGCTCAATGTGATTGATGATTACATTTCTTCCGAAACATTGTCCGCACATCTATACTATTTACATACCGAGATATCTTATTGGTCATATTTCAAACGATCTCGCATTAGGATTATAGATCAGGGAGTGGGGTAGATGTAAGTTTGGAATTCTCGCCACGTTAACCCCGACCAAATACTGTACTAACAACCATGCAGATCGCTGCAGGTTGCCTGCAGCTGTGATATTTTATGGGTGCGCCTATACTATAAATTATTTTGCGAGTATTTACTTCAAACTTGCATGTGCCTCATGCCAATGTACCGGAAATGAGATGATATGCATGGAGCAGGGGCGGGCAACTTCTCCAGTCGGCGGGCCGGAAATAGGGAAATTAGGCACTTGGCGGGCCGGAATGCTGAATGGATAAATTATTCGCCCATGTATACAAGGAATAAATCGTATTTAATGAATGTATTTTATCGACAGCAATGTCACTTCAAAGCCATTTCTCGCCGATAATGACTGCAAGGTTGATTTGAGAATAGCATTGTCATACAGGCACCGCCGTGTCTGCTTCTTTCTGATCAAATAACTCACGGTGCAATCCTTAATTAAGATTTCAAAGCGTTTGATAAGCCCGGTACCCAAAATTTACCAAGAATAAATTCATTAGGGTTCAGCCCATCGTAAATGCCGATAATGCAAGTCTTCTCTCTTAGACGAACTTACGCGTAACCTCCACTATCGCACGCTGCACATTGCGCACACCTATATAATAACATACAGTCACTAAAATTTGACGTTTGGGCAAGTGATTATGTAGACGGGAAACTGTCCGCGGGCCGGAAAAAATCTTGTTTCGGGCCGCATCCGGCCCGCCGGCCGTAGGTTGCCGGCCCCTTTTATGGACAGTACTAGATAACAATCTGCTCACTATCTCATTTTGCTCGCGGAAGCTGTAGAGCAGTGGTTCTTAACCTTTTTTCTTCCAGCGCCCCCTTTCAAAAATTATCGTGCTCCAGCGCCCCCCCACAACTTCATATTGTAAGGAATGTAATAAAGACAATGAGTAAGAGGGAGGGCCATAACAGCGCTTTGTCAACCCCCCTAAGAACGATTGCCTTGCGCACCCATAGCGTGATAAACCGAACTTCTGAGGGCTTCGCCCCCACGAACCCCATATCGTGATTTTGATGGTCAGCAAAGTTTGTGTGGCCTGGTCGCCCTATGTACCAAAATTTTCTATAATGCATGAATGAATAGGTGGTAATTACATATATAAGTCGCTATAAACTTTTTATCCGCTCAGCCCACGTAATCAAATTTACCAGTAGCACTGAGTGAGCTGTTGTATAGGAACATAGGAAAAAAGGGGCACGTAATTAATAATTAAACATATTCGGGCGTGCCCGCAGGTACAAGTATTCGTTACCAGGGCCGTAATAGCACTTCGTCAGCCCCCAAAAAACGTTGGTCTTAGCCCCCCCCCATCGGGTGATAAACCAAACTTCCAGGGGGCTTCGCCCCCAGACCCCCTTTCGGCTATCCGCTATTTGCTGATACTAGCCCCAACAAAAAAAACGTTGGTCCTGGGCCCCCACCGGGTGATAAACAAAACTTCCGCGGGACTTCACTCCCAAACCCCCATTAGGCTGTCCGCTATTTGCTGATGGCCTATTAGGTATCTACATCGCGTGTCCATTTACTGATCCAGCTATTCTCGCCTAGTCGCGCGAAGTGCGAAAAATTTCACTAATTATTGATTGAATTGGTCAATATCATCGGAAATTGCATGTAAATTGAGATCAATTTCTGTCCTCTCTCTGCTTACGTAAACACGTTTACCAGTAGAGCTGATTGAGGTGCAATGTTCCCTCTAAGCTGCGCATGTGCGCAGTGCTGACACAGTCTCTGCGCACAGAAAATCTACTTTGCCCACAACAAATCCGGAGTTAATACCCTTTTTTAGTCAAGGGTCAATGCAGTGAGTTGTTGAGTGGGCGCAGACTCATCAAAACTTAAAATGAACATTGTGAGGTTTCTTGGAAACTGTAGGGCCCGTTACTAATGATTAGGGCGGTTTTTTTTTGACATGTCAAAATTTGTCAAAATTTTGTCAAAATTGTAGCGTTAGGTCAAAATTTGTCAAAATTGTTCATAAAGTCAAAATTTTTTTGATGTCTTTATTTCGTTTGTATTATAGATTTTGCAGTGTCTGTGAACGTATCATTTGAGATTTTACAGCTTGTAGTCTACTTTATAGGCCTACTGTTGTACACGGCGCATTGTCTGCTCATACTGAATCATCAACGGTCAATGGTCAACGTACCGCAATATCCTAACTGGGGCATCATTCTTATATTGAGAAGCGCATGATGAAAAATTGTAATAGACAACATTGTCAGAATGAAGCAACATATTGCGTCACCTGTAGTGTATGCACATTGCACAACTTGAGTGTTGTCAGCCAACTGCTGCTGTTGAACGTCCTTGGCAAGTAAGGACATGCACTTTTTACACAAGAATATAGGAAAGTATCTCTCGTTGTACTACAATTCTTTTTAACTATTTCCGCCATAATACGTATTGCAACCACTGGAATTCTTCATAGAGCCAGATTTCGTTAAAATATTGTTTTCTATATGTACAAAGTTGCCTGTTTCTAAGCCAAAAACGTTTTTTCAGGCCAAACTACTTCGTTGGGACAGCCAGTTACAACCGGAAATGTAGATAACTGGTACAATTTTGACATTATTTGGGAAAACACCTAATTTGCATACGTTAGGTCAAAATTTGGTCAAATTCAGTTTTTTTAGGTCAAAAAAAGTCAAAATTTTGATTTTTTAGGTCAAAATTTTCTTTTTTTTAGGTCAAAAAAAACCGCCCTACTAATGATTAAACATATTCGGGTGGGCGAACCCGTTGGTATGACTTCGTTGCATGATGTTATTGCGTGACCCCCTGTCTGCAATATCAAAAATATAGAATCGCTCAACGGGGATATCGCCCAACAGGAATATCCCTGTCGCCCAATCGTACTAAACTAAAAGACGCACACGATTTCAGATTGGTATTTCTTCACTGACATATAATTTTTCCCTGCCAGATGGAATTCGTCTTCTGGGGCTCAGATTGTCAAGAAAGGAACATTCGGTGTCATTCATTTAGGCGCCCATGGACAATTAAACCTATATGTATTTTGAAGGCATATGTAACTAAGTTTTCGGTGTTAATTTGCTCTGAATACTCATTAAGGATATGTCCTATCACCACATCTTCTGCTGCGAAGCCATTTTTCTCCAGCGCCCCCCATACCACCCCCCTGAGCCCAGCGCCCCCCATATCGCCCCCTGAGCGTTTCTGCCCCCCTTCAAAATCGCCAGCGCCCCCCAGGGGGCGCTGGGGGAAAGGTTAAGAACCACTGCTGTAGAGTAGACGTACACGGCACCTCAACACCGTGAACTAAACCTCACCAAAACAGACTCTATAAAACTATTACCAGTACTTAGATCCGCATTAGATTCGCTAGTTTAAGCAATAATGACATCCGAAATATCAATAATATAGGTGCTATAAAAGGTAGTATACTTATGATATTGAAGTATTTGAAAGTATGGAATGTATGGAAAGTATGGTATGGAACAATGTTGGTATGGTATGGAAAATTGCAAGTATGGTATGGAGAGAGTAAGGCAAGTATGGAGTATGGAAAATTCTCGTTCCATACCATACCCAGGGATATATAGAACTCCGGGATGGCTGACTTCATTTTGGCCTTTACCTAAGTAGGTCCAGAAAGTTACCTGCAATCTGCCTCGAAATATCCACTTTTCTGCAAGCTAGCGATACAGCTGTTTCTAGAATAATGATCCTCACCCTTTTGCGGAATAGTTAGCGAGTAAGCTAGACATTTTTCCCATATCACAACCTTACTGCTGTATAGCCAACCTAGTAAAGTATGACACTGCTGTGTAGCCAACCAAGTAAAGTATGACAACTCTTAACTTCAGTGAATCATGAATGTGTTTAATTTCTACACATATAATCTGCATCAGGCCATAAATAACAGAGTGAATAACGAATAAAATCAGCGTCATCTACCTCTTTACAAGCCATTGCCAGAAACCGTGCAGCTGGGAAGGGGGGGGGGGGTAATAGGATTAAATCAACCGTTTCCATTAGCGTTAATCGACAATTACCATGAAGTATAGGGTTGCATTTAAAACAAACATGTTTAAAACCAGGCCCTTGTATAAAACATACTTTTTTTAAGCGATGACGTCAAGAATATTTAACAGTGACGTCATATTGGATTGACATGACAATTGAAAATATAGTGTGAATATAGCTCCTTTGACGAAATATATGTGCTATTGCTGTTGAACCAACTATTTTGAGGGTTCCAGCCATTCCATATCGATATTAGTCGGCTATATCGGGTGGTAATCGTCCACAGGCTCATACAACACATGTTTTGGAAAGTATTCACACAACTATGGCATAATTTTACAACTTAAAAAGAATTTTTTTCAAAAGGCCTTTGTTTAAAACACTGTTTAAAGCATGTTTTAAACATTGTGTTTCAAACACAGTTTGTTTTAAATGCACCCCCACCATGGAGCATTTACAATAACGAAAAGATAGCACGGCCTGTAAGGACTCGAAATTGTGATAGCAGCATTGTAATCTTCTATGTCACTCAATGAAAGTTGATCAAGAAATCAACACACCATTGATACTTCTCTTCAGGTTCAAATGCAACCTCGGGGGGTAGAAATTTGGTACATATCATTATCAGTTTGAGATGCATTCGGTAGACCCAGTCACCCAGTTGTTGCATTCAACTGATATTTTGTTCACCGAGCAATAGATTCATGACCGCAGTGAAGAAATTACAACCATGGCTTAACGGTACATCACGAATGGGCGTCCTGAAGCATTTCATGCCATTTATCAGTTAAGAAATATTCAGTATCATTGTCTTGCAGATTTTCCGAAAGAGCGATAGATATTCCATGTCAAAAAAACATCTCGGTGAGAAGGCACGAGATCCAAATATTCAGATTGTGGCCATCTTCGCCAAGATTTCAATGGGATGTGCCGAGTATAATATATCAGGATATCCACTGTTGACGTGATGCATGATGCGAATGCTGGAACATCGCATTTGTTTTTTCCGGAATCTGCAACAAAAATGAACAAATGATGTATTTAGAGACACAAATTAACCTTAAGAATATATATATAGATGTATGCAGTTGTTCTATAGTGAAGAACTTCTACTTCATTGTAGTACTCAAGTAGGTGTTGCCTATTTTCGAAGATAAATCTTGTAAATTTGAAGCAGCCATCTCCAAACTCAAATACCTTGCAGGCATTTCACTTTCTACAGCTACTTGAGGAAGTTTAAATACCAGTACGCCCGGGAATACGACTATTACTTGAGTAGCAACGCAGACTACTTTAACCACATCAGGATTATTGTAAATCGCTCATTAAATAACGTATCACTAGAATCAGCCTAACTTACCTTTGGCCGACCGAGGAGAGCTCCAATGCCTTATTGCGACGATTTGACGAAACCTTGCAAATTGAAAGCAATCCTCAGAGTTTTCTCTTCCTTCGTCGTACAGGCCTATAGCCTATAGGCTATAAGTGTTTATATGGTAAAGACATGCCGTATCTCAGGGTCGTATCTTGTCCTGACGATTGTGTTGGCTTATCCATTCAAGGAAGTGGGCATCTTCATGGCTTCAGTAAGAGCAAATGGTCAACAAATGTTGTGGCCATATACTGTACTGGAAGTCAGCCATTGGCAGTTCGCAACAGTGCATTTCTGTTGAAGTATAATTCCAGTACTGTAGCATTAAGGTGCCATCCATTAACAAACATATGCCTGTCTTGATTTACTAGACATGTAACTGATGAATAGTATCTGTAACAAGAGATTGGATTCAAAAGTTGTTATGGACACTTACAACTGCAACGACCTTGAAGTGTTGTGTTTGTATTAGATTCAAATGTTTGGTTATCCTTAATTGAAATGCCTCTTGAATCTTGCACATCGGTAGTGTACTCGGTGGCTCCAATTCTTACTAAGAATAATCAAGCAATGATCTGGAATACCGGTAAGCCTACAATAGGCTACCAGCACTACCTGCATATTCACATATTAATCTATAGCACAAGATCTTAACTGACGAAGTCCCTCCTAACGGTCGCCTTCATAGCTCACACGGCACAGTGTAAATGTACACTTGTACTTGTACAATGTACACTGTACGTACAGCCTTGGATGGTATGGTGACATACATCCGCATAACATACCGGTAAATGAAAAACATACCGCAAGGCGTAATCTAAATCATACTGCGGATATCAATGTTAACGTTAATTATTCTACATTTTGTTATTTTCTCACGATTATCATCGCAGCAAAACATGTTACATAAGATACTACAGAAGCAGAGATATTCCGAAGCCGAGTAAATGACCGTACCGGCATACCGCTAAATTGCTGCTGAAGGAATAGGGCTAATACTGCAAAGTTTCAGACTACCTGAACATCTCATAACCTGGTTAACCTATAGCTTTATATAAGAACATTAACATGAATACTATATGCCCCTACCGCTCTCAAAAACTTGAAATTACACACCGATGAAGCGGCTGACTGGAACGTGCATCAAAACCGAATGGGTGAATCCGGACCTACTCAGGTAATGCCGCGATGACGCAATTGACGCAGTCAGCCATCCCGGAGTTCTATATATCCCTGACCATACCATACCATGCCCTGCATGTAGTCTAGACAAAGGCTATGGTATTTCACTACTTAACAAAATCCCATTTATGACTAATGTCTATCAGTAGTAAGAGGTTGTGTGATACTTGTAATCAGGATAGTGTGCAATGACAAAATTAGTAAGTTCAATCTCGTTATTAGTTGCTGACTCATACACAAGAGCTACACTTGGATTTTTTAGCTACATTTTTATTATACTGCCATATTTGAATGATTCATACATTTCAGGATATATCAGTCCATGTTATAAAAACTTGAAAAGGAGGGATGTTTAGCATATATTTCTTTCATGTTAATTGCATAGTGGATAATTCAAGCTGTGCCACAATGAAACAATTTAGCATGCCACCGATAATCATATGTTTGCATATGTTTATAGTTAATAGTTATTCAACCGACAATGTGCCATATAATTTTCGAAGTAAATTGGTAATAATGCTGGAGTCGGAGTCGGGAGTCGGAGTCGGTACGTTCAAAGACCCAGGAGTCGGAGTCGAAATCGGTAAGTTTAAAGACTCAGGAGTCGGAGTCGGTATATTGAAAATGTGTGGAGTCGGACTCGGGGCCGGAGTCGGTGGTAAAATTTACCGACTCCACAGCCATGGTAGCAGTAGCAGTTGTTGGCTGACAACACTGAAGTTGTGCCTGCGTACACTGCTGGTGACACACAGTGTTGCTTTGTTTTGACAATGGGGTCTACATCACATTTTTTATAATGCGCTTCTTGATATAAGAGCCATGCAATGTCCACGCAGTCTTACTTCAGTTAAAATTTTGCGGTTCGTTGAGCATAACACCATGTCAACCTATTTGTTTTATTTGAATGTTTATGATTCACAATGAGCAGACGATGGGCCGTCTACAACGGTAGGCCTATAAAGTAGGCTACAAGCTGTAAAATGTACAAATGATAATAAGTTCCCCAACAATGCAAAATCTACAATACAAACGAAATGTAGGTTGTAAAAAAATTGTGACGTTGTTTACAATTTTTTGACCTAACGCTACAATTTTGACCTAATTTTGGCAATTTATCAGCTTAGCAAGCTTATCTGACTTGTGATTGCTCTCGCCGTCATTCAGTCTTTATTGCTCGCATGATATAGGCCTACCAGGTTTCGATTACCATCGATAATGATTAGAACATATGGTTGTGTAAGAGTAGGCCTATAACATAGCTGTCGATCGGTAGATCTACTCGTTTTACGGATAGCCAAGCTTATGTCCTGTGTGACTAGCCTACTTTGCAGCGTTTATTGGCCCAATGAGACGAAATAGGGCAGAGAAGAATTACCAGACTGTTGGAGACTTATCCTTGCAACTAGGGCTGGGCAAAATCGAGTAACTGAGTGATTCGATTCTGAATCACGTAATATGCTTCGAGTCGAGTCGAGTAATCGAGTATCACTCGTTATGACGTCATAAAAGAATCTACGTCAAAGTTCAAATATGTACCGTTTATGCCCCCACAAAGAATATAATGCCGTTTATCCACCTCATAAATGATACTTTCGTATTCTTTCGACCATACCGATTTCATTCCACTTGGTGACAATGATGTTGGATAATCATGACTTCGGAAATGTGCTAGGTCCAGTAACCTTCCTAGCTTCGTACCATATGTTTCGTATGCTACGATACCGCCAATCAAGGTTTCAAGGCTTCACCAGTGAAAATTGGTATCGAAAATATAATTCTTGTTGATAAATTAACTTTCAGTGGCGATAATCGTGTAATTTCAGTACTCGAAAAAATCGTATTTTACTACTCGACTCGAATCGTCAAAATTAATACTCGATTCAGATTCGAGTACTCGAATCATTGTGCCCAGCCCTACTTGCAACCCGATCCGCGCTAGCAGTGTCTTACAAAAATCTAGAACGAAAGTAGGTCGTACAAAAAATGTAGTTCAAACATCACTAATTTGAATCGGTCATATTGTTTGCATTCAGGTATTCAAAATCATTGCTGCATAACTACATACCTCTCGCCTTTAATGTTGTCTATTTATTCAAATGGATATGAGTAACTTCGGCAGTTGGTGAAACACAACGCCGAGATTACGGTCATGCAATATTGGTATGCTTTCATGTCTTGGCCAACCGTCATTTATCTTGCACAAATATTAACTGTAGGCTAGTGAAACTGCAAACAAGTGCGCTTTTCATGAAAGAGAAATCATAATGCGAAATTTGTGAGGAATTGTATTTGTTCGCATCGAAATAGTTCAAAGCGAACTTGACGGCATTTCTGCGGCTGCATGTCCCAACCAAGTATAAAATATGTGGTCGTGCTATGGAAATCAGCAATATCGATTTTTTTGAGAGCGAGAATCCAATATGTACCTTCACAGTGAGAAATGGAGGCGAACGTAATAATAACGCATGACGTTTCCGTGGCAGCGCCTACGAGATCAGTAACATATTTTTTAATGAACATATCATGCTCAGCACTTTTCAACCCGTTGGGAGATATTACGAAAATTGTTCGGGAATTACTTTTCAAGCGATTCTGAATGTTCACAAATTTAATGAGACTGATCCCCTCTTCTTATAATTGGGTAGACATTTACTACGTGATGATTTAACTTACCATCGAAAATCAGAGATCATGATTTAATTTCTGATTTTCCACGGTCCGGTAAATCATCACGTCATCATTCATGTGCCCAATTTAGAGGTTTCGAGGACCCCCTGAAAATGCTTCACCGACCTCCAGTTGAGAACCACCGATATAGATTTCCATAATATGCATGCATCATATATTTCATGTCTATTATAGTTAAAATTGTAATTCCATGATTCCCTTAACACTACAGGTGTAAGTTCCGAATCATTTTGATATTGTGAATTATATTTGACACTACGGCCAGGAAGTCCTCATGTCGACAAATCGCAACAATACCAAGCAATCTCAATGTCGTAGCTTCTCACATCTAGACTCATATGAGATTTGTGGTGATAAATTGACTCCTGTTTGTGATCAGAAAAGTTGTATTCGGGAGGGAGTCAGCAAAGATGTCCGTGATGTGGGCAGGAGCAAATCTCGTACGAAGCCGGAGTTGAGACGCCATTCAACAATACACAACGACACACAGCAACATCGGTGCGACATATGCGACATGGAATTTCGTAGTCAAGTAAATTTACAGGGACACAGATCGATTCATTTTGATGTCGCAATACATTCCTGCGATGTATGTGGGAGAAAGTTCCGTCGACTAGGTGATTTAAAGCTGCATTTGGATATCCACAATGATTACAAACAATATCGCTGCAACACATGTAATAAACAGTTTCGCCAGAAAAAAGGTTTAACATTGCATCAGCTAATTCATTCCGCTGCCAAAGAACAGGTTTGCGATATCTGCGGGATGGAGTTCCGTACGAAGTATGCTTTAAGGGTGCACGTGAATGTCCACGGTGTAATCAAGCAACATCGCTGCGATATATGCAGCAACGAATTTACCACTAAAACGGCTTTAAAACAGCATTTTCTGATTCATTTCGGTGTCAAAAACTATAATTGTGATGTATGTGGAAAGAATTTTAGTAGAAAGGCGCTATTGCAAGAGCACATGGATATTCACTTCGGATTAAAGCGACATCGATGCGAAATATGCGACAGGGAATTTCGTCAGATAGCTAGCTTAAAGCAACATCTGCGGGTTCATTTTGGCGTGAAGAAATTTCCTTGCGAAATCTGTGGATGCGCATTCGGCAGCAGTTCAGGCACGACACGACACATGAAAATCCATAACCCTCTGAAAGAATATCAATGCGGTAAATGCGGGAAGGAGTTCCGAAGAAAAGATGGATTGAAATCGCATATGAATGTCCACAATGACCGTAAACAGCATTGATGCAGCACAGGGTCCTCCTGATACTCTTTAAATCCTTAATCCAATCGAAGTTACATTATGGCATCCTCTGTTGGGGGGCTGCCAGTAAAACTGCACTCAAGCCACTGCAGAAACTACAGCATAAAGTGCTCCGAATCATAGCTAGGGCCCCAAAGGGACCTGGCTGCCCATCCAATAAGTCGCTGCTGAAGAGATTCGGCGTCCTAAACATAGAAGATATGCGGAAACTAGAAATCGCCAAGTTTATGTATCAGTTTCACTGCGGTCGTTGCCCCGAATATTTCAATGACTTCTTTACCTCTGAATCAAAAGCGCACAAGTACAACACACGCGCGTCCACGTCGTCCAAATATCATATGATCGACCGAAAAGATCATCGCTCCATCAAATATGCCGGACCTGATGTGTGGAACAGTATCCCGCCGGCCATCCGACAGTCGACGAGCATGTCCACATTCAAGTCGAAATACAAGCAATTACTACTAAATAAATACAGTCCATCCTCAAGATTACCGGACCACGACTGACCTATAGATCTCGCTTCCCATGACATGCCGCCCTATTTCTTGTCGCTTTCTTTTTCTATACTGTATTCTTTACTTTCATTCAGAGTGCATGCCTCCTTTTTACTACGCCTAGGCCAAGGTGGGTGTCCCATTCCATTGACAAATCCAAGTCGCTTCGACATCTTCCTGTCTATTCATTGTATCGCATTTTTTGTGGTGTATTGAACTGATAAAATTGCTAATAAACCAATGATGATGATGATGATGAATTCAGTTCTTTAAAGCATCAGCAGATGAATCTTTGTAATATAAATGAAGTTTTATGCGAAATCGTTAGAAAAGTTTTCATCCAGACACATATATGTTCATTCCAGCAACAATGTAAAATGGATTTGATTGTGATATTTGTGACGGGATCTTGCAGAAAAGAGAAAATTATGAGTAGACACATAAAAATTTAAAATGTAAGCGAATAAGAGGAAGTTTACATTGCAACAGTATAGCATGGTATGAAATGAGAAATTTCCATACTCCATACCGCCTTACTCGTTCCATGCCATACTTTACCATTTTCCATGCCATAGCAGCATTCCTACATACCATCTCTGGTATTTTTCCATACTTTTGCTATTTCCCAACCTAGCGGCTAATACTCTGTTTTTGATGTGTGGAAATTTTCAGGGGTTTATATTTATTGGTATTATTATATTTATAAACAGCCCTGTCCCTGTCATATGTCAGCGAAATAGGTTGCCTCACCATCGAAGACGGGACGTGTAATATGTAGGTGATGTGTGGAAATTTTCAGGGGTTTATATTTATTGGTATTATTATATTTATAAACAGCCCTGTCCCTGTCATATGTCAGCGAAATAGGTTGCCTCACCATCGAAGACGGGACGTGTAATATGTATGGGATAAGCCTATTTGGGAATAACAACAGAAGTTCACGCCGTGTAAAACTATTGTAGTCAGTGTTTTAGGTGTCTTTCGGGACCGGAGCGGTCTGCAGTAATGTGGATTGATCGTCAACGAAATTCCATAAAACAAAGTTTTCTCTCATCAGAACATATTTTAGAATACAATTTTACACCAATGTAATCATTAGGGTTTTTCGGAAAGCGGATGAAATGTCCGATTTTCTCGCATATTTGTGGGTCATATCATTATAGTTTCAGTAGCCAGCATCAAGGTGTCCATAATTTGATCAGATATAACCGAATTTAATGAAGTTACAATGCTTGTTGGCAGGCATGGCTGAAATGACTCTGAGACATAAGACACAATTTTTTCCGTTACAATGATGTTTATGTCATGCAGAAATTGCGTGATGGTCATCCGAGCGAAGCGCAGGAAATGATTTCCAAGATCAAGAAATTGTTATATATTATGTGACTGCTACGATCTCAGAGTCTACGATTTATAGACTCCACTTGGTAGTTAACGGAGTCGATGTTACGATAAACGAAATGTAAGATGTAACGCAACATCGGTTGAATATCGTTCGTTTTTATGATATTAGGATTGGAATAATTATCATGAATATTATTTTCCTTCATATGCGCACTGCACAACTTTTTTCGTCTTCAAATAGATGTGGGCCAGGGGAAGTGAGTGTGTGTCGCAATTTTGGATATGAACATATACCGGTCAGATAACGATTTTCTGAGGATTGCAATCGAACAAATCGAAAGTAAGATCATAGTCATCGTTCTGGCAAAACTGCCAAAGTATGGAAGTGTGGAAAAATTCCGTACCATACTTTAAGATTCCCATACCATAACTGATCAATTCCATAGGACAGCTGTTCTCAACTGGGGTCCACGAAGCATTTTCAGGGGGTCCGCGAAGCCTCAAAATATTTGATAACCTAATTTGTATTTTTTTTAATACGCAAAATCGCGAGGCAGTTTTGCTTCATTAGGCTACTAGTAAAACTTCAGTGCTCACATCTACAGAATGGCCGTCTGAGATGAAATATCCTAATTTGCTGACTCATTTTAATTGCTTAATTGCCAATAGCCTACTGATACAAACATTTTGCTGTTGGGGATTGTGGGGAAAAAAGTTGGATGAGTAAGGTCAATCACGGTAACTTCAAAATGTTTACCAAAATCCATTTATCCCTGTCATACATAACCATTTTTATCCATTATAACTTCAAGATAACATGCTGGATAAAAGTGACCAGGCTTGACGTTATATGTTCATTAAAAAAATGTTTGTTAATTTTGGTGCCGTATTTATTGCCATTGGATTTTGTCTTAGTGCTTTGTGTAACTACAAGTAAGTCAACTGAGAATGGGATGCATATATCTGCTCACACTGAATTTAGTACTGTACCTAGTTATCAATTTTAACATGAATGTATTCCAAACAAAGCAACTCATAGTGCAGTGGTCGGGAGCCTTTTTCGTCTGAAGAGCCATCTTAGCCTTATATTTGCCATTTCAACTCCCAAAGAGCCATACATGTCAATCAGTTGCTACGTCACAATTTGAAATTCGTGACGTCATGGTAGTACTAATTCAAACTCACTACATGGTAATCGTCATGTGCGCCATATTTTCTCTGTAAAAACACGTAGGCTACTAATTATCCTGTGATAGCGCAATTCATCGTAAATTGCTCAGAATTTATAATATCTTATATTAATCTAGTATAACTATAGCACTGATTCCGAAAATAAATCTTGATAGACTTTTCAATTAGGCGGTGACATGCACGCTGCACTACACGCTTACATTTTAACAGCAGTACTAGAAAGCTACTTATCAATTTGGACGTGGATAGCGAAGCGTTTTTCGTAATTTGGATTTGTAATTGGAATGTCACTTTCAAGGCAGTTCATTTCGCAGCGTAGATCAAGAAGACAATGTGTATTTGAAAAGTAGATTGTCATATAGGTGTCCCCATGTCTGCTATTCTCTTAGTCAACCAACGTATGGTGCACTCCAAGACTACGCAGCGGGCGATGCCGGGTACATCGAATTCGCGAGTGATATTGGTCGCTGGCGCTACAGCAACCTAAATTTTAGGATTTTGTAAATGGGTCCGAGCCCTTAACAATGGATAGACAACTGGCTTGACCTCTCGAATACGTGTAAATGCTGCTACGAGAATAATTATTCTGGCCGTTAGGAAAATTCACTAACAAGTTGCTGCAATATCGATCAAATTAAGTACAAAATTAAAAATTTGCCAAAGAGCCATATCTGATACACAAAAGAGCCATATATGGCTCGCGAGCCATATGTTCCCGAACACTGTCATATTGTATACTATAACGTTCAGGTGAGGTTGTGAACCTCAACACTAGAAAGTATCATCCTTTATGATACGATGAAGAAATATTCTGACGATTTAATTATGTAGCTGCTCTCAAATACAAGTATATTTTTGGTTATTCATTTCGTGCACAAAACCTACAAACTTATTTTATGTACAAGGGGGCTCTCACTCTCAAAAGTGATATAGGCTACAGTGCCTCCTTCTTCGATTTTCACCCGCTGTGCGCTGCGGGATATAATACCTAATTCGACAAATTTTGTTGAAAATAACCCTAGCAAGCGTGACGAGAGTGTTTTAAGGGGAAATTGGCGATCTAACAGTACGCGCAATTCGTTTTACATGAATTATAATAACCCACTACATTTATGAAAACATATGTAGCAAACGTCGCCGCGTAGCGTGACCAAAAATTTCGGGATTTGACATGTTCTGTGGAATGTCAATTTGCTCTGAATACTCAATAAGGAAATGTCGTACTACCGCATTATCTAATACAGAGCCATTTTTCAAGCCATATCGCCCCCTTGAGCCCAGCGCCCCTCATATCGCCCCTAAGCGTTACCGCCCCCTTCAAAATCGCCAGCGCCCCTTGGGGGGCGCTGGAGGCAAGGTTAAGAACCACTGGCCTATACTAATCATATTTAAATGTAGGCCTGTAGGGAAAGGAAATCGCGCGACGAAAATTTTCAAATTCAATAGATTTTCTCCAAACAAACAAAAAACGCCATCATTTTGAGACCCTTCGAGTTCCGCCGATTGAGGGTTAAGGGTGCGACAGTTACGGCCCTCGAATATCGTGTAACTCTTGTGCACTTCCACTGTGCTACTCGCGTAGCGAAAACCAATGATCCAATCCCCGAATCCACTGTATGATTGTGATTTTAGGTCCACTATGGTGGGGTTTAATATAATCCTTCTGGGCCCAGTTCAAACAATTCTTTGGTGAATGAGATGCTACAGAGAGGTGGGTGTATGATAGCAGTATGCTAGCAGTATGCTAGCTGCTCAATGCATTGTACATTAGGGTTATGACTAGAAAAAAAATTTCAAAATTTTGTGTGGCCTGTAGTCATAAATGATGAGCTTTTGTGTCCTGATTTCAAAACTCACAAAAGTTAAGACTGTTTGAACAAAAACCTCCCGCACAAAAAATTTCCAGTTTTCACTGTATGGAGGATAGGCTTTCTTTTGTAGATACAGACTATATAATTTATTTATCTACTGATTTGAATTTAACTGACCCAATTCCAATTGCGAAGATTTAAAATAGTATTTTGGTACATTTTGAACGCCCTGATTGAATTATTGCTATCGTGTTCTTGTTTACAGTCAATATTAAATAATTAATAAATAATTATTAATTCCGATTTTAGATGTAGACTGTATATATCGTATAATTTCAATTTTTCTGGCAAAAATCAAACTGGGTGTTCGAAAAGGCGAAAGTAGAACAACTCTAGGTATTTTCAGCGGTCTAGAAAACCGCTTAGAATAATATGATGTACAGGAAAATTTGAAAATCTCATATATCATATGTGACACCGTAGCATCTGTTGATACTGGACGGCAGAATGGCGTTTTTTCGAAACTGCGAAATGCAATGATGAGTATGGGTTTTCATATCCCTTGCCAACATCATATTATCGATTCTTAAAGCATATATTAGAGTTCTTCGAACCAACGTCTTCAAGAAATCCAACTCTCAGCTACAAATTTGGAGATGATGTGGTAAAACACTACGAAAACTAGGTGCAATCCACCAAGCACGAATTTCAGATGAAAATATTAGAAAACCGAGGATGTATAGATGATTTTAAGTTTATCTATGGCATGTGCAGAACATGCCGTTTTTTCAAATAAAATAGTATAGATTACCACTGATCAAATGGCATAAACTTCCATCTCTACGCAATGCGAAAGCGTGCTCAAGGGTTGCGTTGCGTACTTCCACTTCCCCAGATAGAGAATAACTCTGGAGATGCTTGCTTATTTATCGCGAATGCGTGTCAGGAAGACTGGTATTCTAACCAGATGTCTAAAGATGGAATATACTAGAGCCCGACCGATTATCGGTTCGTCGATAATATCGAGACGATATCACACTTTGAAAGAATTATCGGTATCGGCCATTGGAGTTGAAAAATTAACGGCAATTTGCGTGTGACGTCACAACATGGTGGAAGGAAGCCAGAAAACTATAATCTTTGATCGCTAGACTGAGAATATTGATATATTTCATATAGCTTACACTTAAAAGGTGTCCAGATGCAGCCTTTCTAGTTCATTTCATGTTCAAGTGTAACAATAGCTGTAAAGATGTTCAATTCAAATAAATGCCCTCTGAAGATTTGCTTATGTATACATCCAACTTCTTTTGAATATCGGCTGAATGTATTGGGGTTATCGGCTAAGGTGTGAGATATTGGTTTTATCGGTATCGACCCAAAAATCCAACATCGGTTGGGCTCTAGAATATATCAAAGATTGTTTGCTGCTATCTTTGCGGTCGAATGTCCTGCAGCGATAAAGTGCCCCAAAACCCCATTGGAAGTCGGATATGTCCGTCGTAGATGTCCCTGGCTTTAACATAATAACAGAAAGGGAAGTCAAATTGATGAATGAACTTTACAATAAGTGTAAAAGGACATATATTTGACGATTAAATTTGTAGCAAAGAATATCTTTGAATTTTAATTTTTTTCCATATTTGGACCAGTGTCGAAAATTGATGTTAGTTTGTGCGGGACATTTTTTTCGATTTGAACAAAATGATTATAATTTTATTAATTTATACCAAAATGTTCATCAATTCTTGCTACAGGCAATTTTTTTTTTTAGTCATAACCCTATGTACATACATGGTAGGGGAGATGTACCGATGGATCACTGGGACCGAAAATACTTGAAAAATTCTCAATGATAATTCCATGATTACACTCCGTGTATCTGTCTACAATTGCACGCTGGCAGGATCTTTACTCGCATACAAAAAACTTCGACGTTTGGAAGTTATGGGGTATCTGACAGATGTTTCCTGTTTCTGGGCGTATAAAATAAATTTCGATTGACGCATACATTTGTCATTTGAATAGTATATTCATATTGAAATGAAACCCGAATATTTTCGCCTGACACTCGTCAGGGGTTTCATTTCAATATGAATATACTATTCAATTGTATACTGAAGTTTTGTACACCCAAGAAGCTCTTCAAATATTTGTCATTGTAACCTTCAACACGAACAAGCCAGTAATCATTTTATTGTGAAGTGTAGGGCTTGTATCAAGCTATTGTGGCGGACCCATGGTCCCCTTAACGCAATAAATCTGATACGAAGGAAATATAACACTTTCTCACCACAGCACGGTAACTTATACTTCGTACTTCGATATTCGCTCATTATTGCATGATGAACTCTTCGTATATAAACTGATTTCAGGGTTTTGAGCTATGAGAGTTTTTTACGCTACCTACGACATATCCGACTAAACTGGATTGATTGTATATGTGAATTAAGAATTCACTACTAGGAAAGCAGAGGACGCAGGTCAAGTTACTGCAGGGCTGGCCAACCTTTTTGGCTGAAGGGCCACATTCGATTGACGTACTCTTTCGCGGGCCACCATCCGCGCGAAGCGCGAAAACTTTGGAAGTTCATAGGTCACTTGTGTTGTCATTTGATTATATTGCGGGCCTGCTGTATATCGCTAGGCTAAGTTTGCGAGGACTGGGATATTCGGCGCATGGACATATCGATATCTAAAGTTGCGACCAAGATGGGTCAAGCATTTCGTGCCTAGGTTTCATAGTGGACGGTCTTATCGCGAGTGCAAACGCAAGGTCGCGTATGTTCAACGACACTTTGTCTCGTAATCGCGAATATAGTTAGACTCAATCTGATACATTAAGTGTTCTTCCATTTTCACAAAATGGTAACAATATTGAAAACAAGCAATCGAGTGACAACATATTGCGCTAAGCTTGTAGAAATTTTTTACCTTTGATACATCTATCGCAAATTATTCTGCTTTATTGTAGTCTACGAAGATATATAACATTATGTGAATGGCTGATGGATCTGTCAATGCGTCGGAACTAATATTTTAGCCATAAAATCTCAAGTGTTGCAGCCAGATTATTCAAATCTTTGGTTGGACTTGCAAGTTCAAAATCCGTGCAATCCATTTTTGATGATATTAGAAATTTCGGAAATTACCTCGCGGGCCACGGGTTGGCCTGCCCTGAGTTACTGGTACAGCGGAACCTGTAATAATTTGGTTAGCTACCATTGTACTTCAGGCCCAGCAAATCCGTCAATCTGCTGCACTATATAATGACACATATTCTTTCGATTCATTTATAAAATTCATAGGGTGGGGACCGATGATACAGTAGCCAAATCAAGCAAAATAGTTACACTAACTAATTATGCAGCAACTGAAACATGCCTACTACATACAGAAACTCTCTATGTAATAATTGCCTATGCGATGCTTATCGCTATAACGAGGTATTTGGAAGTCACAATGTCGATTTACGCGCAATATGTATGTACCCGCAAATTTATAAACTCGAGCCTAAATCGAAACGTGATTTTATTGCAACATTTGAGTTTGAATGCAGATAAGACCGAGATGCTCGTTTTAAATAATGCTAGTCATAATTTCACTGTGAACATCAATCATAAACAAATCTCAATATGTGACTCAGCAAAATATCTCGGCGTCACCATTGATTCCAAATTGTCTTGGAAGCAGCATATTGAATGCACAATAACAAAACTAGCTCGGTGTGTGGGAATAATGACCCGTCTCCAATCTTTGGTTTCCAGATCAGTACTTCGAACCATCTACTTCTCTCTTTTCCACTCTCATCTGCAGTATGGAATCGTAGTATGGGGAAATGCATGCACAACATTTTTGTGCAGAATTCGAACCCTGCAAAACCGTGCGATACGGCTGATCTCATCTGTACCTTTACGTACCAATTTATCGCCTTACTACCGTAAGCATCGAATTTTGCGAGTTGATGCTATCGCTTCGAAGTATCAAAAGTTGTTCACAAATATTTTTCCAATAGTCTGCCTTCTGTGTTTGATGACTTTTTCATACCTGCTAAACATGTCCATTCCCATTACACGAGATCCTCGTCTAAAGGAAACATCTACTTACTCCCACCCAATAACAACCTAACTAAGAGATCTATCGACTACTCGGGACCTATCATCTGGAATGCATTACCACCACATATCAGTGAATTGCCTTATAATAGATTCAAAAAAGCCCTGCTTGATCACCTCTTGTCGTTACACTAACACTGTTGCCCTACTTCGCCCAGACATTACTTCATTGATCATTTGCTACCATTGTTTGATTTTTTTTCTATTGTCCTTTCTTAACTAAACATTTTTTACAGTCAGACTGTTCAGAGTCAAGTGTACCTGTTTGATGCTGGTGTGATCAGACTAGATGACCTTCACGGTCTTATCGATCATTCCTATCTAATACCGAATACTGTGCATGCATATTTTCTGTACCACCATCACTGCCGTTTGTTATGTATTTTGGTTCGATGAAAATAAAGACTCTCTCTCTCTCTCTCTTACTAATTCTATTTTTTTGACAGTTGCGACCAAACATTCTTATTTGGATTGCTGTAGCTTAGAGTATATTACACAGCAAGAAAAGAAGTAACATTTGATTTTTTGATAGTATTTCTCATAGGTCCCCCGGTCTTGTGTCTTTGGACCCACCGGGTGGGGACCGGTGATACGTTCGAGCAACAAATTTTAAACGTTCATAAATATTTTTTTGAAAGTGCGGATATTCATGTATATATGCGCGATAGGTAGAGCTTGTATCGAGGTGTTTAGCCAGCAAAAGATCTGCTGTTATCTGCTGAACATTTTGGGGGCAGAGATCATTTTCCAATGTTTGATCCATCAGTACCACATCTACCATATATCTTGTACATATTGAAGTTGCGATGTCAGAACATTGAATATAATGATACAGTCAATTCATATTACTTTTACATTCTGTACAATGACATCGCCGAATATTTTAGACCGACTTCAAAGATTAATGTGCTGTGCAATATCCTCACTCCATTAAGATTCCTTGCAGTGGTGCCGTATACTTCCATAGAAAGTCGATAATTGATAATAAATTGCAAATGTGGCTATTTTTATGTCGCAATAATACGACCTGCCAAAGTAGGTCTAAAATAAATCTACTCTACATCAAATGCATTTCAGTCCGAATTTATTGCACAGTTGCACACCCTTTCCAAGGACATACGACGTTTGACACTGCCGGAATAATTGATTTTCAGCATTAACTTCCATATATGATATAATCGAAATTATTTTCGTTGTTACTGGACGTAGGTTGTCATGGCCGTGGGACAAAAGTCACCGCTTTCGCTCCCATTTTGGACGTGATCGCTACGTTGTCAATCCATGCGTGTGACTCATCAGAGTCGGATGAAAGGCTTTATGTAGCCTATAGCTTACGTAAAATTCGATAATATGAATATATTTACGAATATATGTACGTATCAAATATAACTAAACTTTCTCTAATTTCACAATTTTCCGAATCGCTCTGTGGTCCACCTCAAGTTACTAATGGGGCCCACCCTTAAAACCCCTTCCTTAACTACTTTCACGGTCTCCACTGTCCATATGTTCGCGCAAAATGATAGCCATTGAAGCCGTGTATTTAATTAGATTCAAAAATAGCCCCTGTTGAAAGATCATTCCTTCTCATCGTGGTCTTGAAGGAGAAATTCATGAAATCCAATAAATTAAACTGCATCAATCACCCAAGAGAGGACATGCCTATTCTGATCTACAGGTTCATTGTGCTTGTAGACAAATACGCTTCAACTTTCGTTGAGCTGCGACATGACATTCACTCTACGTAAAATCTGTATTTAACTGCACTAGCCATGTGCACTTGGGATATTTGGTGTGTTTTCACGCACTCTGACAAATGCTTCTAATCACTACACCCAATTTTGTTCCGACAAAGAGCGAGCGCGAGAGAGAGACATGCGTATTTTGATTTTTTGTGGTTGCAGCTCTTTTAAAATCATGTTTTGGAAGGTATGACTCTGAAGTGGTACACTTCAAGCCACCCTGTTTATAAATAAGTAAGGCTGCTGCTCACAACGATTCGAGTAGACTACTCAAACCTCGAATCAATCATTAATTGTAATGATTCGTGTTAGGGTTTCATTTAAAACAGAAATCAATTTAAAGCAAACATGTTTTAAAATATGGACCCTGTTTGAAACATGTTTTTTATTGTTTTTGTTGTTCTTTGTTCAAACATGATAGTTGTGACGTCACAGTAGATTGACATTAGCAATTAAAACTATAGGGTAACTATAGCTCCTTCGACGGAACGGGTTTCCGACTATCTGTCACCAATAGACCAAAAATATATTTAACCGGCACTAAATCGTTATGGAACACTTTTACGATCGGCGGTCTTCATCATCAGAATACCTAATCCGTACCCAGGGTCCATCTGTATCTACATGCTATAACTGCTGAACCGGCGACGATTTCGAGGGTTCCAGCCACTCCACATCGTATATGTCGACTATATTGGCCGCAAAACATCCGTAGGATCATGCTACATGTTACTACATACTATATGTCTTGGTGTCTGCGCCCATTTGTAAGCAGGATTTTTACTTTGGTGCTTCAAATTTATCGTTCTAGTGAGCCCATAGGGTTAGGAATTGCTCTAAACCAGTGGTTATTAACCTTGCCTCCAGCGCCCCCCAGGGGGCGCTGGCGATTTTGAAAGGGGGCGGAAACGCTCAGGGGGCGATATGGGGGGCGCTGGGCTCGGGGGGGCGGTATGGGGGGCGCCGGAGAGAAATGGCTTCGCAGTAGATGATGTGGTGGTAGGACATATCCTTAATGAGTATTCAGAGAAAATGAACACCGAAAACTTCGTTATATATAGCCTACAAAAGACATATAGGTTTAATTGTCCATGGGCGCCTAAATGACTGGCACCGAATATTCCTGTGTTGGCAATCTGAACCCCAGAAGACGAATTCCATCCGGCAGGGAAAAATTATATTCCAGTGAAGAAATACCAATTTGAAATCGTGTTCGTCTTTTAGTTTAGTACGATTGGGCGACAGGGATATCTAAAACTAGATATTTTTGTTGGGCGATATCCCTGTTGGGCGATTCTATATATATTTTGATATAGCAGACAGGAGGTCACGAAATAACATCATGCAACGAAGTCATACCAACGGGGTCGCCCGCCCGAATATGTTCAATTATTAGTTACGGGCCCTACACTTTCCAAGACACCTAACAATGTTCGCTCTACGTTTTGATGACTCTGCGCACACTCAATAAACTCACTGCGCAGACCCTTGGACAACAGTGCGTAACGACTAAAAAAGGGTCAAAACTGCGGATTAGTTGTACGCAACATAGATTTTCTGTGCACAGATACCATGTCAGCACTGCGCACGTGAGCAGCTTAGACGGAACATTGCACCTCACTCAGCTCTGCCGGTAAATCTGGTCACGTGAGCAGAGAGGACAAGAAATCAATAGCAATATATATGCAATTCCCGATCTTACTGACCGATTTTATCTTGAATTATCGAAAGTTTTCGCACTTCGCACTGGCTCGCGAAACAGTACAGCTGATTTCGTGGCAAAACGAGCAACGTGATGGGGGCGGTCGATTTATCGCCCTATGGGAGCCCAAGACCCAAGTTTTTTCGGGGGGCCTGACGAAGTGCCGTTTCGTTCCTGCCAACGGGTACAAGCCCGAAGATGTATAATTATTATTGAGGGGTCCTACCTTTTCAATCACACATCACTCAGCTCTACTGGTAAATTTGTTTACGTGAGCAGAGAGAGGATAAAATTATTTGATATAAATATACATGCAATTCCCGATCATATTTACCAATTCAATCATTAATTATTGAAATTTTTCGCGCTTCGCGCGTCTAGGCGGGAATACCTGGCTCAGTAAATGGACACCCAATGTAGATGACTAGTATCAGCAAATAGCGGATAGCCGAAAGGGGGTCTGGGGGCGAAGCCCCCTGGAAGTTTGGTTTATCACCCGATGGGGGGGGCTAAGACCAACGTTTTTTGAGGGCTGACGAAGTGGTGTTACGGCCCTGGTAACGAATTAATTGTACCTACGGGCACGCCCGAATATGTTTAATTAATAATTACGTGCCCTCCATCTTCCCATACAACAGCTCAATCAGCGCTACTGGTAAATCTGATTACGTGGGCTGAGAGGATAAAAAGTTTATAGCGACTTGTATATGTAATTACCACCTATTCATTAATGCATTATAGAAAATTTTTGTTACCTAGGGCGACCATGCCACACAAACTTTGCTGACCATCGAAATCACGCTACGGGGTTCTTGGGGGCGAAGCCCTAGGAAGTTTGGTTTATCACGCTATGGGTGCGCAAGGCAATCATTTTTAGGGGGGATGACGAAGTGCTGTTACGGCCCTCCCTCTTACTCATTGTCTTTATTACATTCCTTACAATATGCGGTTGGGGGGCGCTGGAGCACGATAATTTTTGAAAGGGGGCGCTGGAGGAAAAAAGGTTAAGAACCACTGCTCTAAACGGTAGATCTGTGTAATCTCACGGGAAAGCAATCACCGCATCAACCATACACGCCTTTGAACTCCGTTAGAATAATTTCTAATGTTGATGACTCGTGCCGAAATCGTGTCTCACGCGTCAGTGTTGAATTGGGTACGGTATGTTTCATTGTTACATCACCAATACACAATAATTCCACAAATTTGCTGCAAAGTATAGTCGCCCCAAATTTTTACGCCATAACTCGCGAACGCAGCTAGCTAATTGTTCCAGTGACGAGTTGATGGAAAGCTGAGATTCGGCAGTTGCCACAGTCACAGTAGCACGGAGTTCCATCACTGTCTAGTGGAGCCGCCGCCACGAAAGTGGGAGAAATTTATTTCTCAATATAACAAGAATTGTTTTGCGTTACAATTCGACGCAAGCGAAACACAACTGGAATTATCTAGTTATTAAATTTTGGTTTTAGAGCAGAGATTCGAATCAATGTCATCTCTCCATGCCATGACACAATTTCCCTGCAATTTCATGACATTCACGCCATTTCTTACTAACCACTTAACCAGCCTATTCCGTCGTCTACAGACTGACCGTGTCCGATACACCGCGAATACCACCTATACGGTCGTCTCGCATTTCAGGACAATCGTCAATTCTTGACGAAAGACAGAGATCACGATGCTTTCATGATCGATAGTTGATAAGCAATTTTCCGTTGAATTCTCTACTAGTTGCCGATGATTACCCGTGACAAGTATCAGCCGAAAATATTCGGGTTCATTTCAAAGTGAACAATGAACAATGAACTTGAACATATTATACTATTCAATTGGAAATTGAATATGAGATTGAATTGAAAAAAGTTTCGTATGCTTATAGTACAATTAAGCGACACTTAGCAGTAAAATAGAGCCTATAGCAAACGGTAAAATCGTATTTTTCCAAATGATACGAAGCAATCACAATCAAATTGGTGGTCTACTATAGCCAACCCGCCTCCTTCAATCTGAATGGAAACTTATCAAGAAGAGAGACAAGACGGGAATTTGGTAGGATCGTTTCTACAGGTTCGGTCGCTTCTCGCAGATGAAGTTTCGTAGAAGATTATGATCCCACCGACAATAGCATTTTATGGATGATGTCGCTCTATTCGTGAACAACAAATAAGCGGTTTTAGTGATTTTGAGTGTAAAACAGTTCAAAATCAGTCATTCATGAAGACCACGGTAATTTTTGATGATTTAGCTATTTTCTTTCACTCAGCTGACAGGGAAGGAAGGCAATTTCTCACCTTATCATTATTATCGGTCTGGTGCGCAAGGGTTAGCGCCCAGCATTCAAGTACCATAGCAATTCGCAACGCAGTGGTTGGAATCGCTACGGCAATCAACACAAATGCATTAAAATACAGATCGACATTTCCAGATTCGCTTCGATAAAAATATCGAATCTCGTACCGTTCCTGGGCCACATATTCCGTACGGTAACTTTCGAATAAATATATTGTTCTATACATATCCCTGGAATAAATGCAATCGTACCTTACCATAACATACCAATTCCTTGAGGAAGACACATTTACCATAAATCTATCACCTCTAACTTAAACTCGACTCGCAAAATGTAGTGCATAATGACCCACAATAGGCCACACGGGGTGAATCAATCAGAGGGTTTCGGCAGGCTTTGCGTGAACTTCAAATAGTGCTACGGACTGTTGGCAGAACTGGAAAATAGTTAGAAAATAGCCCCGGTTCCGATGTATTTTAGAAGATGCTAGTCTACATAGGCTACTATCGGCTGAATGCACATGCACATCATTTAACAGCAACTTTTCGAAGAATAGAAGTCGCTTCCTCTTTATAACCACATTCCTAACTGACAACGCCGGTGGGTATTTTAGCAGAGCAATCGTATGTTCATTGTTCATAGCTACACTAGGATTGCATTTAAAACAAAAATCAATTGAAAACAAACATGGCCCCTGTTTAAAACGTGTTTTTATTCGTTTTTTAAGCCACTACGTCACGAATCATCTATTGTGACGTCACCATGGATGAACATTGTAAATTGAGAACATAGGGTCAATGCAGGGTTGTAATGACTCGAGTCAGACTTGAGTCACGTTTTCTGATGACTCGACTTGACTGGAGCCATTTTCTCAAAATACGTAAATGACTCGACTCGACAATGCGCATGACTCGAACCAAGTCATATGACTCGAGACACAGACGGTCAAGACAGAAATGTCATCGTAATTTCGAAGAATAATAAAGTAACAACCCTATTGGCATTTTGTCTATTGGTACTAGTACTTGGAAATTCGATCAGAAACTGTTAAAAGTGAGGGAAATTAATATATTATAAATGCGAACCATGCAATAATCTCCAAACAGAATTATAAAAAGTGAGTTTAACAATATTTTAGCTGGAACTGAGCAGTCAACACATTGACTTGGACTGGGACTCGAACCGCTGCTCGATGACTTGGACTCGGACTTGACTCGATGGTGAGTCGAAAATGACTCGACTTGAATCGAGTCAATACTATAAGAATGAAATTGACTTGTGACTCGGAGTCTTGTGACTTGGTTACAACCCTGGGTCAATGCCATATGTTTTTTAGAGGAAAAAGTCATCCGACCCATCTTAAAATAACCAAAAACTATCATGGGCACCGACTAGCTAGAAAGTGGTTCTCAACCTGGTGGGCGCGCCCCCTTGAGTGGGAGGGCGTGAAAGCATCTGAAGGGGCCGCGAAGAAGCGATCAACTAAAAAAAATCGCTTAACCTCCAATTCACGCGTGTTTCTCTATATGTAGACCTAATTTCATGTTTTTTTTAATTCTCTCTGTCTTAATCTTCCATGCCATCAAACAATCTGTTGGGGTTGCTAGCATCCCGGTTAGATTTTGTGATATGACGATAAGAGGGGGCGCGAAATTTTTCACTATCATAAAGGGGGCGTGTCTAAGAAAGGTTGAGAACCACTGATCATGAGCAAATACACTATTTTAAATGCATCATAAAAAACAAATCCGTGCGATTGAGGTGGTGGCTACTGCTTTTTAACTTTTTAATGGGGTAAAATCAGTAGCAAGTATTTACACTCTGCTCAATATCAACGTTGCAATACTCAGACGCCGAATACATCGTGCGGTCTGGCCTGATAGACCGTTAATGCATATGCTTCTATTCCCTCGCAAGTCCTAGTCGAAATTGTTGGGAAAGCGACGAAATATATTGATTTTATGGGATGATATATTATTTGGGTGCCCCAGATGATACATTTGGTTACGTTTAAAACGTCCATATATGTGCTTCGGCATTGTTGCATTATGTTAGGGTTACCATATTTTGAAAATCTGAAAACAGGACACTTTTTCAGAATTTTCAGACTTGCAAAACCGGAGGAGAATTCTCAAAAAATGGTAAATTTTTCCCACTTTGTGATCGGTTGACTAAAAAAAGGTCAGCTTTCTCGCTCGGTTCCCAAAATACAGTATGGTAACCCTAAGCAACACTCATTTTTTATAACAACAATAAAACTAAACATGCTCTCTGACTGGTACCGCTCAAGCGTGCAAGTCAGAGTGGTACGAATGTGTCAACGGTAACGCGCCTGAGAGTCGCGATCTCTTCAATATAGTTTGAAGGTGAATTATGTGACATGCATAATTTATTATAATACGAACGATTCCGCGCTTGTCACCACCATTTCGCCCCTTTGGCTATGTGACTCATTGAGTACGCCAGATGTGTAACGTAGATTTCTGTTCAGCAGAGTAGATATCCCGCAACGGTTACATAGATTGAAATAGGACAAAATCTATTGTTGGCGGCTGTTACAATTCAGAATGGCGCGTATACCTAGCTATTTGTACAATAGACTTGGAAGGAGTGTACTACAGTAAGTATTATAGTACGCAGTACACACGTAGAAATTAGGCGTACGCAGGATAATTTCAGAACTGCAGTATTGAAGACTGTGTATTTTGATACTTGATAGCTCAAAGTGCTGAAAGGGTCATAATCATTTCTCATCTTAGATAATAGTCACGTTATTCTTGAACCTATTTAGTATGCTGAACAGTGAACATACACCGAAATCTACGGTCATTGGTCAGTCGATCCGCCGATCACTTTTTACATGATTCATCAGCTCATAGCACGGCCTAAAAGTATTCGGCATACACCGAAATCTACTGACATTGGTCAGGAAAACCCGATAACTGTTTATTTGATTCATCAGCCAGGGATATCCAAAACTACGGGATGAGTCACTCTCGAATTTCCACTCTCGGCGTCGGGCGTTAGGACTGTAACATGTTCTTTGGTCAAAGCTCACTGTCGCTGAGCTCTAGAGTCGGACGGTTCTCGCGGTTAAGGAGATATTGCAGTGTTTATTTGACTTAGGTTTAGATAAATTTTGAGTATGCAGACTAATATATTGTAAGTGATAGATGTTCATCAGATATCCATAATCTAGTGTGCCGGCAATAACAGTATAAATTACTGGCAGTACTGTGATATATTTGATGCAAATTTTTTGATATATTATTACTTATTAGTTTGCACTAACACATTTACTATGTGGAGCTCTTGGTTGTATTTGAAGCATGTCGCATCAGCTTGTAACATAATCCATTTTTTTTTAATTATTGTGAGACTGCACACTGCACAGTTTATGCGGGTTGCGATAAGGAGCTTAGATAAATCTTTGGGATTTTGGAGTATATACCTCGATCGGACACAAAATTGCGGTTCATTGGCGGTGGAAGATATGTCAATACGTTACTCGCCGTCCAAGAGTCGCATGTATTATACAGAAGTATAATAAAATTTGTGTTTATCAACTCTAAAATTACGGTCATGCTATAATGGTATTTATATATTTAGATGTAGGGCTGCAGTGAAAACAAGCAGCCGTTTAAAACACCATGTTTAAAATGTTTTAAACAAATGCCTTTTAAAAAGAACTGTTTTATTTGAAACGTACAATCGTGCGATAATTGTGTAAATTCTTTCTAAAGACATGTAGTATAAGCCCGCGGACCGTTTCCGTCCAATATAGTCGACTTATAGCTTACGATAGCGAGAGGATGGAACCCTGGTTATCGTCGTCGTCGTCAATTCGACAGTTATAGAAAGTAGATATAGATCATTGGTACTGAATGTGTGTTCTCATGATGATGAACGCCTACCGTAAAGATGCTGCATATCGATGTAGTCCCGGTCCCGGTTAACGGTATTTCTGGCCTTTTTACGACAGCGGTCTGAAGCTCATTCCTTCGAAGGAGTCATATTGACAGTATATTTTCAATGTCAATATACTGTGACGTCACCATTGAATATTCGTCACGTCATTGTTAAAAAAACATGTTTTATACATGTTCGTTTTAAAATGATTTTTGTTTCAAATGCAACCCTATGTATATATCTTGTTCAATCGTCCTTTTTCTTATGCAGATATTAACTGTAGCCTAGTGAGACTGCACAAAACGCATTTTTCTTGAAAGTGAAATCATAATGAGAAATTTGTGAGGAATTTTATTGGTTCAAAGCGAATTAGGTCGAAGCGAACTTATTGGCATTCCTGCAGCTGCGTGTCTTAAAGTATAAAATATGTGTTCGTACTTTGGAAATAGGCGATTCCTAATTTTTAGGAGCGAGAGTTGAAAAGGCAGCTTCGCATCGATGGAGGCGAACGTAATAATAACCAGTTACGTTACTGTGACAATGCCTTGGGATATGGCCATTATCTGAGAGATGCCCTGAAATTGAGAAACCAATCTTCTTAATGAGCATTACTCGTCCACCACATTTTAACCTCTTTAGAAGATAAATACGAAAATTATTCAGACAGCTTCTGCGTATAATCCGGTAGATCTTTACGACTTGATGATGTACTCTAGCAAATTACAAATTTGGTCATCATTCATGTGACCAACTTTAGAGGTTCCGGACGTCATGAAAATGCTTTCCATGAGATGCAGACATTCTTCATTGCTGTTAGTTTAATTACAATTTTATGATTTGCGTAACAGCACAGGTGCAAGTTTCAAATCATTTTGATAGTCTTAGTTGGATTGAAAGACTACGACCAGGAATTCTTCATGTCGACAAATCGTAACATGGCGAAACAATCACAATGCCTTAGACACTCCAAGCAAGATTCCCCGGAGAATTGTGGTGATCAATTTACTGTCGGTACTGATCAGAAGCTGTGTATTTTGGAGGAAGTCAGCAAAAAAGACCTTGACGCGGGCGGAATCAAATCTCTTACGACGCCGGAGTCAAGACGCCAGTCAGCAAGACGCAGAGCATTCCAACAACGTCGGTGCGATATATGCGACAAAGAATTTAGTAGGCAATGTAATTTATGGAAACACAGGTCGATTCATTTCGATGTAAAGAAACATTCCTGCGATGTATGTGGGAAGTTGTTCCGTCGACTGCACGATCTAAAATCACATTTGGTTATCCACAATGATTACAATCAGTATCACTGCAACATATGCAGTAGACATTTTCGTCGGAAACATGGTTTAAGATTGCATCAGCTAATTCATTCCGGTGTTAAAGAACAAGTTTGCGAAGTCTGCGGGATGGAATTCAGTACAAAGAAGGTTTTAAGAGCTCACTTGAATCGTCACAGTGTAACCAAGCAACATCGTTGTGATATCTGCAACAAAGAATTTCGTTCGCAATTTAGCTTAAAGAGCCACAGGTTGATTCACGTCGATGTCAAGAATCATTCCTGCAATGTATGTGGGAGAGAGTTCCGTCTACGGGACGATTTAAAATCGCATTTGGGTGTGCACACCGATTACAAACAGTATCGCTGCAACATTTGCAATAAATATTTTCGTCAGAAAAGGGTTTTAAAAATGCATCGGCTTATTCATTCCGGTGTCAAAGAACAAGTTTGCGAGGTCTGCGGGATGGAATTCCGTACCAAATCGGGTTTAAGATCGCACGTGAGTGTCCACAGTGTAATCAAGCAATATCGTTGCGATATATGCAACAAAGAATGTTGCAATCAAATGGCTTTAAGACAGCACTTGCTAAGTCATTTCGGTGTCAAAAACCATAAGTGTGATTTATGTGGGAAGGATTTTTGTACAAAGGCCGTATTGCAGCAGCATATGGATATCCACTTCGGAGTAAAACGACATCGATGCGAAATATGCGACAAGGAATTTCGTCAGATAGCTAGCTTGAAGCAACATTTGGAAGCTCATTTTGACGTGAAGAAATTTTCTTGCGAAATCTGTGGACGCGCATTCGGCAGTAGTTCACATAGGACCAGACACATGAAAGTTCATACCTCTCTGAAAGAATATCGATGCGGTATATGCGGGAACGAGTTCCGAAGAAATGATGGATTGAAATCGCACATGAATGTCCACAATGACACAACATAACAACACAAATATATATGCAACAACGAATTCCGTTACAGAGACGCATTTAAAGTATCAACAGATGAATCTTTGCCATATAAATGAATTTGTATGCGAAATCGTTGAAAAGGCATTCATTCTGACACATGTATGTCCATTCCAGCAACAATGTGAAATCGTTGTGAGATTTGCGTCGAGATCTGACACCTTACAGGAAAGAGGAAATTAGGAGTAGCTAGGAACATAAAGATATAAAATGGTAGCGAAGATGACGTTTACATCGCAACACGACAAATTTTATATCCCAGTGATAACTGTAATGGGTTGCTAGTAGCAATAGGGTCACGTTGTCATGCTGATGACTTTACATGTTATGCACAAACCTGCCTTAATAGCGTGTAATTTCACGCTGCATGTCGAAGCTTTGCTTTAGTTTCACATATAATATAGACGCGATCTTTGAGTGGTACCAGCAGTATTTTCATTGAAAGTACAGATTGATGGATTTTCTTTATATTCTTATGATAACAAAACACCGTAGGCCTATAGTAGATCGGACAAAATAGTTCAAGACCCAACAAGATCAGTAAATGCAGAGGAGAACGTGCGGTGGTCCGATTTCTGTTGATTCTCATAACACCCTATTACACTATTACAGCTATATCAGAATGTTCCGTAGACATTACCAAGAAAAGTAGTAAAACACGCGCCATCTACAGTATACAAATGCGGTTTCTTAATGTTTGAACCCCACAAATAGACATGAAATGGCCACAGTAATATGCCATAAAAGCGGTTCCACTTTGCTTTAAAAGCTGGAATAGCATGCGTATATGTGAGGGCACCGACGTAAAATTGTTTCACAAATGTGCTCAACCAGGCTCATTTGCTGTATTCGGCTAAAATATTGTTCTTTCTGAAGACCAGGCCGAACCAAGCCGTGTAAATATTGCATATACCTTGAGGACTGAACGTTGAAAAAATATCAATTTCAACTTGATTTTTATGAGACGAGCGCAGAGTCCTCAGTGAAATTCTTTCAGAAATATTTCGACTAATACCCGTGAGACCGTGACGATGCATATGGGCAAAAAGATCCCCCGGACGGACTATGGTCACGGGATCAAACTAATTCCCACGACAATTGCCCTTGCGCACAATGTTGCCTATCGTGGTTCGTGAAGAAAAAAAACTAGATTTACCAACGAAAAAACACTATATTGATAATAAAATACACTCGTTTTGGAATGTAAGCCCAAAACTATTGAGTAAACCATAAACTGTGAGTGGAATGCATTGATTACACCGGTCAACAAAATGAAAAGAAATTTTAGGCAGAACATCTGAAAGACGTTTCTGGGGTTTTTGAGGTTGCTGATTACGAATATCACATTAGTTTTGTCAGGTAGGCTCTTTGTCAGAAGATATTCATACCCCTAAAAGCCCAAAATTAGTGTATTTACCCTTAAATATTTCACTTGCAAGGAAGAAAATCGTAGTTTTGTCTAATTTTATACTGCGCATAAATAGATAATTGACTATGAAAAACCCTCAGGTCGTTCTCAGCCATTCTATCAATATTAACATGACATGATGCGAAATATTTGTTTGTCAAAAAAGCAGTTTGTGAAGCCTAAAAATTGTACTTTTGCACAACTGAAATACATATTCTCCTGTATCAATTGATCATTCTACCAAGATTAAAGAGGAGTATAGAACTATAAAATTTGTCCTTGAAAAGCTTAACTGCAATATTCAAATGCGTCTCATTTCTCTTGACTGGTAAAGGGATAATTTTTCCGCTGAGTCAACAAAGTGGGTATACCTAGTAACCCTAACAAACGAGAAGCTTAAATATGGTATCTGGTATATTCGAGTTGGAATGAAAGATTGCAATTTCACATTTGGAAGGAGTTTACTACATGTAATTTCTCCTAAGATGCAGTAAATAAACCTTTTTAGAATTAGATGATCACAAAGCACCCAACTACAAACAGTTGGTCCGAAAATTCGTGGCTGCATTTCGAAATCTTGAACACAAACATGTCCATAAAAGTTCACTTCCTGTTCCGTCAACTTGATATATTTCCTGATCATCTTGTTGATTAGCAAGGGAAGAGGTTCTACCAAGACATCAGAACAACATAAGAAAGATATCAGGGCAGATGAGATGAACAATCGAACATGTTATGGCAGACCATTGCGGAACCTTTCGAGAAACTGCACTAAATAGCTTACAGGCGAAAATCGTACAATAAAACAACTTTGCTTTAAAATAAACTAATAATAATATTCCAACTGATTACTTCAAATTTACAATAGGTGGTTGACACAAAACTGATTGAATTAATGCCACGTCATTTGAGTATCTGTAAATACTTATATACATGACTAGAGTCTATTTATGTACATGATATCCGTGAAAGTATGTAACTATGATAAATATATTACCCCTAAATATAGTACTGTTGCTGTATTTTGATTTAAAAGAGTCTTCTGTGTGTAAAAATAACAAGTAGTACGACTGAGCCGATTTTGTATCTAGTCATTACCGCGAAAAAGGAGGATTTTGGTCAAAAAAGCCCCATGGGTTATCTCCACAACACGAGCCAATTTGAAAAAACTAAGGTCATATTCGGAATCGGTGGCCTTCAGGACCTCCAAAACCACTCTTACTTTGTCTGCCTAAAAATATGTGTTGACCAGTGTTATCAAAAATTTTGAAGACTTGAAGTAAGCTCATAATTTTTTGTTAATCAACATAAACAATATTATTTTTAGGCAGATTTATGCTACATGAAAATTTTCTTCGCGCTGGGCGTGATTTAGTAGCGCATCTATTGGCTTTAATATGAGGACTACCACCTTTGCAAAAACTGAGATCAAAAATAAATAAAAATAACATTCATTTACCAGAATAAGTCTAATTGTAATTGCAATTTCAAGATAGCTGCATATTCATGGGATCGGTTTATCATGTTTGGATGCTTTACTCAAAGATAGGGATTCTAAACCTGGGGGCAGTTTGCCTTTATTCTGGGGTTCGCGAAGATGTTGAACGTAATCAGCTTCCAAAATAGGCCGTAAGTCTGTGCACATGTGCCGACCTTTAATTAGTAAACAGCTGATCAAATATTTAGCTGGGCCACGGAACATTTCCAATTTGGAAAGGGAGTCGCGACCATAAAAGGTTGGAAACCATCGGATATGCGGTGTATATATTGCTCAGTGGTGCAGTATGAACCGGCATTACGCTGATTAATAATCTTATCGGTGTGACATGAACATGACTTGACGATATGTAATTACGCTCCTTGCATTTTCGAAGTCATCATCCACCACGAGCTCTACCGCTAACTCTGATTATGTGGACAGAAAGAGCATAACAATTATACAGTAATATATGGAAGAACCAATATTATTGACATAATTCATTCAAATCATTCAACGACCATATGCATATAGTAAGCCCGCAGTAGTTGTGTCGATCACCCTGCGGTGCGCCCAAGATCACTGTTTATTTGGGCGGGAGGGATCTGAAAAAATGTGACTTCGGCCATGGTTACTGCTTGCAACACACAACCAAATACTCCCAAACTGGATCGTGACCACCTCTAGTCAGTAGACAAAGCTTTTCTGGTGTGATGTCATATTGATTGGCAATGTGTTCATAACTCATCCGCTCGTGGGCGCTAAAGAACGTCCGGAATTTCTGCAACAAAAATATGCTAACCATAGTTATAATTATATATTTTCATACAGTATACACTATCATGTATACGCTAGATTATAAGGCATTCGAATGGATGGAATTGAGGGTAAATCATTCTGAATCATTTGACAGGGGCCAGCCACGTTCATCGCAGATCTTCATATATGACCATGAAGTAGAATATTCCGTAGCAGAATTATTTGACTTGAAATTTTTCTTAGCACTTCCCATGATTTATCGTCAAATTTCTTGCATTTAGTATTGGAAACCCTCCTATAAATGATAAATACGCGTAATTTACAGAATTGAGTCCAACTATACTCGCAATTAGGAGATAACGTGTCGTCCAACACGGGACGTCGCTTGTGCGCTCGAACTGAGATCGTCGGCGATAAAACATTTGGGCAAAATGACAAAGCCGTGTTCACCGAAACTGCGAAATTGCTATGTCTAAAACGTCGAATAATCCTGATCTAGACAAATGTTCCCATTGCTATACAGGAGGCGACCCCCAATATGTGCAAGTAATATATTTATTGATCGAATTCATTCATTACCTTTGAAAAAATTTCGTCCTTCACGCGACCAGGGCATGACTGCACACTGTACAATTGCACACTGAGTTTTCATGACATAATTGTCATCAATTTTAAAACGTAGTCATATAGGTCTTGTTCTCGATGTTACCGAATTCGTTTCGTTCCTTATCGGGCAAATAAAAAAGGTTTTCAACATTCAAGTTGCCCGCGCAACGGTTCGTAAATCTCATTGGCCGAAAAGGTTGGCCACACCTGACATAGATAGAATTGAACATTATTTGCAAAATACAATTCATTTGCACAGAGGAAGAAAGAAGCAATATGCATCTTCGCGATGCAGTCACAAATTCATGCAATTTTCGGAACCATACCATGATGTAGTCACAGAGCAAATAAATCGTCTGGTTGTAAAATTGATGTATATATAACCGATCGCTCCTTCCGACGTGATAAAATTAATAATATTTCCGGTGTAGCTTAGCTGCTTGGGTAGAACAAATGATTAAGAAAGACTGCAAGTCTTAGTCCTTGAATACTTGACTCAGAGCTTGTAGACTAGAGGTCGACCGATTATCGGCTTGGCCGATTATCGGCGCCGATATTTGGAACTTTCTCGAATATCGGTATCGGCCAATCTAGGCCGATATCGCGACCGATATTTTATATCTAACTACAATCTACCTTTTCTGAACTGATCTGCAATTCTGTATCATGTTTTGATTTTCGGGTTATCCCAAATTTCAACGAATGTTCACAATTAAGCAATAAGTCTTTTCGATTTCAGTTTTCTCGTTTGTTGTTCACCTTTCTGTGGCATGAACAAGTGCCACCTTGCCTAATATATAATATTTTCGGCGAAATAGTTCTCTGCTCCTTCCATATTAATATCGGCCTATGATATCGGTTATCGGCCTTGTGAGCGTCGAAATATCGGTATCGGTATCGGCCTGTAAAAATCAATATCGGTCGACCTCTAATGTAGACTAGACATATGCTATTTGACTACTTCCTAAATTTCGTTTATGTCCAATGTCTATTAGTAGTGAGAGTGTGTGTGCTTGTAATCAGTACAGTGTGTAATGAGAAAATTTGTAAGCTGCATCTCTGTATTAGTTGCTGACTCATACACAAGAGCAACACTTAGATCAGAGGTCTCAAACACGCGGCCCGCTCGAGCATTTTGTGTGGCCCGCGACGACATTTTAGACTTTTATTAATTTGACACAATATATGAGTGTCACATATATCTTTTCAGGTTATAAAGTGAAATTTCCCTGCTCCGAAAGCCTTAAACTATTCATTAAACTTTACTATCACATCAATTGCAACCAATACCATGCAGTGGAACATTTACTATTTCGCCACATTTCCAATTCGTGATGACAAAACCGGACCCTTAGACGATTCTAGACTGAAATTTGTGAGTTGGACTTGGACGCGACCTTTCTTAGAATTACTCAAACACGGGCTAACTCGATGGCAAAATGAGAATGACTCGAGTGGACTTGGAGTGACTCGGACTGCCGTAAATTTGTTAGAACCATGGACGCAACAAACTAATCGCGTATCAGGGCAATAGTAATAGATCAGAAGGTCGCAGCTTGGTATTTCGTTAACTAAGCAAGTATAGTTATGGCAACCATTGGCAATCTGTTAGTTACATATTTGGTCGCTAAACCATGTTATTGGGGCCACTTAAAGGTACCGAGTACCATAGTGGTACGCTCCAACGATGTAACAGCAACAGGCCGTTCGGCGTTCCGGCATTTCAATCACTAGGACACATTCATTAATATATTTATATTATATTTATATTTTTTCTGCTCCTATATTTGAAGATATTTGGCCATGATATTAATAGCCTACTTATCAGAAGCATACCCGAATCCTGGATTGGAATTACAATGCTCAACTTAAAAATGTTTTGATATCAGATTAGTCTCTATTATCAACCTATTGGATTCAAAATATTCATAGTAGCTGAAAATTAAAGACCGATCGCTTTTATGATGGCATCATACATTTGTCCGCCCATATGGTGTCTATATCTTAAAGGTAATATATATCATGTAGGCCTACAACAGCAATTCTATATGAACAGTTATAAATGTGATGATTCTTTTCGTGCCAGGCCTAAATTGATACAAACGTAAATCACATTTTGACGATGTCTGTTTACCGTCAGTCTGCTGGATCGGCTCACTTTCAATAGGAAAATTCATTCCCGCCAAATAAGGCCTACTTGGAAAGACATAGAATACCCCTATAAACGCTGCGGCCCGCGGCGTCGTCAAAACTGGAAAACTGGCCCGCAAGCACATTTGAGTTTGAGACCTCTGACTTAGATTGTTTGGTTCAAGTGTAAAGAACGCCCGTGACGTCATTATATGTCTATAGGGAACACTCGGATGATATTTTGATAATACGTAGGAATTTTTTAATGGACGGACTTTTGATGGAAATAGTAGATAAGTTTGTGATTGTCCGAATGCAACAGTATCTGATAAAAATGACGGTATTTACTACGGTGCAAACTTCATGATGGTACTATATGGAACTGATGAAGAGAACGCACGAAGATCGTTATGATAAAAAAATAATAATAAATAACATGAATTTCAGGAATTTAAATGGGGTACGCTATTATGTCAATCATACTTTTAAAGAAAGCGCACGAGATCGTTACGATAAAAGTAATAAAAGAATGTCCCACTCGAGACATCGCTGTATGCGGGCGATGTCGCCACCTATAATTGGCTGCAGTATTATTTAAAATGTAAAACGTAATGTTATAAATATTAAAAATAAAAAAAGGAGGGGTTCATCACGACAAAACTTCCGAGGCAGTTTTGTAGGAATCGGATGGGCGACGAACGTGGACATCTAATTGTAATCACAACGATCTCCATTTGAAGATGTTATTTCCAACTCTATCCCTCTAAGAAACACAATATTGGCGGACTCATTAAGACGCCTGCCTATCCATTAGGGCTGGGACCAGGTGTGTTTGTTTTCAGAGATGGTCCAAGTAATTACTCAAATGGGAGTAGAAGTAACCACGAAAAATTCGACACTTCGTGAAGACAGCCCAAATTACTCGGGTTTTCTGATCAAGGGCTATACTTCTATTCCGGCAAATGGAAACGAGAAGAGAATTATGTGAATGGGGCGCAGATTGTTGATTCAATTTACTTGAGTACTTCAAATAGAGAGTTGAGGTATTCCATTACGGAACATCTTTATTTTTTTAGAAATATCTGTGGTGTTAGTTGGTCGTTGTTTACATCGGGCTGGATTCGTAGTACTGTGATCAGGTTAAATGGCTAGAAAGAGCCTGGGTGAACCACCAACACTCAGGTAGGTGTGGTGGAATTAATCTATGTGCGATTTTAGCCCATGGCCGATTGTTATTGTAGCATATCATGAAATGCCGCTACGTTGCAATGATATATTTAGCTTGCCTTGTCGTGACTGCGGCAAGATTGCATGATTTGGGTGGAGCGACTCGAATTAGGAATGGAATTACTGGCCTGCGACTGGTAATATGACCAATAAAGTCAACTGACTTTGCGTCGTAATTAATGGGAAAAATGCCGTTAAACCCGAAATTCTGGTTGAGCAGGCTGACGACACGACTCCACATATACAGGTGAGGCGTATACTTTATGGTAGTAACTCCGAACTGTGTTCACTGCTCCTGAGCGATCTAGGCGTGGAAAGGGTGTCTGATGGTGTAAATAAAGGTGGTCTCGTTCCAATCAATACAGTCGTATAGGCTGAATGTGCGGCCAGTAAAATTTTATTGCAAAAACTTTTTATTTTCAAACCTGCAAATTGAGCGCCAACAAAACTTTTCATCCCCTCCTAGCTATTTTAGCTATCAGGTTAATATTGCCTGTGGGCTACGACACCTTAAAATAGACGCTTATCTGCGACACTGACATGAAAATACTGCGATTTATGAATTAACGTTGGCACTTCTGCCGTATGGTCTAAACTACTTAAGTAGCCTAAGCGGAATAGAAATGTGCTCGGCAAACCTTAAAGAGTTTATTTGCATCGCACGATTTTTTTTCCTTCATGTGCAATCCGCGTGGCACATTTTGCTCCATTTTTTCATGTGATGTGGGATTCCAGAAAGGTCTGGAGGGTGAGTTTGTAAAAGAGAAATGAATACCAATTACGTGACAAAGCATTTTTCGCCCATGAAAAAATGAGAATTACGCGTCATTACCTAATTTGGGGCATTCTTGAAGATTCCAAGGGCAAAAAAAAAACCTGTTGGTCTAGAAATTTTTTACGTCATCAGTGCGCGTGGAAGTAACTGATAGAGGATTCTTTTTTCCTTTTTTTGCGGGACGGAAATGCATATAAGTCGGTATACTTGACTTGGAATGTCAGTATCAGTTCCAGTGGGATCAAGAAAACAATTCAAGAAAACAAGCAAGGATTGAAGAAGATTGAAGAAGGCAATCTCTTCTATTTCAAGAAGATATCGTTTATTTCAGGTGGGCTATTCATCGACTTCCCGACCACTTTGGGGTGGCGTATTCTGACTCTGCAATGTGCAAGACAGATCATAACTACCCGATCACATTCGGCCATACGCGTTATAGAGCAAAGGTATCTGGCACCCACATATCCTCTGACGGTGACGTGTGGTTCTCAGAGAAATGGAAGTTGACGTTTATCAGTTTACATAATTGTTATCATGAATCAAAATCCACCATAATTTCCAGTATGACATGAAATGTACATATGAAGCATTGTTTGTACGGTACACTACCCGTCATCACAACCCCTTGTGTATTCGGTGGGTTTCTGTCTATTATGACATAAGGCTATAACTTGACGACCATATAAGTTCGACATTTGGAGCATGCTAAAGAAGTTCGCTGTCAGTGACTAGCTTACTGAGAAGTCAAGTATATTGATTATGACATTAGAATTACGATGTACTACCACTGAAGACTAGCGGTAGCGGACGGGGGCCAGTTTTTTGAATAACGATGAATTGGTCGGATTGACCAACAATTAATTACTTTGTAAAGGGATAATTACTAAACTCTTAGTCTCAAACAAAAACTGGACAAACAGAATGATGAATAAATTGTCAGATGAATTTAGTTATCCTCGGATTTGTACATCCAATCTGATGGTCATATCCCAACTATTAGCTATGTTCCCCGATTGCGGTACAGCAAATTTTATCAATACGTGTCCCTAGCTGGTTTGAAATAATACTATCCTGAGCGAGCGTACTTTGTGACGATAACTCACAATATATGAATTGTTTAGCTTTGGATTGTGTGTTACGTTCACTTAAGCATTAGTCGTTATAACAGACTTTCGTCTTCATTTTTGTCTGTCTTTATCTCGCCCTAGATTACTCAAAATTCGATTTTTCCCGCAACTACTCGCTTTTATCAAGTTCGCATGTATGCTTCATACTCGGAGCATAATTGATAGGGTCAAAAATATCTAGTAGCAGCGATAAAGTTGCCCCGGGGTATATAGCGACATATAGTAAATATATCGCTTCACAGAGCATCAAGGAGTACATCCCTGTCGCTATATCTGCGTTGCGTTGCATGAGTTGCGCGTGATATGTTAATAGCTAGGTATTGCATAATATTGCCATTATTTAAAATCATTCATGAAAGTGCTTGTAAGGACAATTAAATTAGATTCAGTAAAAGGAAACGCACTAATCCAAAATAATAGCTTCAGAAATGAGGCAGCTTTTCGCAAGGACAGAGCCGAAATGGCGAATAGAACTGAAAATATTATCAAGCCTATGTCAGAACCCCATTGCCGCTACTATTCCGGCAAGGTTATTACAATTCTAAACAGGATGGCAATGCCCATGCGGAGTCGTTATATATTTCAAGAATTGTAATGTTTCCAAGTGCTCGTGGAGCAGCGAGGCAATACGCTGGCTATTGTGTCGTGCAAATATGTTCAATTTGTGCTACTATGTATCCCTGATCCTATAGTGATGAATTTTACGGCTTAGCGGAGAAACGCCAGATTATGAATAAGACCAGTAGGCTAACTGAAAAGATTACGTCGACTTTTGTCATCGGGCTTCCCAATGCCCATATAAGTCATTAATAAGAAGATCTGCCGTTGCGTAGGCAACAGATATATAATCACCCTAAATTCCTCTCAATAAAATAAAAATAAAATTCTTATATACAATAGAAAAGTACACACATCATTTTTTTTGCGAAATTGATGTGTCGAAAATTGAGTCCTAGGGTTCACGCTTTCGTTTCATGAGATAGATTGCGTCAACGCTAGATTACCAAAACGCGTTCGAACTCTATATTCGCCGTATTCATGTTATTATACCATCGTGTTGCGTTAACGAAAAATGTCGCCACCATTTTGTATTTCGAATATGCGCGTGGGTTAGTGAACGAATATGCCGTGCAGATTTAGCCGTCGTGTTGATATCTGTTTATGCTTATCTGGAATTGTCGTATGCATGTTAACAATACCATCAGGTTGCTTTTAAACACAAAATGGCGCCACCATTTTTTCATGTATGCGAACGTTTGCGGTGAGCTGAAGCATAATATATATATGTGTATGAATATATGTCATGTATGGTACCCACGTAAATAATACACTCAGTTGTAGTATCCAATTCTTGCAAATAAAGAAGGCGTGGATGCGTCTGCTAGTTTCGAATAATTTGTGAATTTATGCCGATGTAAAGCCACCACTCTCGAAATGAAGCCCCAAACGAAGCATCAGATCAGTATCAGACGATATGCAGAAAACCGGACACTGACGGGGAATTGCGTAATGGGTTAGCGTCATAGAGCATTGCAGTGTGATGTTCGGATGTCCCCCTGAAAGCTCTTACCAATATATATTGATTGGATCGGCTGCTTGCCCCAGTTGCAAGGTATACAGAAATAAAGCAGTGTGACAAAATGGGATCGACTGCTTGCCGAAGTTGCGAAGTATACAGAAATGGAGAAGCTTGATGAAATGTGTTGGAATCGCTCCATGAAGCCGGCGAACTAAAGAGCTATTTGGAATCTCGCTACGACAAACCCTTACCAAACCCCGTGTTCTACTGGAATGCCAGATCCCAGAATTGACACAAAAGTACTTGAAGGTCATAAGAAGAAACGTACTCAAACAAGGGGTCGGTGCCTGAACGGATTGCAGTTGCTATCTACATGTGGAAGACTGGGGAACTATTATAAATGAGGTGGTCTGCAAATTGGTCAACTTGAACTATGAGTGTTATTTTTTGTGGCATCTATTGAGATATATATTCCTTATGTATTATGTATGTGGCAGGAAAGGCCATCACAACCATTGTGAAAACAAACCTTGGAGATTTATTTCGATTATAGATCGTGCATGATAATAAATAGGTTAATTTTTATCGACTCGTAATTTCAGTAACCTGTCCTGCACGCCATTTTATATCAAGATGTGCAATGTGCATAGAAATGCCCTATTTGTTATCTGCTTGTCTGCTAATTGGAGTATTTGGTTGTATTAAGCTAATTAATTAATTATTTAATTAATTAATTATGCCCCTGGACCTGGAAAGGTCGCTGCTTATTTCGATCAAGCTGCAACCAATGCTTCAATCAACGTCGTCAAACCCTGGATGTGCAAGTGAAAGAGTGTGGAAAAAGTGAGGTGAAAGTTCAACACTGTGAAATAAGATCGAACCAAAGTGTAGAAAACTTGCATGGCAGTGGCCATGAAGCTACACTATAAACAAATGGAGGCACCACGGACTTTCGGTGTTGAACAACACTTCCGTTGTAACAAACACGAACATTTGCTACACTCCCACTGGCCATTTCAGTGGGTTTGTCCGACCAATGTACCCTACGACCACTATCGTCGAAACCACTCTCTTCGTCTCATTAATCACGTCTGCAATCTCGTTACTGACCACATTGACTTCAATGTACCTCCAACTGGTTTCGACCACAACTACAATCACGACGGCCATTTCATATGACGGGGGAGAGTCTGATGACGGACCCACCACACAAACGCGAGGATCGCGAGAATCGGCACGGAACAATGAAAATACCTCACTCGAAACGTCGCTGTCAAGACGTCCGTACTCCAGAGGATTGAACTGAACCAAACTTGCGCGATGAAAGCTACTCCATTCGGCAACCACGAGAGCAGAAAGCCGGGTAAGAGATATGATTTTCTCGGTTACTGTGGCATTACCACATAACAGTTTACTATTCTTATATACAAATATGTCTAGATGTATCTGGCTACCACGCATGATCCGATACGAAATGTTGTCTACGTGGTCAGGATTGCTACACAAGTAGAAGTAGAATAATATATATATATAATATATTGCAAAACTACTTCAAGTACAAAATGAATGGAGTGGAAAGTATTTAGGTGAATAGTTTCAAGATGGTAATTCCGTATACTTTTAACATGATGTTGCTTTCAAAATTGCAAAATAATTTGACTTGACTTAACTTGACCATTTAAAAATGTGGATTGACTCGTGACTCCAAGGTAACTTGTCGAGTCAACTTCAAGTCATCAAGTAATCGGTCTCGCTTAAGTCGCTGCACTTTTAGCTATACATGTTCTCTACACGCTGATATAAGCTGTTTGGACAGCCAGTCATTCCACGACTGAGCAGCATGATTCTACTGAGACTTCGTCGATATGGCACTGATATAATTGACGGCAAAAAAGTGACAAGAGCGTACGATGACATAGACTAGTATAAAGCAACATAGCCTGTTTCGATTACTAAATAGTCACACTGTTTATACATATATATTACGCGTTGAAAGTCGATGTAGTTTTGAATCGTATCGTATGGCACGTATAGGTGAATCATGCTGTGCATCATATCAATTTTCCTAACTTTCCGAGGTTTCATATTCTATCATCTATTTGGTTTAGGTTTACCGACATATAGTTTAGCAGCTCCACGTATATGTGGGCGATATAGCGCACTATTGAAGATATAATAAACTCAATCATTGTTATTCGATTCAGAATTAATAGAGACCTTTTACTGCAATCATCTTGCAGAATGCAATAACTTGCATCAAGCCCTTTACTTCGAATTTGATATAACTTTGTGAATCGAATTGTTTTGGCTTGACTCGAATCGCCTTTAAAAGTCAAATGACTTCACTTTACTAGCGGCAAAAGGCGCTATGACTCAACATGACTTGAAAGTAGTGACTTTATCCCAACACAGTTACACGCAGGGCAGTATTTTTCTACCATCAATAGTGACTATTTCATCAAATTTATGTGACATGCAGGTAATTGTGATTAGTAATCGCAGTTGATTGTGACAATTGCAACATGTTCAATTGATCGTAATTGCAATCGATTCTTCGATATATCTTACAGGTTTTTCTAAGAACGATTAATTGTCGATTGTAGAACGATATATGACATAAACTGAGTAAGGAATATTACAGTACAATCTTAGGTTATTCATGGCAGAAGCGTCAGATTACGTATCGTAACGAATTATCCGTTGTAGTAGAAATGATTGAAAGGGCCGACGCCATGCCGTATGTCAGTTATTGAAATTCACCGGACAGCACTGCTTCGCAGGAAGAAAATATTAAATGAAGCTATCGGCGCAATGATTCGGGTGCTGGAATCGCTTGATCGCACTGACAAAACTTACTGAGGATTATTGAAAAGTCCCCGTAGCTTTCACATATAAATTGTTCGACTCGAGCTGTATATTAGTTTTAGAGTTCTGTACAACACCATACGTTTAACCAAAGTAGTATAGAACTTCTGGTTTTGAAATGGCATGGTGCAAAAACCATATGCAGTTATACGCACCATTTCCAATTATACATACATACATACTATGTGGTCTCTCTATTACGACACCATGCTTGAAGTCAATTTAAAAGTTGGTATATTATTTCTCTAATTAATGGATAAGCGTCCAACTTCTTGCATTCGGGAATTGAGATATAAATTATAATATATCTAATGAACTGGCAAGAGGCTTGTCGCAGGTGGCCGCTGAGAACCTCCTGGCATTGGGGATATGTGTTTGAACTTTCGCATCGTTCATGGTGACGTAACGTCATAGTGAGCGGGGCTTGAATACTCGACTTGACACCCGAGGCAACATTCGAATCAAATCGTTTAGATACTCGATTTTCCCCAGCGGGAATGATATCAACTCTCTGCTTATAATTTTCAATGGATACGTAATTGTTGATGTTTGGTTATGCTTAATTAAACACGGTGCGAACGTTGCTAATTGGCGAGGAGTAGGTACACCGAGAGATTGGAAATGTTGTAGCCTACTCATCAAATAAAGCATGACGAATTCCATATAGAAGCTTTAAAAAATCGATGGTTGTTGCTTACTGGTATATATCATACCCAAACTCTTCTCTTCCGTTGGCCGTAACCTCTGGCGATATCTAAGTCTATTGTTGGCAATAGGCATACATGTTCATTATTCATGTTCAACTACGAGGAGCATTATTCCTTATGGAAGTATTTAACGTTCAATTTACTCTATTCTTACTTGGCCTATATACATGAAACTAGCACCATTACGCGATTCTTTAACTTAAACATTTTAATCTGCCGCTTTAGCTTATACACATGTTACCGTGGGTCGTAGATATAATGAAAAGTATTAGGGCGGAAATCGTCCGCTATAAAGTGTGGCAATTGATGCATTGTGACGTCGCCAGCAATAATATTAAAAACAAAAATCATTGTAATCGTGATTACTGCTGCATGATTTTGCTGTAAGCGCAGTCGTGTGATTATGCAGTGATCGGAATTAAATCGAATTGAAGTAGCCTAATCAAGCCATGTCTGCTGTCTACTTACTGAAACCAACATGCCGAAAGTTGGTTTTTGCGCTGAAAATTGTTGAGTAGAAGTGGAAGCAGTCTAAAAGGATAATGTCATATCAAATTGTACTGGTCGACAAGACCTAATTAAGTGCCCCGAGAAAAATAAATGCTTTGATACTTACGTCTACTGCCAGCCATAATCAAATTTTATGGACTGCAATTTGTAATAATTTTGTAACGTTCTATTACGGAATTCGCACATGAGAACAGTGCTTAAAACATACTTGCTCTACTGGGCTGAACAACTACCCCTTAAAATGCGACGGCATAGAATAGGGGGTTTATCCCACGTGAGGTCCCTGTGATCAATCGTTCTCTATGAGTCGCCAGTTCCCTTTGCAACCGACATGAGAGTTCACAAGGGACAGGTGACGAAGTTGTTAATGACCCAGCTATACAGATAATAATGAATTGACGTTTGCCGCGTTTCTTGACGGTGAAACAACCGAAGCTAGAAGTAGTACTAGCTACACTACAACTGGTTACGGGTCGGTGGATGCTGCAATTTTATTTAGCGTCGAGTGCGGAAGCCCCACTGACGCCACCGGGACCAAGGAAGTCCCGTCTTCTCGGAATAATTTAGCGCCCAAGGTATAGGATGTTCGGTGACGCTAGTCTCAATCGGGGGAAGTTTGTCACCCCCGAACCCATTCGTGCTTAGCGAGGAAATTCCGCTAGCATTAATCAGGACACGGGTGTATGGAAGGATCCTGACAAAAAACGGCCGACGCATTCGCCACGATAGATACGTGGGAATCGTTTCTGACGACGGCCCTATGGTCGCAGCAGTCGTGCCGCTTACCGAGAAAGTCACTTTGAATGCAGCTGTCGCATCCACATTGAAACTAAATAGTGTGGATGGCGAGGAGTCTGGAGGCAATATGCAAGCCTCTCCAGAACAAAGGGCCCCCGACGACAAAGGTAGTCGCCGGCGTGATGATAGATGCGGGCACGCACCTACTTCAGAGGCAGAAACAGTCGAGCGTGGAAGCCCCATTGACTAAAGGTAACCTCGCCCTCTCTCCATCGACGTCAGAGTTATACGTCAAGGCCCAACCAGGCCAACTCGCGGTCCGATAACTACGTATGAACTGTATGATGGGACCAACTTAGAGTCGAACAGTGCTCTGTGACGATTGAAGGACTCACAAGTACGTGATAATCTTCAATTTCAGTTCTTGTAGGCCTACCTATGAACGGGAATGTAAATATAATGGGAATTACTGTAATATACGACCTAGCTCAAGAATTATGAGTAGAATATTACAAAGTATACATGTTGCAGACTTCGCATTCCTCATGCAATTCAAAAGATGAAATTATTGACGTAGAGGATATACTTGTGGCCACGTATATCATCTGTACTAATAATGTTAACCGTTTGCGACCGGCGGACCAGTATACTGGTCCGCAATTGTTTAACACGGAGGAGTCGTTATTTATTCTAAGATAGCTCGACCTGCATTACTTTCTAAACAGTAACAATCGATTTATATGGATAGTTATTATGAATACGCATACATAAGACCATGTACAACCTATTATATCAATGTATATCCTGCTTGAAATGCAGATTGAACACGCAAAAACGTTTACCGCAAAATTGAATTTGTAATGATGTTCGCGTGAATGAACGCCTGGAATATAAACCATTGTATCTTCCGTTCTAGACGTCATATAACCAATTACAGTTATCTTCTATGACTTGTTGTTGTTCATACTATTCAATGGAAGTCCTTATATCGAAGATTAGCACGTAGAGATGTTTCAGATCGACGTGAAAGAAAGCAATACCTTATTACGTGAAAATCATGGCTGCGTAAGTTCATCCGTCTCGTTGCGGCTTCAAACAGATGTACAATTGCTTCAGGCAATTGCAAATTGTACATATGGTTGGCCATTATCCTGGCATATTCATCAATATCCCTATCACGGGGCTTAGTATTGTATAACAAAGCCGACACCAGCCTTAACACTACACAAATAAGCGTGAGAGTTAGGCTATTTTGGTACCAGAGCCTGTAATAACAACATCATATAGAGGCAGTTATATATCGGTATAGATGGCACACGAAGTTACTGTTGGCTTCTATGACTACTGTTGGTCATACATGGAACACTAGCCGTGTAGAATACAGTTCAAATTGATGTGAAATAAAGCAATAATGTATCACATGAACTGACTTCTCGAGCGTATATGGGCACTGGGCAGTGTCGAATAAGCCAATATGTGTATACTTACGAATCCGTTATGCAGTTGCAAGTTACATATAACAAGCCACTGGGGTTGATACCACTTCCATAGCATGCAGATATATAAAATAGTTACTATGTTATGTAGAATTGGAAGTGAATTGCCTTCCACGAGATTACGCGATTACGTAATCCATTACTCATCGGCGGCGGCCGCGTGATCCGTGGTTATCATGTCTACCTTTCCAAGATCGTAGCGCTGGGCTATGAAGCGCTATAGTAGCGTGTAATGTCTCGTTGGAACGCAGAGATTCATGCAAAACACAATCAGGTGGTCATATACCAAGAGAGGGCCTAAGTATGACGTCAGAAGATATAGAAGAACAAAATTGTATTTTATTTTCAAGAAATCGAGAACATTTTCTCGCACACCGCTATTCCCTCTGGTGTCTGAGCCGTAAGAGTATCTCAGACCGCTAGGCGGCTACTTCAGGTTTACGGCAATATATTGGGCGTCGATTTAAACCATAGGGTTGACATTTTATTGTCTTTTTTGTGGATGCAGTAAAATTTTGGTCAGTAGGCCGGCCGATTAGAAAGAGTTAAGTGTAAAGTGTATTATTGCTCACAAATCTCAAACTGTGAAGTCAGACGTACTCATGCTCTTCACTGGGTTAGCCTATAGTGATGGAATCATGACCTGGTATTTAAGAATCGCCATCTATATACGATAGATAGACACATCGTGGTCAGTATGATGACACGTTGACAGTTGATTTGTCCGTGATTCATTTTAAAATACGCCGTTTGCGCTAAAAAATTACCTTCCGGTACTTTTGAGTAACGTTAAAAGTGGAACTTAAACTGAATTTGCCTGTTTCTCAGTGTTTTCCTTTGGGTGTGAATCCTAATGACAGCATTGTGTTGAAAGAAATCTGCACAATGGCAATAAACGAAGAAAACTGAAACCTCGTAAATAGGAATATGCTGACTCGCTATATCTGCTAGATTTCAATGACTTAGGATAGAACTGCCCTTGTGCGATTATGAAGGGCATCTAATAAAAGTAAAGTAGTAATGAATTAAAATAGAAAAATCCCGCGTGACATTCTCTGAAACATTCCAATGACGTAGGATGGAACTGCCCGCAGGCTGTAGTGATTAACATAACATGAATTTCAGGAATTCAAATAGGGTACGCTATTATGTCAATTATCTTAAAAAGCATATAATTTGAGGGGATTCAATACTTCCTGATGTTATCATAATCTATACATATTTACGTCAAATTATAAATAATCGTCATGATATCAGTACATGTTTCACCTGTACCGTTAAAGTTGGGCGTTTGGTTCATGAGTTCCGATTGTTTTATCTGCATTTCAATTATACAGTATGGGATGTAGGTCGTGTTCGAATGATTTATACATATTAGGTTATTAGAGAGTCCATGTTAGGAAAGCAGATAAAATATGAAAAATGAAGGAAATTTAGAAAGGAAATCTTTCCTGTATAGTGAATAATTCAAGATGTGCCACAATGAAACAATTTTCCATGTCGTCGTTAATCGTATGTTTGCATATGTTTAATGGTTATATGATAGTCCTTTAACCGTTACTGTGACATATAATTTTCGAAGTAAATTGAAATTGGTCATTTTGTTGGAGTCGGGGTAGGAGTCGGAGACGGAGCCGGAGTCGGTCCATTGAAAATGTGTAGAGTCTGAGTCGAAGTTGGAGTCGGTGCTGAAATTTACCGACTCCACATGTCTGGTTGGTAGTCAAGTAGAAGTACACCATTAATTGCCATTGTATTACAAATAGGATCAGCGATTTCCGAGACATGTCTGCACTAATTCCACACTCTAAATATTTTCCAATGAGAACGCGATACGACTTTGCCACCAATGTGGAAATATGGCGCTAGTGTTGTCTCGTGCGATGGAGGTATATTATGAACATTTGGAAAATACCAAAGTCATTAGTTTCCAAACTTAGATTTTGTTAAGACTTCGCATGTTTTAGATGCAGATCGACGGCGGCTACTAAAGAAATTGCAAAGTGTATAATCACGACTAACACAAAATTGCTGATGACACTGCATATTGGTGGAATTGACGAAAACTGTGGCGGTCGGTGGAACAGCTTGTTGCAAGACACGCTGGTATAGTGCTCGATTCGAAGTCGATGCTACAGTTCCTATTGTACGCACTAGCGGACTGGCCAATGCAATCTATTGCAATCCTGATCACGCACGCAGATCCTTTAGACTTTTTTAATAACACAGCTCAGCTAAACAGTAGTAAGTTGTGGTCAGAAACTCGCAAATATACCGGGATCAACTCATACCGCAATACATTAACAAATATAGGAAGAACGAAGTGAAATGAATCCAATTGTGTATTTACGACTCTGCGACTGAAGCGAGAGCACGCCCGCTACGCAAAGCATGTGCTTCGCATACTGCTTTGTAATCAAGATTAAGGTTGTGGGAATTGGGGTATATATGAGTAAGTATATTGCCCGAATAACTTGCAATTAGAAGTGAAAGTAGCTAAAAAGCAGATCCACTTGAGTAAGTAAATAGTCATAGTGAGTAGTAAGGACCGGGCTGTAGGATACATCAGGTTAAAAGCCCTGGTCATATCATTTTCTAGTGGTAAAGTAGCTCGATTCAAAACTAACAATAATTTCACAACGTTTGTCTCTCCAGGGCTCGACAAATTGCATGAAATGACAAAGGACGGAAATATGGAATTGGAAATCAGCATGATGACAAAAGACGAAACTCAGTGGGTTGCTAAATACAGGCAAGCTTGATTCGATGCGTCCATACATAGAGAAAATATGAAATATGGATTGATGGAATGAAAGCCGAGGATGGCGATACCAGTAACATCCGTCTCCTTCGTTAACATTCAGCAATTTCAGCATCGGATCCGGTTCCGACAAGTACAGACTGCACGCATCTGGATACTCCGGGAATACACCCCAAGATAGTCTCAGATGGCACAACGATCGACAATTCACAACCAAAGACGCGGATCACGATGGTAGGTCAATGCGCTTCTCTCTATACAAATGAGGCTGGTGGTATGGCGGCTATTGTGGCGACAGCAATCTGAATGGAAACTCCAACGAAACAGGCAGGACAGGAATTTGGTGGGGGTCTTACTAGTATGATCGCACCCACCTGTGCTTCTCGGAAATGAAGATGCGAAAGAAATTGTGAAAATACTAGGGATGGTGTGAACGTGAGGTTCACGTTCGCGTTCTGTGTGTGAACCTCAGAAAATTAGAGGTTCACGTTCACAAACGAACCTTGGTAGGTTCTGCACTGTGAACCTTTTTCATATATTACAAATTTCACTTCATTATAACAGCTTTGGTTGAAATTTATTACATTTCAACTGCGGCCACTATATGCATTGCGTTCGCAGCATAAAAAATTCAACACTAAACGAGCATGCACCTTGACAATCTCACAAAATTTTCTTACTTTGTTACTAAGCTTTGATCGAATATTTAGTGACTCTCTACTGCAGTGGTTCTCAACCTTTTTTTGACGCGCCCCCCTTTTTGATAGTGAAAAATTTCGCGCCCCCCCCCCCCCTTATCGTCATTCGTGCCCCCCTTATCGTCATATCACAAAATCCAACTGGGATGCTAGCAACCCCAACAGATTGTTTGGTGGTATGGTCGGTTATGAATGTTGATGAGAGAATAAAAAATATGAAATTGGGCCTATATAAAGAGAAACACGCCTGCATTGGAGGCAAATCGCGCAGAGCGCGAGAAATTTTTTCAGATGACCGCTTCTTCGCGCCCCCTTCAGATGTTTCACGCCCCCCAGGTTGAGAACCCCTGCTCTACTGTGAGATTGACCCGCAATCACACAACATCAAGAGCGAAATACACTACATGTAGGTTGTCTGATGTAAAAAATCTGGCAGGCGTACGCGGTCAATCTTGATTTCATGTTTATTGTATCGTAAAAACCAAATCCGTGTGATCGGGGTATTGGCTACTGCTGTTTAACTTAATGGGGTATCGGTAGGAAGTATAGAAACCCGTTTTACACCCAGATCAATATCAATGTAGCAATACTCGGACGCGGAATACATTGTCCAGTCTGGCCTAGACCGGTAAGGCGTAAGCTTACATTCCCTTGCAAGTCCTCGTCGAAATTGTTGGCAAAGCGACAGAAGAATTGATTTTATGGGATTATTGTATCATTTGATTGACCCAGTTGATACATTTGGCGGCATTTAAAACGTCAATATGTACTTCAGCATTGTGGCCCGAGTCGTTGCTAGGTATCGTGTAGGCCTACTCGTACAAATAGGCTATCACTCCACTAAAATGTAGGGTTGGAATTAGCAACATGACGTCACGTGACGTCACGAGGTTCGCGTTCGCGTTCACACAGAACCTTCTAAAAAGGTTCGCGTTCACACGAACCTGAACCTTTCGGAGGTTCACACCATCCCTAGAAAATACCCTTGAAATTTCATGCTGATGGCGTCATATTTTGTGATACGATTGTTGATATACAATGTTCTTTCCAATTCTCTACTAGTTGCTGACGATTACCCCTGACGAGTGTCAGCCGAAAATATTCGGGTTCATTTCAATATCAATATACTATTCAATTGTATATTGAAGTTCTGTACCTCCAAGAACCTCTTGAAATAAACGGAGAAAAACATGAAATTAACTTTTCGGACCGAATCTTTAGCAACCACAAGCGTTGCAAGTTTAGATTTAGACGGTATATTCTATTCTTTCATTATTGCGTGATGAACTGTGAGTATATAAACTGGTTTTCGCATGCTTTTGCGCTACGACGCTATGACGAGTATATGAATAAACTGTATTGAGTGTAGATTGACTACAGCAGTGGCCACAGGCCAAGTTACCAATACAAGTCAAGTGCAGCGCAACCCAACCTATAAATTTTGTTTAGTTACCATTGCACTCCAGGCATAGCAAGTCCGTCAACCTGTTGCAACACCCTGAATACTATATATCAGGGATGGCCAACCTTTTCAGCCAAAGGGCCACATTTGATTGACCAACTATATTGCACGGGCCACTAGCCGCGCCAAGCGCGAAAATTTTTCGAAGTTCATAGGTTAATAATATTGTAACTTTACTATATTGCGGGACTGTTGCATATCGCTGGGCTCAGTTTACAAGGAATGGACTATTCGGCGCCTGGACATAGCGATATCGAAAGCTTCGAGCAACATGCATCAATCATTTTGTGCCTAGGTTTCACAGTCGACGGTCTTTCTGCGAGCGCAAACGCAAGGTCGCATATGTTGAACGACACTTTGTCTCGTAATCGCGAACATGGTTAGACTCAATCTGATACATTAGGCGTTTTTTCATTTTCACAAAGGGATAACAATATTAAAAGCAAGAAATCGAGTGACAACATGTTCCGCGAAGCGTGTATAAAATTTTTACTTATGAAAAATCTATCGCAAAGTATTCTGCTTTATTGTAGTGTGCGAAGATCTATCAAAATGTGACAGGCTCGTGGATCTGCCAATGCGTCGGAATTGATATTTTAGTGTTCAAATCGCAAGTGTTGCGGCCAGACTAATCAAATTTTTTGTTGGCCTTGCAAGTACATAATCTGTACAATCCATTTTTGATTATATTAATAATTTCGGAAATTACCTCGCGGGCCAATCAAAACCTTCTCGTGGGCCAAATCCTAATCCAGAACTTTTGTTTATTCAAGTTCATGTCCAATCCTAATCCGATTCCAACTTGAAATTCAGAAAAAAACGCAAATTTATGCAAGGATGGAATTGGAAATTTTTCCTTCACGGCCTGAAATTCTCTTGATTTAGGATAACTAGGCATAGGGCTGCACCCCTGCACCTCTCTTGCTCATTGGCACCGAGTGTATCATAGTGTAGTACATCATAAGTACATTAATCCGACCAAAGTCCAAATCAGACAAAATTTCACAATTCCTGTTTTTTCAAATCCTAATCCTAATCCATGCTCATCTCTGCAACCTACCACAGAAAAGCACCGTTAAACACCGTTATTGCTCCTTTCTCGACGAAGTACACCGACACGAATGCAACAAGTTCCCTAGTTTCAACCTTGGAGTCAGAATTTCCACATTCGATTCAGTGAGTCCAAACTAAATCATCAAGTTGGTGTTGGTTCCAGATGTGGTTCTGGATTTATATCTATATAAGAGATGTTGAGGTAGTCATCAGAGTATTCTTCTGTATCGCCCTGTATAGTATTCTGGAGATTTTTGTGGCTGATAGTTTAGGCAGTGAAAACTTGCTACAATACGGAACAGGTGCTTAAGACGAGATGACATGAAAGGATATGCAATGTCAAGTCCTTTTTTAGTTATTCAGAATCTTTGAGTGTCGCACATACAGAAATTACAGTCATCTATAAGGTTTCGAAATTCCCTTCAGATTCTTTAATAGCAAATGACATAGAATGCCGATCTCCCCTTGGCCATCCATCCATATTTCATCGGTATTTTTCGCAGATTACATGAAATGCCAAGTTTTATCATTGTCTTCAATTTTCACGCCAAAGTAAAGTTGATAAGTATAAAAAACCTTGGTTTTATTTATATATTGTTCTTAACTGGTCAAACCGATATACAGACCACAGATATAGCAAAAAGAGCCAGCAGGCAGATTACATTTGTGATGTTGACATTAATGATGAGATTATATTCAATAGATCCACAGTCAGTGCATTGACAGAACAAAACGAAAAGGAATTTGAGATTGCTTTCTGTGGCTAATACTGACTGAGACTGAGAAGATGATTGTTACAAACAACCAACTATTATGAATGGAATGCTGGATCAATGTGACGCCACAGGTTATAGGAAAGTCAATAAAGGAGCTCAAATACATGGTGCGGGAAGTTTAAAAAGCTTAAAATGACATTTTTAAACGACACTTGAGGCAAAAAATGCTGGAAACATATTTTATCAAGGAATATGGTATAGGAAAGAACAAAAAATCGGCTCAACTAATTTTATGTTTATGTGGCAGCTACATTATCATCAAAATTGCGATTGCTTCAGCGCTAATTACCACCGTTGCGCCCCCTTTGGCTATGTTACTCCTTGAGTACGCATGATGTGTAGCCTAGATTGCTTTTTAGCTTAGTAGATATCGCGCAGCGGCTACATAGATTGAATTATGACAATCTCTACTGTTTGCTGCTGTTGCAATTCAGAATAGCACGTACCTAGCTATTTTAACAGTAGACATGGAACAAGTGTACAGTAGTAAGTATTATTGTACGAGCGTTAAATTTAGGCGTACGCAGGATAACATTATAACAATTTTAAAATTGCCGTATTGAAGACTGTGTGTTTCGATACTTTGGCAGCTCAAAGTGCTGAAAAGGCTCATAATCATTTCTCATTCTAGGCCGAAGTTTTGATAATAGTCACGTTATTCTTGAACCGTTTTAGTATGCTGAACATACACCGAAATCTACGGTCATTGGTCAGTCGATCCGCCGATCACTTTTACATGATTCATCAGCTTATAGCACGTCCCTAACGTACTCTGAATACATCGAAATCTACCGCCATAGGCAGGCCGTGTTATTTTTGGCATATGTCAAACATACCAAAAATGAGTCATTTTTCAGTTTTTATTTTTGGCAATTTTGGCATTCCCATGAATTCATGTTTATAGACTTGAAGTAACCACATAAAACGCTTAAGTTTGGTGCAGTATCCACACTGTACCATCAAACAGCAAGATTTAAATCCGAAAAGAAAACCATGTTGGAGACCAATTCACCCAATATAAAACCGAGTGCTTCTACAATAGCTCTTCTCAATAGTCGATTCACTGTGCGTGCAAAGTTATCGGCATTCGCACAGGTCAGTGGTCACAATATTTATGACAATAATTCAGAAGGGTTTCTGTAATGTTGGGATCGCAGCCTTCACTACCTAGCCAATGGTAAAAATCATGAGTCACCTAAATAATTAATCGATATTATCTGAAAAATTATCAACGCGGCATTAAAAAAATTGGAAAGGACTGATTTAATATATGTATGTAATGTACGCATAAATCTTTTGCACAATATACTATTGGAAAACATGACACAGTCTATCAGTTATTGAACAATGAACATGCAAACAGTTTTCAGTTGCAAGTGAAAGGTGAATGGTATATTAGGTATATGCACAATGAGCGAATTACAGTGTTGGTCGCGCGTGGCGACTACATGATGTAACAAAATGCATGAGCAATGAGCATTGACAACAGGAGAAGGCCTAGTAACAATCAATAAGTCAATCAGTTGATTAATATTTCATCATTTCAAAACACCACAAAACTGCGATACAATGAAAAGATGGGAAGGTGTCGAAACAACTATGAGTAGTAAATTTAGAAGTTGGGGCCCTCTATCACAGATTCCGAAGTATACTGATTGCTACTTTTGCGTACACAGATCATCTACTTCTTAATAGCTTAATATCATGTACTTCCTAATCGCTGGATATCATTATCATCGATTTCGTAATCGCTGGATTTATCAAATCACAATTGGCTGTTAATCCAGATTCAATCACTGGACTTTTGACCTTTTCATTCACCTTTCATGGACCCCTAGGATATAGTAGCCTGCCGACCCAGACGGATTACGGACCCAAATTCAAGAATTCTACTTTACACACTTGTTTTGTCGCTTCATACAAACTACTGACAGTTCTTTTTGACATTTGTATAAAAATATTCATATATTCTATATTTTCAAAAAGCCTTATATCTGGCATTTTCAAAATTTTATTTTTGGCAGTTTTGGCATTTGGTTCCCGAAATGCCAAAAATAACACCGCCTGGCCATTGGTCAGTCGACAACCCGATAACAGTTTATTCGATTCATCAGCTTGTAGCAGAATCCACTTTTATCTCAATTATTGTGAGGCTGTACACAGTTTTTACGGGTTCCGATAAGGAGCCTAGATAAATCTTTAACACTTTGGGATTTTGGAGTATATACCTCGATCGGACCAAACTTAGCGGTGGAAGATATGACTACGTTACTCGCCGTCTAAGAGTCGCATATCTTAAACAGCAGTATAATTTAATTTGTGTTTAACATAGAGATATACATGCGGAATTTCATTACCTCGCGTATTAACAACAGTTAGTGAAACACAACCTTAAAATTACGGTCATGCTATAATGGTAGTTTATTTATATGCTTGGATGTAGCGTTGCATTGAAAACAAGCGGTGATTTAAAACACTTTGTTTATGCCTTTTAATTTTTTTTCCAAACGTACAATCGTAGGATAATTGTGTAAATGTTTTCTAAAAACCTGTAGAATGAGTCCATGGACCATTTTCATCCAATAGTCGACTTATATCCTACGCTACGATATGGATTGCATTGAACCCTGGAAATCGTCGTCGATTCGCAAGTTATAGAACATAGATATAGATCATTGGTGCAGAATGGGTGTTCTGATGATGATGACCGCCGACCATTAAAATGCTGCATATCGATGTTGTCCCGGTTGAAGATATTTTTGGTCTGTTTATGAGTGGTCGGAAGCTCTTTTCGTCGAAGGAGTCATATTCACCCTATGTTTTCAATTGTCAATATCAATACAGTATGACGTCACAATCAAAGATTCATAGCGGCATTGCCGAAAAAACATGTTTTAAACATGTTCGTTTAAATTGATTTTTGTTTTGAATGCATCCCTACATACATATCTTGTTCAACCGTTTTATTGGTTTCAAGCGAATTAGGCCGAAGCGAACTTAATGTCATTTCTGTAGCATCGTGTCATAAGAAAGTATAAAATACGTGTTCGTGCTCTGGAAACAGGCGACTTCGAATTTTCAAGGGCGAGAGTTTAAAAGGTAGCTTCCCAGCGACGGAGGCGAACGTAATAATTAGCAGATACGTTTATGTGACAATGCCTTAGGTTAGGGTATGGCCATACATTAGAGATGCTGCAAAATTGAGTAACATATTTTAGTAATGAACATTACACGTACGTCCATCACATTTAAACCTACTGGGAAAGATTACGATTATTGTTCATGACTTCCTCTTCAAGTGATGTGAATGTTCACTATTTTACTGAGACCGATAGCTTCTACGTATAATCCGGTAGGTCTTTACGACTTGATGATGTACACGACCATATCACAAATTAGGTAATACCTAATCACTCATGTGTCCAAATTTGAAGGTTTCCGGACGTCCTGGAAGTGTTATCCGTGAGATGCATGCATCATTCATTACTGTTAGTTTAATTACAATTTTATGATTTCCGTAACAGCACTGGTGCGATTTTCATATCATTTTGATATTCTGAGTTAGATTGAAAAACGACGGCTATAGGAATTCTTCATGTCGACAAATCGTAAAATAGCGAAACAACCACAATGCCGTAGCCGCTCAAATCAAGATTCCCGTGAGAATTGCGGTGAAGAATTTAGTGCCGGTTCTGATCAGAAGACGCGTATTTTGGAGGGAGTCAGCAAACAAGTCCGTGACGCGGGCGGAAGCAAATGTCGTACGACGCCGGAGTCAAGACGCCAGTCAGCAAGACACAGCGACTTCCAACAACATCGGTGCGATATATGCGACAAAGAATTTCGTTGGAAGTATAGTTTGTGGAGAAACAGGTTGATTCATTTCAATGTCAAGAAACATTCCTGCGATGTATGTGGGAGAGAGTTCCGTCTACTGAGCAAATTAAAATCACATTTGGAAATCCACAATGATTACAAACAGTATCGCTGCAACATATGCAATAAACATTTTCGTCAGAAAAATGGTTTAACATCGCATCAGCTTATTCATTCCGGTGTCAAAAAAGAAGTTTGCAAAGTCTGCGGGATGAAATTCAGTACCAAGTCGGCTTTGAAAGCGCACTTGAATTGCCACTGTGTAATCAAGCAACATCGGTGCGATATATGCGACATGGACTTTCTTTCCCAAGATAATTTAAAAGCACACGGGTCGATTCATTTCGATGTCGCAAAACATTCCTGCGATGTATGTGCGAGAGAATTCCGTCGAATGTGCGATTTAACATCGCATTTGGATACCCACCACGATTACAAACAGTATCGATGCAACATATGCAATAAACGGTTTCGTCAGAAAAAGAGTTTAGCATTGCATCAGCTTATTCATTCCGGTATCAAAGAACAAGTTTGCGATATCTGCGGGATGGAATTCAGTACCAAATCATCTTTAAGATCGCACGTGAGTGTCCACAGTGTAATCAAGCAATATCGTTGCGATATATGCAACGAAGAATGTTGCAATCAAATGGCTTTAAAACAGCACTTGCTAAGTCATTTCGGTGTCAAAAACCATAAATGTGATTTATGTGGGAAGGATTTTTGTACAAAGGCCGTATTGCAGCAGCATATGGATATCCACTTCGGAGTAAAACGACATCGATGCGAAATATGCGACAAGGAATTTCGTCAGATAGCTAGCTTGAAGCAACATTTGGAAGCTCATTTTGGCGTGAAGAAATTTTCTTGCGAAATTTGTGGACGTAACTTCGGCAGCAGTTCAGACACGACCAGACACATGAAAATTCATAACCCACTGAAAGAATATCGATGCGGTAAACGCGGGATGGAGTTCCGAAGAAATGATGGATTGAAATCGCACATGAATGTCCACGATGACCTTCAACAGCATTAAAAGAGTGCTTCAGTCACCGCGAATGATTTGAACAGAAACAAGAACAAGGAACGCCGACAACTGTTGTTGTTGTTGTTGTTGTTGTTTATGAAACAAAAAGATTTGGCGCTTATCGCCTAACGGCCTTTTGCACCACGGTCAAAGACATACAGACGATACGAGAAGGTAGTATGGAATAATGACGCATATCAGAATGGAGTAATATCAACGGCGACAGCTGGGTTTGTAACTCTGCGTGGAACAATGAATTTGCTGTATAAATGGAAAACCTATCCGTCATATTTGTCGAAGAACAGTTGTCGTATCGAAGCGTAGAAGCTTAAAACGATTCCACAAAAGTTTCTTCTGGGTTACCTGCCGCCTGATCTTAGAAAAAGCGTTGCTAGCTAGTAGCTAGGTGTCAAGCTCAAATCCATAGTTCGAGACATTGTTAAAATTGCCGACGACGTTACAGACGCATTGGAATATCGCTATATAAATCCAAGAAATTTGCTAGAGAAGGTGTGATTTCAATAATACTTTATTATACTGTGCGAATATTCGCTGTTTCCGGAACATAGCAGCAATGACAACATCACCTGACAAATTTCGAAGCTATGAAGTCTGAGTCAACCGTGACCAGAAGAGTAGCAGCAATGTAAGTCGATCTGTTATCGCAAGTTCTGAAGTGCGCTGCCGCGTAGACTACTTCAACCTAACATTGGACGAATTCACCGACTCCACAGACATTGCATAGCTAATTTTCTGGGGGCATTTGCGGTCTTTTGCTGGTAAAATGCGGACCGTTATACATGGGAAGTTGAGAACCCCTGTCCTACTGCATATTCCGTACATATTCGACCAATATAGGCTATCTATCTAAGGCAGGGTGGGCAAACTTTTCAGCTCGCGGGCTGCATTCCACATCTGAATCCATTTGCGGACCTCATTATAGCAGGCTATATTCGGAAATATAAGCCAACTTTTGTTTGATTATATAGACTAGAGGGTTACCATAAGAGGATTTGTTATCTTTTTGACATTTTTGAAACTGTCCTCGGAGGACTCCCAAATGTCCTCTTTTTTGAGATTTTGTCCTCTTTTTGAGAATTTCGTGGACATATATAGCAAATAGACTTAGATGCAGTAAGTCAGCACTGAGGCACTTAACTAACGCTCCGGCGGGTATTTTGGGAGCTGGGCTGGAAAGTTGACCCTTTTATTACTCCACCGACCACGAAGTGAGAAAAATTTACCATTTTGTCAGGATTTTCCTCAGGTTTTACAAGTCTGAAAATTTTGAAAAAGTGTCCTCTTTTCAGATTTCCAAAATACGGCAACCCTATTATTTAGTATCCAAGTAGAGATTGAGATAATACATAGATATGGAATATAACAATTCAAACATTGATTTGATGATAATAAACGCAGATGCGTCAGAAACATTAGCGAGATTTTATAAGCAGGTCATCTTCTATTAATTCGTCAAAATTAGGGATGGAATTCGGTTGTACCGATTCTTAAGACAGGATGGAAATTTGAATATGTGTGCAGTGATCGGCTAATAGATATGCTGATTTTGCGTTTGGTTAAGCATCAGAGCGCGCAATACTGACAAATTTCATAAACAGCATGTTACCTTTAGATTCGTTTTAGCAAAAGGCTTACTGTGTTAAACTGGCCTTCGTCACGTTTTTTGTGAGAACGATATCAACATAATTTACTGTTGTCTCAAACATTTTATTAACTCAGTTGTATATTTTGCACCTCATAATTTGATAATAACTAGGATGTTCGGATTGAAGTGATGTTTCAAATTGCAACAACGAATTCATCACAATAATGTCATATTGTGACAAGTAATACTTATATGCGTTACCTTCAACGCCGACACAGAAGTAGGCTACCTATCAGTTGATTCTTTATTGATTGCAAAGCATTCGTCTTACACTTTTCGCTTTTTGCATTGATTTGAAGTTACGAACAATTTGCACCTAACTGCGTATATAGGGGACGAATCCACCTACCGATGTGGTTATTCCAAGTACACAACACTGAAAGTCGGAGTTGTAACCCAAAATCACGATTGTTATCCGAACCAATAGATTTCCGTTTTGCGTTTCTTGGACGTTTATAGCAACCGAAATGTTTCAAAATGCGTAAGTCCTTACCCGAGATCTGGCTACTGCCCCAACAATAAAATTAAAAAAATATATTAATGGTTATAACTAACTCGATATCATGATGAAATATATTGGGAAAAAGTTTAACGAAGTCTCTCTAGTAATAAGATTTGTGCAGTGACTTTTTTTCAATATTTCTATTACATTTCTCGAGTTCTTCGCGGGTCGCACAAAATGTCGTCACGGGTTGCATGCGGCCCGTGGGCCGTAGTTTGCCCACCCCTTATCTACGGCAATACAGTCGTTGCATTCACGTTGAAGTTGTCAAATCAAGGACTATCGCAAGGAACGTGCGTCTACCACTGCGAGCTAAGTAGTATTTACCCAGCCACATATTTCATGGAACTCAGGGTACAACTCTAGCACGTTATCAAACGACATATGCCTTCTATACAGTTTAACATGTCATGAGTTTTTGTGGACATTCCAAAATAACCTCCTTATATATGTTACGTTTCTTCTTCGATTATTAGCCAAACTACATTGCTGACATGTAAGATGTGACACAAAGAAATTGAGGATAGAATTGGTGCGTCAGGGCTGTTTGAATGGATACTTTCATCCAAAATAATCGAAACATCAACCTCAGAGATTTCCACGCATCAAAGATAGAATTTTATCTAACAGGTCGGGCAACTGGCAAAGTATGGGAAAAGTATCAAATATGGTATGGAAGAACGTTAGTATGGTATGGAAAGATATAGTCAGGTACGGAGTATGACAATTTCTCAGTTCATTCCATACCATACCATATCATACCATACCATACCATGCCCTGCTTGTACATATAGTTTCAGACGGGGGGAAACCAAATCATCGCTACACGGGACAAGCACGATATCTGTGAACAGTGCTGATATCAAAACTCTTGAGCCTGGTTGCTGCGTCCCCATAAATAAACGTGTCTATCTTATTATATTGGACTGTGATTACTTCATATGGGAACGGATAGATCTCCACCAAAATAATGACGACCAGTGGAGAAAGTGTATCAAATTCGGTGTAGTTGGCAACATACGGAAATCTGCCAAAGACAAGCTTCCTCGCTGAAATCTCTGTACATGGAGGAGGTGATGATGCCAACTAGAATGTTGACGCTTTGCTTTTCCCGATATGATAATTCTCGAGGTATTTTACATAGGGTATCTGAAATACCCGAAAACAGACGACAAGATTGTCTGGAATGAGATCCCATTAAGTAGTCAACAAGGTTATTAGGGACTCGTTGATCGATGATATTAATTTGAAAATTATCAGCCGACCAGCTGACAGTCGTGCGCCATACTGAACTCGAAATGCGGTCGTAAATAGCAATCAGATTTTACGCCTCTGAAAGAAGGAATTATATTTGAAATAAAGGCCCCCGCCTGATACATAAGAACATATTTGACCTAAATTCTAGTGTTGTAAGGTAGGTATTCTGAACTTGGGTCTGCGGCTTGGATCGTTCCGCTGCAAACTTTTCGAACTCATACCATTTCATTTTATTAAAAAATCCTGCGAATCATACAATCATATGAAATACAACCATAGCTTGTGCTAGCAGATTCATTTCAAAGTCGTTTTAGTGTGCTAGTCTTCGGAAGCTGGAACTTTGATAACTACATAGTCTCCCAGTATGACTGACGATGACTCATTTTAAAACTGTTCCACGTTCTAGTTAATTAATGCTTTTGATACTCGTGTGTTGGTTTTAAACTAACTCCTCGATGACTTGTGCTGTACTATAGTCGGCCTCGTGTGTTAATTGAACTGATATTAATATATATAAGAACGGATCTTTAGAGGCGGTCACTGGTCAGTAACGAAGTAGGCTACTTTTTCGAAGCGCTCGAGTAGTTTTCCTCTACTTCTAGTACTTACTTAAGTGCATCCAATTTTTTGATACATCTACTTCGTACGATTTTCTGATGTACTTACTTTTCGCTATTTATAGTTTGTCAAGTAGAAGTGTTATATATTCTTCCAGTGAGAAAGAGAGAGAAATTTAAGGACATACCTCGCTGAGAACCAACAATAATAATTTAACTATCACTTCGTGCTTCGTGCGAACTAGATATGAAGTGACAAGTATGTTTTTATGGAAGTATCGGTCAATATAATTTATGACTATAGTTACGTCATGAAATGTTTCGCAGTCATGGCTGAAAATGTTTGGAACTATATCTTATCGTAATCTAGCATTCTAGCCGCACAGCGAGTGTACGAATAAGGGAAAGGTGGTACTTGACTGTAATTAGCGATAGACCGTTGAGCGTCAACCACCATTAAAACTGTCAGGACAAAACAACGCCAGCCTACATAATATTGCAGCAGATTGGCGGACTTGCTGTGCATAAAGTATGCCTACAATGGTCATCATCATCATCATTGGTTTATTAGCAATTTTATCAGTTCAATACACCACAAAAAATGCGATACAATGAAGAGAAAGGAAGATGTCGAAGCGACTAGGAGTTGTCTATGGAATCGGACACCCACCTTGGCCTAGGCGATGTAAAGAGGCGGCATGCACACTGAATGAAAGTATAAATAGTATAGAAAAAGAAAGCGACAAGAAATAGGGCGGCATGTCATGGGAAGCGAGATCGATAGGTCAGTCGTGGTCCGGTAATCTTGAGGATGGACTGTATTTATTTAGTAGTAATTGCTTGTATTTCGACTTGAATGTGGACATGCTCGTCGACTGTCGGATGGCCGGCGGGATACTGTTCCACACATCAGGTCCGGCATATTTGATGGAGCGATGATCTTTTCGGTCGATCATATGATATTTGGACGACGTGGACGCGCGTGTGTTGTACTTGTGCGCTTTTGATTCAGAGGTAAAGAAGTCATCGAAATATTCGGGGCAACGACCGCAGTGAAACTGATACATAAACTTGGCGATTTCTAGTTTCCGCATATCTTCTATGTTTAGGACGCCGAATCTCTTCAGCAGCGACTTATTGGATGGGCAGCCAGGCCCCTTTGGGGCCCTAGCTATGATTCGGAGTACTTTATGCTGTAGTTTCTGCAGTGGCTTGAGTGCAGTTTTACTGGCAGCCCCCCTACAGAGGATGCCATAATGTAACTTCGATTGGATTAAGGATTTGAAGAGTATCAGAAGAACCCATGCTGGCATGAAGCGCCCAAGGCTGTAGAACAGGCCGCACTTCGGTGATAATTTAGTTTCTAGGGACTGAATATGACTCTTCCAGGACATGTTCGAGTCCAGTAAAACTCCGAGATATTTGGCATTATCTGTGTTGGAAACGGGCTGACCAGCGATATTAACGGTTAAATTATTTTTTGAATTTACTGTCAGCAATTGCGATTTCGTGGCGTTTATGCAAAGGTTGTTCTGGGCCGTCCACTCATGGACTTTGGGCATTTGGTCACCAGTCAGGGCATCCAGCTCTGCCGTCGAAGATGCGGAAGAGAGGAGGTGAGTATCATCAGCGAGCAGTGTGGTGTTCAATGAGGAGGTTTCAAAAATGTCATTGACATATAGGGTGAAAAGGACCGGTCCAAGTACTGAGCCCTGGGGCACACCACAGGTCACCAGGTGAGGAGAGGACAAGGTGTCTGAGATCGCAACCATTTGTTGGCGTCCAGTGAGGTAACTTTTCATGAGCTCAAGTTGTGGGCCCCGAAGTCCGTAACGCGCCAATTTCGAGATGAGAATTTTATGATCTACGCCAGTGGTTCCCAACGGGGGAGGAATTCCCCCCTTGGGGGGAATTTTGCAATTTTTAGGGAGGAATTCCACTTTAGAATTGTAACGGATTTCCCAAAATGTTCATGTCCGAACTGTCATGTTGGCAACCAGTTATATCAGAGCGTATGATCCTTATAGCTGTTTTTTTGCTGAAAGTATGTTCAAATGCTATTTGAAATCTCTTTCTCCCTAAGTTCGTCTATATTCTAAGCGAGCAAATGTGCCGAATCTATCACAACAAGGCCTCTAACGAAAGTATTTATCTTATATTTTCATGTCAACATTTTCATAAAGTGACAAAATATTCCAATGTCATCGATTCAAGTCGAAGAGATCGCTAGCCTTGCTTTATTTTTAGTGAACAGCTACTCGATCGAAAAAATGCAAGTTAATCTTGATGCAATGTTGCCGAAACCTAATGAGTGTCCTAAATTTCAATGAGCTCAAGCAGGAAATCTGATCACGTGTATGTGATATATCAGGGTATATATCAGGGCTGTAACCAAGTCACGAGGCTCCGAGTCACAAGTCAATTTCACTTTCATAGTTTTGACTCGAGTCATTTTCAATTCACCATTGAGTCAAGTCCGACGGTCCAAGTCACCGAGCATAGGGTCGAGTCCGAGTTATGGTATTATAACTCGAGTCCGAGTACAATTCCTTGTGTTGACTGCTCAGTTTCCAGTTAAAGTCTTGTTAAACTCACTTTTTATAACTCAGTTTGGTGATATTGAATGATTTTGATTTATAATATACTAATTTTCCTCACTTTGAGCAGTTTATTGTCGCATCCTCAAGTACCAGGACCAATATACAAAATTCCAATAGGAAGGCCACTTTACTGTTCTTCGAAATTACAATGAAATGTCGGTCTTGGCCGTCTTATAGTCACGAGTCATATGGCTTGGTTCGAGTCATGTACAATGACTCCAAGTCGAGTCAATACACAGATTGTCTCTAGTCGAGTCGAGTCGGTTCCCTATTTTGAGAAAATGACTCAAGTCAAGTCCGAGTCGAGTGTGGTCAATCCTGCTATATATGAAAATACCAATATTATTGGCCAAATGCATACGCACACTTGAGAAAAAAATCGCGAGACCAGCAAATTTATGCATACTGATTTTTCACAGCAGTTATATTAGCGATTGGTGCATGATAAGCCGAAAACGGAAATGGAAGTATGGGGGTCTGTTGAGTCAAGCCTTTCAGAATTTGTTTGATTGGGACCAAGACCATTGTTTTTGGAGGTCTACGAAGTATTGTTACAGCCCTGCTAGAAACAGACACTCCGTACCTCCGGTTTTATTCTTCGGTCAACAGCTGATTGCGCGGTAAAAATGACCTTTTTTAATCATCGGGCAGCTTTCTCCTAAGGGGGGGGGGGAATTTTGGCTCAAATTTCGGCCAAGGTAGGCACGAGATGAAAAAGGTTGGGAACCACTGATCTACGCAGTCAAACGCTTTTTTTAGGTCGAGAAAAATGCTACATCCCACATTTCGCTTCTCTGATATATCATAATACTGTTCGGCCACTGTTAGGAGGGCATGAGCGGTTTGGTGTTTGTTTCGGAAGCCAAATTGTTGAGGGGAAATGACAGACATTTTGGCGAGGAATGAGGAAAGGCGGGAGAGGAGCAACTTTTCGAATACAACCCCGATGCATGGGAGAACGGATATCGGACGGTAGTTGGTGACATTAGTTCTATCCCCAGCTTTGTGTACAGGGACTACTCTGGCTTTTTTTAGATAGCATGGGTAGACTCCATTTTCTATCATGAAGTTGACAAAATGGGCCATATATTGACCGATATGCAGGCTTATCATTTTTAAAAACCATCATGGGATTTGGTCATAGCCGTCGGCCTTGTGCGATTTCAGTTTGTGGATGGCTACTTCTACTTCGTATTTGGTCGTAGGTTCAAGCACAATTGACTGGGATATCGATCTCACCTCTGACCTGGCCGACACAGGTTTTGTAATAGAAGAAGCAATATTTGGGCCTACGTTACAAAAATATTCATCATCATCATTCATCATCATCATTGGTTTATTAGCAATTTTATCAGTTCAATACACCACAAAAAATGCGATACAATGAAAAGACAGGAAGATGTCGAAGCGACAAGGAGCAGTCTATGGAATCTGACACCCACCTTGGCCTAGGCGATCTAAAGAGGAGGCATGCACACTGAATGAAAGTAAAGAAGATAGTATAGAAAAAAGAAAGCGACAATAAATAGGGCGGCATGTCATGGGAAGCGAGATCGATAGGTCAGTCGTGGTCCGGTAATCTTGAGGATGGACTGTATTTATTTAGTAGTAATTGCTTGTATTTCGACTTGAATGTGGACATGCTCGTCGACTGTCGGATGGCCGGCGGGATACTGTTCCACACATCAGGTCCGGCATATTTGATAGAGCGGTGATCTTTTCGGTCGATCATATGATATTTGGACGACGTGGACGCGCGTGTGTTGTACCTGTGTGCTTTTGATTCCGAGGTAAAGAAGTCATTGAAATATTCGGGGCAACGACCGCAGTGGAACTGATACATAAACTTGGCGATTTCTAGTTTCCGCATATCTTCTATGTTTAGGACGCCGAATCTCTTCAGCAGCGACTTGTTGGAGTGATTCATTGAAGTGATTCGCAATGGCCGCCGGGTCTGAAAGTTTGTTTCCGGTATCCGAATTCACAATTTCCGAAACAGACTTATGGCCTTTTTTTCGATGTAGGAGAGAGTTAAGTCCTGACCATGTTTTTCGAGTGTCCTTTATGTGTGTGTTGAAAAATCTCTCATTGTACTTTGCAGCAACCCAGATATTATGGGTTGCGCTGTAGGCCTACAGATACACTTAATAGAGTTTATTCGGATACGTCATTGTCGTAGGTATAGCGCAAAGATGATTCTCATCTATTAAAACTTTAGAAACCTACAGATTAGGGTTCTGCAATAATGAGAGAATATCGGAGTATGCAGTAGAAGTTACCGAGATATAGTTCGTATTCGGCCGATAACGTGGCAAAATTGTTACTACCAAACTGTTATATTTACTTCGTACCGTATACATTGCGATTGGGGACCAGCGGTCCGCCACAATATGCTGCCCAAATAAAAGATCTGTCTGGGACCCCTAGCCTAGACTCGGTCCCCGGTTGGTCACACCATAAGACCATAAGACTCGAAAACTGGCATATCCGCGGCAATCCTGTTCGGCGCACAGAAGGGATAACATGAAGGACAAATTTCATGCTGGTGCAGACTGCAGACTAGATCGCATCTCCATCTCCAAAGCATCTTGACGGCGCAGACGAGAATAAATCTGATCTCTCTTTCTCGCTCACTGATGAGCTGGAAGTCTCGAAAGCTTTATGTTTCGGGGGCGCCAGCTAGCGGTAAACGACACTCGATTCTGGTGCATTGTGAAAGTGACGATCCAATCTTGATATCGGCTTTTCCAGCTGTCTATTATCACTAAATTGCTGATTACAATTATTGTAAGGCCTCCTGCATGAAATGTTTAGCTTCACAGGCACCGCTAGCAACTATTAACGACGATTCATCGAAGTCATTACTAAATCCCTAGAAAAGTGCAAATCCATTTTCTTGCGAATTGCTTGTTCAAATCTGATTGCTCTTCATATAAGTCTCATCTCTCACTCATTCCGAAGTTCGATAGTCCCATTTTATGTCATTTTTAACTGAGTGACGTGAATCAGGAAGCGGATATAGGTCATGACCCCGTGAGAAATTCATTGACGTTGCGTTGCGTTTCGCGCACTACGAAGGCAGATGCTTTGCGATTTGTTGCATTCACCAAGGCATTGGCTTTGGACTTTGGTGGCTTAGTTCTTTTATGTTAGTGATACCGCACAAACTATAGCACACGAGTATCAAAACATTGTGTCTAGTGACGTAAGCTCCACAGCAGGGCTGTTTTCGCGAGAAGTCGCCACAACATGTGCAGTTATTCTCATGCAATGGTTATACCGTATGACAGTTCTGTGAAGTGTGAATGAACTATTACCGTATTTGATATTAACTGAACTCAATTTTTGTTATATTTTTTGATAATTCTGAATTGAATTCAGTTTCCAAGTTTTTGCGAATTCAGTAATTCTAAATCTAATCTAATAGGAACAACAGCATATGGATTTAATTTATGTTCTAATCTATTTTGAAAAGCTGAAAAAGTTCCATAGTCGTTTAGCTCAGACCTCTTATTGCAAATGAAATATTTCAACACTTGCCTTATGTTCTCAACAAACCAATTAGCTGAGCATATTGAGACAGGAGTATTATATAGTGCTATGTGAGTGTCCCAAATTGATGCTTCTTCTGTGGAAGATATCATAGCTTTCTCTTTAGTGTTATCTGAAGTTCTGCTGTAGGCTACCATTCTGTACTGACCTTTGCATACACTGGGTCGGTTTAAAGCAGGGGTCTCAGACACGCGGGACCATTTTGTATGGCCCGCGTCGAAAGCAAACCGTACATTTGCAAATGTTTTTTTTTTGTGCCAGGCATGAATTGCTACCTAGTAAATCACATTTTCACGGTGGGTATGGAATGTGAAATAAGGCCCACTTGGAAAGACATTTAATAGTCTTACTATTGATGCGGCCGCTTTCAACGTTGGCAAAAAACAGGAAACTGCCCCAAGAGCAAATTTGAGTTTGGAACCTCTGATTTGAAAGATTATATTGACTTGATTATTATTTTTGTACAGATACTAACTGGAAATCATACTATATTCAAAAACCAATCATGATCACGGATATTCAGTTGGCAATTTTCGCCAATATGCTCGGGGTGTCTTTATTCCTGTTGGTTGTCGCGTATCATTTTGTCTCTGTGAACAATCCGAAGAAATCAGATTAAAGAAAAATCGATCCATTCTGCATATTTTAAAGGTATGTATCTTTTGCGGAGCTATTTCCGTGCTAGAAAGCAGGTAGTGTACGGGCTGTGTACTCGGTTCGCTTTGCCTCTCACTGCAAACATTACCGGGTCATTGGGCTGGGCACAATGATTCAGGTAGGTACGGTATATTTCTTGAATTTGAATGGAACGCTTGTGGCCGCAGGTATGATTTTGTCTAGAGATGTGCTGCCTTGCATACACCGGCATTTTGGCACCAGCCCATCTCCACGCTAGAACAAACAAAGTCATATATATAGTCTGGGAAATCATCTGTGTTAGTTTTTGGACCACCCATAGTAAATGGGGATGAAATATTTTCAAGTATAATATATATATCTGTCCTAATAATTGATAAAAAAATTCGAGAAATTTTGGGGGAGGCATAACTCATTAGTCAGCTACTATGACCCTGGTAGGAGCTTTTTCAGTCCCAAAGGACGGGTAATTGCAAGCTTGAAAGAATAGATGTTTCGACCTCCTAACCCCCCTGGCTACACAATTTGGAAAACACTGGGTGGCTAGAATTATTGTAATGCTACTCAAGTAGGATAGTTGTCGACATTAGCGTCATTGACAATAATAGATATACCCCATATAAAAGGTAGCCTACTTATTTGAACTATACACATTCATACTGTTGTGACGTCATAATGGGAATACTCAAATACTCGACTCAACTCGAAGTCTATTACTTGATTCAGAATCGAATCACCCAGGTACTGTAAACCGGGGTAACTTTGGACTTAAGGGTAACTTTGGACACTAAGCAGTAAAAGATTTGAATGGTTATTGGTGAAAAAGGGTTGCCGCTGGATGTCCAATTCTTTTTCATGTGGCAACAGTACCACAAGTAGTCTCAATAGAAGGTGGATTCATTTCACTACCAGATAAACTTGACCCAACATTGATAAATTAATGGCTGGGGTCAATTTCATCAAAATTAATGGCCATTAAACTTCTTACAACCAAACATAGATAGCATGTGATTCATCGATTGAAAACTTGGCAGCAGATACCTCTAAGCGGTCTTAATCCATGGCAAAAATCTCAGTGGGCTCATCCTTAGATCAATACAAGAAAATGTGATGTCCAAAGTTACCCCGTCAAATTTTATCAGAACGGGGTAACTTTGGACAGTGGAAAATGTGATATTTAGAGCTCTGGAAAGTGGCTGCTTCATCTGTGTCAAAGTGTATGGTCAACTATATTCCTTATTACCGGTCTGATGGCTTTTTAAAATGGAATGAGAAGGTTAATAAATTAGAGTTTGCCAAAATATGAAAAAATTGGTAGGTAATGAGCTGAGAGATTATAATCGGGTGTAAGCTACTTCAAAAAGTTATCACATACTCCTAGAGATGTGCCTGCTGAATATGGGATATCATAAATTACGACAAATATATCCATCAGAGGAGATAGGAAAGGGAAAGTGTATCTTTTAAAGAACAGTAATATATTTGAAATCGGCAATAAATCACGTTAACATGTTTAACGTTCGCTGTCGGTTGCTGACACTGCCAGTGGGATACCCCTTATCACCATACGTTATTTATAAGTTCCAATTGGCGAAGGCATGAGGGAAAATTGAGATAAGAGAGGAATAAGAGCCCATTATCCTTCATAAACTACCTATATACTTTTTTGGGGGGGGATTAGGTAAATATCATGCAATAGGCCAGACATATACTATTTTGTTTCAGTTTTTGCCACTGCTCCCATCAACTCTTACCAAATAAGCCTCATTTACGAGGTGTCATAAACAATTGAGTGTAAAGGCATACAAAAAACTACATTGTCCAAAGTTACCCCACATGCAGGGATAACTTTGGGCACGGATAATTTACAGAAATAAGGTACTTATTTATGACCATGAAGATTTTGGATTAGGTAATTCTAATCTTTGCTCCATGACCCCTAAAAAACACAAAAGAGATACAAAGCGGAATTGTTGAAAATTGTCCAAAGTTACCCCGGTTTACGGTACTCAATTTTTCCAGTCCCAACTGATTACTTCTTGGACTCCGATGTTACTACAATTTACTTGAAAAATCATATGAAACAATGACAGTTTTCATAATTTTGATAGGTAAAAACTGAAATCGCATGCTTAGCTTACTTGTGACGCTGCCCAAAATCTGTGCTCAATAATCAAGGGAACAAATTTCTTATTTTGTCAAATCATTTGAGAAAATTGACATTCAGCAGTTGACTTCATATTAAAGCAGTTTGAGTGGGGATCAAAATCATTTTAACAAACTCGGGGCCCCGACAATGGCCAATTTACGTAACTCCCATTTAATTAAAGGAAAATATTGCGGAACTCGACTCCACAGCCCTGTTGTAGATATGCCTGAACGTCTAGTTACATCTGTTGACAAATGCATTCGGTAACTGCATTTGGGGAAAATGCCATCTCAGAAAATTGTAACTAGTGATAACCTACTTCAGTCTGGCTTGTACAATGTACATGTATTGTACATATACGAACTACCAATCTAGTTGTGGTCAAATGGTTACTGGTTTTAGAGCACGTCTAAGTTTAGTTGCGGACTAGTTCTAATTGCTCAATGAAAAAATTTGTTGAAAAAATTTGTTGCAGAAACGTGTTTCGTCATTTGACTTGAATCGTGATGCCGATGTTCTGTTGGGTGATGCTCTTGCAGTTGCAGCTATTGCTAGCTCAATTCATCACTAACAGTGAAATTGCCGGGGATGGATTTTGTGGGTCGAAACCTCTCCCATTTCAAATTAAAAGCCTCGTCGTTTAGAAATGCCTAATCAGTCTCCAATATTTCTCAGCTCATTTGCCAATCAATAATACGTATGATCGGTTTTTAGCTAGACGCGTTTTAGGTTTTTAGTTGTGGTCGTTAGTTTGAGTTCTAGTTGCGCATTTTGAAATGCAGTAGTCTGTAAAGTCTGACTTCAGAGCTTGGCTGTGAAAGTAGTTGCTCTTTGTAAACTATGTTTGTTGTGGTTTTATGACTTGTGAATTTCAGTAGGACTGCCACACCCCATACCCATTTTGAAGGGCCGAGCTCAAAGGGAGCCAAAAATTATTTCACAAATCAACACAAATTTTGGAGTGTTTTGTTGAAGATTTCGTACAACTTCCAAGGTTTTCTTCGCGCATGGCCCGATTTAGTGTGATCAAATGTCTACATTTTATTATGGGTAACCGCAGCGCTCCAAGAAAAAAATTGGGCATATCAGCTCCGGCCATTTTCTCGCGACTTCTGGTGTTCGACCAACAAGTGACTTTGCGAAGTGTGGTACCAAATAAAACCTTGGCCGCAAATTACATTAGCATGTTGGCCGAAACCATCAATATGTATAGCCAATCGTCCATAGGCCCGGAATAGTCCTGTGCCTATTATCTGATGTCAACACCTCCGTCAGCTCTCCCAGTAAATCTGATGACGTGGAATGGGAGACGATGAAAAATTATTAGCATTTTAGCAATATATGCAATAACTAGAGCTGTGCAAAATCGAGTACTTGAGTGATTCGATTCTAAATCACGTATTACGCTTCGTGTCGAGTATTTGAGTATCTCATTATGATGTATGTCATAACAGAATGTACTATGCCCAAGTACCAATATGTACCTTTTATGTCACCACAAAGAACATACGGCCTGTTATCCATCACACAAAAGATACTTTACTATTTTTTCGACCATTAAAATTATTACTCGATTCAGATTCGAGTACTCGAATCATTGTGCCCAGCCCTAATCCTTAGTATGTACCCGGCAATAGTAAAACGCGCTCTTCTGTTGATCAAAAATCCCATCATCAAGGAGGGTTTGGAGGTCGCAGCCCCCAAGAAGTTTGGTTTATGATCATTTGGGGGCCCGAGACCAACGTTTATTTTGGGGGGTTGACGAAGTACTGTTTCGGCCCTGTATTGCAAGTTGGGATTACTTACTTCAGTACTTGTCTGTGGCTTAGAGTGTTTTCAAATTGAGATTATCATTCTTTTTCTATTCAGATCACACATTCCTATTGGACACTGGACACCTTGAACAAGCAAACATGTGAAGCACCTGTCTTATGGAATGAATTTCTTCGGATCGACTGTACTTTTTAATACAACATTGTACCAAAAGTGGACTGATTTGTTGTGCATTATCAGAGACTTGCCGATCGAGAATAGTTAGTGCATTGAAAAATCGAATGCAGCGATGTCCAAACTACATTCTGATGATGACTCCTGCGAGTCAATTTTTCGTGGCCCGCTAAATGCCTTTGGGATGTAACCAAGTTGTAAATAAATCTTACCTTTATAGTTTTGACTCCGCGTGATTTTCAATTCGCCACCGAGTCAAGTTGAGTGCCAAGGGCATCGTTAATCAAGTCGCAAATCAATTTTCCTTTTATAGTTTCGAGTCAAGTCAGGTTCAACTCGCTCAGTCACGTGAACGTCTTTTGTGGTATGGAAGGCCTCGAATTCATAATGAAGATTTTCTCACTTAACATGTTCATTCAAAATGGTAGGAATAGTAGGATGTTTTCTGCCAGGCCTATTTTTCCAGTATCAGACCAGATGCATCAGAGTTTAATCACGCCATAGAATGTCTCCAGTCATGCGCAATGACTCGAGCACAAGTCAAGTCAACGCTCAAATTGACTCAAGTCAATACGTCGAAAAATAGTATATGTCATGCTGTTTATCAGTGTTCGCAGTTCAGTCGCAAGCAATGTCCCCTCTAATTTTTGACGAGTTTGCCCACACTCACCAACTTAGTGCGCAGATCCTTAGACAACAGTGCGTAACGACTAAAAAAAGGTCATGACTTCATAATTTTGTGCGCAACTTGGGTTTTCTGTGCGCGGAGACCGTGTCAGCACTGCACATTTGCGCACGTGCGCAGCTAAGAGCGATAATTGGTCGCAAGTCACGTTCAATTGATTGTTTGCAAGTGTGCTTCGGTAAAACGTATCCTTCGCATTAAAATATGCTATTTGTCTCACTCTTAACAAGAGATGCCGTTGGTGAAGAAGTACTAGAAGGTGGGTCACAATGGGCTATAAAATACGTTTTTGGTCATAAATATATTTCGAATCTAGAAGTACCAATGAACTTGAGCAAAAACATGGATGAACATAAAACGCATATTTCCCAAAGAAAAAGTTATTTGAAAATATCAAGAAGTAACGAACAAACAGCGGTTTGAAAAGTGTGCCTTTTTTGTCCCATTGTGCCACATAGACCGAGCGAGATAGTGTAATGGTTATGCGTCCGGCTTCTCGAGCGGTTGGTCGTGGGTTCGATTCCCGGCCGGGTCATACCAAAGACTCGAAAATTGGTATCCGCAGCTATCCTGCTAGGCGCTCGGCAATCACGGATAGCATGGAGGAGAAAAAAAACGGGGGCGCAGACTAGATGACCTCATGGTGCCGTATCGCAACTCCGTCGTCAAAGCATCTCGATGGTGCAGGCGAAAAAGAATATCATCTCTCTCTCTCTCTAGGCGAGGCGCATTGGAACAAGCGGTATAGGGGAAATGGGACAGTACTAAAATATTACACACCGCATCAGTTAGCAAGAAACTGAGAACCGTTGAAGAAAAGGATGGACTAACAGGTGTCCAATGTCCATAAGACCAGTTATAGTTTACATCCCAAATTGGAATCGTGAGGTAGCTTGCATGAAGATCGCTGCCGCGGCTTGTTGAGTGCCGTGATTGATTATAAGGTGTGGTAAAATTATCTTAACCCTCCATTTATTGTGTGACACTTCATGGAATGTTTTTTAAGTGAATGTTGGTGACGATCTTGCTTCTATTCACTCTTCCATATTGATCTTTATATATTTTTTAAATCAGTCTTTGGATATCATAGCAGCATTTTGCCCCAACCAAATTGTCCCAATGTGTCCCACCCCCGATTCTGCGTCTAAAATTGCATACAGGGCGACTTTTACCTTCCCTACTAAGCTGTTTATTAATTACAGGCACAACAGACGAGATATGCCCACCTAAACACGATTGAAAGATTGAAATGTAAATTTACGCAGGTTAGCAAAATTAGGAAATTTGATCGTCATTTTCTCACGAAAACAGCGACCCGGGCGAAATCAATTAAACCACATCTGGATTACAGGTGATATGACGGTACTAAATCATCAAAGCGATGTATATTCTTCGTGACGGATTTTTAAAATACGATGCACCATTGTGCCCTGTATCCACTGCACCCCACCTTCCCCTACTATTGATTTTTCGAATGGGCTACTGAAGAAACTTTTGCCTCCTTGCAGTGCTTCCTCAGCGGCAATGATTTAAGGCTACTTCTACTTGATAATTCAAGTTCTATGGCAAAACCAATAGGCTCAGAATACTCGACTTTTACTTGATCGTAAATCGCTACTGGAACTTGATTGTGAATTTACCTCGTAACTTGCACTTGAGTAGGCCTACCAACGACTACTACTTTTGGCCCCTCTACTCATTAACAGCTTTATCGAAACTATAGGACTTGATCGACTTGGCAATAATTAATAATACTTGGTCGAGTCATGAGCTTCTCAAATAGAAGTAGAATCGGCTGACTTTAGATCCACACATGTAAGTCGCAATATTTGGGAAAGGCTGTGATAAACACGCTCTCGTGGACTGTCAAATACCGGAAACTGAGCTGCGGAGTGCGCAGAAATGAAATTCGTGGGTTCGATCCCCGTCCGGGTCAGGTCAAAGACTCGAAAACTGGTAGCTAGGCGCTAAGCGTCGATGGATAGCTTGGAAGAGAAAAAACGGGGTGCAGACCAGGTGACCTTTTACGGTCGTATCGCATCTCCGCCGTCAAAGCATCTTGAGACCAGTGAGGGGATCAAGTCACTACCTTCGAGTCACAAGTCATTTCGAGTCATCGCAAATTTTGACTCGAGTCAAGTCAAGTCATTCAATTTTTGAATGTGACTCGAGCAAGTCAAGTCAATCGATTTTTGAAGGTGACTCGAGTCAAGTCGATTCGAGTCAAGTCAAGTCAAGTCACGAGTCAAGTCACAATACAAGTCTAGTTGCCTTTTCGGAGTATGAGGCATGATAACGTCATTGCGTTTTGCTAGCCGTCTGAAGTACAGATTGAGTGGTCATGGATTTTGAACCGATGAACGAATATAGAGTTAAATATACTCGCAAGAAGGCGCTGTATCGCTCACATATTCGTTGAACTGCTAAACCTCAGTTGATAGTTAGGCTACCTGCCAAAATAGAGAATAGATACTAATTGATAGGGTGCAATACATTACCCATTTACAAATCGATATGATACAATTCGAGCCTGCGCCAATGGTTGAGGACTATACAAACTACATTCGAATTCGATTTCAATAAAACAAAGGTTTGGTTAAGGTAAAAACAGCGAACATAAATTACTTTACTTTACTAGTTTACGACAACGTAAGCTGTAAGCTTCGATCACTTTGTTTGTGGTCAATTTTTTTGTAAGGAAACAATGAAGGCTCTGTAAAGCACATGATCATTAAATGATTGGTCGCTCTCACGGGTTACACCAGCGTTACGGGAACAATCCGAACATATGCAAGATACAGTAATTTTTATCGACACCGATTTCTTAATGACTTGAAATTGACTCGTGAATTTTGCTCCGAGTCACGAGTCAATCCACATTTCCGATACGCCGAGTCGAGTCAAGTCAAGTCATTTCAGCAAAGTGACTCGAGTCAAGTCAAGTCATGCGAAAAAGGTGACTCGAGTCATCCCAACACTGATATACAGGGAATAAATCGTATACAATGAATGTATTTTAACGACAGCAATGTTACTTCAAAGCGAATTCTCGCCGATAATGACGAAGACAATGTGGATTTGAGAACAGCATAGTCATACAGGCACCGCCAAATCTGCTTCTCTCTGATCAATTAACACACGCTGCAATCATAGTGTCCTATATAGTGACCGGCTTGCAGAGCGGGAAATTTGATAAAACGGGTATCAATCGAAAGCTACCGCGGTATACTGATTGAGCTAATATAAATTTTATACTGCTCGTGGTCCTGGAACCCCCCAAATCAGCCTCAAATGTTGCATTGTAACAGAGTCGGGTATTGTGACGCAACCATGGCGTCTGGGAGCAAGTGAGAGCAGTGCAAACCGCAAGCGTATTGGCCATTGTCGCGCATTCACACTCTCACTCTCGTGCGCACTTGCTCTTGAGCTGCTCAGACGGCTCCAAACAACAAACTCCGATACAATGCAACATTCGAGGCTGATTTTGGGGGGTTCCAGTACCACGAGCAGAATAAAATATACATTTGCACAATCAGTACCTCGGTAGCTTTCGATTGATACCAGTTTTATCAAATTTAATAGTCGGCAAACCGGTCAAAAATACCGTCAAATTGCCTTTAACCAAATGGAAAGTGTGACGTAGACCAATTTCACTGACCCGTGAGATTCGCTTGTGTCCACACCATATAGCACACTACGGTGCAATCCTTAGTTAAGATTTCAAGGCTTTCGACAAGCCCGGTACCCCAAATTTACCAAGATATCAATTCATTAGGGTTGAGTACATGTTAAATACCGATAATGCAAGTCTTCTCGCTTCGACGAACTTACGCGTAAGCTCTTCACTCGCACGCTGCGCGCACACGTAAATAATAACATACAGTCACTAAAATTTGACGTTTAAGAAAGTAGTGGGGAATCTCGGCAGATTGGGGCCGCAAGCAACATTATCATGTAAGACGGGAAACTGTCCCCGGGCCGGACAAAATCCAGTCGTGGGCCGGATCCGGCTCGCGGGCCGTATGTTGCCCGCCCCTGACCTATAGGCTACATATCCACGGAATAAAATTTAGGCCTGCGCCAATTGTTGGCGAGTAATATAAACTATGTTCGAATTCAATTCAAATCCTACAAGAGGTTTGGTTAAGTTGAGAATCGGGACCCAATAACTTGTGACCAGTCTATGGAACAAAGATGGATACTTTGCTATTATATTGCTTTCCTTCATAGTTCCCGACAACGTACGCTGTAAGCTCCGATCACCTCGTTTACAGTCGATTTATTTGTCATAGAACAATGGAGCTTCAGTAAAACGCAAAATCATTGAATGAATGAAATTGGTCGCTCTCACAGGTCACACCAGCGTATCGAGAACAATCTGAACATATGAAAGACTCAGCTATTTTAATCGACACCGATTTCTTGATGACTTAAAATTGACTCGTAAATTTTGCTCCGAGTCACGAGTCAATTCACATTTTTGAAACACCGAGTCAAGTCAAGTCAAGTTATTTTTGCAAAGTGACTCGAGTCAAGTAAGGTCATACGAAAAATGTGACTCTAGTCTGACTCGAGTCATCCCAACACTGCTAGAGACTGTCCAGACGTAAAAGAATATCATTTCTCTCAAACGCGATTGTCGCTGACATCCCGAATGTAGTTTCAAACGATCCATTCTACTTGCCAGTTTTGTGACCATTCGTCCTTTCCGGCTAAGTCATAAAGCTGAAGACATTGTTCTGCCTCTTATCACATTCTTCGCTTGAGCAGATGATCACCCTTTTAAACGCTTAAGAATCCCAGCTCTAATATTCCCATTTTCGTTTATTTTTATTGACGATTGACACTGTCGTTGAGATCGCTTATCTCCCATGTTCAGTATATATATTTGTAAAATTAAAAATAAAGTACACGCTCCTCCATATCTGTTTTTCTTTCATTGCATACACAACTTGAATTTAATGCTCGCTTCATTAAAAACATTGCACGCAGCATGGCATTCTCTCTTTCTCGCTTGCTTCTTTTAATAAACTTAGGAAAACATTCCAAATTGTCCGGGCCTCGGTGTTTTACAGTCGCAGCCACTCGGTCTCTGTAATTAAAAAATACATAATGAAATATGAGCGATATGCTGATTATCAGCACCTGATAGATATAAAAAGATATTTAAATATATATAGATATTGGTTAGCCTACTTGGCTTTTATGGTCGATATCTATAATCTATAAAAGCTGTATAGAGATGGAAATGTGACACTTAGTTATATCATGCAGCATTCTGTTCATTCTTTCAGTGTAACTGCATGGCATCGTTGTCGGAATTTAATGTAGTCGACAGAGGCAGTCAAAGTGACCATCGTTGGCACTCAAATAGAAGTAATACGGTTAGTTTCTATTCAATTACAAGTAGAATTTGCGATTTCAAATAAACGTAAAAACTATTTCGAGTGGCAGTAAAATATGAAGATCTGAACAGTAACCGAGTAAGTAGTTTCAAAAGAAGCCTTGGTCCTGACCTCGCATACTGTTAGTATGTCGATCGAAGGTGACTGCTTTTGAAATTGCAGTGTGCATCTGCGACTGACCAAAAATGAATAGTGCCACTGCTAGTTCGTGGAGGTTTGGAAATTATATTCAGTTGCAGTCAGTCATACCGGGGTCGGTATTTCACTCACAAGCGCGAGGGAAACACATCACCTAACAAGTTAATTTGCAAAATCTGAAGTCAACAAAGTAAGTAGTTTTCCATAAGGAACGGATAAGTGGTGGCATTCACAAACTAGACCCGGTATAGGCCTACTAACTTTTGCGCGTATTTTAAAAGCGCTTATTCACTTTGTATGTATTCTACTTCTGCTCGAGTATCGGCGATTATTACTTTGAGCACTAGGGATTTTCTAAAGTCACTTTTCTGACACATTCTACTGGCTAGTTCATAAAATTGTTAGGTTGACTAAAAACGCGCTAAATTTTGCTCAATTTCAACGCGCAGAAGCCTATCTATAAAAGTAGACAATTTTAGATTTACGATAAAACATAATAGTTAATTTTTCCCATATTACTGGCTACCCAACTGATTTGTTAGGTTGTCCGAAAACAGGATTTAGACAGTAAACGCTATATTTTTTTCAGTTCCGAATTTTTCTACTTCATTTACTTCGCTTCTACCAGAGGAAAATTAGTCACATTTGTTATCTCTAGTTTTTTAGACAACCTATAGATGTCATGCGATAGTCTGTGAAATTTGAATTTTACTGCGATAACAGATTGCGATAAATTTCCCAAAAATATTAATCTTACCTGGTAAAATAGGAATTTCGGTCGCAGTTGATAGCTTCCTGTTGGCTGCGTATGCTGCACCGGTTGTACAGGCTGCGAGTAGTCGATGTCGCCATTCTGACTCTGGTGAGGAACATAACCCTGTTGATGATTAGCAGCCGCAGGCTGTCCGCTTTTGACTATTGGTGTCTGGAACTCTGGTTGCTGGTTTGTGATAACATCGTGACCGACGGTTTGTTGGTGTTGTTGGTGCTGTTGTTGGTGTGGATGTTGAGTGTACTGTTGGGCTGTGGGTCTGTGCACTACCCATTCGTAAACATAGAAGTAACGGGCGTCGTCGGAATATTTCTGTGTGCACACTTTGGGTCTGTCCGCGCTGCACTTACAATCGTCTTCGTTGTCGCATTTGCATATTGTGCCAGGGCTCCTGTGCAGAATATAACAGTTTCTTCAGCGCGGAAAACAGACTTGAACAACTTGAGCATTTTTAGCCTGTCCAAATTACATTAGAATTAGAACTATAGCTACACAGTTTTTTTTCAAATATACTAGCTGTTTGGGTTTTAGCGAATAAATGAACAATATGAAGTTATTGTTTCGCGTTAAATTAGACTAGAATTATAAGTTTAGCTTAGCAGTTTTTTTAAATTAAATTAGAATTATAGCTACAAAGTTTTTTTCCTAATTAGACTAGAATTATAATTGTAGTTGATTAAAACAAGTCACTTTTAGAGCTCTACTCCCGAAATACCGGTCTCTCGTCAATTCGGGCCACATCTCGCGTAATTCGTGGTCTTTATTGGTATTTTAATCTAAAAAGAGGACAATTCGCCAAAACGGAGCACAGTTGGGCGAAGGAAGGACCTTTCTTGAAAAAAAAAGAAGGACGTACGGTAACCCTATTACTTTCGATACTGCAAGACTCATTCTCATCACAAAACTGCTTTCTACTTCACAAACGCCAAGAGCAAAAAGAAGGTAGTTTTTGCATCAAACACTGTAACGTAGCAGTAGAAGTAGTCTAAAACATAAGTAAGTAGCAGGCAAGACCTGCTTGAGTAGGCTATTACGGAAAAAGTAGAAGTACATCGTTACTAAACGAAACACGAATGCCAACCTGCAGAACTGCGCTATGATTGGCCCGGTGCCGCCGTGCATGTTTGCTCCTGCACTATGCCCGCCGAAATGATTACCCCCGAATCCCGGATGCTGCGTCTGCCCGAAAGGACTGCCGCCGAACTGCTGCTGAGGAAACTGATTTGGCATCCCCGGCATTCCAGGGAAAAATAGAGATCGTTTGCTGTCATCAGCAGGTGGATCCGGTTGAGGTGGTGCGAACCCAGCTTGCTGACTTCCTCCGAAGGAAGGTGACGGGGGCATTGGGGGTGATGGTATGAAGCCAAATGGACTTTGCCCTGGAAATCCTGACTGAGGTGGGTAGTTTTGCTGCTGGTTTCCCAATGGGCTGGTTATCGGGTTGGTGGACTGCTGCTGCTGTTGGAACGGGTTGTATGCGGGAGCTGGACTTTGCGCATTTGGGATACCTGGAAACGATTGGGTGTATGGAGGGTAGCTTTGACCGTACTGTTGCTGTTGTGGAAATCCGGGCATCCCCGGAAAACTGGGTTGTTGTGGAAAACCCATTTGTTGTTGCTGTGGAAAACCCGGTTGTTGTTGCGGGAACCCCGGTTGATGAGGAAAACCGGTTTGTGGAAAACCTGGTTGCGGAAAACTTGGTTGCTGTGGGAAACCCATTTGAGGTGGGAAGCCTCCTTGTCCTGGGAAGCCTCCTGGCATAAACTGTTGTGGAAAAGCGGTTTGATGTTGTGGAAAGTACGGGTTTTGCCCTAATCCACCGCCGAACGGTGACCTGTGTACTATCTGCTTGCTGAACATGTACCGGTAGTACGAGGGGATGTTGAACATGTCGAAATAGGATGGGCGCACTGTGTAACCGACTGACGGGTAGAAAATGCATGTGCGTATACTGCAATCTTTGTCCTGGTCGTCGACTGAGCCGGCCTTGCATTGCTGGTGTGTTGGGAAGAAGGATTGTCTGAAACGAATGAGAAGTTGTTCAAAAGAATTCAGTGACTCTATGTGGTCGTCAGAGGTGGTAATAGTAGAATTTTAGTGCCCAAGTAGAGATATAACTAACGCTTTAAAATTCTACTCGATCTCACGGCATTTCAAAAACTAGATGCGGTGGTCGCGAGGTAGCGTACTTTTATAAGTCGATCGAGAGGGGCTATACTTTAGAAATTGCAGTGTGAATCCTCGCCACTCACGAAAAATGACTCTGGACAGTACTACAAATTCATCCAATTTCCGAAAATATATTCAATAATTTCATCTATGAACCTGATGGAATCCTATCCAAAAGTACTTTCTACTTTAGCAAGTCCACGGTTTAAAAAGTAAGTAGTTCATGAGTTGTCAAGACAATAGTGGTTACCAGCTTCATGCTGTCTATTGAATGCGTTGACTCCTATATTTTGAATATATTCTTTGAGTCAATTATTTATCAACAAAGAGGATTGTTAGAGGCTAAAGAACCTGGTAAGGCTTCAATTTCTGTGCTAATACTTGCAATAAAATATTGATGCTAACTATATTTTAGAAAATGAAATTTGTGGAGGGGAATAAGATTTGAATATTGACTAAAAGAGTGCACAGGATGGAAAAGGTTGGGAACAACTGTCGTATATACTCTTTAAGCCAGTGGCTGTCAACCGAGGGTCCGCGAAGCATTTTCAGGGGTCCGCGAAACCTCTAATGTAAAATGATTGATAAACTAATTTGTATTTTTTTAATTAGAGAAAGCGTGAGACAGTTTCGATTCATAGGCCTAATTGCTAAAACGTTAGGACTCACATCAATAAAATGGTTGTCTGAGATGAAATATACGACTGTGCAAACTGATTTTAATTGTCGAATTGCGAATAGCCTGCCAATGCAAAATATTTCTACTTAGAGTTGCTTTGTTCGGGTCTGTGGAACAATTAAATGTTGGAGATAGCAAGGTCAAACAGGATGACTTCGAAGTGTTTGCAAAACATTTTGGATTTTGAGTTGTCATAGTCTCAGTAAATTAGTAAACAATTGTATGAAATAGAAATTTCTGATTTTTTGCCTAATCTGTCCCAATGAAGGAATTGAAAACTCGCCATGAAATCCATTTTCTCCAGTGATATAACCACTAAATACTTCCCAGATCAGTTGGTAAATAGAAATGACTAACTAGGCTAGACGTGATATGCTCAATAAAATCTCACACCAAAATCTGTCGTCGGAAGCGTTTCGAATTAATATTACATTCGCCACCACCTGTCTTTGTGGAAATGGATTTTAGGCACTCACTCATATCAAATCGAAGACGCGTATTTCCAAGACAATAAATACAGCTGTAAAGTTCGCTTTGAAATAATATAAGTATGCCCAATTTCTACATATAGTGTGTTGTTATTTTCAAGAAGTCATTTTGTGGCTGTTTATGACTACCCTAAAATTAATATTTGCACAAGACAGATGACGGTTACACGATAATTGAGCTAATTTGAACGAAAACTTGAGGGGGTACGTGACGGTCCAAAAGGGGTCCGCGAAGACAAAAAGGTTGAGAACCACTGCTTTAAGCCATAACACGACATTGCAGCTATATCATGAAACAAGTGAAATTAATTAGCAATAATATTATTTTCTGTCGCGTTTTATCCTCTACCAGTGCCCGGTCACTTGTAGACCGTGCATGGACGACTGGGCGTGTAATGGTAGACCATTATCATTGCGATTAGAACTTACGGTGGGCATATATCTGGAAATCTTTGACCTTGGTCATCGGAATCTGAGTCATCGTCGTCACCGTCTTGCTTATAAGAACTGGGGTTGAAGAGGAAGTTTGAAAATGGAAATTGAAAAAATCCGAACCTCTTTTCCTGCAAAAACATTGGAGACTTTTTGCTTATGTCAATCATCACAGCAACTTTAGGGTTAGCCAAACCAAAAGAAGGTTGAAGAGCACTGGTTTATCTTACCGCCTATTAATGGCTGGCATATCATGGATCAGGTTACAATCTCGTTTAGAAAATTATCGGGATTGGCGAGTACAACAGTATATTGACCAAATTAAGTTATGAAAAAGAGAGTAACATAAATTAGGTCATATAGGCCAGATGTCTAGGACATCTATGTTTTATCGCCTATGCTGAAGTAGGCATATACAGTCGAATCCGCTCAATTCGGACACCGGATGACTAGGACAGCAGTTTCACTCGGCCACAATCCTCGAGAATTGAACAAAAGCAAAATTACGCGTAAAAAAACGATAACTCCAACAATTTTCTGCTTAATTCGGACACCGGTTCGCATTTCCTATCGTTGGGTTATGAAACACTAAGCAGTAGGCTACTTCGTTCGTTTTGACACAAGATGAGTGATTATATCGCGAAGCAATGACGATTCATCTAGTAATAATCGACAATGCAAGCATACAAAGCCGTCTCAACTTCATGTTCGCTTTGAATTAGGTACATCTTGTAGAACAGATAATGGTACGGAAAAGTCCAGCAGAAAAAATGAAATTGCTCACAAAAGTAGGCCTAAGCGAAGAAAAAAGTAAATACGCTTCATTGACATTCCGACAGTTGATTGCTTTGGTGGGGATATAAAAGTACTATTTGAACATGGTATGCGTGTGTCACACAATGGCATCAGTTGGTTTGGGATCGAGAATACTGTTCGATACAACTAACCTGAAGGTATAACTTATAGGAATGGTGTGAACCTCATGACGTCACGTGACGTCATATTGCTAATTCCAACCCTACCTAGCGACGAATCGGGCCACATAATGCCACAATGCTGAAGTAGCCTACATAAACTGAATTTTCAAACGTCCCAAATGTATCAACTGGAGCAATAAAATGATATAATAATAATTATATTAAATCAATATCTTTCGTCGCTTTGCCAACAATTTCGAAGAGGACTTGCAAGGGAATATAAGCTTACGACAGACCGGACAATTTATTCGGTGTCTCCGTATTGCTACGTTGATATTGAGCAGAGTGTAAAATGGGTTTTACCACATGAACAAGTTATACAGCAGTAGCCAACATCCCAATCGCACCGATTTGGTTTTTACGATACAATAAACATATAAAATCGAGATGGACCCCGCACGCTTGCTAGAATTTTTACGTCAGATAACGATATAAATTTCATTGATTGGTTGAATAAGCATCATTTGCTGACTACCTACATGTAGCGTATTTCGCTCTTGATGTTGTGTGATTGCGGGTCAAGCTTACAGTAGAAACATGTCACTTAGTATTCACATACGGAAGGCTGGATATTTCGAGCAGACTTTTGCAACAAAGCAACTAAAATTTTTGAGGTTGTCAAAGTACATGGTCGTTTAGTGCTGATTTTTGTACGCTGCAAACGCAATGCATAGAGTGGCCCGCAATTGAAATGCAATAAATTTCAAGCAAAGATGTTATATTGCAGTGAAAATTGTAATATATGAAAAAGGTTCACAATGCAGAACCTACCAAGGTTCGTTTGTGAAGGTGGACCTCTAAATTTCTGAGGTTCACACACAGAACGCGAACGTGAACCTCACGTTCACACCATCCCTTACTAATGAGCGTTTTATGTGATACGTAAATTAATGATATCACTGGCAATATGAAGATATCGGTATTTGGACTAGCATTCTATCAGTAATAACGAAAGCAAATCACGGCTTGCTATATACGTACTCCTGTTCCTTTTGCTTCCTCGTTTCCTTGAGCGGTTCGTGTAACTATCGCCGCCACTAGTGCTAAAGCTAGTACCCGTTTCATTGTCCTATTCTACCCTATCCTTGTCGAGAAGCGCTGTAAAACTTGGGAAGCGCTAGGTTATATATATGGACGGAGAAAATAGGCTAATTAGAATGGGGAAATCTTTCGGTCATAGCGTCAAACGAAAAGTCGATTACATTCGCAAGTCACAGAGACAATGACGCATAAACGACGAGTGATGGATAATTTCTTCATTACCGAGGATCGCACACTTCATCGAGGTTCATTAAGTAATCAAATATAGCTTGATTGGAATTAGAGTGAAGTGCGTCATGATGAATGGATTTTCGAGAAAAATGCAGATTGACATAGTGTATTTGAGATACTTCCGATTCAGATCCAGATATACTCAACAAAATTTCAGGCATGATACGTAACGAACGTATTGTATGAATTAACGCGGTTTCGTGGACGATGTTGTTGGGCTTGTCGTTGAAAATCCTGCGTGCATGAATCGTTTGAATTAAAATGTTGTGTTTTATTAATACCGTCGTGCAATGTTCCCTCTATGCTGCGCACGTGCGCAAATGCGCAGTGCTGACACGGTCTCTGCGCACAGAAAATCTATGTTGCGCACAAAAAATCCGAAGTGCTGACCTTTTTTTTAATCGTTACGCACTGTTGTCCAAGGGTCTGCGCAGTGAGTTGGTGAGTGTGCGCAGACTCGTCAAAAATTAGAGGGAACATTGCCGTCGTGTAAGTCTGTGGCACACTCATAGCGAACAGAGTGTGTATTCCCACCCGTGTAACATCCCTCATATACGGATGTGAATATACACCCATGTCACCCGAAACCAGTACCTACCTCAGACCACACCGCGGCATAAATCGAATACAACATTTTAACCCAAATTACGCATGCACGTAGTTAGGTGGAAAGGTATGCACCTAAGCACGTAGGATTTATGACCGCGGTATAATTATGAGTTGGGTTGTTTTCGTGTACCACCCTTTTCGGCCCTTCGGGTGTGAATTCACACCTTTATCGCTAGGAGTGTGGTTCACAAGCTTTTGCATATTGTGGCATTTCGGCTCCGCCTCGCTATGTGGATAAAGTCTAAAAGCTGTCCCTGCTCCCAGTCGGCAGACATATCATAATGTAGAATATCGGTCTGGCGCGAATGACTATCGCAGGCGAAAAACGCCCTGAATACCACAACAAACAATATCTTGTGACCAGACTAACACAATTACAATGTTTTCGGTTTTCCAAATTAGATTGGAATTAGAATTAGAATTACTGAATTCGCGATCACTTTATATCAAATCAGAGTTCATCCTCCTGAGCATGAAAATAGCAAATGTCCGCACAGTAAGCTTGGATCGTTTCGTACTATACAGTTCTCCTGTAGGATTTTCACGAACGCCAGAAATTAGATTAGAATTCAAAGTAGAGCTTAGAAACATTTCAGAAATTCGATTATCCGCATTTTGCTCTGATCATTCTAAGTACACAACTAGAATTATCTGACTGTCTATCTAATTATCTAGTCTTTCGAGTCTGCTTGTGGCATACTAGAAAAAAACTATCAAGATAAGAAAATTTGCTTTGAAAACTATTTTCATGTGTCAATGCAATGGATGCGGCTGTTTATACGTACATGTACGAATGAAACGAGGTCGACTTGTTGACAAAGATACAGGCATCAAGCACAGTCTCTTTCGTGAAGTCGTGTTCACGTAGCTTTGGTGCTGCAAATGACAATGTAATGTTGATTGCTTTTGCGTCGATCGTGGATCGTGGATTTGAAAGCATACGACAGCCAAGATTCATTCATTTTTGTGAGAACGACGTTTAAACATCAGGTCATTTGATAAATCAATGCCTTATTTTAGATATTTATAAAGTTGTTTTCCAAACTTCCAAAAAGACTTGAGGCGCACAATTGGAGAAGCACTTCTATCTAGACAGGGCTTGGTTGTCGCGTAAATTACTTGTCATCAGTCTCTAGTATGATTCCAAATCGCGACTCCAACTTATCAGTATAGAGCTTGACCGATATCGGATACCGATATAACCGATAACTAGTACCTTCACCGATGACGCCGATATATTCAGCCGGTATTAAAAATACGGCATCTAGCTTCCAACACTACAGAGCAATGATTTGAACAGCTTTACATCCATCGCTATGCATGGACACAGGACATGCAAAAACTAGACAGGCTGCATCTGCACACATGTAACCTATTACTAATTTATCAACATTCCCACTCTAACAGTCACAGATTAGATATAGCTCTCTGACTTGATACTGCCATGTTGTGACGTCACAAAAATTGCCGATACCTAGTGACCGATACCGATGTTTGTTTCAAAGTATGATATCGACTCGATACTATTGCCAAACCGATAATAATAGTTCTCTCTCGACTCCTGATCATACAGTATAAGGCAGGGGCAGGCAACTTCTCCAGTCGGCGGGTCGGATATAGGAAAATGAAGTACTTGGCGGGCCGGATTCCTGAATCGATACATTATTCGCCCATATTTATCCACATATACAAGGAATAAATCGTATTTATTGAAGGTATTTTAACGACAGCAATGTCACTTCAAAGCCATTTCTCGCCGATAATGAGGAAGACAATGTGGATTTGAGAATAGCATTGCCATACAGGCACCGCCATGTCTGCGTTTCCCTGATCAATCAACACGCGGTGCAATCCTTAATTAAGATTTCAAGGCGTTCGATAAGCCCGGTACCCCAAATTTACCAAGATATCAATTCATTCGGGTTGAGTAGGGGACGAGATAGCGTCGTTGTTTAACTGTGTGGACTAATTAGTCTTGATATTGAATTCACGCGCCCCGCGTCCTCTTCGAAATTTGAAAAGTGGCCCGCGACCCGTTTGGGGTTGGCGACCCCTGGCATGAGCGGTGTCTTGCAAAAGCCTAGAAGTGTGCCGTGCTACAAGTCGGCGGTTACGGAATAAAAAATAAAAAATATCAGCCTGGTGAAAATGACCATTGTAGTCGACAAACACAATGATTACGACAAACGACATTAGGGTTGAGTACATCGTAAATGCCGATAATGCAAGTCTTCTCGCTTCGACGAAGTTACGCATAAGCTCCACTCTCTCACGCTGCGCATACACGTATATAATAACATATAGTCACTAAAATTTGACCTAGTAAGCAAGTAGTGGGGAATCTCGGCAGACTGGGGCCGCGGGCCACATTATCATGTAAGACGGAAAAACTGTCCGCGGGCCGGACAAAATCTCTTCGGGGGCCGTATGTTGCCCGCCCCTGGTATAAGGCCTACTAATGATGTTTCAAATGTGTGGCCGATTGGGAACAGGAAACACTATTTTGGATACGAGGTGTGCGATTATTCACACATAATACGAAAGCGTAATTATTTCGATCATCTCATCAGCCCTTCGAGACTATGAGTCTCGCCGCTGCGACCAAGTTCGTCTCTGGATAGCCAAATCTTTATTCGATTTTAAACCGCAACAATAGAATGATAAAATTGGGCTGTTTATCTATTTCAGTTCAGATGTAAAAGTCTCCATACTACTTTGAATTCCCACAAATGAGCATGATTGACTTGCATGCTACTATCTTTGTGTTACTGGCAGATGTGGTCAGTAACGAAGTACTTCTACTTTTTCGAAGTACTCAAGTAGTTTTCCTCTACTTCTGGTACTTATTCAAGTAGATCTTATTTTCGCTACTTCTACTTCGTAGTATTTTGTGATCTACTTACTTACTTTTCGCTATTTTCAGTTTGTCAAGTAGAAGTAGTTTAATCCACCAATCAGGAAGATAGCCTGAGGAATTTCGGGGCTGTTTTCGCGGATTATGAACATTTAATTTTCATTAAAGTTGAGTAGTGGATACGGAGTAACCAGTATGATTTCACAAGAGCATCGGTGAATATAATTTAGGTGTCGGGTTGGCGTGGTTTTTTTCACACCGCATTGTTGCCATTCGCCCATATGAAATATTTCATCACAGTATATATGGCTCATCATAACGTTTGAAACTCATGTTTCGCAATCTCGCATTTACTTTTCATATCGTAATCTAGCAGTCAACGGCGTGACCTAACAAACTTCAGTTTGCAGAAAACCTTTGACGCTGTAAACAATGTTGACTGTTTGCTCTAACGCAACAGTTTTGACCGACTTTTTTACTTTTTTCAATTCAATTCAAAGAATAATCGCCCTAGTTATGGCTGATATTGAGCACTGGTGATTGTAGTATATTTCATGATTATCCTACTTTCGCAAACCTAAGAGTGACATTTTTGTATTAGTAATTATAGCCTCATCCATCCACCCACGCCCTCCGAAATGATCGCATTCGATTTACAACACTGCTGTAATAGCCGCACGCCTGATAAATAGAAATGTCAAATAATATTACGATTAGCAGAAGTTTGCCTTACTTATTTGACCGTAATTTAAAAACCTTATCCCCCGTACAAGACAATATGATTGCACATAATCGCATCATTAGCGACAATCAAATCTTCTTCACATAAATACGGACGGACATCAATTTATTCCGTGAATTCACATGGAATCCCACGTCATTAGCGATGATTGGGAGGATATGTGTCGGTTTAAAATGCGCACTTGTACAATGAACCTTGTAAATACATACATGATAAGGTGTATAATTATACTCGCTAGGTTTCTTGTCTAGCCTTCGTATATTAGTAGGCGGCAGTTGATTTGTGTCGAACTCTACGCTATAATGTATCCGATAATCTTTTTTTAGGAAATGAAAGCATAAATTGCCAATCTATAACATTGTTGCAAAGCTTAAAATGCTTATGACATGTGAAGTCTTACATAATATTTCTGTGTGTCTTATTCGTTGATAAGGTCAATTATTGTTAGATAGTTATGTTAGGACGTAACGTATAAATATGTTATACAAATGAATGGTATATTCATATCGAAATGAATCGAATATTTCCGGCTGCCACTCGCCAGAAGTAATCGTCAGCAACTTGCAGAGGATTGGAAACAACATTGTATATCAACAATTGTATCACAAAATATGACGTCCGCCCGCCGCCCTGACAGTTTCAATAACTCCATTTTCTATTTCGAATAATCGGGGTGAAATTGTATGCCGGTTACGCCATATTATGCGGTACGATTGGTTATATAATTAAATACGATTTTCTTTCCAATTCTCTACTAGTTGCCGACGATTACCCTATATACCCCTGACGAGTGTCAGCCGAAAATATCCGGGTTCATTTCAGTGTACGATTCAATGGAATATTGAAGTCCTGTGCCTCAAAGAAGCTCTTCAAATAAATGTGTTGGTGTGTTCACTAACCGCTGATGTTAATGTAGGCATACCTGTGTTACGCTGGATGCTAAATTATTGGCGCTTTAAACACATTTCCCGCTTCTCTGCAATAAATATACTTCGGACCTGACGAGTAGAACAGTATCCCGCTGGCCATCCGACAGTCGACGAGCATGTCCGCATTCAAGTCGATATACACGCATTTTCTACTAAATAAATGCTTGCCCGCCCTCAAGATTAGGCCTACCTGACCACGACCTGACCTATCGATCTCGCCTTCCGTGACATGCTACCGCATTTTTTTATCGCTTGCTTTTAATTATTATATTATCTTCTTTTACTTTTCATTCAGTAAAATGGTATCTCAAGGCTCGACGGATCACGACTTTAATCAAGAAGATATGTCGTCGGTGCATTGTCCATGTCCATAAATTGTCACCTCCTCTTTTGTATTCGTATAAAACAGAGTGGTTATTCCTAACCGGGGTTCTATGAACCAGTCTCAGAGGTCCAGTGGAAGTAAAGACCCGCCCACTTAACTCACGCCCGTCTTGGCCATCATTATGGTTGCAGCTGGCAATTAGGCCCGACCACTAGTCGAATTGTGACCATTTTGGCAGTACGTCATGTGCGTATGCAGGAAAGGTCGGGGTCCGAAATCGAAATCCCTTCTGAAATGCCAAATCCATCTCCAATATTTAGAAGCTAATTTGAGTAATTGTATCACGCTGCTGTGTCTTGAGTTTGTCCGAACAATACGAAGACACTTTCCAAGGTGAAGCCGCGCGCATTTCAATTTTCGAGGATCGCAATGTCATTTTGCGTGATAATCGCGAAGCTAAAATATATAAGCCTCCGTCGATTAACTATTCGCCGCCTTGAGATATCAATATCGAAGGTTTCGGCTAACATGCGGCGGGCATTTTGGGCCAAGGTTTTATCGCCACCAATCTTTTGGCAGGGTAATTCTCTGAGGCTCATGTTATCCGAGACGTCAAAGATCTTTGTGTGTCCTGGAGTAGAAATTGGCGGTGCCTATGTAATAGCACCCGCTGGTTAAACATCTCAAAGGCTTCACGGGGTAGTTGGAATACACCGTTTCTCCCATGATTGCGAATAAAGTTATAGACTCATTTCTGTAAATTATGCGTTTCTCCATTTTTGGGAGGGGGTATACCACTATCACCGCCCAGATCAAAATCAAGAAATTTAGTGACACTAAAAGTAGGATATTACCTAGTTGAATTAACCAACAGGTTATTTTGGGACAAATGAACTAAAATATTCAGAAATGAGCCGCACTTAATTGACATTCTTCTGCATGATAGTCATATTGGTATTTAGTTTTCGTCTCCGCGACCTCAGAGTATAGGAGTAGGCTACTACCCCTAGTTTGGGAACGCCTGCTGGAGCTTACTCACTCGTTCAGAGATCAGTGTTGGGATGACTCGAGTCATGACTTGACTCGAGTCACTTTTTTGTATGACTTGAGTTGACTCGAGTCACTTTGCTAAAATGACTTGACTTGGCTCGGCGTATCAGAAATGTGGATTGACTCGTGACTCGGAGCAAAATTCGCGAGTCAATTTCAAGTCATCAAGTAACTGGTGTCGATAAAAATCACTGTATCTTACATATGTTCGGATTGTTTGCGCAACGCTGGTGTAACCCGTGAGAGGAACCAATCATTCAATGATCGTGCGTTTTACTGAGCCTCCATTGTTCTCTCACAAATATATTGATCGCAAACGAAGTGATCGAGGCTGGCAGCATACGTTGTCGTAAACTATAGTATAGTAAAGTAAGTTAATAGCAAAATGTCTATATCTGTTCTGTGTTCTTAACTTAACCAAACCTCTTGTTTTATTGAAATTGCATTCGCAAATAGTTTAAATAGTCCTCAACCATTGGCGCAGGCTCGAATTGTATCATATCAATTTGCAAAAGGGTATGTATTGCAACTTATCAATTCGTTTCTCTATTCTCTATTTTGGCTGGTAACTATAAACTGAGGCTGTGCAATTACTTACGTAGTTTATTAGTTCTACTGATATGTGAGCGATACAGCGCCTTACTTGCGTGTATATTCAACTCTATATTCGGTCATCGGTTCAAAATCAATGACCACTCAATCTGTATTTCTGACAGCTAGCAAAATACAATGACGTTATAACGCCTCATACCTCGAAAAGGCAATTTGACTTGACTCGAGTCACCTTCGAAAATCGATTGACTTGACTCGAATTGACTCATGACTCGAAGGTAGTGACTTGATCCCAACACTGTCAGAGATATGTCATTTCCACTAACGTACGTAGCTTTGTACCACATGCTTCGATACAACCAATCGAGGTTTGCAGCCGCCCACAATATAAAATAACAGTATCCAAACTATAATTCTTGTTGATAAAGTATCACTTCCAAAATCCTCTCTCCCTACTCGACTAGAATCATTGTGACCGGTCCTACTTATATACCTCCGACATATTAGGCGAAGCATATTGCCTTTATATTTATTGTAGTACACGGTAATTGATCAAGTGTCTGAAAACGAAGAAAAAAATATCACTTAATGTGTAACGTGTATAATATACAACTATGTTTTACGAACAAGTAGCATCACATATAACAGGGAATCATTCATTGTCTCTCATCGTCAAGTCTTCGCCTTCAAAATCGCCGCTTTGCACCGGCTTCGTTATTGCACCGACAGTGTCAGACTGTGCTAAAAGTTTGCTTTGTTCTTCCAAATCGCTTTCCAGTTCCTTTTGTCTCTGCAGTTCGTTCTGTTCCATTAAACTTTTCAACAGCACCTGCCAGAAAAAGAAATTCAACGATACGTGGAAAACTGTGACATATATGTCGACACGATAGCGTAATGGTGTAGCTTCCGGCTTCTTGATCGGTAGGTCGTGGGTTCAAAATCCCCGGCCGGGTCTAACCAAAGACCTGATTAGTAACATTGCTATCCATGACTTCCTCACTTGGCGCTCAGCATTACCGGAATAGCATGGAGGGGTGGTGCAAGACTTAAAAATCCTTACAAGGCTATTTCTGCACCTTCCTTGCTCAGCGGCATATGCACATCATGCGCTCATTGTATGCATATGCACATATCGTGTGTCTAAGTATATCATGAGTCAGTGTGTATGCCGAAAAAACATTAAGGACAAAAATACATGACGTCCTTTCCCTATGAGCATGCGCCAAAGTATGGCTTTCTGCACTCGAGCACGTGGGTTGTAGTTAGTAGATTTACTGATAGAGTAAGATTTAGTTTGGGGGATGGGGAAAGTTTGTTTTGGGGTATTCATGGTGTTTGTCGACTACTATGGTCATTTACACCAGGCCGATATTCTTCTTATTTTTCCGTAACTGCCGACTTATAGCACGGCCCACCTCTAGGCTTTTGTAAGACACCGCTGACGCGGATGAGGTGGCGAGGAGGAGCCTAGGTAAACCTCCAACACTTAGCTATCCGAATTATGAAGTCGACCTCGGTCGGACTCGAACCCGCACCCATTGGTGTTGCAGCCGCGGATTATACCACTGCACTATCTATGGGGAAAGAGTCTATGGGGAAAGAGTTGAAGAACTAGGAAATTTTTACCCTTTCCGAATCAGATTACAATTACAATGACTAAATTCTTGAAAATTAAAAAAAAAAAAACTTGGAAATTGACTGATATTACCAATGTAATCCAATCATAAGCACAAGAATGCCAAATGTCTATACAGCAAGCTTGGCTTGTTTTGCACTATACTCTGTAGTGTTTTCTGGATAACCAGAAATTAGACTTGAATTGAAACAGGAGCATTTCGTTTTAATTAGTCACATTAGACAAAGTGGAATTATCTAGTTGTCCGAGCCAATGGCACAATGCAGGATATCAAATTACCTGAGCAGTCGCGATTGAGCAACAAACTTCTCCTCCGTCCGAGTTACTTTCAAACACGTAACACGTGGCTATGGTATCCGAACTTCCAGGAGTAGAGCTTCTGACAATGATGCCTATGAGGCGAGCATTGTCAGGGTGATTGGCGGCCATTATGATGTCACTTGTTGCAAAAGAGGCCTGGTCCGATTTGGAATCTGTGGAGCGGGCAGAATATATCATATCAGAATGCACGCGTGTGTGCAATATGATTGAGATTAAAGGTGTTATCTCGGGACAAAAATATAGAATGCCACTTTCTAATACTGTATCTTCTAGTCCAGGGGTTCTCAAAGTATAGGAAGTATACTATTCTTCGAAGTTACCCTAGAATGCCGTCCGAGTCTCGAGCAATGACTCAAGTACAAGTCGAATCAACACACAAATTGACTAGAGTCGAGTTGAGTCTTTTTCAGTATTTAGGAAAACCGCTCCAGTTACCGAAAAAATTGCGACTCGAGTCACTACAACCCTAGTTTTGAGAAACTTCTGCTCACATTACGTATGGGTATCTGCTACTAGACTTGAAGCACACGGAAACATACTTGCATCTACGAGTCTCAGCGAGTAATCCGTTATGACGAGCTCCAGTTCCTTCGTCGAAAAGATGTTTTGCAGAGCTCTGGCCGCCATTACCGAGCGGATAGACTCTGAAATCACGGCATAACCGTTATGCACTTCTTCGACCTGAAAAATTATTTCAAAGACTTGAGGATGGAAAAAAGGGTGATGTATTCATTGGTTGACACAATGTTCAGGGCTACACATTTGAAATGAGCGGGTCTTGGTATCTTGCAATGGCTGGTTACCGCACGTATGCATGGTTGTAATGACTCGAGTCGCAATTTTCCTTTGACTAGAGTCATTTTCTTAGAAAAGGAGAATGACTCGATCTTCAAACTGAACAGTGAACACAATAACTTGGACTTGACTCGGTGGTGATTTGAAAATGACTTGACTTGACTCGAGTCAAAACTAGGCTAGAAAAGTAAGATTGACTTGTGACTTGGTTACAACCCTGAGCACGACAAATGAGTAAAATCGCAGAACATATATCCAGTTACCGTGACTATTTAGCTATTAGCCGTTCGAATGATTAATCCACATTACAGTTGTTAAAAAATAACTTGTGACGTGACACGCATAACTATATTTTTAAATTGTACTTTTCAACCTGTAGTGGTGAAGCTAGGGGTGTTTAAAATTTGGGTTTGTTAGTAATCTTTTTTTTTTCATTTCAAATTTTAATGGCTACCCCATGAAATTGTCACGTGGTCCGCCTAAACCAGGGGTGTCAAACTCAACTTGCATCGCGGGCCTGATTCAAATCTTTAGATCGCTCGCGGGCCTTGCCAGTCAAATGAATCCAAAATCAAAACTTGCGCACTTCATTTTCATTTGAATATACTTTATTATCACTCTATACACACAATAGTATATTGCATAATATTGCGGATCATCTTCTAGCTTCACTGTTATTCGCAAACAATGGGATTATGGCGATAATACGATGACTGGTCGGTTGAATAAACGGCTGAAACGGAGGCTCTTACAATGACATGAGTTGTCACATTTCTCCATGCACCCCTTGTTTTAGTTGTATACCGGCGTCAGCCATGCGTGTGCGTTTTGAGGAATACAAGAGCTGACCACAGATATTTGAACTAATACATGTAACCTACATATAACGGTTTCGCATCGGCATTTTTGCTTCTGTGAATAATTTTGGTGGTGTTCGTTTTTCCACATAAAACTCTGAACTCTGTATCCACGTTTTTGCCTTCTCAAAATCGGGTGTCAACGTGAACGACTTGTTCCTAATGGTGACTAAATGGAAATCGCATGTCGGATGGATTATGGCCACTGAACAATCGAACATACCCAACAGTTGCTGTCGTGAGGGATTATGTAATACAAGTATTTCTTTCTAAAAATCGCAACATTTGCTGTTAGAAATACGCTCGATGATACAAACATTCTTCAATCTACTCAAAATTGCTTTGTTTGACACCTCTGACCTAATCGATGCATAACAAAGCTAGCTCAATTTCAACCCATTGAAGTGACGTTATTGGATTATGAAACTTGTGATTTGAAAGAAAAATAGTATTTATGGCGGCAAATTCCATCATTTACGATTGTTGAAATACAATGTTCTTTCCAATTCAATACTAGTTGCTGACGATTACCATTGAAGAGTGTCAGCCGAAAATATTTGGGTTTATTTCAATTACGTCAGGGGCGGGCAACATACGGCCCGCGACGGAATTTTGAGCGGCCCGCAGAGAGTTTTTACCCTAAAAGGGAAATTATAACAGGAAAGTATTGACATTATTTCATGCGTCACAGTATACATTCAAGTTTGCCAACCCGAGAAAGATGGTCGTAACACTACCGTAAACCGGGGTAACTTTGGACAATTTTCAACAATTCCGCTCTGTATCTTGGAAATGCTGGGGTGTAGGGGAGGCAAGTTTTGTGTTTTTCATGGGTCATGGAGCAAAGATTAGAATTACCTAATCGAAAATCTTCATGGTCATAAATAGGTACCTTATTTTCGTAAATTATCCGTGTCCAAAGTTACCCCTGCATGTGGGGTAACTTTGGACAATGTAGTTTTTTGTATGCCTTTACACCCTATTGTTTATGAAACCTCGTAAATGAGGCTTATTTGGCAAGAGTTGATGAGAGCAGTGGCTAAAACTGAAACAAAATAGTTTATGTCTGACCTATTGTGATTTTTACCTGATCCACCCGCCCCCCCCCCCCCCAAAAAAAAAAAGAAAAAAATTAGGTAGTTTATGAAGGGTAATGCCTCCTTATTCATTCCTTATCTCAATTTTCCCTCATGCCTTCACCAATTGGGACTTATAAATAACATATCTATGGTGATGCGGGGTATCACACTGGCAGTGTCAGCAACCGACAGCAAACATTAAGCATGTTACCGTGAATTATTGCCGATTTCAAAGATGTTACTGTTCTTTAAAAGAATCACTTTCCCTTTCTTATGTCCTCTGATGGATATATTTGTCATACTTTACGATATCCCATATTCAGAAGGCACATCTTTAGGAGTATGTGATAAGTTTATGAAGTAGCTTACGCCCGATTACATTCTCTCAGCTCATTGTCTACCCATTTTTCATATTTTGGCAAACTCTTAATTTGTTGACCTTCTCATTCCATTTTAAAAAGCCATCAGGCCGGTCATAATGACTATAGTTGACGATACACTTTGACACAGATGAAGCAGCCACTTTCCAGAGCTCTCAATATCACATTTTCCACTGTCCAAAGTTGCCCCATTCTGATAAAATTTGACGGGGCAACTTTGGACATCACATTTTCTTGTATTGATCCAAGGGTGAGCCCACTGAGATTTTTGCCATGGATTAAGACTACTTAGAGGTATCTGCTGCCAAGTTTTGAATCTATGACTCACATGCTATCTATGTTTGGTTGTAAGAAGTTTAATGGCCATCAATTTAGATGAAATTGACCCCCGCCAGTAATTTATCAATGTTGGGTCAAGTTTGACTGGTAGTGAAATGAATCCATCTTTTATTGAAACTACTTGTGGTACTCTTGCCTCATGAAAAAGAATTGGACATCCAGCGGCAACCATTTTCCATCAATAACCATTTAAATCTTTTACTGCTTAGTGTCCAAAGTTACCCTTAAGTCCAAAGTTACCCCGGTTTACGGTACTTGTTATTTCGGGTCTGCATGCATTTGCTAGCAAACATATTCGACCATGAATATTAACAAGACGTTCCAATATCACTGATATTCACTTCAGTCCTAAACGCGACATGCAGCCAGAGTTCAAAGAATTTGTTGACAACTTTGATCGACCACAGATGTCTGATTGACTTCGACAGTCACAGAAGTACTTTAGGTTGATAAATTCATCAAATAACGTTTTGGTCTCTATGATTTAAACTTGATGTTTACATTAAATACGATTTATTATGTGGATAAATGCGAGATTATTGTATCAGTTCTACAATCCGGCCTCCCAAGTACTGCATTTTCACGTATCAGACTCGCTGGCCAGAGTTGTATCAGTTCTACAATCCGGCCTCCCAAGTACTGCATTTTCACGTATCAGACTCGCTGGCCAGAGTTGTATCAGTTCTACAATCCGGCCTCCCAAGTACTGCATTTTCACGTATCAGACTCGCTGGCCAGATAATGTTGCCCGCCCCTGAATAACGTTACACAATTTAATTGTATATTGAAGTTCTGTACCTCCAAGAAGCATCTCTGATTGTATTGTAACATACAAAGCGCAAAATTGCCAGAAATCAAAAATCTATTCCTCACCTGCCTAGACCCGAGGAATCTGACGACGTACGTCACGTTAATGCTGCTTTCATCAGAAGAGACTTGCGAATTTTCGTGCGCTTGTGTATTCTCTGAAAAGAACACGATACAGTATCGATCTAGTTGGACCAGGGTTGTAATGTCTCGATTAGAGTAGCAATTTTTTGTTGACTCGACTTAAAAATGGAAATGACCCAACTCGAGTCACTTTGCGTGTTGCCTCGACTTGTATTCACGTCATTGCGTATGACTAGACCAAGTCATATCACTCGAGACAATCTGTATGAAAAATAGGCCCAAAAACTGTCCTTTATCTGTTTAAATAATCTCGTTTTGAGTGAAAAAAATTAGTATATTATGAATACGAGGCCAGGGCAAAATCCCGGTAATTGAATTCTAATTTAATTTGTGAAATGTTAATAATAATAAGCTATCATTTCAATTCTACTCTGATTGCAGAAAATGCCACAGAGAACTGTACAGAACTGTACATTTGCATTTATAATGTGTTTCTGAGAATGAATTCCGGTTTGATATCAACCAAACTTGATTTCCGTTGTATTTCTTCGTGATTCTCGAATTTAACTCAATTCCAAGTTTTGGTACATTCGCTAATCCTAATTGTAATCTAATTTGGCGTAAAACTTTACCGATAATTCCAATGCTATAGTAATTTGTAAAAGCTGGAAAACAACGGCGGTAATCAATGAAGGGCTTCTACTTTTTCAAACTACTTAACTGGATACTGGCAGAAGAGCTTGTACTGCTTACGCACAACTACGGAAATTATGCAAGCCCTACTTGTTACACTAATAGTGTACTTTGCAGACATTTGATTTCATGCTTTCACTTGAAGATGTTGTCACATGTCATGGAAATTGTAACTTGGTAGAAGTTTACAGAGCTGATTTCACTTCCACTGCCATCGCCGTCTACTCTTCACCGCCTATGACATTTAGTTGAGCACATGTGTGGTAGTGAATCTGTTGAAGTTGTTCACACTCTCTACTGCGGACAAGTGAGCTGTCATGACCGAGTTTCAGTCATCGGTAACCCACAATTGACAGAGGGCCATGAAGGCATTAAGTCATAGGAAATATATAACATGTTTGAAGAAACTATAAAGAAAGTATCAACTCTTCAAGACGAACCTCCTTCCTGGGGTGAGGACGACTTTTGTTGCGTTGACGACTGTTGCACTCCCTGTAGGTTATCTTGAGGAAGGTCGAACAATATCGGGTGTCGCGACGTCGAATTGACAACCTCTTCTAGTGCTGAGACTGCGGCGTCTTGTTTCACTTTACCATCTGTACGATCAAGAAGATGAATACACATTAATTCATTAATGGCGGGATTAGATAACAGGCAGCAAATGATTTATCCTAATTACTAGGGCAAGTTTTTGTTACTGTTAAATCCGTGGAAAGTAGCATTTATTTATTTATTTTTGACAAAAGTTGCAAAAGTTGCACTAAAAGACTGCAATTTGCTCGGCCAATTTACCGGCTCAGCTCCCGAAATACCCGTACTTCGGTGCTGATTTACGGTGTTTCAGTCGAGTTTGGCCTTGCATTTCACCGAAACCGAAAATACTTTCATGAAAAATCGCAAATGTTGCAAAGAGTAGCATGAAAAAAAATGGACAAAAGTTGCACTGTAAGAGTCCTTCAAACAGCTTAAAACAGCATTCTACATATCTTACGAGTATTTAGGACGCTGCCGGAAGCTGTAAAAAAAAGTTTCAAAAGTTTCAAAAACTTGCCCTAATAATGACTAAACCAAAATGACCGTAATCTAGTTCTATTCTGATTTGTCAAAATATCTCCAGTAGCATTTCCAGGAAAACATGAGCATAGAAACATTTGACCAACCAGATGAGATTTACATAACTGGCATTTCACCCTGACTAGAATTATCTGGCTCAGTGGTTCTCAACCTTTTTGACCTTGCGAACCGGTAAAACCCAAAAATAAATGCTGCCGGCCTGAGCAGGAGCACCGAGTTTACAATCACAACAAATGTACGCAACCAAGAAGCAAACATCCTTTCATGCTGCCTATGATCTCAGCCGTTAATGAGGTTCTATTAGGAATGCTTCAAGGTGAAATGCTGTTGAAAACAACTAACAACAGTATAATACATACATACGCGCTTGGAGCGGCCTGAATGACTTATAGATTCTTATTTGTATTTCACACGACGTAGGATTTCACGCAGCAATACTCAATTAGATCTAGATAGAAATCGTTCCAATAGACATTGCTATAGTCTTGATAGACAGAGTTTGTTGTAGTTTGTCGTATCATAGTGTTTTTTTAGCTACCATGGTTGTTTACACCAGGCCAATATACATCTTTATGATTCCATATATGCCGACTTTTAGCAGGATTGGAAAGTTCATAATTACATAATCGCTATTATTGTGCACTAGGGCTGTTCAAAAATAACTTTTTTCTGGATTCCAGCCGTTCAGTCATTGAATTGTCAGGTTACCCTAAAAAACGCTGCACACCAAATTTGGTTCAATTCTAACAAGTATAGGGCTCTGCAGGTCAAATTAAAATTTTCAATTTAAACAGGAAACGTGAAAAAAAAAATTTCTGATTTTTCTGTCAACCCCATGAAATTGTTGAGCTGTCTTCAGAGACGATGCAAAACAAATTTGACTCAATTCCAACTAGTAGAAGCGGAGTTATTGAGTTTTTCGTTGATAATTCTCGGATTGTGCACTAGGGCTGTTCAAAAATAACTTTATTTCAAATTTTACTAGCCACTTGATAAAATTATTAGGTTCCAAAAAACGCCTCACGACAAATTTGGCTAAATTCCAACCCGTAAATGTAAAGTTATCAATGTTCGATATTCAGGATTGCAAATCATAGTATTTACGATGGGTAGATCTCAGGGTTGTAACCAAGTCACAAGGCTTCGAGTTACAAGTCAATCTCACTTTTATAGTTTTGACTCGGGTCAAGTCGAGTCATTTTTAATTCACCACCGAGTCAAGCCCGAGTCCAAGTCTGCGAGTAGAGGGTCGAGTCCGAGTCATAGTATTATGACTCGAGTCCGAGTTCAAGTCTTGTGTTGACTGCTCAGTTTCCAGTTAAAGTGTTGTTAAACCCACTTTTTATCACTCGCTTTGGTGATATCGAATGGTTCGGAATAACAATACATCCATTTTCCTCACTTTCAGCAGTTTCTGGTCGCATTTTCAAGTACCAGTACCAATGGACGAAATCCCAATAGTGTGGTTACTTCATTATTCTTCGAAATTACAATGAAATGTCGGTCTTGGCCGTTATAGTCTCGAGTTATATGACTTGGTTCGAGTCCAAGTCGAGTCAATACACAGATTGACTCGAATCAAGTCGAGTCATCAGAAAATCGTGACTCGAGTCATTACAACCATGGTAGATCTATAATAAATAACGAGATAATTTGCCACTGTAAATACGCTACATTTCTTCCAAATCCCAAATTTTGTATTCCGATAACGTCGCTTCTACAGGATGGAATTGAGCCAAATTTGTTGTACATGTTTTTTCAGACAACCTAACAATTTCATGGGGTAGCCAGTCAAATTCGAAGAAATTTGATATTTATTCATTTGAAATTTGCACTGCAATAATTTTGCTTCTATAGGTTGGCATTGAGCCAAAAAATTTGTGCCGGTTATTTTTAGGCAGCCTAACAATTTTATCAAGCAGCTAGTGAAATTTGTGAAAAAAGCAGCCCTACTGCACAATGATCATAGCAGAGAAGAAATCTCACCATCTCGTGCTGGTGCGGCCTTTTTCTCCCCGTTCGAGGAGCCTTCGAAATCAGGCAGATTCAACGGCGCAACCAACGACGATGCTGCGTTCTTGAATCTGGCAAACATCCCTCCACCCGAAGACTTGCCGTGCTCCTGACTCGATGCAGAGCTGGCCGACTGGGACGCTCGCTTTGAGGATGCCCCGGCAGTTGGTTGAGGATGAGATGATTGTGAATGCCGGGGCGTGGGTTCAATTGGTTTGGCCGCGGCGTGCAGGAGCTGAGAACAGCAGTGGGAAATAAAGCTTGACGCCAGAGATACAAGCTTAGAACTGGAACGTTTTGCAGCTTTTCCTAATTAGAATGAGGATAATAGCTACTAAATTAGACTAGAATTAGAATTATAGCAACAGATTTTTCGGAATTATATTCTAATTTGAATTATAGCTACCGGTAACGAAGCTTTTTCTAAATCATCGCAAATAAAATTTTAGCAACAGTTTTTTTCCAAATTGGATCGGAATTAAAATTATAGCTTTATTTTATTTTCAAATTACATTATAATTAGAATTAAAGCTACAGTTTTTTTTTCTAAATTGGATCATAATTAGAATTATAGCAACAGATTTTTCGGAATTATATTCCAATTTGAATTATAGCTACCGGTAACGAAGCTTTTTCTAAATCATCGCAAATAAAATTTTAGCAACAGTTTTTTTCCAAATTGGATCGGAATTAAAATTATAGCTTTATTTTATTTTCAAATTACATTATAATTAGAATTAAAGCTACAGTTTTTTTTCTAAATTGGATCATAATTAGAATTATAGCAACAGATTTTTCGGAATTATATTCCAATTTGAATTATAGCTACCGGTAACGAAGCTTTTTCTAAATCATCGCAATTAAAATTTTAGCAACAGTTTTTTTCCAAATTGGATCGGAATTAAAATTATAGCTTTATTTTATTTTCAAATCACATTATAATTAGAATTAAAGCTACAGTTTTTTTTTTCTAAATTGGATCATAATTAGAATTATAGTAACAGATTTTTTCTGAATGTGGTGACAGTTAGTTATAGCGATTCAGTTTTTTACAATAAGATTAGAATTCTAATCATAGCAACTGTTTTTTTCCAAATTAGATAACAATTAGAATTATAGCTACGCCGGAAGTTGAATTAAAATCCGAATTACACAGAAATACAACAAAATCCAATTTAGTTCGTATCACATGAGAGAATAGTAAATGTCGCCTGTCGGTAGACCAAGCTTGTCTCGTCTTGCACAAAAAAGCTCAGTAGCATTCAGTCATAACAGCCCTGATACACATATCCAAAACATCGACACAACAAAGTATATATTACCTCAGCGGCTCTCGCAGGGTCGTTAGCAAGATAGAGACCTTTTGAAATATTCTTCAACGTGACAATCCACTGGGAACGACTGTGATTGCTTTCGGCTTGCAGTATCAGGGAATGCTTTTGATCCTGGGATGAAATCTGCAGCACAAACCGCGACAAGTGAGAAAAAAATCATGCTTTCATGCACCATAAAATTGACGTTTGGGATAAAATCACAACACTACTACTGATTGCCATTATTAATGAATTCTCCAACAGAAAATATAGTACACAGCTACATATGTTAGTGGAATTCACATTTCTGTATAGTCGAGCATTGTCACAAAATGCAGCGAAATAGGCTGGGCCGAAGAAATATCTAGTTACATTATTTCAATGTAAAACTAGTATTATATTATTTGTGGTCGCAGAAAAGATACATTTTTGATAAAATAAGTTTGCACGTCTTTCTTCCTGTTATGACACGATAATGAGTGGCATTCGATTTTGCTTAGGCCTAGTTGCGTTGTTTGTTACGACAGAGTCTCCTGCCCTTTTCGTCTCATTCTGTTAAGGTTACCGGCCACCAGCAGAGTTTAACAACTGGAAAACTTTTAGCATTTCCAAACCGGATTACAAATTTAAAAAAAAAAATCGGTTCCAGGAATCTATCAAAAAATACACAGTACCTGAAAAACGTATCTTCTGTCGTCGACATCCGCAAGCTCCACCATACACCCGTCCAGGTCCATCACGAGCCCGCCCGCCACCTCGTCCCGGCCCTGCTGCATCAAATTCCCACCCTGTCGAAGAAACAGATCACAGCTCAAGTCTACCATTCAAAGTCAGCCTGTATTAAAATCTAGAGGTGGTCAGTAGGGTTGTTCAAAAATAACTTTATTTTACCAGAGTTTTACTGGTTATTCGATAAAATTGTTACGTTGGTTCCACACCAAATTTGGCTCAATACGAACCTGTGAAAGCGACGCTATTGATGTGGAAAACCTGAAAATTCATTAATTTTTGTTTTGCTTTTAAGTTCTATTGTCAACCACATTAGATTGTTAAGTAGTTCATAAAATGGTACACAGCTAATTTGACTCAATTGCAACCAGTACAAGCGACCTAACTACTGACGATTTTGGACTTGAAACAATAGTAATTGATAGTATTGATAGTGACTAGTTCTATAATTACGAACTAGTTTCGAATTTCACTGGCTACTTATTAAAATTGTTGGGTTGCCTTCAAAAATGCTGCACATCAATTTTGGGGAGTGATTCCAACCTGTAGAAGCGAAGTCCGGGAATCTTAAATTGGAAAACAAATCTTCAAATTTTCTCTAGCTTCGCTTCTACAGGTTGGAATTGAGACAGAATTGACGTATAGCGTTTTTTGGATCCTGACGATTAAATCGCCTGGCAAGTAACATTTGGAAAAAAAGTCTCTTGAACAGCCCTATTGAAGAGTTTTCCCGTTCAACTACTAACTTTTCACATATTGTATTCTGTTTTCAGTTTTTTAGACAAAACTAGGCCTAGAATACGGTCCACAGTAGAATTACAATCAGACTTGTACAAACAAACAATTTATTTAGTTGACGGTCAACTAACCAACGTTTTGTTTTTGAGTAGCTCTAGTTCTAGTTGCGGATTTTGAAAACGAAGTAGTTCTAGTTGTAGTTAAGGATTTTTTTTGAAAATTGAGTAGTTCTAGTTGAACAAACTTTTGGATTTTCAAAATGTGCAAGTCTGATTACAAGCCAAAGATACCACAACGTCACCATCCAGATGCTGTAATACCGCCCTCTCTCTGTGCATTGGCCTATTAAGGAAGTAGTTGACCAAATCCGTGAGGTTTACATTTATAATAACATATTTTCGGTAAAGGAAGTCAGATGACTAGAAGTATGACTATCAGCTTCATATTTTCAAGCCAATAATCGACTTACCATAATTTTCCGAATATAGTGCGCCCCCATGTATGATACGCACCCTTAAAATGGCGTGTAAATTCTGGGAAAAAGCCTGTAACCATGCATAGTACGCACCCTGCATTCGCAGATCGCAGTACATGAATAGTTGTGTTTCAGTACACGATGTTGTTCTGTTTTGCGATGTCACTGTCGAACAGTAGTGACATAACCATCGCTAATCATAACACCATTAACGACATTGTCTCTAATCGAGAGTAGATAGTAGCCAAAGCCTGTGAGGTCGGCGACGCGATAGTTCAGGCTAGCGACACACGACATCTTGCGCACGAGACCTATTACAATTACAGATGCGATTGCTTAGGCCAACGGTTATGTCGGTCCCACCAGTCCTGTTGGAGATGCGGTTGATTAAGCAAGAGATTATATCTTGCACACATGGCCTCTTGTGTGTGCGATTGTTAAGGCCTGTTGTTGACGCGATGAATCGGCAAGGACTGCCGCGGACGCTTGTAGCAATCAGCGACCTAATTTCGCTCACATACAAACGGCTAACTAACTCAGCAGGCCCTGTGCAGACGACTCTCGTTAATTAGAAACACGCTTTTCGTTAATTGGCAATTCTATTTGGCAGCGCGTTACACTCTATAATACAAATTACGGGGCCCAATGGCTAGAAGTGATGCGCGATTTAAGCAAACATGAAGAAAGGTGTGATTTCAAGGTTTTGATCCAGGGATTTTTTTTCAAGGCTTGCTGTACCCATGTATAATACGCACCCCCCTATTTTAGGGCAAAACATCGGTAAAATTTTGCGCATTATACATGGCAAATTACAGTAATCGGTGTACTCAAATTGTTGTACATTTGTATTGCTTACAGTACATGATACTGGTAACGGGTATGGTGCAATAACTGCAACTTACCTGGGTGAAATAATATTTTTGCGTCCATTGATTCACGAACATACCGGGGCTCCTTGCAAACAAATACCTGAAACAAAAATCAGTCGACAGTTGGCTACAGGAATCCAGGATGACATTTGATACAGGCATACAGCAGATTCTATTTTTATAATCACTGGAGAGAGACAGCATGCAATAACTACTATTGACCACAGGTTGACTGGATGTCCAATATGGTACAATGATTATCTCAAGTGTATGCAGCTAGTAAATGACATTCTATTGCTGATGATGTATCTCCTGAGAATTTAATAGTAACCTTTTGTATTGGTCTCTTTCGAACTAGAACAGGATGGAGTTAACATGCGTTTACCTTGCGGCTTCTGTCTTACAAGTTTGCCGCAACATAAATAATAGTGACCGCACCGGAACATAAGTTATTCAAGAAGTCCAGTGTTGGCCTGAATGCTGAGAGTACTCGAATCTGAATCGAGTATTAATTCTTATTATTTGAGTTGCACAGTGAGAAATGGTTTTTCTAGTACTGAAATAATACGCTCCTTGCAACTAAGGACGGGGATCATTAAGTTGGATTGCCTTTCAAGTCGATTATCACGTTAATCAGGATTTAACAAGCCAGGATTAAGGAAACAGGTTGTTCACAGCGCATAAAGTTACTGGAACAAGCTATATAGGTATGGCCGTAAGATTACTAAATAATCATTACTGTGACATAGAACTGGCATTATATTCTTTGTGATAATTTGGTCAAACCAGTCATAAAATGGTTGCTGGTAACTCCCAGTGAAGAATATGTAGAAATATCGCCCCTGGCCTAGTGAATCTCCATTTTAATTATTCCTTTTGTTTGCGAATCATGAATTAATCATACTATAAGGAAGTGACATGTATGTTAGAGAGTGCCGATGATTCAGACATTCTCAAAATGACTGTGCATTTAGTTTCGTACATCACGTCTCCGATGGTCAACTTCCCGTCTAGTTTCAAATGCCACCGCAAACAAAAGTAGTTTTGGCTGAAGAACACTCAAACTACCTCCAGCAGTTTATGAACAGAAAATACTTATATTATTGAAGAATAAAGCCTTATCTAGTGGAAATTCAGTAGTACTATTTGAAAAGTGTTTGTTCAAGTAGTTCAACAACACAACCACTCGAGTGCGCCAAACAAGCAGAAACACTTCATTACAGACGGACTCTATAAATTGCTACTTTGACTCAAAGCGAAATCTAATCATTTTAATCGGACCCCACAAGCAGACTCGGGCAACTAAATAATTCTAGCCGAATGCCAATAATCCAATTCTAATCTAATTTTTGATGTCTCTATGGTCTCATTTCAAATCTAATATAATTTCTGAAATTCCTGAAATGCTACGAGAAAACTCTATAGTGCGAAACGAACAAATCTCGATGTACAGACATTTGCCATCGACGTGCATGAGATATTTGAGAGGAGCTGAAATTTTTGTTCGAATTCGGAATTGTCTTCAATTTCCGAATTTTGCTAATTCAATAATTCTAATCCTTGTTCAATTTGGAACATAACTGTGTAGCCGCAATTTTATTCTGAATCTGATTTGGAAGTTGTGCAACTCTGGCAACAAGAACTGCTGCAACTTGACCCGCAGGTAGCAAAGTTACACGGTTAGAACCTGTCAATTTCCATACGGACAAGAAATCAGACTTCAACAACTACAAAATGTTCATGCCTTCCAAATTAGATTAGAATCAGAACTATAGCTGCACCATTTCTCCAAATTTGAATCGTTGAATTTGCAAAAATTTGGCAATTGAATTCTACTCCAAATTAGAAAGAAATGCAACACAAATTAAGTTCACTTCATAAGGAATCACTTCATTCTCATAAGTATAAGAATGACAAGATGTCTGTATACCAATATAGTTCTATAGTAGAATTTTCAGGAAAATCAGATATTTGATTATAATCACAATTAGAGCACGAACATTTGAAAAATTAAATTATAATTATAATACGGGTAGTTTGCTTTAATTATCTAGTCGCTCAAATCTGCCAGAACCAAGTGTGCAAAGATGGGCTGATACCCGCTAATCTGCGTTTCTTTCTTGTTGACTGGCAGCTCTGGAAAATCCATCGAAGGCAGAGGATCTGGGAAGTAGAAGCGAGTGCTTTCTGCGTCAATGCGGTCGATGGCGACCGAGTTATCTTGCTCCTGAAACGTATTCAAGGGGTCAGATGTGACAAGAGGGTTGTAACGACTTGAGTCATGACTTGACAAGATTTTTGGTGAATCGCTTCGACCAGAGTCAATTTGTGATGACCGCTTATGCTAGGAAGCTAGTTTTGGGCTAATAGCTGCGGAAGCAACATGTTTCTATCTCCCTTCCATGGAACTTTGTCTTGAAAATGTACAGAAAAAAGTTACACGTAAATTATCGATTTTTAGACCGCCATTAAAATGTCGGTTGGTTTTACCAAGTTTGCAACTCCAATTTGCATGTTACAGTTTGTCCATCGCTGCTTTAACAACAAAATCTTGTTTAGCGAACCTATGAGTTGATTTTTACATCAACCTAGCATAATTTTGATTAGTAGACTAGAGAGAATGATGGAACTTTCATCATATTACATCATCAAAATACCTGTATATGAGCTTGGTGCTCTCATAAAACTCTCATCGCCCATACACGCAGTGTAGGGTTAGACCAAAATAAATACAACACGCTGCTGATGGCATCACACATTATGAATAGTGAGATGACATTAATGTTGTTACAATGTCACATACTGTCTGACTTGTGCTTTTATGGATTTCTTCCAGACTTGTCCTTAGATTACCGAGATAATCGTCTAGTTCCGGTTGGCAGATGTCGGCACCCATCTTGAAATGTCGCAATTGCGACTGAACATAACCAACCAGGGGTTCGAGCAGTCCCGTAGTTTTGCGAGTCTGGGAAAAAGACAATGAATATTACAAATTGTATGTAAAAATCAGAGCATATGGTAGTGATTAAACCTTTAGAAACAGCATAATATTGCTACAGCTCTAAATAAATTTTAACATGGGAAGTCCTGTGTCCTGTGTCAATAACCCAAATACGTATGCCGGTTTACCCAGATGTAATTGTAGGCTCAACCTACTTTTTACAATAACATAATATATTCACATCGACTAATTTCACCACTGCGAATAGAATCATACACACAGCAAATGAACGAAGAACTAAAATACATCTGAAAGATTACCGACTACAAGATTTATGATTGCCAAATATCAGATGGGAAGTGTTTACTTACTAGAGGTACCATACATATTATTGATAGCCATATGCCGAAACTATGTCACAAGAACATTGGGCACAATGATTTTAGATTTGAATTGAGTATTAATTGCAATTTGCAATGAGTCGAGGTCGAGTAGTGATGGACAATTCTTTGAGTACTGAAACATAGCCATTTCTCCTAAAGAGGTATTATCAACAAAATGATGGTTCCAATACTTTGTTCCACAGCGGTAGCCTTGAAATCAAAGTTGTTCGTATCAGGTATCACAGCACTCAAAACATGTAGTACAAAGCCATTCACGGATTGTATGTTAGTAGAAAGGTCATTTTTGTGAAGTTGTGATAATGATTAGTAGCATTGGCACAAGGTGGAGTAAAATATGCACCCTATAGTTAAATGGGTATAGAGAAGTGGGCAACCTGCGGCCGAAGAAGGAAATTTGTGCAGCCGTAGACACGCAATTCAATAATGAGTGGCTGCTGTCGACATGGAAATTGAAAGAACGAATTCACTCCCGATTTAGAGAGATTCTAATTAATCTTGAAATTTTCTTCGTGCTACACGCGATTCAATGCGACTTCATTTGCGCAATCTGAGCCGGGATCGGAACCGTGTGCTGCTCACGAAATTAATTGGCTTCTGGTACTTTTGGCAATTCCAAAATATTTCTACTGTACTGACAATCCTGATGAAGGGTCCTAAATTCTCGAAATCTGATCACATGGGCTGAGAAATGATAAATATGTGATATCAATATGTAATACTGCTAGTCTGCTACTATTAATTACGTAATCCACTCGCTAATCACGCTTCGCGTCACCATGACCAATCTCAGTATCTATTGACAATGTTATCACTTGAGATTTCGATGCGTGTAATAGGACGATATGGAAAGGTAGAATATACTGGAGTTCGCCGGAAATGAACACGGACAGTTCAAAACAGGTGCTTTGCGTCCAGTTACTTCATTAAGATTATGGCCAGGAATGCGGCCTTAGGCTACATATATAAGCAATCAAAATGCAGCTGTTACCAGCAAAAAGGTTGGCCACCTCTGGTATAGAGAAAACATCTGATGTACTAGCCTCAGAACTGGCATTATATTCCATCTGGTCGCATAAACAGTTCATATTTGCACTTACCACATCATCTATACTTCTACGCCATCGTAAGTGATACCTTGCTACTCAATTCAGGCATTCGATATTGCCCAGCCCGACCGACAGTACCGACAACATGAAATCAACAACCATGGAAATAATGGCTGTTCCTGCGCGAAAACCATCCCTAAATCAGGAACTAGTCACAAGATTCAACTTTTTAGGCCTAGCGTTTGTTTGAATTATTCAAATTTATTGTTCGCATAAAATGGCAGGATTTGATCAGTGGAATGTCAAAGTTTGCTTAACATTGATTGATAGGTAGCTTAATCAGTAGAGGTCAAAAAATCCTATAGGGATCCTTCTAGGTGGATCCTGTAAATTAAAATCATACGGACCCAGTGTATTGAATGGTTTTTTTGACAACAACCCAAGTGCCTGCAAGGAAACCAGATATGTTCTCTGAACGATAAGGATTTGAAAAAAATATTTCATGCTTTCAAGTAAATCCAAAATTTTCTAGGACTATTGAAACTTTGCTTCTACGGATTGGAATTCAGTCAAATTTGATATGCTGTGTTTTTAGGCGACCCAAAAATTTCAAGGAGTACCTAGAATAAGTAAAAAAAAGAATGATACAGTACAACAGGCCTGTTCCAAAATAACTTATTTTCAAATTTTGTGGGCTACTGGATAAACTTGTTAGGTTACCAGAGAAGCCAATTCTGCACACCAATTTTAGCTCAATTCCAACCAGTAGAAGAGTTATTGATGTTCAAAATTATGGAATCCAAATCATAGTATTTAGATCTATAACGAATCATTGAAGAATTTGCCACCGTAAATAGGCAACTATTTTTTTCTGATACAAAATTTTGAATAGTATATTCATATTAGAATAAACCCGAATATATTCGGCTGACACTCGTCAGGGGTAATCGTCAGCAACTGGTAGAGAATTGGAAAGAACATTGTATATTCTCTACTAGTTGCTAACGATTACCCCTGACGAGTGTTAGCTGAAAATATTCGGGTTTATTTCAATATGAATACTATTGAATTGTATAGTGAAGTTCTGTACCTCCAAGAAGCTATACAAAATTTTGTTCTCCAATATTTTCGCTGCTAAGGGTCGGAATTGAGCAAAATTTGTTGTGCAACGTTTTATCAAACAGCCTAACAATTCCATTGGTGTTTTTATTAAAAAAATCCAAAATTTTTTATATAAATAACTCCGCTTCTACTGGTTGGAATTGAGCCAAAATTGGTGTGCAGCGTTTATTTAGGTAACCTAACAATTTTATCGAGTAGCCAGTATAATTTGAAAAAGTTATGTAATTTCTGAACACCCCTACTGTACAATCATAAGCAAGAATTACTCCCCAAATTTTAGTGTAAAGTCAATTCTTACCTGTAGCAAGTTGAGCATGGAGCAATAATTCATCGATGTTACATGAAATTGTCGGCGAGCGGCGCAAAGATGATCCGTGGACTCTTTCAGCTGCGCTTCGCTGGACCGTTTTTTCGACACTTTCGCCATTCTTTTCATGGCTTCGATATGAGTCTTATCGTTGTCTTTGAACTGGGATTTCATTTGTTCTACCTCCGACACATACTTCTCCACGAAACGATTGCTGGGGTAAGCGGTGTGTTCCGTGATTTGCGTTTGCAGCACCGCGTTGTAAGACGATATCTGGTCCACTTTGCAGGCCAATTCGTTCATGACGGATCCGATAAATTCATTATCGCCGCTCAGTAGAAATTCCTTTTTATGAAACTCGCGCAGCTTCTCAGACAGGGCCTGTGTCGCTTCGTTAAGTAGATTTTGCGCGACCGATATTCTTTGGAATATACTCTGCAGGTCGCGAGCGTAATCCGCCAAGACTTCGGCGTCGCTTTCAAAAACTCGGACAAGCGCGCGTGATTGCGGGCTGTCCGAGCGACAATCGGCTAATTCTAATTTAGAAGCAGCCATCGTGCCAATATACGTTGCTCTGTAAGACAAAAGAAAGAGAATTGAAAGTTCCACTTCTAGCAATGATTGGGCGGGCTGGTCAAAACCGAGTACCTGATCAATTCGATTATGAATTGAGACTGAGTATTAGCCTTTGATTCGAGTGTTCGATTATCACTCGTGATGACGTCACAACGTTATGAATGATATGCATAGTTCTAATATGTCCCTTCTATGCGATTGCAAAGAATAGAGTGACATTTCTTCATCACAATAAAGGTTATTTGCAGAAACGTATTCAGTTACAGTGACGAAGGTGCGATTTCACGTGGTCGTTTTGAGAATTTCTCTCATAAAAGCGAAACAAGATTATCCCAAAATGACCATTTCTTTTATTTTTGCCTAACAAATTGTATAAAAATGTATTGCCACTCGAGTAATCAGAGCAAGTGGAAATAGGCATAACCTATGAGTGCTCGTAAAAAGTAGAAGTAGCCTACTTTGTTACAGACCCCTAGAGCTGTGCAAAAATCGACTACCCGAATGCTTGATTAGTATTAGGCTTCAAGTTGAGTACAAGAGTATCACTCATTATTTACCGTAAGAGTATGGGTGATGTGCTGATGTGGAGAGTTCAAAATGAACCTTTTGCACGACTACAAAGCAAATAATGCCAGTTCTAGGTCATATCAAAGACAATCTGTTTTTCGACCATACCTATTTCATTGCAGTTTGTGATAGTGCTTTGGATTTATTGCAATCTCACAGAATTGTCATTTGTTTACTGACGTGCGTAACTTTGTACTATTATCTCTTACAATCAATCGAGGTTTCAAGGCTCCCACATTGGGCAAAAAGTATTGAAACTATAATTGTTGTTGATAAAATAACTCTGACTGGAAAGAAGCATATCATTTCAGTAGCCCTCGAACCGTTAGTCGCTACCAGACCTAAACTCGAATCATTTCAATAAAGACTCAATTGTTATTGAGTACCCAGACTCGGATCATTGAGCACAGTCCTACTGACAACCTCTGGTCACCAACCCTTGCCCTGCGCATTAAATTCTACAGAATTCAATAAATACACAGTGTCAGTTCGTGATTTTAGGTCCATGCAAAAACGTACAATCTTCCTCGCGTCTGGGACAACCATCAGGATGGTTAGCGTAAAACCAGCAAGTCCTCGTTTTAACAGGTGACGTTTTGTTACGATTCCCCTTTATCTTCCGAAAATGGGGCAAGGACCAATTTCTTAATTGAACACGACCGTCCGCTATTTCAAAAGTTTGATGATGGTTTTTCAACAGTGTTTGTAGTCCGCCGAATTCGCATTTCATCCTTTGCTTCATACTGTCACTTAGTAAGCTGGCAGCGTCGCGCAGAGATATAGAACCGCCACAGTTCCATCGCTTACAATTTACAAGACAGCTTTCAGAACTCGAAACCGCCAACTCATCAAGCCTTTGTTTGAGTGGCAAAATATCAGCGTCCGGTCTGACTGACGAATTTCCTCGACTGCAAGATTCTGAATTAGAACAATCAGTGCAACTACTTTCATCGGATGACACAGTTTCAATGTAATTTTCAGTCTTCAGTAGTTCATCTGATATAATTTTAACGACTTCAAGTTGCAAACAATACTGAAGTTTTGTACAATTTCTAATCGACTGCAACTTATCTCTCGCTACAAAGCCAGATTTAGGTTTCCGCGCGTTGCTGATTAAACTTTCAATATCCCGCAATACTTTTGAATGGTCTTTCTCCGAATAAGTTCTGCGCATTCCAATGTGGCAAACACGTTTTGTCGATGGTATTCGCATTACGTCAATGTTTATTTCGAATCCGCATACCTTTCCTACATTTTCGACATAATCGAGGTAATCTTGGTACTGGCTGGAGGTGGACTCTGCGCGCGTGTATTTCGTGAAAAAATCGAAAAAACAACACGGTAGGACCCAATATCTGACGTGAAAGCCGGATTTAGCGGCTAACACCGGTATCCATGGAGTTAATTCGTCAGAATGATTACCCAACAACCAATCATATTCGCAGTATGTAATATTTGCGGTTGGATCTATCGTGGTCTCTTGTAGAACGGTCGTGTCTGGGTAGTGATCCCATATTTTACGGCGTCTTATGTCAACTCCGACGCCTGGATGGCCTTCTGCGTTTAATATATAAACCAACAGTCCATTTCCGCAACCCAAATCCACGAAAGACTGCGGTTTATCGATGGATTTTAGTCTTCTCTCGTTTCTCCACAGTAAAATCAAATAGGTCGCGATAGCTATGTCTTCATACACGTACTTCTGAGGATCTGTTGATTCTGGCCACATTTCGCCGAGCTTTTTTCCGTATTTTTTTTTCAAATATTGGTATAACGGCGCGTATTCACATTGTGGCAATTGTGACAGTGAATTGGGAATTTTTGATTCAGAATTCACAGGGTTTCGAGTCCATTTTATCAGACTAGGTAAGAGATTTTCACGCAACCAATCTTTCGTAGGATGGCAAGTCTTTGAAGTTGAATTTTCAGTCAAAAACGATGCAGTCCTGTATACTGCCATACTAATTCGCTGTGTATCACTAGAATCAACACTTCCATGTAATGACTTTGTACTTTTCGGAATTGTTTCAATTTTATACAGGACTTCCTGTAAATTTGGTTCAAACTGATCATTAACAGGGATAAAGACTGCTTTCGACATATTCATGAGTACGATTTCGCATCCTGCAGAATGATTTGCCGGACTTTTGGGGAGTAACTTTCTAAACAACACCATATTGATGAATGAATCTGCATCGTTGTCAGTCTCGATGTTCTTTTCACCCACTACACTGTCGATTAATTGAGAAATCTCGGGGTTTAGGAGTTGCCTAAATGATACATGTTCAACAGACGCACAGCTGACCACTTTGGAGCACACGTTAGGTCTCTGAATCCACACGTTTATGGCGTCTCTGAACTGGTTCACGTTACACTGAATCGGTGAAGACTTCAGTATCTCCCACATCATTCTTTAGAACATCCAGTAATAACTAATTATGCGCCTGTGAAATTCGGAAATGGTGTCAGTAAACTCAAATGTTCCCGAGATCAAGATCAGTCCTGGTGTCCAACAGATAATTTTAAAGCCAAATGATACTACAGGGTTGTTTCGATTGGTTTGAAATAAGGTTAGTCTCATGTTTGAAATGAGGATAGTCATGTCAGAAATAAGGATAGTCATGTTTGAAATGAGGATAGTCGCTATATTCACTATAAAGTCAGTTGCAGTACCAGGCACGACTTCCCAATGGTAACCCAGTCCTAACACACCCCCGACATGATGTCAGAACACGCCCCTGACACGATGTCCGATTGGCAGCACAGGCCGAACACACCCCAGACATGATGTTCAAACACGCCCCAGACACGATGTCCGGGTATCCACACGGGCCGAACACACCCAAGACACCATGTATGAATGGCAACACAGACCGAACACGTCCCAGACACGATGTCCTAGTGTCAACTCAAATCCGAAAACAACCCAGACACCATGTTTGAATGGCCGAACATGCCCCAGACACGATGTCCGATTGGCAGCACATGCCGAACACACCCCAGACATCATGTCCAAACACGCCCCAGACACGATGTCCGAGTATCAACACAGGCCGAACACGCCCAAGACACCATGTCAGAATGGCAACACGGACCGAACACGCCCCAGACACCATGTCCGATTGGCAGCACAGGCCGAACACACCCCAGACATGATGTCCAAACACGCCCCAGACACGATGTCCGATTGGCAGCACAGGCCGAACACACTATAGGGCTCTGGCCCCTTCTCTCTCATATCTGTATATCACGTGACTTATATCTTTCTTCTCGCTACCACGTGACTTACCATTAATCAGCTCCTGCATTTCAATTACAAACTAGACTCATCTGCGATATCCTACTGTATATTCCATACATCATCATCATCATTGGTTTATTAGCAATTTTATCAGTTCAATACACCACAAAAAATGCGATACAATGAAAAGACAGGAAGATGTCGAAGCGACAAGGAGTAGTCTATGGAATCTGACACCCACCTTGGCCTAGGCCAGTGGTTCTTAACCTTTTTTCTTCCAGCGCCCCCTTTCAAAAATTATCGTGCTCCAGCGCCCCCCCCCCCCCAACTTCATATTGTAAGGAATGTAATAAAGACAATAAGTAAGAGGGAGGGCCGTAACAGCACTTCGTCAACCCCCCTAAAAACGATTGCCTTGCGCACCCATAGCGTGATAAACCGAACTTCTGAGGGCTTCGCCCCCACGAACCCCATCTCGTGATTTTGATGGTCAGCAAAGTTTGTGTGGCCTGGTCGCCCTAAGTACCAAAATTTTCTATAATACATGAATGAATAGGTGGTAATTACATATATAAGTCGCTATAAACTTTTTATCCTCTCAGCCCACGTAATCAGATTTACCAGTAGCACTGAGTGAGCTGTTGTATAGGAAAATAAAGGGCAAGTAATTAATAATTAAACATATTTGGGCGTGCCCGCAGGTACAATTATTCGTTACCAGGGCCGTAACAGCACTTCGTCAGCCCCCCCCCCCCCCAAAAAAAAAAACGTTGGTCCTGGGCCCCATCGGGTGATAAACCAAACTTCCGGGGGACTTCACTCCCAGACCCCCATTTGGCTGTCTGCTATTTGCTGATAGCCTATTAGGTATTTACATTGGGTGTACAATTGCTGAGGCAGCTATTCTCGCCTAGTCGCACGAAGTGCAAAAAAAATCCACTAATTGCCTGATTGAATTGGTCAATATCACCGGGAATTGCATGTAAATTGAGATCAATTTTTATCCTCTCTCTGCTCACGTAAACACATTTACCGGTAGAGCTGAGTGAGGTGCAATGTTCCCTCTAAGCTGCGCACGTGCGCTGTGCTGACACGGTCTCTGTGTACAGAAAATCTACGTTGCGCACAACAAATCCGGAGTTGTTACCTTTTTTAGTCGTTACGCACTGTTGTCCAAGGGTCAGCGCAGTGAGTTGTTGAGTGTGTGCAGACTCATCAAAAGTTAAAGCGAATATTGTGAGGTTTCTTGGAAACTGTGGGGCCCGTTACTATAATTAAACATATTCAGGCGGGCGAACCCGTTGGTATGACTTCGTTGCATGATGTTATTTCGTGACCCCCTGTCTGCAATATCAAAAAATATAGAATCGCTCAACGGGGATATCGCCCAACAGGAATATCCCTGTCGCCCGATCGTACTAAACTAAAAGACGCACACGATTTCAGATTGGTATTTCTTCACTGACATATAACTTTTCCCTGCCAGATGGAATTCGTCTTCTGGGGTTCAGATTGCCAAGACAGGAACATTCGGTGTCAGTCATTTAGGCGCCCATGGACAATTAAACCTAAATGTATTTTGAAGGCTATATGTAACGAAGTTTTCGGTGTTAATTTGCTCTGAATACTCATTAAGGATATGTCCTATCACCTCATCATCTACTGCGAAGCCGTTTTTCTCCAGCGCCCCCCATACCGCCCCCCTGAGCCCAGCGCCCCCCATATCGCCCCCTGAGCGTTTCCGCCCCCCTTCAAAATCGCCAGCGCCCCCTGGGGGGCGCTGGGGGCAAGGTTAAGAACCACTGGCCTAGGCGATGTAAAGAGGAGGCATGCACACTGAATGAAAGTAAAGAAGATAGAATAGAAAAAGAATGCGACAAGAAATAGGGCGGCATGTCATAGGAAGCGAGATCGATAGGTCAGTCGTGGTCCGGTAATCTTGAGGATGGACTGTATTTATTTAGTAGTAATTGTTTGTATTTCGACTTGAATGTGGACATGCTCGTCGACTGTCTGATGGCCGGCGGGATACTGTTCCACACATCAGGTCCGGCATATTTGATGGAGCGATGATCTTTTCGGTCGATCATATGATATTTGGACGTCGTGGACGCGCGTGTGTTGTACTTGTGCGCTTTTGATTCAGAGGTAAAGAAGTCATTGAAATATTCGGGGCAACGACCGCAGTGAAACTGATACATAAACTTGGCGATTTCTAGTTTCCGCATATCTTCTATGTTTAGGACGCCAAATCTCTTCAGCAGCGACTTATTGGATGGGCAGCCAGGCCCTTTTGGAGCCCTAGCTATGATTCGGAGTACTTTATGCTGTAGTTTCTGCAGTGGCTTGAGTGCAGTTTTACTGGCAGCCCCCCAACAGAGGATGCCATAATGTAACTTCGATTGGATTAAGGATTTAAAGAGTATCAGAAGAACCCATGCTGGCATGAAGCGCCATATTCGACCAATATATCTATCTGAGGCAATACGGTCGTTGCATTCACGTTGAAGTTGTCAGATCAAGGACTAATGCAGGGACGTGCGTCTACCACGAAAAGAGCTAAGTATATATCTACCCAGCCACACATTACGTGGGACTCAGGTTACAACTCTAGCAGGTTATCAGACGACACACCTTCCCATATGGTGCACGCTCGTGAGATGATTTCAGCTTCAACGAAGGACGAATCGCCTCCTACACAATTGGACTTACAACTGCTATGGAGCCATCCAGGACTTTTCCAGACTTACACGGTAAATCCGTTTACTTGACTTCGAATTTCGGGAATGCATTTTGCAGTGAGAATGATTTATCTCACTCGGCTTTATCGGCTAGCAGCAAATTTCCTCGTTATTGCTCGATTCGTGCTTTCTATATAATTATATTCGTTGTTTGTGTTCCTATATTCATCGCCATAACATTCAGAAAACCAGATTTGAGTGATACTCTGACACTGACGAAACGTTTTTCATCGGTTTCGTTTTTATATTACGGCCTTAAAAACTATTGTTTGCATCTTAGCGTCTGGCTTTCTAACGAAATTATCACATACATTATGCGTCGGAAATTTCACTGTTGGCCGCCCGATAAGATCGCTTCTCTACCCCGTGAAATCGAATATCGAATAATTACTACCGATTCACTATTCACTATTTCCAAATACAACTTCACCTTCGCACGAATAGCCTACCTTAGTCGTGTAACATACCATTTGCTTACAGTTGTTTGATTGTTTAACACCCCCATTTCGATTCTGAATATAAATTTTGCGGTTTTTCCTACCTTCATATTACCGCGTAAATCACTGCCAACCACCGTGGTTATTTACTAATCTATTTTTTGTTCGTTTTTTTTTACATTCGCGGCATCTCCGTGGAACATAACTACCAATTCCATTATCTTAATTTCGTAATATTTCTTTAAACCTAATTCATACATTGATTTTTGTGATTTCATATGTCATTCATGCCACATTGACTTCCGCGCGTATTTACGCGCTACCCTTTTTAACTACCGTAACTATACCGTCAATGTTACTTCGATAAAAATAGTGACGCGGCTTTTCGCCCGACTATAGCATAGCATTCCATCGGGATTCTATATGATGTTCCGCGGCAAAATCGGCTCTTTTTAACCGACAATGTAGATTTCGGCTTTGAACTATTGAAATATACCAGTATATCACTGGGAATGGGGATTTTATAACTAACTTATCTCTGCATAACGCAACTTCATCTTATCTAACTACACGTATTCGCATAACCTCGCTTTTGCTACAATTACCCATAATCGTAATTCGATTTTAATCACATATTAGCGTTACTTATAACTCAGCGCTTTGCTGGAATTTATAAATACGGAAGTTATTTCCCTATTTTCTTCAAACATTGACTTCCTTACTTTCTTTGTACTAAGGGTGGATTGCACAGATGCCGATTGAAAAGTAATCACCGATTGCCTTAATCGGCGATAATTTAATCAGCGAGCAAGGTCATCCGGTGACTCTGTGGTACAGATACGGATTCGCCTGTGAGTTATCTTATCGCGGATTACTGACGCAAATCGACGCAAATGACGTACGTTAGCAATCAGCTGTTTTCGGTCGGTGGCGATATGAACTGTGTCGTCATAAGGGAGAGATGCGCTCTTCATAGATATGTATGTTTAGTTGATGTCATGTGCGTATAGCAGCTAACTAAACTGTTGCACAGTGTAAGGTTATGAACGCCAGAACGCGTCAGAACAAACGTTTTGAGGTTATGAAAAGAGGTATTGTAGGAATAGCGTACCAAAATCATCGTCTTATACCGGTATTGCTATGCCACAAACTCTACTACAAATTTCGTATATTGCAGGACATTTATCTCATTACTCAGGGATATCTAGATCTAGATAGATACTTTTCAGATAGAATTTTATTTTCCGTTTATTGGTGCATTAGTCATGATATCCGCTTCACCAATGTGAAGATATACAAATTGAGTCCATACACAGTTACACACACATTCGCATACGATTTTGATTTCTCCATACCAATGACAATTGGCTCTGCAGGAGTGTAGAAGTAAATTTCAGCCATTGCAAGGATCTAACTGTTCAATGTGACGATGTTATCATATAATAAGTCATATGCATACATGTGCTCAAGTGCTGTACAAACAGTAATGCATTTATGTTACAATTTCGCAATGCAAAGTTATCTGCTGTTACCCAGTTGAGTAATCTTGTTTGTTGACAGCCAAACCTCACTTCAGTTTATCAAGAATTTGGTCAACCATAAAATTCAATACAACCTGTTTTATAGAGAGCTACATTAATATAGTTCAATATCGACTTAAAATAACAATGGATCCATACCTCAATGTTCTTGCTACCCTCCAGATGTTAGAGAGCCTAGCAGAAGAGAGAGTGCCAAGAAGATTGGTCAAAGACAGAGCAAATCCATTGGAATATACCCTGGAGGTTAGCGACACCGATAACGTGACGGCACGACTTCAGCGCAGACAGATTGTTCAAAATCACTTCTCTGGAAAGTCTTGAGTATTTCATCTCGTGTTTGAACACCAATAACCACACATTCAATTCCTCGTCAATTATTTTTATTACGAGATCCAGTACCCTATGCTGTAGTCAGAATTGGACAACTAGAAAATCAGCTTTTCAAAATTAGACTATAATGATAATTATAACTGCATATTTTTCCAAATTAGAATAGAATTATAGACACAGTAGTTATTTTTCAATTAAATTAGAATAGGGATTACTGAATATGTGAAAATTTGGAAATTGAATCTGCACAACTCGCTTAGTATTGTAGAGTTCTACTGTAGAATTTTCAGCAAAACCAGAAATTAAGTTAGAATTATATTGCTGGCATTTTGCACTTACTATTCTAATTATACAGCCAATTAACTAGTTGTCCAAGTCTGGTTTTTGTGCTATTTCGATTCGTTGCTGTATTTTCTCAATTTTGCAGTTCTTTTTCCATTTCCAGTTTCTGGTACTTGACATGCATCTGTAATTCAAAATATTTCATTCTGATATCATGCTGCTCCTTTGCCATTTCCAGGACGCTCATTTCTGAACACCACATTTTGATCACCAACATTATAGGTAAAATATGATTTCTTTTCATCAACACACCTGGCTCTCTTTTTCGTGACAATTGGCGTTGAGCTTTTTGTGTTCTCTGTTTCATCTTGCATATCTGAATGTAGTCATGAATAAACTGTGGGTTGCATCACCATCATTGTATGCTAACACTTACCGGTCTGGTGTTTCATCCTGAAGTCTGTCGAGGGAACTGAAGGAAGCGTCACATCGCCATCAACAACGAAAAGGGCAGCAATTTCATTTGCTGCAAGAAAACTATGGTTAACAACAGTTGTATTGATTCAATAGAGTTCAAATTCAATAGAGCAATGTTAATGTCAATCAAAACAACCCGCAATGTTCTATTTGAAGTATTCGTGTGGCTATGTTAGTACCAACACGATTCATATGGATTTCAAATTAGTACCTCAACTTACCATCGCTGTTGTGACATGAACAACCAGCCTCTGTGCTCACATCCTCGTCGATGATGAAGGTGCAAACTGAATCTTCGGAATATGCATCTGAATAAACATTTTATTTAAAAATTTTAGTCAGAAACACATTAGAAAAGTTACTTTCAAATTATTTTTTCACGGTTTATCTTAACCTCGCGAAACATAGGAAGGATGGATGACTAAAATCATGACTTGACTCGAGTTGGAATAGGATGAATGGATTTGACTCGAGTCACTGCTTCAATATGACATACAGTATGAGAAATCCTGACTCGAAGTCAAATCTTCAAGTCAAGTTGCAAGCCTAACAATAATATGGCCAACGATACTGCTCAGGCACCTGCACAGCACAGTAGCAAAGCCAGACTGTTGCAAGTTTAAATTGGATGCAAGTTCCTCTGTTGTTGGTTGTAACATATTAAAAAAGTTTATGTCCTAAATGCACTCACCATTGTTCGTGTGACTATCGAATACGCAATCGTAGTCATACCGATGTTTCAAACATTCAATTTGAGATGGAATAAGGTCTGAAAAGTGATAATAAATATGCCAGTGCTATAAAAATCAATTGCAGATTGATCAAGGAGCGGTTCAGATTAGGAATTTGCTGAGCAGTGTTCCCCATGTGTCGTTTTCGTATAGCTGATGACGTGCAGCAGTCTCTGGATATGGTTAGTTTGTTGGGAATTACAAAAAGACAATAAATCCATGTTTCTCATGATCATCAAAATTTGTCTATTCAGTTCAAAACGAGCGTTAAAACGCGAGTATGAAGCACGCAGAGAGTCACGATAAACACAGATGGAAACAATACATCTCCTACTGCGAATTTCAAAGAATTGTCAGTAAAATTACCTATCAGAAACCTTTTCCAAGGAGTTCGTCAACTGGAGGTGGGCCAGTTTTGGCCCGTTCGACGCATCGTGAATCGTGATGCATATAACTTTTTTGCTTTTCGTTTCAAAGTTTTCAATACATTCTGGAGTTGGCCAGTTGTACGGCTGCACCCGCAGGACCAGTATTCATAGCTGCATATTTCTTACTGATTACATCTCAGGCCGCATCTTTTTGTTATGCCGTCAGTCTTTTTGTCTTCTTTGGTTTCAATGTATTCTTCTATCAATTCAATTATTCTAAACTTTTCCTGTCTTTTGCAATTTTCCGTCCTCGTATTTTATTTCCAAAGTATACTATCGAATTCTGCACAGTGTACAGTACAGTCTGCAAAAAATGTCATACCGGTAATCATAGCATAAGGTACTATCGGCTGTGGTAGGCCCACGCCCATAATATGCGCCAACAGTCGTAGTAGTGTCTGAGTACAATGTTTTCAGCTAATACCGCAACTGCACGTCAGAGCATCCAGTTAACACCATCTCAATACCAAATACTAGTGTACCTGTAGCCAGCCCAGACCGCAGTCAACGCGAAGCACACAGCCGATTAACTTTCTAGACACCTCGCTCGGCGGATAATATTTGGCCGATTAAAATTCACCGATTAGTGGCAGATCGGCATCTGTGCCACGGAAGCCAGCCGATTACTGACGTTTAATCGGCGATTAGGGTTTAATCGACATCTGTGCAATCCACCCTAAGTCTTTGACATATTCGCTTACTTCTAATTACCGATACTTTTAAATAAGGCCGCTTTAACATGGTGACAAATTGTCATTTTTTCCCCGTAATTTACGTCCTTATATACTTACCCGCGATAATATCATCTGAACACACTCAGATTTTGCAACCTATAGTTAAATGCGATTAGCTATACATATCTTTTACCTTTATACATTGTACATAGTACATTTCATGGCATGGCTATACCTATTACTGACATCTGGTCACCTAGATCCGTGAAACGTTTGTATACTGTATAGCAGTAGTTCCCAAACTTTTTCGGTGTGAGGGCCAAATTAAGAATTTTAGAGTACGGTCGGGCCGCACGAATACTGCGGCTATGAAACGGATCAAATAGTCATCATGGCTATTTCGGAGTAGTTTTATTGCTCTGGCGAGATTTCAAAACTGTACACTGTTTACTGCTACTTATCTGCTGCATTGGGTGTCTGTCGAGTGACTCAGCTTTTCTCGCCTAAACGCGCGAAGCGCGAGAAATTTCTTTAGTTTCATGACTGAATCGGTCAATATGATCGGGAATTGCATGTATTGCTATCAATTTTCATCCTGTCTCTGTTCACGTAATCTGATTCACCGGTAGAGCTGAGTGATGTGTGTTTGAAAAGGTATAGGACCCCTCAATAGTAATTAAACATCGCCGGGGTATACCCGTCGGCAGGAACGTAACAGGACCCCGGGCTCCCATAAGGTGATAAACTGACCCCGCATCACGTTGTTCGCTTTTGCCACGAAATTAAAGTTGTACTGTTTAGTGAGACAGCGCGACGCTTGAATATTTCGATAATTCATGATAAATCGGCGAATAAGATCAGGAATTGCATGGTTGTCCTCTTTGCCCACATAATCAGATTTACCGGTAGAGCTGAGTGAGAGGTGTCTTTGAAACTGCAGACCCCGTAAAATTAAACATCTTCGGGCGGGGGGACCCCTAGGTATGACTTTTTTACATGATGTTATTTCGTGACCTCCTGTCTTCTATATCAAAAAATGTAGAATTGCCCAAACCTACTAAACTGAAAGATCACGCGATTTCAGATTGGTATTTCTTCACTGGCATATAATTTCCTTTCCTGCGGGATGGTATTTGTCTTGTGAGGTTCAGATTTCCAAGAAAAGAACATTCGGTGCCAGTCATTTAGGCGCCTATATGGACAATTTAACCTACATGTATTTTGTATATATAACGAAGTTTTTGGTCAGCATAAAAGCAGTCCTTTACGGCCAAGGCTTTCTCGCTGCCGATCGTTCTGACACACTTCTTGGAGTCACATGTTACATGGCCTAAAACTTTATATGTCTTGGTGTGTTATAGTGCGGTCACGGCCAACGCTGATATGCCCATTTCTATAAATCTTGTGTATTTTTTCTTGGGGAAGAGTACCCAATAATCAAGATATGTGGCGAATTGAAATCGCGCATAGCACGAAAAATTTTTAAAAAAGTTTTATAAATTGTCGCAAAATACTCTATAATTTATGCTAATTCACGAAATAATTTTGGGCCCCCTTCGAGCTCGGCCCTCCTCAATTGGGGGGTTTGGGGTGCGGCAGTTACGGCCCTGACTACAGGACTACCAATTATGCTGCTTTTAGCCGGCTAAGCAGTATGCATCTCGGCGTATTCAACCGTGAGTCACGTGTTGCACATCTAGTTATCATAGGGTTACCATACGTAATCTTTTCAGATGATTTGTCCTCTTTTTTGATTTTTTTTACAGTGTCATCGGAGGACGCCCAAATGTCTTCTTTATTGAGATTTTGTCTTCATTTTTGAGGATTTTGGTTACATATAGGGCCAAATTCGACTGATATTATACATTAAGTCAGCACTGTACGAACGCTACGGCGGCTATTTCGGGAGCTGGACCGGAAAATGGACCATTTTTTTTAGTCAACCACCTGTTAATGTGAAAGAAAAACTGTATTTTCCCGGAGTTGAGCCTCTTTTTCTTTTTTAGTCGAGCGGCCACGAAGTGGAAAAAATTTACCATTTTTTCAGGATTTTCCTCCAATTTTGAAAGTTATCAATACCTATTTATATATATATAGCTACTGCTCGTTCAACTGGAAAGTTAGAGCACATTGCATTGAAACAGCAGTGACGCAACGTTAGCAGTCTATACTCACAACTTTCCTGCAATTCTATAATTAAAAACTACAGAGGCCAAGCCAAGCAAGAGTATTTTATGAATATAAATTTTATTTTTTGTCATAAATCGATTTCTTAATATATTTTGGGGGCCGCAAGAAGGCTATCTGAGGGCCGTATGCGGCCCTCGGGGCCGCACTTGGGAATCACTGCTGTATAGTCACGAATCTGTTAATTTTAAATATCACGTTGCCCATTATCGCTACACGGGGAACTCATTAATTAAGGTTATGATCGAAGTACCGGGTCTACGATTTAGCTTTTGCTCCTAGGGTCGTGTGTATTGAGTGAGTTTGCCCATGTTATCTCGCCAAATCGTTTTTAGACATGGGAATTGCTTGTGCGTAACTCAGCGATTCTACCGGCCGGGGAATCTCTGCGATTTTAACTCATGCTATAAACTTCCGCCATTACATAACGAAGTTGAGGTGAAGTTCGGTCGACTCGCGTCTCGCCCGTACGCTTTTTTATCGAAATGATCCACGATCGGACGCTATTAGTGTATATACGGTTTTTGGATGAATTATTTATCCAGTGTTAGGGAATTTGACCTAATACTTACTGTTGTTTAGACGTATCTTACCGGTCGATACGTCATTAGGCATTGCCATGTGTAAGTCTTCGAAGCACATTATTGAAGTAGCGGGCGCACGTTCTTACACTTGCGATTTGTCAAGAGGCGTGCAGTATGATTAATTAGTATTTTTATCCCTTCTTTCGATCCGTTAGTGGACCAAATTCTTGATTAAATCACGTCAATATATTTCCGGAAACCTTTTTATTTATCTGGATAGCATATGGCGCGCAGATTCATCGATGTGTCTGGATTTGTGGTATACCATGCTGTTTACATCGCTAGGGACTTTTTTCGACATGACTGCGGTTCGCAGCACTAAACACTAACAATGCCATTAGGCTACCTAACATACACACATTTGTCATTACTTAAGCTATTGTTATTACCTCTCTTTACATTTTGTACATTCTACTTTCACGACGTTACTTCGTTATTTATGACGAAGTCCCCGCGTTACGCTGCGATTACATTCATCTTGACATGCTTTGATGCTAATATTCCATTACTATACTTTTGAGCTGATCAAAACACCCGGATAACCCGGCATAATTTCCATTCACTTCGAAATTCCGTAAATTTTTATTAACTTCTACTTGAAAGCTCAAATTACTCACAAGGCTTATATAACCTTGCGTCGCTCCGTCACGTATGGAATCGATTCAATACTTAGTACTTACGCTTACATTATAGCGTATACTCCCTATCGGTGCAGATTTTCACCACCTCATATCTGGTTCACTGACAAACGATGTGTTTTTGTATTTTACTTTCTTTCAATTTGTCATCGCCATTATTGCTATGATATTATGCTAATTACCACCTTGTGAAATATCATCTTGCTGCCGATATTGCTTATAATGCATTCTAGAATTCGTCGTCGCCTGCCACGGGTCTATCGCGAACCGCCGAAATGCTCTCTACTACACAACAACCTCTGCTAAGCCGACGCCGCCCTATCAGACATTACGGGAATTTCAAGTTCAGTATGGCGCTTTGGTAAAACCACGTATTTATACGCATTTGTAAGTCGACTTCGACAGTCGTGAAGAATATTCGGACAGCAGGCGATACGCGTTTTAACCTTGGCGGAGTGAACTAATTGGATCTAATTACAATCCTTAATGAGCAATGAGCATTGACTGTTAATTTTCCAGGCAGGTTCGCGGCCCACGGTGCATGGCTTAACTGTATATAAATAATTATTCGGTCTTCCGAAAGACTAATGGACTGTTCACTTTTCAAACGCGGCGAATTTCGTAATCTCTATAGACTCGATTATGATTCATGTACTTTTATCTATCTCTCCCATGCGGACTTATTAGCATTCTAAAATTCATTCGTATAGGCTACCCATTAGCGAATGCGTCAATACGACTGTTCTTGCCGAGAATATATACGGCTCGCATAATTTCGGGCCCCGGTCTTTGTGACTATTTCAATGGTCGTTAATCTTAATGGTTCAGGAAATTTCCCACAAATCTCGCCATTTTAAGCGGTTCGACTACCAGACCATCATTTGAGTATTTTTTCTATTCAACTCCATTGATTCATAAAAGCAGTCTCTGGTCGCTAGAAAAGCCAGACATCAGTTTCCTACTTTCGTTACTTCCTATCTTTTAATACCTCGTGTTTCGATTACTTTGAAAAGTATTTTTGACTTTAATATGCTCCCAAACCATACACTGGATTCCGCTTATAGGATTTTGCATTTACAAATAACAGACACTCATTTTCGAGTTACCACCAATTTGTTCTTGCATATGACGCATTCGCCAGACCTAATGTCAATTCCTTTGTGTACATATTTTTCTTCTTCTTTCGTTTATTGTTATTTTAATAAAGCACAAAAATTGCCTCAGATATAACCAATTCGCCATTTTGACTATATCTAATCTAACCCTTTACGTGTTATCGACACACTATCTCATATATGGTTTCATTGCTATCATGTTGCATTTTAAATTGATGTTATCGCCTTCCTACCAATACTTTATTCACTGCATACTTAGGCCTTACCACCTTCAACCACACGCTATGTGTTTATGTTCCAATTACCATGTTTCGTAATCGTACTGCTATTCAATTCATGTAGTAAATGTCATTTTGTTTTGTCGCTAATCACGCCTCCTTGGAAGGGGTGATGTAGGGCTCTGGCCCCTTCTCTCTCATATCTGTATATCACGTGACTTATATCTTTCTTCTCGCTACCACGTGACTTACCATTTATCAGCTCGTGCATTTCAATTACAAACTAGACTCATCTGCGATATCCTACTGTATATTCCATACATATTCGACCAATATATCTATCTGAGGCAATACTGTCGTTGCATTCACGTTGAAGTTGTCAGATCAAGGACTAATGCAGGGACGTGCGTCTACTACGAAAAGAGCTAAGTATATCTACCCAGCCACACATTACGTGGGACTCAGGTTACAACTCTAGCAGGTTATCAGACGACACACCTTCCCGTAACACCCCAGACATGACGTTCAAACACGCGCCAGACACGATGTACGAGTGTCAATACAGGCCTAACACGCCCAAGACACCATTTATGAATGGCAACACAGACCGAACACGTCCCAGACACAATGTCCTAGTGTCAACTCAAATCCGAAAAGAACCCAGACACCATGTTTGAATGGCCGATCATGCCCCGGACACGATGTCCGATTGGCAGCACAGGCCGAACACATCCCAGACACGATGTCCAAACACGCCCCAGATACGATGTCCGGGTATCAACAAGGCCGAACACGCCCAAGACACCATCTCCGAATGGCATCACAGGCCGAACACACCCCAGACATCATGTCCAAACACGCCCCAGACACGATGTCCGAGTATCAACACAGGCCGAACACGCCCAAGACACCATGTCAGAATGGCAACACGGACCGAACACGCCCCAGACACCATCTCCGATAGGCAGCACAGGCCGAACACACACCAGACATATGATGTCCAAACACGCCCCAGACACGATGTCCGATTGGCAGCACAGGCCGAACACACCCCAGACATGATGTTCAAACACGCCCCAGACATGATGTACGAGTGTCAATACAGGCCTAACGCGCCCAAGACGCCATGTCTGAATGGCAACACATACCGAAGACGCCCCAGACACGATGTCTGATTGGCAACTCAGATCCAAAAACAACCCAGACACCATGTTTGAATGGCCGAACATGCCCCAGACACGATGTCCGATTGGCAGCACAGGCCGAACACACCCCAGACATGATGTCCAAACACGCCCCAGACACGATGTCCGGGTATCAACACAGGCCGAACACGCCCAAGACCCCATGTCCGAATGGCAACACAGGCCGTACACACCCCAGATATCATGTCCAAACACGCCCCAGACACGATCTCCGAGTATCAACACAGGCCGAACACGCCCAAGACACCATGCCCGAATGGCAACACAGGCCGAACACACCCCAGACATGATGTCCAAACACGCTCCATACACGATGTCCGAGTATCAACACAGGCCAAGCACTCCCAAGACACCATGTCCGAATGGCAACACAGACCGAACACGCCCCAGACACCATGTTTGAATGGCAATAGGACAGGCTGAACACGCCCCAGACATGATGTCTGAACTCGCCGCAGACACGATGTCCGAGTCTCAACACAGGCCGACACGCCCCAGACATAATGTCTGAATGGCAGCAGAGGCCGAACACAACCCAGACATGATGTCGGAACACGCCCCAGACACGATGTGCGATTGGCAACACAGTCCCAACACCCCCCCCTCAGACACGATGTTAATAAGGTGAGTCATGTTTGAAATAATGTCAGTCTCGTGTTTGAAATAAGGATAGTCATGTTAGAAACAAGGATAGTCATGTTTGATATAAGGATAGTCATGTTTGAAATAAGGTTAGTCTCATGTTTGAAATGAGGATAGTCATGTTAGAAATGAGGATAGTCATGTTTGAAATGAGGATAGTCGCTATATATTCACTATGAGGTCAGTTGTAGTACCAGGCACGATTTCCCAGTGGTAACCCAATCCGAACACATCCCAGACATCATGTCCGAACTCGCCGCAGACACAATGTCAACTCAGTCCGAACACAACCCAGACACCATGTTTGAAAGGCCGATCTCGACCCAGACATGATATCCGAACACGCTCCAGACACGATGTCCGAGTATCAACACAGGCCGAACACGCCCAAGACACCATGTCTGAATGACAACACAGACCGAACACGCCCCAGACACGATGTGTGATTCGCAACACAGGCCGAACACACCCCGGACATGATGTCGAAACTCGCTCCAGACACGATGTCCAAGTGCCAAGTGTCAACACAGACCGAACACGCCCCAGACACCACGTTTGAATGGCAATAGCACAGGCCGAACATGCCCCAGACATGATGTCCGAACTCGCCGCAGACACGATGTCCGAGTGTCAACACAGGCCGACACGCCCCAGACATAATGTCCGAATGGCAGCACAGGCTGAACACAACCCAGACATGATGTCGGAACACGCCCCAGACACGATGTGCGATTGGCAACACAGTCCCAACACCTCCCCCCAGGGCCCAGACACGATGGTAATAAGGTTAGTCATGTTTGAAATAAGGCCAGTCTCGTATTTGAAATAAGGATAGTCATGTTAGAAATAAGGATAGTCATGTTTGATATAAGGATAGACATGTTTGAAATAAGGTTAGTCTCATGTTTGAAATGAGGATAGTCATGTTAGAAATGAGGAGACTCATGTTTGAAATGAGGATAGTCGCTATATATTCACTATGAGGTCAGTTGTAGTACCAGGCACGATTTCCCAGCGGTAACCCAGTCCGAACACATCCCAGATCCAGTCCGAACACATCCCAGACATCATGTCCGAACATGCCACAGACACAATGTCCGAGTGTCAACTTAGTCCGAACACAACCCAGACGCCATGTTTGAATGGCCGATCTCGACCCAGACATGATATCCGAACACGCGCCAGACACGATGTCCGATTGGCAGCACAGGCTGAACACACCCCAGACATGATGTCCGAACACGCGCCAGACACGATGCCCGGGTATCAACACAGGCCGAACACGCACAAGACACCATATCAGAATGACAACACAGACCAAACACGCCCCAGACACGATGTTTGATTGGCAACACAGGCCGAACACACCCTGGACATGATGTCCGAACACGCTCCAGACACGATGTCCGAGTGTCAACACAGGCCTAACACGCCCAAGACACCATGTATGAATGGCAACACAGACCCAACACGCCCCAGTTACTATGTCCGATGAGTGTCAACTCAGTCTGAACACAACCCAGACACCCTGTTTGAATGTCCGATCTCACCCCTGACATAATGTCCGAACACGCGCCAGACACGATGTCCGAATGGTAGCACAGGCCGAACACACCCCAGACACCATGTCCGAATGGTAGCACAGGCCGAACACACCCCAGACACAGTGTCCGAATGGCAACACAAACCGAACACGCCCCAATAACTTCGCTATCTTGTGTCGCAAATTTATAACATTGAACTTACTTAATACAGCCATAATGCACATTTTACCTCATTTTTACGTGTCGCAAGCAATAAAGCACAAGTATGTTTTGGAATGTACTGTAATCAAATGTATTGCAAACAAGAATATTCATGAATGCTAGCTAGAAAAAATCTCAAGATCATGCGTTGTCGTGCATATTTCTCTGTAGTCTGTAGGAGTCGACACCATGCGAGTGCGTTCAACGCTTCCAGTTGAAGTATTTCATCAAATTCAGCTCCATCTTCCTCGTCTGAATTGCTAGATTGTGATGGCAGAGGCAGGCTATTGTCACAATTATATTCTGAGGTTCTTCCTTGAATATAGGCAATGCACGAGATATTTTTTCAACACCGAAAGCACTGTGCTCTGTGTCAGAGAGGGTAACATTATGTATGTAACAGTGTTGGGATGACTCGAGTCATGACTTGACTCGAGTCAGACTCGAGTCACTTTTTCATATGACTTGACTTGACTCGAGTCACTTTGAAAAAATGACTTGACTTGACTTGACTCGGCGCTTCAAAAATGTGCATTGACTCGTGACTCGGAGAAAAATTTACGAGTCAATTTCAAGTCATCAAGTAAACGATGTCGATTAAATCACTGTATTTTGTGTTTGTTCGTATCGTTCGCGACACGCCTGTGTCATTTCTGAGAGTAACCATACATTCACTGATTGTACGTTCACTGATCCTCTATTGTTACATCACAGATAGATTGACCACAACCGAAATGATCACAGCTTACGTTGTCGTAGTAGCAGTAGATTAATCCAATAGCAAATATCGCAGGTGTTTCTTTAGGCGGCCCAGTTCTTACATTGATTACAGTGATCACCTTAACCAACCCTCTCGTATGATTTAAAAATCGAGCGAATATAATTTATGCGTCTATAGTCTCACGGATGTGTAGATGGGAAGTGTATTGTATCATATCAATTTTTTTCAACTTCTCGTGGCTTCGTATTCAACCCTCTTGGTTAATAATAACAGACTGTAGCAAGTAGCAGTAGCTATAGGCCTACTATACAGTTACTCACACATTTTATTGGCAGTTCTACGTGTGCGTGCGATAAAACGCCTTCTTGCATGCATATTTACCTTTATATTCGTTATTTTATTCAAGATAAATGGCCAATTATTCTGTTTATCACACAGCTAGCAAAATGTAATGAGTTTGAATCGTCACTGATACCGCGAAAATTCAATTTGACTTGAATTGTGACTTGACTCGTGACTCGACTTGACTTGACTTGACTCGAGTCACCTCAAAAAAACGAGTGACTTGACTTGACTCGAGTCACCTTCGAAAATCGATTGACTTGACTTGACTCGAGTCAAAATCTGCAATGACTCGAGATGACTCGTGACTCGAAGGTAGTGACTTGATCCCAACACTGGTATGTAAACGATAGTGACTTTTTTCGGTCAATGTTCTTGACCATATTAGTGGCGTGAATAAGTAAGTCCTCAGTGGATAGTCAGCATCTCCAAAAGCATAATCTTCATTATTTAATAATAATATGCCAAAATGCTGGGCAGTTGTGTCTTCCAAAATCGGAATCACAGTCGCACTATTTCTTCGAATACTTTGCGATAACGTACTGAACATTTGCCAGATACTTCCCCGAGGTTCTGTTCTGATCACCCGTCCGTAAATTTCAACAACTATAGCAATTTCATATTCCTTCACTGCATCGCTCTACTATACAACATCAGCAAGCAACTAAAAACAATAACAATCTGGCCACAAATATCCTGCGGTGTAGATCAGGGCTGTCGAACTCAAAATTACGTCGAGGGCCGGATTCAAACATTCGAAATGCTCGCGGGCCACCGGCTTTGCTTTTTACTTGAACATACTATTAACAAGCTAGCAAGAATAAATATAGCAACAATTTGATCACGAACGATGGAATTGACGATGGTGATTGGTTGGTTGAATGCACTTATTATAGGCTTACCATACGTCCTCTTTTAAGAGGATTTGTCCTCTTTTTTGACTTTTTTGAAAGTGTCCTCGGAGGACGCCCTTTTGTCCTCTTTTTTGAGATTTTGTCCTCTTTTTTGAAAATTTAGGTCAGATTTAGAGCAAGTTGCGAGTGATATGCCCCAAATTAGCACAGAAGTGACGCTCCGCCGGGTATTTCGGAGTGAAAAACGGTGATTTTAGCTCCGAGCGAAAAGATGACCTACGGTATTTTGAGTTCTGAGCAGAAAAGATGACCTTATTTTTTTCAGTCAACCGATCACAAAGTGGGAAAAATTCACCGTTTTTTGATAATTCTACTCCGGTTTTGCAAGTTTCAAATTCCGGGGACCTTTTGAGTCAGAAATGATACAGCACCGCAGTAGTTAGGTAAATGTGCACGACGTGCGCATGCAAGGATTATAATAAACAAACAAGAATTATCAATATAATAAGTAATTAAAGATTTACCTCATTCTCAATTTTGCAGCAATACTTTTATGACCCTGTGTGCTGCAATCAAAAAAGGGGGGGAATTGAGGCTAGAGAGAAAAAGAACAAAGAATCTCGATTGACCTTTGTACCCTGGTCAGACACGAAACTTGGGATTTGATTTATTATAATACATTGTAATTTTACTGTATTTTTCCACGACCCACAGCTGACTTCGGTCGTATACGACGGGGCTTGATAATAGTTGCCCGGCCCTGTCCTGTCATTCCGTGGTCCAATTTCGTGGCTTGAGAACAATAGTGCGTCAAACTGGTTGACTTGTCGTTCCGCTGTTGATTCAATTTCGTGTACGGTGGGTCTTAGGAATAATTGCCGGTCGTGACGTCAGTATAGTTTTCTTCTGATCCATGAGATCCTGGTGCGTGTTTTAGGTGTCCATACGTTCGGTTGTGTAAAGTGACGCTTGTGGTCTGTCTCATACTGTCGTACTTGAACCCTTTTTTGCTTTGTTGTCGACCCAGACAGTAACGAGAAATGATCTGTTATGATTATAAATATGTGTGTCATTTCGAGTCATACCGAGAATCAGAATGAATGTCGTAGTAGAAATTTCTATTAGGCGCCCCGACATAGATTAACTTAAATAAAGTAACATTATGAATATAATAAGTAATTAAACAAATAGCTGATTCTCAATTTTGCTCGCATTAACGTGTTAACTTCCGGTATTACGTACCTAGTAATCGGTGCAAGCAACAGATGTGGATGTTCCATACCTACACCGCGTTCTATCGTCTTCATAAGGACAGACAGTCCCAACCAAACAATGTATTTATGATGGGTTCTTTTTACTGCTTCACGTCTGGTCAAGCGTAATCATGCCGGTGCCTATAAATGATATGCAATTTACCGCGGGATATTAATTTTGTATGCTGTACATGATATACAACTTGAATCGATCTGTTGTCGTACTGATGCTTTGCCAGTCTGTACGATACATATGGATCACGAGTTCACCGCGCACTTGTCGTTCGAGTGCGACTAATTTCGCTGTAGACAATCAGTTGTGTTCGCGTGTACCGTAAAATATCCTTAATACATGTTATGCCAACACCTCCAAACATATTTGCAATATCATACTAAGGGTATATTGATTCGGCGGAGTGTTGCCGTCAGAGAATTGCTGTGTCACCCTTTCGAGCCTCGCATTTACCGTTCGAACTCTGAAACTACGAGTACGATGTCAGATTCAGTTGTACAGTGACGAATCGGGATAGCTCGCTTCGTCGGGATCAGTGGACTTACCTTATTTTGCTGAAACGCGCTCAGTTTCGGTGGTGCAATAATGGGGATGAATTGTGTCAGATCATACGTGATGCGATCTAGCCTGCTTTCGGTGAGGTGTAAAGATGAGCGAGAGATTTCGAAATCTGACTCCACCCCGACTCGGGTTGCCAAATCAAAGTCCAAAACATCCGGCTGGCACGAAAAGTCCTATTATTTCCACTTATTGTGAGGGTAAAATATAGCATAAATCCGACTCTCAAGGCCATTTGGCCGCATCCAGTCCGGCTTCGCTCAAAACTGATGAAATCTGCGCCCGGTCCGGAGATGCTTCGTGACCACCCCCGTCCAGACAAAATAGTTCTACTGTAATGTGGGTGTCGTGGTATATTAATTTGCTTACAACGAATCTTTGTATCTCCCCTTTGGCGGAATTCTGTTTGATTCGTCTGTACAGGTGTCATAAGTGCGATCAGATTTGGCACCTCAAGGAATATATTGGTAAAAATCGTATCACACAACGATGACAATAACTTTACCGGTCAACTATCCCGACGGGATATAAGCATAGGCGCCGAGTTACGGGTTGGCGGGGTGGCGCAGCCACCCCATGACACCTTTATGGGTTGGCGGCCACCCCATACAATAAGATTAAACGCCCACTGTCTGCGATTTTAAATCATCAGCGCTGTCAATTAGAAAGTCCGTGATAGCGTGCAAATGCCAACTATTTACCATTAACGGATACGCGCGCGAATAATTGAATACGCAGCTTCGTCGGCGACGACGAACTAGAGCTTAAAACGCCCCAATCAATTGTAATCCGTGATTAGTAATCAGACAATCGAATCAGTCTCTTTTACGACGTCGATTTGGACACGCTTGCGCTGAGAAACACCATCTTCTCTCTCGATCAGACGTGCGAATTCACGTTCTCCTATTAATTAATGTGTATTTGCGCCCATATTCGTTTACAAAATAATTCTTGAGTTAGTTCCGTGATAGTCTCTTTAATTGGAGGCTTGGAGCGCGAAATAGGACAGTGTGTTTGTGTAGCCTATGCCTGCGAATTGAAAGTAATTCCTGCGCAAAATGCGTAATGCGCATATTCATTTCTCTAACATGACTTTGCCAACTTTTATCGGGAAATGCAACAATGCAGCTCAAACGTCGTTATAATGAGCAAACAATTGTCGCGATGTCAGACTCGGAACCCCATTGTGCTGTACGCAAATTGTGGAATTACTGATTTGATGCGCGATTTCTCGTTCGCTATCATCTGTAGGTCTGCTTCATACACTCGTATTCCCTCGCTGTCACTTCTCAGTCTTTGTGTTGCCTCGCATTGTGCAGTGCACAGCTTTGAATTACGTAGTCAAATATTGATGCAACACGAGATTCTCGGTAGCGCAAATTCTGAATTTATTCGATTAGTTTGAACGGGAACCTTCTATGTTCCAATACACTTCATTGCTGGACGGACTCTGTCGAGCGCAACTATATATCGCGGATTGAATTTCAAACCTTTGGGATATGTATTTCTATTGATAAGGTCGCGCCATGCGCCCATATCGCTCTTACTGCAATAACACGTGGATAATTGGAAGCGCACCATTTTACGATCAAATTCGTTTGGCTGTTCGGTGCTTACGTAGGCCGTATCGGCCCCGGGCTGATAAACCCCAGATGCTTAGCCAAGGAGTTTCTCATTTATAACTAGAAATCCAGTTCTTTCGAGATGCTAATTCACTAATTCGTATTATCGATGCTGCGTACTGCAAATTAGCTAGAATCATTTGTATGCGAAATGGGTAATTGATATCTCATGTGCACTATCGTCGGTATTTTGATTTAGCACGTCCGCATGCAGATGCAGACCTGTTGTCGTCCGCAAAAACACTTTCGCCAAACAGTAACAATCTCCGAGTGTAATATTGTTTGTATAGGTGTATCTTTTTGATTAAGACTTATGCCCGCGTCTGAACAAATTGTTCTCGTTGCCATTGCCGAATCTGGGTATTTGGGTATGATTAGCACACCCTGTAATTGTAATTATTGCAGGTTTGCGGCATGTCTGCAATTTCGTTATCAGCGCAACCTTGCCGGCCGATTGTACAGTCCGATAAAATTGATCAATACTATGTATTTCGCACAGCGTACTGATGCGTAACGATCCTTATTAGATGTACAAATTCGACCTCGCCGTTCGAAACCTAGATTCCATCGCGTGCTCTAAGAAACACCATCTCCTATCGCGATTTGACGACCAAATATACGTTCATATTCTACAAATTAAAGTGCATTAATTGCATCGATGAGGACCGCAAGCCGCGTTTAAAATATTTTGTGAACCAATTTTGTGATAAATATTCGCGGAACGCAAAGTTGAACAGTAGGGTTGTCCAAAATTTGGAAACTTTCCAAAATGATGAGTATCAATGTCTCATTCTATAGATTATTGATAAAAAAAACAATAATGAGCCTGGAATAAGCTCACAGGAAAGTCGTTAAGATTTGTCGCAAAGCGTTTGAAGGTAGCTACCGACGAGTGGGCGTGCCAGCGACCACAGAACGGCAACAAGACTAGTAATCACGAAATCGCGGCTCTCGATTGGCTAATCGGCTATGCTTCAATGATCACGACGGCGGTGGCTCGCTGATTAGTTGTTAAAGGAGTCTGCTAACGGCGGTGATTCTGTAAGCGCATTGTAGGTTGGTTGGCAGATAATGATTTCAGAATAGTTTAGGACATGTTGAGTTACTAAATACATGATGATGAACAACCAACAGATGCTTCACATAAACTTTTAAGGCATGACTGGCTTATTGTGAAGGAAACCGCCGTAGCCTACACGTCTGTTTTGACCACGGAAAGCACGGAACACGCGGAGGAATATTGCAAAGGCGCTTATGCAAGTGGCGAACGAATTGCTCGTTTCAGAAGGGATGCATCATCATTGAACACAAATATGAAGATAAACAACGGCACTACTTTGTTTGATCATATTAGACTCATGTCGTGGTGCATAATTGAAGTCTTGAATGCTCTAAGGATTGGCTGAATCAGCCCTTATGTTGGGGACTTGTTAGACTCTTACAGTAAAATCAATTCACTCGTAAGTGCTGTCAAAGTCGTCAATGATGCCGCAGAAAGAGGTGTTAAGGTAAGCACACACTCCGCAGGTATGACCGGCAAAAAGACAGTTTGCTGGCATATCGTAGCATGTCCTGAATGAATCTTGAATCATTACCAGCTGCAACACTACAAATGCTGGAATCAAACCAGACATGGACATAAAACGAGCTAAAATACAGTGAAGCGGTGCGATCGGTACACTTCTTCGGGATTCCAATATATAAGCTATCTGTTCGGCCCATATAACAGCTTCTGAGCAGATAACATTTTGTGCGGCATCCATCTCACATATGGTGTGCTGCACCAGTTTGCAATAACTAATATACTTTACATACGCCCTGAAAACTAGGAGCACTAACGTAATTGCAACATATATCGGACTAGGTATTTCTCGGATATATATTTAATTCTAAAAGTGCACAATCATTCGCCGTTTCACCTCTGTCATGCCTGCAAAAGCTATACAAGCAAACTATCTTTTTAATGGTCATACCGGCATAGTCTGTGCTTACCTTTACTCCTTTACTCTTCTTTCTGTGTCATCATTGCCAACTTTGACAGCACTTACCAGTGAATTCGTTTTGCTGTAAGAATCTAATAAGTCCCCAGCATAAACGGCTGATTCAGCCAATCCTTAGAGCATTCAAGACGTCAAATATATACCACGAGAGCATTCAAGACGTCAAATATATACCACGACAGGAGGCTAAAAAGATCAAACATAGTAGTGCCATTGTCAAGCTTTATATTTGTGTTCAATGATGATGCATCCCTTCTGAAGCGAGCAATTCGGTCGTTGATGCCCCCTTTTGTCTAGATTTTAATATCATCACTCATCAGTAAGAGAAATATGCGGATATTTTAAAGAAATATGCATATCGGCGCTGTCGATTACCACGCATTCAACAGGATTATGACTCTAAGATAAGAGGTGGCCACAACACATTTTCAAACCGGAAAAGGCCCACGACCAAGAATGGGCTGAGAGCCCCTGGGCTTTACCTGTCGGGTAGAACCTAATCTATATCCTATCCGCTATAGACTATACATTGGGTTCGATCTGATAGGTATGGCCCCTACCCTGCGCTCGAAATATCAACCTTGATTTTATCCCGAAAATAGTACATACAATTATTAGTTCGATAAATAGTTGAGTGGTCATTGGGCGCGATTCATGAGCGAAATAATTTCAATTAGGTCAAGTCAAAACCCGGCATGAGCGACCAAACTTCGACCTTTACCGCATCGTCTTTAGTACAATGCTTAAAGGGGCACTGCGCTCAAAAAATGATGTGGTCTCAAATTGAAGAGTAGAACGAAAAAAAAATTTTGGCCGCAGCCGTTTTCTCCAGAACGCCACCGTAATGGAGCTGCAATTTATTGAAATTTCCAGAGTTGCAGCAGTCGCGGCTCCGGATAATCTCTTAACCCGTTACATGGCACGATGACTTCATCGTCGCACTTGCTCGACGCGATTACGCAGAGGACGAACTTTTGTCAGTCGATGTTATGAATGACTCATGTCTTGCACACCAAGGCGGCGCTCAACGTACGGTGTTAGGTCAGGAGGATTTGTGTCTGGAGCTTGTCACGACTCTATAGTATTTGCCAGTTGAATGATACTGAGATGCCGTTACAGTTGTATATTGATGCAGATACAGCTGCCATTTTCAAGATGTATTATTGACTGCACAGTGCACAACCTTTGGAGTAGTGGTCTTGCGGAAGAGACAGACACTTGATATTTTGCATCATTTACCCATGGCAAACCCATGGCATTATCTTGATACGGTCTAGTTTACTTGTTCAAGACACAGATGTATAGATAATCAACACGAAAATTTCATTCTCATCAAAGTTCAAATATTGTTGTGGAATTTTTTGTCGTAACATTGTTGTTCTCAGTTTCACAAACGAATCTTCTGTCTCCATCAGTTCATTCATGCAATTCCTTTGACACGTAGATATCGTAAAATTTGTTAAAATTATTAATGGTATGGAAGAAGATCTTGTTGATGAATTAACTTCTGATGAAGATACAGATGTAGAAGATTTCGATGATATCACGATATTTGGTGAGAGCCTGCCGTATCAATTCGAGCCACAATATTCAGAGGAGGAATTCGCCCGTCTTGTTGCAACTCAAGAAGCACAAACTCATGTCTCTGTAAGTATTGTACCTGTGTTTCTTGAATGCAATTTATCAATCTCATTGTATTGGTCAAAGGAATCGTCAGAAAACCAGAGTCAACTTCGGACACTTGACAACAATGAATGGTGCAGTTGCTTGAACTGTGCATGTGCATCCATGACAAACCAGAATGAACGCGTCTGCTGCAGGGAAATACAACAAATAATGGAGCTTCTGGGGAATGGAGGGTCGACTTGCATAACAGAACATGACGATTTTCTCGTACATATACATCCCTCCATTCTTAAAACGTTTTTCAAAGTGAACAGGAAAAATTGGAATAATAACAATCAACCACATGGTCCTGGCAGAAGGCTTTCTAACAAGTGGGTCCTAGAACATTTTGTTTGTGTTGTTTAGTATTGGACCTATATGTATGCGACAGGGTCTTGGGACTTATGACATGGTTCCTGGATATAAACGGCAAGTTCCTGGATATAAACGGCAATCTCCTGCATTCTTTACATATATGCTGCTATTACTTTTCAGCATTATTTTTATTGCTGCAATATACTTTGATATTTTCCAATTGCAGACAATATCGCTTGGTGTCTTATCGACACATACTGGAATGGATTATTGATGGCGACGTTTTGGGTAGCAAAAACAGGATGCCCTTGCCAGCCTGCATCGTGACTGCTATAAGGAAAAAGTACCCTAGTGATGATGGACTGTATGTCGGTTTCGAATGGCCGATAGAAAACGAACTGTGATTGATAACACTGCGGCTATGCTATATAAGTCGAAATCAGTTCTGTTGCTGTATTATTACACAGTGAACTGGAACTGTTTGCATTCTATATTCCACGAATGCCTGCAGTGCCTGATACATCAAGACTACTTTGCTTACTCGTTATTTATTAAAATAAATAATAAAAAAGAAACATCCGAGGACTTTATAGCTGTAGTCTCGTCCTCTGATGCTGATGAGAGATTTCAGACAGACTATTCCAGCAGAAGATTTATTAGATTAGAGCTAATAATCCTAACTACATCTGAGGAAAGAAACAATGCGAGAAAGCAACATTACTGCACTACTGTGAGCGCAGGCGGCAGCATATATGAGCAGTCTTCACAACACATGTTGTGAGGCAAAACTTGTGAATTCGCTGTAGCGAGAAGCAGGATATAACAACAATCCCCCCTTTTGGGATTTCGAAAAGTTCACAGGCCGAGTTCGGAGTAGCCAGGTGAGTTATAGTCCGCTAGGCGACTCAACATTCTCGTAGGGTGTTGGAGGCATTCTCCTGTACGTGAGGTGTGTCGTCCTCCTCGTGTTGTAGAGGTTCGGCTGCAGTATAGTCCGTATTGTCAATGGTTTGTGTCATTTCAAAGTCCCAGTCATCATTGTATTAATTCCTTTGCTTGACCAATTGTTCATGACTTCTGTCACTTGGGTACGTTACAACTTTGACGTCGTTCATGTGACGGGTGGTGTGTCTCCCATCAATTAATTTTCGCAGTTTCACACCATCATCAAGCACAGCAACTACCTCGTACTCTTCTGGTCCAAAAATCGGTTCAAATTTCCTCTTGTTGTAGTTTCTGATTATGACGTAGTCACCCTTTTCAATGCTTGATGGTTGCCGACGGACTGAGCTATAGCTTATAGTATTTGTAGACCTTCCTGTAGGTACAGAGCGTCATTATTTCACATTTAGTGTATCGTATTGCTGATTAATCAAATACTAAAATCACTGCAGTAGAAAAATCACAGATATCGCACTTCCGCTGTTCTCAAGGTCTTCGTTGCTTTTTCTGCGGGTATCGTGCAGTTATTTCTTTCGAAGCATAAAGGGCGAACCCATGAACAATATTCACTCGCAACAATATCACTTTCCACTAAATCGACGTATTATGTCAACGCTATATGAATGTGTGCCGAAATTCCAATACTTCGCATTCAAATCAACACTGGCATCGCACACTATTTCCTATAATGTGGGGTTATCATATTTTGGATTCGGGAAAGGAGGACGTTCGCACAAGTACGAACCGTCATACAGGTTGAAAAGCACTTTATTCTGTAGCCGTTTTTCAGAGAAACAGTAATTTCTTATCCACAACACGAATACCACCAGTCAGGGTTCCCCATGAACATGACAAAATTCATGACATTCAAAATTGGTGGTTCGGGTACTGTAGGAAAATTCATCATCCCTAACCAAAATCCAACGGCACGCAAACCTAACCTGAGCCCACAACTCCGCAGCTGACCCTAAAACATATATAATATATTCATTATATTGTAATGTTACTAATCCCCAAGCCATAATTTTAAGATACTCTCAAACCCTCATCTTATGATTCTCCAATCTGAATGCGAAACCAATTATGACCGCTCTGAATTTTGAAATGTTCAGAGGGCACACTGATTGGTGATGGTAATGTTTTATACATAACATAAGAATAGGACATGATCTATTCCTTCCCTCAAGAAATAGAATACACTAGGCCCGATTACTAGAAAAATCTAGTGACTGAATATCGTCCGTGGAACGCCGTATCTACACCACCTTGGCGTGTTAGACATATTTGCTTCAGAACATCGGCTGACAACTATCTGAAGCTCGTCCTCTGCGTGACTGCGTAATCGCGTCGAGCAAGTGCGACGATGAAGTCATCGTGCCATGTTACGGGTTAAGAGATTATCCGGAGCCAAGACTGCTGCAACTCTGGAAATTTCAATAAATTGCAGCTCCATTACGGTGGCGTTCTGAAGAAAACGGCTGCGGCCAAAATTTTTTTTTCGTTCTACTCTTCAATTTGAGACCACATCATTTTTTGAGCGCAGTGCCCCTTTAATATGGAAGCGGCAACCATGAATGTCTGAGAGGAGACGGCGGCGGAAAAAGGGTTAAGAATCACTGGAATATACCGAAGAAGCTAGAGAACATTGATGCCAGCAGGTATATAGACCTATAGCACTAAAACATTGCCATCCAACACACATGTAGGCTATTTGTATTATATTTTATGAGAGCCAGGGCACCAGAAACCCTCAAAATAGCCAAGGAACTAGAAATCGGATTCACCTCGTACTAGGGATGGCGTGAACTTCTAAAAGGTTCGTGTGAACGTGAACCTTTTTGAAATGTTCTGTGTGAACGCAAACGTAAACCTATGCCGTCAAGTGACGTCATATTGCCAATTGCAACCCTGCATTTCGGTGAATTGATATATTAATGTACGTACAGGTACACGATACCTGGCGACGACTCAGGTCACATTATGCCACAATGCTGACGTTGCATTGTGTGTCCTGAAATTGAACCTAAAGTGGAATTAGTAAATCTATGATGAAATCGCTGCTCACAGATTTAAATTTCAATCCTGCTCTAACAATCGGGACAACCGCCTTTCATCTCTATAGTTTTGACAAATTAGTTATTGAGGTCGACCAGACTATGAAATCTCGCCACTGTTTCTGGCCGCCTTTCATCTCTATAGTTTTGACAAATTAGTTATTGAGGTCGACCAGACTATGAAATCTCGCCACTGTTTCTGGCGCGTGTACGATATCATCGTAACAATGTTTGGTTTGTTTCAAATAAGCATATATATATTATCTCCATGTCTCACTATATAATGCACGAATTAATATGCTGCAACGATTGTTGTCGAACGATTCGACAATCGCCAATAAAATAACATTCGCAGAGTCAAGTGAACTACTGCGAGCTGTAGTTCATTGTTCCGAACCCGTGTTTTGCTCATTTGACCCCTAGTGACATCGAGATCCTCGTGGTCGCTCGTTCGACATGGTAGCGATTCTGTGCTGCGTCTCCTTCAGGCTTCTCGGCCACTAGGGAAATGTATGGCTGGATATTGCATGTTCTGCGCTAGCGTGAATTTCTTTTAGCTGTGGAGCGATTGAGATGGTATGCAGTTTCCGCGTGTAAATTAATGACCTTGTTGCCAGTGTCAAATCAGTGCGATGATCCCTGTAGTAGGAGATGGCTAATATTTCGTTCGATTCAAGGTAGCAACCAAAGTGTCAATTGAGCCCTATTGCAGTAGCTTGGAGTGTCTCCGTGACATGTTTTCTTTATTGACGATTGATGAGGTGCGTCTGTGAATTATTGACATCATGGTGTATGTAATTCAAGTGATCGAGTTGAGGATGAAAATGATATCCAACAAGAGATACTGCAACCATAGGCGCCGAGTTACGGGGTGGCGGCGCCGCACAGCCACCCATGACAAATTTATGGGTGGCAGTCACCCCATACAAAATGCGTAAACGCCCGCCGTCTGTCAATTAGCGAGTTCGTGATATCCCGTAAATGCCAACTATTTACCATTTACCGTTACGCGCGCGAATAATTGAATACGCAGCTTCGTCGTTAAATACGCAGCTTCGTCGGCGACGACGAACTAGTGCTTAAAACGCCCTAATACATTGTAATCCGTGATTAGTAATCATACAGTCATACAGTCGAAGCAACCTCGTTTACGACGTCGATTTCGGCATGCGTGCGCCGTGAAACTCCATCTCCTCTGTCGACCAAACGAGCGAATTCACGTTCTACTTATTAAATTGTATTTGCGCGCATATTCGTTTACAGAATAGGCCTAAGTTCTTGAGTTAATTTCGTGACAGTCTTTTTAATTGGAGCGCGAAATACGACAGTGAGTTTGTGAATGCCTGGCTGCCCATCCAATAAGTCGCTGCTGAAGAGATTCGGCGTCCTAAACATAGAAGATATGCGGAAACTAGAAATCGCCAAGTTTATGTATCAGTTTCACTGCGGTCGTTGCCCCGAATATTTCAATGACTTCTTTACCTCTGAATCAAAAGCGCACAAGTACAACACACGCGCGTCCACGTCGTCCAAATATCATATGATCGACCGAAAAGATCATCGCTCCATCAAATATGCCGGACCTGATGTGTGGAACAGTATCCCGCCGGCCATCCGACAGTCGACGAGCATGTCCACATTCAAGTCGAAATACAAGCAATTACTACTAAATAAATACAGTCCATCCTCAAGATTACCGGACCACGACTGACCTATCGATCTCGCTTCCCATGACATGCCGCCCTATTTCTTGTCGCTTTCTTTTTCTATACTGTATTCTTTACTTTCATTCAGTGTGCATGCCTCCTCTTTACTACGCCTAGGCCAAGGTGGGTGTCCGATTCCATTGACAAATCCAAGTCGCTTCGACATCTTCCTGTCTATTCATTGTATCGCATTTTTTGTGGTGTATTGAACTGATAAAATTGCTAATAAACCAATGATGATGATGAAGTCATTCCTGCGCAAAGTGAGCAATGAGCATTGAGCATATTCATTACTCTAACAAGGCTTTGCTAACTTTTATCGAGAAATGCAGCAATGCAGCTCAAACCTCGTTATAATGAGCAAACAATTGTCGCGATGTCATAGTCAGAATCACATTATGCTGTACGCAAGTTGAGGAATTGCGGATTAGATGCGCGCTTTCTCATTTGCTATTATCAGTAGGCTATACTAATTCTTGTCTGCTTTATACATTTGTCTTCCATCGATGTCACATGTCAGTGCGCATTGTGCAGTGCACGTCATTGAATTACCTTGTCAAATATTGATGGATCAAGAGATTCACGGTGGCGCAAATTCTGAATTTATTCGATTAGTTGGAGTGGGAACCTTCCGTGTTCCAATAAAATTCATTGCTGAACGGACTCTATCGAGCGCAACCATATCGAGGATCGAATTTCAAACCATCGGGATTTGTATTTCTATTGATAAGGTTGCGGCCTGATTAGGTCGGCGCGGTGAACGGACGTGCTGTTGGAGCTCCTCCGCGAATCCGTTAACTCTGGCGAAATTTCAGCGAGTATCTGCAGGCCGTGATATAGAGAAAGCTATACCTCAACGTTGCTCTGACTCTCGCATCGCGAGATGTCAGAGTCACATTCCTCACAGGAGATTGTGGATTTATCTTGGACCAAAAACACTTCAATGAAACGCAAACCTGACAGGACATCGACAGATGACGGGGATACTAATAGTCCACCAGCAAAATTGAGATCAAGCTTACAAGTAGTTGAGGAAGAGATGAAGGTTGTATTACAAGGTTTGGGTAGATCGATGAAGTTCTATCACCCAACAAAGGTGCACAGCTGCTTGCACAACACCATTGGTGATTACGAAACGATTAAAGTGATGCCGTCTGGCGATCTCCTAGTTACGTGTAAGAGTAAAAAGCAATTGACGAAGCTTCTTGAACAAGACACTTTAACCGATGCTGCTAAAAAGGTCAATATACCAGTCAAAGCGGTGATGTACAAAACGGAAAGCAAAGTCTATAACTCCAGAGCGGTTATATATGGAATCGACATTGAGACAACTGAAGACGAAATACGACAAGATCTGAAAGAGTATGGAGTGACTTTCGTCAAGAGACTGAAAACAAGGACGGACAAAGGATATGAGCCAAGCTATTGTATATTACTGGGGTTTGATTGTCCCACACCACCTGAACGAGTCTTCATCGGATACCTATCCCTTAGAACAAGACCGTACAACCCTCCACCGCTTCGCTGCTACAAATGTAATAGATACGGGCATACCAGTAAGTACTGCCGAGGAAAGCAATCTTGTACTAGATGTGGTAGTCAAGAACATGAGTACAAAACATGTAACTCGTCGGTGAGAAATTGTATTAACTGCAATGAAACGCACAGTGCAGCATATGCGGGATGCCCTGCGTACAAAAGAGAAGCAAAAATCCAAGTTATCTGCGAAAGGGAAAATGTACAGTACAAAGAAGCAAACACAAGATTTGAAACGTATGCGGATGTATGCTCAAGCCATGTTGGTAAAGATTCTAGCGAACCACAGGTTGTGAAAGAGCACAACCAAGCAAGTATCAGAACCCGCAGCTCTACGATCCCCACCCAACCACGTGGAAACGATTGCAATCCAAGTCGTTTGTCGGCGAGTTCCCCCGCGTGGGAAGGCAGCGACAACGTTCCGAACTTGCAGTCACTCTTTGCGGGTGTTCATCCGCTTTTGTTTTTCGTCTTCTTAACAGATATAGTGAACGAGTCGGTACTTGCCAGTCGGTCCGACGCTGCTGTAGATATGTCTTACCTGATTTCGTCTGCTACAAAAAAATGGTTGAGCGTGGCCATTGACACTGAATCCCTGAAGAATATGCTCAGCTCAATACCTCAAAATGTTCAGCAGTGACGGAATCCATATTTTACAATGGAATTGCCGAGGAATTTATCGAAAATTGCCGGAGTTTAAGAGATACATTGGCGAGCTCGCACAACCGCCAGACATAATTGTGTTGCAAGAGACGCACTTGGTGGAAAGATATAAGCCGAAATTTGATGGATATCAGCTATACAGAAAGGACAAAACTGTACGCAGTGGTGGATTAGCAATCCTAATCAGGGAGGGTATTCCGCATAGCTGCGTCGATATTGTTGCGCCTGAACGAATCGATGTTCTATGTATCGTTGTTGCTGGTAACAAGATTTGTAATGTATACATAGCCCCGGACTCTCCTTCAACAAAAAATGATTTCGTCTTTCTGAACCAACTAGCAACAAAATCTATCATAGTGGGAGACTTCAATTCCCATCACCAGGCCTGGGGATCGGATAGGGCAAATAAAAGAGGTGCTACTCTGTACGATTCATTGGATCGTTTTAACCTAGTCATCTTGAACACCACGATGCCAACTCACGTGAACATCGCTATCAACGCAATCAGGAGGTGGTCTCTCATTGACTTATGCATTGCATCATCTGACATAGCCTATAAATGTAACACATCAGTAACAGATGATCTCCTGGGAAGTGACCATCTTATCGTATCAACCTATTTTATGGCGCGTGCAGAGAGGGTAGAGTTACGGCCTCTAAACTGGTCTCTCAGGAAAGCCGACTGGTATAGCTTCAGCAGTCACTTCACGTACCCGCAGACTGCCGACTTCTGCAGTTCCGTTGATGAAGCGGTAGCGGATTTCTCGGAGAGGATTGTGCATGCAGCAAGCCTCTCAATTCCAATGACGCGAAGCTATAGGAAGGCACCGAAATCATGGTGGAATGACAAATGTGCCAGGGCAGTGCGAAGGAAGAAAGCTGCGTTTCTCAAAATGAAAAGATCCTTCAATCCTACTGACATAATACAGTTCAAGAAAATGAGAGCCGAGTGCAGAAGAACAATTTTAGCATGCAAACGGGAATCATGGACTTCGTATTGCGATAATCTCGGAAATAAAGCCAATTTCCAACAGGTATGGAGGGTTGTTAAATCTCTCTCTGATAAATCGAATAACACGTCAGTAGCAACGTTGAAGATTGATGGTAGGAATATCACGGAAAGCAAACAGAAAGCCGATGTTCTTGCACGGACTTTCCAAAAAGTAAGCAGTTCCACTAATTTTTCGCCAACGTTTACACGCAGTATCCCACTGGTAGTACCAGAATGTACCAGAAATACCGAAAGCAACGACAAGCTCAATGATTTATTTACCATGAAGGAGTTGTTGATGGCGATAAACGGAACAAAGAATACGTCACCTGGAGCTGATATCTTGTGTTATTCAATGTTCAAACACCTTCCTTCTGGAGGACTGGAAAATATGCTGAATATTATCAACCTTTCATGGATAAGAGGGGATATAACGCAAGACTGGAAGCATTCCATAGTTATCCCTATACCGAAGCAGAATAAGGATGTGTCGTCGCCCAATTCATACAGACCGATTTCCTTGACCAGTCACTTTTGCAAGATAATAGAAACGATGATAACGACTAGACTTAATTGGTACTTAGAGAAGAACAAACTGTTGAATTCGTCGCAATGTGGTTTCAGACGGGGAAGACGAGCACTGGACAATGTAATGCGGCTGCACGATGATATATACAAAGCTATCAATAATGGAAGATTCGTACTCGCAGTATTCCTCGACATACAGCGCGCTTATGATATGGTCTGGCGGGAAGCATTTGTCTTCAAACTGAAATGCATGGGTGTCGCCGGTTACATGTTGTCATGGATTGCAAATTTTCTCCAAAACAGGACGTTTCAAGTGCGGGTAGGCGCGAGTCTATCCGAAAGGTATATATTAGAGAATGGCATACCGCAGGGGAGTGTAATTAGTCCAATTTTGTTTTCAATAATGATTAATGACTTACCCTCAACATTGCTTTGTCAATTTGGTTTATATGCAGACGACTGTGTTATCTGGGAGACGTCGCTAAAGATACAGGATCTCAAGAACCGAATACACAGGATGACCTCAACAAGATTCAAAGATGGTGCGAAAAATGGGGATTTATCATATCTGTCGAAAAAACAGAGGCCGTCTTATTCACAAAGAAAAGAAAATACACAATGCCCGAGATCTATGTGAGGGAAAATTCAATACGGTTTGTGAACTCTTTCAAATACCTCGGTATCTATTTTGACAGTAAACTGACTTATCAACGTCATATCACCTATGTCGCTGACAAATGTATGAAGAGAATTAACTTTATGCGAATGCTTTGTGGCACATCATGGGGCGCATGTAAAGAAACCTTGTTAGTTATATATAAAACTCTTATTAGATCTGTCTTAGAATATGGTATGGAAGCGTACTTTTTCGCCCCCAAGACGCATTTAACAAAAATCGAGACATTACGTAACCAGGCACTCAGAATATGCACTGGGGCTATGAGAAGCACGCCGATATGCGTCCTAGAGGCCGAATGCAATGACATGCCTTTGAAAAATAGACATGCGTTGAAATGCTCGAAGTATCGCTACCATCTAAAAACGCAACAGGACAATCTGGCCAATGATATACTCGAAAGCTCGTGGGAAGAAACATACAGTCTGCTAAATAGACGGTTCGTCACCTTTAATATCCTATCTAGGGTTGCTGATATTGACCAACTACGGATTTGTGGAAGCGAAATCTCGACGACTCCTCCATGGACAATTTTAACAGCAAATGTGGACCTTTCTTTGTGCCACTCAATACGCAAGATAAATCCCCCCGATGTCAGAAAATCAGTATCATTAGATCATATACTCTCTACATATCATGGCTACACTCAGATTTTCACAGATGGATCCAAGACTGAGACAGGGTGTGGATACGCTTATCATATTCCAAATATTACTACGTCTGCCAATTCATTGCCGCCCTATTTTTCAGTATTCTCAGCCGAACTAATCGCTATTTCAGATTCCCTATCTTGGGTGCTGAATAATATCCACAGTAGAGTGGCAATACTCAGTGATTGCTTGAGCGCATTAACGTGTATAGCAAATTTCAATTTCGCAGCTCCTCTCCTCATTACCGAGATAGTCGAGAAGATACACCAATTGAAACAACGCGAGGTCACAGTATCACTTGTGTGGATTCCAGCACACTGTGGTATTCAGCACAATGAAATCGCCGACCAATTTGCAAGAAGCGCTACAGCATCAGAAACACCGCCCCGTCAACAATTGGACTTCGTCTCCGTAGGGGATGCGTACTCGCTCCTTTGGAACTCGTGCAGAAACAACTGGGATCAACTGTACAGGACAAGCGACACCGGAAGTCAGTACAAGCTCATCAAAGACACGATTTACAAGAGGTTACCAAGTCTAGCATCGAGAAAAGAGCAAATCATTCTGTTTCGGTTGAGATCAGGCCATTGTCGGCTCAACTACCACCTGCATAAGATTGGATGCAATGATTCTCCTCTATGTGAACAATGTTCGTTGCCCGAAACCGTCGATCATTATCTAATGAACTGTTTGAAGTATGTACGGCAACGTGCGAATCTGAAACGCCATATTAATAATGACAGTCTTTTTAATACAGTAGACCTATCAACTAGTGAATGCATGTTGGATCATGTCATTCAATATGTCAAGGAAACAAGGCGTTTTATTTAAATGTTTATATCTCTGAATTCGTAGTGGTTATGTCTCCGAATTGGATGTGTGCCTACAGATCACTCAAATATGCCTGTGTATGCCTCTGTCGACGATTTATTTTTTCATCATTCTGATATTTCTTGGATGATAAGTTTGTGCATTTCTCATATGCATGCTATGGTGTGACGCAAAAGGCTTTAATGTGAAAAGCGTCACTATCTTTTCATCGTTTTTACCAATAATAATAATAATGATAAGATTGCGGCATGCGCCCATATTGCTCTTGCTGCAATAACACCTGGATAATTAGAATCGCACCATTTCACGATCAAATTTGACTGGATGATCGGGATCTACGTAGGCCCGGGGTTGATATTGACCAGCGCGTTGCCGGTATTAAAACCCTAGGTGAGTAGTCAGGGAGTTTCTCATTTAAAACTAAAAATCCCGTCCTTTTGAAATGTCAATTCACTAATTCGTATTATCGATGCGGCGTACCGCTAATTAGCGAGAATCGTTTGCATGCGAAATGGTTCATCGACATCTGATGTGCGCTATCGTTATTTGATTTAGCGCGTATGCGTGCAGGCCTGCACTCTATAATCGCTGGAATGAACTATCAGGTGAACCAGGCTAGGCCTGATATCGTTACCAGCCTGAAGTATTAGGTCTACAGCAGGACTGGCGCATGTCATAACTACGCCGGCCCAAACTATAGCGACTGCTGCAGAGTGCAGGGATCGTATAATTTGCCTGCTATCTCTACTTATGCGATTGTTATGTCACGATGGCTTCAGACTGACAGCGTGAAATTGAAGAACTTTGAATCCGCGCAATTGGCCAAGAACAGACTCGAACGGACGTAATTGATTAGCGCTGATACTAAAACATCAGAAGATGTCTGTTATCAAAAGATAAGACAGGCCTGAATCACCTGAAATCGGTGTCACCTGAAATTGTTCGTCGCAAACGAGGTTGCGTATTCAATTGTTCGCTCGCACGTATTGGTGAATAGTGAATTGTTGATATTGGAGAGAGGTCGAGGAATCACAAATCAACCGCTGGACTCGCTGGCAATCTTACCCGCACTGATACCCGTAAATTCCTCAACACGATGAAGCTTGTCCTATCCATGTATTATGGCCATTTACGCATATACTTAACCGTAATAAATTGATGCTGACTTGGTAAATTTGAAACAATGTCAAACCCCTCCCTTTTTCTTCAAACCCTATCCCTTTTTTTCATCCAGTCACCCCCTGTAAAAATAAAAGTCGGCGCCTATGACTGCAATAACAGGCTTTGATTTGCAATGTCTTAGCTTGCAGACTTGATCAAAGTCCCTATACATCCGATCGTCGGCCCCGTATTACATAAATTATCTCAACGTAAAGGCGAATTCACACATAGCCGGTTCGCACGGTAAATTCGCGCGTAACGCACGTATCGCAAGACTCAATTCACACATTCACGACTCGCGATTATACGCGATCACTGTACGGTAGCCGTGCGACGACCAACCGAACGTATATTCACACTGCCGCGGTCGATCAACCACGGTTGCAAGCGGTACACCCTGATTCCATTCCAGTTTGCTATGCCTCTTTTCAACATATTGAAATATGACTGGCCTATATAAAGCTCAGGTGGTTAGTAAGGAGTACTCTTGTCTACTTTTTCAATAGGTTGTGTTTTATATCACATCCACGCGTCTACTTTTTCAATAGGTTGTGTTTTATATCACATCCACGCAACAACATAACTAATCTACTTTTTTCACTTTGGAATATTTGCACCTATTTGTAGTGTCTCAGGTCAGTTTGCAATAGTCACAAAGATGCACCTTGCAACTTCAAAGTTACCACCTCTGCTAAAACTATTCGAGCCATCAACCAAATCTACTATTCAAAACTACTTGATCACCTTTCATATCTTCATTTCCTACACTTGAAGTAGTTTCCACATGTCTCTGAAATTGCTAATTTTACTTGAAGGCGATACTAATGTATGAGTAGCAACGCTGAATATTCTGACTACCTTGGATAAATAGTCAGCCATTCCTGATCATTCCAAGAAATCAAGTGTGCCTTACAATACAGAATTGAATTTTCAATCATGTTATGCAATAAAATGACGAACAATAAAATGAAATGGTTACACTTGAAAGCAACATCTGCAAATACAGAATGCATACATTTGAAGAAAGAAACAAGAATAATATGCAATACAACGGTACCAATTAAATCGATGCAGTAATATTCATAATAGACAAAACAGTATGCATGAAATAACAGTGCTAGTTTTCAACTGGTTCTTGTGATCATAAACTTGGAAAAGTTTGCATAATGTCCTTCATTATTGCAGCAGCACACACAGCCTCCGTTGACTCACAACTGTGCCGCCATTAAGTGCGCAAAATGATCATATTAGTCCAGGGTGCAGAAAACTGGTCAGTGCTCTTCTGTATAAACTTTATCATCTCACCCTGAATAAGATATAATCTATATGTTACATGCATAGCGTGACAAGTCATACATCACAGCTACACCTACCTGCATCAAATGTCTGTCATCATAGTATCTTCGCTCTTCCCTGGCTATTGTCTGCCAATTGTAGAGTTTAATGATGCGTTGTTGGTGGATGCAAGAGATGACGTAGCAGTGCTAGTTGACACATCAGCTGGTTTCACATCATTTGCCTCTGGCAGTGGTTCCTAAATCCCAATATTAAAACATTTGAAAGCTTATTTTACAGCAATGCCTTTGAATTTTACTTCATGCAAACATTCACCACAATTCACAATATCTGATGCTGTCACTTCAACCAATCATTGCTTCCAACTTATTCTGCTGCAGTAATCAAACTATCAGAGTAGTGAACTTTTTCAATATCTGGCAGGTTGGCAACAGTGATACACAGATGAGTATGGTCAACAAAGAAGCTGAAAATTTGTACTTTATCACGACCTATGCTCTGCGTTGGATGCGAGAAACATTTTCTTCTAGTATGATATCCTATCTTGTGCAAATGCAGCATTTCAACTAGGAGTAAATGAATGTTTCCCTCTTTCCCAAAAATTGCTCCTCGAAGTCGACCATCGAGTTTTCACTTGCCCCACTGAATGAAATTACAGCAGTAATACTAAAATGAATATTAGAAATGACTGGAAATGGAGATACCAGATATTCGCAGTAGGCCTACATCAGCAATTGATGTTGATGTAGGCTGTCTTCAACAACTGCCCTGATTTTTTAGTAGTGGAAAGGATTATAGAGTACAATTTATGTAAACAGATGTAGTAAGATTGGAAAGACACCATTATCTAGTAAAAATGCATGCATCAATATAATATGAATCTGAACTCATTTTAGTTGATAGTTGATAAAATGAAATAGTGTTGCAGGAATGAATTACCAGCTTCTATCAACTAACTAGGTACTCATTTGCTACATGATAATCACAACACAGGACATGGAATTCTCGGTTAAAATGTCAAATGCAAATAAATGAAATAATCAACATCAACTACGTATATACAAGGATAACAAGGTTATGAAATGACTTGTAGCAGTCCTTCAATCAGACCCACACATAAAACCAGAACAAGTGAATAGCAGGCAGCCCTGTGATCACAAGCAGTGATTTATCAGGTATGCAGAAAACAGACTGCTATAGAAACACGTGCAACTGAGTCAGCCTGATCGCAATATCGTTGCCAGATGCAAAACACTCATCGCATAATAATATAGAATAACCACAACTGGCGAGCATACATAACAAAACTACTGATTACTACTGCAGATTACTGCATGGCAGTACCATCATACCGGCATGCCGTCTGGTCTACACATCCTACCTCTACCGGTAAACTCACCTTCTCTTATCACATATTTCTTCGTACAACCAATATACACCGTGAACACAACATAGAAGCACTCTCCTTCGATAATTATTCAATACATTCAACACGACCAGCTGCTAAATCCATAGGAGCACACTTTCGACTGAGCTCACGGCAGCAACGATAGCCACGGAAAGTTTGTTTGATCCAACTTTCCGTACGGCAGCAAAAAAGCGAAGAAATCAACCGTGCGATAGCCGTGGCGACAGCCGCCGTGAACGAATCGTGCATGTGTGAACATTTCCACGGCAAGTCGGCCGTACGACCGTACGATGGAAAACCGTACGGCAAAAATCGTGGCCGGGAACCGTGCATGTGTGAATTAGCCTTAAGACCTTGGTAGCTTTCACACTCTATTCAACGGCCACTTGCGAATGAATATAACTTTATTTGTAACAGGAGCTTTCGGAGCGCCGCTCCTTCATCAGGTGTCAGAGTGAAAATTATCTCAAAAGAAGTTTAGAGATTGTAGGACGAGCAAAAATGTTGAGGCAATTATTTCGCACAAGATTTGTGTAAGGCTGGTATGTCAATGCCTATATTCGACCGACCGATCGCTTTGTCCATAGGAGCTGAACTCGGGTATGCGATAGGTATGGCGCGCATAACTAGGAATTCTTTTGGGGGGTATGCCCGCATACCCAGACTTATGCTAACAATTACCTGCCTGACTAGCTGGCGAATTGTACGATTTAGAAATATGCAATGTATTTTTTAATGCTGCTGTGAGTGATTAATCGAAAGACGTGACGCGTGGCAACAAAACCGAGACCTCGATAGTACTCTGTCAATCTCTATGTGCGCGAAATGTAGCGATTGTCAACTGCTACTCTAGTTAATTTGAAATCGATTAAATCTATTCAGCAGGCGACACGCCGGCGGGCCTGCTTAATAGCATCGTAATTTTGTCACGATATACAAGCAACAGGTGATATTCAACGATTGCTAGTTGGCTCATTTGTCAGTTCTGACGTGTTATGACGTCACTGTGTTGTGACGTCATCGATCCCGCATTTCCACGGAAAATTGGAGTTCAGCGTCAATGGCTTCCTCAACCATACAGTATAGGCAATTATTTCAAATCACACATTTTCGTCGGTTGTTTATCCGCATCAGCTTGTTTGAAGAAGAGATACGTTGCTATTAGATGAATCTACTAGTACTCACAGTGGCGGCTCGTGACAATATCGGGTGGTGGGGCAAGGGCCGCAAGCGACTTGTTATCAATATGACGTCACAGTAGCGTTTTTCAACGTTCATGATGGCCACATGAATTTCCCGTAAACAATGATTTTTAACGTAGGTGCCGCGAGAGGTTTGCCGGTGGCGTGACTTGAAGTGCGGTAACAAATGTTTTATTCATTGTTTTTTATTCAAATGATTATTTTACAAAATGTACGCGAACTAAGAATCGTTCCCATGCCACGAATCAATCATCAGGTTATCCTTAGTAGCATGCGTTATGATTTCGTGGTAGAGATTACGCAAGCGCCGAGTAAGACTATACCAAAAATACACAGACCAACTACCTACAAAGAGCATTCGCATGACACCTTGTGGTGTTTTAATCGTTCCATGCTCAGCAATTCTGTAAAGTGCTGCAGCGCCTCCGACCCGATTTGTATATGGATTCTCGTCCCGAAAGCGAGTCAAATCGATTTGCCCTCGTCCGAAAGTGTTTGGTACACGATCCTGATGCGTTACGACCAGGGGATAGGCAATCAAAGCGGTGGCACCCATAAACGTAAAACATTAAAAAGCCAGCTGTTATCCATGGAAGATTAATTACGAGTCTGCCTGCCATCATTCAAGCAGGAATCAAAGCATTGTGTTAAATTGAAATGCGAGCACATATCGCATTAAACAATTTCATGAATAAATTATTTCATCTTGATGAATTTTTCACTTTTTTTCCATAGCCATAACAAAATATATCGGTAAATTAACTGTCAGTGTGCCTCGAGTAATAAGGATGAAAACCACTCACTTTTCCTTAGCCATAGACATGGTTGAGTTACCTGGGCTCACTTGATTGAAATTATTCGGAAAGAACATGATGTGTACAGTCGTCCGCCCACCACCATTAATTTATGTCTTGTATACGTATTGTGCGCGACGTGATTTCTTATTAGCAAAATGTTCAATAACGAGTTTATTGAAATCTGTAATTCCCAGAACCACGTCGTTGTGAATCGAGAGAACAGCCAACGCATTAAGCCTATCTTGGCCCATCCTGTTTCTGAGAAAGGTCTTGATACGTTTCAATGTGCTGAAACTGCGCTCGGATTCCGCGGATGAAATCGGGGTGGTCAAAATGATATTCAGAAAGCTAGTTACTGTAGCAAAGTTGATCGAAAGCGAATTTTCAACTAGGAATTTTGAAAGTTCACTAGTGGTTTTAATTTCCGAAAAGGATGTGTTAGAATACAAACAAGTCAACTCGCTCTCCAACCGAGCAATGTCGATCATCGGGTAATAACGAGGCACGCTGCGCAGTAGTCCAGAAGGTAAATGAATTTTGTAGGCAGGGACATTTCTCGGATTTAACAGGGCGAAAGTAACCAACTGGTCACTATTCAGACGATGTTGGATTTGGGACATCAGTATATCGCAACATTCGTAAGCCGCAACAAGCAGGTTTTGCACACTTATCCCACGACGTAAAAGCGCTGTGTCACCAGCGAAGTGTACATTCGCCCGGATATGCGAAATTGCCTCACAAAAATGTGCAATACACAATTGCGCAGTAGTACCATCGGCCATTCGCGACTGAAAAGTGCTGTACAGTGTATCGACGTGCATGAAGATGTCACAAAAAAGCTTCAAAAAGAACAAAAATTCTTCGTCTTCCAGGAGTCGTTTAAGCCGCGCCGCTTCACGTATGGAAGTATCATCCCAGACAGGAGAGCTCTCAATCACTGAGAAGCATTCCAGAAGCTCCACCCTACTCTCTGACACTCGTTGCACAACTCTGGATTGGAAGTTCCACCGTGTTGATACGCATCTAGGTAACCTGTGCTTGCATATGTCGCGCAATAGATCAGATCGCTTTGGCGAAACAGAGAAAAAGGAGGAGAACCCTGAAAGATTTGCAAAGAATATCTTGACAGAAGATATTCCTAAGCACATTTTTTTCACTACAAGATTGAGCTGATGCGCGTAGCAATGCAAAAAATGCGCATGCGGGCGAACTTATTTCATTAAAACTTGTACGCTATGTCGCGATCCGCTCATGACTGCTGCGCCGTCGTAGGTTTGCGCAATAAGTTTCGACTCAACTTAGGTTTGCGCAATAAGTTTCGACTCAACTGAATAGGGCTGTAATGTTTTTTTTAATACGTAAGAAATTCCGACAGCAGTGCGATCGTCAAGTCAACAGCCACAAAGCTGTGGAATCGTTCGACTGGCATACCAAATTTCGTGAACCGAAAAATCACGACTAGTTGTGACAAACACGTAATGTCAGTTGTTTCGTCAGACTGAATAGATAGAAATTCAGCGTCAACAATCTCGGTAAACAAATGCTGTAGATCAGCGGTTCTCAACCGGGGGTCCGCGGACCCCTAGGGGTCCGCGAAGCAATTTCAGGGGGTCTGCGAGACCTCTAAATTTTAAAATGGTCGATAGCCTAATGTTTATTTTATTTTTATTTGAGAAAGCATGAGGCAGTTTCGCACCACAACTGCTAAAACCTCATGACTCCTATCATAATAATCGTCTGACATGAACTATCGTAGTGTGGAAAATCATTTTCATTGCCAATTTTTCAATAACCTGCTGATACAAACATATTGCTATTTAGAGACGTTTTGTGGAAAACATAAAAATATGGAGATAACGTCAATCAGGGTGACTTTGTAATGTCTGCGAAACCTTCTCGATGTGAAGTTGTCGGTCTCATAAAATTGGTGAACAGTGGTTTGAAATAAAAATTTCCGAAGTATTTACCTAATTTGTACCAATGCAGGGATTGAAACCTCGCCACGAAAGCCATTTTATCCTGTAATATACATAACCACTATTCGAACATGTTCTTGGAGGTACAGAACTTCAATATACAATTGAGTACCGCACTATATTCATATTGAAATGAACCCGAGTATTTTCGGCTGACACTCGTCATATATCAGACAATGATATACCTGCCCTTAAAGTTCGGCTATCAGATTTGGCACATTCTTATTGCAGATTCCCTATCTACAAGGCTGGATTTTTGATGAACAAGGAGTGTTTCGTTGCTATCAAAGCATTACGCTCCAACCCTGAAATTCATATCACCAGTTATATTGGTATGCACTATGCAGCCTTGTCTTGTTAATGCTCAATTGTTCATGGTCGAAAATGTTTGCTCGTAAATATATATGTAGGCTAAACCCGAACATAACACGTCGTTTCCTGACAGTCTTTCTGAGGTTGGAAAACTTGGATCCATTCTTTGGCGCATAAAATTTGTCTATACTTTTAGATTTGGATTTCACTTTGACGGTAGAAACTCTCTGCGGCTCGCGATCCGTACGTTGCCCGTCCCTGCGCTAGATGCTGGACGTGATATGTTCATAAAATATATGTTTCTTCATTTTGGTGCCATAAATGTTGTGATCACACCAAAATTATCGTCGGAAGCGTTATGCGTTAGTATTGCATTAGCCTCCATCTATCTTTGCGGAAATGGTTTTTAGCACTCCTTGTTCATATCAAATCGAAGACGCGGATTTTCAAGAGACGACCTAGTACTTCCAGAAAAACAGCAGCAAAATTAGCGGCGAAATAATAAAAGTCTACCAATTTCTGCATAAATGGTATGAGGCTACTTTCAAGAGAAATCATTATTTTGCTGTTTATCACAAGCCTACAGTTCATATTTGCACAAGACAGATGAAGGTTGCATCGTAATAGAGCTAAAATTGAACTAAAACTTGAGGGGTCCGCAAGGGTCCGTGACGGTCAAAAGGGGTCCGCGAAGCCAAAAAGGTTGAGAACCACTGCTGTAGATAGATGTGATATATCGAATCAAGCACATCATTTTGAATAGTCTTTGAGGTACCCTTAGCTACTGTCGCGGTGTCGAGATGTTCGCGCAAAATGCTATCAATGGAAGCCGTGTATTTAATTAGATCCAAAAATACCCCCCTATTGAGAGAGCATTCCTTCTCATCGTGGCCTCGAAGGGGCAATTCATGAACTCCAATAAAGTTAACGGCATCAATCACCCGAGAGAGAACATGCCTATTCTTATCTACAAGCTCATTGTGCTTGCAGACTGATACGCGATAACTTTCATTGAGCTGCGACATTACATTTACTCTGCCAAACAATTTATATTTAACTGCACTAGCCATGTGCACTTGGGATTTTTGGTGCGTTTTCAGACGCTCTGACAAATGCTTCAGATCGCGATAACCAATTTTGTTCCAACAAGAGCCACTGCTTCCGGTACCGGCACTGTCGAATAAAAGACAGTAAAAGCAAAACAAGGCGTTTTTATCCTCGCCATAAGTAAGCCATTCATTTTTATCGAAATGCGCTGAAGAAAAGGCACGAGTGCGCTTTCCTCCGGCGTACGATTGGATCAATGGGCAATTTCTAGGCTGATACGGACCTAGTCGCTTTACCTCTAATTTTTGCTCTAAAGGCAACTGGCTAAACGGCGTACGGAGCAAAGATTCAACACGATTCATGTTCGCACTTGACCTGACTATACTTATCTGCAGAAATGGAAATGACTATAAATCGAGAGATTGCGTATGCCCAACTGGAAAGGTCAACGAGTTCGGACACATACGCAATTGTTATCTCATAGATCGGACAAGGAAATGTCATATTGAATCCAAAACATCATTCTGAAGAACTACGGATAGCAGCCTCGGAAATTCGGTCCCGGTACAGCTTGGGAGATTCTGGCCTTGAGGCTGGAGACTGTCACACGACACATACGGCTTACGGTCTATAGTGTCTATATGTCTGCTGCAAAATCGCCTTCGGAAAATATATTACCGAATAAATACGTGGATGAAAGCCGAAAACTTGGTACACTGTTACATGAAATCATCGAGAAGTATAGCCTCATGACCGTTTTCGGTATGGTACACTGTCAAAATTAATACGAACAGATCAACGCCGAATTTTGCGTAATATTTACTGAGGAATCGGCTGATCAAGCGATCAGCTGTTAGCCGCCATCGAAAACGAAACAGCTATCGCGCTTGACAGGGGTTGTAATTGTGAGCAAATGGCCCGAAGGCCACCATTCCACGGTGAAATTGACATTGGAGAATATAAAATAAAACTAAATATTTGAATGCAAACCGAGGATGTTAGTAAACTGTTTCATGATATCATCATCTCATCACCTATCTCAGTATAGAACACAGATACACCGGCTTTTGCGTGAAATCCGCAATGCGTTAGGTAGGCTAAGTGTCAGATCAGCGCACATCTCTACCATATTCGAACTTAATAACGAAATTGCTGCCCTAATCATTGAGTGTCAACCTTGAGACTTGGCACAGCGTTCGTTACTAAAATCAAGACATACCATGTAAAAGTTCATGACGGATCTAGCTAAGGAGCATCGTTAAAATCAATGGAGACCAATACCGTCTTTGCGTGAAATATGTTTGCGATGCATGACCGATCAGCACACACTCGACTTTGGAAACGGAATTACTACCCTAAACTTTGAGTAGAAACCCTGAAACTTAGGACAGTGTTAAATACCACCATCACGACATGACATACCAAGTTTCAAGAATTATCATGGTGTGAAACACCATCAAAATCGACCTGTACCAGCAACGGTCGACTCAACGCATATCACGGTATCCGAGTTCAGATATAGATACGATTGTTACATCACACCTTAGGGGCGAGCAAGCATATTTGCCCCGGTTGCTCGGCCATTTTACGAATAGGAGAGAGTAAAGCAACGTTTCTTAATTGTGCGCAGCTTTGAGAGAATAGATAGTGAAAGCTTGTTATGAGCGCTACCGGGGCAAGCCCCGGCTAGGCATTCACAAAGCGAAAACACAGAAGAGAATTCGATTTTCGCGGAGACTTCGCTATGTATGGGCATTTGCAAGCGAAAGCACAAGAAGAACGCGGGTTTCGCTGTGATCTCGATATATATTGAGCGCTGTGCGTCTATAAATGGTTAAATTGTTATTGAACAGAATTTTAGGTGGGGCAATGCCCCAGTTGCCCTATAGGACGAGCCGCCACTGAGTACTCAGTGTTGGGATGACTCGAGTCATGACTTGACTCGAATCACTTTTGTAGTGGCGCCATAGAGCTACCACTACAACTTTGGTAAAATTACTTGACTTGACTTGACTCGGCGTATCAGAAATGTGGATTGACTCGTGACTCGGAGCAAAATTTACGAGTCAATCTCTAGTCATCTAGTAATCGGTTTTGATAAAAATCACTGTATCTTGCTTTCTTGCATATGTTCGGACCAATCATCCAATGATCGTGCGTTTAACTGAGCATCCATTATTCTCTCACAATTAAATTGACCACAAACGAATTGATCGAAGCTTGCAGCTCACGTTGTCGTAAACTAGTATAATAAAGTAATTTAATAGCAACATGTATAGCAACATATTTCTGTTCTCTGTTCATACCCCAACCAAACCTCTTGTTCTATTGAAATTGAATTCGAATATAGTTTACCGTATATAGTCCTGAACCATTGGCACAGGCTCAGTGAGTAAGTGGTTCAGTGAGTGAGAAAAGAAAAATTTGAATTTCAAAAAGTGCCTATGATATTTGGTCTCAAATCGCGAATGACTTACTTCTATCATAATTTCAGGTTCCACTCTCTAGTGGCCGTGCAATTTCACCGAACGAGCCGAAAATAACTAATTTTGCAATATCTTGAAATACGCTTATGCTAGAAAGCTAGTTTTGGGCTTAAAAGCTGCGGAAGCAACATGTTTCTATATCACTTCCATAGAACTTTGTCTTGAAAATGTACAGAAGAAAAGTTACAAGCAAATCAGTGATTTCCAGGCCGCCAATAAAATGTCGGTTGTTTTTACCAAGTTTGCAATGCCAATTTGCATGTTACAATTTGTTACATTGCGGCTTCAACAACAAAATCTTGTTTGGCGGGACTACGAGTTGATTTATATATCAACCTAGTATAATTTTGATGAGTAAAAGAGAATGATTGAACTTTCATCATATTGCATCATCACAAACCTTTGTCATTAACTTGGTGGAACGGGTATCTTCTTGTTCAACGCTACAACAAACGATATGCCTAGATTGTTCAAAAATTGAATCAGTTACAGTAAGTCAGCTATATAATTTATTTATACCTCATACCTGTATGTTTTGTTGAAAATGACGATTTTCATATCAATTGAGACATTCGTAAACTGTTGCTTACAAGCTGCTGTACTCATCCTTGGAATATTCCGGAACTCTGATAATCAATCTTAAGTCTCCCAGTAGTAGTGATGATGACTCATTTTGAATGTGTTCTGGTTTCTGGTGTATCCAAACCGATTTCTCCGTGTGCAGTATCATAGGCCGCAGGCTGTATGAATAGGCCGCTGTATTTTACTCTGCTATGTGTGTGAATTGAACTGATATTGTCTAGTATATGTACAGATTCAGAACTTCATCATGTTCGACTTATAGCAGATTGTGCTATATCATATGTACATTGTACAAGTAATTGACATAACGTTAACAAGAAAAATATCCAAACTCTGTTGTTGCTTGCAAGAAGTTGCTCAAAGTGTTTATGGTTTTCCTTCTGGAATACTCCCAATCAAAAATATGCCGAGTGCCCAGTATGTCAAAAAGTGATGTCAAGCAGATCAATACCTACTCACTGTAGAACGATTCATGGCATTGAAACAGAAAATGTTGCAAACTGCGTCGATCACAAAAAAGGAATATATCTTGTCAGACTGAGCTCTCATGGGGGGATTCCCTACCCTGTTCACATCAGGAAAAATGTGTCTGAGTTCCATGCCGGAGAGTCGGTAGTGGAATGTGAAAGTAGTGGATGCATGGATTACATGCGGATTATGTGGAAAAGTGGCTTTCCTGCTGCACAGTGCAAACACCTATGTACAGTCCCAACAAACATTGTGTATCCCAGTAGTGTGGAGTTAACTGATGCCAGTTTGATGAATGGTTCGTCGAGTGGTTCTTACAAAATTCTGAAGGATAGCAAAATAAATGGCTGTCGGGAATTGACACAAAAATCAAGGAATGCAGTATGTCCGTTCAAGCAATTCACCATGGTAGATACATTATGATTTCTGTGTTTACCCTTGAAAAGCACTATTACTCCCGTCTTGGAAGGATATTAGTTACAGTGGACATGAAAGCGGGACGCCTATCTTGTCGTTGCTGTGATGCGAAGATGTATTGCATGCATAAGTGCATTAGTCTGTGGTACTTGTCCGAATAGGGACTTATCGACTGTTTTCATTGACAGGATATAGTCGTAGATGAAGTCGATGAACAGCAAGGAGAAATCTTTGCCGTATCTGATCAACACGATCAAGATCACATTGACCAGCAATTGGTATATCCGCCGAAGGAGTCTTCTGTATTAAAGAAAATGTGCACCTACATTTCGTCAAAGAAGCGTATCCCAATTCGTCACAGATCAGGACATTGGCAAAGCACATTCCTAACGAACTTCATCCTACCGAGACTGAATGTACAGAGTGTAACACAAAACTTTCAGGTTCTTTATTGATTGCCCGCAACGCAAAAATTCTCACAATGGATATGATTATTGAAAACATTCGCGCGTTTTATCGAAAGTATCCAAACTGCAACATGTGTTATCGGTATAAAGAACATGATTTGGGAATTCACAACATCTCTGATGTCTTCCTGGTTTCTATTGATGTATGTTGCTACATCAAAGACTCTCTCTGGCATTTTATCCCGATAGGAAGTACTGCTAAAGTGCTCTCTCTGTGTATTGGCAAAACTGTTCAAGAACACCAATTGGTTAATGCGTATCTGCATTTCGATACACTTTTTGACGCACACGATTACTCATTCAATTGTGATATTTGTGGACATTTCCCAACAATTGTGATCATGGACCTTTGTAAGAAGATTAATTTCCGGTGTAAGGCATCATACTTGAGCCCTTCTGAATTGGAGAAGGTGGATGAAGTGGATAGTGATGAATATTGGGGAAAAGTTGAAAACAACATGGTATTACGCGGATTTCCGCAAAGATCAATTCCTGAATGGGAAATCACTCCAAGGCTATCACAGTGGTCACCCTTCGTTGGTAAAAACACAAGACGGGGACCAAATCTGTACTACACCGAGCACCGCAAGGTCTCGAAAATTGATGGGTCGTTGGAAGAAGACTGTCGTGAGATGACAGAAGAGCGACTGGTGGAAGCTATGAATAATTTGAATGCAAAAGAATTTGCTCAACTGGTCAAATCAATTCTTGGGAAGGCCGCCTCAAAATTGACTTGCAAACTTGATAAATTGATTGCTGTCAGAGACGCGATTTCAACAAGTCATGAGACGTTCAAGAAAGCATTCTCCAAATTGGCGGGTTGCCCAGGTGGCTGGGCATCATGCATCTGTCCTCACGGTGTGGTATATGCGATGAAATTTGTTTTGAGGGCAGAGCACAAGAGATTTTGTCTATTTATTGTTGTCTTTCAAGCATATTCCGAACATAGTAATTGTGGACATGGCAAATATGGTAGTTGCTCATGGCAACAAAACATGTCACGGAATGTTCTCTCCACACTCTGGGATGGTTTGTGCACCGAGTGAAGAAAATATCGAGAATGCCTCTAAACAAAAATTGTCCATATCGATGCCTTGGATACTGAATCAAAGCAGTTCAAACCCAGACAGTCTATCCAGTGGCGAAGCACACCCAGTAAGTCGACAGAGCATCCATCTTTGCTTGTATGACCGCTTTCACGAAAGGAATGTGACCAAAAAGAAGGAGGTGTTGCGCCGCGTCTGTAATATAAAGCAGCTCAGGAACAACATCAATACCCAAGTGGCTGAACAATTGAATGGATATTATAAAAGATCTGATCGTTTTCTCAATCAAATGATTCCAGTCAATCATGTATACCTCTTCAGGTCAATTATGGACTACTACAATATTGAATTGAATTCTGCTGTGAAGGCCAGATTTTCGGTCAACAACGATATGGAACTATATTACAATGAGACTGGAAGACTGCGAGCAAGACACTCTTCCTGGTCTGTTAACCAGGATGAGAGATTCTCTCTTTCGAATAAAGGAGATGCATCTGAAGTCACTGCCGATTTGCCCGAAGTTGGATCCCTGGACGTTCCAATAAATATTGATCCAGACCAGGATGAGAGATTCTCTCTTTCGAATAAAGGAGATGCATTTGAAGTCACTGCCGATTTGCCCGAAGTTGGATCCCTGGACGTTCCAATAAATATTGATCCAGACCAGGATGAGAGATTCTCTCTTTCAAATAAAGGAGATGCATCTGAAGTCACTGCCGATTTGCCCGAAGTTGGATCCCTGGACGTTCCAATAAATATTGATCCAGACCAGGATGAGAGATTCTCTCTTTCAAATAAAGGAGATGCATCTGAAGTCACTGCCGATTTGCCCGAAGTTGGATCCCTGGACGTTCCAATCAATATTGATCCAGACCAGGATGAGAGATTCTCTCTTTCAAATAAAGGAGATGCATCTGAAGTCACTGCCGATTTGCCCGATGCTGGATCTACGGACGTTTCAATAAATATTGCTTCTTATAGTGAAGACAATGTTAACGAAGAAGTGGATCCTGACACTTGGCTGGAGGAATTGGATTTAACTGCAGATGACCGACACATACTGTCAGGTGATGGATGGCTGTCCGACAGGCATGTCAATGTGTCAATGAAATTGATGAAAAAAAAAACATCCAGACGTCGGAGGCTTACAGGACGTCATCATTGCTTCCGCCACTGGATACCAGCGTACATCGGGTTTCTTTGTACAAATTATTAACCTCAGGCAAAGTCACTGGGTTACAATTTCCAATCGTTTTCCACTATGTGGAAATACTATAGTGTATGACTCATTGGTGACACAAAATTCAAAGGGAATTGTAGCATATGAACCAAAACTGGATGAAGCGGCTTTTCAGCTCCAGGAGAGTGACGATATTGCGAGTATTGAAATTGCAAAAGTTCAACAACAAGAGGGAGGCAGTGATTGAGGCCTATTTGCAATTGCTAATGCTGTATGCCTCTGTGCAGGCATATGTCCAACAACGATGAACTTTAAGATTGGCTTTATTGCAATCGCTGGAAAACATTGACATTGATATGTTACTCGAAACTGGCACCTGGACAGGCAATGATACAAATGCAACATCTTTAACATCTTGGCGCCTTCGAATATATTGCACGTGCAAGAAAATGATGATGGGTCCCCCATGGCAGAATGTACGAGATGCAAAGACTGGTATCATTTTCGCTGTGTGTCAGGCAATGTCCATCATCCAAAATGGATATGCGACCTTTGCCTGAAAAAGGTGGTACGATCGGTGACGCCCGCGTTTCGGAAGGAATACGAAGAAATTCAGACTGTAGGCGAGTTGTTAAACAACTCAACAGACAATCGAGTTACCGAACTTTACAAGGCTGTGCAAAAGATGACACCGAAATTGTCATTGCCAAGAGATGATGCTATTTCGGTGGGAATTTTGTCTCTGGAGGAATACTGGGAAAACATTGATAACCACAGAAAAAGGGATTTAATGGGAATCAATCATCGGCATCCCAGGTTTCAGATATGTTTTCTCATTGTGTTCTCGGAATCTTGCAGTGACACATCTACTTTACTCTCCACATTCTTGCATGAATTAGCACATGTCATACAGTATGAGGAGAAGGTTTATGGAGCGTCTCACGGCAGTGGGTTCAAAAAAATTGGCAGACGCGTCATCAAATTGGTGTCTCGAAATAAACATCTCCTCCCAAAAGCTTTTGCAAAAGTAGAAATTAACGAAAGGTTAGTGTTAACTGCAAAATGCTCGTAATTTTCCAAACATGATTGTCACTTACCGTAATACATTTCCTAGAAGTCGCATTGCTCTTGATTTCATTTTATGTTTTGATCTGCATTGTCTGAGGTGTTTCATAACCTCCAGAGTCATATCAGCTGCTGTGACATTAAAATCGTGCATTTTTATTCCTGTGCCCACTGTAAATAACTTATTTGCCTTCGTGGTTTCTGACCTTTCGTCCATTATTTCTGACTTTTTGCTTCCTTGAATTTTCCAGGAAGAACTTGCTAACCTACATTGTTGCATTGCTCTTGATTTGATATTTTAACCTGCACTGTTTGAAGTGTTTTATAACCTCCATAGTCATATCAGCTGCTGAAACATTGAATTCGTGTATTTTTGGGCCTGTACCCAAGTTTTTTTGAAGAAATTTCCTAACCTGCAACGTTTCAAGTGTTTCATAACCATATGATTCTTATCTCATGCCGTAACATTAAATTCGTGCATTTCTGTTCCTGTGCCCACTGTAAATAACTTATCTTCATTCGTTCTTTCTGACCTTTTGTCTCGTTAATTTTTTAGTAAGAACTTGCTAACCTGCATTGTTGCATTGCTCTTGATTTGATTTTATATTTTAACCTGCACTGTTTGAAGTGTTTTATAACCTCCAGAGTCATATCAGCTGCTGAAACATTGAATTCGTGCATTTCTGGGCCTGTACCCAAGAATTGTTAGGAAAAAGTTGCTAACCTGCAACGTTTCAAGTGTTTCGTAACCACATGATTCTTATCACATGCCGTAATATCGAAGTCGTGCATTTCTTTTCCTGTGCCCACTGTAAATAACTTATCTTCATGTGTTGTTTCTGACGTTTCGTTAAATTTTCTAAGAAAAACCTGCTTCTTGAGCGAGTCGGTTGTGTGCATGTGCATTTGTGCAGTCAGATAGTAGATCGAACTTGTAGGAATCATATCGATGGGTCTATGCAGGAGAACTAATCAGTTGTTCAAATCTTCCTCTTGTTGCATCTTGCTTAGAGCAACATCGGACTTGGTCAGTAAGAGCAACATCGGACTTGGTCAGTAAGAGTTACAAACTACTGGTACTATTTTATAGATTTTGTTTACATTATCCACTTACTCGAGTATAGTTCATTATAAACCACTTCTGCTTGAATGCATTTTTCGCAAAATGGTTCACTGCTTTACGTTTCCGAAAGTAGAAGGTAGTTATGCAGTGACTCTGCATCACTTTTATCAGCAAAATTGTCACCAGCACCTCGTGGAATAGCTCCCGTATTTGTGGTATATGAAATGGTGTTCAAAAACGATACCTGCTTATGGGGCTGAATGGTAGCAGCGTGTGATGGCTTTCGTTGGAAATGCCGCTCCCCATAAGTAGACCGCAGCAAATTTCGACATCGTATTATGTTATAGCAATCTTGTCAAATAATATGCCGCATTTGAGAAATTCTATATTGCTTGAGACAGAAGCCTCGTCGTCTCATCGCTTATAAGGCCAAAAATGATAAAGACAATTAATAGTGAACGAATGTATATAAGGCCAGGGGCGGCCAACCCGTTGCCCGCGAGTAAATTTTGAGTGGCCCGCGAGATAATTCCCGAAATTAGCTGTAATATCCAATAATTAATATTGCATGTAATTTATACCGTTTATATGTATCGGCTCGACAAATTATGTAATTTTTTTGTGAATTTGCAGGGTGAATTTGATTAGATTGCCCGCGAAATTTGGGTTGTTAGTAACTTGAAGCATTAGTTCCGACGCATTGGCGTAGTTCGGGGCTCGCCTTGTTTTTCGTAGATCTTCGTGTATGATCATAAAGTATAATATTTCGTGGTAGATTCATTTGACCTGATATTTTTCTAAGTACTAAGCGCGATTTATTGTCACTCAATTTCTTGTTTTTAGCACCCCCTCCAGAAAATTTACCGAATTGAGTCTGATATACTCGCAATTATGAGAGAACGTGTCGTCTGTGTCGACTTCGCATCTGCACTTGCAATTATAGACGTGTAAGCAGGAATCTTCGATATTTATATGTGTGAGCCCCAAATATTCCTGTCTTTGTCAAATGAGTCCAGCGGCAAGCACAGGCGACCCGCAATAAATGCAAGGGACATTAGTATTGGCCGAACTCATGTATTAACTTTGCAACTCCAATTTAACAATACCGATCTTGATTCCGGATTTACAATTCCGGAAATACAATTTTAAAGCTAGCAGGTCAACGGAACCACCCATAAATATAGCCGTCCAAGTCTGAAATCTGAAAATCGGCATAGTTCCGAATGATCGCTCGATAAAATTCCCAATATCATGGTCAATTATTCATTCGGACATGGTGTCTTGGGCGTGTTAGGCCTGTGTTGACACTAGGACATCGTGTCTGGAGCGTGTTCGGACATCATGTCCAGGGTGTGTTCGGCCTGTGTTGCCAATCAGACATCGTGTCTGGGGCGTGTTCGGTCTGTGTTGTCATTCAGACATGGTGTCTTGGGCGTGTTCGGCCTGTGTTGATACTCGGACATCGTGTCTGGCGCGTGTTCGGATATTATGTCTGGGTCGAGATCGGCCATTCAAACATGGTGTCTGGGTTGTGTCCGGACTGAGTTGACACTCGGACATTGTGTCTGCGGCGAGTTCGGACATCATGTCTGGGACGTTTTCGGACTGGATGTGGGATGTGTGTTCGGACTGGGTTACCACTGGGGAATCGTGCCTGGTACTACAACTGACCTCATAGTGAATATATAGCAACTATCCTCATTTCAAACATGACTATCCTCATTTCAAACATGAGACTAACCTTATTTCAAACATGACTATCCTTATATCAAACATGACTATCCTTATTTCCAAAATGATTATCCTTATTTCGAACACGAGACTGACCTTATTTCAAACATGACTAACCTTATTAACATCGTGTCTGGGGGGTGTTGGGACTGTGTTGCCAATCGCACATCGTGTCTGGGGCATGTTCCGGCATCATATCTGGGTTGTGTTCGGCCTGTGCTGCCATTCAGACATTATATTATGTCTGGGGCGTGTCGGCCTGTGTTGACACTCGGACATCGTGTCTGCGGCGAGTTCGGACATCATGTCTGGGGCGTGTTCGGCCTGAGCTATTGCCATTCAAACATAGTGTCTGGGGCGTGATCGGTCTGTGTTGCCATTCGGACATGGTGTCTTGGGCGTGTTCGGCCTGTGTTGATACTCGGACATCGTGTCTGAGGCGTGTTTGGACATCATGTCTGGGGTGTGTTCGGCCTGTGCTGCCAATCAGACATGGTGTCTTGGGCGTGTTCGGCCTGTGTTGATACTCGGACATCGTGTCTGGCGCGTGTTTGGACATCATGTCTGGGGTGTGTTCGGCCTGTGCTGTCAATCGGACATCATGTCTGGGGCGTGTTCGGCCATTCAAACATGGTATCTCGGATGTGTTCAGACTGAGTTGACACTCGGACATTGTGTCTGGGGCGTGCTCGGTCTGTGTTGTCATTCAGACATGGTGTCTTGGGCGAGTTATGCCTGTATTGACACTCGGACATCGTGTCTGGCGCGTGTTTGGACATCATGTCTGGGGTGTGTTCGGCCTGTGCTGTCAATCGGACATCATGTCTGGGGCATGTTCGGCCATTCAAATGTGGTGTCTGGGTTGTGTTCGGACTGAGTTGACACTCGGATATCGTGTCTGGGGCGTGTTCGGTCTGTGTTGCCAGTCGAGCATGATGTCTTGGGCGTGTTCGGCCTATGTTGATACTCGGACATCGTTTCTGGGGCGTGTTTGGACATCATGTATGGGGTGTGTTTGGCCTGTGTTGCCACTCGGACATGGTCTCTTGGGCGTGTTCGGCCTGTGTTGATACCCGGACATCGTGTCTGGGGCGTGTTTGTACATCATGTCTGGGCAGTGTTCGGCCTGTGCTGCCAATCGGACATCGTGTCTGGGGCATGTTCGGCCATTCAAACATGGTGTCTGGGTTGTTTTCGGATCTGAGTTGACACTAGGACATCGTGTCTGGGGCGTGTTCGGTCTGTGTTGCCATTCAGACATGGTGTCTTGGGCGAGTTAGGCCTGTATTGACACTCGGACATCGTGTCTGGCGCATGTTTGGACATCATGTCAGGGGTGTGTTCGGCCTGTGCTGCCAATCGGACATCGTGTCTGGGGCGTGTTTGGACATTATGTCTGGGGTGTGTTCGGCCTGTGCTGCCAATGGGACATCGTGTCTGGGGTGTGTTCTGACATCATGTCTGGGATGTGTTCGGACTGGGTTACCACTGGGAAGTCGTGCCTGGTACTACAACTGACCTCATAGTGAATATATAGCAACTATCCTCATTTCAAACATGAGTATTCTCATTTCTAACATGACTATCCTCATTTAAAACATGAGACTATCCTTATATCAAATATGACTATCCTTATTTCTAATATGATTACCCTTATTTCAAACACGAGACTGACCTTATTTCAAACATGACTAACCTTATTAACATCGTGTCTGGGGGGTGTTGGGACTGTGTTGCCAATCGCACATCGTGTCTGGGGCATGTTCCGACATCATATCTGGGTTGTGTTCGGCCTGTGCTGCCATTCAGACATTATGTCTGGGGCGTGTCGGCCTGTGTTGACACTCGGACATCGTGTCTGCGGCGAGTTCGGAATCGGACATCATGTCTGGGGCGTGTTCGGCCTGTGCTATTGCCATTCAAACATGGTGTCTGGGGCGTGCTCGGTCTGTGTTGTCATTCAGACATGGTGTCTTGGGCGAGTAAGGCCTGTATTGACACTCGGACATCGTGTCTGGCGCGTGTTTGGACATCATGTCAGGGGTGTGTTCGGCCTGTGCTGCCAATCGGACATCGTGTCTGGGGCGTGTTTGGACATCATGTCTGGGGTGTGTTCGGCCTGTGCTGTCAATCGGACATCGTGTCTGGGGCATGTTCGGCCCTTCAAACATCGTGTCTGGGTTGTGTTCGGACTGAGTTGACACTCGGATATCGTGTCTTGGGCGTGTTCGGTCTGTGTTGCCATTCGAGCATGATGTCTTGGGCGTGTTCGGCCTATATTGATACTCGGACATCGTTTCTGGGGCGTGTTTGGACATCATGTCTGGGGTGTGTTCAGCCTGTGTTGCCACTCGGACATGGTCTCTTGGGCGTGTTCGGCCTGTGTTGATACCCGGACATCGTGTCTGGGGCGTGTTTGGACATCATGTCTGGGCAGTGTTCGGCCTGTGCTGCCAATCGGACATCGTGTCTGGGGCATGTTCGGCCATTCAAACATGGTGTCTGGGTTGTTTTCGGATCTGAGTTGACACTAGGACATCGTGTCTGGGGCGTGTTCGGTCTGTGTTGCCATTCAGACATGGTGTCTTGGGCGAGTTAGGCCTGTATTGACACTCGGACATCGTGTCTGGCGCGTGTTTGGACATCATGTCAGGGGTGTGTTCGGCCTGTGCTGCCAATCGGACATCGTGTCTGGGGCGTGTTTGGACATTATGTCTGGGGTGTGTTCGGCCTGTGCTGCCAATGGGACATCGTGTCTGGGGTGTGTTCTGACATCATGTCTGGGATGTGTTCGGACTGGGTTACCACTGGGAAGTCGTGCCTGGTACTACAACTGACCTCATAGTGAATATATAGCAACTATCCTCATTTCAAACATGAGTATTCTCATTTCTAACATGACTATCCTCATTTAAAACATGAGACTATCCTTATATCAAATATGACTATCCTTATTTCTAATATGATTACCCTTATTTCAAACACGAGACTGACCTTATTTCAAACATGACTAACCTTATTAACATCGTGTCTGGGGGGTGTTGGGACTGTGTTGCCAATCGCACATCGTGTCTGGGGCATGTTCCGACATCATATCTGGGTTGTGTTCGGCCTGTGCTGCCATTCAGACATTATGTCTGGGGCGTGTCGGCCTGTGTTGACACTCGGACATCGTGTCTGCGGCGAGTTCGGAATCGGACATCATGTCTGGGGCGTGTTCGGCCTGTGCTATTGCCATTCAAACATGGTGTCTGGGGCGTGCTCGGTCTGTGTTGTCATTCAGACATGGTGTCTTGGGCGAGTAAGGCCTGTATTGACACTCGGACATCGTGTCTGGCGCGTGTTTGGACATCATGTCAGGGGTGTGTTCGGCCTGTGCTGCCAATCGGACATCGTGTCTGGGGCGTGTTTGGACATCATGTCTGGGGTGTGTTCGGCCTGTGCTGTCAATCGGACATCGTGTCTGTGGCATGTTCGGCCCTTCAAACATCGTGTCTGGGTTGTGTTCGGACTGAGTTGACACTCGGATATCGTGTCTTGGGCGTGTTCGGTCTGTGTTGCCATTCGAGCATGATGTCTTGGGCGTGTTCGGCCTATATTGATGCTCGGACATCGTTTCTGGGGCGTGTTTGGACATCATGTCTGGGGTGTGTTCAGCCTGTGTCGCCACTCGGACATGGTCTCTTGGGCGTGTTCGGCCTGTGTTGATACCCGGACATCGTGTCTGGGGCGTGTTTGGACATCATGTCTGGGCAGTGTTCGGCCTGTGCTGCCAATCGGACATCGTGTCTGGGGCATGTTCGGCCATTCAAACATGGTGTCTGGGTTGTTTTCGGATCTGAGTTGACACTAGGACATCGTGTCTGGGGCGTGTTCGGTCTGTGTTGCCATTCAGACATGGTGTCTTGGGCGAGTTAGGCCTGTATTGACACTCGGACATCGTGTCTGGCGCGTGTTTGGACATCATGTCAGGGGTGTGTTCGGCCTGTGCTGCCAATCGGACATCTTGTCTGGGGCGTGTTTGGACATCATGTCTGGGGTGTGTTCGGCCTGTGCTGCCAATGGGACATCGTGTCTGGGGTGTGTTCTGACTGGGTTACCACTGGGAAGTCGTGCCTGGTACTGCAACTGACGTTATAGTGAATATAGCGACTATCCTCATTTCAAACATGAGACTAACCTCATTTCAAACAAAGTTGACCTTATTTCAAACCAATCGATCCAACCTTCCTCAAATGATACGCATGTAGGCTATATTCGAAAGCATGTCGAATAAGGTATTTGTATTGAAATAAACTCGAATAAGGTATTTGTATTGAAATAAACTCGAATATCTTCGGTCGACACTCGTAAAGAGAATCATTTCTGCTCACCTGATATATCAGGCAAAACGTACCGGGATTCCGATCCGGCTAGCAGTAACTGCAGAGTTTGGCCAAGAAAGTGTAGTGGAGGACTCAAGTGGAGCAATAATTGCCAGAAAAGAAAGTATGAACGGGAAAATAGAACTGTCGCTTGAAACGTCATTACGAAACCAAACAACAGAACTATTATAATTGCTGACGTCTGAAACTGACGATCACCCATTCACCCCTGACGAGACCAAAGGGAAGACTGAAGTGGTCCTGGCGGAATTTCGGCAGAATATTTGTGATCACGTGAAACAATATTTTCGCGAACGCAGAATATTAACCCTCAACCGATGTACGGCAAATGTCATATTTCAGACTGGATGCGAAAGTGTACCTGACCTATAATTTAGATAATTAACACATCATTGGAAAGAGCGTTCAAATTACTTTATTTAAAATCGATTTCTAGATTCCAGATCGTCCTGCTTCATTCTCTCGGTGAACGTCGTAGCGATAGGACGTGCCTTCAGCGCGATCATTACGTTTGCGAATTAGTCCGGAGAAAGCCTTTGTAATTAGTTCTAGGGGCATTCGTCTCGCCTTACAGCGATACTGTTTGTCCATTGCTATAGTTGTAGCCAGACGTTCTAAGATGAGCGGATCTGGCGGGCATAAGCGCCCAGCTAGTGAGGAAGCCGAAGGTCCTGCAACAAAAGGTAGGAGTAGCGGATCTGTTATCCTCTGCCCGGATGACACCTCGGTAGTTATTTCAGGAATCGCTAAACCTCTGCGACGGTACAATCCGATTACTATCAATCGCAGTTTAGTGCGAGTCATAGGAGGTTCGTACAAGGGGATTAAGGTCCTTCCCTCGGGAAACCTTTGTGTAGTTTGTTCTAACTCAAATCAGGTGACGAAACTCTTGGCGTGCACCGATCTTGGTGAGGGGAAAATTAAAATTGAAATCAAGGCAGAGCCAGTGGCGGCTCGTGACAATATCGGGTGGTGGGGCAAGGGCTGCAAGCGACTTTTTATCAAGATGACGTCACAATGACGTTTTCCAACGTAAACAAGTAACTTAATGATGTTACGGTAACATGAATTTCCCGACAACAGTGATTTTAACGTATGTGCCACGAGAGGTCTGCCGGTGAGCTGTGACTTGAAGTGTGGTAACTGCGTAAACGGCGTACGGAACAAAGATTCAACGCGGTTCATGTTCGCACTAGACCTGACTAATTATCTGCAGAAATGGAAATGACTATAACTCGAGAGATTGCGTAAGCCTAATTGGAAAGGTCAACGAGTTCGGACACATACCCAATTGTTATCTCATACATTGGGCCTGTCATATTGAATCCAAAACAGCATTCTGAAGAACCAAGAATAGCAGTCTCGGAAACTCGGTCTCGGTACAGCATAGGAGATTTTGGCCTTGAAACTGGAGACTGTAACACGACACATATGGTTTTATTACTGTCTATAGGTCTGCTGCGAAATCGCCTTTGGAAAATATATTACCGAATATATACGTGGGTGAAAGCCGTACACTGTTACATGACATCATCGAGAAGTAGCCTCATGGCCAGGCCGTGTTATTTTTGGCATTTCAGGAGCCAGATGCCAAAACTGCCAAAAATAAAAAATTGAAAATGCCAAAAATAAGCAATTTTGGCATATGCCAAAAATAACACGGCCTGCCAAATAGTGTATTTCGTTCATGGTGTTGTGTTAACAGGACCGCGTTACAACCGAGAAGAGCGTTTTTGAAAGGCAGGTTTCTTAATCTGGGTCAAGCCCACCCATTAGGGGTGAAAGCATGGTGTCCTAAATGGTGTGGGCACAGCGAGATTGAACGGCTGACTGCATTTGGCTTTACGTCATACTTTCCATTTGTCCAAAGGCAATTATAAGACCACTTTTTACCGGCTTGTCGAGCGCTAAATTTGATAAAACGGGTATCAATGAGAAGCTGCCGCAGTACTGCTTATTAAAATATAAATTATATTCTGCTAATAGAACTGGAACCCCCAAAATCAACCACGATTTTTGCATTGTGATCGAGTTGAACATTGTGAGGCAACAAACTGTCTGGCTATTTCTGAGCTGCATAGTCTCGTTTTGCCAGACAGTCTTGTTGCGTCAATGTTCTTAAACAAGCTAACCTTCCCAGGACTTTTCCATGCGAGTTGGTACTATTAAAGCCACCTGAAGTGACAAAAGTCCTCCGTATCGGTAGACTGAAGGAGAAATGATAGTCGGGCTACTAAATAGAATGTGTTGAGAGACAACACAGGACACTCCTGGAAAAGGATCGGGAAGAAAATCCTTTCCGCGATGAGATCGATTGCACTGGCGAAGTGATCTCTTTTCATGATGCATGGAAGCCGGCTCGGCCCTCCAAAGATTTTGAAGCTCTGAGAACCATTTGTGGATGACTGCCAACATTATTTCCCTCAACGGCTACTGTTGAAGCCGATATTTCACAGATTCGCTAGGCGAGAAATGAATTTAGGAGAAACTTAGCTGACCTGAGTTTGGAAGCACTGTTACAGTGCAAACGATTTAAGTCTATTCAACAGCTGTAACAATCAGCTGTTGAGCGTGTTTGTTAGGCTTTTCTTTCTTTTTTTGCTTATTGGCACCGATTCCGATGGATACTGCACATTTTGTGGTTTCGTTTGATATTATTAACCTATGAAATCGTTAGGTTTTTTTCTTCTTCTTATTGTTTGTTGGCGCTGATTATACGTGGATGCTGCACATTTTGTGGTGTCTTTTGACAAACTAGCCCAAATAAAGCGTTTTTGTGACTAATTCGAGGCTGAAACTATCTATTTAGAGGACGATGCCCAAACTGCCAAAAATAAAAATCGAAAAATGCCAAAAATAAGTTATTTTTGGCAGTTTTGGCATATGCCAAAAATAACACGGCCTGCTCATGGCCCTTTTCGGTATGGTACACTGTCAAAATAATGCAAACAGACCGAATTTTGCGTAAAATTTACTGAGGAATAGGCTGATCAAGTGATCAGCTGTTAGCCGACATCGAAAACAAAATAGCTATCGCGCTTGACAGGGGGTTGTAAGCAAATGGCTTGAAGGCCCCAATTTCACGGTGAAATTGACATTGGAGAATATAATATCAAAGTAAATATTTGAATGCAAATGAGAATGATATCATCATCTCGTCACCTATCTCAGTATGGAACACAGTTAACGTTACCACAGATACACCGGCTTTTGCGTGAAATCCGCAATGCGTTGTAGGCTAAAGTGTCAGATCTGAGCACATCTCTACCATATTCGACCTTGATAACGAAATTACTGCCCTAATCATTGAGTGTCAACCTTGAGACTTGGCACAGCGTTCGATACTAAAATCAAAACACACCGTGCAAAATCTCATGACAGATCTAGGTAAGGAGCATCGTTAAAATCAATAGAGACCAATACCGGCTTTGCGTAAAATCTGTTAGCGATAAATGACGAGTCAGCTCTCACTCGACTTAGGAAACGAAATTACCGCTAACATAGTTCAGTGACAAACTTAAAACTTGGTACAGCGTTCGATACTAACATTAAGACTTACCGTGCCAAATGTCATAACCGATCTCAGTATTGAACATCGTCAAAATCAATGGATACCAATACCGGCTTTCGAGTAAAATCTGTTTGCGATACATGACGGATCAGCACACACTCAACTTCGGAAACGGATTTACTACCCTAAACTTTAAGTAGAAACCCTGAAACTTGGGGCAATGTTAAATACCACCATCACGACATGACATACCAAGTTTCAAGAGTTTTCATGGTGTGAAACACCATCAAAATCGACCTATAATAGCAAAGGTCGACTAAACGCATATGACGGTAACCGAGTTCAGATATAGATACGATTGTTACATCACACCTTAGGTGCACAGACCTATTGAGCCACGGTTGCTCGGTAATTTTATGAATAGGAGAGAGTAAATCACCGTTTCTTTATTGTGCGCGGCTTTGAGAGAATAGACAGTCAAAGCTTGTTATGAGCGCAACCGGGGCAAGCCCCGGCTAGGTATTCGCAAAGCGAAAACACAGAAGAGGATTCGATTTTCGCAGAGACTTCGCTATATATGGGCATTTACAAGCGAAAGGACAAGAAGAATACGATTTTCGCTGTGATTTCGGTATATATAGATTGTTGTGCGTCTATAAATGGTAAAGAATTGTTATTGAACAGAATTTTAGGTGGGGCAATGCCCCAGTTGCCCTATAGGACGAGCCGCCACTGGGCAGAGCTATATCGTAGTAAACCATTGGAAAGTCGGGGCGTCATATCGGATGTTCCTATCGATCTATCCGACCAGGAAATACTTGAAGCTCTTGAAAACTCTCGTGTCACGTTCGTGCGTCGCTTTCCGTATCGTGGTGTTAAAGGCCTAACGAAGAGTACCTCTGTTCTCTTATGTTTTGCGTCTCCCACTCTACCAACTGTGGTTCAAATAGGTTTTCTTCGATTCCGGACCAGTTTCTATAATCCGCCACCCACTCGGTGTTTCAATTGTAACCGTTTCGGGCACAAAGCTAAGTATTGCAGGAGCGCACAGAGATGTACGAAATGTGGAAACAGACATACATACGATAGGGTTGCCATACGTCCGGAATTTCCCGGACATGTCCGGAATTTCACTGAAAAATCTGCGTCCGGGAGGAATTTCTAAAATATGCCTAAATGTCCGGAATTTTGAAGGCTTCAAGCAGGCTCAATTTTTTTTCGTAAATCAACATAAACAGTATTATTTTCAAGCAGATTTACGCTATTCCAAATTTTTCTTCGCGCTGCGCGCGAGTTAATGTAACGTATGATTTTATTGGTATGAGCACCTGGCACTATACTCCCGCCGAAAATGCAATCAAAATAAATGTAAATAACCATCACTTACTGAAATAAATCTGTTTGTAACCGCAACGCAATTATAAGATATAACGGTATATTCCTAGAGTTGTTTAAGGTCGATTGGATGCATCGGTCACAGACAGAGGGGTTCCAAATCTTGCGGTCGTTCGCCTTTATCTGATGTTGGACGTAATCGGCTTCCTAGGCCGTTAGCTAAGTTTGGGCAAGCTGAATTTTTTAGTAATCCGCTTATCAAGTCTTGAGCTTTGTCACGGAACATTTTCAAATGGGAAATGAGGTCGCGACCATAAAAGGCTGGAAATCACCGGATGTGCAACCTGTTGGTGCATTTTACAATGGCATAATATACGGAAGAATCAATGTTATTGAGAGAATTCATGCATAAAATTTAACAGCCAAATGCATATAGTAAGTGCCCAACAAGTAACATCGAATACCCTATGGTGGCCCCAAGATCAGTGCTTTTTTGGATGGAAGGGGGGGGGATGTAAAAATGTTCTTTCGGACCTGATTAAAACACTAGAACAGATAACCGCACCAACCGCAGGGCTCTCAAACACAATCCTGACAGGCCAGACACGGCCCGCCAGATGATATCATCCGGCCCGTATAGGAATCTATTGTAGACCCTAGCAAGTATAGCAATCACCAGATCTCACATTACAGATGGCCCAATGCTCCACTCCATGCCTGTATAGTGTATACATTCGATGGTCAATGGTTTGCTATTGTGACGTCATATTGACGGACAATGTGGCACACCTCATTTTAAAATCCGCTAGTGGGCGCTAAAGAGTGTCCGGAATTTGCTTCACAAAAATATGGTAACCCTAACATACGACAATTGTAATAGTGAACTACAATGTGTCAATTGTGGCTTAGCCCACTCCGCGGGATATGCGGGATGCTCCCGGTTTAAGAAAGAGGCGCGAATTCAATCTATTATGGCTAATGATAAGTTAAATTATTGGGACGCGCGTAAATTGGAAGAACAAAACACCGCCCCTAAAGAAGCGGTAGTTGCTGAGACACGATCAGAAAGCTCTGTACGTCTGAACACAGAGGCGCATACATCTACAGAACGAGCGTCGAAGCCCGTTGCGGAATCGAACGCCGTCCCCATGCACTGTAAAAAATAAAAACCTTGATTTACCGCGAAATGTTTGGAAGCACGGTAGCCAGACATTTCGCGGTAATCTAACATTACCGTTAGTCAATGTAAACTTAACTTACACTCGTCCGGTAATCTCACTTTACACGCCAGACTGTAATGTTACAGTCACCTCCGGTATATCTAATCTACATGTTCTCCTGTTGATTTGCGATCGATACTGTCATTTTACCGCCTACCTACCTACATGCTATGCTGTCCCTGTAAATCAGGATTACATACCAGCTTGTAAATTCACGTACATCCATACCTATCGCAAAGCAACCCACCCGATGCAAAAATATCGCAACATTTTCTTCACATCCCCAAAACGACATTGGAACAAACTGTATATTCATTCATGATATCACGATGAAGTGGTTATCGATGGAAAGATATTGCTGCTGGAGGTCTAATTCTTCTTTAGGAGACATGCAGTAACACGAGTGGTCTCAAGAAAACGTGAATTAATTCCACCACCGGCCAAACTTCCAATTGTTTCTTTTTCTCGTTCTCATTCCTTCTGTGTAAGTAGTATCTTGCAGTTCCACTAAAAAGAATTCATGCGTAAGTCGCTATATAAAGCAAAGTTCCTAACCTGGATAGTGGACATGACATTATAAAGACTAAGACAAATAGGCTAACAAAAATATAACATGTTTTGAAGTACCGGTACTGGCACATTGTGTGATGACGGCTCCGCCTTTTACACGACATAGCAGAGATTCATGACTTTATCTCTGTATTGAAGCAAAAGGTTCCCAATTTAAGGTGGCATGTGTGGCAAACAAATCCAGCACTGGATGAAAACATATCTATGCTATGGCCCGAAAATGACATTACCAAGCCAACAGTTTCAACTCCTCCGCAGCGGAGTATGTGGTCACTATATAAGTCGACAAATATCCCAAAATAGAACAGAGAATGCGGCGAATGAAATATATCAATCATGAAATCTAAGTCATCGAGGGCTGGTGTGCAGAGTCAGATATTCACGGTAACAAATACTATGTAGTACTATATTACCTTTTAAGATGCGTATTCCATTCAGCATTCCTAGGAATCTTCAACGATCGTGTCCACTTTCTTCAAGCACAACAAGCTTCGCTCCACCCATTGCTCAAATCTCACTAATGGAATGGCCACTGGTCAGACGACACTCGAACGATTTCGAAATAAATGGTATTCATCCGCTGACACATGACACCAATAATATTTACTGGCCACGTTATAATGTTTGATCTGGGTCGTTTTTTCCAAACAGAAACATTTATCATTGCATATAGTCCCTTTTTTCATCTAATTTCGTATAAATTGATATATATTCCATGTGTTGTTCACTACTTACTGTACTTTCCTAACCAGACGCTGCTTGTGATGTCACAGTTGTGCGTTGGTTGTTTACTACGAATCTCAGAAAAAGCAGTCACCTAATGTAACCTATTACAGGTCGCCTTGTCCGCCATTAACAAATGGTCAGCTGAGCATGCGGTGCTGATATTTCTAGTTTCCCCGAGCAATATTATACATCCTGAACTAATTTTCTAACTTATCAGCCTTATCCGTGACAACGAATGTAGCCAGCGAGACTGGCCGTACAGCCATTGCCTTATAATATAATATGGCTACGGTGTACCACATTAGCTACGATTGTCAGTTATTTCTTGTACCCTACTAAGCTTAAATTGATACTAGGGCCAACAATTACGGTATGACAGACCACAGTCTCGCAAACGAGGTTCAATCAGGTCAAATCACCTCTAGAATGATATATCAGTAACATTCAGTTCTGCGTATACATTGGCTGCAGCGATTTTGAAGCTAATCAATTTTACCAATAGCCCGGTAAAGTGCAGTAACGAGTAACTGTCAGTAATTTTGCGAAGAAATTCTGGTAACTTACTTTACAGCTATATTAAGGTAATATTACATATCAAAATGTAAAATGACAAGCTACGCACAGTAATTGGCTGCGACCGGTAATTCGTGGTAAAATTTACAGAGATTTCCCATTAAATCTACCAGATTTTTTACAGTGTGCATAGTATATCACAGAGCTCTGCATGCCTTGCCCAAACAAATGGTAACATAACGATCCCAACCGAATCCTTCTTCACCTTCATTGCAGAAGTGATCAAAAATACCCTGCTTTCATTTGCGGAGAATAAGACAGTTGATATCGAATCGATCATCGTGAAGTCCGCGGGAGAAAACCTCGGTATATCCGTACCGATTCCCAGAAAAAATAACGAAGTAGCAATGGACTTATCTGCCAACAGAGCAACTACACCAAATAGGCCTACCATAGTTTCGAATGTAGAACCGGTCATCTCCATCCCTGACGTGCGACGGTTTGAGCCACATGGCTCCACCTTGGCAACACCATCTATTGCCTCTATTACCAACCCGAGCGCCATGGCAACTCACAATAGTTCATCTATTCCTGACTCCAATGTATCGAGTAACGGAACACAATGCCGATAAGAATCATGCAATGGAACTGTAGAGGGATATACCGGAAAATCCACGAATTGAAATATTACTTGAAAAATCTTGACAAAATGCCCGACATCATTGCCCTGCAGGAAACGCACCTGATCGATAAGTACACGCCCAGAATTGCGAATTACAAACTTATAAGAAAAGATCGCGACCAGACGGAGGTGGTGTCTGTATCTTTGCCAGACAAGACCTGTCTTTCTTCGAAGTCCCCGTAGACAACATTTATCCTATAGAGGCCCAGATTATCAAATTGCACGATTTGAAAATAATGAACGTGTACATCCCACCGAATCGAGCAATTTCACACGCTCTCTTCGAGCGATGCTTTGCGCAGTGCAACTCGAGAACGATCCTTTTGGGTGACTTCAATTCTCACCATCCAATATGGAGCAGTGGCGCCATCAATACGAATGGTCGTCATCTTCATTCAATAATAGACGATAATGACTTTGTTGTTATCAATACAACAACGCCAACTCTTATTGATATTTCCGTACCGAGTGCCACACGGACTTCACTTTTAGACCTATGCATTGCATCCAGAGATATCGCCCCGAAGATTGTGACCTCGGTGACGGACGAACTGTTGGGGAGCGACCATTTTGTTGTTATGAACGACTTGCAGTTATCCAGTCAAGGGGATGATTTCCATTACCGATCTTGGTCCTTCAAGAAAGCCAACTGGAACGTCTTTCAAAAGCTATGTTCGCAATACTTTAAAAATCTAGACGAGATTACTATAGAAAAGATCAGCAACTCGATCATCAAAGCCGCGACCGAAAGCATACCCCTCACAAAACCTATCCAAGGAAAGAGTTCTGTCCCATGGTGGAACGAGAGTTGCTCCAAGGCGGTTCGCCGGAAACGGGCGGCCTTCTGCAAATTGAAGCGATCCTTCAGAATGGAGGCGAGCAGACGCTAGAAGGATCATACTTTCAGCCAAAAAGTCCTACTGGGATAACTTCTGTAGTTCTCTTGATCACAATTCTAAGTTGTGCCAAGTGTGGCGTGTCGTGCGATCGATTAACGGTTGCAGCAGATCCTGGAACCAGATCCGTGTACTCAATCATCTTGACAACCATCTGACTGACAGCAAGGACAAGGCCAATGCTCTCGCAAATAGTTTTGCTGAAATCAGCAGCAACAATAATTTAGATTGTCAATTCCTACATCGGCGAACTTTAATGGAAACCAATCTTTCGTTGCCCCCTGTTGAAAATAATACCCAAACACTCGGAGTGAACGCGCCATTCAATATGGTAGAAATGAAACGTGCAATAAATAACCGCAAAAGCACTTCTCCGGGAGCGGACAGAATCTGCTATCAGATGCTGCAGCACCTGGACGAGGAAAGTCAGTTGGTCATGTTAACAGCCATCAATAACATTTGGGCAGTTGGCTCTTGTCCCGAATCGTGGCAGCATTCAATTGTTGTGCCCATACTTAAGCAAGGTAAAGATGAAACCAAGACATCCTCGTATCGTCCTATCTCACTCACCAGCAACATGTGTAAAACAATGGAGCGGATGGTTGCAAATCGTTTAGAATGGTGGCTCACTGAAAACAATTTGTTGAACCACCATCAGAGTGGGTTTCGTCGACATAGGTCCACAAACGACTGTATTCTCGCGTTACATGACCATGTATGTAAAGCCATTTGGACCAAGCGGTATGCCATAGCAGTTTTCCTAGATATAGAAAAGGCATACGACATGGTATGGAGAAACGGAGTCATTCTCAAGCTTCAACGTCTCGGTCTTGGAGGTAATATTCTCCATTGGTTACACTCTTTCATGGCACATAGGACGTTCCAAGTTCGCATTGGCAACACATTATCGGACGTGCATGAACTTGCGAATGGAATCGTGCAGGGAAGTGTTATTAGTCCTCTGCTTTTCTCAATAATGATGAACGACCTTCCTGACAAAATTACAACGAACATCAATTTGTTTGCCGACGATGTCTGCATATGGGATTCTAATTTGGTCATAAACAATGTACAGAAAGATATTCAGGATTCTCTCGATACAATCAGGAAATGGTCCGACAATCAGGAAATGGTCCGAGCAATGGGGTTTCAAAATCAATATATCCAAATCTGCAGCCATAGTTTTTACGAGGCGCCGCAAAGTCCCCACGATTCGTCTTAGTCTGGGCAATTCTATTTTGCCAGTCGTAAAGGAATTCAAGTACCTGGTAATCCAATTCGATTATCGATTGAACTATCGGAGTCACGCTCGCGCAGTGACTGAGAGATGTAGTAAACGGATGAACCTGTTACGTCTTCTATCAGGGACATCTTGGGGCGCCTCGAAATCGAGCTTATTGACGCTATACAGATCTACCATACGATCAATAATCGACTATGGTTCCGAAGCATACCTACTCTCCCCAAAATACGTCATTGATAAAATACAGAAAATTCAGAATAAAGCGCTTCGCATTTGTTGCGGAGGTATGAGGAGTACGCCAATACACGCATTGCAACATTCGAGTGGGGAGCCTCCCATATGGTTGCGACACTTGCAACTCTGCCTTAACTTTCGTGTCAGGATAATGGCAAATGTGAATCACCCCCACAAAGACTTGATAACTGGCTCATGGCACGAAATTTTTCCCGGCAACGACTCATTCCGAACCTTCAACATGTTAACAGGACCGGACATGTTTGAAGCGCCAATCGTCCAAAATTACGAACAACCTCCGTTGCCAACATGGTCACAGCCCAAGATCGGCGTAGACTTACGCCTAGCTACGTTAATATCCAGAGATATCCATCCCACTTTTGCAAAACAAATCACCGAAGAATACATACACGAGCATTATGCGGGGAGCACCAGGATTTACACCGATGGCTCGAAAAGCGCATCGGGCTGTGGTTCATGTTTCTTCGTTGAGAACAGAGACGACTGTTACAGCTACACCCTCGACGGTCACTTATCCGTCCTCTCGACAGAATTGAACGTCATTCGGAATAGTTTAGAATGGGTCAAACGCAATGGTACGCCTGAAAGTCGTGTGGCTATTTTGTCGGACAGCCAGAGTAGTCTGGTGGCGATTCGAAATTGCTCTCCGGACAACGAACTCATCGCCGATATCCTCCTCCTAGTATCGGATTTACATGCACTAGGGATCGAAATTGTTTTGGCCTGGATCCCTGGCCATAAAGGCAGGGGTGGGCAACATACGGCCCGCGAAGGGATTTTGTCCGGCCCGCGGACAGTTTTCCGTCTTATATGATAATGTGGCCCGCGGCTACAGTCTGCCGAGATACCCCGCTACTTGCTTACTATGTCACATTTTAGTCACCGTATGTTATTTGTATGCGCAGCGTGCGAGTGGAGCTTGCGCGTAAGTTCGTCGAAGCGGGAAGAATTGCATTATCGGCATTTACGATGTACTCAACCCTAATATCGTTTTAGGTAATCATGTTGTTTGTAGACTACAATGGTCATTTACACCAGACCGTAACCACTGACTTGTAGCACGGCACACTTGTAGGCTTTTGTAAGATACCGCTTAGGGGTCGCCAACTCAAAACGGGCCGCGGGCCACTTTTCAAATTTCGCAGATGCCGCAGTCCGCATGAATTTAATATCGAGATAAAATGAATACAACGACGCTATCTCATCACCTACTCAGCCGTAATGAATTGTTATATTGGTTAATTTGGGGTACCGGGCTTATTGAACGCCTTCAAATATTTATTAGGGATTGCACCGTGAGTTGATTGATCACAGCATAGCGTTCTTTTTGGTGTGTACACAAGCAAATCTCACGGCTCAGTGAAATTGGTCTACGTCACACTTTCCCTTTGGTCAAAGGCAATTTGACGGTAATTTTTGACCGGCTTGTCGAGCATTAAAATTGATTAAACGGGTTTCAATCGAAAGCTACCGCGGTACTGATTGCGAAAATATAAATTCGAATCTGCTCGTGGCCCTGGAACCCCCCAAAATCAGCTTCGAATGTTGCATTGTAACGGAGTTTGGTATTGTGACGCAACCATGCCGTCTGGGAGCAGGTGAGGAGCAGAGTAAACTTCAAGCGTATTGGCCATTATTGCGCAACCGATTGTGCATTCACTTCACTCTCGTGCGCGCTTGTTCCTGAGCTGCTCAGACGGCATGGCTGCGTGGGGGTTCCAGAATCTCGAGCAGAAGAGAATTTATATTTTCACAACCAGCACCGCGGTAGCTTTCGATTGATACCCGTTTTATCAAATTTAATGCTCGACAAGTCGGTCAAAAACTACCGTCAAATTGCCTTTGACCAAATGGAAAGTGTGACGTAGACCAATTTCATTGAGCCGTGAGATTTGCTGTGTCCACACCATATAGGACACTATGATCAGAGAGAAGCAGACATGGCGGCGCCTGTATGACAATACTCTTCTCAAATCCACATTATATCCTCGTCATTATCGGCGAGAAATGGCTTTGAAGTGACATTGCTGTCGTTAAAATACATTCATTAAATACGATTTATTCCTTGTATATGTGGAATTGTGGATAAATGGGCGATAAATCGATAATGTATCGATTCAGCAATCCGGCCCGCCAAGTACTAAACTTTCCTATATCCGGCCCGCCGACTGGAGAAGTTGCCCGCCCCTGCCATAAAGGTATCCGCGGCAACGAAAAAGCCGACGAAATCGCACGAAGAGCAGCACTGATGCCACTCGTGCGAGATCCAAACCTTCGGCAAAAAATTACTATGAAGGAGATGAAATCCCTCATTGCCGATATATGTCGGAAAAAGTGGATCGGCCACATAAATGCCCATGACGACGACTCGCAATATAGGAAAATTATTGGAGATATCAGGGACATTAACCCAATTATCGATTTGTCACGCAGGGAATCTGGAATCCCAATTAGACTGCAGACTGGTCACTCTAGGCCAGAGGTCTCAAACTCAAATGTGCTCGCGGGCCATTTCCTAGTTTTTGATGACGCCGCGGGCCGCAGCATCAATAATCGGGATATTCAATGCATAGGTTCCAACTAGGCCTTATTTGACGGGTCCTTGCAGACATGCACTCCACAGACATCGTGAAAATGTGATTTACTAATGCATTATTCACGCTTGACACGAAATAAAATCACATTTTCCAATATTTGAATAATTTTTTGTGCCGGGCATATTTTTTCTAACTAATAAGCTATAGATATAATATGAGACGATGCATCATGACATTGTAAAACTGTCGGGTTATATTAGTGCAGCTAGTGGACCTTTGACGTGCCACAATTTCATGTATATATTTTAAAATATACTGAAGATTGATCTGATATCAGAGCATTTGAGCGGTGTAGCCTAATCCTGGTTTTGATAAAGTCGTGATAAATGTAGGCTATTGTTATTGTCATTGCCAAAGTCAAATTAAATCAGCGTTAGATTTTGCCTTCGATTATTATTGGAACATATCAATAACAACTTGAATATAATAATTATTGAGGCACAGTAATAGCATTTGTTCTTAGCCTTTTTAGCGATTGTACCCCTTGTGCTTCCAATGAGATTTCTCGTAGCGCCTGTCCATTTTCAACACAATTTCGGATGGCACCTATATATTAAAATCAGAAAGCCCATTCAGACAAGACTATTTCCCAGTTGAATAAATTGGCCAAGAAAATATTCCACAGCATATAGGCCTCATTCCACAATGCATCTCGGACACCCTGATGTGGTGCTTCGTACCCCGATGGGGTCTACGGACCCTGGTCAAGAACCCCTGGAATAGAAATGTCCGAACGGCGAATAATTCATTGGTGTTACAGCTGTAGAGCGTAGTGCTACCTACCCTACTCGCCTACGACAATAACATGGACAAGAGAACAAACAACACCCAGCATGTAACCAACTATACGTCACGGGCGTCATAGAATTCCAATGGTTGCCATACTGACCTGATTAGATAGTTATATACCCTAAGCAGCGCAAGCTACGGACCTTTTGATATATTACTATCCTCGATGACAGTTTCATAGATTGTTGCGCCCGTAGGATTAACAAGTTACCGTTTCGATTCCCAAGTCCTTGTCTGATTTTAACGTTTGATCCGACTCAACTCGAGGTCATTTTTATTTAATCCCTCAGTCTATCCAAAACCGAGTAATTTTACGAGAAGGTCGCACCAACCAAATCACAATTTGAAGTCACGAATCATCAACGGGTCATGTTCTATCGTCATGACCTAGAAATGTGACGAAATAGCTGATCTTCTACCTCATGGTAGCTTCTAAAAGTGATGTGATAGTGAAGTTTGTTGAGATCCCACTGATTTTTATAATAGTTTCAGATTGAACTTTAAGCTATTATATCAAATAAAATATATGGCACTTGAATGTATTGTTGAATACTTGAAATTCCAAAATGCCGTCGCGGGCCGCACAAAATGCTCTCGCGGGCCGCGTGTTTGAGACCTCTGCTCTAGGCTGAACGGTCATCTACACAGAATTAAATGTCATCAAAATGGCCTTTGTGATGCATGCGGGATCAAAGAAACCGTCGAGCATTTCCTCCTCCATTGCCCTAAATATGACCGTGCCAGGATCAATCTAATTCAGACTGCTGACCAAAACAGAGTACCCCTAACGCCCGAGTCCCTACTCACAGACGCACATACTATATGGCCGGTCATCGAATTCACGATTTCAAGTGGCAGAGATATATAAAGAATTGTAATTCCTTCAGATAGTACGGGAGTATTTATTGCCAGATATCGTCCTGGGGCAAAAAGCCGAGTAGCTAAGCCCCACTACCCCCCTCATACCTACCTACCTAGATCGTCCTGCTTAATTACGAACACGAGGACCAAAGCTACGTTATATTGCGCTGTCGGGCATTGTTGGCCGCCATTTCAATGTATGGCAAATTCCACATTTAAGGCCGGATTCAAGAGTGTACCTCACCTACAATTCAGATAATTAACTCTTCATCGGAAAGAGCGTTCAAATTACTTTATTTAAAATCCATTTCTAGATTTCAGATCGTCCTGCTTAATTACGAACACGAGGACCAAAGCTACGTTTTATTGCGCTGTCGGGCATTGTTGGCCGCCATTTCAATGTATGGCGAATTCCACATTCAAGGGCGGATTCAAGAGTGTACCTCACCTACAATTCAGATAATCATCATAATCATCGGAAAGAGCGTTCAAATTACTTTATGTAAAATCCATTTCTAAATTCCAGATCGTCCTGCTTAGTATCTCAGTGAGCCAAGCCACGACGAGGATTATTTTTCTGGAATAATTCCCGTCGATAAAAAGCAAGAGTTGGCAGTCTCCATTTTATACTCGATATCGCAATCTTGAGAAAGAGTGCATGGATGTCAGCAACAGCAATTGATTCCGACCTGGAAAGTCAATGCGACGATAACGTTTATTACTCTCCGTCATTTTACACCAAGTTCGTTGAAGTAATCGCTAGTCGACTCGGCGTAACCTCGCGTCTTCTGCTAGGAGACTTATCAAGGCACAGTCGTCCTGAAATTCCTCCAAATCATTATATGAAATATGCAAATGGTGGAAACAACTGAAGAAATATGCTGGGCGCTCAACCTGCGACGGTACAAGAACGCAAGGTTCAATTGAGCAATTTTTCCGGCAGTTGAAGCGAAACTATCGAAAGAACAAGCGTGCATCAAATGTACCAAAGTTCGTGTGGCACTACGAAGATGCAACGAGAGTGACTGGCAAATCGTTTGCTGATGATTTAGTGAAAGTCAAGTACGGCTCGCGACCCGTACCGAACCGGAAACTCCAAATATATCATCAAGAATAACAACCGGTAAATAAAAAGCCAAAATTTCTAGAGTCGAAATTCAAGAAACGACTCCAAATAGAAGGATATTACGGAACTCCCACGGCCGCCGAAAAAAATCAGGGATCGTAACTCAAAATCATCAACACCGTAGGGAAAATTCGCAGAAAAGTTATGGAAGTCGATACAAGAACACGCCTTATCGACTGTCGGTACGAAATTGACTGACACTGCGATCAAATCGAAATTCGAAGTCGCTGTGACGTATGCTGATATAGTGTCTGTTTGCCCCAACCCATCGGAGAAAATCATTCAAAATATCAATGAAATCATGACAACTGACACCAAACCAGGATGGTCAACATACGGTATTGTCAATGCTTTTGTAATCCAGTGTGCGCTCAACGGAAATTCTCAGTTAAATCAAAGACATTTTGGGTATCTGACAACGGACATGACTCATTTCATACTTTGTGGAAATAAACCTCGAGCAGTTCCAGACATTATCCTTGATCACAATCGGCTCTTACGCGAGGTCGTACTTTTACCAATTCTTATTCGTCGGAATTTCAATCATTTTTCTCTTCTCTGTTTTCAAGAAAAGAATAAAATAATCACATTTTACGATTCTGCTGGTTGTCGTGATACGGAGGAGCAACACGAGATTTTATCGTCAATTACAGAATAATGAGAATACCTATCTGGTATTTCTAGAATAGATCTGAACAGCATGATGAAGGAATTTTTCGGCGACTTCCTTCAAACCGACTCTTCTTGTGGTGTTTTTGCATGTATGGCAGCGTGGAGCATATGTTTGCAAGACAAGCACCGTACACATTTGCAAACTGACTTCCGTCATAAAATCATTTGGGAGCTACGTCAAGACTGCCTGACATCATCCCACGTTGTGCGAAATGCTGAGGTTGAATGTGGCATTCTTACCCAGATACCTGGACTCGAAAATCTAGGAAATACATGCTGGTCCAATTCTGTTATGCTAGGAAATACATGCTGGTCCAATTCTGTTATGCAAGCATACTCTCATGTCATACGGCAGAGATTGGGGCCACTGGGTGAGAGTAGGCAAATTCACGGGGAAATCGCAAATATACTTATCCCCTTGACAAACTTGAAGGCGGTTGCACGTGACGTATTAATGAATACTGTTAGAATTGCATGTGAGAGAACTAAACTGGAGTTTGGTAAGCAGCACAATTGTCTTGAGTTCTATTCACTATCTTCCTTGCCACAAGTATTGGAAGATATTCGTTGGAAGCACGAATTGAAATACGAGCGGATCATCCACTGCAACGACTGTCAAACGAATGGATCAACAGTACACCGAGAAAAAATCTTCAACGTGAATTGCGGAGTTGCATCGATAGCAGAAGCATTTCAGATTTCACAACTCAAATGTGAAAAATGTGATTCCGCGACAAATACTAATGTCATGCTCACTGAAATTCCGAATCCAGTGCGCCTCAACCGTGCGAATTCTATGGGTAAAAAGATGGAAAATACTGTCTTTGTCAACCGGAACCTCGACATTCAGGGACCTGATCAAGATTGGATCGGATATTCGCTCAAGGCTGTGGTTGCACACATCGGATCGGATGGAGACGGACACAATATCGCATATTCAATTCATTCGAAATGCACGGTACGGCTATGCAACGACGAACTTGTAGAATTTGTGGATTCGAACGCAGCTTTCAATGCCATGTCAAGGAATGGATACCTCTTTATTTATCTCAGAAAGATGAAGCGAAGATTACCGCTGCAAAAATTCTCCAAGCAAGAATATTTCATGAAAAGTCTGCCATTGAAAATGATGGATATCAATGAAGGAACTAAAGCAATCGGTGACACAATATTTCAGGACATTGTAAATATTTGTCATCTTACATTACACGAGTCGCAAAAGGACGTCCGTAGTCAGCGACATTCCCTTTTTCTCGAAAACAAATACGCTGAATTGCAGAAAATGATCGTACCTGTTGGACAAAATGACAGCGAAGAAATCAAAGTCATATTCCAATATATCAAAAACAAGACCCGCGTCTTACATGCGAGATGGATCAGACATTTGAACACAGGAACAGAATACGTCGCATACAACATATTTTCGCGAATAATTTTCAACAAGGCTGTGGTGCATGAGGACATTGAGCTCATGAAGAAATTAGCACCAACGCACAGCAGCGACAAGTATTTCAAGTTGGTTGTGTTGCAAGAAGTGGCTTTGATGTTTCTGTCCATTACTGAGAAGAGAACATACGAAGAAGTTTTGGAGAATCTGAATGTACCATATAAATGGCGAAAAAAAGCAATTACAAGTTACGTTTCTACGGCTTTCGCATCGTATTTTGAATATACTTTTTTGTTGAAGAACTATCGAATTTCATTTCATTGGTAGTTTTGTTTTGTTCGTTTACTTTTGTTCTGAAATCGCACAAGACTTTTAAATAGCATGAAGACCGACATTATGCAGAGATTTGTGTCACTAAATATTGTACTGAAGTCAGAGGTATAAACGCATCTCTTTAGTTTGTGGTGAGCAATATGCCGTCGTTAAGGCATATAAGTTGAGTCAGCATTATGAGAAAACTGCTAGTGAGATACAGACATCGGGTGAGGATTGCAGAGAGCGCGAATTTCGGATGACTTACTAGCAAAACCAGGATTATTTTACCAAACTGCACAAACCTCGGAATGCAGCGACCAAAACCAAGAATAATGACCCTGGATATAGACCTAGTATTTTTGTAAATTAACCTCGAAATCGCAAATTCGCAACTAAAGCATCCCAACAAAACTATCACGTGGGTCGGACATATCGCAGTATCGAACGTTCCGACCAAGCCACATGCGAAAGCCACGAAATCCCACCTTTTTTCTCAAACATATCCATTGAAAAATACCAACGACCCTATTCAGTAGTGTTTAGCTCATGGCCCAAATTGCGGGGACCATCTCCATATGCACCTTATCGGACCAGTCCCAATTTGAATTGAATAAGAAACTCTGTCTAAAACCCCAACATCTATGACTCAATATAGGTGGCCTCAAAACTCAAATACCGTGGTAACCCACCTATAAATTTTCAATAATGTCCTATACGCGGGGAAAGTATCCAAAATGCACCCTATCTGACCGGCCCCAATTTCCACACAACTGAAATCGAGTGAAAAACTGCCCGAAAACCCCGAAATCGTTTGGCTCCCACAGCTATAACTCTACACGGGTGGCCCTAAGTACCGTAGTCACCCATCTATAAATTTTCATTAATATCCTATGTGGAGAAAGTGTCCAAAATGCACCCTATCTAACTGGCCCCATTTTCCACACTACTGAAATTCAGGAAGAAACACTTCCCGAAAACCCCGAAATCGTTTCGCTCCCACAGCTATGACCCTATACAGGTGGCCCCCACTACCGTAGTCACCCACCTAGAAATTTTCACCTATAGCCTATCCTATATGTGGAAAATGTCAAAAATGCACCCTATACGACTGGTCCCAATTTCCACACAACTAAAATTCAGGAAGAAACACTTCCCGAAAACCCCGAAATCGTTTCGCTCCCACAGCTATGACCCTATACAGATGGCCCCCACTACCGTAGTCACCCACCTAGAAATTTTCACCAATATCCTATGTGGGGAAAGTGTCCAAAATGCACCCTATCTAACTGGCCCCCTTTTCCACGCAACTGAAATTCAGGAAGAAACACTTCCTGAAAACCTCGAAATCGTTTCGCTCCCACAGCTATGACCCTATACAGATGGCCCCCACTACCGTACTCACCCACCTATAAATTTTCCCCAATATCCTATGTGGGGAAAGTGTCCAAAATGCACCCTATCTGACTGGCCCCAATTTCCACGCAACAGAAATCGAGTGAAAAACTCCTCCGAGAAACCCCGGGACACCTTGAGACCATGCATATCTAACTCGAGATTACAGTTGATTAACCCCCATAGCCTTGGCATCGTTTGTGAGTAATCGACTTTGTGAGTAATCGACAGAATACCGCGGCGGTGTCATCATTTTTACTTCACTTTCGAAGCGATGAGCGGAAAATCTTTGGTCCCAAGGTGTGTCCACGACTCTTCATTTGCGATGGGGGCTTCGTGATCATGAAACCAATCTTGTCCAATTATATGGATGAGACTCTGCAATCTTACATCAACCGATGCCATCGCGTTGTTACTTGATTAGCAACAGAAAGCGACCTGAAAAAGCCATTCCTTCATTTATGTGCGAGTCATCTCATGAAAAACTTCAAATCGTTGTGCTCGAAAAATAAGAAGAGTTTCGGGACTTGATGTACATTTTCGGTTTGCTGGTGGCACACCAGCTCGTAATTTTATTGCATACAACCAACCAAACAATGGCAGAAAACTCGATGCGTTTCTTTCTTGACAGCATATATCATGATGAGGAATTTAGATTTCATTCTAGCAACATTGCTGAAGATTTGGTCGGGCGATGTTGGAGGTAGAATCTGCTGGGTCGTCAGGTGAAAATCTTTTTCATATGCCTGAGATGTTCAATTCCTTCAAAGATAATTTTTTCACCGAAATTGCCGTTGATTACGAGTCTTCTCACCGGTGATTTGAGTAGATATGGAAACTCGAGCTCGTATGGGAAATATGGAAAGTTTTACAAATCGCTGAAAGGTCGCAAATATCAAAACTTGACTCGCAACTGTAGGACTGCTGGTATAATGGAAAATTCGAATCAGGAGCTGAAGCGTTGTCGTTTGCAAGGACGCCGATTTTCTGGACTAGACGAGTTCGCATGTAATCGTCTATGATGATTTGCATAAGTCCTTGATTCGTGAGTACCATGACAATCTTCAATCATTTCCACCCGTCAAAAGCAGAAGGCGCGCCAGTGTTCCACCTGAAGATGTTGAGGTTTGGAAAAAAATCACAGAAATGAGAATCCTAATAAAAATATTGGGAAATATTTCCAGCCACCCCGGAAACCTCTGCGCGGTGTGACAAGCTGTAAGAGTAAAGCACTTGTCGGTAATGGTGATCTGGACAATCACGAGACTGGTGATCTCGACGATCACGGCCGAGAAAGGCTGGTGACGACTCATCCCAATATTCCAGCTCAACAACAGCATAACCACGGAGATACGAAAAACACCCTCACTGACATTGGAGTCACTTCAGACAAAACCAGGAACCTCCTCCCATTCAAATTCACAGGTATATATAGACATTCCCCTCCAGCACTCATAGTACGCAGTAAGTTAGCGATTTCGAAATGATACAATCTCCCATTTCAGACATTGCTTCGCTGTGGACCTCGAGGATGGAAAAAAACCGGATCGAAGCTGTTGTGAACCACGCGCCACTCTTCAAGTCTGATCTAATGACTCTCAAAGGTCCTGGCTTAATGATGCGGTATGTTTTAGCGTCGTGTATGATATAGCAATTTATAACTGCATGGTTTGTCTACTACAGAGGTCTCAAACTCAAATGTGCTTGCAGGCCAATTTTCCAGTTTTAGACGACGCCGCGGGCCGCAGCATCAATAAGGGCATTCTATGTCTTTCCAAGTAGGCCTTATTTGACGGGATGAAATTGTCCTATTCAAAAGCAGCCGACCTAACATACTGACATTCCGTACACATTGCAAAAATGTGATTTACTTTTGTAGCAATTTGGACCTGGCACGAAAAAAATTATCACACTTATAACTATTTAAATAGAATTGCCGTTGTACTTGGTAGATAATATAGTTATAAGATATCGACACCGTGCAAGCGTACAAATGCATGATGTCATCATAAAAGCTATCTCGTTATAATTTTGTAGCTACTATGACTATTTTGAATTTAACAGATTGATAATAGATATTGATCTGATATCACAGCATTTAGGGTTGGGCAGTGTAGCCCAATCCAGGATTCGGGAATACTCCTGATAATTCGGCTATTAATCTCATCATGATTGTCCTTATGGTCAAATAATACCTTGGAATATTGGGGCATATAAATAATAATATAAATATATTGTAAATAATTTATTGTAAATAAAATATAAGTATATTGTAAATATAAACGCCAAACATCGTTACATCGATTGAGCGTACCACTGCGGTACTCAGTACTCAGATGTAACTAACATGTTGCCAATAGTTCGCGTCCAAGTCACAACTTACAAATTTCAGTCACAAGTCATCCAAGGGTCTGGTTTTATCATCATGAATTGGAAATGTGACGAAATAGTTAATCTTCTACTGCATGGTAGCGTTTGCAATTGATGTGACGGTGAAGTTTGATGAATAGTTTCAGGCTTTCGGAGCAATTTGAGAAAAAAATTCAACTTTTAAAACCTTGAAAGGTATATATCTGGCACTTATATATGGTCAAGGTATATATCTGGCACTTATATATGGTCAAACACTTGAAAATCTAAAATGTCGTCGCGGCCCGCGTGTTTGAGACCTCTGCTATAAAACGTTTTTAGATATAAGAGCTTATAATTCACCCAAAAACTACTCTAAAAATCCTTGAAATCTCAACAAACTTCACGATCACATCAATTTTAAAAACTACCATGCGGTAGGAGATCAGGTATTACGTCACATTTCCAGTTAATGATGATAAAACATGACCCGTTGATAATTGAGATTTGGTTTGGTCCGACCTCTCGTAAAACTGCTCGATTTCGGATTGACTGGGTAATTAAATAAAAATGACTCGAGTTAAGTCGGGTCAGAGCAGGACTGGCGACTCGGAACGGTGACTTCGTAATCCTACGGACAAAACAATCTATGAAACTGTCATGGGGGAATAGTAATATATCAAAATGTCGTAGCTTGCGTTGCGTATATAGCTTTTTGATCAGGTCAGTATGGCAAACATTGGCATTCCGTGACCCCCGTGACGCATAGTTGGTTATATGTTGGGTGTTGTTCTCTTTATCCATGTTATTATCGGTGGCGAGTAAGGTAGTAGTACGCTCTACAGCTGTAACACCAATGAATTCTTCGCCGATTGGACATTTATATTCCAGGGATCCTCAATCAGGGCTCGTAGACCCATCGGGGTACGAAGCAGCCAAGCGGGGTGTACGAGAGAGATTGTGGAATTAGGCCTATGTGGAATATTTCTTGGCCCATTCGTTCAACTGGAAAATATTCTTCACGGCTCGTGCGATTTTATGTTAATGGGCTTTATTCTGATTTTAATATAGACCATCAGAAATTGTGTTGAAAATGGACGGGTTACGATAAATCTCATTGGAAGCACAAGGGGTGCGATCGCTAAAAAGGTTACGAAGCAATGCTATTACTATGGCTCAATAATGGTTATATTCAAGTTTATTGATATATTTCAATAATAATCGAAGGCAAAATCTGACGCTGATTTAGTTTGACTTTTGCAATGACAGTAACAATAGCCCATACTTATCACGTCTATATCAAAACCAGGTTTAGCCTATACACTATACAGCTTATATGCTCTCATATCAAAGCAATCATGAGTAGATTTTAAAATATTCTACATGAAATTGTGGCACGCCAAAGGTCCACGGACAGTTTTACGATGTCATGATGCATCGTCTCGCATGATGTCTTTAATAAAAAAAATAGGCCCGTCACAAAAACAATTTTATTCAAGTATTTGAAATTGGGCATTTTTTCCGTGTCAAAAAGCGTGAATAAGACAATGGTAAATTACGTTTCCACGATGTTTGTGGAATGCCTGTCGGACAAGGTTCCGTCAAATAAGGCATACTTGGAAAAATATTGAATATCCCTATTATTGATGCTGCGGCCCGCGGCGTCATCAAAAACTAGGAAATGGACCCGCCAGCACATTTGAGTTTGAGACCTCTGTTTTATAGCACTTGAAATTCCCAAATGCCGCCGCGGGCCGCGTGTTTGACACCTCTGATTTGTGTTGCTCACTCCCAAATTGACGCCATCTGTTTAAACCAGCTTTCAGTTTCTGTCACTGCAGAAAGGACAGGAAAACCAAGGTTACGGTATCGAAGACAATTTCAACGAGGGAGGCCACGACGAGGAATATTTTTCAGACTAGATTCGTGTTTTTAGCCTATAGAAATTGTTCATTGATATATGCAACTATCAGGCTACGCAAACGCAATTATACGCAGCGACACTTGAGAGTAACGGGTGTAAAATATTACGAAAAATGAAACTTCAAATATAAAATTGACTTACTGTAGATCAGGGGTCGCCAACTCAAAACGGGTCGCGGGCCACTTTTCAAATTTCGTAGAGGCTGCGGGCCGCATGAATTCGATATCGATGAAAAATAGGCAACAACGTTTTAAAACTCTACGTCAGTACACCGGTGAGCTCCCTAACATAGACGATGGACATATTGACCACAGAAGAAATAATATTTTATTAAAGGAATACAAATACAACAAAAAATCATTATCATCAATATTATTTTATTTTGAACTGTGAGCTGTGCACGATACCTGGAAACGATTTTCAGCGACTGAGGAATCGATATTGGGACCAGCGAGATGCGTGACTAGCTGAAAGACCATATCGACGTAAAACTTGATCTTGTGGGGTAGCCCTAAGCCAGTGTTTCTCAAAGTTTTTTAGACGCGTCCCCTTTTATGATACTGAAAAATCGTCATATCACGAAATGCAACCAGAATGCTAGCAATCCCAACGGCTAGTTTGGTGGCATGGAAGGTTATGACTGTTGATGAGAGAGTTTGGAAATACCAAATTTGGACTACACACAGAGCATTAACTATGAATTAAATGTTATTCGCGCGGAGCGCGAAAAAACTTTCAGTTGAGCGCATCCCCGCCACCCCATCAGATGCTTTCGAGCTCCGAGGGTCGTGAGCTCCCCAGTTTGGGAACCACTGCCTTAAGCCGTTTTCTAAGCGTCTCGGTCTTGGCAGTGTTTGGGCCATTGCAAGTCAAGACAATATGCCCAATGACCATTCATCAGCTGATTCTCCCTCGATGGAATGTTGTAGCCATCGTCTAAGCCGTTTTAGCTAGTGACGAATAGTGATATTGGGCACAAGAGAATAGCTAATTTTTAAACAACAACAACAATATGTTGACACTGTAGTCAATTTCAGCATTTCAAATTGGATTTCTTAGCTTTCTTCCGAAATCTCAAATCAGGTCGCGGGCCGCAGAATAAGACTTGGCGGGCCGCATGCGGCCCGCGTGTTGGTGACCCCTGCTGTAGATAGTAATTGTACAGGCAAACTTAGTCCGACATACCACCGACGCCGCTGTCACGTTTTCCGCACACCTGTGCCTCTCGCAGGTTACGGTGCGCATACAACGCATGCAAACCACATACCCCCTGATCTCGAGATCAAAAGCTAACAAAATGAAAAAAATCACTAAACTATACAACAAACTAGAATATAATAGTATCCCATATCAAAGTCTGCCAAACAACCTGGTCGTGCCCTTCTGCGAGATGGACTTAGTTCTACTTCTGGCATCAATTCTTCGCCCAATGGTTCACCTTCCGAAGCCATTGTCGATTCACTGGCATTTTCGTCATCAGTTGGAAATAAGTCAATCAGATGTAGCATTCTGCTCTGGCTTCGTTCCTGATCTGGACCGTAACCCATTACACGTCTTATATGTGATATATGACGGTTTGTTCCATTCACTTCAACAACCGAGTCCGATACAATATCCGTCACAGTTCCTTTGTTCCACATAGATGTACTCCTAGCATGAGGTGGCTTCACAAAGACACTTTCTCCGATGCTGTATGTGTTTAAAGGGGTTGCCCGACATATGAGCATGCGACACAATGGAAAACGACAGTTCTACATGGAACACATCAGCATGCGTCACTTAAGCATGTGACTTACCCTAACCCGAAACATAGCCTAACCTAACCTAACCTAGCCTAACCTAACCTAAAGCCTAACCCTAACCCAACCATAAATCCAACCCTAACCTACCCCTAACCAGTAATTTAACCCACATGCTCATGTGTCGCATGCGGAAGTCTCGCATGCCGTAATGTCGCATGCTCACGGACCGTTTAAAGGTCCCTTTCTGGAATTGCGGTCTTTTGCTACTCCGCGCTCTCCATCTGAAAGAGTAGACTCATAACGAAATACCCTCTCAACCGGTACGACATTCTCAAAGTTTGGGGTATTATTATTATTATACCAATACACCATTTCACTCACACTACCACCAGTCCTGGCCCCCATCCGTTTGATGGTCCTGTGATTTCTTTCAACAATCGAATTTCCTGAATGTTTGTAAGCACAGCTGAATACATGGCCAATTCCCAAATTCCACAAAAATTGTGACATTTTTGTGACTTTTAAAGCAACTACCATTGTCACTCAAAATTTCGTCGACAGCCCCACGCTCCAGCAACACTTGGCTTAGATGCTGGATGAATTAATCGTTCGGTAGATTCAGTCGTTATCTTCCTCCATATTGCAAATCGACTTGGACCATAATCAATCATACTTAAGTGACCATAATCAATCATACTTAAGTAAGGCTGTCCAACAACGTATGCAATGTCTAACGCCAGCCTACTCCATACTTTATCCGCCGAAAACTGCCCGTGTTCCCACTTGACTGGATGATGATCAATTTGGCGACATATGTTACAATTGTCAACCACCTGTTCAACCATTTCCCGGCTTACTTCACGCCCCAAGTAGCGTTCTGCTACATACAATGGTCTATATGTGCCCTGGTGATGCTTTTCGTGGAACCTCTTGACACGATCTTCCACCGCTTGACTTTGCGGGGCGACTCCCACAAATCTTTGGGTGCTCCGTGGTACCCGTGTCAAAGCATCAGCTATGTTTTTTGCAGAGGGAACCAGACGCCAGAGGTGGTCAATAACGAAGTACTTCTACTTTTCAAGTAGTTATGATTTTAGACTACTTATACTCGTACTTGACAGTTTTCAGTTTTGTAGGCAAAATAGGTGTAGAATACCTACTTACTTATGAACCACCACTCCTATTTCTACTTGAGTTGAAATTCCGGCGTTACTTCTACTTCTACTTGAGTAGCGACGGTGACTACTTTGACCACCTCTGCCAGACGGACTCTGACTTTCATATCATATTTTTCAATCAACTGTGCAGTGTGCAATCAATCCCAGCCTTCTAACAATCATTTCACTCGAGCCATGCACTCTTGACCGGTTCAAATTCTTTAAAATTGATCTCAACCAGTTGTAAACACTTGCGGAATCAGTGATACTCTCTAATGTCCTTACTTTCTATTTTAGCGCTAGATTCAGTCCCTTCACCACAGCCTCCAATTCTGCGACGTTGTGAGCACCATCATCCTGCTTTCTCATCCAGGCCGCATCTTCCACTACTTGGCCATCCACCATTAGGCAACACCCATATTGCTAGGATACTAGCATCACACCAAAGTTGCACCCTTCCTCCAGCAGGAGCTTGCCAAATTCCCCTCACTTGATCGTTCTCTTTCACCCTTGCAAGGATTTCGCCAGCTACTTGTAACACATGATATGATACTGTTTCTTCCCATGCCACTTCATTAGCAAGGCGCTTTACGTAGCTGGAAGCAATCATCAGCCAGCCTGCCACAGGGTAGTGACCGATATGTTCACCAAACATAGAAAAGAGCTGGCTCTTTGGCCATTCTTCAGCCGGCTCTGGCAGGATTCCATCTCTGGCCCATTCATACGATCCCGCAGCCGTCGCAGTGACTCTCAGTCCTAATACCCGTGTATCGTTCAACGGGACAGGCTCCTTTGCTCTTAGTCCATACCGTAATAAGTGCCTCCTCACCGTTTCCACATCCACGATACTGGCATCAACAAATTTTTCATCGATATAATGATCTGTTCCACATTTTATCTCTTGACTCTGCGACAATACCACCGACAGGATCCTTGACATTTCTTTTGGCGCGACATTGAGGCTAAATCCCATACGCGTCATGACGTATTTCTTCTCGCCATGCTGCACGATTTGAAATTTGTACAAGCGCTCTGAAACGTGGATTTGTAGATATGCTTTGTGCAGATCTAACATATATGCATGTGTGCCTTTCTCTCAGTTTTTCCTGGCACACCAGAATTATCTGCACCGGGAGAACTCATCACATGACTATTCACCTCGCGGTAATCCATAACTGGCCGCACCTTTCTTGATTTGTTTGGGTGTTTTACTGCCATCAGAGGAATCAGACCCTTTATTGGCGTCCATGAACGTCTGGGTTGTATTCTTCCAATCAGCAATTTTGAATCCATGATTCACTTCATGATGGAACTCCTCTTGGCACTCAGGTGGAATCGCGTACCCTGGACAACGGTTTGACAAGGTTGGCTCTTGATTCGTCCATTTCCACTCTACAATCCACTTTGAGCTACCAAAAATAGCGTTGAAATCTTCATCATCGATAACCAGCTTCTCCACTTCTTCAATCAACTTATCATCTTCTTTACTCAACTTCTCGACTTCTACTTCAATCGACTTCTCAACTTCTTCTTCACTCAGCTTCTCAATTTCTTCCTGATAACTCACTCCCACAGCAGCATATGTGGGAAGTGCACCAAACCGTACTCGAAGATCTGGACCAACAAACACCCCATCCATCCCCTCGATCACATCCGTCCCCAGAATCACCCTTGCATTACAAACCAGAGGAGTTGCTGTTAAAACTTCCATACAGAGGTCAACTTCGTCAATTTCCAGTTTGACTGTCATTTCACCATGACTAAATCTTAATTCGCCATTCAACATTTCCACAACTAGCTTTGGTCCCCTCACTGGCACGCCCAATTGCTTACACACAACTTCTCGCACCACAGACCTCTGGCAACCACTATCAAAGAGAGCTTCTACAGATATTCCAAATATTTTTACAGAAATGATTGGCAGCAACTTTTTCCTCACTGTCGGTGGCTGGGTTCTGACCGTTCCCCATTGCCGTTTCCTGATTGATTGGTGGTGTAGCACCGTTCTTGCAGAACAGAGCTAGATGGGTGGTGTCAACAGCACGGACTGTTGGCCAAGAACTACATCCCGTGCAATATATGTAGCGGAGTGACGGCTCTAGTCGAAGATGGAGGCCTTTCGGACGGATACAGGTGAAGGTACCGGGACTGCGAAGCGTTTGTACTTGTACGAGGTGGCATCGTATAAAAATATCCAATGCGTATGCCGGACGGCGACGGAAAGCACGTGCAACTGGAGGAACTACGCGAGAGGTATTTATTGCGACTTTTTGTGGACAACCCCTTACAACTCTGAGGTAGTTGAGATCGACGGATCCGCGTTTGTACGTCGCAAACACCACGTCGGAAGGCTGGTCAATATCCAATGGGCATTCGCGGGCATCGACGTGGAGTCTAGGGAGGGGGTTCCTGGTGGGTGTGGAGCATCGAAATGCTGATACGCTGTTGCCAATCCTACAAGAATATGTTCGCCCCGGAACGACCGTGGTGTCGGATCTATGAGCGGCATGTAACGCCATTGGCGATATCGGCTATAAGCATCTGACGGTGAACCACAGTCTAAACTTTGTGGATCCCATCACGCACGCCACGACTAACCACGTGGAGGCCATGTGTGTACGCGCCAAACAGCGCAATAAACGAGAATGTGGTACACGTCGAGACCTCCTTGATACGTACCTGTTAGAGTTTATGTGCCGCATGAAATTTGGAGATCATCCGTATGAGCATCTGCTCCTACATATTCGGATCAAACATCCCGTTTAAAAGGACCTTTTCAGGGCCACCACAAGGTGCTTTTCAGGGCCCATAAAAATTGTGTTTTGAGAGTGGTGCGGGATTCCATATTCCGTGTATTTATTACGCTACACTTTTTTTGTGCATCTCCGTCTCAGAAGGATTGTGCGATACGCGGATATCAATAGTTGGTTAGTCAGTAATTTCTATATAGCGAAACGCACTATTCCAGTGGTTTAACCTGTGGACCGCGGCTTATACCAGTGTGTCGATTGGATTGCAATTTCACTAATTTTTGATTTTACTCATAATTGCTCCATATTAATCACAATAATTCTTTACTGTAAGTAAGAAAACGCTAATGAAAAGGATATAATATGAACAAGTGTAGCTTACTCATGCATCAAGTAAACAATGCAACACTTTAAAAATCGTCAGAAGTGGTTTTGTTTGCGTGACGAACGTCAGTGAAATGAGAAATCTTCTTTTAGTATGGACCACAACACCATGTAACAAAATTTTGCAAAATTCAAGTTGAATAAAAATTTTCATGTATTGTGTTTTGCTATTCCAAACCAATCACTAAAATACAACTATTTTCTTCTGACGTGTCCCTAGTCTTTGAGAAATGAGTGATTTCTCGTCTTACTCAAAATTGCCCTGTATTAATACGTACAAACACACTAACAAAACGAAGGAATATGCACAACTACATATCGAAATGCCTTGACTGGTACTAGATCTCTCGAAGTCATTTTATTGTCAAGTGCTTTACAGAGGATTGCGAACATTCCCGCATAAGCAAGGAGAACCTACCACAAAAAATACCGTTAAAATCGTTCATGCCTTTTTCTCGACGAAGGACATCGACACGATGAAGGCAAACAAGTTCCTTACAGTTTCAACCTTGGAGTCAGAATTTCCGTATTTGATTTCTAACTAAAACATTCTAGGTGGATCAGTGCCTGATCATTATTTTAATTAACATTTTCGGAATCGGTGCAACAGTAGCTTTCGATCAAGACCAGATTCTGTAATTTCTGCGCTCGGGACGATAGGTTTTCGATTGCCAGAAATCCTACAGTCGCTTACGCAAAACAATTCTCAACTCCAGCCTCAACGAAGCGGAACGAAGCTGCAAAATCGGCCGCTGCCGTTCGATGTTAAATTTCTATAGCATTACTCACTAGATACACAATCAGTGCATCAACAGAACAAAACGATAAGGCATAAACAGAACAAAACAAAACTGGACTTGTCGCTAGCGACTGCCATAAACAAAACACCGGTCGGGTCAGACCAAAAACTCTAAAACCGGTATCCGCGGCTATCCAGCTAGGCGCTCAGCATCCATGGACAGCGGAGGAGAAAAATACGGTGGCGCAGACTAGATGACCTTGCTTAAAGGTCGTATCGCATCTCCATCGTCAAAAGCATCTCGATGGTGTCGGCGAAAATAAATCTGATCTCTCTCTCACTTTGAAATTTCGAACTGCCTTTGCTTGTATAGGAATGTATTCAGGCCCCGTATTATCAGTTGTTTCGTGTTTCTTCCGCTGTTACACCATCGAATGGATAAGGTTCGTATCAGCTATGCTCCTTAATGGTTAACACTTTCACTAGTTTCGTTTTTTAGTTTGTTGTGTAATTACCTATACTTTAATTTGCGCTCTTCACTTCTGTACTATCTTATGATTTTATTCTCATCTTCGTAATAGTATTGAGAAATTACTCAAAAAAAAAAATCGCAACTACTCCTTCGGGTCGTAAGCATTGCCGGTATTTGCTACAGAAAAGGAGAGGCTAACACGCCCTACCTATAACTTTACCACCCCTGACGACGTGAGGTGCTATGGTAGAGTTCATTTGGACTGAGCCATGTTCATGATACTATATTACTTCCCTCAGCTTATACTATATATTATTTTGGTAATCCTATGTCCTTATTTTGACTTTACCTTCATTTATACGTTATCTTCCCGCAAGAACTCTTAATCCTATATTTTCCCAGATTTTATGTTACATGATATCTACCCAAAAACACCCAACCTTTGAATTCCTGTCGATAGAGTCTTTAGCCAAAACACCAGAATGTCTTGTTTACTGAATTCCTACCAATATATATATATATATCATGTCTTAAAATATGAACAAGAACTTTCGTGGATCCATTGCGTAAACTCTGTACTACGTCCTTACGGCCGTAGCCATAGGCGCCGAACCTAGGTATGCAAGGCATGCCACGCATACCTAGAATTCTGTTTGGCATGTATCGGCATAAACGTCGATTGTGCTATTTAGAACAAATGGCAATATATTTCCGTTTACGACATTACGTGCTGCCGCTAATGTGAGCGACGCAGAATGATACGTACGCGATTCTATAATGAAGACGTCGGTTTCTACAAGCGCTGTAACACGATCGTGTCTCTCGGTTTGACGAACAAATACACGCTCTAGAAATGAAATTGTATTTGTGACCGGAAAGAAATTGTGACGTGACTGAACAAAAGAATGCCTAATATCTAAAAGCATTGATGCCCTCTGTGTTTCTGCTAATCCATTCGGCGATCATGGTTTCCATATTAATCTTGTCTACCATCTCAGAATGGACATTCAAGATTGAGCATGAGTTAAGACGGTGCTGTGACATTGTCGATCGCAGGTACGTCTTCAATCGACGCAATGTGCTAACTGTACGCTCAGCTTCACACGTCGTACAGGGAAGTGACAAATTAATGCGCGCATGCCTAGCTAGATTCGGGAATACATCAACCAGTGTACGATTGTTCGCAAATACTTTAAAGCAATCCACTGGACACTTTGCGTACACATGAGTGACAATGAACTGATCAAGTTCCCGTTCCAAATCTTTCAGGCAAATATCTCCTTCATAAAATTCGCAAACAGTGCTAATGTCATTTTTGTCAGCACGAAAACTCAAAATCGGCTCAAGCTGTATCGCTATTCCAATGTCTTCAGAGTCATATCTACTCAAAAGAATTTCACTACTCTTTGAAAAGACATCATGGTAAGTATGACGGAAGAAATCATCCACAGAATGTTGTTGGTCAGAGTTTTGTGAGTGTATTCGGCTCCGTGCGCGCGGAACGGAAGGTAATCGTAATTTTAATTTTCGTGCTTCGCCAGATACCTTGTAAAAAATTGCACTGGCATTCTCAGTTGATGCCCCGTCACCAATGAGGACGCGAGACAGATTAGAAATCAATTGCCTGGCCAAAAATAGTGAAATCGTGGAACTTTGTATTGCTTTGTGAACAGAGTGGAAAGTGTTTACCAGCCGTTGAAGTAACCGCAGATGAAAGTAGGTAGACAACTTTTCCAATTGCATCAAGTTAACAAGATTGATTTGATGCCCCATACAATAAACGTACGTAGCTTTTGGAGCAACTCGCTTAATTCTAGCCTGTACTCCATTAATGCGTCTTTTCATATTTGCTGCCCCGTCATAAGCCTGGCCACAACATCTTTCTAAGCTCAATCCCAAAGAGGCCAAACAATCCTGAATCGTGTTACTTAGTGTTTCAGAATCACATTTCGGTGTGTTACAAAATCCTAAAAACACCTCTTTTGTAACCCAATCGCTATCCACATAGCGAGCGCAGAGCGAAACCGGCTCCTTTATTGTGATGTCTGATGTTTCATCAGCGATTATAGAATAATATCCTGAACCAGATTTTTCAATATCTTTGACAATTTGTCGCAGAATTGTGTGCGAGGCAAGGTCCAAAATTTCGTTAGGAATATCATGACTTAGCCATTTCTTCCTTGTACTTTCATCCATCCATTTTTGTACGTAGTCCACATGTTTACCAAGTAATTTCAATATTTGCACGAGATTAGAATTTTCATCACTGTGGCCGCGAATGGGAAGGCCCTTTCGCCCACACACTATAACGGAGTCAAATATAGCACGCAAAGCCTTGGCATTTTCTTTTGCACGCGGCATTTTCTTTTGCACGCGATGCAGATGGCCCTTTAAGATTTGCAATGACACATGCACCACTGTCGATGCGTTTCTTCACACTGCGAATTTTTTCATGTCATTGAAATCAGAAAAGACAACACTTTTTTCGTCAAAAAAGATCCCACGTAAAATGTCCTAGATGTTGTCGATTGTGCTTTACATTTAGGTGTTTCCGTAATTAGGTGTTTCCGATCTAGGTGATACCTCACTGCGGCCTGATATAGAATACTAAATAATCCGGCGTACATGTCGAGTCGACCTCTTGTTGACCTCGAAATAACACTAAAACCACCTGGTGTACTCGACGACATGTAAAACTGTTCGAATCCCGCATGGAACATTTTATTATAAACGGAAAAATGAACGTGCAAAGAAATCAACAATTAAACGCAATGAAATAGAAGGCAAGAAATAGGACTTGCATCAGCATAAATCAGAGCCGAATTTTTCAATTTAGAATTACAAAAAAAACTAATTACAGAATTTGGATCATGTAACATACTTAGTACAAGTACTCCAAAGTACTATACTCAATAAACAAATGTGGTGAGAAACTTAACCTCACAGGATTTGTACGATGTGAAGTACTACTCAAAAAACGATAGTGAGAAACCCGGAAAAAGTCTTATTGTGGAGCAGATTGTTGAAATCTTAGAAATCAGCCAATCTGGTAGACAAATATTGAGCACTTTTGTCACCTATTACCACATGTTGGACGAAAGCCAGAAGCTGAAAATCCTTTGGATATGATAGGTCCCAGGCATAATAGCATGCCATAATATTAATTAGCATGTCAAAGACCGTATCGTATTCTTGGCAAGAAATTTGGTGGCCATCAGTCCTGGATCTTGCCATTTTCGTGCTTGGCAACAACCAAATGTGGAGGGTGTGATCGTCTGCAGTTGATTTCAGTATCTTGAGCCTGAAATGGAAGTATTTTTTAAAAATTCAAACAATGCATACGGCTGTCAACAACAGGGGTAACATCTCTACACCAGTAATTCACCAAGTTATTTAGACATGCCACACAATAAATGTAAAATTTCACGCCCCCTTATCGTCATGTCACGAAAGTCGATTGCATGGAACGTTATGACTGTTAATGATAAAATTCTCAAGTATTAAATCCGGAGTATACACAGAACAATATGAATTGTACGTATATGGCGAGAAGCGAGAAAACTTTTTTTTGTTGACCACTGCTTTCCACCCCCTTCATATGCTTTCATGCCCCTCAGTTTAAGAGAGAGATATGATATTATTTTACGCCTGCACCATCGGAGATGCTTCGACGACAAAGTTGCGATACGAGCGCGAGGTCATCTAGTCTGCGCCCCTGTTTGTTTTCCCCTCCATGCTATCCGTGATTGCTGAGCGCCTAGCAGGAAAGCTGCGGATACCAATTTTCCAGTCTTTGGTATGACCCGGCCGGGTCGGGGATCAAACCCACGACCTACCGATCGAGAACCCGGACGCATAACCATTACACTATCTCGCTCACCACTGCCGCACAGTCAGCTGCATGTATCAGTGATTGGCATCATTATATAAACGTAGTTATGATCAAGTACCTGTTCCACTGACAATGCAGATACTGTGGACTTCTTTTCAGAGTTCAGGCTGGCGTCGGTCTTCTTCCACTTGACTCTGCCATCGGCGAGTTGCGATTGTACTTTCAGATTTTTCAGTTGATCATTCACACTGAACTGAAAAACAAAAAATCGAGAAGTTATTATCAATCAGTTCTAAATCATAATAGCTTTGCAAGTCCCAATTTACCTTAAATATCTTATCCAAGGTATGCATCATTTTTGTGTAATTAGTTCTCATCTCATCAATTGTAGTTGGTGCAATCAACTTCCAGAAATCTTCCCTGACCTGTAAAAATACGAGTTTTTCCATTATTATATTAAAGGGGCACTGCGCTCTAAAAATGATGTGATCTCAAATTGAAGGTAAAAACGAACAAAAATTTTTGGCCGCAGCCATTTCTTTCAGAACGCCACCGTGATGGAGCTGTAATGTATTGAAATTTCTACAAGGCCAGCTGGCGCGGCTGCTTAAGCCGTTACATGGCACGATATCATCACCGTCGCACTTGCTCGACGCGATTAGGCAGTCACGCAGAGAACGAATTTTAGATAGTTGTCAGCCGATGTTATGAAGGAAATGTGTCTAAGTTTCGTTCTCTGCGTGACTGCCTTATCGCGTCGAGCAAGTGCGACGGTGAAGACATCGTGCCATGTAACGGGTGAAGCACCCGCGGCAGCTGGTCCTGTAGAAATTTCAATAAATTGCAGCTCCATTACGGTGGCGTTCTGAAGTAAATAGCTGCGGCCAAAAAATTTTGTTCGTATTTACCTTCAATTTGAGACCACATCATTTTTAGAGCACAGTGCCCCTTTAAGAACTATCACTATATTCTTTGTGGTCGTATAAAAGGCACATAATTCCTACCCCAAATCATTCATGTTGTGACATCAGAATGAGTGATACAGGAATACAAGTCTCGACCGTAATACTCAATTCAGAGTCAATACACTGACGCGCACTCGATATCGCAGAGGCCTAATGATAAATCATACATGCGCTCACCAGTCTGATATCGCCCAAGGTTGGGAACGTTTGCAGAATTTCATTGAGAGGGATCCCTTTTTTCGTTAGCTGAGCACGCCGGTGTCCGTACAATTGTTTGAAAAGAGTCACGATTTTCTGCCAGTTGCAGTCCTCGTTGTCAAATTAGTTTTGCAGCTGACGAGTCGCTTCTCCAACAGTCAACTTGAATCCACCTGTGTGTGTAAATATTAGTTTAACTACTCTGTAATTTAAACCGACGCACATCACCGGACTACTTCTATTTACTCGCAGTACAAACTACGTTGTAATTTAAACCGGCGCACATCACCGGACTACTTCTATATACTCGCAGTGCAAACTACGTTGTAATTTAAACCAGCGCACATCACCGGACTACTTCTATATACTTGCAGTACAAACTATGTACTTCTATACCCACATTACATACTATTTAGTAATTTACCTGACACGGAAGCGTTTTTGAAGGAAGGAGGACGTTGTCTGAGCGCTCTCAATTTCTGAGACAGTTTCGTGTTGATATTTTTCTAGAAAAAAATGAGATGATCAGTGCAAATGAATTTAGACCAATGAGACCAGTTAACTTTACCCAGGGGGGGGGGGGGTTCTGTAAGGTAGATCCTAAGCACAGATACTTTTCCACGAGTGCCGTCCCAAACTTTCGATATGATACCTGTTCCACTGACAATGCAGATACTGTGGACTTCTTTTCAGAGTCCATGCTGGCGTCGGTCTTCTTCGACTTTACTCTGCCATCGGCGAGTTGCGATTGTACGTTGAGCAGATTTTTCAGTTGATCATTCACATTGAACTGAAAAACAAAAAATCCAGAAGTTATTATCAATCAGTTCCAAATCATATTAGCTCTGCAAGTCCCAATTTACCCTGAATATCTTACAATGTATGCATCATTTTTGCATAATTCCTACCCCACATCATTCATGTTGTGACATCAGAATGTGTGATACAGGAATACTAGTCTCGACCGTAATACTCAATTCAGAGTCAATACACTGACCCGGACTCGATATCGCAGTGGCCTAGTGATAAATCATACATGCACTCACCAGTCTGATATCACCCAAGGTAGGGAACGTTTGAAGAATTTCATTGAGAGGGATCACTTTCTACATTAGCTGAGCACACCGGTGTCCGTACAATTGCTTGAAAAGAATCACGATTTTCTGCCAGTTGCAGTCCTCGTTGTCAAATTCCTTTTGCAGCTGACGAGTCGCTTCTTTAACAGTCAATTTGAATCAACCTGAATGTGTAATTATTTGTGACACAATACTCAAGATGGCTTGGTGCTACCGAAAACAGGGTCTGGTCTAATTTCCTACCCACAACGCTCTATTCCCATGAACAATGCCGGTTTACTTCTATACCCACAGTACTAACTACGTTGTAATTAAACCGGCGCACATTACCGGACTACTTCTATATACTCACAGTACAAACTATGTTGTAATTAGGAGATCTGACGTCATTCTCTAAAAACAATGGAACAATTTTGAACGTAACATCAATATGACAGAAAATCCCCATCGTTACAAGCAGTACACATGTCCAACATGCCTCGTCATTACAAACTGCTGGTCATCAATAATATTATGACTGATTTGAGGCCACTGAAATTCATGACCAGAAATGCAGTACAACCCACAGATATTGCTATGTCTAATAACGAATGAATTCATTGTGAAATTGAAAGTACAAACATCCAGTTTATGGTAGTTGCAAAATAATTGATCATTTACATACAACAGTTTATCAATAAAAATAAATTCTGGTAAGCCATCATCTTTGAGCCTTTCAACGAGGGCGCGACAGGACTTTCAACGACCTGTGATCAATGTTCCCTCTAATTTTTGACGGGTCTGCGCACACTGACCAACTCACTGCGCAGACCCTTGGAAAACAGTGTCTAACGACTAAAAAAAAGGTCATCACTTCGGATTTTTTGTGCGCAACGTAGATTTTCTGTGCGCAGAGACCTTGAAAGTACTGCGCATTTGCGCAGCTTAGAGGGAACATTGCCTGTGATGATTGACCACACTCCATATAACCTCTAATGAGCTATTTCCACTAGTAGTTTCATCGAGCATATCACTCAAATCTAATTCTGTTCGAATCTTATGACGTCTCCGGCAATGATTTTTCAACTGATGATGATCGTGAAACACTATTCCACAGAGCTCTCATGTATAAATCAGACTCGGATGGTCCTTGTGACGTTTTGTAATATGATCTGAACTCCCAACGAACGGGCACAGCCAACATGATTTTTCATTTGACATTCACGACACTCTATAATATAATTACTTCGAGACAAAATGCAAAGAAAAACATTCTAGATCACAATTCGTAACACCATTTAACCCCCTACAAGATGCATCGATCACAACTGCTCACTAAATTGTGTAGCTTCGATTCTAGATCACGGCTCATGCTCCAAGTTGAATATTCTAGTACCACTCATTATGACACCATGACAGAATGTAAATTGACAAGATTCAAAGCTTTTTACTATGTTTGGTACGCTGCTATACGGCCAATCAATGCTAACACAGTAGAATAAAGTATCGCAACTTCAATTCCAGTTGAAAAATTGACACCGGTACTCATGGCGAAGAGCGTCTCATACTTGAAAATATCGTCTTTTACCACTACACTTGAAGTCAGTAAAATTGATACCGGTACTCATTCAAAATTCGCGTACTATAATCATTGTGCCCAGCCCTAATCGCTAGTTACGCAATGTTACAAGTTTTAAAGCGGAGAGCTATATACAGTTATAGCTGCGTTATAACAGGGCATATTGCGTAAGGTATGCGTGAGCTATATACAGATTATGGTCGTACTTTATATCAGATATCTATATAACAGGGTACATTAATGCTAAAGCTATTTACCTACCTTCCAATTTCTTGATATGACGCGATGCAACGCCGTTACTCTCCAAGAAAGTTTTGAAATCTGCAGCACAACCAGTTCCTGTCATCTTCCCAGTACGTTGAATCGTAAAAGAGCGAGACGGGGAACACAGAACTTACGCAAAGCGGAAAAAAAGAGAAATTTTCTCTATAGCGCCTAGCTTTTTTCGCGGCCATGCGCTGAAAGCTCTCCTTTGTGATGCCTCAAGCGGATAATTTCGCGATTCTGGGATCTCAAATCGGCAGTGCACATCTGTGCAATCCTTGTGAGGCCGACTATCCGCGTGCTTTTTCATAGCAGCCTTTCCGCGACGCCAAAGATTGAATCCCGAGATCCAGGAATTTGATTTTCCACATAAGGCTGATCTGGTTGACGGAGGTGCCTTATTATTTTCCATTACCCATGAACAGATGGAACATGTGACAAAATCACTATCGGCATTGTAGACAAGCCACGGAAAATCCGTCTGCCAATGTATCTGGTACGATCTGCCTCTGGCATTTTCAGTATCTTTGGTTACTGTGGTCGAACCGTCCAATTCTGAATCTCGGAGAGTATCATGAAATTCTATAGTTGCACAATGCAACTCTCCAGTTGAGCCATCGAATTCTGCAGTTGCGCTTTCTGATTCTGCTTCTAATTCTGTGTTATCAATGTTTACCGCCTGTACATGATCGTCCTGATTTTCAGTTGAAGAAATCCCTTCAAATCAGACTGGCGAAGCTTCTTTTTCGGTGGCATAGTACTTCCTGCCGACCCTGCGCTATCACTAATATACTGTCGGCTCAATCGGTCTAAGAAAGTCGGAAGCTTCGTAGGCACTGAGCTTTATAAACAGCGGATATATCTCTTTGAGACTCGTATCAATGTTGCCAATTAAGCTCGTGGCGTTTCGATGTCAATTTTTTGTTCACTATTGAACAATAATGATCATCGCTAATCATACACGTAACGCCATTATCTCTAAACGATTGTCGAATGTTATAGATAGGCGCCAAAGCCTGCGAGGCCCGATACGCGATAGTTCATGCCAGCGACGATGTGTTGCGCACCAGGCCTATTACCGATGCGATTACTCAGGCCAACCATTATATCGCGTGCACCATCCCTGCTGGAGATGCAACTGTTTAGGCCAGTGATTATATCTTGAGCACATTGCCTGTTGTTGACACAATAAATTAGCGAGGTTTGCGGGCGCGTGTAAAAATCAAAACCTGATACGCACGACGGCACGAGTGCAAATGGCAAACCAACTAAGCAGGAGATCACTTGCTTTGTCACATTATGACGTCATCCCTTTGTGACGTCATCGAACCCGCATGCCTAAGGAAAATTAGCGTTCGGCGCCTATGGCCGTAGCTATTAGTTTTTCTCGCTATGCTGCATTCGGCAGCTCAACATTAGGCGCGTCTTTCAATAAAAGCAGCCGTCGTACGAAGCGCTCAGAACGAACTGAATTATAAAGCACAACCAAACGTAGGCTCGCTCCACCGTAGGTAACACGCACTAGGTAAATAACTAGAATGAACAAAATCAAGCCGGTTTGAACCTCTTCGGCTTGCGTTTCATACGACCACTCGAAGTTCGCTTTACAACATCATCCCCCGGACTTACTTCAGAGTTAGTCAGAACCGGTTCCTGCTTCAGAACCGGTTCCTGCTTAACAGACATTGTTGATCTCTTCGGGAAAAATATCATTCAGTACATCTGGACTCAAATCCATCGATTCCAGAATACGAAGTATTTACACAGGGCGACAAATCATTCAGTACATCTGGACTCAAATCCATCGATTCCAGAACACGAAGTATTTGCACAGGGCGACAAATGATTGCCTTCTGTGTTTTCACCTGTGCGGTTCTGACCAAACGTCTTTACCAGAAAAGATATCAGCAGGCCGTGTTATTTTTGGCATTTCAGGAGCCAGATGCCAAAACTGCCAAAAATAAAAATTTGAAAATGCCAAAAATAAGCAATTTTTGGCATATGCCAAAAATAAGACGGCCTGCCAAATAGTGTATTTCGTTCATGGTGTTGTGTTAACAGGACCTCGTTACAAGCTAGAAGAGAGTTTGTGAAAGGCAGGTTTCTTAATCTGGGTCCAGCCCACCCATTAGAGGTGAAAGCATGGTGTCCTAAATGGTCTGGGCACATGCAGCGAGATTGAACGGCTGACTGCATTTGCTTTACGTCATATTTTCCATTTGTCCAAAGGCAATTTTACGAGCATTTTTGACCGGCTTGTCGAGCGCTAAATTTGATAAAACGGGTGGGTATCAATGAGAAGCTGCCGCAGTACTGATTATTAAAATATAAATTATATTCTGCTCATGGAACTGGAACCCCAAAATCAACCACGATTTTTGCATTGTGATCGAGTTGAACATTGTGACGCAACAAACTGTCTGGCTATTTCTGAGCTGCATAGTCTCGTTTTGCCAGACAGGACTCCAGGACTCTTCCATGCGAGTTGGTAATATTAACGCCACCTGAAGTGACAAAAGTCCTCTGAAAATATATCGGTAGACTGCAGGAGAAATGATAGTCGGGCTACTAAATAGAATGTGTCGTGAGACAACACAGGAAACTCCTGGAAAAGGTTCGGCCGGTTCGGCCCTCCAAAGATTTTGAAGCTCTGAAAACCTTTTGTGGATGACTGGCAACATTCTTTCCCTCAACGGCTACTGTTGAAGCCGATATTTCCCAGATTCGTTGGGCGAGAAATGAATTTAGGAGAAACTTAGCTGACCTGATTTTGTAAGCACTGTTACAGTGCAAACGATTTATGTCTATTCAACAGCTGTGACAATCAGCTGTTGAGCGTGTTTGTCAGGCTTGTTTTTTTTTCGTATTGGCACCGATTCCGATGGATACTGCACATTTTGTGGTTTCGTTTGATATTATTATTAACCTATGAAATCGTTAGGTTTTTTCTTCTTATTGTTTGTTGGCACTGATTATACGTGGATGCTGCACATTTTGTGGTGTCTTTTGACAAACTAGCCCAAATAAAGCGTTTCTGTGACTAATTCGAGGCTGAAACTATCTATTTAGAGGACGATGCCAAAACTGCCAAAAATAAAAATCGAAAAATGCCAAAAATAAGTTATTTTTGGCAGTTTTGGCATTTGCCAAAAATAACACGGCCTGGATATCAGTGACACGACCAAGGGGTCATTTTGGTCGCGACGTGTTTTGTTCAGTGACGAACAAACGACGTCACCAATCTTGAATGACGATTCTTCTCTCTTGAAGTAAGCTCTGTAGATATCGGAAACGTTTATTCCGTCCGATAGTTTATTGACTCGGCGTGATTGGTGTCGGATACAAAGGATTAGACCAGTAGTAAGCTAGAGGACGCTGATTAAGAGCCGTCAGTATTATGTAAACTCGGTATAAGCGCAGCAGGGCATTCCCCAAAATCTTTCGTGGAGGCTCTTTCTAACTTCTGTTCATCCTCTCCCAATATGCTCCTCTGAACGGTCTTCTCTGGGTGATAAATCTCCGAATCTCCGTTTTCTGCCATGAATCGCTCAATCTTCGGCAATCTCCGCGAATAACTTGCCGGCGAATGTCATTTCAGCAATTTCTTGGCCTTCTTGAACGTTAGCGTTGTCTGATTTGATTGTCTTGCACCAGGCTCGTCTGAAAAAATTCGTCGCAGCAGCTTCACCAGAGCCGCTACCGGACGACGCGCCATCCGTAGCTGGAGATGCCGGGAATTCGAACGCCCGCCGCAGCAGCTTCACTAGAACCACTAACAAATGCCGCGTCATACGTAGCTGCCGATACCGAACCTCAAGGAGGATCACGACTAAACTACAGCCGAAGCTTCGCCAATCGTTCGGTATCCATTATTGATACCAGTTTCTGCACGCAATCACCAAGAACTACACACCAAGAACTACAAAGACGTCTCTCCACAAATCGTTGCCATGCGCAAAAACATGCGTGCTATCGAATGGCAGCAGCAGAAGGTAATAGAGCAATCAAACGTCAGCAGCAGAAGGTAATAGAGCAGTCAAACGACGGCAAAGAATTCACGTCTAGTTAGGACACAGCCGGCAAGGGAGGAGGTGAATCCACCTGAAGGGACACAGCGGAAAGGCAGGAGGTGAATCCTCCACCTGAAGGGACACAGCCGACAAGGGAGGAGGTGGATCCTCCTCCTGTAGGGACACAGCAGACAAGGCAGGAGGTGGATTCTCCTCCCGAATAGTTACATCACATGTGTCAGGACGAATAGCCACTGCCTTATTATAAGTGGATAGATCTTATCAACACACTAATTCTTCAAATTATAACCAGTTCAAAATGCAGTAGTATAGAAAATACAAAAAACTTCGTATTTCAACTGAATATTGCATACCGGTACCGAGCTTATTGATAAAAATGACTTTCCAACGCAAATACACGAATGAAGAAATCGCCGAGGTTTTGCCAAGATATAGCGAAAAAGCCATCAACGAAACACCAGTATGGAATTCCGTCCTTCATCAACTTTACGGAAAGAATATCGTTCAAGAATAGAAAGGGCCTATGTCCATTTTTCACAATTTCACCTTTTTCGATTTTTCTAGTATATTGATACAGCTCTTTCTGATGGCAGTGGCACTTTTTCATAAAATTCGTCGACATAGGCCAAATACTTTTGGATTACATTTAGGCCAATACTTTTGGATTACATTTAGGACAAATACTTTTGGATTACATTTGAGAATAGAAGGGGCCTATGTCCAAATCCTGGACATAGGCCTTTTCCATCACCACCCATCCAATTGAAAATTGGACATAGGCCCAGCCCATTTCACATAGCAATCAATGTATTGCAGTGGAGGTTTTGTGATGGACAATCCATTTTTCTCTTTAGTTTTATGAATAATAATGAGCATTGTCGAGTTACAGAATGTGACTGAGCCTGAGCCTACAGTTCATTCTTAGCTAAGCTGGATCGAAATTGGAGCTTCATAATCATTTTTGGTTAGAAGTTCAGTTGTATTTCTTATACAACATCACAGGCAGATACAACATCACAGGCAGGCTACCTGGTTGCAGTAAGTGATTAGACTAGACCTATAAAGCCCCAGCTTCTTAGTGTTTATGCTGCCATGCGTTTAGACAGTTGGTGTGCAAGACACAGTACCGGTGTATAAAGGATAGGCTCATACTTGATGTGGAATATCTGAATTTTTCACTGACAGATCCTATATATGAGTGAAAGAGCGTCATATAATTTATAAAACTACATAACAAGATGTCAGAGCTTTACGGTACCAGAAGCTGGAAAGATGATTCTCGACCTGATATAAGCCTACATACTGGAAGCACTGTGTACTTGTCCGCATATTATTTCGACAATGATTCACTATCATACTCTTCCTGTTTTCCTAATAAAGCCTGTTTTCCTAATAAAGAAGACACAATACTTGAGGGTACTGTGGAAAGCGTGTATTCCAATTCAGCAAAGGTTCGGTTTAAAATTGATAACGAAGTCACGTCCATCCCAAAGAAATATTTGATGCTTACTGTTCCTGACAGCAGACGTAATTTCATCATAAATTCTGCTGGGAGAAGTGACGATGAACTTGTCTCTGATTCCGAGTTAAATGACCCAGATTATGACTACCAAAAAGAACTGAAAGCTTCTAAAAGTAAAAACTCAACAGCATACTTGGATTCCGATGTTGAAAATGATGACAATTCAGAAACTTTGTCGGCCTCAGTCTGCAATTTGATTTTAAATGAGGAAGTTATTTTGACAAATGACAGTTTCGAGTTGTTCAAGGCCAAGTTTAATGAAAATTGTTCTGAAAGATGTGCAAGATTTGTGGTGACGAAGGTTTTCAAGAAAGCTCTATTGTGGAAGGAGTTTGATAGTGATATACATGTGGAGGGGTCTTTTCTGAAGTGGAAATTAACAGATAACCGGAGATTGAACAATAACACAATAAATGATATTAATGCAGAATGCTCTACTAAGTATGAATTCGCAAATGCTCTTCCTGAAAAACAAAGAAAAAGGAATCCTGCAAAATGGGTACGAACTACGCAGAAGATCGCTCGCCCGAGAGGACAGTCATATGAATACATGTCGAAAACGAAAGGCAAAAGTATCATGCCCAAACGGGTTATGGGACCATCCTGCAAATGCAGAGATAATTGCTCATCACGATTGACGGATCAAGAACGTATGAAAGTTTTTGAGGAATTTTGGCAACTCGAATCGCAGAGCCAGAAGCGACTTTTCATAACAAAAAATGTCAAAAGAATAAACATCGCTCGGAGGCGATCGCGAGTTTACTCTAAAAGTAAGAGAAATAGGACTCATTCCTACAAATACTTTCTCCAAAAATCGTTGGACACTCAAGTGCATTCAACAGCAGTCTGTCAAACATTCTTTCTATCAACATTAGGCATCAGTAGAAAGCAAGTCCGAACGGCAATGTTAAAGGAAAATGGATCCGGGTCAATTGAGCCAGACCAACGTGGGAAAAGCAATACTCATACCACCCTGAGCAGCGAAAAGGTTCTTAATGTGATTAACCATATAGAGTCATTCAAGACAGTAGAGAGTCATTATGTACGGAAAGGTACCGGCTGTCAGTATCTACCTGTTACACTAGACGTAGCATCCATGCATAGAATGAATTTACTGTTTTGCAATCAGAAAGGGGTTGAAAGTCCCGTGTTGTATGAGACATACAGAACAATTTTCAACCATCTTTAATATCAAATTCCAAAGACCTTCCAAGGATCGCTGTGACACGTGTGATGCATGGGACAATTGCAGATTAGAAAATATTGATGTCACGAAAAGACAGGAGAAGCTGCTGCATGACAGGGAGAAACTTATGAGCCGACAATATAAGACACAGATCAAAGAAAGTGCCAAACACACGGTCGGAATGCATGCAGCAGCATTCGATTTTCAAAAAACTCTTCTAACGCCTGCTGCAAGCTCATCATCCTTCTATTACAGCCAGCGACTTCGATGCTATAATCTGACTAACAGAAATCAGCGATTTAAATGATGTGAAGTGCTACTTGTGGAGTGAGCAAGATGCGAAAAAAAGGCTCAAACGAAGTTGCATCATGTCTCCTTTTATATTTGACAGAACTTTCTCAGTCGGGAATCAAAGAAGTGTTTCTAGTCGGGAATCAAAGAAGTGCTGGTCAGAATTGTAACCGCATGGTGTACATTATGCTGTCTTTAGCACTTCGTTGGCTTAATTTCAGTTCCATCACCCTATCATTTTTCATAACTGGTCACAGTCAAAATGAGAACGACTGTGCCCACTCGTTGATTGAAAGAGAGGCTAGAAGAATGCAAACTTTCACATTAGCTCAATGGGAATCGGTCATAACTAGAGCCCGACCGATATTGGATTTCTGAGCCGATACCGATAAGACCGATATCCAGTACCTCCACCGATAACCCCGATATATTCAGCCGATATTCAAAAGATATGGAATCTAGCTCAAGGCCCATATTTAACACCTCAGAGCATTTATTTCAACAACTTTACAGCCATTGATATGCTTGAACATGAAAAAAATGATCTAGGGGCTATAAAAATATATCAAAAGCACCAATCCAGCAGTTGCAGATTACAGTTCACGAAGCACAATATCTCGGCCCTTTCTGCAAGGAGTGAACTTCTGTGGTCTTCCATAAATGATGTATATAGTACTAAACCATAGTGTTCTAAGGTGGTGTAGACACTACCGATCGTTCCGCTTCGTCAATTTGGAAAGGCCGTCGCCAAGATGCTATCTCTGCCGCTTGAGCACAGGGAAAAGTTGCGTTCTAATCATATCTAGGAGGTTAATTGGTTAGCGCGGTATGTTTTCTGTACGCAATTGATAATGCTGAGATACCACTTCGTAGATTAAGATGTCAAATTTTGCTGCCGGTAGGGTTTTTCAGGCAGTGCCAGCGGCATGTTATCGTGTTACATTGCAACCGTAGTACGGTATAGCCTGTCATAGCTTCCTTGGTAATGTTATCGTTATCATGCTATATGTTTTTGTGCCTGCTGTATGGAATCGACGTGAATATAGTGGGCACACAATTTCCTGTTAGCGCATTACTTTACCTTGGATGATTATTGCTGGTAGGCAAAACGTACATGAAATTCTTTGTGGTTTTCGAACTTTTCTAGATTGAATATCAATGGCTAATATTCCAGAATATAGCGTTGAGTGGCTTTCTCCGGAACTGATTCAAGAATTACTGATGCTTGATGATGAAGATATTTTGCCCATCCATCCGTCTTCGAAAAAAAGATCCGTGCCAGAAATAACTGACGAAGAAGTGACACAATTACTACATGAAAGTCAGGGCGGAGATGGGCAACTTGAATTGACTTCATTTGGACTACAAAATATCAGAATGTGGATACAGGATTATGCTGTGACAAGAAATAAAGACAAGCTTGTCGCTCAGCAAAGCAAGCATTGCCTTAGAGCTTCTTCATTTTTTAAAGATGCTAATGAAGTCAGAGATCCTGCGTATTGTCTCCTTCAAATTATCAAAACAATTTCGAAAAATAAATGCGCATCAGAATTGACCACAGCAACGGAAATAACTTCATACGAGACAGACACACTCCAATACCTAGGGGGATTTGCTCTGAAAAAGGCAGTAGCAAAATTCGGAAAAAACTCGCTCTTGGATAATTTGACGAGTCAACCAAAACCGGGAAGTTTCATCACATTTATGGAAAAAAAAGTAGGATCTCTGTATTGCCCTTCTGAAGAGCTTGCACAGTTCTTGAACAAATTGTACTTGATGCTGGGTGAGCATTTCAGAAGGAGACCTGACGAAATAGATATAACCATCTTCACTAAAGAGCTTCGGAGCAATTTGTATTACGTATCGTATGTTGAAAGGCTAGAAGAGATGTCTCAACTTGACCATGATTTGACTGAACAGATTGTGTTACAAATTTTTACAACAGTCATTGCACTTCTCACAAAGGGATTTGCAAAGAAATTATTTCAACGTATGCGCAGCAAATGCCTCCTTTCACGAGGCTTGAGAGGTAACCTCAAACGACAGGTGCAGCAGTAGATTTTTGTCATTTGTCTTGCAGCTTTTTTTTCGAATTACAGTCATCATGTTGAATATATGGGACTTGATTTTGTGTACAAACGAAACAATAGTGCAGCAGTCAAAAGACATCATCCAAGGAAGAAAATAGGCTTCCAGCTGGAGCTACTTACATAGTGATAGAGTATGCTAGCCGCCTATTGGTCAGGATCATTGGTTTATTTAACCTTCTACCAGGATATATGCAATAATATGACCAAGTATTACCTGCTTCAAATAGGTCTAATCGTATGCTACATAAAGCTGTCAATGTAGACACCTCACCTATTTTCATAGACACAAAGAATCAAACGTCTTACTACCAGTACTAGCACAAGTAGAAATTTATTGTGCTCGACGGAGTAGCATAAATCATGAAATTGAAAACAGATAAATCAATCAATTTAATCATGCAAGTAGCAGGGTTTCTATTCTGTCAATGTTGCCAATGGAACATTTTGTTACCATCAAGCAGTATCAATGTCCGCAACTATCTCGACCATACCAGGACGTATTCTATTATTCTCTCGCATCGACATAGTTGCCAAAATTGAAGCTACTCAAGTCAAATAATGAAATATTTTGTGATGGGTAGAGATAGTTGCCCATATTGATGTCGACATTGTTGAATTAGATATGGCCAGTTTGATCCTTCTGAAGAACACAATGCTGGAGGATGTAGAAGTGTGGATTTACGTGGAGAGATCAGTTGGCGCTGTTGGAAGATTCAGGAATTTCTGAAAATGATTCGAGATATAAGCGACCATTCCGAAACCACTTTCGGTCTACGGCTAACCATCAGGTTTTTGGCGCTTTGGTAAAGGCTCATGACATATTGCAGTCCAAGCATTACGAGAACCGTACGTTGTATTCCCTCCTTTGACTTTCTTGATTATTTTTCGTTGAATGATGTGCTGGATTCCATATCCGACTTCTTGGATGTCCGGATTCTGGGAAAACCTTCCCAAAGTTCTCTGTTAAATTGAGTCATCTGAACAAATGAAATTATGTGATCCTAAACCCCAAGGATACTAACGAGGTTTCCGAAAAATGCTTCCAATATATCCTGTGAAAAAGTTCGCAGCCGCACATAATCCATTTCTTGAAGGAGTCTCTCACACAAAAACACGAAGTTTCTTGAGGTGAATATTAGCCCCTCCAAAGTCGGCTGAGGTAGTATACGCATCTGTTCCCCAAATCCGTCCACTTCTTCCTATAAAATAATCAATGTCTTGGAAGATATAAGGCTGAATTATTGCAACCAATACACACTTTCCAACGCAGTAGCTCTTCAACGAACTCCTTCAATTTCGTAATTCTGTTGTCAGTGATAGTGCGGATAGGATTCCTCGTCCCACAGTTGACAATTTCGAACCAGCTTCAATAATACAATGTAGAATTATTTACCCATCTTCATGACAAAAATAATGAAAGAATTCAAACCTGTTCATCATGAGGACGAATTCCGAGGTTCCCTTGGCTCCCTCCATGGTTTCAAGATTTTTGCCCACTTCCCAGCTCAGGACATCCCTTGCTAGATTCACCTTCATCTTTCAATAATTACATTCCACAACTAATGAGCCTGAACTATATTGGTCACGCTAACACACAAATGATACATACTTTGGAGTAAGGATTCAGCTTTATGTGATTTTCGGTGAGTCGAGATCGTCGGAGCGGTTGCCCGACATATGAGCATGCGACACAATGGAAAACGACAGTTCAGCATGGAACACATCAGCATGCGTCACTTCAGCATGCGACTGTATAGCCCAAACACTAACCCTAACCCGAAACATAGCCTAACCTAACCTAACCTAGCCTAACCTAACCTAAAGCCTAACCCTAACCCAACCATAAATCCAACCCTAACCTACCCTTAACCCGTAGTTTAACCCACATGCTCATGTGTCGCATGCCAAATCGTCGCATGCCGAAGTGTCGCATGCTGTAATGTCGCATGCTCATATGTCCACGGACCCGTCGGAGCATCAGGCTGTATTTCTCGTTATGATACAGTTTCGCAATGTGAGTCCATAAAATGTGCTTCCCAGCTCTATTCATGAACCTTTTTCCTCCCGGTTTCGAGGAATATAAACCATTCCGTGCAGTCTGCAAAATATACATCAATCACTCAACACCTTCATGTACGACTAAATGCAATCTCTATACTCACCTTGAGAAGGTGTGAGGGGTCAGAACAAAGTAAAATTGGTCTGTTCCGACCATATGGATTTGGAGCTGTGAATGCACACCGTATCGGAATTGAGTCAACTCCAGCAATAAGTTTAAAAAATTTGCGGTTGGTTGACATGCCGTCTGCAATTACAGCATGAATCCTCAAATTCAAACGCTCACAATGAGCAAGTATTTCCCAGAATATTAAACAAAGATCCGCTTGTGGTGTAATGCTTGTTGGGTACCATGCAAGTGGCAAGGAAATCTCTCCTTTAACCGTTCGTACGTAAAACACTGTAAATATAATATACCTTGAATCAACGATCAATTTTATATCATAGATTGCTACTACCAAGTATGTGAGTAGCCAGTTGACAGTCATTCACAAAATTTGGATCGATGAACCCAATCAACTTTCCGTCTGATACAACCAAATTTTCTCGGACTGCAAAATAACAACAATATGTTCTGATTATAAAACACCAAGATTTCAGTACAATACTTTTCATTTCATCCAAAGTCAAAAAAGCCGGAAGGAATTCATGCTGCTTCATGACCTTTGTGATCTCACTGACCACCATTTCATTGATTCCTGGTTGGGGCTTGATGCAATTCCTATCAAAGTGTAAAAGTAAACCAGATGACAATTCAACGAGACCGTGAAATATTCAAACCTGTAACGTTGTATTGTTTTGCCGGAAGGTAAAACGAGGGCTTTACTGTTTACAACATGGTGATATGCTGCAGGTGAGCGACAATAAAACTCAATAGCCCATCTAATCACATCCGGATGGTACCTTCTTCTGGTAGAGCAAACCGATGAATTTTCAATTTGATTTCGTAAAAATAATTCTTGCCATTCATTATGTTGTACAATACCAGGTTCCTGCATTCCCTGAAAAATCTCAAGCCAGGTTAAATGTTGAGCAGTCATAATGAAAAATACTGATGGCTTTAACGCTGTATACTGTACAAGTACATGCTCTTGCTACTTCGGAACCATTACTTAAAAACCAGCAATCAAACAATCATAACACTATCAAACAATATAAACTCAAACTGTGAGGTTCACCTGAACGTCAACGGAATCCTCAACAAGTAATGTGGAATCTGATCTTCCCTCAAAGACTTCACATTTCATGCAACACTTGTTGTCTTCAACACAGCCAGCTAATAAATTCATAGGATCATATTGTCAAGATATCCTCACAAAACGGTTTAAATTTAACATACTATTACCAATAATCTGGCACTCTGGTGATCGTATCATTTCATGGACTGTAAGCTTTCCGTTATTCAACATAATCACCGGATGAACAACAGAGTTCTGTACTTTGTATGGCATTCCAGTACCCTCACATATTGTGATAGCTTCCACATCTCCTGAAAAGTCGCCACTTTATTTAAAATAAAATTTACCTAGGGCTATCATTTTTTTCACTAAGCAAATTTCCTCCATTACTCTCATCTCACAAGATGCTCTACTATGAACATATTTCTACCTCGAGCTCCTCACAAAACCACGACCTATTAGTGCGCTCCGATATTATTCCAAGTTTACAATCATTATAACGCTACCTAATTATTATCTTGCAGTTACTGAAGCTATATACACACCTATGAATATCAGTTTCATATCACTATCCATATAATTTACTCTTCTAAAAAGCCCTTCGCCCAACAAGCTATTCTGCAAACATTGACCTAGGCATAACTGCGAAGTTGTGAACAGGCTGTTACTCACGTAAATACGCATTCAAAGTCTGATGTTGCAAGTTGACGCCAGATGGAAATGCCTCAAGGGGGACATTCCAGCCATAAACGGACATCAGACAGAGATGCATATTGTCATCAAACTGCAATCTGAACACACTCATACTTTTAACACTCCATATCAAACTCAAGGGATGGAAATATTAATACTTAATCTTGGGAGATACTTCATCGCTACATTGCAGTTCTGCTACAAACATCTGTCTTTTGTCATAGAAAACCCAATTTCCTGTGAAAAGTGCCGATCTTAACTCATCTCAGGATTAACGAGCAAAATGGCGTTTGGTAAGCATATAGGCTACCTTTTGCATTTGATGACAGCTTTTCAATCGACTTCCAAATATCAGTACGGCATTTATGTTGCAATTTTAGCGGGGTTTCAAATCGTGTCGGTGGAAATTTTCGCGGGGTAGGTTTGGGTGAATTGAATTTTTCCGGCATTTCCAGGATGGGTACGGCACCAAGCTTCAGACTTACTCTTTTTCCATTTCTCATGATGTCATCAGGGCGAAAATGGACATCACAGATAGTGGCTCTATTGAAAGTACAAATCATGATTGACATGGTAAGTCTGAAATGCGATAAACTTCAAACAGAATCATCATCCAAAATCAAACAAAGAGATATACGGTATATAGGCTATAGGCTAGTTCACATATATGCAATGACTCACGATTCCTTGTGAAGTTGCTTCTTTATTGTGTCTCCCTGTGTTGGATCCCTAATTTGTAATACAATTTTACGCAGAGCCTCCCTATGTTTCCTTTCTTCTTCGGTTTTCGCCAAATCTGGTCTTCGAATTTGAAAAAACGATCGTTGTGTTCCGGATTTCCGAGCCTTTTGTGAATGCCAGTGACAACCAGGAACGCAGCAATTGGAGCCTGACATTATTTTCTCCAACCAGTTAAGAACACTACAACACTAAATTTCTCATGAAAATTGTGTCATCAGCCATCAAGTAATTTCATGTACGGTATGCCTAATATAACGGCCGACCAGCAATAATCTTCCAAGGTAAAGTAATGCGCTTACAGGGAATTGTGTGCCCACTATATTCACGTCGATTCCATACAGCAGACACAAAAACATATAGCATGATAACGATAACATTAACAACTAATCTATGACAGGCTACTCCAGTCGCAATGTAACACGATAACATGCCGCTGGCACTGCCTGAAAAACCCTACCAGCAGTAAAATTTGACAACTTAATCAACGAAGTGATATCTCAGCATTATCAATTGCGTACAGAAAACATACCGCACTAACCAATTAACCTCCTAGATCTGATTAGAACGCAACTTTTCCCTGTGCTCAAGCGGCAGAGATAGCATCTTGGCGACGGCCTTTCCAAATTGACGAAGCGGAACGATCGGTAGTGTCTACACCACCTTAGAACACTATGACTAAACACAGTGAGCAGTCTTTCACTTGCTACCATAGTTAGTGGCACAGTAAGAATTGGAAATCTTTCTTCATTTCGGTTCCACCGCTCCCTTGAAGGGGATCTTTCCTTCAATGGTTTCACCAAATATTGATATTAATATTGATATTCTTCTGGCAGTGCACCTGGAGCCTTCAGTACATCATTAACAAATAGCTGAAGAGAATGTGCAAAACAACTGAAATTGTCCACGTCTGCAACTGCTCCACCCATCCCCATTGGGCCTTGACCACGGCCAGCATTTCAACAATCAATTGATCAATATTTTGCGCTCTTTTGTCAGAATTGGCCAATGTCATCATGGAATCAAAAATTTTCGTATCAATTATTGGCTTTACTCCACGTTTGCTTGATTTTCTTGCCCTCTATGCTCGCATATTTCCTATCATGGTGGCCCCACAGGCCTCAGTCAGGTCAGACGACTTCATACATTACTGGTATAATTAGCTCTGTTGGTACCGAACCAATAGCACTATCTTCAGAGAAATGTTTCGACGCGACGCTTTTCTCTATCATCACGAGGGTCAGTCCAGCATGATTGAAGTTCTCATTTCTCTTACTGATTGAAATCTTCTGCAGACAACTATCCATCCAGCTGCTCTCTGTCTTTGGTGATCGATTACTGCAGGGGGATCCCCACGAAGTCGTGGAGCATAACGGTGGTTAGTTATCTTTATTATTTTTCAGATAGGCACGCCTACTGCCTGTATGCAGTATGCACTATATGCAGCTTGGCCACTTATTTTTATAATTTACCGTCCTCACGTCTTCTATCGACTTCTCTGACTCCCTGCCACCATGTTATGACGTCACGAAAATAGCCGATATTTTTTTACCTTCAATGGCCGATACCGATATTTCTCTTCAAGCGTGATATCGACTCAATATTATCGGCGAGCCGATAATCGGTCGGGCTCTAGTCATAACCCACTCTCTCACAAAACACAGCAAAAGAAATGCTCAAGTTACCCTGATGAAACATGATATGATTTATAACTTCAAAAATAGCGCAGCTTTAAATTCTTTCAGAGACGTATATAGATCTACAGCAAGAGATGACAAGGGGGAGATCATCAGATAGTCGAAATTGATTCACTAACAAAATTCCACGAAACTAAAATTCAAGTATTATTATTCTGACGTAGAATTCAGAACAGTGGACTTCATAAACAGTCCTAGGATCAGCGCTCGTTTGTCCGGCACGAAATTGGAGTCGTTGGGTCTGCCAAAATTGCAAGATCTGCCATAAGTTTACGAATCTCCACCCGGAATATCTAAAGCAAAGTATACGAGGCTTTGCAGAAACTGTGCCAAAAAAACCTAGTTCCTCCTCAACACCATCAGTTCTACAGAGAGCTTCCACTTGAAGAATGTGACACTGAGAGTGAAAGCAGTGATGATTAATGGCAGATTGAGTGTAGCACCGTTGTTTGTGTTATTTGGTTTACATTATTAGTTATTTTCGGCTTTTTAGTTTTTGTTGTTTGATTTCTAAGTCCGATTCGAGCATTTTTCATGGCATTTAAATTGACTTGGTAGCTTCTGTATACAACTCCTAATTTATGAGAATGTGAAATATACTAATTTCAAGAGAAATGTGTGCTAGATGTCATAAATTTCGTAATGGATGATAACTGAACATGGTTGCACGTAAGGGCCTATGTCCTTAAATTAAGTGGAATGGGCCAGGGTATTATTGAGCGTTAATCATGGCCTATGTCTATTTGGGGAGGAAAACCCCGACAAGCAGATAGATTTGAAAACGGATAGTGTGTTCAGGAATCAAGTAAACGGATAGTGTGTTCAGAAATCAAGTAGAGTGATGAGAAGGATCTATGAACTTTTAACTCGAAAAGCTAAGATTTTTCAATAATAAAAACTCATAATCTTTGAATTGAATTTCCTCAGAAATGTGACATAGGCCCTTTCTATTCTGGACGAACGATATGTCGCAAGCTGAGAAGAAGCAGGCTAACATGTCCCGACTGACAATTTATCGCAACGAGCAGGATATTATGAGTATAAGAGCAAGTTTGTTGGCGAAAGAACATGGGTCATCCTGCGAAAAAGAGGAAAGTTCGTCTTCGCGCGAAAACGGTTAATCCTGCGCACAAAGAGTTAATTTCGTCGGCGCAAGATTCCACCCGTTCCTTTGTAGATGATGAGGATAAGTTCTCTCGTTCTGACGAGACCGGATTAAATTTTGAGTTCCCCGGCCGCGACTTGCCGCCCTAGGCTCGGCTCGCTGCAAATGCAACTTCTCGCCCTCTCGCAAATGTTGATGGCTCTGCTCGTGATAACGTCCAGGGCAAGTGTTGGATTCAGCTTGAACCCACCGAATGGAGACGCTGATGGCATCTGACGAGAGCCCTACACCTTTTTCCTGAACAGAAGCTATGCATACCAAGCCTAAGAGCTTCAACCCATACTGTAGCATCGCATTCAAACAGCGTAACTGTTTCCAGGTCGGCATGCGTCGCACGTTTGTTTTTTTATGGCTGTCATGTTTAAATCATGTGCCAGCAAAGTTAAAGTCTGGTCCGTCCCTAAAAATCGTTATAGTTTATGCGCCGCTTTCCACGGTAAGATTCACCATGTCGGTATTAAGGGCATCGCCCTGAAAGAGGGACGCAGAAATGCCTTCGGAAACAGATGAAAAAGACTTATCCACGTAGGTAGAGCGTCACTCGATTGCTCATGACTAATTCCGGAAGATGCAACCGCGACGCCGTTCCCGAGCAGGCGGTTTTGAATAAGGTTAGGCAGGAAGCCCGTAAAATTCTTGTCGCAGACAAAACCAACCTATGGATTTCCTTTGACGAGTATCTTTGAAAAACTGGTTGCACGTGGCCAGAACGAAGCGAAGAGATCGCCGGGACCTTGCAACGCCAAAGATCCGCACTACTTGATGTTCTGGTAGCTTGAAACCATGAAAGTCTTTCGTGGGATTGCAAAAATCGACATAAGTCATATACCTCGATGCAACTGGAAATGCAACTGGCAGCCATCAAAATGCTAGCCCTTAAACATAAAATTCTTAACTACTGTACATACCGTTCATATTGTACATGTTCCGTTCTCGTGAAATCAGCTCACGGCGTTGCAGAATCATTTTGGAAATCCACGTGAGTTTCAGGATTGACGTGAGTAGTAGGATCGCCCGCTGGTGATTCGTAAAATACCGGAAACCAGAATGTTGTATTTTGGAAGTCAGAAATGCAACATTTTGAGCTAGCTAGTGGTCGAAAATCGGACTATGGAACTTCGAAAAAGCGTCATTGTGCGCTTCCCCGCGATCGATTTTGAAAACAGGTGTTTTAATGCGAAGTGACCTCCATATTCTGCGGAGACAAATGACTATGGTATCCTGTCGACTGAATCACTACGCGAATTGCTTCCCGTGGAACAGGCTGGTCTAGAAGCAATCCGTGAGCGTAAAACAGGTGTTTTAATGCGTAGTGACCTACATTCCACGCGACAAATATACGAAGCAAATACAACCGCTCAGGGCAAAACTGACTCACCGTGTTAGGTATATCACGAATCACGGATGTATACATTGAATGTGTTTATTATCCACCTGTAATCAAGCTCTTTACAAAAACGCGAACAATTTTATCATTCTCGTATTTTTTATCACCGAAATAATTCAGATACTGCTCAGTTGAAAAACCTTGAGCTCTTTTAATCAAATATGAAATACAATGATCAGCACACATATCAGATTTTTTACTTTGAAGCTGTTGCCTGGTAACGGTGAAGTCCTCTGGACCTAGAAACTCGACTATCTGAGGTTTTAGGGGTGGGAAACCAAGTGAATCATGAAAATGAGTAGAGTTATCGCTATATACACACACCCAATGAGAACCTGGTAACGTTGATTCGTCGTAATTGATGACAACAGCAAATTTCTGGTATTTTGTTTTTTTCGGTAGCTGATCCACAGCATAAGTCCCTATGAATAGATTTTTCGTGTCAGGATGATTGAAGAGAATATTATTAATCTCATCCGTGTTCATATTTCCACGACCTGTCTTTTCTGGTTCAGTTGTAAGAGGTGTTGGTACTCTTTTAAGCACAGCAATGTCACAGACGTTGGTAGTGGTTGGGAGGTTGTCAAAACCAGGTGTACGGTTCCGGTTTTGTGTAGTTGGTAACACCCTAAGCTATTATCTGGGGTCAAATCAAACACGAACAGCGTATAACCATTCATATAGTCGGTAGGTGATATATTTAAAGGTGCCTCACCTTCCCACCTCCCTGTCTCAGAAAAGAGCATCATATAACCTTCTAAACCCCCTGATTTTTCGAAATTGAAATGAAATTCTCTACCTCGTAATTGATTACCACAAACAGCCAATGACATATTCTGAATATCATAATGTTTAAAGTTGAATGGGTTTTTGTTTCTAGCCCCGTTAAACGCTGTGGTTTCAACCAAGGCAATTACAATTTTTTTCGGCAAAGTCCCGCTAACTAACTCGCGGTCAAGTCGTGATTCGTAAAATACCGGAAACCAGAATGTTGTATTTCGGAAGTCAGAAACAGTGTATTTTGAGCTAGCTAGCAGTCGAAAATCGACCTACGGAGCTTCGAAAAAGCGTCATTGTGCGCTTCCCGCGATCGATTTTGAAAACAGGTGTTTTAATGCGAAGTGACCTACATATTCTGCGGAGACAAATGACTCTGACATCCTGCCGAGACCAATAAATACCTGTGGTAAATGTGATACGGGGAATCAACGTTTGACAAGCTGCATGTATAGGATTAACCATGCACGCGTTAAAATGCACGGCCCTTGCGCCAAGTAGACATGATAAATCTACAATCGCTCAACACTCAACTGACTCTGTATGACAAAATTATTACGCGTGATGGATATACAATCCCTGTGTTAATTTTCACATCCGAAATCCAGATGATCTGATCTCAACCGAATCCATGTGATATGTTGCAATATATCGTGATGCTGTGTTGCAGAATCTTATGATGTGATTATCAGCTAATATTTCACAAACCTAATCGTTTACACTAATCAAGGCCATCAAACAGCAGTATCAAGAGTTGAAACCACGCCACTCGATCAGTGATCCGGTTATTTCGTGTGTCAAAATTGAGTTTCTGGATATGGTATCACCTCTGCGTCCCAACATGTCGACATGTTACAACCCAACAGATTCAATTACTGAAATATCACTTACACCACACCTTACTCGACAAACTCAAACAGTGTATGTATATGATTTAAAAAAAAGGTTGCATGAGCATTAATCACTGTAACCAGCAACCTAAATAAATCCTGGTTATATTTATGTTCCAACGACCTGTCTTTTTCATTCAACTGTAAAAGGAGTTTATATTCTGTGGGACAAATGACTCGGGTATCCTGTCGAGTCCAATTATTTACTATTGTAGTTATATCGCAAATGTAATACGAGGATGCACCGTTTTGCAAGGCGGATGTCGGATCAATCGCTTACCGTTACCATGATAAATACAATCGCTCAACTGAGTCGCTGTATGACAAGTATATAGATTCACCAATCGCTCAACACCCAACTGACTGTTTATGACAATATTACACCACGATATACAATCACTGTGTTAATTTTCCACCCCGAAATCAAGGTGATTTTATCTCAGGCTCACCTAGACATGGTAATATGTTATATTCATTAATTTTAAGTGTTTCTCGGGTGTAGTATGTCAAAGAATTCACAAAATGATTTGAAACTCAACTCAATCAGTGATCTGTTTTACCCGTGTCAAAATTGAGTATTGGAAAATGCTATCCCCATTGCATCTGAAATACCGACATCTTACAAAACCTAACAAAACCAATTACTGACAGATCGCCATGTGTTATATCGAGTTATACCTTCCCGTCTAACTTAACCGTTGTATGTACGATAAAATAAAAGTTGCATGTCTGACCAATGATAGATTGAGATATATTTTGTCGCAAGTGAATCCATGTATTATAATGTAAGATATCGTAGTGCGAGCAAATTCATTACGGGTTACATATTACCCAATTTATTCACAACACGAGATTCAACTATCCGATCAGTACTCAAATACACAAGACACACCGAATACAATCGCTCAGCACCCAACTATCCTATCGAGTGTAACGAATCACTGTTGTAGTAAAGCCATGAATGTGGATATTGTTTCACGTGTGTATGTCACGTATAGATTTGAAACAGGCTCTCGAGCGCTTGCGTCAACGGGTCATAACTATACCTGATTATTGTCGTGTCGCGATTGAGCTTGGGTAAATCCTAACAGATTTGAATATCTGATCAATGACAGATTGCGTGAATTAATTTTCTGACAAGCGAATCCATGTATTATATTGCAAGATATCGTGATGCTGTACTCCAGAATGGTATAATGTCATTATCAGCAAATATTTCACAAACCTAATCGTTTACACGAATCAAAGCTAAAGGTGAAAAAGCAATATGAAGGTTTGAAACCTTGCAACTCGATCAGTGATTTCTTATTCAACTGTAAAATAAGTTTATATTCTGTAAGACACAGCAATTATTGCTCAACCAATGGACTTTGAGATTAACAAATTGTATATTGAGTATACGAGATTTGAATGTTTGACTAATGATAGATTGAAAAATATATCTCGCAAGAGAATCCATGTGATATGATGTAAGATATCGTGATACCAGTATCCTGTCCACTATAGTGGTTGTATCGTGAATTGCTTCCCGTGAAACAGCCGCTACAGTATAATGAATCTATCGTAATATGGTATCGGAGTATTACAGTAGTCTGTCAAACCCTTTCATGAATTCAGCAGCGACACGACAATATTCATCAAGCATTGTGTATTGTGAAACAGTATACACACATAGGCCTACCTATCATTCTTGTAATTCTAGAATTCGACAAGTCGAAATCAAGATGGTTTTATCTCGAGCGAATCCAAGTGGTATATTGCAAGATATCGTGATGCTGTATTACAGAATGGCATGTCGTGATTATCAGCTAATATTTCACAAACCTGATCGTTTACACTAATCAAGGCTAAAGTTGAAACAGCAGTTTCAGGGGTCAAAAAATTCGCAAAATTATTTGAAACTCAACTCAATTAGTGATCTGTTTTCCCCGTATCAAAATTGAGTATCGGAAAATGCTATCGCCATTGCACCCCGCAATATCGACATCTTACACAAGCTAACAAGGCCAATTACTGACAGATCGCCATGCATTATATCCAGTTATGCCTTGCCAATCTAACTGAACCGCTATATGTATTATAAAATAAAAAGTTGCGCGAGCATATAGCGTGCGGCCGATTTGGCATGTCGCTGGTTGAATAATGCTTGAGTTCTTTCGTACTATCTAACGTGCCCAATGTAAAACATTCTAGGTCTACAGATTTATCAAAAACACATCCATCATCGCAAAAGCGATTGATAAAATATTTATTACAACCAACATTGTGACTTTGAGATTAACAGGTTGTATATTGAGTATACGAGATGCGAAAACACCCAACATGGCTCTGTATGACAAAATTATTACGCGTGGATATACAATCACTGTGTTAATTTTCACAACCGAAATCCAGATGATCTTATCTCAAGCGAATCCATGTGATATATTGCAATATATCGTGATGCTGTGTTGCAGAATCTTATGATGTGATTATCAGCTAATATTTCACAAACCTAATCGTTTACACTAATCAAGGCCATCGAACAGCAGTATCAAGGGGTGAAACCATGCCACTAGTTCAATGATCCGGTTTTTTCCTGTGTCAAAATTGAGTTTCTGGATATGGTATCACCTTTGCGTCCCAACATGTTATAACCCAACAGATTCAATTACTGAAATATCACTTGCACCTTACTCGACAAACTCAAACAGTGCATGTATGTATATGATGGAAAAAAAAAAAAAGGTTGCATGAGCATAAATCACTGTAACCAGCAACTTAAATAAATCCTGGTTATTTTATGTCCCAACGACCTGTCTTTTTTATTCAACTTTAAAAGGAGTTTATATTCTGTGGGACAAATGACTCGGGTGTCCTGTCGAGTCCAATTATTTACTATGTTAGTTATATCGTAAATGTAATACGAGGAATCACCGTTTCGCAAGCCGGATGTCGGATCAATCGCTTACCGTTACCATGATAAATACAATCGCTCAACTGACTCGCTGTATGACAAGTATAGCTTCATTGGTGTGGATCTGTATCATACAAGTTATATTGTTTTCCCTGAAAGCGGCGTTTACTCACTTGGTTGATAGCTGCGTGATTTGGCACACCACTGATTGGTTAATACTTAATTCCGTGCATCCTCTCTACGCCGCGTGCTAAATGTTTACAAGCACTTTAATCATCACGAAAGCAAATTGAAATATGTTTGCTACGTCGAGCTTATTCGGGTAGACTTGAGTTATAGGTAGAATACAGGACATCAAATAAATCGCAATATTGACTACTCCAAAATTGGGTTAATGAGAATGGTATTGCTGTTCATAAGTTATTGCTAAAATCTTTCTATTTCTATCCACTTAAATATTTGTCATCAGAAAATTCGATCCACTAAAAGAACTTGATTTGGTAACATTAATTCGATTATTTTAGCAACTTGTCCTCAAATTGTAATCGAAATTCGACATCCTTAGCATGTATCGTTTGGTAAGCGTGCCATACTGGAAATATATCCATACATTCCTTCCAAAATACAGCATCGATTTCGATTTCAGAAGCATATACTTGCCCCGAAACTATCCCAATCCAATTTTCTCCCTACAATGGCTTTCTATAACGCGATGAATGACCTATATTCTGGATAATCAGTTTATTTACATTTGTTTTTCTCAATTTTTCGAACCACCTGTCTTACAATGACACAAGTATAATAGGGATGACATGGTAATAATAGAATCGCGGCAGGGATCCCCTCCACAATGTAAATGGTTATTACTCATTACTATCTTCATATGAAACACCTAATTACAAGATTCCAAAGGTACAGAAAAGTTTAGGTCGAAATAAATAATTGACTTCATTCTATATTCTACTGCTACAAAACCGAGATTGGTTGGTTACACACCGTAAACCTAACGCTATACAGTGTAGTCGAGCAATCTCGAGCTTGAATATGTCAAGACCTCTGATTATTTCTATCTGGCGTATCGGAATATTCAAATAATCCAACAATGAAATTATTGCTTAAAAAAAATCACTGCTTCAGTTTATCTGGCACGTATCATTATTTTATCCGACTTATCGAAATATTGAAAATAGTCCAACACAAAAATCACATTGGAATTTTATTGGAATGAATATTCATTTTATTTTCTGATCATTAATTAATGACGATATACCACATATACTAAAGGTGATAAGAGGATGTACCATCAATCAATACTTATGGATGATGATGAAGTTGAAATTCCTTATGGGATCCATCATAAAACTACGACCGAATTGGATGTAAAGAATATTGTGAATGGTCTCATGGAGAACTCTCGCATGTACGAGTTAGAATTCCGCCAAAGTCATCTTAATGAGAACCTTGTAAAGATGATATTGGACCAAATTCGCGAATTTGCATTTGAGGTAAACATATTCACACATTCCGCTCACAGTCACTGAGCAAGTGAACATTATAAACCACGTTCAATTTAAGCATGTTATCCGTATAATATACAGAGGTGGCTTAAATAAAAAACTTTCATAATGACCCCATTGTTTCATATTGATATTGTTATTACGGGGGAATTGAAGGTATCGTACCGAACAATGCTTAATTGCGCACCAGTCTAGCCATTTATCGCAATAGTCGTACTAGAGACTAGTGAGAGTTGATGAGGGGGTTGATTATTCATCACCTCAATTACTGCTTTACGGAGGAAAGTTTTGCATTTGTAAAGGTCCGAATAAAAAAACTCAGCGTCACAGCCCACGAGGGCATTGACAACCTCTTGCCAGCCATCTGCGAGTTGATGAACGAGTGTGGTTCGACAGAACTCAATCTGGGGGAGAGTAGCGGATCTAGCGATTTTCTGCTCGTTTTGAGTCAACTTATCAGGCAGCATCAGGTATTGACGATGGAAAAATCCGGAGACTAAACTAGTATAAATCCTTTCCAAATGAGATCTTCCCATATAGGTGAAATTGGAAAAACTCGATCTCAGCTACGGCGAAAACATCGACTTTACGCAACTCGAGACTATTATTTCAAGCGATCTAACCTGTTTGTCACTTGTGAACTCGCACTTGCAGTCAAAGGATTTTGTCGCCATGCAGGTCAAAAACAGTAAGGTATGGGTCTTGGGCGATTGTTGTTGAGTAGTGGTCAAGAGTCACATTCTTTATTGGTGGTTGCACAGAGTTCATTTGAGACGAATCATAGAAATTCTATTTTATCTCAGAACATTTCACCAATCTATTATGACGTGACTGGCTAATCAACATTTTTCTGTTATAAGTTTGTAGTGTTTATCTTCATCTCTGATTAATTGTGGCCGTAAATTGTTAGTTTCTCATATTCGTTTAGCTACAATATCTTGACATCAGTTATAATCATTTGGATGAAGAGTGTATGAATGCACTGCCGCCCTTATTTTCTAAAGACAAAGCGGTTACTCTTGTGATGAAAGGATGCGACCTTACACCCGATGAAATCGATGCTTTTGAATGTTTTGGTGAAATCGAGGTAGCCACTCGTTTACACAATTTTATGTGTCTTTTTCAGAATAATTTACTGTATTTTGTAGGTTGAAAAACTCGATCTAAGTTACAATACGGATTTGGAACCGGTAGGATTGCAAGAAATCGGACGCTTCGTGAAAAGGCATAACACGAAGGAAGTTCGACTTTCAGCTTGCAAATTGGATGAACAGTCACTAGCGTCGTTGAATAATGGTCTCGGAAATCATAAGGTGATCCATTTTAGTTATAGATCTGTCTTGTTTTCTTACGAGTGAAATAATAAAGCATAATGTAATACTAATGTGGGTTCCAATCATATAGTCAGGCATGGCATTTCATTTTGCGAGCGAATTTATCATCAATAAGGCATTCCTGATCACGTCTGGTGATAAAAAAGTGTCATTGCTTCTAAGCGGAAGGTTTTCTATAGCTTATTCATATTAATGGTAGTTTCGATAGTTTCTTCAATATCCTATCGACGCTCAATATTTTTTTTTCTGTATTACACTAGTTTTGTGATGAGGCGCCGAAATTGATCAAATTGCTCTGTCGCCGATAAATATTGTTATTACAGCAACTGAGTGGTTTGTAGCGCCGTAAAATATCTGAACATCACACTATGTTATAGCTGCATTCGCTGGATTTGAGTAGAAATCCTGAAATTTCCTCCAGCTACAAAACAGTAACTGAAATCCTGCACAAAAACCGCGTTGAAGAATTCGATCTGAGTAATTGCAAGATGCTTTCCAAACAAATAAGGAATCTTAGCGAAGAGATGGGGGAGCGATGCCCTACAGTGAGTTCTTTCTGCTCTCTCATGGATCTCAATAAAGCAATGTAGTTTAGATTTCGTTACTGAAATTGATCTAAACCGCCTAATATTCAATTATTCAATGAACAGCTAAAGGTATTCGACCTCAGTGACAGCGATAGAACAAGAATCGACGAGGAATATGTGACTATCATTCAGAGCTTCGTGAAATATCATCCTGAATGTCACCAACTCAAACTGATCTTACCGCGCTTGAATGGCGTAGACAGGGAAACTTTAAGGAAGCAATTGTATTCGTCCGGTAAGACGACATTTCCGCGTAAATATGCATCTATACATTAAAATTTGCTTCACTTGTTAAGATCCGTGCTTAGCATTTTCGAGACGCATTACGACTGAATTTGCAATCTCGCTAGTTTTACGAACCGGTATATGCTTGTGTTGCGACAATGATCAGTGGATGATCATGATCAAGCTTCGAAAATGGATGAACACGTGTTTTCGAGCTTGTTAACAACTCATGAGTGTGCACTTGTCAGTTAGTTTGCTCACACGTAAATAATAGAGATTTTCGCTGCGCAGGGAAGATGTTGTTTAAATCTTTATAAACCAATTCACATTGCATACAATCCTTACCGCTTCGAACTCGGAAAGTCAATTTGGTAAACTCAATCACCAGATCCGATAATCACCTGAAGCGATAAACCAAAACCAATAACAAATAATGTATAGCTTCAACTAGGCCCACATGTCGATACACTGTCAATACGAAAAGTTACAATGTGTATGATGCTACAAATTCCGTGTGTTCCATTCTGGTTCAGCTCATTCATACAAAGTATTTGAAGAAATTGTTGCTTGTGCAGTTATGGTGTGAAAACTGGATGTAAATAAAGCTTGATGGATGCTATCTCGTTCTGGAAGTATATTGATTCTATCATCATGTATGCTTGAGGTCACCGACATTAATACGATAGAATTGTTACTGTACAAATGTTTTACAGTCGATAGTTTACTGTCTGTAATAATTACACAACAAGGTTGCAGCTCAACGATTACCGCATTGCCATGAGAGTTAATTATGATTCCACCGATGTTGTGCACCATAATATATTGAAAATTAATTTTCACGAGCTCCAAACTTGCATCGCGAGATCAATAAAATCGATTTTGTAAATTCAATCTGGTGAATAGATGGCGGAAGACTTGTAGATCTAGAACGGTAGTGTTTCTGTAGGATGAAGACTGAAATCGTGTTAACCACCCCGCTAGAGAGCGCCGTCTCGTATTTTCACACAATACATAATTATAAAACGTGTCATCAAAAGTTTTGGTCTAGCTCACCAGGCCACATTCCGAAACAGCACATCACCACATATCTATTGAGCGACGTTGATTTCATTGATTATATCTACAGGGATCATGGCAATACGTATTTGCGTTTATAGATTTCTCTTGCCTCACACGATAGTGCTGAAACACAGGCATGATGCCTCTGTTCAGATCCTGAAAGCGAGAAAGCACACCTTGGTGTTATTTGATTTGAATTTCACGCCCGATGAGCCTACCATTCGAGCTGTGCATTGCGGTGGCAATTCTATTGTTGAAGTTGAGGGAAAAGAAATGTACAGATTCATCGGAGTTGTGAATATTCAACGAAAATCGGGCTACATTGTCATTCGTGGTTCCCATATTTAACTTTGAATATATCACTTTTGTGTTGTTCATTGTATCGATAGCATCAACGGTATAGTTGATCGAATAACCATGTAGTAAGACGAATACACGCGCGTTGGATCTCCAGCTCTTCCGTTGAACAAAGTCGATTTTATTGATATCTCGTTGCAAGATTGGAGATCGTCAAAATTAATTTGTAATATAATAAGTTGTACCAAATCACTGGTATCAAAATTAACGGCTATGTTAATGTTACCTATGGATCAAAACCTGCATTATTTCTCAATATTTGTACAACACCACATTGTTATTGCATGCTGGTAACCGATAATTCTGACGCGATGCTCCCTAGAACAAGTAAATAGCCTATGCGGTTACACAAATATACTGAAATCGATTTGGAGTATATTTTTTGTGACTGTTCGTTGGATTTTGACACAGGAAAAAACCGGATCATTGAACTAGTGGCATGGTTTCACCCCTTGATACTGCTGTTCGATGGCCTTGATTAGTGTAAACGATTAGGTTTGTGAAATATTAGCTGATAATCACATCATAAGATTCTGCAACACAGCATCACGATATATTGCAATATATCACATGGATTCGCTTGAGATAAGATCATCTGGATTTCGGTTGTGAAAATTAACACAGTGATTGTATATCCACGCGTAATAATTTTGTCATACAGAGCCATGTTGGGTGTTTTCGCATCTCGTATACTCAATATACAACCTGTTAATCTCAAAGTCACAATGTTGGTTGTAATAAATATTTTATCAATCGCTTTTGCGATGATGGATGTGTTTTTGATAAATCTGTAGACCTAGAATGTTTTACATTGGGCACGTTAGATAGTACGAAAGAACTCAAGCATTATTCAACCAGCGACATGCCAAATCGGCCGCACGCTATATGCTCGCGCAACTTTTTATTTTATAATACATATAGCGGTTCAGTTAGATTGGCAAGGCATAACTGGATATAATGCATGGCGATCTGTCAGTAATTGGCCTTGTTAGCTTGTGTAAGATGTCGATATTGCGGGGTGCGATGGCGATAGCATTTTCCGATACTCAATTTTGATACGGGGAAAACAGATCACTAATTGAGTTGAGTTTCAAATAATTTTGCGAATTTTTTGACCCCTGAAACTGCTGTTTCAACTTTAGCCTTGATTAGTGTAAACGATCAGGTTTGTGAAATATTAGCTGATAATCACGACATGCCATTCTGTAATACAGCATCACGATATCTTGCAATATACCACTTGGATTCGCTCGAGATAAAACCATCTTGATTTCGACTTGTCGAATTCTAGAATTACAAGAATGATAGGTAGGCCTATGTGTGTATACTGTTTCACAATACACAATGCTTGATGAATATTGTCGTGTCGCTGCTGAATTCATGAAAGGGTTTGACAGACTACTGTAATACTCCGATACCATATTACGATAGATTCATTATACTGTAGCGGCTGTTTCACGGGAAGCAATTCACGATACAACCACTATAGTGGACAGGATACTGGTATCACGATATCTTACATCATATCACATGGATTCTCTTGCGAGATATATTTTTCAATCTATCATTAGTCAAACATTCAAATCTCGTATACTCAATATACAATTTGTTAATCTCAAAGTCCATTGGTTGAGCAATAATTGCTGTGTCTTACAGAATATAAACTTATTTTACAGTTGAATAAGAAATCACTGATCGAGTTGCAAGGTTTCAAACCTTCATATTGCTTTTTCACCTTTAGCTTTGATTCGTGTAAACGATTAGGTTTGTGAAATATTTGCTGATAATGACATTATACCATTCTGGAGTACAGCATCACGATATCTTGCAATATAATACATGGATTCGCTTGTCAGAAAATTAATTCACGCAATCTGTCATTGATCAGATATTCAAATCTGTTAGGATTTACCCAAGCTCAATCGCGACACGACAATAATCAGGTATAGTTATGACCCGTTGACGCAAGCGCTCGAGAGCCTGTTTCAAATCTATACGTGACATACACACGTGAAACAATATCCACATTCATGGCTTTACTACAACAGTGATTCGTTACACTCGATAGGATAGTTGGGTGCTGAGCGATTGTATTCGGTGTGTCTTGTGTATTTGAGTACTGATCGGATAGTTGAATCTCGTGTTGTGAATAAATTGGGTAATATGTAACCCGTAATGAATTTGCTCGCACTACGATATCTTACATTATAATACATGGATTCACTTGCGACAAAATATATCTCAATCTATCATTGGTCAGACATGCAACTTTTATTTTATCGTACATACAACGGTTAAGTTAGACGGGAAGGTATAACTCGATATAACACATGGCGATCTGTCAGTAATTGGTTTTGTTAGGTTTTGTAAGATGTCGGTATTTCAGATGCAATGGGGATAGCATTTTCCAATACTCAATTTTGACACGGGTAAAACAGATCACTGATTGAGTTGAGTTTCAAATCATTTTGTGAATTCTTTGACATACTACACCCGAGAAACACTTAAAATTAATGAATATAACATATTACCATGTCTAGGTGAGCCTGAGATAAAATCACCTTGATTTCGGGGTGGAAAATTAACACAGTGATTGTATATCGTGGTGTAATATTGTCATAAACAGTCAGTTGGGTGTTGAGCGATTGGTGAATCTATATACTTGTCATACAGCGACTCAGTTGAGCGATTGTATTTATCATGGTAACGGTAAGCGATTGATCCGACATCCGCCTTGCAAAACGGTGCATCCTCGTATTACATTTGCGATATAACTACAATAGTAAATAATTGGACTCGACAGGATACCCGAGTCATTTGTCCCACAGAATATAAACTCCTTTTACAGTTGAATGAAAAAGACAGGTCGTTGGAACATAAATATAACCAGGATTTATTTAGGTTGCTGGTTACAGTGATTAATGCTCATGCAACCTTTTTTTTAAATCATATACATACACTGTTTGAGTTTGTCGAGTAAGGTGTGGTGTAAGTGATATTTCAGTAATTGAATCTGTTGGGTTGTAACATGTCGACATGTTGGGACGCAGAGGTGATACCATATCCAGAAACTCAATTTTGACACACGAAATAACCGGATCACTGATCGAGTGGCGTGGTTTCAACTCTTGATACTGCTGTTTGATGGCCTTGATTAGTGTAAACGATTAGGTTTGTGAAATATTAGCTGATAATCACATCATAAGATTCTGCAACACAGCATCACGATATATTGCAACATATCACATGGATTCGGTTGAGATCAGATCATCTGGATTTCGGATGTGAAAATTAACACAGGGATTGTATATCCATCACGCGTAATAATTTTGTCATACAGAGTCAGTTGAGTGTTGAGCGATTGTAGATTTATCATGTCTACTTGGCGCAAGGGCCGTGCATTTTAACGCGTGCATGGTTAATCCTATACATGCAGCTTGTCAAACGTTGATTCCCCGTATCACATTTACCACAGGTATTTATTGGTCTCGGCAGGATGTCAGAGTCATTTGTCTCCGCAGAATATGTAGGTCACTTCGCATTAAAACACCTGTTTTCAAAATCGATCGCGGGAAGCGCACAATGACGCTTTTTCGAAGCTCCGTAGGTCGATTTTCGACTGCTAGCTAGCTCAAAATACACTGTTTCTGACTTCCGAAATACAACATTCTGGTTTCCGGTATTTTACGAATCACGACTTGACCGCGAGTTAGTTAGCGGGACTTTGCCGAAAAAAATTGTAATTGCCTTGGTTGAAACCACAGCGTTTAACGGGGCTAGAAACAAAAACCCATTCAACTTTAAACATTATGATATTCAGAATATGTCATTGGCTGTTTGTGGTAATCAATTACGAGGTAGAGAATTTCATTTCAATTTCGAAAAATCAGGGGGTTTAGAAGGTTATATGATGCTCTTTTCTGAGACAGGGAGGTGGGAAGGTGAGGCACCTTTAAATATATCACCTACCGACTATATGAATGGTTATACGCTGTTCGTGTTTGATTTGACCCCAGATAATAGCTTAGGGTGTTACCAACTACACAAAACCGGAACCGTACACCTGGTTTTGACAACCTCCCAACCACTACCAACGTCTGTGACATTGCTGTGCTTAAAAGAGTACCAACACCTCTTACAACTGAACCAGAAAAGACAGGTCGTGGAAATATGAACACGGATGAGATTAATAATATTCTCTTCAATCATCCTGACACGAAAAATCTATTCATAGGGACTTATGCTGTGGATCAGCTACCGAAAAAAACAAAATACCAGAAATTTGCTGTTGTCATCAATTACGACGAATCAACGTTACCAGGTTCTCATTGGGTGTGTGTATATAGCGATAACTCTACTCATTTTCATGATTCACTTGGTTTCCCACCCCTAAAACCTCAGATAGTCGAGTTTCTAGGTCCAGAGGACTTCACCGTTACCAGGCAACAGCTTCAAAGTAAAAAATCTGATATGTGTGCTGATCATTGTATTTCATATTTGATTAAAAGAGCTCAAGGTTTTTCAACTGAGCAGTATCTGAATTATTTCGGTGATAAAAAATACGAGAATGATAAAATTGTTCGCGTTTTTGTAAAGAGCTTGATTACAGGTGGATAATAAACACATTCAATGTATACATCCGTGATTCGTGATATACCTAACACGGTGAGTCAGTTTTGCCCTGAGCGGTTGTATTTGCTTCGTATATTTGTCGCGTGGAATGTAGGTCACTACGCATTAAAACACCTGTTTTACGCTCACGGATTGCTTCTAGACCAGCCTGTTCCACGGGAAGCAATTCGCGTAGTGATTCAGTCGACAGGATACCATAGTCATTTGTCTCCGCAGAATATGGAGGTCACTTCGCATTAAAACACCTGTTTTCAAAATCGATCGCGGGGAAGCGCACAATGACGCTTTTTCGAAGCTCCATAGTCCGATTTTCGACCACTAGCTAGCTCAAAATGCTGCATTTCTGACTTCCAAAATACAACATTCTGGTTTCCGGTATTTTACGAATCACCAGCGGGCGATCCTACTACTGACGTGAGAGCACTATTCAAGCACCTAGCATCGACTTCTCATTGGACGCACCATTTGGCCGAGATCCGAGGATGAAGATTCTCGGTGAACCGAGATCGCTCTACGGTGAAAAAATTGTTACGGATGTCTTGCAATCAGGGTGAATAAAACTAATAAGAAGATTTTGACGAGGGTTAGCCATATATTTAGCCATAAATTGATGATATGCTATCCTTGATGTTCAATGTTGGCAGCATTGCTCACGCAATGCTTGCGTTCGGCGTGAGTGAATCAATGTGCCTGGCTTTCGGAATTTCATCGTGGACTTGCCTCTTTTGCAATAGTAAATGTACCAAAAACGAAAAACGTACCGCGATACCGAGCTTCTGGCGAGGTATCTCTCAATCAGAGAATGTCAAATCAACCAGTGATGTCGATTGTACTAGCCCGGTCGATGTTGAGGTGGATTTCTACATACATCCGATGGCAGAAGATCTGTCGTGCTTGAAGATATTGCGATGGGATCACCAACTGAAACGGTGTGCATCGACGTAAATACTGCTTGTGATAGTACTCCTGATCGTTTTTCACAGTCGTCACATGATAGATGGATGGATGGATGGATGGATGGATGGATGGATGGAGGGAGGGAGGGAGGGAGGGAGGGAGGGAGGGAGGGAGGGAGGGAGGGAGGGAGGGAGGGAGGGAGGGAGGGAGGGAGGGAGGGAGACAGACAGACAGACAGACAGAGAGAGAGAGAGAGAGAGAGAGACAGACAGACAGACAGACAGACAGACAGACAGACAGACAGACAGACAGACAGACAGACAGACAGACAGACAGACAGACAGACAGACAGACAGAGAGACAGAGAGAGAGAGAGAGAGAGAGAGCGGCGTGGCGATGGGTGGTTCCCTGGGACCTATTTGGGCCAACATTTTCGTAGGATATTACGAGGGCGAGCTTCTCTCCCAGCGTGAGTCTGTCAAACCACTATTGTACCGCCGATATGTAAATGATACTTTTGTCATTTTCAGGAATGAGTCGGAGTGTGATCAATTTCTCATTCGCTTAAGGGCAATTCCCTGCACAGACAACCGATGTTCCCACCACTACCTTTCCAAATCTCCTGAAATTTGGTACACGCACACATGAGCTAATTCCAAACAGGATGAACTTTATTTCATGAAAATTGGACTTGGGGGTCAAAAGTTACGTCACTTTGAAAATTGACAATTTTCTGCTCATTTCGGGTCTGCACTTTCAGGTTTTATCAATGCAATATTCAAGAAGGTGTAGCTAGATGTTAGACGACAGTTGAGATACGGCACTTGGATTTATCTTAAGCTTGTCTGATCGTCTATATTTCCAAGTAAAATTTACTGCCCTGTGGGTTAGGGTCAAAGGTTAAATCGAGGGGGAATTTGGTCAATGGTCTAATATCAGTCAGGCGTTACACGATTTAGACAGCGGATTGCTCAAAAACATATTAAAATATTTTGGAAAATAGGATCCTAAATGAAAGTTTGCTTCAAGGAGACTTCGTTCATAGCTGTTTGATTTTGGCTATTAGACTGTAAAGTGATGAAATTGCAGTTTCAAGAGCACACTTCATTTGCACATGGAATTGCAGTAGTAGTAGGGTGCGTTCGGACATCAAGTCTGGGGTGTGTGTGGACATCATGTCTTGGGTGTGTTCGGACTGTGTTGCCATTGAAACGTAGTGTCTGGGGTGAGTTCGGACTGTTTTGCCCCTCGGACATCGTGTCTGGGGTGGGTTCGGACAGTTTTGCAACTCGGACGTCGGGCCAAGGGTGTGTTCGGAATGTGTTGCCATTCGGACATCGTGTCTAGGGCGTGTTCGGAAATCATGTCAGGGATGTGTTAGGACTGTGTTGCCACTCGGGCATCGTGTCTGGGCGGGGGGGGGGGGGGGGGGTGGGATCATGCCTGGAGTGTGTTAGGATTGTGTTGTCAATCGGACATGGTGTCTGGGATATGTTTGTGCTGCGCCAGACATGCCTCAGCTCTGATATCTGCGCACTATTTTTATCCAGACGTGCTCCGCAATATGATGAAACAGATAACGACACTTGATTGACAACTCGGGACACTTCGACTATAACCATCGCGCGTAACATTTCCAACTTAATGCGCAGCGATTAGCAGTATTTAATCACACGATTACCATTTCATAATCGGGACTCTTCTATACTTTTACAGAGGAAACAGCTTGCAAAGTCAACAATGCCTCTGATGTTGAACAGAGTGGATTCGATGTAAGGGATTCTGGTTGCAACCCAACTATAGCTTCACAAAGAGAAGATAATGAAGCTGATATAAATACTGACATGCCTGCTGATAAAAGTGTTAGTGCCAGCTGTAGTTCTTCACTACCTGAGATGCCTGAAAAAGAATTTGAGCGTCACGGTATATTGACTTGTCCAAGGAATTTATATTGTTTTCCTCATTAATCATATTGTCTTCAGATGAAGGTATATCGAACAGCACCTTGTCACTCTCTCATTCACAAGAAGCTGCTTGCTCAAGCGGCTTTCGGGATCAGTACCAATCATTGACATGGCCAGCAGATGGCTATCGGTTTTCTTTACCCAAGGCCATTGAACAAGAGTTGAAGCAATTTGGTGAGATACTGCAAGTTCCTGGGAGATTGAAAAAGGACATCGCAAATCACCTGTTTTGCGATTTAAGGAATTACACAGGGTAAGGAACCGTACTGATGCAAAACGAACATTATGTTGATATCAGGTATATGTTCCAAGGTTGTATCCAACAACATACGAATACAATAGCTCACTGTCTGCATTGATTACAAAATATCCTGTACTGAAAGATCGATTGCTGTTCGAAGGACGTGAAAGATATGTGAGTCACTTGATTCTGACTCTGAGCTGTTGAAACAATTCTTCAACTTTTTCGCGTTACAGGGATCATGGAAAGAAAAGCTTCACTCCAAGTTCAGAGAATGGCGTAGGGGTCTTGACAAAGATCCCATCGTTAATCAGAAAAAGCAAAAGCATGGGCGCCGCGGTGAACGAAGATCTCGTGAGGTTGTTTTGGAAGACTCGAGTACAAGGTGCAAAACTCCTCGAATCTCAACATGCAATGTAAGCGTTTTCTAATCCTGAATTGTTCATTTCGCTAAGTGGTTCTATACCAGGGGCGGGCAACATACGGCCCGCGAAGGGATTTTGTCAGACTCGCGGACTTTTTTCCATCTTACGTGATAATGTGGCCCGCGGCCCCAGTCTACCGAGACTCCCCACTACTTGCTTACTAGGTCCACTATTAGTGACTGTATGTTATTATTAAGACACCGCTTATGCCAGTCGTTGCCAACTGAAAACGGGTCTCGGTCTACTTTTCAAATTTCGTAGAGGACGCGGGACGCATGAATTCAATATCGCGATTAATTAGGCCACACCGTTGAACAACGACGCTATCTCGTCACGTACTCAACCCGAATGAAACGATATCGTTTTAAATTTGGGGTACTGGACTTATCGAACACCTTGAAATCCTAATTAAGGATTCCACTGTGTGTTGATTGATCGGAGAGACAATGATATTCTCAAATCCACACCGTCTTCGTCATTATCGGCGAGAAATGGATTTGAAGTGTCATTGCTGTGGTTAAAATACATTCACTAAATACGACTTATTCCTTGTATACGTGGATAAATGGGTGAATAATGTATCGATTCAGCAATCCGGCCCGCCATGTACCTAATTTTTCTATATCCTATTTTTCTATATAATTGAGAGATAATTCTGTAATCTTCTAACAACAAAAAAAAAACTGTCTTAAAGATTCAACACGTCTACCCTCCCGAGGATGAAATTAGCGTAATCGAGCACCAAAAAGAGATGAGAGCGGAGTGGAATAAGAGGGTGCCGGATAAAGTGACTCTGCACGATCGGATGAGGAGAACTTTTAAAACGCGTCGTGACAGCGTCGTAAATGGGATGTCCACAAGAAAGCTGATAGAGACGTATCCACTTTTAACCAATGCTGACTGGGTAAGTATAGCGCAGTGGTTTCAAACACAGCATTGCTTTACCAAGTCAACCTGTGGCTTTGCAACAAACCCTCATTTTCATTTTCCAAAATGCTAGGATATCACAGAACGAAGTATGTATATTGATAAAATAATTTACAATACTTATGACATATTCAATCACAAGCCCAGCTCGTCTCGTGTTTAAATTTCTACTCTGAAAGTGAAATTGTATAGGTGATGATAAATAAACGATTATTATGTAATCCGGCCTGCTAAGTAGGCTACTTCATTCTCCATATCATGACCGCCAAACAGTGAAGTTGCCCGCCCTTGCTGTAGACCAACTTCATTACTTAGATATGTAAATCTGTCACGATGTTCAGATATTGGAAGAAATGAAATTATTTTTCCTGAAAGAAGCCTATTCTGATGGTGACTTGACCGCGAAGATTTTAGAAAAAACATGGAGCTCTGCACTCTGTCTCCTGCAACCTCAAAAAATTCCAATAGATATACAAAAAATTATGGGTAAGTAACAGGCTTTTACAAATTTCGCTAATTGACGGTCGATATCTGTTTAGTAGTTCTAGTTTTAAAAAATAATTAGTTTTAGATCCAGATTTCGGAAAGCGAGTATACTTCTAGTTCCAGCTTCACAGTTGTGCACTTGAAAAATAATAGGTTTTAAATAACTGACAAACACGAGTCATCGCGAGGGTGGGGTTAAGTCAAGTAAGAGTGATTCCACAGATCTAGTTCGATCAGGGGTGGGCAATTATTTTTCTCCACTGGCCACATTAGTAATAGAAAATACGTTGGCAGGCGGAGCCAAGCGTGATAATTTTATTTATACATTTAAAGCAGTGAATTACATTGTTAATGAATATTGTTGCGTGGGCCGTGGAGAATGAATACTGAGTACTGTACTGCGTGTTTTGAATTCCAAGAAACGGGCACGCTGGCCGCAAAGAATAGCTGGCTCCACTTTGCCCAGGTCTGAGTTAGATGTATTATAGTTCGTTAACTTCGAATTTTTAACGGTCACTACTTCTTGGTAGAATATATTAAAATGGGTATTTCAGCTTCCGGATTTCCATAACTGTCTGGTGCGTAAGGCAATGTTGTAATTTTCATATTTCTTGGCACGCCTATATTTGCAGTTCAAACTACATAAACAGTAACTGCATTCATTCAATTTTAAACATATTTTTATTCTACGAGTGTTACACTTGAGCTGATTTCTGGCACTTCGCATTCAGGCAATCAGAAATTGGGCTGGATGGTCGGCATCCCCACCATTTTCAATGAACGCTTTGACAGCTTCCTGATTGTGGATAAGGTGAGTTGTCGGTTCCATACTATTACCGAGAATGCTATTACCGAGATGGACACTACCGAGAATGCCATTACGGAGAATGGACATTACCGAGAACGGACATTACCAAGAATGGACAATTCCAAGAACGGAAACCACAGAGAATGGACACCACCGAGAATCGATACCGAATGTGACAACGCCGTGATGCACACACACGACCCGCTCATATGCATAACATGCCTGCATTGCATATATTGCATTCTAGGTAATGTCCATTCTCGGCGGCGTCCACTCCCGGCAATGTCCATTCTCGGTAATGTCAATTGTCGGTACCGTCGTTCTCGGTAAGAGCATTCTCGGTATTGACCGGACACCGAGTTTTCGGTGATGGCCAAAACGGGTTTGCTCAATATTACTACAGTACAATACTACAATAATAATGATACTCAATTCAGGTTCAAGTGCTTGTGCCCAGCCCTATTAACCATAAGTTCCTGATTTTAAAATGTTGTTAATGCTAGTTCTAGTAGCGAATTCCAAAAAGTCAATAGTTCTATAGGGGCTGATGGGATGCATGGAATTGTTTTTTCACCACCAGTCTCAAGAAGAACTACATAAAGAATTAACAACAAACAGCAAAAGTCAATTTATTTAATGCGATGGCCGTGTTTGCATATTTTCCACTAGCTCAGGGCGGCCAACCTTTTCAACCAAGGGGCCACATGAGATCTGCGAACCATTGCGCCGGGCCGCTTGAATGTTAATGACAGTTTTTAGCCACCCGATAGGAGCAAACCGGATTAGGTAATGAAGAAAACAAGACTTATATTACTACGCATCAAAATCGATAACAATTATGTAATGAAAAGTCAGTGTGCATAGTGCACTCATGAAGTAACCTCGCGAAGCACGAAAATATTTCTAAGTTAGTGAATGAGTTCGGCCAATACTAATGTCACTTGCATATATTGCGGGTCACCTCTGTATACCACTGGGCTCATTTGGCAAACACAGGATTATTCGGACATATTAATATCTACGATTTCGGTGAACATGCGTCTATCATTTTGTGCCAAAGTTTCATCGCCAATCCTCTTCGTCAAAATCTCTGCAGGTGCAGACGCAAGGTCGGATGTTGGATGTCACGTTCTCTCTTAATTGCCAATATAGTCAATTAAGTGGATTAATATAATTAAGTATTTTGTTGGTCTTGGAAGTTACAGTAAATTACCTGAGTAATGTATTATCTGACATTATAACTAGTTTCAAGAATTATCTCGCAACAAGTGGATAATCGTAACGTCAAATAGTATAGTGTTATATGGGTAAAGGAACTATAGAAATGAAACACTGTGCATAATTTATGTATACTGTGATGAATTCAACTTTGAACCGCCTTGAAAAATATTGAACTTAATTCTATCAACTTGTGTGCCTTGAACAATGCATGGATAGTAATGACATTGATATTCATTATAGGATCCGAAGAATGTCTACCCGACTATGAAGTACGACAGTCTTCAACAAAAGTGGACAATCCATTTTGATGGGGAGTCTGTCGAAGGTGTAAGAAGTTTTCATCATGCATTGGCGACAATGATGGCGACGTATTGGGTCTTCAACATTAAGTTTGCGCCATCGTCAGCTGGATCATTAAACTTTGTTGCAGCTTTTCTGGCGCAAATTCCTGACGCCAAATATAGCCCTGGTGTGCGCACCAAAGTCAGCTCAATTGTGGACTGAAGACAATGATTGTACGGCTCTAATTTAATAATAATTTAAGTTTGTTTGTTTGGTTCATTTCTCCTTTATTTGTTAAAGATTTTAGCTGTCTTGCCACAGTGGGCATTTAGCAATAATTGTTGTTTATGCATCATTTCGTTCACTGTTAATATACATTGCTTTTTTGACCTGGCGTTCAATTGCTATCTAACCACAGATTATGGGTGCATTGGTTGAGGTGAAAGGTCAATTTGAATCATTATTAGGACATGGGTAGGAACATGGATGTCAACAGGTATTCATGGATGTCAACAAGTTATCATGGGCATTTTCCATGCCAACATGACCCAGGTGTGACCAGGTCCAGACTATGGGTACACCCATGGATATTTTTTACAGTGTGTGTTGGCATTGAAACGTAGTGTCTGGGGTGAGTTCGGACTGTTTTGCCCCTCGGACATCGTGTCTGGGGTGGGTTCAGACAGTTTCGCAACTCGGACATCGGGCCGAGGGTGTGTTCGGAATGTGTTGCCATTCGGACATCGTGTCTAGGGCGTGTTCGGACATCATGTCAGGGGTGTGTTGCTACTCGGGCATCGTGTCTGCGGGGGCTCGGACATCATGCCTGGAGTGTGTTAGGATTGTGTTGTCAATTGGACATCGTGTCTGGATATTTTTGTGCTGCGCCAGATATGCCTCAGACCTGATATCTGCGCACAATTCTTATCCAGACATGCTCCGGAGCTGATGCCTGCGTACTAAATACCTTCGGGCATTGTCCGAAAAGGATATCTGCTCACTTAGTGGACACAGACATACGTGATACTCGCGTACTAAACGACGCGTGACCTATATATGACCTCTTTATTTGCGGTTTTTGCTTATATCTGCGAGAGCTGGGTATATTCACAGTAGTGATAGCTGAGTATATCCACATCCACAGTAGTGATAGCTGAGTATATCCACAGCTATCACTACTCTGGATATACTCACCTCAACTATCACAGATATCATAGGCTTACCATACGTCCTCTTTTAAGAGGATTTGTCCTCTTTTTTGACTTTTTTGAAAGTGTCCTAGGAGGACGCCCTTTTGTCCTCTTTTTTGAAAATTTAGGTCAGATTTAGAGGAAAATGCGAGTGATATGCCGCAAATTAGCGCAGAAGTGAAGCTCCGGCGGGTTTTTCGGAAGGAAAAGCGGTGATTTTAGCTCTGAGCGAAAAGAAGACCTTTTCTTTTTTTTTAGTCATCCACCTGGCAATGTGGAGAGAAAAGCGTTATTTCGAGCTCTGAGCGGAAGTGATGACCTTTTTTTTTTTTTGCAATTTTTCTCTTGGTGTATGGCCACCAAGAGAGGACAATTGCTGGGTCCCCTTTCAGCACATTCTTTGTGAGCTCCAGCAACCTCAACTAAAGGACTCTACAAACACTGCACGACGATCCGCCCTCAAATACACAATTTCTCCAGAAGATAAGGCAAAGATAAAAAAAAGTATTTTCTCATTTCATGACACCTGGAATGTGACATGGAACAAACGAGAAAATGCATTTTGTCTCTTAGCATTGTCAAAAGTAAAAAATCCGAACATATTTCTTGTTTCGTGTTTGGCATGCATTTTGGATCGTCGACTTGCCACATTTCAAGATCAATTGTAAATATTTCTTTTGTTACTTGCTTCTATTATTGTTGAAGCGGTGGTTCTGCACGGATTCTACTTGAAAAATTTCGAAAACCAAATCGGATAAATTTATTCATATATCTGACTGGTGATAATAGTATTTACGGTGAGCAGGGATATGGGTTGGGACCATGAAATTTTTATGTAATGCATATTTCACGGTGGAATAAATGTGAAATTTAAAATCAAGCTTTTTATCAACCATACTCCTTAAAAGCACATTTCACAAGAATTTTTTTTTGTGTAGGCCGTATCCTACAGACATTTTCAAGCCCGTCCCCCCCCATTTTTTTTTTCATCCGTAACTTTTTTTTCATTGAGTTTAGGGCGAAACACTTGGTTTTATTGAATTCCTTGGCCCCAGAATTGGTTAAATGGACATTCTAATTGGTTCTCTACCATCATTTAAGCGAAAAATATAGATTTCAAAGATTTTTGAAAGTAGCGCCACCTAGTGACGAGAGGATTTTAAATCGCAATATCTTTTGAACCGCTGAACATTTTTCAATTTTTTTTTTTTTAATAAACTTGGAATTCAAAAAAGAACAACATATGTAAATATTGGACAATTCTGAGAGTATGCATTACAAATCTCAAAAAATTTGCTAAATTATAATGGAATTAGCCGTATGCGATTCGTCATTCCTTTTGACATCACACGATGTAACAGCACAACTTATCCATGTCATTGCAGCTTGCTAGCTATAATGTCTATGTATATTCTATATACTATTACGAAGACTCTGAGTAAAGCAAGACAATACCGTAGACCAGTGCTTTTCAACTTTTTCGAGCTCCATTCGTACTTTTTTTTAAAAACAATTTAATTCGCACCAGCCAGCTGGAATTTATTACACAAAAAGAAAATGAAAAGCTTATCACTTTTTGTATTTGTAGACCTTCCTGTAGGTACAGAGCGTCATTATTTCACATTTAGTGTATCGTATTGCTGATTAATCAAATACTAAAATCACTGCAGTAGAAAAATCACAGATATCGCACTTCCGCTGTTCTCAAGGTCTTCGTTGCTTTTTCTGCGGGTATCGTGCAGTGATTTCTTTCAAGCTTAAAGGGCGAACCCATGAACAATATTCACTCGCAACAATATCACTTTCCCACTAAATCGACGTATTATGTCAACGCTATATGAATGTGTGCCAAAATTCCAATGGTGGATCAAGTAGAATCCTGAAAATTGGTAAATTTTTCAGACTCCGTGGTCGGTCGACTAAAAAAAGAATAACTTTCCAGCTCAACTCCGGAAATACAGTTTTTCTTTCACACTTAACATTGGTTGACTATTTGGTTGAAATTCTTTTCATTCGCACAAGTACGAACCGTCACACAGGTTGAAAAGCACTTTATGCTGTAGCCGTTTTCAGGGTAACAGTAATTTCTTATCCACAACACGAATACCACCAGTCAGGGTTCCCCATGAACATGACAAAATTCATGACATTCAAAATTGGTGGTTCGGGACGTTCGGGTACTGTACGAAAATTCATCATCCCTAACCAAAATCCAACGGTACGCAAACCTAACCTGAACCCACAACTCCGCAGCTGACCCTAAAACATATATATTCATTATATTGTAATCTTACTAATCCCCAGGCCATAATTTTAAGATACTCTCAAACCCTCATCTTATGATTCTCCAACCTTAATGCGAAACCAATTATGACAGCTCTGAATTTTGAAATGTTCAGAGGGCACACTGATTGGTGACGGTAATGTTTTATACATAACATAAGAATAGGACATGATCTATTCATGCCCTCAAGAAATAGAATACACTAGGCCCGGCTAAGAGAAAAATCTACTGACTGAATATCGTCCGTGGAATGCCGTATCTACACCACCTTGGCGTGTAAGACATATTTGCTTCATAACATCGGCTGACAACTATCTGAAGTTCGTCCTCTGCGTGACTGCGTAATCGCGTCGAGCAAGTGCGACGATGAAGTCATCGTGCCATGTAACGGGTTAAGAAATTACCCGGAGCCGCGACTGCTGCAGCCGGGTGCAACTCTGGAAATTTCAATAAATTGCAGCTCCATTACGGTGGCGTTCTGAAGAAAACGGCTGCGGCCAATTTTTTTTTCGTTTTGCCCTTCAATTTGAGACCACATTAATTTCATAAGATTGGCTTGACAATAAAGTCTGCCCGCTAACGCATTGTCGATGTAATCAACCGTCGCATCGAAGAGTCCAATCACAATAGCTACTAACAAATACAGAGGCGTAGAAGGGGATGCTAAACCCATTTCCACGCAGATCGTGTAATAGCACCTGTGAGGATAGTCTACCTCAATAGTATTACTGGCAATCGCCCGCAGTTCAATCGTAGTTCCATCAAACCGGGATAATAAACCCAGAGGTGGTCAGTAACGAAGTACTTCTACTTTTTGAAGTACTTGAAGTAGATTTTGCCCACTCATACTACTATTTAAGTAGTCATGATTTTAGACTACTTCTACTTCTACTTGACAGTTTTCAGTTCTATAGGCAAAAATAAGCGTAGAATACCTACTTACTTACTTACTTGTGAACCACCACTCCTACTTCTACTTGAGTAGAAATTCCGGCGTTACATCTACTTCTACTTGAGTAGTGACGGTGACTACTTTGACCACCTCTGAATAAACCTCAGCGGCGGGGAAATTTGTAACTGACATAATTTGATAAATTTTACTTCTCAATTCTGGAATTTGTCGCCTGCAACATAGCGTTGTGCCCTGAGCCTACATTTTACCTGCAGTGCTGGCACTCTATACCTAACAATCGCAATGTGAATGGCTAAGCTGGCAATTCTAATTTGTAAACGTGAACATCACTTCCAAATTAGTTCATTTCTCGGCGGTGTGAATGCCTTCCATGGTGTTGGAGGTTAATGTATGCTCCTATTCGTCCCCCGATCTGCAAAAGCAGTGTCTTCCAAAGAGTGCTAAAAGTTGGCATCTCAGGAATCAAAATATGTAATATCGGCATGGTGTAAAATGATCAATGATCATCGATGACGAAGACATGGCAGGAATACGACTACAAAGAGACACAGAAAAAGGTCATTAACCTGGTTTATGTTCCGGTTCTGATCAGACATGGGGTGATTACTTCATGAATGTAATCGATTGCGATTACGATTACTTCTGAATCACGCGATTACGATTACAGGAAAATCAGGAAGTAGTCGATTATGATTACGATTACATTGGAAAAGTAATTACGATTACTCACGATTACATTTATTTTGCTTCTTAGAACTAATCTTAGACGATATTGGTTGAAAATATAATGATTGTGATGAAATAACAACTTTCTTTAACAACTTTCTTTATAGATGATACATCATTTGCGTGTTACGTCATAATATAGGCCTACCGAATGCCCAACTTTATAGATGACGATTTATCGCACCCACTCATTTGCTTCTTGCCATGTCCGTAGCTGCGGCACCCCAAACTCCCTAATAGGGTGGGGAGCAGGGTTGTAATGAATCGAGTCGCGATTTTGGTGACTCGACTCGAGTCGAGTCATTTTTTCAAATGCGTAAAATGACTCGACTTGTACTCGAGTCATTATGCATGACTCAAACCAAGTCGTACGACTCGAGACTCGGGCGGCCAAGACAGACAATTCATTCTAACTTCGAAGAATAGTAAAGTTAACACATTATTAATAATTCGTCTATCAGTCCTGATCAGACATGGGGTAATCGCGATTAGTAATCGTAATCGATTACGACGATTACAGCATTTTGAAGTAATCGTAATCGCAATCGATTACATTCGAAAAAAATCCGAAGTAATCGTAATCGTAATCGACTACTTCCCATATCTAATCGATTTGTTTGTGAAAGAACGATTACTTTTTGTTTGTACAAGGACTATGACATAAACTGAATATTCGTGAACAAGAATGAGATAATATACCACGTTAGCGTTAGCACAAACGTCTGTTTTCAAACGCCACTGACTCATTATTACGTCAGAAGTATTAGCTCCGCTCGTCATTGCGTAACAAGTATCCAGATCCACACATAGTAAACAGACATGCGATGGACATTGTAGTGTGATTGTAAGAACACCTCCCGTGGTGTATATCATGTTATCAATACACTACAGAAGCCGCTACCTCGCAGCAGGATATTGATCACCACTCTGCCTATAGTTTCAAATAGTAAGTTATGTATTAATGTTTGGTTGTGCTTCGTTAAACGCAGTTTACCATTGCTGCTTGGCGAGCAGGAGGCCTACGTACGCACGTGCACCTGACGAAGATTCGGAATTTTGTACTCGTCGAATAAGACATTGCAGTTTCCACAACGAAGCATTACAAATAAACAGCTGCTGATATATATCATAACCGAGCCGTGCTTAGCCGTTTCTCGTAACAGCAGCTCGCTGTATATGTATTAAGTTGAAGGCAGAATTTTTATGTTAACCATATCTTATTCTCATATAACTACTTGAAACGGGCGTCAATCGTTATTTCACAGTTCGTTACTTAGCATTTGGACCTGCCGCCATAACCATCCGCTTATATAGCCTGACATGTTAGCGTGGGTTGTAGTTAGAATCAGCAATTCAGCCAAAACAGCAATTCCCCTGTCCAACCGTTGGTCAATTTTCAAAAGTGAATTTCGTCAATAATATTGGTAATTGCATTATATTACTATTCATTTCTAACCTCTCTGAGCCCCGAGTGTCAGATTTACCTGTAAAGCTGGGGCACGTAATTCATATTCATAGCATCTGGTATGTTGTTATAATTACTGTATGTTGTTAATTCGCGACCTCCAGTCCGTTGTATAATCACAAGATATTGTACTCGCCCAAACGTAACAGACTAAAAGAATATCTTTTGTGAGACGCACACACAAATTGTCATGGCTTTATTCTTTTGTGGATGCGCCGGGTGACATTTGCATTGTGGGCCCAGATTGGAAGGACAGGAGTTATTAGTCCCGCCCACTCAGCGCGGCTATTGACAATGGACGAATACCCTAAGTTTGGGCCAAGGTATTTCTTTGGTATCACATCCCGTGGAGTTGCGTGTTGGCCGAAACTGCATATGTGTTTTGGTGTGTTGTGGGATCGTGGCGCGGTAATAACCGGCTACGAAATGCCTGTTCCCATAAAATATAGCCAATGTATTTTTTTTCTTGAGGGAAGTGACATTCGATCTACATCAAAACTACCGGCTATGATAATGTCTGTGGATCGATGTTTGTATACCAACACATTGCATGCAATGTCACACACCTCCATTTGCGCGTATACTGGTGTGGGCAAACAAGCGCGACGTATGTCTGGATGGTATTTTTTCGTGGAAACACAGGGTGTAACATGTTTACTTTGAATATTGTTCATTGGTTTATCGATTCACAGTTGATATCCGGATCCGGTTACGTACTTTATCAGGGTTTCCGATTTCAAACTGAATGTCGAGACATACATTGACCAATAAAGACACAATATAGTAAACATGTGGGAGGAAAACTCGACCTGGAGTTGTTATCGCGATGGGTGACATAAATCCAACCGTTTTCCGAACACCGTTATCCACATACCAACCGTCGTCAAGGAGGTGTTTTATTCAGACATTTTGACTCTGGAAAATCCAAAGCACGAACCCGGACATCACGGACATATCAGAAACCCCTTTATTCGCCAATTCCGAAAACATACATGTCGATGTACAACAGCACATTGTTATTGTATGTGAGTAACCAATGATTTTGATGGGATGCATCAGAGCAAGTGAATATTTGATTACACAAATGTATCGGAGTCGTTGTTGGTGTATATTTTGTCAGTCTGTTGTAACAATATACAAAAAATATCAAATTGACCGGTGTAGTTGTCAGTTTTCAAAACGAAAATGGTATTGGTACTCAGGTAAATGATAGTTTTCCAAACGAAAAGGGTTTGTTGCCTGGGGAGAAAAGGGTTTGTTGCTCAGTGAAAATGGTTTGTTGCTCGGGGAAAAAATATATTTCCAAGTGAAAGAGGTTTGTTGATCGGGGAAAAAATATATTCCCAAGTGAAAAAGGTTTGTTACCCAGAGAAAAAATATATTTCCAAGTGAAAAAGGTTTGTTATCAAGAGAAAAAATATATTTCCAAGTGAAAAAGGTTTGTTATCCAGGGCAAAAATATATTTCCAAGTGAAAAGGGGTTTGTTACCCAGGGAAAAAATATATTTCCAAGTGAAAAACGTTTGTTGTTGAGGGAAAACATATATTTCCAAGTGAAAATGGTTTTGTTACTCGGGTAACGCTAAACTCCCAAGGGAAAATGGTAATTGTACACAAGTAACGACTGACCTCCTGGTGAAAATGATATTTTTACTTGGGTAGGTATCGTATGTTCAGTGTCAGTGATGTTGTTAAACGTTGTTGCTTGACGTCGGTATCCCGTTAGTGTATTATTATGAGTGTGAAAAGGATTTACACATCTTGTGCAGAGTATCAGAGTGTTGCGACAGTAAAGATATTTTTCGCGTGACGAACCAAGATCGTTGTTTAAATGTTAATGCATTTCGATTACCGAGTTGCTGTACAATAGAGATGAATCTACATTAGACCGCGCTGTGTACTTCGATTAAAACCACATGTAAATCTATTCGCACAACATCGAGTTGATGTAGTGTTACTAAAATAAATTATTACCTATTTACACAACATCAAAATAACAATTCATGTCGTAGTAAGTTTCTTGAACTCGTGCTTGATGAAAACGATTGGCGACAAGTATGCTTTTGAGTGAAAAATAATTATTTAGAGTAGTGACAGTTTGTGACCAACGAATGCAAATCGATCATGGTATTACAATATACGCTTTCGTCAACATAACGACTTGGTGCAGGAGAAACACTTTAACGTTTTTCAATAACCAGAATCTTGAAACATGTTGCTTGTGTGATTTACAGCTGGTGCACAAAGGTTAGCGACGTTTTTTAATATAGTTCCACTTTCTAGTTGTTTTGACGTGAGGCTCGGTGCTTCTCGTTAGTAAAGTAAATTGTTTTGTGCGTTAAATTTGTGGTAAGTAAGTCGAATACATACTCTTTTGTGGAAGTAACTGTATTACTGCAATATCATTGGTAGGTCTCTGAAGCAGTCACCGTGGTTTTAATTTTGAAAGATGTCGCGATGTCGGTATAATGTTTTCTAAAAGTTAAACTCGGACGGATATCATGGCTATGTAGGACTTACGATAAACATTATACTTATACAACTTTTTTACAAGAACTATGATATTTCTGTAAGTGCTATAGTCGTGTGTTGGATTATTTGAATATTTAGATACGTAACCATTCGTATGAAAAAGTTCTTGTGACATCAGAACAGTTTGTAGAGTCAAACCATAACCATTCAGTTTCGTAGTGTGAGGATATCGAGTAAAGTAGATTACTTTGTGTGATGTAAATATCCTTCGTACTTTTGTAAGAGTTGTGAGGATGATCATTCGTATCCTACGAAGTAGCTAGTTGATACTACAAAATATTGAATGATCGCTAACACACTGAGTTCATAACCCAAGATAGTGAAAATTGTGTACTCTTAGACTAACATAATTCGTATCCAGCAAAACGATAGACACCAAAGGTTCGATGGAGTTTAAATCTAGATTGTATTAAGCGAAGTGATGAGTATCTCCAGTAATAAAGTCGAAACGACCAAAACAAATTTCTGTGTCTTGTAAAGAACTATTTGGTATGATATTACTTGAGTGTGTGACAATTCGTATCCGTCGAGGTTGAATGTTTAGCCATATCGAAATGAATCCAGATCACATGAAGTATACATTAATCACAATAGAATCGACGAGAATGTTAACCACGTAGAGTGTGTTTGTTTAAAAGTTATCTCCAATACGGTTACTTCGATCGGTATTAATTCCATGTCATACAAAAACATGTAACCTTTGTACAGTTTCGTAGTACGGGAATATCGAGTGAAGTTGATTATTTTTGTGTGACGAAAATATCTTGTATTGATATTGGACACTGGTTTCGTTACCCAAGTGAGTGAAAATTGTTCTTGGTTGGACAGATATGATTAGTATTTAGAAAAAACGACTCACACCAATTAAGCGACGCTGTTTCCTATCCAATAACTGAGTGAAATTTCTCAAGGGTTTGATTTACCGAGTTAATTGTCGGCGATTCAATCACATACAAGTATATGGTCTTTTAGTGACTGATTATTGTGACGACATTTACTTTGACGAATGGCAATGGAAAAATGTCCAATTTCTCTTATCGTGTGCGCTGCACAAATAGTTCTAGTATGTAATCAGTGAACGTCATGTAAATTGACAACGACTCTCAGTAGTTTGGTTAGATGATGGAGGTTCAAATCGATATCGCTACTACGAACAGCAATACAAACACATTTTTGTAGATTTCAGTGTAGCGCACATTTCGATTTTATTAATGCTGAGAGGTTTCTGTATTACTCAAGTATAGTTGAATAGGTGGTGCCTAGCAAACATATTCCAATTTACTTTTGTAATGATCAAAGTGAGTGTGAAATGATGCGAACGGATTAAGCATTAATCAAATGGTGGTATGTCAATTCACCTAGTGTGATATCTTGACACCAGGTAATGCGCGAAAGTGTTTCAATTCTCACCGACAATAAAGTATTGCCCCGGTTATTGTTCAACAAAGGAAATTGTTGTTTCATCTTTAGTCTTGTTTAATGCAGACATTTGTAAAATATTTCCTGATATCCACAATACTCTGCGTGGTTTGTACCAAGGCTGAATAATTTTCCAATCGAGAACATTTTAGACACACATAGTTTACAACTCAATATGTTAATAACAATGGTACTGAAAAGTTTGTTGCTGTCACAATAATCAACGCCGGGTCTAATTAACGCAAATAATTTAATAGTCAAGTCATGATCAACTATTACATATGTCAAATCAATGTGTCAATCCTTATGTTTACATCATGATAATTTTCAAAATAACACCTGCGTTCGATTGTAAGAAATGAATTCTCAACATGTTGGGCAGACTTTCAAATCTCGCATACTATACATATTATGTTAATCTCAAGTCGCGGGCACCGAGAAGTAATTACTTTTATCTTACAAAATATACCGCATAGTAATTTCTTTGTCTTACAGAATAGTAACGACTTTTCAAGTTGAATAAAAAAGACGTGTAGGGATATGAGTACAACCAGGCTTGTTATGGATTTTAGGTTTTAGTGCTTGTATGGATTCGTGTATGTTTGGCTGTTTTTCATATTGATACTGTTGAGTTGGTCGGTTAACGGATTTACTTGACAATGTTTTCGTGGTTGATTCTTTGAATATGGTAAGATGGTCAGATGTCGAGACGTAATACTATTTCCGTGAACTCAATTACAACAAAACATAACCAGCATTCAAATAATCCGTAAGCTACAAGTGGATTTAAAACTTGATGCTGTTTTGTGGTTAACTCAAGTCAGTGGTCATATTTGTGTTGATTTCAGGAATGATCATGACGAGTTGGTCGGGTAAATTAGTGGTAGTAACTATGACCGTACAGAGTTGCTGACATTCAAACATCTTTTACGCTGTAATATACGTATTTTATTGTGATAAATTATTTCTCAGTTATTGTTCAGACATTCAAATCTCGTATACTCAAAATATAATATGTTTATGTCTAGTCATTTATGTGTCGATTAGTAAATAGCTTACTTTGTCTTCAGAATAGTAACGACCTTTACAATTGAATAAAAAAGACCGATCATATGAATACAACCAGAATGAATTAATTCAAATTTGTGAGTTGCAGTGGTATAATCAAGTAAGTGAAAACTAGATTTTGAACACTTGTTAATGTTGTAAATAATTCTTTTGAGTATGGTAAGATGTTAAAAATGTCGCTTTGACAAACGAAAAGTCGGATCGCGAATAGAGTTGCAATGTTCCATTACTTGTTTCGAATCAATGTGCGTATAATATCAATATGGGACTGTGGGAAAGTTGATAGCCGTGTTTGTCAATCCTATTTCAATTCACACTACGCCAAAGTCAAAATATTCGGTTTGGATTATCTCAATTTACCTAGTACATCCCGCGAATGGATTCCGACCCATGCTATAACTAGATCGCTATGTCTGATGCATTATCCCGTCAGCGACGTAGGGTTTACAATTATTTCACACCTTTTCGAATAAGCGTCAACTTCGCAAAGGATTAGGGTGGGATCAGAAATAAGTGAGAATTTGTCGGTATTCGAATCATCGTCTGTGACGGCTCTGTTATCCGTTACTTATTAAATTTTACCAGTGAAATCCGGTTCCTGTGACATACCGATTATCAAAATATTACATTGTGGCGATTGGAATGTATGTAACAACAAGTTGGTGAGGGCTGGCTATGTCTTAGGTGTTATCTCGTGAGTGATCGTGGGATTTGCAACCTATTTCGCACCTTTTTGAAGTGTTAGTTTGTGAACGCGGCTATTGTTGGTATCGCCGTCTACGCGGGTTCTGTGGTAAACTAATTACCAAAATATTACATTGTCAACGATCGGCATGTATGTAACAGCGAGTCGCGAGCGATGGTTATGTCTTAGGTATTATCTTGTGAGCGATCGCGGGATTTTACCAATATTTCACACCTTTTTGGAGTGTTAGTTTGTGAACGCGGCTATTGTTGCTATTCGAATCGCCGTCTACGCCGGCTCCGTGGTAAACTAATTACCAAGCGACTGATTCCTAGATTTAGCAAACTATTTCACACCCTTTTTGGTGAAAGTACGACATGCCGCTAGCATTCTATCAACGAAAGTACGAATCATCGCCGCGTCCATAAGAATAACGATATATCATTGTCGTACTCGCCGTAATTTGGAATATACACATTAACTAAGGACCAATCACATGACTATTTACTTGATACATATTCAACACCGGGCGAGAGATGCCTATACCCGAAAGGGCGATTCACGGCCGCACCCATAAGACGCAATAGCCGCATGCCACCCCCGCCATAAGAATACCGATATATCATTGTCGTACTCACCGTAAACGTTGGGATTAACTCGAATCGGTCATATTTAATAATTTGTAATATACACATTAACTAAGAATCAATCACGTGACTATTTACTATTCCTGATACCTATTCAACACAGTGCGAGAGTTGACTATACTCGAAAGTACGAATTACCACCACGGCACCGGTTGAGCGATCCATATACCGAGAAGTGTTACCAGTCGAGAGATGCATATACCCGAAAGTGCGAATTACCACTACGACACCGATTGAGCGATCCCTATACTGAAAATGGTCACCGGTTCAAGACGAGTTTCGAGGCACCGGTTGAGTGATCCCTATACCGAAAATGGTCACCGGTTCAAGACGAGTTTCGAGGCACCGGTTGAGTGATCCCTATACCAAAAAGGGTTACCGGTCGAGAGATACCTATACCAACCCAGGCACCGGTCGGGTGGAAGGGGGGGTCAAAAGGGTCACCGGTTCAGGACGAGTTTTCGTGGCACCGGTCGGGTGCGTCCATAAGCCACAATGGCGCATCATGACCGATCACCTACACTACTAGTGCAAAACAACAAGGAACTTCAACAACGGGGGCAGGGGCAGGCCTTTGTTGGATGGGCTGGTAAGGTTATGTAGGATCTCCATAATCCACTAACACCGGCTTTCGTAAGCCTATAGCGATAAGAACACAGTTCCTCAGTGATGTATTCCACGGGATTATACAAATCTGTAAGGTACTTCCGTACTTGCTGCAGCCTGTTTCCATTCACTTGCATCGTTGCATGTAATATTCTAACATATCTATGTCAATAGCTATTTTATCTGAAAGGAATGAAACACGTACCGTATACCTATCTGCCAATATGGAATCGGTGTCTCGTGCACACCAAAGATTCTACTAACTGTCCTCACGGTGTGATACTGCACACCAAAAACATTACGCTAAACCTACCGGGATTCCAACCCGGCATCGAAACAGTTCATACCGAGCGAGCGCACAGCGCACAGTTGCGAACGATGCCAGAAGTGTCGAGTAAGACTCGAAACTGAGCAAAGCTAGAAAATGTCTTTGAATACCAAGGAGCTACTCCAATGGAGTTGAACTCCGCCTTTACTCCGTCGAGCAAGCCTTGAGTTTGAGTTCGAGGCGTCTCTTTGAATACGGGCCCTAGTGTATTTTGACCTGAACTAGTGCATTTTATTTCGAAATTCAGCAAATCTACTGTTTTTTACTGAATAAAATTTGTAACTGATGCTTTTTTCATGTTCTTCGAATAATTTATACCGGAAGGCCTACTTGAAAAGATAGTAATTAATATTTGTCTAAACATGCCCATTTGGCACAATAGCGACTAGTCCTACATGAATTATAGAATGTGAAATTGCAACGGCTACCAATGTGCAAAGAAATGCCCTCTATACCAGCTGCTGTTGTTATTCACATTTCAAGTCTCTTTACGTGCGTGTTGCTCTTTTGTATGTGGGGGGGGGGGGGGGATGGCGTGCCTCACCAGCCGTGAACGTCACCGCACATCACTGGTGACAAGTATACCCTGCATCGAGACAGTTCACACGACAATGCAATAAAGTAAAAAGATTTTGTTCGTTCATACATCTCGGAGGTGCCTGGACGAGATCAAAAAGGACGACAAAATGCCTCAAGACAAACGTATGTCGATTTACCAGCCAAAGGAATGAGGTAATCGGATCAATCTAGAATGCCCACAGACATACCGTGGGATGTGAAACAATGTGAAAATATGAACTACACAAATCGGCAATCGCTGCGAATTTCCAAGGACACTGTTTAAAGATGCTGTAGAAATGCCAGATCACACCGGTGACTTCGTCAGAAATATCGAAATAATATATCCCGACGTAATTATCCGTATGGCACACAGCGATATGCTTGATGAAACTAGAAATATATTAAAAATCTTAATGAAGAATAAGGAACTACCCGAAGTGCTAAAGAGACTTTTACGTTTCCATTTTGGTGTTCCGCAATGTGTTAATGGAGACGAACCCAATATTCCCAGTTGCATGAGAAAAAGTTCATAACAAACCATGAACAGATGTTCCGCGACATATTGCATTGCCTCGGGTTGGTTAAATGCTCAACCATTCCGCTTGTGACTGTCCGGGTAAAGGGCATATCTAAACCACTCCATGATTTCTTTCCTAACTCGCTAAAGCTATTTATCTGAACCATATCCTCAAAGATGCAGAAAGATGACTTCGCAAAAATTCTTTTAAAACACGAATTGGGCATTCCTATTGGGTGATATAGGCGAGTTGGTTTTGTCGGATGGAGAAGCTCATTTTATCGATAAATATCGTACGTTGGTAAATGAATGGACAGGCAAGTTCAGAGTACATTTCGACAAACATTTGAAGGGTGACATTCCAGAAATACCTGCAGATTTAGAACAAAATTTCTTTCCGCATTTAGGTAAGTCCCACTCACCAATAATATTAGCGAAACAATGAACAACGTTTTGAAGGCTGCGAGCGGGCGTTATGAAATGACATTGGATGCTATCCTATTATGAATGCATAATCTGCTGAGTTTCGCAGTGCGGAATATCGACTTAAAACGGAATTTAATTACATGAGAAAACATCTCAAACATATCAAGTTTCCTAAAATGTTAACGCTTGACGATATCATAAGCAACGATCCCTCTAAGCTGCGCGCGTGAGCGCACTGCTAACACAGTCTGCGCGCACCGACAATCTGTGCCGCGCACAAAAAAATCCACTCGTGAGAATTATCACTGATGCTCATTTAACCAAACTGACGACCATTTTAGATGTAAAAATGTATAGATGTAAAAATGTACATTACTAATTTGAAATCAGTCATTCGTAATCAGACGTAGAGACACTAATTTATAATCAGTCATTCGTAATCAGACGTAGAGACACTAATTTATAATCAGTCATTCGTAATCAGACGTAGAGACGCCATCTCGGTAGAAACTTTTGCTGGTGATTTGGTGAAAAAAATCAAGGATCGCAACTAAAATCATTCACGCCGGAGAAAAAATTTGCAGAAAAATTATGGAACTCGATACAAGAACACGCTTTGTCGACTGTCGGCACGAAATTGACAGACACTGCGATCACGTCGAAATTCAACGTCGTATGTCACGTATGCAGATAAGCTCTCTACTTGCCCCGAACCATCGGAGAAAATCATTCAACATTGTGATGAATTCATGACAAATGACTTCCTCATCGCTGATCCCGCTGCACTAACAGTCTCTTGAAAAAGCCCAGAAGCACAGTAAGCCACGCTGTAGTCTAAAATGTCAGCACCAGAGACACCGAACTTGGATGCAGGGTTGTAATGACTCGAGTCATGACTCGACTCGAGTCACGATTTTCTGATGACTCGACTTGACTCGAGTCATTTTCACAAAATACGGAAATGACTCGACTCGAGTCATTATGTGTATTGACTAGGGCTGGGCACAATGATTCGAGTACTCGAATCTGAATCGAGTATTGATTTCAATGATTCGAGTCGAGTAGTAAAAGACGATTTTTTCGAGTACTGAAATTATACGCTTCTCGCAACTGAAAGTTAAAGTACCAACGAGAATTATAGTTTTCATGCTATTTATCACTGAGGAGACCTTAAAACCTTGATTGGCCGTGTCGCAGCATACGAGACATAGTACAAAGCTACGAACGTTACTGGAATAGCATATTTTCGAAGTCGTGATCATCACACAACATTGTCAAGAAGTGCAATGAAATCGGTATGGTCGAAAAAATACCAAAGTATCTTTAATGTAACGGATAACAGGCATTTTATCCTTTGTGGTGGCATAAAATGTACATATTTCAACTTTGACGTATTACATTCTGTTATGACGTCATAATGAGTGATACTCGAATACTCGACTCGACTCGAAGCATAATGCGTGATTCAGAATCGAATCACTCAGGTACTCGATTTTGCCCAGCCCTAGTATTGACTCGACTTGGACTCGAGTCATTCCGCATGACTCGAACCAAGTCATATGACTCGTGACTCAGACGGCCAAGATCGACATTTCATTGTAATTTCGAAGAATAGCAAAGCAACCAACCTATTGGGCGTCTATTGGTACTGGTGCTTGAAAATGCGACCAGAAACTATTAAAAGTGAGGAAAATTAGTATATTATAAATGCGAACCATTCGATATCACCGAATAGGGTTATACCAGTGGGTTTAACAAGACTTAAACTGGAAACTGAGCAGTTGAGCAGTCAACACAATGACTTGGACTCGGACTCGAGTCATTATCCCATGACTCGGGGGCGAATTGAAAATGATTCGACTTGACTCGAGTCAAAACTATAAAAGTGAGATTGACTTGTGACTCGGAGCCTTGTGACTTGGTTACAACCCTGCTTGGATGCATGCGAGAGAATGCAAGCGAATGAAGAAGCAGAACATACAAAGTCATTTGAACAAAATAATATCAATGTCGTGATACACAAGGCCATGAATGTCACTGAAATGTGAATTAATAATGATAATAATAATGACAAATGACTCCAGACAAGTATGGCTAACAGATAGCATTGATAATACCTTTTGCGCGCAATGGAATATTCCCAGTTAAATGAAGATCATTTTGGCTATCTGGATTCGGACACGTCACATTTGATCTCATTTGTGGAAGGAAGCCTCAATCAGTTTCAACCGGTATTCTAGATCGCAATCGGTACTTATGCAAGGTCATACTATTACCAATTCTTATTCGTAAGATTTCAATCATATTGCTTGTTATGTTCTTGATCTAGTTTGAACAATAACTCAATACGACGAGCTTGCAATAAGAAATCAGTATATTATCAGCAGAATAACTTTAAGGCAGCGACACGATCCAGAGTGCAGTTAAACGAAAAGCCAGTAGACAACAGAACACAGGGTATAAATACGAAGCACAGCACACGAGGAAATGATTGGCGGTAATTTCTAATCCTAGATAAATAAGAAACAAACGATACCAACGTAAAATGCACGAACATAACATTGCTTTTCTGTGTTTTCTGTCAGGATTTTATCGCCAATTACCGAGTACCTTCCTGATATGTCTGCCTGTAACATATCTTTGCAAGACAAGAACCGTACATACTTACAAAATGACTTCCGTCAAAAAATCGTTTGGGATCTACGTCAAGATTCCGTGGCGTCATCCCACATTATACGAAAAGATGAAGTTGAATGTGGCATCATTACCCAGACACCTGGGCTCAAAAATCTGAGAAGTCACTGCAATAAAAAGCCGGCAGACTTTTGGTTTGCGATGGGGGCATTGTCCTAATCAAATCAATACTATATAGTATATACGTATTCATGGAAGAGGCAGTACCAGTATGCGACTCAGGAAACTGTGATGTGTTGGCGATCGCGTATACCATTTGCATTTATCTGGACGTCCGACCCGAATGCGCCGAGTTCACAGAGGCCGCAATACGAAGAATTTGTTATGAACGAGGACAACATTGTTCGAAAAATGCATAGGAGTGTTGAAGTTCCCCTTGAACTACGAGCAACTGTTTAGGCGAAGACTTGGGGTATGTTGCATAGATGGCCATCACGAAACGATACGCCGATAGCCATGATTTTCCATCTTTGGATCCGCGATCGACACCATGGCATGTTCACGGCTCACTAATCTCCGGTCGTTGATGCAACTGACACCAGATAATTAATCCGCCAAAATATCAGCTGATGGCGGGACATATGCAGGGAATTGCTGGGTATCTTTCAAAATGACGCTGCTTGCGAACGGTGCGCAGCTGAAAGAAATGGATCTATACCGATCATAGGTGTATGGGAGCAAAAACTTTTAGGGATGCGAAAATATTTTTATCGTCCAAATAGACAATGAATCACAAAACCAGTTATAATGCATTTACTTGTGTCGATATCGCACTGGGAACAACTTTTCACATATTCAGGATATTCAGGACTGAAATACACTGAAAGCAAATGACTGATACACACACACACACACACTGATACAGAGTCCAACATTAATCTAAGCTTGCCGATTTTTGGGTAGTGTTGGCAATTCAAAAAAAGTATTTGTATTTGCCATGGCGCATACCAGACACATCTATGATATCCTCAATATCAACATTATTTGTTATTTCTCTTTCGAGGTATAATACTGCCATGTTAGTAAGACGTGGCTGCCCCACAGTTGATCTGAGATAGGTATTGAGCCTTCTCAACCCTGAAAAGGACCTTTCAGCAGTGCAAGATGTCGCAGGAATAGTGATCAATATCTCTGCGGCCCTCGGGAAATAGGGAAGGGTTTTCCAATGCCACTAGAAACAAGAAGTTTCGTATATTCTCCAGCACTATTGATCGATCATACCTTGCGGATTTTGGAACAGAATACACTCAGATTCCAACAATTTCAGATCTATGGAATAAAAGGCTGATATTTCTTTATAGTCATCCTTAGTTCCTTCCCCTTGCAACATTTCTGCTAGCGACAGAAGAACTTTCGACGTGTTGTTGGCAAACCGTTCAGATAGCTCAGCAGAGATTCTATCAATCGAGTCAAAGTACACTTCATAGCATATCCCTTCCTCATCAGAAAACCCCTTAGTTGCGTCCCTCTCACCATCCTCACCAACCAGTGCTTGGAACCTTTTAGATGGCCACTGCTGTCTCCGGTGTAAAGTCACCTCGTTGTCAACATCCTGACGTTTCAGATCTTAAACAGATTTACAAGCGTCTTCCCAGATTCCATGAAATGCCGGTTTAGTCCTCGAGTTACGAAAGCATGAAATGGTTGCTGTTGCCAGTTGTTATGAAATCCCTACATCAACTTCCGTCCCTTGAAGATGGGTGGAAAGGCTGTCAGTAAATTTGAAAATCCAATTCAAAATTTTCAGTCCCAAAAGGAAATGGAAATCGCAGACAGCCTTGAGTAGACCAGCAGCATCAACACTGGTTTTTGAATCTTTTTCATGCGAGCAACAGACTTGTACAAACTACTGAATTTTCAAAAAGCACATCCAGAACTATAACTAGAACTACTAAATTTTCAAATTCCGCAACTATAACTAGAACTACTCAATTTTAAAAACTAGAACTAACGAAATTTAAATATCGGCAACTAACTAACTAAAACACAACTAACTAAATTTAATTCTCAATCAACTCATTCATTTTTATTTTATTCGAATTCGGCGTTTCAGCCTTCCACATAAACGTCGGTACAACGAAATTACTGAAATATCAGACATACAGAACTAGTCTGTAATCACTACAGGACAAACTAAACCATTTTCTGCAGGTGTTGCTGATTGCAGCGAATCAACATGAGTCGCGAAAATGTTTTTTCGATGAGTTTTGCCCTCTTTGGGCAGTACAAAATCCCAGCATGCTAGAAAGCCCTTTCACTGGGCGCAGATGTCGCAGCCACCACAAGAAAATCTTTAGCCAAGTTTCGTAATTCTGGCAAGTAGGTCATATTCCGCCAATAGTTTAGCACATTCTGAGCCAGGGGTAGTCGCTGTTCGCTGAAATGTATTCATGCAACTTTGTTACGTCTTCTTCGTTGCACAACCAGGCAGACTTAAATCGGGTGTAGCAGTCGCTGCAACGACTTGTTGCAAGACACGCTGGTATAGTGCTTGATTGGAGTCGACGCTACAGCTTCAGTTCCCGTTGTACGCACTAGTTGACTGGCTATAATGACCGCTCTGAGTACTCCGGCAATCCTGATCACACACGCAGATCCAAGGACCTTTCTTTTATAGCACAGAACAGCCAAATAGTAGTAACTAGTGGTCAGAAACTTGTGGATTTACCAGGATCAAATCATACTGCAATATATTAACGAATACAGAAAGAACAAAGTTAGATGTATCTAATTGTCTGGACTTGAGCGCGAGCACGCCCGCTACGGCGCTACACTGGCGATCTCTGATCTCTCAAGCACGTGCTTTGCAGACTACTTTATCGATATAAGATTAAGGTCGTGGGAAATGAGGTTAGTTGCGGGGATGCGCGGGAAGATTATTGGCACCCTGCTGGGACAGCTGTTACACTCCCCCCTTAAGGACATTTTTGTGCAACACAAAATGTCTTTACTCCCCCCTTAAGGACATTTTTGTGCAACACAAAATGTCTTTACAACTATATTCGAAACGTGTAAACAATGTGGCTCCACGGGGGGGATTCGGACTTCTACTAACATTACCTCAAACACAAATGGACAATTAGACCCCAATACTCCAACAGGTAACAAAGACAAACAAATGCTAATAACATACATCATACAGCGATAATACGAAACAGACAAGGATAATCTGAGACCAAATCACAAATTATACTATCATTAATCACCTACACTCCTACAGTTTTAGGCCCCGTGGATATACTCAGCTATCGCAGCTATCACTTGTGGATATACTCAGCTATCACCAAAAATCGCAGACATTCAGGTCATTTAAAGGTCACGTATCGTTTAGGGCGCAGCTATCAGCTCCGGAGCACGTCTGGGTTCAAATAGTGCGCAGCTATCAGCTCCGGAGCACGTCCGGGTTGAAATAGTGCGCAGCTATCAGCTCAGGAGCACGTCTGGGTTCAAATAGTGCGCAGCTATCAGGTCGTGAGCACGCCCGGATGCAAATAGTGCGCAGCTATCAGCTCAGGAGCACGTCTGGGTTCAAGATACATGAATATTGATGTGCAAGGGCAAGGATATATTATGGAGATAGTGTAATGGTTATGCGTCCGGCTTCTCGTGCGGTAGGTCGTGGGTTCGATCCCCGGCCGGGTCATACCTAAGACTTGAAAATAGGTATCCGCAGCTGTCCTGCTAGATGCTCAGCAATCACGGATAGCATGGAGGAGAAAAAAAACGGGGGCGCAGACTAGATGACCTCATGGCCGTATCGCAACTCCGTCGTCAAAGCATCTCGATGGTGCAGACGAAAAAAGAATATCATCTCTCTCGTGTTTTAGACCTTTACAAAACTGAGTCGTAGCCTTGTCCTGTACCAATCTGGACTAACTAGGGCACATGTGAAGTTGAATCCCTGTCAAAAGTATGTGACCACCCAGTGTTGGATGAATTTCGTTTTGAGTGACCCATGTACCATATTTCTTTCGTAGATGAACGTGGCGCTGGCAATGCGTGTCCTATCTGAAAGAGTAGCTCATGATCTGAGACAAATGGAGCATAATGGAACAGCTGATTCCATTTTGATGATGTACCAGTATGATGAGTACACAAATTTATTGTGTTTTGTACTGTCAAAAGTAAATGAATTTTTGACAGGTGGTTCCACATAGTAACATGCAGGGTCAACTATCCCATTTACAATATGGGGGATAGTAGTAGGATAAGTGATCTTCGTGAGTTTGCGGAAAAACTCGAAAATTGGAAAGTAAACTAAATACACTATATACCTGTTGATTGTGATTCCAACCTCAAGCTTTTTGTTACAGAAAGACTCTGAAGCTCGTAAAGAGCCTAAGAGGATGATGGCCCTGTCAACAATTAAGGGTCTTATTTTCACCTCACGTAGTTTGATAGGGCTGTGCGAGCAGTTGTTGCGGCAGAGGCCTCCTGTGGCTCTTGGCACATTCACCCAGGATGTTTTGGAAGCATTCTTCGGGAATTTGGTTTGTTTGGTAGCCAACTATGCAATAATATGTTAACAAAATCCTAATTCTCCAGAGGCAACGTGGCAGACGCTGTCAAATTCCCGATATTGGCCGAACGTTTAATCACCTTGCTTTGTGAAAGGTGAATAATGCCATAGGCAGCCTGGCCATCTTCCACAACAAAAACAAAGCGAAGTTCTCGAAACGGTAGTCATATTTTGTTAGTTTTTTTTATTCGTACCTCATCTGAACAATTGAGCAATACAGTGCGATTTTACAAATATATCTTCCGTCCTATTTTATCCATTCTTGTAAAAGTTTGCGCTTGAGTGTTAAAGATAGGGAGGTGTCGTCATAACTTGTAGCAGTCTTTTCATCAGCAACCCACTTCGTCTAAAGCAGTGGTTCCCAACGCGGACGGGAGGCGATTTGGCAGGCGAAAATAACGGAGGGGCGATTGCCAGGGTTGTAACCAAGCCAATTTCACTTTTACAGTTTTGCATCAAGTCGAGTCCTTTTCAATTCACCATCGAGTCAAGTCCAAGTGTGTTCAGTTTCGAGTTAAAGTCTTGGTACACCCACTTTTTAATAACTGTTGGTTGACATCGAATGATTCGCATTCATTTTCGTCACTTTTACCAGTTTCAAGTACCCAATTACCGATAGACGCAATCCCAATAGCGTGATTTGATTACTTTACTAATCTTTGAAATTACAATGAAATGTCGGTGTGAGTCTCGAGTCATATGACTCGGTTCAATAGAACTCGTGCCATCAGAAAACCCCGGCGATGGCGCGTTAAAACGGCTATATTGGAGTAAGTCGGAGAAATGACCTGACCTGGGTCTGAGAAATGACGAAAAAGGTTGAGAACCACTGGTCTAGAGCATGTAGCCTATACAAGAGGCATGAACAGAAAACCGAAAGAACAGTAAGCAGACAAATTGAAACTGACAAATCAATGAAGTGGCATGCGTCAATAGGCCCGAGAATCTATAGTGCTAGCTACTGTTTCTTAATTGGAACTATTTGCATTTCGACTCGAAGTGTGTGGACTCATTGAAAGAAGTAGTACGGTAGGCACGGTCTTATATTGCAAGGAGGTGCTACGATGTAAAAAAAATCTAGTCGGCATCTATTGAAAGGAACAGTAGGCACAGTATCATGTTGCAAGGAAAGTGATACAAAGTCAATAAAATCATCTTGTCAACTCAAATGGTAGAAATTGACCAAGTGTTGAAGTTTGTAATGGAAATTGGTGAGAGAGATGCTACCTTCCCATCACCTATTGCGATAGCTGACTGCGGAGTGAAACTGCTCCGGTAGTCACTTTATCGTGCAGGCGTTTAAACAGTCTCTGCGAAGCTGTGTGAAAAAAACTCGGATCATCAATGACGTTACGTAAGTGACGAGCTGTCTTATATCCGACTCAGATGCATCTTCTACACACAGGTCGTAAACCCTATGAATAAAAAGATTCATAGTACTGCCCACTGAAAATGGTGATTTTGGCATTTTCGAAATTGATGAAGGATGGGTGACGGTTGGCTTCTTTACAGAACGTCAGATAAACATGTTCCACATAAAACATATACTCTTCTGTAGGATACATTAAACACCCAGCCTTTATCTCCATAAATAAAATAAACGAGCCACGCGGTTGGTCGTTGCACAGCAGTTTCACAATGTCGAAACGAAAGCGCTCACCTCCAGGAGGTCCTCGTGCCTTGTTCAAAGTATACCCAGCAATGTACTCAAGAGATTCACTCTTAAATTGCTGAATTGAACCACTTTTAGTTTCATCTTCTTTGACAGAACCCATCATTATCATTAATTTCATTGCATCTAGAAAAAACTTTGACGCCTCAATCCTAGATATATTTTCATTGAAATAGTCCTGGGCGTGATCTCTGCTTCAGTTGGATAATGCCGTATCACAGTTGCTGATTCCGGTTTCGACACAAATTCGCGCCAAAATCCATCAATCTTCTGCTTTCCAAATTCAGAAAGCGTTAGTGCAGACTAGAATCGAAAAGGATGGCTCTCAGTGCAGACTAGAATCGAAAAGGATGGCTCTCGTGCTTTTCCCAATTTCGCTAGCTGGTGCTTCATTTCCTCCATGTCATTGTACAACAGATCTTGGATCACATCGTCAGTCAGAAGTGATTCCCAATCAAATTCGCCTACCTCAGCCATGTCTGAGAATTTACTGCGATATCCACAATTATTCGAATCCCTGCAGAGAGTATAACAATTCTCATATACCGTATAGCCATATTTGATGGCTTTAAAATTGTATTCACTTGCCCATCTCGCTAGCACTGATTATATAGCATCAACCCAATAACCTTGGTTAGTAACCACACGGAGTAGCTACTCGCGAAACTAACCTCGTGGATAGATATTCCTATTCAAATGCAGAAATTAACATCCTCTTCCACAAGCTCCCAGCAAAACAAATCGGGCGGCGTAGACAGTTATCAGAGCGTGACGCCCGGCAGTGTCGCATCTACGATTTACCTTAGTTATCTATACTCTGATGCTCTGTCGTTTCTTGTTGAACTCAGTCTGCAGATTTGGGCAAGATTTTCATTTGCCGAGGACAGCATACAAGAGTGCATTGAATCCTTGAACAGCCTTATCACCACAAAGAAAAGTAAAATCAATCATTCCACTAGCTGTGCAATTTCCCTCTGATATTATTTGATGATTTGTCGGAAGAATGGGCTGCTTTGGCAAATTGGCAAAATGAGCTGCAGGTTATCAACAGAATATTGGCAAAAATTGAAATCTGTGCACAATGGATACGGTGAATCAAAATTTCCATTACAGGGGAAGCCCATGACGAATCTCTTGGCATTGCTACATTCCACCGCATGCGTACCCCTCCCCATTATTTGGTTGAAGATGTACGGTAGTGAGCAAGATGCCACGCAACAGATAGTATGTTTGATTTATGGCGTACAATCGAAAGATATTTTTATGATGCCGTACAATTTGAAAGCGACCGTATTTCGACCGTATTTGATTTTTTCACAAGTCATTTTGCATTAGTCGCAAAACCGCATTATAATTTGTGAAGTAGTAGCCACCATTTTGCTGCCATAAGAATGCAATCACTCTGCTAAACCTACTTTTTGAAAGAACCGGAGCACTTTTCTATCTACCTCAGTAAAAATGTCTTAATATTACCATTATCAGGGCACCATTGATTTCAAATCAACATTTGCCAGGAAAAATAATTGTATTGAAGGTTGCAATAGTATGAATTGCAACAGCATCAGGTACAACAGCATCAGGTAACATTCAGTTCCGCACAGATGTAAAGTGCAATCTTATTAGTTGCTGACGGGTCGCTGAAGCTTGTGCGTAATCTGTACGTTGGCCTTGTGGCAAAACATCACTATCGTTCACCTCATCATCCCTTAATTCATCAAATGATGCCTCAATCATGCCACGTTGCGTTGCATGAGGAAGTTGTACATGCAGACACGAGCTGGAATTACATGTAGAGATGTGCTGCTGACTTTCAATCTCAGGCCTGTTCTTAGGCAGGAAAATCTTCTCTTCAAAACACCAAATGCACGCTCAATTGTCAATCTGGTCTTTTTGTGGCTTTTGTTATACGACAGTTCAGGCTGACGCAAGGGATTGTGTAATGGTGTCATCAGATAACTAGTCAATGGGTATCATCGGTCCCGTAGCAGCAATCCATTTGAGGTCGACTGATTTTCCAGATATCCATACAATGCAGAATTATGGAATATCCTCGAATCATGTGCAGAGCCGTACCATGTAGCATAAATGTTGGTGAAGATAAGTCGAGCATCACATAGAGCCTGAAACATGAATGCATGTATTGGTATTGTGAATTACTATAGTATGCAAAACTTGCACTTCATAGTGGACAAATTATATATTTCTAGAAATTGAATATAGTTTTAAGAAATCCTCCAAACCTGCATCAAATTGTACGCTGTAACATATTGATATATTTATTGATAGGTATTGTCATGGAGGCTAGATGCAGGTGTTGCCTATATGGCTATAGCTTATAAATCACAGTTATGATATTCACCTGACAATTTATGGAGAAGTAGCCTTTTCGGTTTCTGAACCGTTCTGCATTCTCACCACCTGGACTCTGAATACGAACGTGTGTGCCATCAATTGCACCTATCATATCTGGAAATGACGCGATGGTAAAAAATTCCTCCTTCACACTATGCAGGTTGGAATCAGGCCATCGTACGAAAGTCCTGAGATTAGCAACTATGTAACCTGTCAATGAGAATAACTAAATTTGCAAAAGGGCAAGCAATCGACCACTATCACTTCTTTACCTCCTTGATTACATTTGATACTGTCGGCTGCGAAATGCCCACCAAATCACCAGAAATCAATTGAAAAGAACCGCTGCTTGTGAAGCGTAAGAATATCAACATTTTATGCAGTACTGGTAGAGCAACGCCTTTACTAGAATGTCCGAAGTCATTCTGAATGATCTCAATGAAGTCATGAAGGCCTTGTTTTGTGAAGCGATAGCATGCTCTAAATTGGTCGTCAGAGATATTTTCCATAGGGTTTGGCAAATCTGCCAGTCGACGTTTTGGTACTCTTTCATGAACTAAATCCCGATCATACTCTTCCCCAGTTCACCTCATAAACTATAAAAAGTCCACCTCAGTAACTCTAAAAAGTCCATCTTTTCATAAGCAGTCGCGCAGTACAGCTACCACGAACCCAGCAAATGAGAGATAATTCCCCGTTTTTGGCGACGTACATTTCACACGAAAACGAGTCTTACCGAGCGAAGAAATTCGTTCCGTGATACTATAGAAATTAAAACATGGAACGGCAACGACCGATTTTGCAGCTTCGTTCCGCTTCGCCGAGGCTTGAGTGGAGAATTGTTTTGCGTAAGCGACTGTAGGATTTCTGGCAATCCAAAAGCTATCTTCCCGAGCGCAGAAATTATTCAATCTGGTCTTGATCGAAAGCTACTGTTTCACAGATTCCGAAAATATAAATTAAAATATTGATCAGGCACTGATCCACCTAGAATCTGTCCTCCAAGTCTGAAATATCGGCATTGTTCAGAACAATCGAGTAACCGCAACACAATGGCCATAACAATGACCCGTTGCGACCCTCCGATTGTTCGAACAATGCCGATATTTCAGACTTGGCGGACGGATTCTAGGTGGATCAGTGCCTGATCATTATTTTAATTTATATTTTCGGAATCTGTGAAACAGTAGCTTTCGATCAAGACCAGATTGAATAATTTCTGCGCTCGGGAAGATAGCTTTTGGATTGCCAGAAATCTTATAGTCGCTTACGCAAAACAATTCTCCACTCCAGCCTCGGCGAAGCGTAACGAAGCTGCAAAATCGGTCGTTGCCGTTCCATGTTTAATTTCTATAGTGATACCAACACGGATCCACTGGCTTCATTCTCGAATTACGCTCGGCATTACAAGAGTCGGCGACGCGTGACCATAAATAATTCTCGTCTTATGAAATAGTTGTTGGAGATAATTCGGCGAATTATCGTTAATGCGAGTGTTACATTGGTTTCAAAATACGGGCATTGGCATTGAAATTTTCTTTATTGATATCCGTCATTTGTTTGGCTGCATTTGTCTTCATGTTTTTGTATAGAACTCGGAGCTTCGTCCAATGTCTATCGATATTGAAGTCCATTTGAATCTTTTCCAAGCTGACTCCTTGACATTGCATATGGATCGAGCGGTCGATTTATCCAGTAAAAGCGGTGTCATGGCCACCAAATTCACCAACAATTCCTTTTCATATTCTGAGTAGTTGGTTCTCTTTTCTCCCCTCTTCTCGGAATCCATATTTGATAAGATTGTGCGTATGACTATAAACTAACCGATATCATCGGAATATGACTTGCTTCTCTTCCGTTTTATAGGCGAGCCAGGTGTGACCGACCATTGTTGTCCATAACTAGAAAAATGAGCCGCTCGAGTAACCATAAGCTGCCGGTAAGAACCGGTATCGCAGGTATTACTCGCCTTTCTGGCGCGATTCTCGGGTTCAAACGCTAAAACGAGTATTTGATAGGCGCCGGCTAAGATTATTTTTGTAATGCCAAACTCGGTAAGTCCTAAATCGCGTTTTAATACGAGTGCTACGTAATTCTCGTATTACTCTATTGAATTCATTTCATTAATTTTCGTTGAATAATCATGCAGTATATCATGCATATGTATCGAATTCATGTGTGGAACACTTCTTACCTATGGATGGTCATTGGTACCTTGGTCAGCATGATTACTGGGCAGCGGCAAATTTTTCCTGCAATTTACTAATCTAGTTTTTTTCGCCAATCTAGTGTTTTTTCACGACATAATCATGTGTTTTTCCGGGAAGCTAGAGTGACAACACTGACTCTAGCTAGTAGCTAGAGCAGGGGTTCTCAACCCGCGGGCCGCATGCGGCCCACAGACGAATATTTTGCGGCCCGCGACATCTTTCATTATAACGCAAGTACTACTGACACAGTATTGTTACAAATTAATTTAGGTTCTTAGCACTTTTATCGTACCGTCTCTGTTTCTTTTGATTACTCATTCTTGAATGCAGTGGTTCTCAAACTGGGGCGCGCGCCCCCTTGGGGCGTGAAAGCACCTGAAGGGGGGCGCGAAAATGAGGTCGACTGAAAAAAATGTTCGCGCTGCGCGCAATTTATCTCCAATTCATAGTTATTTCACTGTGTATAGTCTGGTTTCGTATTTGAGAGTTCTCCCATCAACAGCCATAACCTTCCATGCCATCAAACTAGCCGTTTGTATTCCTATAGCATTCTGCTTGCATTTTGTTATATGACGTTAGGGGGTTAGAAATTTTTCCCTATCAAAAAGGTGGGCGTATCTAAAACAAATTGAGAACCACTGCTTTAATGGGGCGTTTCTTGAGATATGCTCGACTTCAGATTGCTATTGTTTTGAATCGGTATTAGGCTGGAATCGGATTCAAGAGAATCCCGCTATGTAGTAGGCCTACACTTTTAAAGAGTGTTTGACGCAATGCGAACGCGGTTGTTGAGGTTACCGACTACCTTTCAGACGCATCGTTCAAAATTGCTTAGAATGTGGCTAAACTCAAGAAATCTGCTATAGCAGGTGTGATTTCAATAAAACCTAAACATTATGTGCGAGTATTTGCTGTTTCCGGAACTTAGCGCCAAGGGCAACATCACCAGACAAATTTCTAAGATACAGTCGTCCGATTCAATCGTGACCAGACGAGTAACATTAATGCCAGTCGATCTTTTATCGCATGTTCTGAAACACATTGCCACGTATACTACTTTAATCCAGCCTCGGACGAATCCACCGACTTGTATAATATATGCAGAGGAAATGCTGGCTGGGAAAACGTGGAGAGGGGACCAGCGAAAAATATCAACTAGGCAAAGCCGGCTTCTATTCCAGGGCATGGAAGGAAATGATAAGGGGTGACTGGTTTGCTCAGAAATGGCCCGGAACGCCACTTCTTCTCATATCACTCAGAGCGCAATGTGATAATGGCCTCTGTAACGCAAAAGTTACCGTAATTTATACTTGCTCGCTCACGCATTGAAACAGAGAGTTCGGTTCTCTGGTGGTAGGGTTTGAAGTTGCATATACCGACTTGGCAACGAATGCAATGCACCCTCCATGAAAAGATTTACTTGCGCCGCTAGAAGATAGGCCTACACTATATATTCTCAGAACAAGCAGCAGCTGCAAACGTACGAAGGCTGTCCATTATTACTTTACAATGCATAAAAATGTACTAAATAACCGTATACGGCTGGTAAATAGGCTACAGTAGCCTAAATTTATTATTAGCCCACAAATACATGGTATTATTGTCCTGCGGCCCGCAGCGTCTTTTGCTGTTAAAATGCGGCCCGTTATACAAGGGAAGTTGAGAACCCCTGAGCTAGAGCTATACTAGCTAGACTAGTTATTTATTCAGTCAATGATTTGAATTACATTGGATTTTTCAAGTTATTGCTTTGCAAGAAAATGTAGGATAATCAACGTAATCTATTGACATACGTTCAGCATGATATAAGCTGGGCAAATTCTGGGTGATTCAGTACGGTATTAGGTTTCAATTTCAAGCACAATATAAATCATTGGAATTTCATAAGTTCAAATATGAGTATTTGTGAGTATTTTATGCTATAGAAAAAGAAAAGGCGGAAAATTGGCTAATGATCTTTATATGTTGGATATAGCAACTCCAAAACTTAAAAGAAGCTGAAAACATGGACTTTACGGCCTCGAGAAGATCGCGAACTTGGTACAGATAACGAAATCTTGGGTCGAAACGAGATGAAAATATTTTTAGGAGCGGAAAGTCAACCATCCGACTTGGATGACATTACGACATAGCGTTCAGCGATACGGTCATAATATACTGAAACCAGGATCTAGAGCGGAAAAGCCAACCATGGGTGTTCCAGGCTAATCTGGAGGAAGATTGCCCAATGCCGATCGATGACACAGTGGACAGTAATGTAGTCATACGCAGAAACCAGTATATAGTTGAGGGGAAAACAAACATTTCCAAAGAACAGAAAAGCAAACCATTTGTGTTCCAGGCTAATCTGGAGGAAGATGCCGGTCGATGACATAACGGACATTTGGTCGTAATAATATTATGCTAAAACTGGAATTCAAATTAAGACTTTCATTCTCTGCTCGTGCGCTCATTCTCTGCTCGTGCGCTTGTCATGGTGCCGTTAACTCCGTGAGAATCAAACTTCATTGATCTGATAACTCAATACTGCAATGAATGTAGTTTTGAAAGAAATAAACCCGTTACGTTAAATATATGCTCTTTGTATATTGTTCAACAAGTTTCTGTCACTGATTTCGGAGCCCCAAAGAGGAAGGAATTCCTAGGAGTATGTTGAAAGACCGTTAGAATACCTTGACGATACAACAGTGGCACCCACAAACATATCTAGAATACCGGAGGGGATAATGGAGAACAATATATTGGCGTACTACTCTGAAACAGTCGCTATACCCCACGTGTTCCATATTTGAGTAGGCCCAATTGAAACCGTTCATCAGTAGCTGAAAAGAGGTATAACAAATCCATTACGCCGCCACGATCACAAACTTGAAAGATCATTCGGTGTTTGGAAACAAAGATATAATTGCCGCAAACTAGGCCTACGTACCAGGCTTCTTAATACCTTGCTCATCATAGTTGCGACTGCCAGTCGGCACAATTCTCACCGCTTTAGCGCCCCTTCTGGAGGGATGGCGCACGTAATTTTGCCTTCATAAGTCTAACATTGTGTGCAGAAATATTGCCGTTGTTTTTTCTTTATGGCGACGAGTTACTGCGAATGCATGAGTTGTTGGTTATTGCTACACTACTGACGACTGATTTCATGTCCTTGGCAGCGAAATCCAGACCCTACTTCTTCATTATAGCTGTTCGAGAAGCCTTAGCGTGGGACTGTATTTATGTTTTAACTGAACTGCTGCAAACATTGTCTTCTGATGTAACTAGTAACAGGAACTATTTACGCAGTAATCTATACAGTATGAAGCTTGTATTTTCTGAGTTATTATCGGGTCTACCAGAGATACGTTTTACTGACGTAAACTGGATTGCCAGTGAATCGAGGGGTAGTGGAAATAACAAGGACAAATTAGGCTTCAAATCGTATGTAAGATTCAGCGAATGATTCAAAACGTAATTTAAAACCCAATTACTAAATACCTCTAATTAAAATCTCGTATGTAACTTATACTAGCAGAGGCCCTTGGTAGATTTACTCAAGCACTCAAATTATAGGCTCCTAACTCCCTTTGAGAATTAGACGTAGTGACTTCGCAAGTATCATCACTTCATCAGTGATCAGTTTGAGCATCTCAGTATCAGAAGTCGGTGAGCATCTCAGTATCAGAAGTCGGTCTGATGTGTATTTCTAAATTCTAATGATTCTTAATGCAATAATTTTTATTAGAATATTTACAGAATTATGGTTTCAGCATGCCATGTCTTGTGCGGTTGGCAAATATATTCTTGCATCGCGGCTTATATCGCTGCCCAACCAATTACTCATCAATGAATCTGTTGCAAAAATCTACACATTTTTAGCTGAGGAATGCTTCGTAACAGAAATCTATACCCTCACCTCCCTCTTATAGTCTACCAAGGCTTACATATTGATGGAAATAACATATGTATTCCTGTTGAAATAGTCGTCTTAAGGCGATGTGGCAACCATCAATCGCACATATGCAATTCGGCCGTTGAGAATACCAAAGCTGATGATTCTCTCTCTCGGAATCCGAACACATGTAAAATTTTGCAAACTTTTTGCCTACCAAGTCGTAGTGTCTACAAGGACATGTATATTGTTGGGTTATTGGTGACATGCCAAGATTGTAATATTTTTCGTGTCTTCCGTCATATTTACCCGTTCACGATACTTCAGAACACTTACAATGAATCGCTCGGGCGGGGGTGTCTTGATTGGTTTAACAAGGCAGCGACGGGCGTGCCTTACCATGATCAAACTGTCATTTCCAGTCAAGAAAACATCGCCTATTTACCTGAAGAGGTCCTTTTGTGTCTTCCTTGGGAAAAGTCATCCAAGCTAGTGGGGCTGGCACTAATTTGTTTTTATCGCCCCAAATGTTTCAATATTATCGAAAACACTTATTCGAGCATGTTAACTGGAAACTTGACTCGCTTTGGGCAATCATCTCCGACTACATATCAGAATTATGACCGTTTCTTCAAATCCCTCGACGCATATGAATGTAAATATATATCTGTACGGAACCTAGCCCCAGGGATAGTCGATAAATCGATGCAGGAGCTAAAAGCGACGAGACTAAGAGGAAGAAGATTCAACAGTGTTGACGAAATTGCAATTGTTTATGACGACACGCACGACGCCTTGACTATGGAATTCAATGACAATATGTGTCGTGTCGCGCAGGACCGTAACTGCCGCATCCCCCTCATCGGGGCGAATTCCCCCAGAAGATAATAGACCGAGGGACCAAGGTGTTTTTTTTTTGGAAGGGGGGGGGGGTAAAAATCTGATTCGATGTGCGCTACCTATAGTTAAAACGAAGAGTGCCGCGACGCATTACGAAACTGGTTGGTTTGATATTCTCCGCCGGTGGAAATATAGGGCACCGTGGACATGGCAGAATGCAGTAAAACGACATAGTAAAAATGATAACAAGGAGACTGCTTTCGGAAATTCAACCATCCGCAGGATTGCCCCGTCATTTACAACTGCATCGGACAAATCCACGATAATGAGAACGACAAATCAAGCTGTTTTCGTCTCGAATATAATCAATGATATATATATATGTGTAATCAATGATATATATATATGTATATATATCATTGACTATAATCGACGGGAAAAGAGAAGCGGCTCTGGCAGCACCACCCGTATACGGCACTAATTTCGACGGCGGGCTTTCCGATGGCACATTAGTCGAACTCGCAAAACAGGTCGTGAACATTGTTAAAGATGGAAAGCTTGATAAAAATGTATTATCAAGACTGATGTCTCATCAGGCAGATGGTCAATATTCGAAGTCTTTATTAATATTCATTCGAGCCCTACGAGATGCAGCTCATGTTGACCGACGCCCCGAGCACCAAGACAAATTTTTTGTCGCAGTGTGAGACATCGGCCACTGGCACGACCTTTGCTTTGTTAAACTGTGCGACAGACCAGATGCTATGATGGGCATATTTATTGCTTGCTGCAATCGCTTTGCAACTATGTTTGGAAATTGTCGTTATATTGAATATAGAGGAATGGCCAGTGCTTCACAAGTCCCTGCAAACGTGGTACCGACCTTCTCTACGACCCGCTTCACTAGCAGCTCTTTTCGACAGATCTTTTCTCAGCAGCTCGAAAAGATCTGTCGAAAAGAGCTATCAGGGTTACGAAGCTTTGGTCAAGACACACATTTCTACGACAGAGAAATCGAGCAACCGCGATTCGGAGCAACCCGATTCGGAGGTTTTTAAAAGTTATCGTTCCATTGGAACAATTTGACCGAGGTAAATGCAGAAGAATGCATTTTCGAAAATATGCATTTACTTGAGGGTTGGCTTACCTCAAGAAAAAGTAGCGATGATGATGATGTAGATAGGACTGCGAGAGGTCCGTAGGAGTGTATTGCAGACCTTCGTTGTTTGCGTGAGCGACTGACATCGGACATCGACCTATCAAAATGTTTCTATGCTCACGGAACAAGTTATCTCTTGAAGGGCGGGGGAACAAGAATGAAGCAATTTGGCGCGGAAGGATTCAATTTTCTTACTCAAGTGTGTGCTCTTTAAGCCCCGTAAAAGAGTATGCTGCTCAAGAAGATTAGCTAGTTCTGCTGAGACCCATATTTAGCGATGATGTTTTATTCGGTTTCAGATAATCCATTCATGCTGTAGTATTTGAGGATTACGCAGAAAATGATTGAAAAAATCCACAACTACCCGAAGGTGAAAAGTAGGTGAGCAGGCATTCAAATTGCTCGGACTCAAACTGACGAAACATTTGCTGCCTATGTTTTTCGACAGCAAAGGTCGACAAAACTTCTTTCCGTGTGGCAAAGTGGTGGAAAGAATGCACAAAGGACTCAAACTGAACTGGATCACCGCCGCAGAATTCGGCCTGACGAAGCATTTGCTGCCTATGTTTTTCGACAGCAAAGGTCGACAAAACTTCTTTCCGACAGGTGCTGGCAAAGTGGCGGAAAGAATGCACAAAGCAGCATGCTTATTCACCACTTTGCCCAGCTGTTCATTTGAGTCTTTTAGTTGTAATTTTCACATTGAAAAAAAAAACACGTGTATTTTCGGTTGACACTCGTCAGGGGTAATCGTATTGAAAATATAATTGTTCATCAACGACCGCGGTTAGTGCGATTCAAGGTGACTCGTTTTTTTTTCGTTTTTACATGATAATGTCCTTGCAATCCGAGCTCCAGCGTACGAATGCGTGCCGAAGAGGGAAATGATACGCCTTATGAAGGAATAATAAGTTAGAACCGCGTGCGTCTCACGAATGAAGGTTTCTCGGGTAGGTGTGGGCGATTCCAATATATTATTATGACCCTACCGAAAACCCTGCTGTGAGGTAAAGCATTAACATGTAAAAAAAAAGTGAGATTAAAAATCGGAAGATGCATTAACATTAATTTTGTGGCCTAATTTTGCACATCATGCACTTCATGGTATGCATATGAACAGATCGTGTGTATGTGTATCATGAGTCGGTGTATATGCCGCAAAAACATCAAGGACAAAACTAAACTACGTCCTTGTTTAACAAACGTGTTATTCCCGGCCGGTTGGGAACCACTGCTTGATGAGGATATACGGAAGAGACCTTACCAAAAGGGACAAACCAGTTATGTCCTCGCGGATAATGTGGGACATACTTGCCCGAGCCCGAGTTGATTCCACCTTAACATTAACTGATTAAGGCACAGAAATATTTTTAAAAATGTTTTGAAATAATTATGGAATTCAATAAACCACCGGCTCCCTGGACTGTCGTCAAGCATTATCCAAAGGAATCACCTCATGCAAAGTAGTATTTCGTACAAGACCCCTCATTACACGCACCTAAAATATTGCTTGATATGAACCACAGTTAAAAAACGGAATTTTGTAAGGCGTCACATATTGTCATGCTCACTTTACCTCCCCATACATCACACAAGCTGCAGCCTTTGGAAAGAGGAGTTTTTGGTCGATTCAAGAAGGCTGTCAATTCGGAATGTGATATCTAGATGATGGGGAATCCTGGCACCACTATGACAATCATGTCCCAGGAATTGTTAGTAAAACGCTGCCATTGGTTTTTTTGTAGTGTCCTCGTTTTCCTGCACCGGCAATTGTACCATTAACCGAATATATCTTCAGTGAGGTCATTTCGCACCTTCGCAGGTGACTGACAGAGACCCAATCCGTTATGCACGATAACCAACAGAACACGGAGCCGACCATGATCAGGGAGATGGGGGAACAGCTACGGTTTCAGAACGGAGACTATTTGTCAAAATATCCACTTGCCGGATATTATGCAGAGTGCACCAGAGGCCTATTTTAATTCAGAACCTTACTCAAGTCTCAGGAATGAGGAAATATTTTCTTCGGGTAAAGTCCGGTCATTTCCAAAAGCATCACCTCGGAAAGTCATTAATAGAAAAAGGCGCAAATCTGCCATAGTTACTGACACTCCAATCAAAAACCAAATTAATGATATTAGGCGGAGAACGATGGCAAACAGACGTCATAAAAACTGTTTACACAGAAAAAAGAACCTTCGCAATCATTACAGACCAAAAACAGACGATTCTAACATATGTCTGATTGAAATAGTTGGTCATAACGCATATAAAGTGAATTTATTCGATAAAAATCTATAGCCTATTTCGTATAGGATAGCTTATAGGAAATCGGATATGAATGCAGATAAGGGACCGCGGACTGTGAAAGGAAGATCCCATTTGCACTGGTGCGTTCCAAAATGCAACAGTGACTCAAAAATGACGATGAATTATCTTTTTCACAGATTTCCTGTTAAAGAAGAAACAAGGAAAAAATGGGTACAAAATATTCGGCGTGAAGTTGGGCCAAATGTCAAAGTAAGTAAATAGGCCTAATCATCATAGCTGTTTCAGTCTCTGATATGTTCTGTCCAGATAACTCTTGACATTTGTATAGATAACTGTAAATACGCGGGTTTGTGGCGAGCATTTTCATGATAAGGACTATAGACTAATTTTTGGCGGGCGTCAGTTTTTGAAAATGGGAGCGGTTCCTGGCATTGTTGAGTGCAGTTTTTGAAAATGGGAGCAGTTCCTGGCATTATTGAGTGGACGAAGTCAAGAGCACCATGAAGGGTGTTGCTCAGGCATCAGAGGTGAGAAGAATAAATAAATTACCAATTCACATCATATTACACGTCGAGACGTTGTTACAGTTCTGGCTTCGGATTATTGTCACTCCGTCTGAGGTGGACTAACATGATTTTTGGATTGTAGCCGTGAGATTGACTAACATGGTTTTTTGGTTGTTAACTGGAGCGACTGCCAACCCTCGAGATTGGTCTGTTGCTATCACATGAAAAGGCTTCCTTTCACATTACGCGACGTCATTTGTATTGTTTGGATACGAGCTGCTTCCATTTGGTCGTGCTGTAGCACCCATCGAGGCCATGCTAACTGACACACAACTCGAACTTGGATTTGTATTGCTTTGGTTGTTGAAGCTGCTTTCATTTGGGCATGTTGCAGCTCTCATTGCGACGTGATCGTAGGCTTTGACGTGCATTACTTGTTTATTTGGACTTTCCACCAACCCACATAACGTCAGGGTGTCGATCCCACGTTTAGCATTAGAGCTGGTTGTATCTACGCACAGTTCCATTTCTTTATAACTCTGCTTTGTTTGGCGATGTTGTAGTAATCATCAAAACTTTTCTTGAAGTAAACATCAAATAACTGATGTAACCGTAGAATTTCAAAGCCTATTCTGGGTACATTGCACTATCTATCTGTGCTATCTATCTATGTTTCGGTTGTAAGCCTAGTCTTTTTTAATGAAGTATGAAGTACGTTTTTTCGATGATACAAATTCTCTGCGAGGAAACAACTAACCGAATTATTTATATAACCAAAAACTCCAACTAGATACACATCAAATCCGGATATTACCCTTGATACAATAATACGACCCTGCCTAATACGCGTCAAATATCACTCCGTTCAGCTCCACACGCGGTTCCAAATGAATCAAGCATGTGTAGTAATGAAATTCAATAACTATTCATGCGTCACAATCGAGAAGCAGTGGCGCACGAAAAATGGTTAAAGGGTGAATGAAGTTCTGCGGCAACATGTTTTTCGCTCAGTTTCATAACTTGATCAAATTTCAACTTTCGCTTGTGACGATATTACGGTCGCTTATGACAACATTTCGTTCGGTTAACAGGAACAGATCAAATATTGTTGTTGAATCACCTGTGGGGAAACCTGGGCTGTTGTTGAACAGAATGGCATGAATAAGTTTTCGGTGAACTTTAATCCAATGGTTTTCAATCCTCTTTCAATTGAATGGTATATTCATATTGAAATGAACCCGAATATTTTCGGCTGACACTCGTCAGGGATAACCGTCAGCAAGTAGAGTAGTAGAGAATAGTAGAGAGTAGAGAATTCTCTGAACCTGATTATAAAATTTATCCATAATAACAATATGCGTATCGTCTTCGTGTTGTTTCTTTTCCTGATGGTTTACGTAACACTTGAAAATTTAAAATTTAGGGGAAGGTGGTACTACCGGGTTTGAACTTCGTCATTGAGAGAGCGTTCAATGTACTAATTTAAATTGGTACACGAACTCCTGTCACGAACTCCTTTTGTTGGCAGAGTCAGGGTTGGTGTATTTTGATAAAGGTCGACTCCATGGCACACAAATGGTAGTGTGAACGGCCCCTCCCAACGACGCGGAATCTGTCGTCTCGAATTATTCGCACAAATAGGATTATCTAACAGATGTTTGCTGATGGCAGAATTATTGGCCTCATCCATCATGCAGATGAGTTGAGGGTGAGCTTTTCACCAAGCCTGATGCGCGTGTTCTGATAAATATGGGGACATGCTGGTTTATGCGTTCCTGCAGACGCTTTGACGTTCTTCCCACGTAACCACAATAACAGTGGCACTTATATTCGCACACTACATTGCTTTGTTGTACATTGCTTTGTTGAAGTGCAGGGAGCACGTCTTTTCGTGTTGAAGCGATTGGTTGTGTAGTCGTAAAAATGACATTGGATTTTACTGTATCGTAACACTTACTGACCGCAGAAATCAATTGTTTTCAAAAGCGGATGAAAATAGGAACAATCCAAGGTAAATGGATATAAACATCTTTGATTGTTCGTTGGTTCGGATCTGCGTTGAATTGCGTCAATTTCCTTTTTATGACGCAGTTGATGACGTGTTCAGCTGGGTAACCGTTGTTATCAAGTAAGATTTCGCGAATGCTGTCGAGTTCAAAACTCAGTTTGTTACCCGAACATATCATCAATCCAATCGGCTAACATACCTTAGTACGGTGAAGCAACCTTTCGAATGTTGTCAGAAAATGACAAGGTACGGTAAGTCGCAACATTGATGCTACGATTCAAGTGCAGTTTCACTTATTTGTGCGTTCTAAATGCGAACACATTCACATCGCGGTGACGTAACATGTCGATTTAGAGGAAAAGAGATATTGTTGCGGGTGAATATTGTTATTGGGTTCGCCCATTAAGCATCGACGGAAATAACTGCACGATACAAGCTTCCGCGGAAATCGCTGCACGATACCTCCGGAAAAAAGCAACGATCACCTTGAAAACAACGGGAGTGCGATATGTGTGATTTTTCTACTGCAGTGATTTTAGTACTTGATTAATCAATGCGATACTCTGAATGTAAAATAATGAAGCTTTGTACCTCCAAGAAGCCCTTCGAATACACAAGTGATAAGTTTAATTTTTTTGTGTATGAATTTCGGCTGGCTGGTGTGAATGAATTATTATTTTATGAAGGCGAATAGGGCACAAAAAGTTACAAATCACAATTCTGGACATCATTTCCTGGGTGACAATAGCTCATGCAGTTTTTCTATTTGTCTCTAAGCAAGAAGTAGCAGGCAGGGGCAGGGCAATAAATCAAACCAGCGATCACCAGATTAAGTGTATAGAATATAGATTTATATATAGAGAGAGAGAGATAGTGAGATAACGGTGCTTCCTTCGTGTTCTCATGGTAACCAAGAACAAATGTAGACGGTACGATTTATCCTTGTTGCGCAACAGAAGCAGTCCGAGAACCATGTAGAACAGAATCAACGATTTGTCCATGTTGCGCAGCCTATTAGAGGGTCTGTCGCGCAGCCTTTCAAGGCCTCTGCACACTGACCTCGCGACGAAACATCGCGAGTTGCGAGTCGTAAGTCGCGAGGCAATGCACACTGGTCCCAGCAGTGCCCACAAGCGGCAACTACAACTCTTGCGCGTTCTGTCCGAAGTATCGAAATGGATACACATTGCACAGTTCTTGATAGATCGCATAATGAATATTTCGATGGGTATACATGAATAAGATGACGCACACACTTTTCTATTAACGAACCAATATCATATTTCAATGCTGAAAACGCATAATCTGGGTGACCCAGTTGAACGCGCTATTTCCGGTTGCCGATCCAAATTTCTGGAGTTCTAGCTGTGGCCTACTATGCTACACACACCAAGCCTTTCTGTATTCCATTGCCTCAGTGACTGCATCAACTGTCAAGCACTCATACATTAATTTCTCGATATGATAGAGAACAACATTCAAATGCATTGTAATTTTATTGTAAATGAATTAAGTCTTATCAATATTCAAATATAACTCTGGGATTCTTTCCTTTTCAATCTTCGCCCTCGGGTATCAAGCATTGAAATCGATTCGTGGGTCTGGTTGATTCATTCTCCTTAATGATGCATAGTCCATTTCTGACTTCTATAATATTAGCCAACTGCATTTCGTACCGAAGTCTGATAAAGAGGAGAATAGACGAAATCTAACATCAAGAATTACACTGCTGCTACCTAGTCAACAAAAAGGTTTTCAGACGTCGTGTACCGAGATGTACCGGTATCTGAAATACACATCAGTGAACCCATGACATACCACGATCATATGTACCTGCTTACCCAGTTTCAAACCAATGTACACTGAACAGGTTAAAATGAATCAGACAAGGTATATATCTACTAAATCCACCTGTAGACATACTGAGAGTTTCGCGGTATCGGTACTGCTAAGTGCTTACAGTAGAATGCGTTCTTGCAATTAAGCTTCAAGTTCTAAAATGGCCTCAAATCAGTCTAAACTCAATAAGGAAACAATTATAGATGCCAAAACACGCAATACCCGGACAAACTATTGCGGTGACATAGAGCTAACGATCAGTAACTGCTTACCAGTCGCTCGCAACCCTGTCGCAGACGGCATGTTGCGAGTTGCCGGCGACTCCGGTCTGCATGGTCCAGTCGTTTTATCGGGTCGCGAGCTCAGTGTGCAGAGGCCTTTAGAGCAGTGGTTCCCAACCTTTTTCGGTGTTGGGGCCAAATTTAGAATTTCAGAGTACGGTCGGGGCCGCACGAATACCAGGGCAATGAAAAGGACCCAACATAGTCATCAAAATATGAAAACTGGCATTGTTCCATTCAATCGCTCGAAGCCATTGGCCATTGCTATGGTCTTTGTGTTGCTGCGCTCCCATTGTTCAGAACAAATCGACCTTTGGTGGCTATTTCGGAGCAGTTTCATTGCCCTGGCGAGATTTCAATTCGTATTTTTAGAATCAGTGCGACAGTAGCTTTCAAATTATTCGGACGCTTCGGTCGTGAGCTGTAGGACTACCAATTATGCTGCTTTCTGGGCCGTTTAGTGAGTCAGCTTTTATTGCCTAAACGCGCGAAGCGCGAAAATTTTATGTAATTCATAATTGAATCGGTCAACATGATCGGGAATCGCATGCATATTGCTATCAATTTTTACCCTCTCTCTGCTCACGTAATCAGTTTTACAGGTAGAGCCGAGGGAGAGGTGTTTGAAAAGGTAGGACCCCTCAATAATAAATAAACATCTCCGGGCGTATATCCGTTGGCAGGAACAAAAGAGCACTTCGTGAGCCCCATCACCCAGAAAAACTTTGGTCTTGCGCTCCCATAGGGGTATGTTTTTCGCGCGTTTTTCACCCTATCACCTTGTTCGCTTTCACCACGAAATTAACTGTACCGTTAAGTGAGCCAGCGCGAAGCGCGAGGTTTTCGATAATTTATGATAAAATCGGTCAATGTTACTGGGAATTGCATATATATTGCTATAAATTTCTTGTCATCGCTGCTCATGTAATTATATTTGCCGGTAGAGCTAAGTGAGGTGTCTTGGACACTGCAGAACCCGTTGGTATGACCCCGTAACATGATGTTATTTCGTAACCTGCTGTCTGCTATATCAAAATATATAGAATAGCCCAACCGTATGCTACTAAATTAAGAGGCGCACACTATTTCAAATTGGTATTTCTTCACTGGAATATAATTTGTCCCTGCGGCATGATATGTGTCTTGTGTGGCTCAGATTGCCAAGACAGTATTTTGTATATATAACGAAGCTTCGGTCAGCATAACGGCAGTCCTTTTCGGCCAAGGTTTTCTCGCTGATAATCGTTCTGACACACTTCTTGGAGTCGCATGTTACATGGCGTAAAACTTAATATGTCTTGGTGCGTCGTGGCGCAGTAATGACAAACGCCGATACGACCATTTCGATAAATATATTTTTTGGGGGGGATGAGTACCCAAAAGTCAAGATATTTGGCAGCATGAAATCACGCCTAGAGTAAAAAGATGCACAAATTTTCAAAAAATACTCTTAAATTTATACTTATTCACGCAATAATTTTGAGCCCCCTTCGAGCTCGCCCCCCTCCCCAATTGGAGGGTGTGTCGTGCCGCAGTTATGGACTTATCTATACCTATATCTATAGCTACTGCTCGTTCCTTATCTATACCTATATCTATAGCTACTGCTCGTTCAACTGGAATGTTCGTAACGTTAGTAGTCTATACTTACGACTATCCTGCAATCCTAAAAACTCCAGACTCCAAGCCAAGTATGTGCATTTCATAAATGTAAAATTTTATTTTTTGTCAATACTCGATTTCTTAATAATTTTGGGGGCCGCAAGAAGGCTATCTGCTGCCGCATGCGGCCCTCAGGGCCGCGGTTGGGAATCACTGCTTTAGAGGGTCTGTCGGTCAGTTCAGCGACTAAAGTTGACAATAGGCTCGGACAATCCCACTTCTCATTCAAACCACTTTTGATTCAAAATACAGAATTAAGATGTCAAGTAACAAACGGTTGAAATGTCAACCTGCGATCCGTTCGTTTTTGCTTCAAATCAGGATTCACGACAAGATCCTAGTGAAAAAGTTACGACAACAAGCACGCAAGTAGCCGCTGATGGTAGGAGTTACGGAAGAAGTTGGGAAGATAAGTATTCATGGTTGAAGTATGATAGTGCCACAGACAGAGCATTTTGTCCAACTTGCACGTGGGCAGATGAACATATTAAAATGAATTTGGACTCATTACCGGAATTAATACAGGCTTCGGCCAAGTCTGGACTGCAACAGGATATAATAATTGGAAGAAGGTAAAACAAGGTGTAAGAATACATCATGAAAGTCGTTTTCACAAAGACAGCACAGCACACAAATGAAGTTGAGAACAGAACAAGGGCCAAAAGTTGCGATTACATTAGAGGAAAAAAAGTAGAACGATTGAGGGAATACAGTGACGCTCTCAAAATAATTTTCTACTGCCTACTCTTCCTAGGGCGACCAGGTGTTCGTGGACATATACAAACGAACGTTCTAATTTTCTCAAACTATTGAATCTAGTGGGGAAATACAGCCCTGACGCTGCAGCATGGCTCAATCGACAAAGTTACAAATGGATTAGTCATGACATTAGCAATGATATTCCGGAAATGATGGCGAAAGAAGTACTTCGAAATGAAATTTTCGAAATCAAGCAAGCCCAATACTTTTGCATAATGGCAGATGAAACTACAGACATGTAGCGACAATGGAATAATTAGCTTTATGTCCGCATTTGATGTCTACGAATTATTTCTTAGCTATGATTGAGTGTCCTTGCACTGATGCTGCACCATTGCATAAACTTGATATCAGATTGACTAACTTCGCTTGGTCTTTATCTTTCCCTCTGCCGAAGGCAATGATACGACGGAGGTGCAGCCATGACAGGGCGGTTATCAGGAGTTGAAGCTCGTTTCGAAGAAAACCTGCCCGATCATGCTGTATTTACATTATGTAGGCCATCAAATAAACCTGGTTACACAAGATTGCTTTGAAGCAACCAGACAAGGTTAGATGCAATTTCCGTGGACGCTGTTGTAAATTTTATCAAAACGTCTCCCAAAAGACCGAATAACTTGGAGAAATTCACACTCAGAAATGAATGTCGTGTCTCGTCTTTCGTGAATGTCGTGTCTCGTCTTTCGTGAATGTCGTGTCTCGTCTTTCGTGAGTTCTCTACGGTTAAGGTTATGACAGGCATATACAACACCACGGAGAGCAGTTTCCTTTATCAGTGATTGTTATCCAGGATCTGCTAGTGATAGACAGATAATCGCAGACTGTGATCTATATTTGAAGGCATCGACCATTTTTCAGACAGGTGACGACATAATGGCTGACAGAGGTGCAGGATCTCTTTGCTCTTTACAAAATTGGTATAAACGCCCACTTACAATATTGCAATGACGTGCGGTGAGGTTCACGGCTGGTGAGGCACGGATCCCCCCCCCCCCCCCCCACACACACACACACAAACAAACACGCACGCACGTAAAGTACATGATGAAGATACCAAAAATGTGAATAATAACAGCAGCGGATATAGAGAGCATTTTCTTTGCACACTGGAAGCCGTTGCAATTCCACATTCTACAATAAATGGACTAGTCACTATTGTGCTAAATGGGCAAGTTTGGACGGATAATAATTACAATCTCTTCAAGTACCGGTATAAATTATTCGAAGCAAATGAAAATGACATCTTCATTTACAAATATTTTTACAGTAAAAGAACACCAGGTTTGCCGAATTTCGAAGGAAAATACACTAGGTCAGGTCAAAATACACTAAATCGGTCAGGTCAAAATACACTAGGTCTAGTGTTAAAACACTAGGAGTGCACCACTGACCACAAACAACGACGACGCAGGCTATGTAAGTATAGCTATCACTATCACATAGCACAATTAAGGGTTATAGGTATGCCAATTACGGTTGAACACAGCATAAAGCCCACAAACAACGTCAATGCAGCCTATGCAAATAGCTATTAAATACCACAAGTTAACGTAGCTATAATGAATGGAAAATACATTAAACGTAGCTATAATGAATGGAAAATGCATAACAGCTATGCTCCGCATTACGTATTGGCCGTCGCTACTATATAATTCCTGCAATAATGTTGTATTCCGAAATCGATAGCGTGTTTCACTGTGCTGCGATTGTCCGGTTTCACTGTGCTGCGATTGTCCAATTGTTAGCGAATAGTGCATGAGGCAAATTCCATTGTGCCTCACCTGGGCATTGTTTCCCTGCGATGGCATTGTCTGTAATAAAGCCGAAGGCCTCTTTCCTTGGCGATTTTAGGGGGGTTCTGGTGCTCTGACACTGTTAACATTTGGATTTTCGGAATCAGTGTGACGATAGCATTTGATTGATACCAGTTATTATGAATTCCGAGCTATTTATGATGAATTACATTGTCGCAGGTGAGGCACGACCCGACCGTGCCTCACATCTTTCGCGCTGTATTTTTGAATACTAATTACGCAAATTGATGATGTTGGGTGAAAAAATGTTCAAATTTAGTTAATTAAGAGCATCGATGTAAAATATCGATAATCATCAACTCATGGAGAGTTTTCACAATCTTTACTTACACACCCTGACAGGTGAGGCAATGCCTCACCTGCCTCGTTGGACCGCACGTCACTGCAATATTGGTATAAACGCCCCAACTCCATTACGTGGCAAGATTCAACTAACTCGAACCAGCGGAAGTTAATGGTGACAGATGAATTTCTTCAAAACGGATTCATGTTGAAATAGTTATTGGACTTGCAAAAACTTATCGGATGGTTAGATACTGAAACATTGATGCAGACAAAACTATCTTGATAAGCACGTTTATTTGTCCTATTTTTAAGATCATGTCGGGACTACATATGCTAAATCATTCTCAATTATGGGACCAAATCATCCTGAGGTATTACACCCGAACCAAATGTTTCTACTTCTTTGTAGTGTATGTATCAGTCTTGATTCTGCTTTCAGGTTTTATGTGTCAAGAGTGTGGTCATTTCATTGAGTAAAACTGAACTGGAAGAAACAACAAGAATGCCGAAAGGGAGCGAAGTACACACTACACAGTAAAGCAGCTTGAAGTTCCAAACATTGTTACATTGGGCAAGCGCTGCAGCTATATGTATAGTCATTTGCACGCCTGGCATCCAATCGTAGCATGTCTCTGACACTCTGCTTAGTTTCTGATGCGGAATTGGAAGTTGTAATGCAAGTCAGCAACGTTGTAAACCTTACTGGGTAATTATCAGAGATGAGCATGGATTAGGATTAGGTTTTGAAAAAACAGGATTTGTGAAATTTTGTCGGATTTGGATTAGACATTTTTTTCAGAACGGATTAGGATTTGGATTGGATTTACTTATTTTCTGGGAGATTGAAATGTCGTGTGGCGAATGGCGACAAACTTTATTCATGTCAGTTATTAATGTAATTATGGTTACTAAGTTATCTTGACTCAAGTGAATCGTTGGTTGTGAAAGAAAATTTTCGAATCCCTCCATTGCATAAATTAGTATTTTTTCTGAATTTCCAGTTGGAATCGGATTAGGATTGGACATGGTCTTGAATATGAAAAAGTTATGGATTAGGATTTGGATTTGAAGGTTCGGATTTGGACTGGATTAGGACATAGAAATTTCAAATCCGCTCATCTCTGGTAATTATGATATCATATAACGTTGCCAATGCCTAGACATTTCCTCTCTCCTGTCGGGTCATGTCTCTGCATGTCACTATAGGGAGCACTGGGCAATGTAAAAATTTATTGCAACTTGGCTTTGAATGACAAATCGGGTCATGTCTCTGCATATCTGTAGATGGTTCTTTATGAATTGATCTTTGGACCGAATCTTACAGTAGAAAAACATGGATTATTCAACTACAGGGGCTTGTGAAATTTATTGCTACTGTGCTATGTGTGATAGTTTGCACGGATTACGTCCAATCGCAACAGTTTTTGTTAATTTGCACGTAGACGTAGTAATTCGCCCTCATGACGTCTAATCTGAGCATATATTTAACAACTCATTCTTATGACTGAATTTTCTTTGTTTAATACAGCAATATCATATATATTCTGCGCATGTGTGATAGTTTGCACGCATTACATCTAGGCGCAGCATTTTCGTGAATTTGCACGTAGACCTAGTAGTTGGCTCGCGTTACATTCAGCCGAGGCATATCCTTGACCACTCTGCCCGCCCCTGTGACTTCATAATCTATTTTCCTGGGAAGACTGGTTTTCTTAGGTACTTAAGTCACGTTCTTCGCGATAATGGATTCCATTTGTTAGCTCGATCCTTATGACGAGCTCCCCTATTTTCTTTGCCATTCTCTCATTGCCCTTTAATCATCTCTGAAGCCCTGCCTGGTTTCCTGTAAATAATTGGGATTCTATTATTGTCTCTTGTGGCTTGGGGCCAGTCTTCTATCATTTCAACATAAACTTAAACACCCTGCCTCGTCTTCAAGAATTTAATATTCTATTAGGATGCAAAAGACCGTTAATAGGTATGAGTACACTGTCTGTTAATTATTGTTCACCCAACATCCAATCGCACCATGTCTTTGACAACTCTGCGTCCCCTCGACGCCTGACATCTTCGAGTAATGTTTTGCAGTCATCTTCGAGCAATGTTTTGCAGTTTTGTTAACTAGTAATTTGCAACGAATCTTCCAGAATCGTATATGTTGATGTTGTATCAATTCACTCTTAGAATAACACCGCACCATGTCTTTGACAACTCTGCCTCTACTCAATGTTATGTTGGGCAGTAATTTGCACGCCTCACATCAATATCAGCAACACATCAAGTTCTCTGTACTGTAATTTGCACGCATTTATCGGTATGTATTCACGGTGTGGTTTCGGTACAAATACATCATGAAGGACTGTATGATGGGACGCAATGCTAATCGTTGCATGGGTCTTCTCTTTCCCAGTTTATTAAATTTTCCTTGCAAGCAACAGAGGCGCAGACCTCATTCTCAGCTAGGAAGCCGATCCTAGCATGTTTTTTACCATTCTCCTTGCAATTCTATTAGCTTCGGATTTCGCCAAAATGTCGCGATTTTTTCTGTAAATGATCGATGGTTTGGAACTGAAAGACATTCGCTATGGCTATAATATTTGGCACGATTAAGGAGCTATACAAGCTTCTTCTAGGGGTATCGTTTAAATTTAGTACAAATGTTCGTTTCTGGAACTGCGCTAATTGTAAAACGAGAGCTTTTTGCGATTTCGTGACGATTCCCAAACACGCGATTCGCCGAAATGTCGTGATTTTTCCTGTAAATGGTCGATGGTTTGGAGCTGAAAGAAGACATTTGCTATGGCTATAATATTTGGCACGATCAAGGTGCTATACAAGCTTCGTCTAGGAATATCGTTTAAATTTAGTACAAATGTTGGTTTCTGGAACTGCGCTCATTGTAAAACGAGAGCTTTTTGCGATTTCGTGACAATTCTCAAACACGCGATTCGCCAAAATGTCGTGATTTTTTCTGTAAATGGTCGAGGTTTTGGAGCTGAAAGACATTTTCTACGACTATCTTTTGAACGATTAAGGAGCTATACAAGCTTCGTCTGGGGATATCGTTGAAATTCAGTACAGATATTTCGTTTCCGGAACTGCGCTCATCGAAACAGGAGAGCTTCTCGCGTATTTGGTTGAAATATTACAAGCGCTAATTCATAGCTATCTATTTCGGATACGTTTTTGGCGACGGATCTACATAAAATTTAGCGTGGATAGAGTTCTATCTACGTTCTATCATATGTCAGTGTCCAATTCCGGATATGCTATCCGGATACGCCATTGTTCCATCATTATGATGATACCACCGTTCATGTTGTTACTAGTCAGATTTGGTAGGTATCCTTCGATTTGTGTGATAGAATTTTGTGTGATAACTTCACTCTGGTCTCTGGGTATGTGTGGTCAAATGTTGTGACAACTTTGCCTTGATGTTGCAAACGGATCTGTGTCTTTCCAATTGTTTATTGTCAGCAGTTGCGCCTCAAGGCAGACAGCAGAGGTAAGTATTGTATGCTGATTAGGTTCAGGCACTCGCCCGATTGTTCACTAGATTTAAGCTAGATATGACGGATACAGATTATACTAACTGCGTCGTAACCGACCGCAATTTTACAAACTGGCCAGTTTTTTATATCAAGTGCCATAAAAAGTCGCAATTTCCGTATGCTATTCTGCCTATTTCTTCTTACTATTCTATCTTCGCTGCTTACGACCATACGTACTTCACGGCAGCAGTACGAACGAATGATTGAAATGAGGTTCCAAACCACCTCTAGTCTTCGAGCAAAACTTTGCTAGTGTGACGTCATAACTCATTTTGAAATCCACGAGTGGGCGTTAAAGAGTGTCCGGGATTCGTGTTGCTGCAATATGGTAACCCTAATCTAGAAAAACTTGCGAAAATGTCGACAATACATCTACCGACAGAATACTGGCACTTCCATACACTCTACAAACCGGGACCCACCATCAAGAGATGGAATGACTCTATATTCACAAACAGCAAGCCGCATCCTATCGACACAATGAACAAGAAACGTTGAAGCCACGGAAACACAAAAATGGGACCCGGAAGATTGTCAAAACGCAAAATTGAAAGACATATACATCGAAATTCAATAAAAAAAAATACACAAGAACATGGACAACCAGGAGGGCACTGAAATAAACTGACACAATCCAAATGAAAAATAGGAAAATAGCTAGCCTGATAAAAAGAAATAAGGAGTCATATCATACAGCATCGCTAGAGACGGGTTCCTGTTCGCTTGGAAAAGAGTACAAAAACATACTGGGCATCGAACAGGACCACCTGCCATAACAACATGCCGACAATGCGGATGCAAAAAGGAAACCCTGCAATGCGGATGCAAAAAGGAAACCCTGAGCCGCATTCTATACATATGCCCAATTGCGAGCCAGATTCTCAAGAAGCTAGAAAAAAATCCGAAAGCAAGTAACAGATACCAACATACGACTAACTGAGGAACTCCTTAAATATGAGAAGTGGGAAAAGAACGATCTTGCCACACAATTCCTTGTAACCCTATACAAATGGAAGGCAATACCTAGCCGAATTGGTCTCGATTAGGGCTGGGCACAATGATTCGAGTACTCGAATCTGAATCGAGTATTAATTTTAATGATTCGAGTCGAGTAGTAAAAGACGATTTTTCGAGTACTGAAATTATACGCTCCTCACCACTGAAAGTTGATTTATCAACGAGGAGTTTATCAACCATCAACGAGTTTATGCTAATTTCACTGTTGAAGCCTTGGAACCTTGATTGGCCGTATCGTAGCATACGAAACATGAAGTACAAAGCTACGAACGTTACTGGAAATAGCACATTTCCGAAGTCATGATCATCCCGCAATATTGTCACCAAGTGCAATGAAATCGGTATGGTCGAAAAATAGCAAAGTATCCTTAATATGATGGGTAACTGGCATTGTATTCTCTATGGTCGCTTAAAAGGTACATATTTGAGCTTTGACAAATAATATTCTGCTATGACGTCACACTGAGTGATACTCGATTACTCGACTCGACTCGAAGCATTTTACGTGATTCAGAATCGAATCACTCAGGTACTCGATTTTGCCCAGCCCTAGTCTCGATATAGACAACGAGTCGGAGAAAGATTCAGATGAATACGCGACAAAAACATACAAAAGCATCATTTCAACGGCAAGAAGAAGACTGCACGAACCCCTGCCAATGGTCCTCGAGCGACTTCGGACCCTGCTTAGAAACCTCTGACACCCAGGCTGCAACACAATCGCACAAAGACTTTTCGTATCTACAACGCTCACTGTCCATAATGGACAATATAAGCGACGTGTGGTGTTACCGCGTGCGGCCGTTAAAGGCTTTGAAGATTGGGCGACACGTTGCCTCCAGGAAAATTGTATATCTGACCCAAAGTCAGGAGAGTTGAAGCGTTTGTCCGAAGAACTGGGTCTTGATGAAATGCAAATTAAGAGCTGGTTTTGCAGGAAAAGATCGTTTTGCAGGAAAAGAGCGAAAATAAGACAAAATGAAGCAGCCCATTCAGGGACAGAAAACTTGGGAATCGGCAGTGATGCGACTGGGCCGCCAACAGAACCTACAATAAACAGTAGTGATTCGACCCGTACGGAATCGGAATCATCAGACATGAGGTCATGCTCAGTCGTTCCTAGAAGTACCGACATTTACTTACAGAGCTTTGGTGATATATATCAAAAGGCGACTGAGTTGGCTACGGAATGTATGTGTCGACCTAACCTGGAAAGTCCTCTCTCTGAAGATATGACAACGACATGAATGAATCACATCAAAAAATCTTATTTTCAGGGATTGGAGATTATGCAGAGGGCTTTCCATGAATGTGTACAGTGGGATATTGAGATGATAGATGAAAACAACGACGCAACAACAGCTTAGCCGAACAACCAAGCACAAGCTCCCTGGCGGGGCCGCCTGCAAGTGCAGTAAAGTACAATCGGGGCCTACGACATTCACGGCCTTGTCTGATATCTGTACAGTGTACAGATATTCGCGATTACTCATTACGTAACAATGGGCGATTGTCTTGATTTCTCTTCTGGCCAGGGCATGGTATGGTATGGTATGGTATGGAAGTATGGTATGGTATGGAACGAAATTTCGGTATGGAATATGGAAGAGTGCAAGTATGGTATGGTATGGAAATTTCCCAAGTATGGTATGGAATGTGTTTTCCATACTTCCATACTTTTCCATACTTTGACAGTTTTGCCAGAACCATGACAATAATCCTACTTTCAATTTGTCAAATTGATTGCATACCACATGAAATCACTCACTGTCCATGTTCAATGTTCATATCTCAAATTGTGATTCATGACTCACCCATACCGGCCGACTTTTATTTGACGACAACAATGTTTCGCGCTGCGCATATGAATGAAAATAATATTATTGATAATTATTCTGATTTAAATATCATAAAAAATGAATGATATTCGCCCGCTGTCGCGTTACAATTGCATTTCGCTTATCGTAACTTCCACTACGTAAATAACCAACGCAGTTCTAAAATCGTAGACTCCGATAATGTAGAAGTTACATCAATATTTTATCAATTTTTTGAACTTGGAAATAATTTTCTGCGCTTTGGGAGGATGATCCGCGCAATATCTATTTGATAGAACCATCATTGTAATTCAAAAACATGTAGCTTGTCTTGAAGCGACGTTACGATATGCAGGCCTACAATGAATGTGTATATGAATGTGTGTATGTGTATATGAATATGTAGGCTACTCACGGGAGATCGTGGAATCACTAATTGATAGCCAGGTCGGACTCGTTACTGATGTAATGACATATATTTCTTACTACTCGAGTTATAGTAGCGTGCGACAGTGTAGGTTATGGTGGCTTATAGCTACCATACGCATAAGTTCGTAAACACCAGGAAGTTTATCTGACCCATGCAATATATTCGGCATTTACACATGTAAATTGATGCTACCTTGGTACATTTCGAAAAATTTCAAACCCTTCCTATTTTTCTGTCGGTTTACCTCAGCATTTGATGTATTGGCCCTTTCCCGCGGTATGTCCTTCTCGTCGGAAGCTCATAGCGTTGGCTAGGGTTTCTTTTCTTCCTGTTTCTGCTTCTCTTTCTGTTTTCTTATTTCATGTATATCTCAATCTGCGATCTCTTTTCAGTCTTGCCACCCGTTTTTTTTTTTTCAGGAGATCTCCTTCCGAATAATTTCCATTATTCGCTCGAGATTTCCCTCCCTCTGAGGTATGCTCCTCAGTCTCAATCTTTGCTTTATCGAATTGAGAATCCATTTCTGTCCTGTTTTCTTTCCGTCATATTTTGTTTTATTCCGTGCCATCCATACAGCCTGTTTGTAGGTCGTGATCACGATCACAAAGGCTGCCTCTTGGTCCTCGTCCAGTGCTCTACCAGGGTCCATTTGAATGATTGTCTTCAGGGTTCTTGCTTCGATGTTCTGCCCCGTGGCTTTGCTCCATGCCCAAATTACTCTTTCCAGCGGTGTTATGGTCTCTTGGCACTTCGTGAGCAAGTGAACTGTCGTTTCCCTGTGTTTTTGGCATAGTTCGCATTCCCTTGTGTCCGTTATAGCCCTTGCATGCAGGCTCTCATTTGTATTTAACAATTCGAATGCTATCATCCAGTTCACCTCCCTCTGTTGTGGCTTTAGCATTCTGTGTAGGATGTTTTCCCATTTGGGGCCCTGCATTTCGGTTATCTCTCTCTTCCCGTTTAGCGCGACCGTATCATTATATAACCTTGCGTTCCCTTTCAGGGGTATGTAATCTCTTTTGTATTCCATTTCCTTCATGATCTTTGCCATTTCTGCCCAGTGCTGCCTCGGTTGCCACGTATGTGGCCTGCTGTTGTTTATTGGCCGTTCTCTTAGCCACCCTAGCGTGAGAGCAAGCTGGTGGTCCGTTCTCTTATCCCAGTCCTCTGCGATTTCCCCTGGTTTTAGTCTGAGGTACTTTACTGCAGGCTTAATAAATATAATGTCCGTGATCGTAGGTATGTCTTTCACTTCCCTACCCCCCGCGATCTCTTGCTGCACTAATTTCTTGTACTCTGGCCTTTTTCCCCTCCCAAAGAGGAACTCGACGATCTCATTTTCCAGTATACTTCTCGCTCCCTTTGGCATACTTGACATCGGGGCCAGGTATGTGAATAGCGGGAGTATGTTTGTTCTTATTGCTTGTATCTTTTCGTGTCTACTCAATTTCATCTCCTTTACTTCGTTTAACACTTCCTTTGCTTTCACCAGCGCCGGCGCCCAGATCTTTTGGGGGTCTGGCTTTTCTCGGGGTATTTCATGCCCTAGGACAACCATCTCGTGTACCCATTTGATTCCCTCTTGGCTTGTATTCTTACTTCCCTTTCGGTAGTCTATGCCTTTACTCTTTGTTTTGTTTATAGTGAGTCCACTTGCTTCACCGAAGCTTTTGAATATTTTCATTGCCTCCTTCGTTTCTACTTGCGACTCTAGCGTTAGAGTTATGTCGTCGGCATACGCCGGCGTCGTATATCTCTTCTTCATCCCTGGGATCTTATATCCCTCCAGATCCTGATTCAGTTTTTGCAAGAGGGGCTCTGTCGCGATCGTAAAGAGCAGCATGGAGATGGGGTCTCCTTGCTTGATGCCTCTCTCTATTTTTATGGTGTTTCCGATTTTTCCCCCCGTGGAGATTCTTGCCTCTCCTTTCTCGTAGATCTTTTTAAAAAAGGTCAGGCATTTCTCCCCCATTCCTATTCTCTCTAGAGCTCGTTGCAGAAACCCGTGGTCTATTGAGTCATATGCTTTTGTGAAATCTATTGATATAACTGAGCCCTTTCCATTTTCCCTCATTTCTGTTGTTATTTCTCGTAGGAGCAGATTTAGTTGTCCTATCGTCTTGGGGGGGTTCACATGTTGGTGTTCATGTGTTACGTCCGAAAGCACCTGCTTTAATCGGTTCATTAATATCTTTGTTAGTATCTTGTAGTCTTGGTTTAACAGACTTACTGGTCTGTAATTTGTTATCTCCTCTTTGTCCCCTTTTTTGTGGATGATTTTTAGTATCCCCCTTCCTAGGTTCGCATTCACGTTTTGTTCTATAAAGATCTCATTGTAGACCTCTGTGAGTCCCTTTGCCATCGTGTCAACATTTATGTTGTAGAGCTCGGCGCTTAGACCGTCCTCTCCGGGCGTTCTATTCTTTTTTTGCTGCATAATGGCTACCCTGGTCTCCTCTTCCCGGATTTTCCCATCCAGTTGGTCTTTCTGTTTTATCGTTAGCGATCGGTTAACTGTATCTAGGAATGTTTCGGCCGATTTCACGTTGTTTTCTCTTTTCGTGTACAGCTCCCTATAGAAGTTCTCAACTATCTCTTCTATTTCCCTTCCCTCCGCGGTGGTGTTGCCCTGCGGGGTTTTCAGCCTTTCGATCGTGGCCGATTCTCTCCTTTTCTTCAGTTTTTTGCACAGCGCGTAGGGGTTTCTGTCGAGGACTGTATTTCCTTCTACTTTAGCCTCTTGTTTTAATTTGTGTAACTCTTCCCTCTTAGCTTTGAATAGCTTTGCTTTGCACTGCCTGTATGTGCTAGAAGAGCGCCCAAGTATCGCTTTTTCTCGTTCTTTTTCAAGATTTTGCTCAAGTTCTTTGAGCTTTTCCCTTTTGTCTCTCGCTGTTTTTTTTGTGTGTTTTATAGTTAGTTTCTTTATTCTTTCCTTCACCGCCTCCCACCATTCGACCCTGGTGGGGTACACCAGCGGGTACAAAGTTTCCCATTTTTCCCATTTCTTATTCAGCTCATCTTGGTAACTTTCCGTTTTGTAAGTTTGAGTATTATTTTTCCAAATTGTGTTCGCGCGGCTGTCTCTATCTTTGTCTAACTGTATTGTGGCGAGGACCGCATCGTGGTCCGTGAGTTCGCAGGGTATGTGTTTGCAGCCTAGGGCATTCAGCGTTTTTGAGATGTATATTCGGTCGAGCCTGGACTTGCCAGTACTGTAGAAGTGCGTAAAGTCTTTCTTTTCACCTTCAGTTGCCCTGAAGGTGTCGATTACCCCTATCGTTTGTGTTACAAATTTTATGTATTGCGCAAGTTCTCTTTCCTTCGGGTTGGGAGGTTCCCTGTCTAACTGGTAGTTTTCTATGTTGTTGAAATCGCCTCCAATCACCTTAGGTGTGGTTCTGGAGGCTCGCGCTGCTAGCTGTCTCATTTGTTGTCTCTTTTTTTGCGAATCATTAGTGCCGTAATAGTTGATTACCTCTAGCGAGAAACCACCGAAAATTACACCAACCTTGAGGTATCTTCCCTCTGCGTCTTTTTCCCAGCTCGAGATTTTCGCCGAGGTTCTTCTGTGCACGATTAGCGTCGCAGTTCCCGCGCTTCGATTAATCCCAGAATTCCAGCACGACTGGCCTCTCCACTCCTTTTTCCAGAGTTCCTCCGTCTCTGGATCTGAATGAGTTTCCTGTAATAGGGCTATGTCCGCTCCCGTCTTCCTTATGAATTTGAACAGTATCTCCCTTTTGTTTTTCTCGTTTAGTCCATTGACGTTAATCGTGACTACTGTCGGTTTACCTCACATATCCATTTTACGGAGTCGCGGCATTGCGTGTGAGGTTACCAGTTCACTGCTCATTAATTTTATTGCGTGCTGTTCCATTCTGGGGGTCTTAACTTTCACCAATAGCAAGTATTTACAAAAGAAATTCATATCAAATTTTATTGAAGGAACAATTTTAAAGTGTATAAAGCAGAGGTCTCAAACTCAAATGTGCTCGCGGGCCATTTCCCAGTTTTTGATGACGCCGCGGGCCGCAGCACCAATCTTAGGGATATTCAATGTCTAATTTCAAAGTAGGCCTTATTTGACGGGACCTTGCAGACAGGCATTCTACAAACATCGTGGCAATGTATTTTGCTATTGCATTATTCACTCTTGACACGAAAAAAAAACATTTTCAAATATTTCAATAAAATTGATTTTGTGTCGGGCATAATTTTCTTTAATTAATGAGTTATAGACATCATACCTCATGACATTGTAAAACTGTCGGGCTATAATATTGCAGCTAGTGGACATTTAACGTGCCACAATTCTATGTAAAATATTTTAAAATCTACTGAAGATTTAACTGATATCAGAGAATTTTAGCGGTGTAGCATAATCCTGGTTTTGATAAAGTCGTGATAAGTATCGGCTGTTGTTACTGTCATTGCCAAAGTCAAACTAAATCAGCGTTCGATTTTGCCTTCGATTAATATTGGAATATATCAATAACCAATAACAACCTAAATATAATCGTTATTGAGCCATAGTAATAGCATTGCTTCTTATCCTTTTTAGCGATCGTACCCCTTGTGCTTCCGATAAGATTTCTCGTAGCCCCTGTCCATTTACACCAGTTTCTGATGGTACCTACCTATATTAAAATCAGAAAGCCCATTCACATGAAATCGCGCGCAGCGCGGGGACCATTTTCCAGCTGAATCAATTGGCCCAGAATATATTCCACAGCATATAGGCCTAATTCCACAATGCATTTCGTACACCCTTATGTGGTGTTTCGTACCCCGATGGAGTCTATACGGACCCTGGTTAAGAATCCATGGAATCGAAATGTCCAATCGGCGAAGAATTCATTGGTGTTACAGCTGTAGAGCGTACTACTATCTTACTCGCCAACGATAATAACATGGATAAAGAGAACAAACAACACATAGCATATATTCAACTATACGTCACAGGGGTCACAGAATACCAATGGCTGCCATACTGACCTGATTAGATAGCTATGTAGGCCTACCCCACGCAATTCATGCTACATCCTTTTTATATATATTACTATTCCCCATGACAGTATCATAGATTCTTGCGTCCATAGGCTTACCAACCAAGTCACCGATCCGAGTCGCAAGTCCTTCTTTGATTTTGACGTTTGACCCGACTCAACTCGAGTCATTTTAATTTAATCACCCAGTCAATCCAAAATCGAGTAACGAAAAGGTCGCATCAAACCAAATCACAATTTTCAGTCACGAATCATCGACGGGTCATGTCGTATCATTATAAACTAGAAATGAGACGTAATAGTCGATCTTCCACAGCATGGTAACTTTTTAAAGTGATGTGATAGTGAAGTTTGTTGAGATTTCGGTTATTTTATAGTAGCTGCACGTGAACTTTAAGTTTATATATCTAAAATAGATATACGGCACTTGAATATATTGGTGAATACATGAAATTCCAAAATGCCGTCGCGGGCCGTACAAAATGGTGTCGCGGGCCGCATGTGGCCCGCGGGCCGCGTGTTTGAGACCTCTGGTATAAAGGTTGGAAACGTATCTTATAATTTTTATGTAATTCTGTAGATGAGGTTATACTAGCAGTGCGTTACCACACTGGATTTACATGTCGTGAGATTCTGTTGCGATTTCCAAATAATCCCGTGTGTGTAGGCCTACATTATACGTTCCTACATCGCTAACGACATATGATATAAAGAAACTGGGGATATCATTGGTGCATCAGGGCTGTTTAAATGGATAATTTCATCCAAAATAATTAGAATATATACGCCGGAACATTTACACACATCAAAAATGGAATATCACTTGAGAGGTTGGTCAAGTTGCGAAAGTATGGAAAAAGTATCAAATATGGTATGGACTAATGTTGGTATGGTATGGAAAATTGTCAAGTATGGTATGGAACGATTGGGCGGGTATGGAGTATGGAAGATTCTCATTCCATTCCATACCATACCATGCCCTGCTTCTGGCACCAGACTCCTTGCATTTTGAAGCGAGTTTTCGAGTGGAAGGTTGGCAGAGATGCTCCAAGATGTCGTTTTTACCGTCTTGTACTATTAGGCAGGCCATACTCGTGATGAGCTTCGACGAGGACGGACGTGCAGCAATCAAGGTGATTAGCATCCTCGCGAACAGTCTGGGAGACTTCGTTTCAGGTGTAGTCGTTCTAATTTTGTATTATCCTATTGCTTGTATACACAATTCCATTTGTGTGCCTTGGAGTCGACTTTTATCAAAATATACCAACCAAAACTATGTCAACAAAAGGAGTTCGTGTACCACCTGAAAAGATTTCCAGTGAATTCGGCCACAGGTTACTTCGGCCCTAAGTAAATTCGGCCAGGGCCAGGGTAACAATAACATTATCTAACTTTAATTCTAACCCTAACCCCTACATTACCTAACCTTAACACTGATCCCAACCTCCAAATCACTTGATAATGATATAATTATGTAATTCAGTGGTTCCCAAATCCCAACGTGGGCAATATCGCCCCCCAGGGGGCGAAATTAGCGAAGGGGGCGATGCCGCGTTAAAACGGCTTAATTGGAGCCAATTCGGAGAAATTACTTTTTTTTAGTCAACCTACGAAAATTTAGCCGGAAAGTTGACCATTTTTTTAATCAACCAACCGGACATTACAGTTTGTATGCTCGTTTTTCGGTTCCCAAAAGTTGGGGGGGGCGATGATCGGTGTGGAGCTTGAAAAGGGGGCGATGAGCCGAAAAAGGTTGGGAACCACTGATGTAATTAATTCACAATAATAGTTGGTAATACATTTTTACAAAATTCTCCAAGGACGAATTACCGGGTAAATTCACCCCTCGGTAAATTCGGCTCTGTAAATATCCGCGTTATCTCCCGTGACTGTGTGATATACGCATACCTTGACCTCCAAATCACTCGATAATAATATAATTATGTAATTAATTCACATTAATAGTTGGTAATACATTTTCATACAAAATTCTCCGGAGGCCGAATTTACGTCGGTAAATTCGGTCCCGTGAATATTCGCGCTATCTCCCGCGATCTACGCATGCCCTGACCTCCAAATCACATGATAATAATATAATTATGTAAGTAATTCATGTTAACGTTTGGTAATACATTTCAATACAATATTCTCGGAGGGCCGAATTTACCGAGGTCACGGCCGAATTTACTGGCAACCCCTAAAAATAGTACATTGAATGCTGTCTCTTTCATGCTGGTGACGTCATATTTTGTAATACGATTGTTGATATACAATGTTCTTTCCAATCTCTACTAGTTGCTGACGATTACCCCTGACGAGTGTCAGCCGAAAATATATTCGGGTTCATTTCAATATGAATATACTATTCAATTGTATATTGAAGTTCTGTACCTCCAAAAAGCTCTTGTATAGTAATACTATAGTAGCTAAGGAGTCTTAATGTCAGTAAAAACGGGGCGCATAAGCGCTCCGCTGAAGAGGACCTCTTTGGACCAGCTTCTAAAGAGTCATCTTGTGTGACTAAACAGATTCGCTCTTATAATCCTATTCTTGTCAACAAAAGCCTTCATCAAGTACTAGGTGGTGCATATAAGGAGGTCAGGATTCTTTCATCCGGAGATTTGAGCGTACTATGTAACAACTACGACCAGATGACAAGACTATTTATTAGCTTGTAATAACCTAGGCACTGCGGCAAAACCAATAGAAGTCAAAACTGAATTATACAAGACGAAAACCCCAGAAATGCGCGCTGTCATAACTGTTGTACTGTAGTTGACTCTGTCAACGTGAATTGGACTTTAGCGTATTATTAGGACTATCATGTGTGGCCAACCAGACTTGGACAACTAGATAATTCTAGTTGTTTAATTTCACGAAATTAGAGCAAAATGCCAGTAATCTAATTCTAGTCTAATTTGTGAAATGCTTCCATGCTCTAATTTTAATCTAATTAGCAAAATGTTCTTATGCTCTAATTCTAATTTGTGAAATGTCCGTATTTTCTAATTCTAGTTCTAATCTAATTATTGTTTTCCTGAAAATTCCTCTTTGTCCGAGGCATATTGCACTATTGCAGTAAGTTAACAAGAATATCCCGCTTGCGCAGGAAAATCCAGTGCCAAGCCGCCATCGCCTTACATCAGGGGTGGCCAACCTTTTCAGCCAAAGGGCCACATTTGATTGACGAACTATTGCGCGGGCCACTATCCGCGCGAAGCGAGCGAGCGCAAACGCAAGGTCGCATATCTTGAACGACACTTTGTCTCGTAATCGCGAATATAGTTAGACTCAGTCTCTTACATTAGTGGTTCTTTCATTTCACAAAGTGGTAACAATATTAAAAGCAAGAAATCGAGTGACAACATGTTGCGCGAAGCGTGTAGAAAATTTTTACTTTTGATAAATTTATCGTAAATTATTCTACTTTATCGTAGTGTACGAAGATCTACCAAAATGTGGCTGGCTAATGGATCTGTCAATGCATCGGAACTGATATTTTAGTCATCACATCTCAAGTGTTGCGGCAAGACAAATCAAATTTTTGTTGGGCCTTGCAAGTTCACAATCTGTGCAATCCATTTTTGGTAATATTAATAATTTCGGAAATTACCTCGCGGGCCACACAAAACCTTCTCGCGGGCCACATGTGGCCCGCGGGCCACGGGTTGGCCGGCCCTGCCTTACATCGTACAGTCATAGCAGACATTATGACGAATATAGGATGCTATAGTAGCTTGTTGTCTGCGAACAACATTCTAGTTTCTAAAACTTTACGTTAGTACATCGCCATTCTGACTAACATGGGCGATGCCCACGGTTACCATGAAAAAAGTAATATTTTATTAAAGCATAGTAAAATTCGAGCCAAGCTTGGTGTACAGAAGTTAACCATTCTCATGTTATGGGAATGCACTGTTGTTGTTGTTTATTAAACAAAAATATGTGGCGCTTATCGCCTCATGGCCTTTTGCACCACGCACTGTGATTTGATGTCAACTGCATTTTCCTATATTCATTTCAAGTTTCTGCGAACCAAGTATAGCTCTAATTCTAATTCTAATCTAATCTGGAAAAAGCTTAGTAGCTCTAATTCTAATTCAATTTGAAAAAAGTTGTGTAGCTCTAATTCTAATTCTAATCTAATTTGGAAAAACTGTACAGCTCTAATTCTAATCTAATTTGAAAAATACAGTGGAGCTCCAATTCTAATTCTAATCTAATTCAGAAAAGCTGAAAATTTTCTAGTTGTCCAAGTCTGTGGCCAACATACATTGTATCTTACATCTTGTGACTAGTCAAAGCCAGTATCGTTTTTGTGTATTGCGCAAGTTTTAGAAAGACATATCTGCCCTTTTCGCACCGCGACTATTTCGCGATCCGTATTCCTACTGGCTAAATTTCACTAACTTTGTTACGTAAAACTATAGTTTTAGAAAGATATCTCTGCCTTTTTCGTACCGCGACAATTTCGTGATCCGTATTCCTATTGGCTAAACTTCACCATCTCTGTTACGTAAAACTCAAGTTCTACATAGATATCTCTGCCTTTCCGTGTCGCGAGTATTTCGTGATCCGTATTCCTATTGGCTAAATACTTCATGACATTTTCCGCAATTGGTTTCCCTCATTGGCTAAATGTTACAACCATTGTTTCGTACTACTGTAGTATAAGCTCGATCGTTTGATCTCGGGAGGCGAGACTCATTTTAACCGCTACTAGGACGGACGTCTTTTCTTGTCGTTACACGTATTTCTACGCAAATAAATACGTGTCAGAGAATTTGCTGTGAATTGAAGAGCTTGCAACAGTAAAAGACATTAGGACAACCTAGGACCACACTACTGCTGCATGGTGCCTATGCGTGAGATCAGTTCCAGCTATCACCTCTTACGAAAGACTATGGACGTTCGCCATCATTCGAAATTGACCGCCATTGTGCGACATCAACCAGGACATTCTATCCGGTGACCGGTCTTATATTTATTTATACCAGTGGTTCTTAACCTTTTTTCCTCCAGCACCCCCTTTCCAAAATTATCGTGCTCCAGCGCCCCCAACCTCATATAGTAAGGAATGTAATAAATACAATGAGTAAGAGGGAGGGCCGTAACAGCACTTCGTCAACCCCTTAAAACGATTGCCTTGCGCACTCATAGTGTGATAAACCAAACTTCTGAGGGCTTCGCCCCCAAGAACCCCGTAGCGTGATTTCGATGGTCAGCCAAGTTTGTGTAGCCTGGTCGCCCTAGGTACCAAAATTTTCTATAATGCATGAATGAATAGGTGGTAGTTACATATATAAGCCGCTATAAACTTTTTATCCTCTCAGCCCACGAAATCAGATTTACCAGTAGCGCTGAGTGAGCTGTTGTATGAGAAAATAAAGGGCACGTAATTAATAATTAAACATATTCGGGCGTGCCCGTAGGTACAATTAATTCGTTACCAGGGACGTAACAGCACTTCGTCAGCCCCCCAAAAAACGTTGGTCTTGGGCACCCATCGGGTGATACACCAAAATTCCGGAGGGCTTTGCCCCCAGACCCCCCCTTCTGCTATCCGCTATTTACTGATACTAGTCATCTACATTGGGTGTCCACTTTCCATTTACTGAGTCAGCTATTCTCTTCTAAACGCGCGAAAAGTTTCAATAATTATTGATTGAATTGATCAATATAATCGGGAATTGCATGTATATTGATATCAATTTTTATGCTCTCTCTTCTCACGTAAACAGATTTACCGGTACAGCTGAGTGATTTGTGATTGATTGGGCCGGTAATTAATAATTAAACATATTTGGGCGGGCGAACCCGTTGGTATGACTTCGTTGCATGATGTTATTTCGTGATCTCCTGTCTGTTATATCAAAAATATAGAATTGCCCAACAAGGATCGCCCAACAGAAATATCTAGTTTTAGATATCCCTGTCGCCCAATCGTACTAAACTAAAAGACGCACACGATTTCAAATTGGTATTTCTTCACTGGCATATAATTGGACAATTAAACCTATATGTCTTTTGTAGGCTATATATAACGAAGTTTTCGGTGTTAATTTGCTCTGAATACTCATTAAGGTAATGTCCTACCACCACATCATCTACTGCGAAGCCATTTTTCTCCAGCGCCCCCGTGAGCCCAGCGCCCCCCACTTTGCCCCCTGATCGTTTCCGACCCCTTCAAAATCGCCAGCGCCCCTTGGGGGCGCTGGAGGCAAGATTAAGAACCACTGTTTATACCAATTCTGAAGTATGCTTCACGACAGCAGAAACTCGGGTATCATACGGCATTTCTTAAAGTGTACGGTAGCCTACCTTTTAGAAGTACAGACGTGTTTTTTTATTGCATTCCTCCATGGCGAGTACTGATATAAATGTTTGTTTCGTCCCTAGCCCAAGCGACTCTCCCAGTGAGTCACGCCGCTATTCACGCAATATGGCTATATTCTTCATTTCATCGCCTCACCCTTTTAGCACAAACGCTCAAGACTATCAATCACACCCACCGTTTTTTACGTGATTTCATTTCCTTCATCAGGGAACTTCTTGAACTTCTTAATACGGCTACTTGCTCTGTTGAGTTTAGTTTTAACGATACCATCTACATGCAAACCGACGGTGTAGCTATGGGTAGCCCTCTTGGCCCGATTTTAGCCAATATATTTGTGGGATTCCATGAAAACAGACTTTTCGCGACAGATGAAACCAAGCCTCCATTCATGTACCGTCGCTATGTCGACGACACTTTCGTTATCTGTCAAAATGAGACGGAGTTCGATGACTTTTTCGATAACTTGAATTCTCTACACTCGTCTTTAAAATTCACATTTGAAAAAGAGCGTGCTAACTCGTTACCATTCTTAGACGTTCTAGTGGAAAAACGGGGTATTAGCTTTGTCACTTCGATTTACCGGAAGCCAACGTTTACAGGGCATTATATACGCTGGAATTCTTTTAGCCCGAATCGCCGTAAACTAAATTTGATTGGCACGTTGGTGCACAGAGCCTTGATGATTTGTTCGGAGGAAAAATTAAACGCGGAGCTAGAATATATCCGCAAAATTCTAATCGATAACGGGTACCCCGAACACATCATCAAGAGTTCTGTTGACAGAAAACTCAGGAATTTCAATCCCAACAAGTCACAAAACACGAACACACGGTCTGAGGAAAATGTATATATACATTTACCGTGGCTGGGCCCAATCTCTTCCCGGTTTGAAAAGCAATTGATTTCTGCTGTAAATCGTTGTTACGATAACGTAAAAACTAATGTTATGTTTACCACCAAACAATTGCTTCCTGCAACGCGCAAAGATGTTCTACCTGCTTCTCAACAAAGCAATATAGTCTATGATTTCAAGTGCCACTGTGATTGTCGGTACGTGGGAAGAACAACTCAGCGCTTGCAGGAACGCATCAAACAACATGTTCCGAGCGTTATTAGATCACGCACACTGGACTCTCGCGAAGACGCAGCCGTAACTGATCTGCGATTACTAGAACGTAATCAGGCCATGGCTATGAACTCTGCCATCGGCAAGCATTTGGCTGAGAATGCAACATGCGCTAAAAACTATTGCGATGAAAGATTTTCTATATTAGGCAGAGGCCGCACTAATTTCCATCTGTCTGCACTGGAATCGACTTATATTAAAATCCACCGACCGCGCTTGTGTCAGCAGAAGGAATTTTTAGTGAATCTGAAAATTGGCCACTAGCTGCGCTCGCGGTTTGCCTGTATTTCATGTTGTTTGTTTCTATGACGTCATAATTGGTTGTATGCAATGTAGCTAGATGCATGTTTTTGAAATTCTCCATTTGCTGACGATTGCCCTTGAAAAGTGTCAGCTCGAAAAGCTTCGGGTCTTAATATATTTTCACTATGAATATATTATTAAAATGTATATATCTAGATATCCCCGCCCTTAAAGGGGCACTGCGCTCAAAAAATGATGTGGTCTCAAATTGAAGGGCAAAACGATAAAAAAATTTTGGCCGCAGCCGTTTTCTTCAAAACGCCACCGTAATGGAGCTGCAATTTATTGAAATTTCCAGAAACGCACCCGGCTGCAGCTGTCGCGGCTCCGGGTAATTTCTTAACCCGTTACATGGCACGATGACTTCATTGTCGCACTTGCCCGACGCGATTAGGCAGTCACGCAGAGGACGAACTTTAGATAGTTGTCAGTCGATGTTATGAAGGAATCGTGTCTTGCACACCAAGGCGGCGCTCAACGTGCGGTGTTAAATCAGGAGGATTTGTGTCTGGAGCTTGCCATGACTTCATAGTCCTGGATATAAACGGCAATTTCCTGCATTCTTCACCTTTCCTCGCATGCTTTTATATAAATGCCTACACTTTATAAATTGGGAGCATTATACTCTCCGTCATATATATGCTGCTATTCGTTTTCAGCATTTTTCTCATTGCTGCAATGTACTTTGATATTTTCCAATTGCAGACAATATCGCTTGGTCTTATCGACACATAGGCTACTGGAATGGATTATTTGATGGCGACGTTTTGGGTAGCAAAAACAGAATGCCCTTGCCAGCCTGCATTGTGACTGCTATAAAGCAAAAGTACCCGAGTGATGATGGACTGTATGTCGGTTTCAAATGGCCGATAGAAAACGAACTGTGATTGAGAACACTGCGGCTCTCAAGTCGAAATCTGTTCAGTTACTGTTACAGTGTTACTGTATTAGACAGTGAACTGGAGCTGTTTGCATTCTATATTCCACCAATGGCTGCTGTGCCTGATACATCACTACTTCTCGGTCTTTCAGCACAATTTTTAATAAATAATAAAAGAAACATCCGAGGACTATATAGGCAGTCAGGCAGTGGAAGAATGAAATTGAGCTAGTAAGCTACGCAGCACTGCACATGCCATACAACTCGAAGATGTACGATAGAAATGTATTGTATCTCAGTCACGTTCTAGAACAACGTTTTGAAAGTAATTCCTCGCAAGGGGAGGCTGGTTCAATGCTGACTGGATGCACACTTCTTCTGGGGAAGTTGATGCCAGTGCGATTCTCAGCAGTTCGCCTCAAAAGCTCTCTTGCATAGTGGTTCGTCCTCTTTTCATACACGCTTTTCAAGATCCACTCTTTTGCTGACCGAGAGTAACTTTTTTTGTATCGTAGAACACCTGCTTAGAGTAAGTAACTAAGTACCTTGACTTGCAAACATTTCATCTGCACAGCAAACCTGCTTGTGTCACCGCCTGAAATCTACCAACATTCTCATTGTGGTCCAGGACATACAGTTTGGTTCGTGCAAGCATCGTGTCACATGTAAAATGAAGACGTTTAGGTGCAAATTTCAATATGACGTTGTGATAAACTTCCAATGATCCTAAAAAAGGAAGGTGTGAAATTTAGTGATCTGACCATGCTCCGATAACTGGTGTGCAGATGTTTGAACAATAAAAAACAAATTACCAGTATGTTTGAACAGAGTCATCTGCTCTAAATCCCGGATCAAACTTTTGTTTTCTATCAAAGATTTCAATGCTTTGAAACTAGGAGATCCACATTGCAACCATCTAGTTCTTAGGCTCTTATCCCCAGTCAAAGTGCCATAGCTGCAGGAATATGTCTCCCCGTCAACTGTCCACTCATGTTTGCCGGTGATGTGATGCAGAAGAGATATCTATCTTCTTTTTAGCACCTGCAATTGCATATTGTTATATAAAAAGTTCCTAATATGTGATGTCAGACATAGTTGATATGTAGACTTACACTGCTGACAGCACCACTACAAGTGATTAGTGATGCTTCTTGTCCATAGTAGCAAGTCTTCCATACCTTTCTTCTTACCCAGAGACACCAACTTTTTTTCAGTCCTGAGAAATGGTTAGTAAGGCAAAAAAAGATTCAAATAATAACATCCAAGGCACGCTCCATACCAACTTTTTCCATTGCAACACTGCTGGAGCACTCTGTTTTTTGGACCAATTGGACGTGGACAATCTTCTCAGTCTTCTCCATAAATGAATATACCATATATTTTGCAGAAAACCCGGTGAGTCCGATGAAACGGCACAACTTCTCGATGTCATTGCAGCTTGCAATAATGGCAATGTATATACTATTACGAAGACTCTGGGTAGAGCAAGACAATAGCGTAGACTAGTGCTTTTCAACCTTTTTGAGCTCCATTTGCACTTTTTTTGAAAAACAATTTAATTCGCACCAGCCAGCTGGAATTTATTACACAAAAAGAAAATGAAAAGCTTATCACTTTTGTATTTGTAGAGCTTCCTGTAGTCACAGAGCATCATTATTTCACATTCAGCGTATCATATTGTTGATTAATCAAATACTAAAATCACTGCAGTAGAAAAATCACAGATATCGCACTTCTGCTGTTCTCAAGGTCTTCGTTGCTTTTTCTGGGGGTATCGTGCAGTGATTTATTTCGAAGCTTAAAGGGCGAACCCATGAACAATATTCAATCGCAACAATATCACTTTTCCACTAAATCGACTTGTTATGTCAACGCTATATGAATGTGTGTGCCGAAATTCCAATACTTTGCATTCAAATCAACACTGGCATCGCCCACTATCACTTACAAGGTAGGGTTATCATATTTTTGATTCGGGAAAGGGGGACACTTATTCAAAGTTTTCAGAAATAGAATAGTGGATAAGTAGAATCCTGAAAAAAATGGTAAATTTTTCAGACTCCGTGGTCGGTCGACTAAAAAAAGGCCAACTTTCCAGTTCAACTCCGGAAATACAGCTTTTCTTTCACACTTAACATTGGTTGACTATTTGGTTGAAATTCTTTTCATTCGCACAAGTACGAACCCTCACACAGGTTGAAAAGCACTTTATGCTGTAGTCGTTTTTCGGGATAACAGTAAGTTCTTATCCACAACACGAATACCACCAGTCAGGGTTCCCCATGAACATGACAAAATTCATGACATTCAAAACTGGCGTAGGGTTCGGGTACTGTAGGAAAATTCATCATGCCTAACCGAAATCCAACGGTACGCAAACCTAACCTTAACCCACAATTCCGCGGCTGACCCTAAAACACATGTATTCATTATATTGTAATCATACTAATCCCCAAGCCATAATTTTACGATACCCTCATCTTATGATTCTCCAACCTGAATGCGAAACCAATTATGACCGATCTGAATTTTGAAATGTTCAGAGGGCACACTGATTGGTGATGGTAATGTTTTATACATACGACAACATAAGAATAGGACATGATCTATTCCTGCCCTCAAGAAATAGAATACACTAGGCCCAATAAAGAGAAAAATCTCCTGACTGAACATCGTCAGTGGAACGCCGTCTTGGCGTGTAAGACATATTTCCTTCATAACATCGGCTGACAAGTGACAACTATCTAAAGTTCGTCCTCTGCGTGACTACCTAGTGCCTAATCGCGTCGAGCAAGTGCGACGATGAAGTCATCGTGCCATGTAACGGGTTAAGAAATTACCCGGAGCCGCGACAGCTGCAGCCGGGTGCGTTTCTGGAAATTTCAATAAATTGCAGCTCCATTACGGTGGCGTTTTGAAGAAAATGGCTGCGGCCAAAATTTTTTTTTCGTTTTGCCCTTCAATTTGAGACCACATCATTTTTTGGGCGCAGTGCCCCTTTAATTAAGACATAACCGACCTCACTTGCCAGTCTTCTCACGCACACTTGCCATGATAGGCCTACTATATATGACCTATCAGTGCGTCCACACTTTCAAAGCACACTTGCTACGATACTATATATCACCTCTAGCAGTGCGTCCACACTTTCAACGCACACTTGCTATGATACGATACGTCACCTAGCAGTGCGGCACCTTTCACTGCGAGAAGACTGAGGGCGAGGAGAGACGTTACTTGCCACAACAAACGCATATACCTGGAAACGCGATGGGCAAGCCAACGGTCCAGGTTTCTCCAGAACCTATGTTTCAACAACGCCCTTATATCTACGTTCCCTGTACTAAATAACTTGGCGCTCATATGGTAGCTCTTTCTGACTGCCGTACGGTCTTAGGCCTTTGCCTTACGGCGCATGGGACTGTTTCTGGGATCACATGATTGCAAAATGGTCATGTCCGTTTCTGGGATCACATGATTGCAAAATGGTCATGTCCCACTGTATCCATCTAATTCAAAGCTTCAATAGTGATGCATTTTGGCTCGCATTCGGTAGTTGTGCCAGTAGAGGTACAGAGGACTTTAAAGCTTTCGTTTTGTTCTGCGCGCACGGTTGCAACTGAAACTGAACAGATGCCTACGCGGGAAGCGTACGGGCTGGTCAACGGCTTCTACACTCAGCCGATTCGCTGTCAAGCATAGGACGTGAAATCGCTGGGCTTGGGTATGTCTGCTGGCAGGCTAAACGATATAAGCGCATCGACAAACGTCCGCTGCTCGCGAAATTTCAGCAGTTACACTGGAATCGTTCGAAAGGTTTAGAAGTTTAATGCCTCACTCAATAACTTGGAGTGCGTGGTGGAAATTAACCAGTTTATGCTGTCAATAGCCATTGATACCTATGGCACGCAGTCTTTTCCACCATCACTTTCTCTCCTCAAGTGGCCCACGGATGAGAATTATTGGATACTTTTTTTTGTACCTAAATAACTGCGTGTATTCAGCATACGGTTACAGTCCATGATAACTCATTTTTGTGGATGGTACTTCAGCGCCAGACCAATAGCGTTATTAGATATGGCAAGGCACATTGCCTTCGCGCCATTTTAACACGTGCTAAATTAAAATGATTATTTTTTAATTATACAACGACTTAGGCGCAGGTACTATCACTGAGACCATAATGTGCGTTCCTACCATGTTGTCGAGCACCACACCAAACCTTACTTCTATACCTTCTTTGGCAGGCTAACTATTATTATTGCTATACCATGGGGGCCGTTCAAGTGTTTACATTTCTCTATTAGTTGTTGTGCTAGGCTGTTTTTAGTTCGTATGTCCTTTTACCCGTGATGCTGTCGTGATCGAGCTATTTCAGACCAACCGGTTCGTCCAAAAGTTCATGCACACTGCAACACCCGATATACTACTCCACATTCGCGGATATCGATATGCATTCGTCCACTTCCGTCGGGCAACGAATCGGGCGACGATACTGAGAGACCTTATTCTACTGTGTGACCTCGCGCTAAAACGACAAGATGCTAGCGACTGACTGCTCCGATCTACGCCGCCTGATGCATATTCCGCATCCAGCCGAAAATCCGGTCCAGAACGCTCTATCTTCAGACGATGACTGCCACGATCGCATCTGCGGCTGCTCCGCTGACACACGTATTGTTCAGCTGGAAATCTACACGCGTAACCATGAGGTCTCAAGAACACACAATTTCGTTACCCGACGGCCGACGACGACACCAGCTCACCACGAATATACTGATTCCGCGAATGAGTAGCACCACGCATTTCCGTTGCAATTACCGACCGAGGTATTGTAACACCCAGCGATCGCGTTCGCAATTACCGACCGAGGAATTGTAGCACTGCGCGTTTCGCACGGCTATTACCGATCGAGGAATTGTGACACATGCAACTGGTCACACCTGTATTACACGTTGACCTTGACTCTCAAGTTGTTTAGCCCCCTCGCTGCGCGACGATCTTGGATCGACGGACTCTTGCGCCACGCCTGCGTCGGTGTAGTTTTAATTGTTATTTTGTGTTTAGGCTTAACTGGTTTATAGGCTAATGTTGTTTATTATGGTATAGTTATTGATAACAATCTGACATGGGGTGAACATATAACCTCTATTTGCAACAAGCTATCTAAAACCATAGGTATCATTCGAAAGTCGCGTTTTATTTTACCACAATCCACACGAATAATGATTTATCATACCCTATTTCACTCTCATCTAACTTATGGTATCATTCTCTGGGGATCCACATGGGAGAAACATTTGGATCGAGTTTCTGCAAAATAAAGCCATCAAACTAATATGTCTTGCCAATCGTAGAGATCACGTTAACCCTTTATATTATAATTTAAAAATCCTGAATATTTACAGATTTGAAGTCGGCATTCTGATGCATAACTTCTACAATAACACCCTACCTGACATTTTCTCGAACTACTTTACACCTATCAGTGAACATCATTCTCATTTTACAAGAGGTTCTGTATTTACCTAAGGCCCATCACAAAACCATTGCCTATCAAGGTCCTCTAATATGGAACTCCATTCCTTCGTATATTAGGAGCAATACTTTATATGTATTTAAAACCATGTATCGTGCCTTCCTTATTGAATCGTACAAAAGCTAAAATGTATTTTTAGTGTGAACTAGTACCGGTCAACATATCTTGTTTGCTTCAGACCTCCGTTTTTCCTAACATGTGCTATTACATTTATCCTGTCAATCTTACAATTCACTGTTGCAGTACGATGTATGCAATTTATAGCCAATCTACTTCGATCAGCTGCAGTAGACTCGATGATCAACAGATCACTTCACTGCAGCTTCATCTTGCAATCGTAAAACATATTGGCCAATCCTATGAACTATAAATCGTATTCGTACACATCTCATTTGCTTTGAAATTGACACTGTAACCATTTTGTTTTGTATGTGTCCGTGATTCTGAGGTTTATGCTATTTTGTTGCCTGTTTTGTTATTTTGCGATGATGAATAAAAAATTCTCTCTCTCTCTTATGAAACATAAAACTTACTCTGACATGACCAAAAATTATCCTCTGTATTTGGCCTCGTTTCTTAATTACGTTATGCACATTACTGTTATATAATTGTCCGTTGTTGACTGATATACCAATTCACATTAACCTGCCTTTCCCTTTCATTGATACCAAGTGAAATTCCTTTTTCCGTGGAAGGGATAATGTAGTTGACTCTGTCAACGTGAATTGGACTTTAGCGTATTATTAGGACTATCATGTGTGGCCAATATACATTGTATCTTACATCTTGTGACTAGTCGAAGCCAGTATCGTTTTTGTGTATTGCGCCGTTTTTGTGTATTGCGCAAGTTTTAGAAAGATATATCTGCCTTTTTCGTACCGCGACTATTTCGCGATCCGTATTCCTACTGGCTAAATTTCACTAACTTTGTTACGTAAAACCAGCGTAAACAAGTAACTTAATGATGGTACGGTAACATGAATTTCCCGGCAGCAGTGATTTTAACGTATGTGCCACGAGAGGTCCGCTGGTGAGCTGTGACTTGAAGTGTGGTAACTGCGTAAACGGCGTACGGAACAAAGATTCAACACGGCTCATGTTCGCATTAGACCTGACTAATTATCTGCAGAAATGGAAATGACTATAACTCGAGAGATAGCGTAAGCCTAGTTGGAAAGGTCAACGAATTCGGACAGATACGCAATTGTTATCTCATAGATTGGGCCTGTCCTATTGAATCCAAAACATCATTCTAAAGAAATAAGAATAGCAGCCTCGGAAATTTGGTCTCGGTAGTCGGTACAGCATAAGAGATTTCGGCCTTGAAACTGTAGACTGTAACACGACACATACGTTTTTATTACTGTCTTATAGGTCTGCTGCGAAATCGCCTTTGGAAAATATATTACCGAATAAATACGTGGATGAAAGCCTTAAACTTGGTACACTGTTACATGACATTATCGAGAAGTGGCCTCATGGCCCTTTTCGGTATGGTACACTGTCAAAATTAATGCGAACAGACCAACACCGAATTTTGCGTAAATTTTACTGAGGAATAGGCTGATCAAGTGATCAGCTATGGCGGATTGGTGTACCGCACATACCCTCTCGACGCCGGATCGTCCAATTACCAATAATTGCTAATCATTGTGCGCGACCGTGTCTCCACTCCGACTATTTAAAGCAGATTTCGTCCGAATCGGTACGGCCTTTCTACCTGACGACTGCCGGCTTTTTATCTGACGACCTACCGACGCTGCACGACCGACGCTGTCTATTTTATCCGATGTTTTATCCTTAGTCTGTTCGAGTTAATGTTGTACAATAAAGTGCTGGCCAACGTATTCGCCGACTCTCTGCTGCGGACCCTAGAGGGAACGCGGCGTATAGTCCAGACTCAGGTAGCGTGCCATAGCGCGCCACACTTTTGGTGACCCCGACGTGATCTACCGCCTGACGTGATCCAAACTCATTCTTGAAGACGACGCGATTATAGCTCAACGTGATGTCTACAAGAAGTCGCCGACGACGTGCCGTGCAAGATGAACGACAGGAGCTTGCTGCCCAGCCTTTCAACGCCCATCTGCGGGGAGCTATGCCTGTGGTGCACTTTTGGTCGCATGCACCGGAGTCCTGGTTTGTGTCTGCAGAAGCTGGATTCCAGTCTTGTGGTGTCGACGATGATGTTGCCCGGTACAACTACGTTTTGCGCTGCCTTGATGGAAATCAACTTGAATCTATCCGAATACGGCTTCCTGGCATCGAGAACCCCGATTGCTTTGTAATTTTACGCCAAATCCTGCTAGATGAATACACTGTCCCGCTACGAGATCGTGTTCAAGAGCTATATAGTGGACGCTGCCGTGGTTTGAAACCGTCAGAGATACTCAAGAAGCTGAGGAGTGCGACGGGAATGTCCCATGGAGGGCCTGGTGTCGATTGCTACCTCCGGGAGGCCTTCCTGCACCACTTGCCTGATTCCTTGGCCAATATTTTATCATCACACGTAACTGATACCGCGGATGAACTGGCTGTACGAGCTGACAATATCTACGCCCGTGGGTCTCATCATACTAATCACCAAGCGCCCGGTAACCCTGACTTGTATCAGATGCGGAGAGAAATTTCAAGCCTGAATCGTGACGTTAGGCAGCTTCAATTTCGACCGCCTGTACGGGATACACTTCCTGTCCATGTGCCTCCACGACCGACCTATGCCGCTGGTGCAACGGCTCGTCACCACCCTCGCTTCGAAGACGTGCATACTGACCCTACCCAGCAAACACATAATAGTCTGTGGATATCCCAAGGATATGATGTCAAAAGTTCCAAATGCTTCCTCCGACTATCCAGGTGGACTGTCTTTGTCGACACCCACGATTATCTAATTAGTATGCAACGACTATCCACCGATTCTTTCCCTGGCCACTGGATGGACTAAGTCTAGATGTCCGACTCATGTACAACGACTATTCAATGTGTCGCAATCTGGACACTAGCTATATATAAATGCTACCCTTACCATGCCACATGTTAGATGCACAAATACACTCACACAGAATTGATTTTCAGGTAAAAAGCTTGTATATTATTAAATTGTTGACAATGAAAAAAGAACAGCAACGAATCAAAATGAATCAATCAAATTGAAGTGATACAATAAAGCAGCAATGAACTGACAAATAATAGCTAGCAGTCAAACAAGAGACAGTAAATCAAGTTCAAATCAATCAGTTAGTCTAAAATAAGATGACTACAGAGTACGTACACTACAAGAATTACAGAATAATATCAAAATGGGCAAGAGCTTCTTGGAGGTACAGAACTTCAATATACAGTGGAATAATTTCATATTGAAATGAACCCAAATATTTCCGGCTGACACTCGCCAGGGCTAATTGTCAGCGACTAGTATAGAATTGGAAAGAAAATTGTATATCAATAATCGTATCACAAAATATGACGTCACCAGCATAAAACGTCGATTAGCAGAGAGCGCTCAATGCACTATATTTAGATGGTACACGAACACAAAATGCTCCCCTACCTAGACTAATCACCTCAAGCTCGATGCTGAGCAGTCAATGGCCATAAATTCCGCATCTACTGGATGATCAAATTTGGGCCAAAAATAATGATGTCGTCGGAAGGGGCCGTAGATGGCACAATTTATGGCCTTCTACTCTTATCAAAATACACCAGCCAAAGCTGTGTCAACAAAAGGATGTTCTGCACCATAAAAATAGTACATTGAGCGATCTCTCCTATTCAAAATTTCATGCTGGTGACGTCATATCTTGTGATAAGATTGTTGATATACAATCTTCCCAATTCTCTACTAGTTGGTGAGGAATACCCTAATGAGTGTCAGCCAAAAATATTTTGTTTCATTTCAATACTATTCAATTATATATTGAAGTTCTGTACCTCCAAGAAGCCCCTGTCGATTTTTTTATGGTATTCTGTAATTGTTGCACTGTGCATTCTTTGTAGTCATCTTTTCTGAGACTGATTGATTGATGCGAACTTGATTTAAAGCCACTTGTTTGACTGCTTGCTATTTCAGTTCACGGCTGCTTTAATGTATCACTTCAACTTGATTGATTCTTTAACTCAAAATGTCTTCACACAGTAGAACTTGCGACGAGTTGGTACGCCTTTAGCTAGCATCGTCATCAATGTCAGGGTAAGGCTGTGACAAGATATGCACTTGTTCTGTATTCCCGTCCTGAAATATTTCAGAAAATCATTAAAAGCGAATATGACATAATCAGTCAAAATACCAGCAATTCCGGAGACCTGTGCAATACACATTTCAAATACTGACAACTACATTATATGCAAAGGCACAAAATGTATGACGATTAAACAACAATGGACATCACCAACACAGAATATTAAGCATATCAGTAGCATACAAATATGAGATCACAAATCGAGTCGTAGTGATCTACTCGCACTCAATGACTATTTCCTAAGTAGCACGAGAAGTCTGTGTAGCTATAAAACCAGCGGATGGATGCACAACACGCGACTCATAGGCTGATAGCCGTACTGCTGAGCCGGCTAAAAGCAACACAATTATTGATAGTCCTATTGCTGGTGATCGCAGCGTCCAAAATTAATATGTATGGGCTTAGTCGAAAAAGCCGTGTCACACTGATTCATAAATACAAATGAAAATATGGGCAGGGCAACAAAACCAACCATTATTAGTCATAAAAGTATGAAAATTAGCATTGTTCAGAACAATCGGTCAACGCAATTGCCCATTGTGTTGCGGCGCTCCTACTTTTCGGAACAATAGGCATTGACAGCTATTTGAAAAGATTTTATTGCCCTGGCGAGATTTTAATTTGTATTCACGGAATCAGTGCGACACTATAGCTTTTGATTACGACTGGATATATCAAATTTGGACGCTCGGGTCGCCAGCATCAATCCGTGAGTTAGTAGTTCAACTCAGTATGGTATCTTATATATGGCAGTGGTCAGGAACCTATGACTCGCGAGCCATGTATGGCCTTTTGGGTAGAAGATATGACTCGTTGCCAAATATTCATTTTTGTACTGAATTGATCAATATTGCAGCTACTCAGGGGCGTAGACAGGGGGGTAGAATTGAAGAACGTTCTACCCCCTTCCAGGCTCGATTCTATCCCGAAAATCCCAAGTCAACGCTATTGCTATAACAACATTTCTTCACGTTATCGCCTAATTTCAATTTGCTACGCGCGACGCCGATCGCCGACGCTGATTACATGCCTTTTTCTCGTCGATCTCTCGTCTATGGAAGCGCGTCTATGCAAGCGTGAAAGGGGCATTGTTAGATTTTTCTCTTGGCGAGGAATAGCGATCAGCTTAATCTCTTTATTCTGAATGCAGTCGTCGCGCAAGGGGTAGAAATTGAAATTAGGGAAAAAATTGACATAAACATATGAACAAAAGGCTAGAAACTAATGAATTATCAACAGAAGAGCAGGATATAGATGCAGAAGCTATAAATGAAAATGACAGTAGAATGATATATCTGTTTCAGGGAGAAAGAGTGAGCAAGACGGGGTGGGGGGGACGTTGGGGGAGGGGGGGCACCAGTAGAGCTGTCGTTGTTCGTTATAACTTCATTCTGTTATTTCTTATAAAGACGTATGATATACCGTTGGAAAGGTAATTTTATCAGCTTTTCAATGATAGGTTTTGTCATTTTTTTTACGTTGAGGGAAAAAAGTTATGACAACAAGTTTGCTGGGCATTGGGTAAAAAATAAATGGTTTGATACGTAAAGTCAATCACGGAGACTTTGAAATGTTCGCAAAAATCCGTTTTCTCCTGTGATATAGGCCTACATAACCATTTCACTAATAACTTCAAGATGAGCTGCTAGATATAAGCTAACAGGCTTGACGTTATATGTTCAATAAAAAAAAATTGTTTGTCAATTTTGGTGTCATCAATGTTGCGATCATACCCAAATGTGTCGTCGGAACCGTTATGCCTTATTATTACATTCGCCACCGTCTTTCTTTGTCTAAATGGATTTTCAGCACTCGTTGATATGAAATCGAAGGTGCAGATTTTAAAGACACGGCCACGTATTTCAAAAAATGAATGCAGTTGAATAATTAGCTTTGAAATAATAAAAGTCAACCCAATTTCTACATAAATAGAATGCTGTTATTTTCAAGAAAAGTAATTCTGTTGCTGTTTATCACTAGCATACAGTTATCAGTTGCACAAGACAGATGACGATTGTACGATATTTGAGCTCAATTTGAACTAAAACTTGGGGGGCGGGGGGTTCCAAAAGGGGTCCGCGAATACAAAAAGGTTGAGAACCACTGCTCAAGTTCGTAGTAAAAATATTACGGCAAATCAGAAACCACCGAAAATGTAAAGCTTTCTAGGACTGGCGTTAATATTGCAAAACACAAACAAAAAGCCTCGATACCATTTAAAAACATATCTGCCTCTATTCAAGTATGGTATTTGGTATTTGTTCACCAGTGTAAATGTATGGGTCGAAAAGAGCTTCTGATTGGACGATGATAGAGAATCACTGTATTCAAGTTCACCGAAAAACTCACTGATTGTGTATTACAACAACCCAGGTTTCATGATAGATGATTTCAATACCAATATTTGATCTGTTGCTATTGTATGCTTACCGTGATGTCACTAACGAAAGCTGAAATTTGATTAATTTATGAAAATGCAAAAAATTAATACGGAAAAATCTGACGTGACCGAGAAATTAAGCACAGAATCGGAGTCAGCAACCATAAATTAGCCTAAATCAATCATTAAAATTTTTGACGCTATTTTTTTTTCAAAATTCGTAAATCAGTGTTATCTCCGTCTCGGTCAATTTTTGCCCCCTTAACTTATGATAAATACCTCTTAATGAAGTTATGTTTCATTCTTTTGCTGTTCGATTGTTAGTTTGCTTTACTGAGAGTGATATTCCAAGTTATGGTGTTGTATTCTGTTACGAAGGTGTCGTGTTTTAGTTTATAATTGTATTTTAATGTCAGGCAAAATAGTGCTTTACCCCCTGGAACGTTTTTGGTCATAACTTTTTTTCCCCAAGGTAAAAAAAATGACAAAACCCATCATTGAAAAGCTGATAAAATTATCTTTCCAATGGTATATAATACGTCTTTATAAGAATTTTTTCTAGGTTGAGCGTAAATTCTACAGGACTAATTGTCCTCCTGATCTACGGCGCGAAATGAACTGTTGCGGATGTGACATTCACAATTACAAACAACTTGTTCGCACTTGCTCCTGAGCTGCTCAGACAGCATCGTTGCGTCACAATACCAAACTCCGTTACAATGCAAATTCGATGGTGATTTTTGGGGTTCCATGACCACGAGCAAAAAAAATTATACTTTCGCGATCAGTACCGCGGTAGCTCATGATGGGTACGCGTTTTATCAAATTTTGCGCTAGGCAAGCCGGTCAAAAATTACCGTCACACTGTCTTTAGCCAAGTTGAAAGTGTGACGTAGACCAATTTCACTGAGCCGTGAGATTTGCTTGTGTCCACACCATATAGGACAATGGTTCCACACATATTTTGCGCAATATACTCAGACAATAAAGATTATATTTACCTTGGATTGTGGTGCTTTGTTTTTATAAGGTGCATGGCGTAACACGGATCTGACTGCAGTTTCGTAGTCTTTTTCTGGAACAGTTGCATGAATATTGCAACAAGCACCTAAACAAGAGATTGTATTAAACCGCAGTGTCCTATATAGTGTGGGCACAAGCAAATCTAACGGCTCAGTGAAATTGGTCTACGTCACACTTTCCATTTGGTCAAAGGCAATTTGACGGCCATTTTTGACTGGCTTGTGCAGCAATAAATTTGATAAAAGGGTATTAATCGAAATCTACCACGGCACTGCTGGCAAAAATATGAATTTTATTGTGCTCGTGGTCCCGTAATCTCAAAATCAGCCTCGAATGGTGCATTGTAGCACAGTTTAGTATTGTGACACAACCATGTCATGCTGTCTGGGAGCAGGTGAGAAGCAGAGCAAACGTATTGGCTATTGTTGCGCAACCGATTGAGCGTTAACACTCTCACTCACTCACTCCCGCGCATTTGCTTGGGAAGTGACGTAGACCAATTTCACTGAGTCGTGAGATTTGCTTATGCTCGTGTCTACACCATATAGGAAATTATGATTAAACAATTTATAGATTACAAACATGTTCAACTTACGATATACGACCTTGTACAAACTCAGTGTGCACAGAGTTTTCTTCTTCCCACTTCTGCCCTTCAGACTGAATTTGCACCAAACGTTGTCGGTTGCAACTCTGTGAAGTATTCTTCTTACAGACTCATTCAGAGTAGACCCCCCGAGTGAATTCATGGCTGATACCTGAAAAATTATTAAAAGTTGACACATCCTCATGAAGGTGCCATAAAAAATCTATGCGACAAGGTTTATCTGCATCATAATACCTCGGGTATTTTTTTATGACAATGAAATGTGAAATTATTACTGGGACGCACAAGGATACGATGAATATCAAGCGATCACAAGATGCGATATTCTACTTATATCATATAAGAAAAGTCTGAATTACATCCTATTCATTTACCATTCCCCTCTGTTTTGCGATGGTATCCAGCTCATCCGCGACGAAGCATTCTAGTTTTACAGCATCCTCAAATGGTGTTGGGATGATGTCTTCAATAAGCGTTACGCTTGTTCTGTGGTCGTCATTAGATACTTGGGACCGGTTGGCAGACTGCAGTATCTGTGTGAGTAGTTTTTCGTTCCTCTTCAGTCGAGCGGTGATGGAATCCAGTCGAGTTACGATGGAGCCGACGTCCATATTTGACGAACTGGTGTCTACGTCTTCAATCAAAGTAGAGCTCAATGGGGCATCTGCACAAATGAATATATTACATCAGATTACAAAACTATACTTTAAACAATCTTGCTAATCAAGCGGCTCATAACATTTTTTGGCTATTTGCATTCCTAATACTCCAGAGAGAACTGTGACATATTCTGTCACATGTCTTAGTGGCCCTCAGTTTGAGAAATTTTGCACTAATCGATTAAATATACTATACTCACTATTTCCAGTAGGCCATTCCAAGACTGAACTTGGGTGACTTGCTGTAGGAAGGGTTACTTGATGCGAGAAAGTATCTGAACAGATGGATAACAGTCATAACATCATTCTGCTCTATATATTTAAGCTCAGAGGAATCAATTTCTAACCTGGATTTGGTGATACGTCAGTATTCATGACTTCACATGCAGATTTTGTTCTTAACTGGTCTTTGTGATGTTTTGCTGAACCTTTGGCAAAATCCTCTTCAGTGGGACATGCACGCTTTCGTACATGACCTGAGCTTGAATCTGAGCTTGAATCGGAATCGTATCTGGTGGATTTTCGTATTCGCCGTTTTCTCACTGTATCTGTTGACGAGCTGTCCAAGTTACTGGTGTCGCATGCCTTCTTTGCTTTGCCCACAGCACACTCCCATTGATCTGAAGGTATAAAAAAAAATTACTTGTGATACATATTTTGTTAACTATGATATCCCATACTCGCCTGTTTCGTATATCACCCTTATTTCATGCTGAGGCCAAGAAGCATCAGGCTGACATCCCTTAATGACTTTATTGCGAATATTGTTCTTCGGCCAATAACAAATCAGTTTTCCCTGAGATTATTAGATCATGAAATTGTGATCAAATATGAGTGAATGAAATGCAGCTTACTCCACATTCTTTTATCCAATTTGAAGGTACGACATCAGTGATATCAGGTTCTTCAGTAAAAACCACAATACAATATTTAAGATAGGTTTTGGTCATGATGAAAGCACTGAAACAAAAGATATAAAAATATGAACATGAACATTCATCATACAGAATCATCAGTATAATTATCAAAAATATTTAAATTCATGCAAGATGGCCATAAAGATTATTTTGTCATTCGAGAACTCCAACAACATGGCTCTACATGCCAACTCAGTAGATGAGATTGGATGTATTTCTCCCAACGAAGGTTTGGTTACATAGGCACCGATCAGATTCGAGGAACACGGTGATTGGAATAATGGATTGATTGACTGATACACACGACAGATCAGGCGTGAAGGGGAATGATTGGAAGGCAGGATTTCCAGAATTTCACAACATGATCCATTCTTAAGTATATAAGAATTGTTTGGTCTTTTTGATGACAACTTTCTTGCAGGAAGATTCTTGCCAACAGCAGGTACAGACTCTTTATGGCGCTTAATTACTTGGGAGAGAGGGTTTTTACCAGACCTGACTTTTCTCAACATCTTTTGCATATAATTTTCAAATCGAAAGGCTGAGCAATTGTCCAGCCCTTTAAATTTAACAGCATCTTTAGGTAAGTGCAGCAAAATATGAATATTATAAACAGCAAATGCTTCGCCGTAAAGATCCACACTCTTTCTAATAAACGACCTAAGAAGTCCCTGAGAAAATTCCGCTAGCTGCTGACTAATATTAGTAGACACCAGAATGCAAATGGCCGCATTCAAAGTTAAAAAATGATTGTATGCATCTTCAGATAAAACGTCCTTAAGAACAATTTTACCAGTGTACAAAAGGAATTGACGGAATTCAGTGGCCTTCCAGCGATCAACTTCCAGTATGGTTCTGGGTTTTCGAACAAAAACATCAGGAATGTTTTTTTTCAAATCTAACAATCGGTTGCTAATAATACGGATATGATTGCCCGAAAGGATGGCGTTTCTGGAGGCGCCCTTTCTATCAGGGTCTTTTTCACCTCTCATCCAGCGCAATAGCAATCGCTTCATCACGCCAAGACAAACGCAATGCATGTAATCTATAGTGAACACAGACACCATATCAACGGGTAAATCACAAAATGGGGAGTACCCATGATGATGATGCGGATCAGTCTGCTGACGAAACGTTTGATCTGTTCTAAGTGGAATTGACTCGGTATCTGAGAAAGTCATTCGGCGATGAACATATTTTCCACGAATTACACATCTATCACAGCTTGAATAACCACTATGAAGTTTAATACCTTTCACTAAAGCCTTCGCGGGCGCATCACAAATAACGCATGCTAAATTTACTGAGAATAGCTTGCCATCAATATCGATACCTGAGCTCAAAATAACTTTCAATTCATTAACAGTTTCTTGCAAGAAATCAAGGTTTTGAGGCTTAGATGTGCCACTCGTTACAGCTATGGGAAATACTATTTCTGGTTTCAAATTGATCACACAACCCAGTATAGGCCAGAGGTTTGTTTTCGAACTTTTGAAAAGGGGCAAGCCATCAATATTCAAAGCTAATGAGATCTCGTTCGTATTTTCCAAGATGTCTTTAGGGTAGCATTTCAATACCCTTTTTAACTCAGGTGATATACCAAGATAGTAATAGAGCATTGATGATACATGTTTCAATGGTATCTGTCGCACAGTTTGCTGCAGCGATCTTGCAGTCTTAGGTAATTCATGACCAAAGTCTCGAAGTAACCGTAACAATATATCAGTTGACGATTGCGTGATATTTTGTGACGATGCGAATTCTGCTAAACGAGACTTGAACAGTAGCTTTGTTTCATCATCATAGGGAAAAATGCTGGTTGAAGGAATATCATCATTAGGTACCGGTACTGGCGATGGCGATAGTCTGGTGAGCCAGCTACACGAGTTATAATCAGCAAAATGACTTCCCTCGTCAAGTTCAAAGCATTCTTCCAGATTAAATCCAGCTTCAGATGACTCGTCACTTGATGATTCACTTGATTCAGTAATGTTGACCAGCAATTCTGACGAGCTCTCGGGAACTGCAATCTGACTGCTCTCGGGTTCAAGAACAGCAATCTTGGCCGAACTGCTATTGGGTTCAAGAACAGCAATCTTGGCCGAACTGTTCTTGCCATCATCCAATCTTGCTTTAGCTCGAGATCGTTTTCTTCTTACCCATTCTCGTTGATATATTTTTCTTTCAATTTCTCTAATAGACATAACTATATTAGGGCTGGGTAGAATTGAATATCGTGATTACACGCTAAACTATATGCTGTAGATGAACATCTAGTTTTTATACGCAATTCCCGCTTCGGTTGCAATTCCAGCTTAGAGCATTTATCATGCAACCTGCGGCCCTACCTACCAAAGATGAGCGGATTTGGAATTTCTATGTCCTAATCTAATCCAAATCCGAAGCTTCAAATCCAAAACCTAATCCATAACTTTTTCATATTCAAGTCCTTGTCCAATCCTAATCCGATTTCAACTTGAAATTCAGAAAAAATGCTTATTTATGCAATGGAGGGATTGGAAAATTTTCTTTCACAACCAACGATTCTCTTGATTTAAGATAACTTAGCATAGGGCTGTTCATTTGCACGAAGTGTACCATAGTGTAGTGTACTATAAATACATCAATAACTGGTCTGAGTAAAGTTTGTCGCCATTCGCCGTACGACATATTAGTCTCCCAGAAAATCGATAAATCCTGTCCAAATCCTAATCCGTTCAGAAAAAATCTCAAATCCTAATCCTAATCCATGCTCATCTCTGCTGCTGAGATGCTACGGCAAAACCTGTTGAACATCGCATTTACATTTTTTTCCTCGCGCCCGAACTTTTTAGTAATCCAACAACCAATCAGAACCCTGCAGTCCGCCAATCATCTCTCACCAAATTGTATCAATATGACATAACAGCACTAGCGTTCAAAATTTTTTCCCAGCACCCGAAATTTTTAGTAATTCAACAACCAATCAGAAGCCAGCAGTCCGCCAATCATCTCTCACCAAACTGTATCAATATGACGTAACAACACGAGCGTTTAGAATTTTTTCCCCAGCACCCGAACTTTTTAGTAATTCAACAACCAATCAGAAGCCAGCAGCCCGCCAATCATCTCTCACTAAAGTCTATCAGTATGACGTAACAAGAATACCCAATAATCATGATCGCGATTTGACATTTGATATGATTATAGCTCGCGAAACTTCATTTGCATTGTACAGGCACACATACGGCAACTGCAATGGATGTTTAACGTTACATTTTACGGATAACTTGGCCTTCTCATGGCATATACAATAGATAGCTGTACGTCGATCGTAATATGATACCTAACGAAGATGAATAGGTATTTGTCATCTATGTCTGCGTACTCGAACTTTTTCGCTTTTCAACCAATTCCTATGCGACGCTTGATTGCGTAATTTGCGAACCTGCGAACTTTTTTACGTTTTTCAACCAATCATTTCGGACACGCGAATCACGTAATTTGCAAACCCGAACGTCCTTTCAGTTTTCCAACCAATCATGACGGACACTTGCTTCACGTGATCTGCGAACCCGAACGTCTTCGATTTTCAATTAATCATGGCGGATACTTGAATCGCATAAGCTGTGAACTGATTTTTTTTTGCTTTTTAATAATTTCCTGATTTATTCTAGAATTCCATAAAATGCAAACTGTAAAAGAAACCTTCAGAACCACCTTGAAGGGCTTCTTTGTGGTTCTGATATGGCTGGGTAGGCTATATGTGCATGTTACAAGCGCTTGAAGTTGAAAGATTGAGTTTTGAACAGAAAAAAAATGGAACTATCCTCACACTGTTAGAATATGATGTCCACTGGAATTTTGATTTGGACTTTCAGTGGACTCTTCCTAATGTCGGTGTGTTATGTTCGATTTTCATACGAACTATACTATTGAAACATTGTGACACGCTGAACTATGTGCACTATGATCGTAGGAAGTACAGAGATTGACTTTTTAGCTGAAATTAACGTGAAACTATCCACATACGGTCATTTTATGACATCCATGGGGTATTTGATTTGGATATTCAGTGGACTCTCCTTAATGCTGGTCCATATGTATATCCATGGATATCCGAGTCGTACATGTCCCACCATGGGTATCCAAGCATATGCCCCCGACTATCCAATCGGGATACCGGACACTCGTACTCTGCTTGGATATCCCACGACTATTAGGTGTTTGCTGGGTAGGCATCGAAATCCCGTTTCTCGTAATGACTGGCGTACCGACGCCCCTCCGCGAAACCAGGAATGCGGTCTCTGCTACTATCACGAACGGTTTGGTGATCGTGCACGAAATTGTCGCCCTGGTTGTGTACACTACGAATCTGCTCGTCCTTTTTTAGACAGAGGTACGGCGTAGGATTTCGTCCACGTCGTACAGATCCATTGGTTGTTTCGCACAACTCTCATAATGTGTCTCTATTACATGTACAGGACGAAATTTCTGGAACTCATTTCTTAGTAGATACAGGCGCATCCGTTTCACTCATGCCCAGCACATGGCAAGATCGTCGTAACAAAGACCGTGGACCCAACCTGTATGCAACGAACGGCACCGCTACACTCTTAGAAATATTCGTAGATTTACCCAAATTATACCGGTAAATTTGTCCCGTCAGTTATATTAACGGTAAATGCTTGTTAAATTAATATACGGGCACGTCGAAAGTAAATTTACTTGTTTTTAGAGGGTAAAAAAATTACAGATTAAATTCGTAGAAGCAATTTACGGGATACCCAGTATTTCATATTTACTTTTGGATTTGTAAAAGCAATTTACTGGATAATCAGTATTCTGGATTTACTTTTGCATTCGTAAAAGCGATTTACTGGATAATCATTAGTTACAACATTGCTATTGCAGTTACAATTCGATCATTTTACACGCTTACGGTCTTATGGACAAATATATGTGATTTTCGTCATTACATCAGCATGTTTCAATCATCAAGCAAATTACGACATCGATGGCCGTGCTGAATGCTAATCGGTGAATGGTATCCGAACATTTGGGCATTGCAGATACCATCGTTTATATCGCTTTATAAATAGTATCCTTTGAGACATCAAGGTCTAGCAATAGTAGCATGCCAAGCGAATTTGGTATGTTATGTAGTTTTGCTGCAGGTATGATCTTTTGTGTAGTTATCTGTTGGACCAGTTCTGCCACCATTGTAGACTCCTTGACGCATGTATGATGCAAACCAAAGAATGTACATTCTTTGATGCAAACTATATATCGAAACACTGGAGCCGGTGTATAGCCGCCATGCTCCTTTGCCATTGCGACGAGAGGAGTATACGTCCATTACCTTTTTCCTGCGAATGGCCTTATGAATTGTTTGATCATGAATTCGTAGCTACTCGAGCGAACAGTACATTGTGACGTCATACATATTCGAGACATAGCGGCGTCAGACTTCAGACATATCTGAGCCTGAGCACGTGCGGCTGAATGTTCCGAGATAGATATTGTATCGACGCGATGTTTTCGTATTGGATAATAACAAGATGTGTTGCTGTAAGATATTGAGGGTTTCGAAGCCACAGCTTAACTTTAGCTTTAGAATATTGCAGGTGTTGATAGCAGATATTGTAGGTATAGCAGTATCCAAGCTGTTTCTGAAGACCTGTGTATTTTCGTTACAGTTTAATGGTGAACAGAAGCTATGGCTTATAAGAATATCTTACATTTTTCGACATTGAACTACACGAAAATGGAAGCGTTATGGCATTATGAATCATGACGTCGAATGCTTATGTGATAGAAAGGGATCATTTCGCTTCTAGCACGGTGCCGCGCGAAATGCATTAGACGTGCGATGCAAAGGAATATTGCCAGAAAAGTTTGCAATCACGCTGGAAAAGATGATTCAGGTACGAAGTCCTAGGCCAGGGGTATCAAACTCAACTTGCGTCGCTGGCCGGATTCAAACATTCAAACCGCTCGCGGGCCGGATCAGTCAAATCATTTCAAAATGTTACGGTACATCAAAACGCCCGCCCTTACTTTTCGCTTGCATAGTTTATTATCAATCCTGTATACATTTTGGTATATTACATAACATTCACGATCATATATCAAATGGATATATTCTAGCAGCACCTTTACTCGCAAGCAACGGAATTTTGGCAAAAATTCAAAGATTGATCGTTTGAATTCAACCGCTAAAACACTGACTCTAACGACGGAATAAGCTGATATATTTGTATGCTCCCTTTGTTTTATTCGTAATCTGCCGTTAACTCATCGCATGCGCTTTGAGGAACACAAGTGATTTAATTGTAAACGCAGACGTTCGAATTTGGCTCATTATTAATCGTCATTCGGGTTTCTCTGTCTATCTGGGGCCTTTGAGTAGAAGTGATACAGCAGTGCGACCAAATATATTTGAATTGTAGTTTTTGTTACTATTATATTCTCCATGCGACCTGCATGTAACAGTTTCTTTTTCACTTCACGAATAACTACTTTTTGGCTCATTTCTTCATAAAAATATGAACTCAGTGTGCACTTTTTGTAGTTCTGGTAATTGGATGTCAGTATCACCAACTTGTTCGTGATGATGACGAGAGTAAAACCATAACACCACTGTCGGATAATTATATTATGGCCTATGATCTTGACATTTGTGGCCTTGCGGGAAGTATTTCTTACAATAATATCTCAACATCTGTTAGAAAATGTGCTGGGTAATACAGTTTTTTTTCAAACCACTCAGAATTGCTTCGCAGGCGGCCTGCGGGCCTTATGTTCGACACCGCTATCCTAGGCCATTCGATAAATTGACAAGAATATGAAAAGTCGCAGTGTGTCATACTATAGCGTCTCAAAGTTTCCAAATTGTAACTGTGTTGATGACTGCATAATCTTTGTTCAGATTATAGAAGAACCTACAAAAGAGCATGGCCCAAAGTACAATCCTTCAACTGCTGCTGAAGTTTTGATGAAGCCCTCTTCATTCAGGCAGTTGCTGACTGATGATCTTCACAAGAAAGACTGGATTTTCGTCATTATCCACACTTACTTTTTTTTACGTGTTCCCGCAACAAATAAACCTGATTCAAATGTACTGGTCTCAGGAACGTAAAACTGCTGCAAGGGACCAGACGAGTATATTGATGTTACAGCAGATTTCTGTTACCTTTAGTTACGGAAGTTTTCCGTAAAACTTCCTACGGTCAGCATATGTAAAATCATGTTACGGGGAGAGTTATTTCGAATTTACTGGTCTCATCAGCGTAAAACTGCTGCACTGGACCAGACCAGTAACTTGGTATTACAGCCGTTTTCCGTTACGTCAGGTAACGGGAATTTTCCGTAAAAATTTTAACAGTCGGTCTTTGTAAAAATAAATTACGGTCAATATTATTTACGGGAAAATATTTTTCAAATTTACCGGTCTCAGAGTCGTAAAACTGCTGCCAGGACCACACCAGTAATTTGGCATAGAATATTTTTAACAGTGTATTCCGACTCGTGGTACGAAATCTCGCAAGATCCGACTCTCAAACGGGCACACGTATGATTTTGTATTCTACGTAGCTGATACAAAAATTGCGATAATAGGAGCTGATTTCCTGGAGGAGTTCTCTTTTGTAGTCGATATTAGAAATAACGTAATGTTGGACCCAAATTCGAACACTCTCGTGAGAGGTAGGAAGAAACCTGCGTCTGTTTTTGGCCTAAACTTAGTCTCGCCCAACCATAAGCAACCATATGCCGATATCTTGAAGGAATTTAAAGATTTGACCACACCGAAGATTGCGTCCCTACGTGGTAAGCATGGCACTGTACATCGGATATTGACTACTGGCGGTCCTGTTCGTTCGCGTTGTCGCCCATTACAACCGCATTTGAGACGCAAGGTAAGGGATCGATTGGACGAGCTTTTAGCGTCCGGAGATATTGTCCGTTCAAAATCGCCGTATGCGTCCCCTATTACCGTTGTTCCTAAAGGTGAAGACGACATTAGGATTTGCGTCGATTACCGTAAGTTAAACAATCAAACAATCAAAGATCGCTGGCCAGTCCCCTTTTTACGAGACTTCACTAACGAATTGCACGGTTGCAGCATATTCAGCAAGATTGATTTACAGAAAGCGTACCGTCAGATTCCTCTCCATTCCCAGGACCAAGAGAAGGCCGCGTTTATTTGCCCTGAAGGACTGTTTCAACCAACTACCATGCCGTTCGGATTGACGAATGCATGCAGCACTTTTAGCCGTTTTATCTCCGAGGTTACAACCGGAATCGAACATATTTTCGTGTTTTTAGATGACTCGCCACCCGCACTGAACAGGAACATTTGACGACGCTCAGAACACTGTTTTCGAAGCTACGTGAGTTTGGTCTGGTTATTAACGTTGACAAGTGCGAATTCGGTAAAGAGGAGATTGAATTCCTTGGACATTTAGTTGGCTTCGAGGGAATCCGTCCTCTGCCTGCAAAGGTCGATGTTATTACAAATTACCCTCGCCCAGATAACGTAAAGCAACTACGATCCTTTCTTGGCCTTGTATGTTACTATCATCGATTTGTGAAAGACTGCGCAACCATATTGAAGCCGCTCTACGATATTGCAAATCAATCATCCAACAAACGCAGACGTATTGTATGGTCGGACTCCGCATTGTCAGCATTCGACCGCATCAAATCTGATCTCTCAGGTAATGCCTTGCTTGTCCATCCTATTCATGACTCGGACCTCTCTCTAGTCGTGGATGCAAGTGAAGTAGGCATGGGTGCAGTTCTGCAACAGCAACACAAAGGTATATGGTCACCTCTTGGGTTTTATTCAAAGACCCTTGATCGTACCCAACGAACGTATTCAGCATTCGATCGCGAGCTCTTGGGAGCGTATTCTGCTATTAAACATTTTCACGTACAATTGAAGGGCAGAAAATTTCAACTAGTCACCGATAATGATGGTCTTGTTGAAGCATTGCAGAACCCTACTGAAAGACTCATCGCTGTCTGGTAAACATCGCCCGTTCGTGCCGCATTCTTTGCGCGACGCAGTGCTCAATGGACTTCACAACATTTCTCATCCTAGCATTAGAGCAACTACGAAGCTGATAACGGACCGGTACGTATGGCCTCATATGAAGCGGCACATAACCGAGTTTGTTCGACAGTGTCTTCCGTGTCAGCGCTCGAAGATAACCCGACATACTCGAACGCCAATAACCAACCTTCCAGTGCCCTCTGAACGTTTTCATACCGTAAATGTTGATATCCTTTCTTTGCCTAACAGTTGCGGTTTTTCATATTTATTGATGTGTATTGATAGATTTTCTCGTTGGCCGGAGTGTATCCCTATGTGTGATATGCGCACCCAGACAGTCATTGACGCTTTTAACCTCGGCTATATATCTAGATTCGGCGCACCCAGGAAAATAATAACTGATCGAGGTAGCCAATTTACGTCTAGCGAATGGTCCCAACTTATGCAATTGCTTGGAATTCATCATATTACTACCCTAGCCCGTAAACCTGAGCAAAATTCAATGGTCGAAAGATTTAATCGCACGTTAAAAGACGCGTTGCGTACAAAGGAGAGCCCGTCCGATTGGTATCATAATTTAGGCTTAGTACTCTTGGGGTTGCGTTGTGCAATAAAAGAGGATTTAGGGTACTCGCCTTCCGAATTGACTTACGCTTGCCTGGTCTATTAGTTGATCCCGTTCCGTATAGGAATAGCACCGACAATCCAACCTTCGTGAGCAATATGAGACGATTCTTTTCGGCCATTGGCCAAACTTCCACTAATTTTCACTGTAACCCAAAGTCACAAGTCCCCAATAATTTAACCACTTGCACCCACGTTTTTCTAAGGATCGACGGCTCACGCCGATCACTTGACCCCGTTTATACTGGTCCGCACAAAGTGTTGAAGCGCACTCCGAAGTGTTTTACTATCGAGACTAGTAAAGGTCCTTATGACGCCTCAACTGATCGTTTGATTCCGGGTCGGTTGCCCTTGCATGTTTTGAAAACTGCCAATCTAATGATACCGCTCAAAACGCAACCCTTCTCGAATCTCAAACTACAACGATTACGAATAGTGGTCGTGTTGTCAGAACACCCAGTCACTTGCAAAATTTCGTACTCGCACCAGTGTTTGAAATGCAGATTTGAATTTTTTTTTACCGCTCTGTTGTGTCTCACTGTTTATAACCCTCCGCTATGTACTGAACATGTATTGTTATTCGATGTGTGTATTATACATGCTTGGTTGCTATGCTATTCCACTCCGTTCTAATGATTTTTTTCCTCGATCTGAATCGCTCTCATCCGGTACCTAAAGCTTTTCCAAGCGGGGGGACCCTTATGGCGGATTGGTGTACCGCACATACCCTCTCGACGCCGGATCGTCCAATTACCAATAATTGCTAATCATTGTGCGCGACCGTGTCTCCACTCCGACTATTTAAAGCAGATTTCGTCCGAATCGGTACGGCCTTTCTACCTGACGACTGCCGGCTTTTTATCTGACGACCTACCGACGCTGCACGACCGACGCTGTCTATTTTATCCGATGTTTTATCCTTAGTCTGTTCGAGTTGATGTTGTACAATAAAGTGCTGGCCAACGTATTCGCCGACTCTCTGCTGCGGACCCTAGAGGGAACGCGGCGTATAGTCCAGACTCAGGTAGCGTGCCATAGCGCGCCACACAGCTGTTAGCCGCCATCGAAAACGAAATACGGTACCTATCGCGCTTGACAGGGAGTTGTAAGCAAATGGCTCGAAGGCCACAATTTCACGGTGAAATTGACATTGGAGAATATAATATCAAAGTAAATATTTGAATGCAAACTGAGAATGATATCATCATCTCAGTTAACGTTACCGCAGATACACCGGCTTTTGCGTGAAATCCGCAATGTGTTGTAGGCTAAAGTGTCAGACCGGAGCACATCTTTACCATACTCGACCTTGATAACGAAATTACTGCCCTAATCATTGAGTGTCAACCTTGAGACTTGGCACAGCGTTCGATACTAAAATCAAGACATACCTTACAAAAGCTTATGACGGATCTAGGTAAGGAGCATCGTTAAAATCAATAGAGACCAATACCGGCATTGCGTATATAATCTGTTAGCGATAAATGACGAGTCAGCTCTCACTCGAATTAGGAAACGAAATTACCACTAACACAGTTCAGTGACAAACTTAAAACTTGCTATAGCGTTCGATACTAGCATTAAGACTTACCGTGCCAAATGTCATGACCGATCTCAGAATTGAACACCGTCAAAACCAATGGATACCAATACCGGCTTTTGAGTAAAATCTGTTTGCGATACATGACGGATCAGCACACACTCAACTTCAGAAACGGAATTACTACCCTAAACTTTAAGTAGAAACCCTGAAACTTGGGGCAGTGTTATATACCACCATCACGACATGACATAACAAGTTTCAAGAGTTTTCATGGTGTGAAACCCCATTAAAATCGACCTATACCAGCAAAGGTCGACTAAACGCATATGACGGTAACAGAGTTCAGCTATAGATACGATTGTTACATCACACCTTAAGGGCACAGAGCTATCGTGCCCCGGTTGCTCGGTAATTTTATGAATAGGAGAGAGTAAATCACCGTTTCTTTATTGTGCGCGGCTTTGAGAGAATAGACAGTGAAAGCTTGTTATGAGCGCTACCGGGGCAAGCCCCGGCTAGGCATTCGCAAAGCGAAAACACAGAAGAGAATTCGATTTTTGCAGAGACTTCGCTATATATGGGCATTTACAAGCGAAAGGACAAGAAGTATACGATTTTCGCTGTGATTTCGGTTTATATAGATAGGTGTGCGTCTATAAATGGTTAAATTGTTATTGAACAGAATTTTAGGTGGGGCAATGCCCCAGTTGCCCTATAGGACGAGCCGCCACTGCGTAAAACTAGAGTTTTAGAAAGATATCTCTGCCTTTTTCGTACCGCGACAATTTCGTGATCCGTATTCCTATTGGATGAACTTTGATGGTACCTGCACTCGTACTTCACAGCAGTCTATTATAACACGTGTGCTACCATAATTTCTGAATCTGAAGGACTGGAGCATATGTTCTCTAATTATCTCTCTACTCGCCCAAATCGGCAAGCTGCCAAGAGTGGACAAGTTGAATCGAACACCAAGGTCTTTCACTCCAAAGCCTTGGCGAATCCGACAAAGAAATAAAAACAGTTCGTCTTGCAATGGCAGAGTTCTTGAATTTGCCTTTGCTTTGAAATTCATCAGCTTACCACTTCTGACATCATCTTTAACAGCTGACCAAAGTGGTACAGTTGCAGCTGTTGATGAGATTATGTCAAAAAACTTCAAAAACACACCATAACTAGAAAATTCAGAATAATAACGAAACATATCATCGAATGCCTTGAATCGTTCAATACCAAATGTGCACAAACTTAGCTTTTCCAGTTCTTCACTTAAATCCTGAATTCTTTCCTTTGCTTTAGATAACTTTTCGAATAGGGGCAAATCTTCTTCACAGTACGTGTGATCCAGCAATGGCTGTTGTAGATATGGAATCTGATGGTCGATGGTACTTAGACCAGGAATTTCTTCTGGAGTGTGATGTCCACTACAAATACATTTAGATGCATTAATAACATGCATGTGACAGAAATGAAAACATTCATAGTTACGGTATCTATACGATCAACTAAAAAGGGCAGATATTGAGCTCGGGATTTTGCTGCACTTATCATAATAACCAGAAATACTTTTACGCGATTCCAGAATGGCCATTGGCCAAGCACACATTGCATCTTTTTTCTGATAATAGCACACATTGCATCTTTTTTCTGATAATGAGTTGTGCAAGTAATATTTTTGGCTGCACTAAACTATACATATTGTTAGCAAGGCAGTATTATGTAGTGATAGGTTACTCTCCCTTCCACCCCATTGACATATTTGCCGAGTTCGTGAAATAGTTTTGAATAATATTGGAATCTCTCACACATAAAAGACCTATCTACTGTGTACCGGTCATTGTTATGAAATGAAAGTAATTTGTAGCACCATATCATGTCAGTATACATTGACCTCGCATCTGATGCCTGTGCAACACCCTTCTTGATGGTGGTGTTGACTTCGTCCAATTGAATATCCCAGGAACAGCTCCGATCTTCAAATAGTGACGTCCGCCAGACTTTAGTCGATAATCCTCGTCATTAAAATGCTACCCACAAACACGTGTATTTCCAGTTATCTACAGAAAAGTCAATAGCAACATTATCACGATAGAACAGGAGAGAGTATAATCGGATTGACACACTTCAGGTAATTTACTCGCTTTGACCTTTGGCCCGATTTCACGTCTAATTCTTTGTATCCATTTCTTCCTAATTTCTTCTTTCACGGGAAACCTATGAAAAGATAAATGGTCTTTCTCGAGTCATTGTTGCATTTTGGAACACAACTTGAGTATTGCTTTCACAACTACATTCATTGCAGTAAAGAATTTATTAACTCGAAGACTTTTCGTGTACCCCTTATCGAGAGTTAACGGCACAATAATAAGCATACAGAGAGAGATTCAAACGAAAACCAAAAAGGCAAAGTATGACGTAATAATACAATAATAAAAAAATTAACGCTAGGCAAAGTCAGCTGTACCGGTAGTCATAACAAGAGACGAGAGAAAATCAAATTATGCTATAATACACGGAGGACAACACACAAACAAATAGCGGTATATATTAATGGGAAATTTTGAGATTATATAGAAACTCTTTCTGTCGACATAAATCCGGATTGGTCAATTTTATTATGGTTGACTCCAAGACAGACAGATGGAAGGCAGATCTGCATTTAGCAATCACAGAGAACATACTGTCATTGTAATGACTGGCACACACCGTGTATTATAGCATAATTTGATTTTCTCTCGTCTCTTGTTATGACTACCGGTACAGCTGACTTTGCCTAGCGTTAATTTTTTATTATTGTATTATTACGTCATACTTTGCCTTTTTGGTTTTCGTTTGAATCTCTCTCTGTATGCTTATTATTGTGCCGTTAACTCTCGATAAGGGGCACACGAAAAGTCTTCGAGTTAATAAATTCTTTACTGCAATGAATGTAGTTGTGAAAGCAACAATGATAACGTGATCTTCCTGTCACAGTCCACGATCCCGCATCTGCATTCATGTCTGTTTATCTCACAGTCAATACCGTATAATAATAGATTGTTTATCGTAAAATTTCTTTGCAAGAAATCAACCTGTCCATATTAAACATAAAACTGTATTACAGGAATAAAATCACTAATAAAAATTACGTAAATATATCCGTTATGACCAGCCATTCAACACAGATTAAATCTTAGAAGTCAAGCTGATATGCCATGATGTTCTTGACTTCAGGTGAGTTGTCACAAACCAGTACCGAAAAACGTCGTAAAACGGCTGTTTTTCGCTAAAAAAAGATTCCATGCTAATAATAAACATGCTATTTATCTTAATTTAGCATCGATACCCTGAACTGCATCATATCGACAACCCACGGAGATAAATAGCGAAACCAACTCCAAAACTGCCATCTGCGCGCACGAAGCAAGATTCTCCGACCGCCATCCCTTGACCATAACGGCGGCGCTCGTGAGCAAAAATGAAAATCGTCCATTAGAAGTCAGTGTGTGAATAAAAGTTGTATCCCGGATCAGAAGCAAATGAAAAATGACACAGATTATTAGACCATGGCCATATATAACAATCAGGGATTTAACCATATTACCCAATGTATATCAAGAAGCAATAGTAGCAAGTTGTAACCGTGGAATTTAACAATCAGGAGATGGTCAATATCGGATGCAGATAACCCGCATTTTGCCCACAAATGCCGGAAGGCGTGAAGGTCTGTTCAGTAGCAACTTGCTGATGCTTACAATACCTTTGGTCAATTAGTTCAAAGCTTCGAGCATGACTCTTATATTAGAGTCACAAAAAAGTCAATAATAGCACCATTCTGAATATCCCCTAATCCGTCCAAATTTCCTTTCCGGTAGCAGGTCAGTAGTTGTCTTGCCGACTTGTTTATGGTAAGACAAGAAACTTATCTTCAACTGTGCTGTATCCTTGGCCTTTCGGATATAGTTTGTAAGGTTCATTGTACCACTTGAAAAGTTGTGGTGTTTCACTTGAACAAAGTAACTATTGCATTCAACAGAGCCAGTGTTACATAAATCAGTATGTAATCTCTCCACACTTCACCCTTTCTGTGCATTCTTTCAAGACGTCGACTTTCCTCAATCTATTATTACGGAGAAACGAAACTCAGATAGTACGGAATCACAACTATAATCGACACTCAGGCGAGGAGTTTGACCACATTCGAGGTACGAGGTCTTCCAATAATGGAATGTGTACGATGGAGCTCCACTCAAGAGACATGGCGCATCACTAACGCACTTATCACCACTCCTTGTCGTTGACTTCAAAACTGTTTACAGAGTCTCACGTATGAATACTATAGAAAAGCACCATTTTCATGCCAGTCTTTCTCACAATTCTTCAACTGAAATCAAATTTACTTGAACAGACCACTGCTTGACAAGAACAACTAACAGCTCTTGCTTGAACTATTTGGTTGTATTAAAGGTCAACTGCATCTTCATGACAACTTTGCGGAATCATGTTCAGAATTTTTTTTCATACCAAAATTACCGACTTTCCGTGTTTCAACTCAATCGGAAATTGCCGTAATTTTGACTGAAAGTCCCGGAATTGGCATGTTTACAGCAAAAGCAGAATGTGCATTGTGACGTCAAGTGAGTGACACATATTATCAACACCGGTCACTTCGGCTGTTTGTGTTCTCAAAGTTTTTTTCTACTCATAGTTATGGCCGACGTTTCCATTGTAACGGATTTGCCAAGTGATATTGAAGCCGAGTCCGAGTCCTCGGATGTCGAATGTAAGTATCATTTTTGCACTTACTTAAAAAATTAACGTTTAAAATGCCGGATCGGTTCAGGTGTTGATGCGCTCGATCCGACGTCAGTGGAACCCCTTGCAGCTTCATATGATGGGTCATTTGAGTATGATCAGCCTAGCTTGCTCAGCGAAAGCCGCTCGTCGAGACTACATGAAATACAGTGGTATATATAGTCTGTAGTGTAAAAGCTCGTTTCGGTCATGGGTCTTGATATCATGAATAATAGGTGTCAGTGTGGATGTTGCCAGATTATGCCAACTATTAGGGAAAGTTCGTGCTCTAAGGAGGCTCCGAGAGTTACTGACAGAATGAAAGAAAGGAAGTGTATCACAGCATTGCCAGGATTCAATTCGGTGTGTCTGGACGTAGACGTATTGGAGATGTCCTACTATGGATATCAACAGGAGTATGGCCACAGAATAATAACATCGAGTTCGATGCATGAGTGAGACGAGTCTCTGATTCGGTTGCCAAATACTTTTCTCGCACTATTGACACTTATTTTCACTTTTCAGGAAGTTGAGACATACTGCCTACAGAAATTTTGTTCGCTGGGTATGGGGATTCTGTGGCCAAAACCAGCGGAAAATCCTGCCTGCATGCGTTGTCACTGCTATCCGAACAAAATTTACATCAAATTGTTACAAAGGATTCCAGTTCAGCAACGCCACATTGTGAATGAACAGTTTTATTCCAAAAAATAAACGCATATAATCAATCGACCAAAATAATTACTGTGTCAGGCAGAGAAGCATATCGGGTTTTGTGTCGGGCAATAGCTTCCTCTCTGCTAATTTTGATTATGCTGCTAGTCAGAGGAGGTGGAACGGTCCCAGCAACATCGCTCAACTCAACAGTTTCTGGTTCAGTTCTGATGAGTGCTTGCACTTCCACAAGCTCATTGCAGTAATCTAGAACAGGCATAAAAATATGACGAAATCTTATGATGCAGTCAGATCAACGGCAGTTACCAAATGTTGAATTTTCAAGTATCTTGTGGACCGTACATTCCCCATTTTTGTACTTCGGGTATTTGACACAGTACCGCGGCGCTCCTTCTTTTGACATTTTTTGAGTTTTCGCGCAATTTTCCTTGAAATGCAGAATTGCCAACTGCATCCTACAAAAATGCAAATTGATGAGGCTAGTAATTATGCCAAAGTCTGATATAGGTTGTTTTGAATAGCCAAGACACTGCAAGGTACCTACCTGGCTTTTTGACTGTTATGGTGGTAGTGATATAACTTTGGGCAGAAATGATTGAGGAGGGCGTTGAATGATTCACTGCCAGCAGTGTTTCCATTCGGAGATAGATGGCGTATGTCGTTTTCCATTCGCGTGGAGTAGAGAACATCGCAAATCCTTTCATATGCCAATGAATCTGAAAATGGATTGTCATAATGGAAAACAAGAGAATCAAAGACGCTATTCATTGTAACTTTTTTAGGCAGTCAAGCAGGCTATTTCATTTTCATAGGATGTAACTGCATCTAGCCTACACTACTACGTCAATCATCTTACCTTGATGAAACCATAACCTTGGTTCCAGCAGTTCTGCATGTTCGCACGAAGTGAACTGCTGGTTGCGTGGATGCTGATGAACATTTACAATATGATTAGCGACTGCTCGCCAGATTTCCAATGACAAATCTGGGTCTCCATCACCACGGCGTGCGCAGAAATAAACTTGACTCGTAATGGCTTTGATCCAGTGCCGGATTATTCTGCAGTCAGCTCGATTTGACAGTGCTAACAGCTTCTTGCGGAGACCTGGTATATTGTATGATGCGTGAATGGAAAAGAATGACTGTTTAGAATAGATAGCCAGTCTCACCTTTTGCAAGATGCCAAGTGTCAAATGTATGTTTTATTTCTGGATGGGTTTCTCTGATATGCTTTCGAATCTGTGGGTGCCGGTCAGTTACAATTTCCATGACGTTCAGCTGTTTTTCTTGTACGACAGCCATGCACCGAATAAATCCTTCTTTTTCCATTTTGGTACTACCCGCTACTTCATTTGACTGTAAATTAATACAATTATGAATTAAAGGAGAAATGCAAGTTTCCAGAACACATTTTCACCTGAACTAGCTTTCCACACAAAATTTTCCTGCTTTCGATATCCATCATGGTGTAAATACCATACTTTGCACAATGTCCAGGACTGTCCGCCCTGCCATCTCCCGATAATGTTACCCTGCTTGATTTAACATTCTCGAATTCCTGTCGACTTTTGGCTTCAAATACTTTGTTAACCGATGGCACCAAAAACAAATTTTGATACTTGAAGTAGGTTCTTAACGATATCATTTTTACACCAGCAATCTTCATCATCTGCAATGATTTTGTTGGAGAACTGCCACTAAAAACACTCCAGCACACACTGCCATATTGCCCTCTGCTATCTTGCCGTCACCAATTTCTTTCTGACTTTGCCAAAATCTGGAGTATGAGCAGTTTCTGCAGTCTTGCTTGATTTTCATTGTGCTACCTAAACCAGTCTCTTGCACGTCTGACTCCGATTGACACATTGGACAATGTCGAAAAATGTTCATCAGATTATTCCTGTCCACAATCACAAACTGGGTCTTGCTATTCTCCAAACATTCCTCCGAATCTGAATGCCTGCAAATCAATATCTTAGTGAAGACTTGGTACAAATATGATTACACTCAAGTACTCATCTAAGTCTGTTGGGTGGAAGCTATCATCACTTGACTGGGATTGGATATCACTTTCACAGTCTTCATAATTCACTCGAGCAATAGGTAAATAACTGTCTCCGACCTGACATCCAAAGCTTTTCATCTCAACTGAGGTGCCAACATCTTGAGAGGTGCATTGCATATATTACATTTACATTTACACTAATGTATCATCGGTACTATACTCTTACTTTTGCTTCTAACATGACATGCAGGCTTCCGGACTTGAACAGCTTTATCAGTATACGATTTGGGGCTTGGAAACAGGTGTCCCTCTGACATGAATATCTGTTCCTCATTCTGTGATCCACCTTCTGCTCTTTCTACTTCATTTGTTTTTGAAGATGTGGCCTGAAGCGTTACAGTATTAGTAGGCTATTGCTAGGGCAAGTTCTTGTTGCACAATTCACAATTGACCTAATATTTACAGTTGAATCAACCGCAGGATAGTTGCTTACACTCTTGTAGCGCTAACTGACACAATACATTTCCTTTACCTGATTTCGTACACTTTGTAGCTTCAGAAGAGCATTCCTTTGACGTTTTCTTTTCACAATTTGACTGGTGCCTGAAAATAACGTGGGAACAGCAGTACGCTTGAGAGTTACCTGAGCTCGGTAACCTAATTGCTTGTGTATCTCGGATACTTCATTGAAACACGATGGTAAAAAGTGATCCGAGCATAAAAAAAACAGTTTGCCTTTCGTTGTATGGAAGTCCGCACGTTTGGTCTTCACGGCGTTCACCCAGACGTAATACCTTGTCCTTTCGGTGTTAGGGTTTGGACAGCGATGAAAAGACACTTTGGGTACTGAATATCGCGTATTCAAGCAACCATACGCGACACAAGACGTACCTCCGCGCCTCATCTTCTTCATACCTCCCATATTCACAATCAAATCCAGTATCAATATCCAGTATCAAATCAATCCAAACAGGAATAGCTATCTGTTTACCAGGATTTTTGCCGTGTAACTCACATGACGTCAATTCATAGCTGAATGATTTCATATCCGTTTTTCGGATTTACGATTTATAAATTCAATAACTTGAAAACTATTAGGTAATTTCAATTTTCATTATTTTATTCATATTCCTAACCACATAATGTACGAAATAAGGCAAAGTCATTTTGAAGATGCAGTTGACCTTTACGCTTAAAAATATATTATATTAGTATAAAACTAGAAATATTCCTCCGATGATGACGCGATCAGCAAAAGAACAGCAAGCAATCATTGAACAGATTCGAAACCAACTTCCAGCTATCGTCAAGTCATGTCTCGCTGAGATCAACTCAACTAATGCTTCCCAATCTGCTGCTTTGAGCACTACTCTGTCAGGCATCAAATCATCATTAGATTCAATGCAGAAAGAACTGAAGAAAGCCAGGAGTTCATTGCTGCAAAGTTCGATGACTTCGAAAAACAACTTGAGAAAAACACCGCAACGATTAAAAAAAATGAAGAGATCATTGATCAACAAAAAATGAGATCCAGCACCTTATGAAGAGAACTGAAGAGATGGACAGACAGGCAAGATTGGACCTGCTAGAATTCCACGGTATACCTGTGTGCTCGACAGACATGTCATATCAAAAATCACCTCATTGGATGATAGTAACTGTATCAGCTTTTCACACAGAAAATTCAAATCGAACGACGCTAAAGCAAAGCCACCACCAATCGTTGCTAAATTTATTTCACGCAAAATAAGAAACGAAATTAATGAATCCCGCTCCAAGCTCCGGCCAGCTGAAAATATTCCACATGCACCTAAGATTTTCATTGTTGAAAATCTTACAGAAAAGACCCGAAATATACTCTTTGCTGCAAGAGACCAGAAGAAGGATCTTGGATATGCTTATCTGTGGACCAACGATGGTAAAGTGCTTATGAGGATGAACGAAAACACACCAACTCTACAAATCAACAACACAGAGGACTTGAATAAGATGTGTCACAAGAACTCCAATCACTAGTGCCTCAACAGCCAGAGAAACACTTCTTGAAGCATAATTTATATTCAATGGCTTCTCCAACCCATCATTTGCCTGATCCAGGTGCTAATGAAAATGATACCGAAAATGACATAACTCTTATAAATTCCTTACCATGCCGGGAAGTATCTCCGGACAACTTGGAAAAAATTGGAAGAAAACCTACCATCATGCGTATGAATGTACGATCATTGTCAAAACATCACGATGATATTTGTACGATGTTATCCTTCATGCAAAGACCACTCTGCATACTTGCTATAACCGAGACCAGACTTAAAGCTAACTCATTTGTAAATGTTGATCTACCCAACTTCACTTTTCAGCACTCCACCTCCAGCACTAATGCAGGAGGAGTGGGTATATATGTGGAAGATGGATACAGATGTATTCCCAGTACTTCATACCAACTCAACTGCCCATCTGTTGATGAGGTATGGCCTGAGATTACATTAAGCTCCAACAGCACTATATCCTATGTCATTGGTGTACTTTTATCGACACCCTTCCGGTTGCTTGACAAATTTTTCAGACCTGTTTGAAAAATCAATTGAACAGCTAACCCTCATGGGAAAAAAGTTTATCATATTAGGCGGTATTAATTTGAATCTTTTGAACATAACGGTGCATACCAGACGGTACACTGATTGTATCAACTCATTCGGTGCAGCCCAGCCAATAACACTGCCGACTCGGGTTACCACACACTCCCAGACACTGCTGGATCATATCATCACAAATGTTACCGACGTAGAACTTGGACCAGCAACTCTTGCCTATGACATATCTGACCATTACCCAATCCTCTGTGAATTAGATCTCGTGAGGAAGACTCCGCCCCTCAACTATACATTACGAAGAGACCGGAGTAATTCATCCAGATAAAACCTGTTTCTTGATGCATGCTACAAGTTTAGTGATTTTGTAGATGTCCCTAACACTGCTGATTCGACCCTACTCAGCCTCAAGTTCAACAACTTTGTCTAAGATGTCGAAACGCTCATTAATGTTCATTAGGGCTGTTCAAAAATAACTTTTTTCCCGGATTCCAGCCATTCACTAATTAAATTGTCAGGTTACCCTAAAAAACGCTGCACACCAAATTTGGTTCAATTCCAACAAGTCTATGACTCCGCAGATATAATTAAAAATTTCAATTTATTAGGGAAATTTGAAAAAAAAAATCACATTTTTTGTCAGCCTCATAAAATTATTGATCTGTCTTCAAAGACGATGCTAAACAAATTTGAGTGAATTACAACTAGTATAGGCTTACCATACGTCCTCTTTTAAGAGGATTTGTCCTCTTTTTTGAAAGTGTTCCCGGAGGACGCCCTTTTGTCCTCTTTTTTGAGATTTTGTCCTCTTTTTTGAAAATTTAGGTCAGATTTAGAGCAAATTGCGAGTGATATGCCGCATATTAGCACAGAAGTGACTCTCCGGTGGGTATTTCGGAGTGAAAAACGGTGATTTTAGCTCTGAGCGAAAAGATGACCTTTTTTTAGGTCCGTGGACATATGAGCATTAGGGCTCTTCAAAAATGACTTTTTTTCTCAAATCGTACTGGCTACTTGATAAAATTGTTAGGTTACCTAATTTAGGCCTACACACAAAATTTGGTTCAATTCCAGCCAGTAACCGCTTTGCTACAGGAGAAGAAAGTTTCTATTTATTATATAAAAATAAATAATGAAAAATTTGAAAATTTTCTGTTCACCCCATGAAAGTGTTAGGCTGTCTATAGAAACGATCCTCATCAAATTTGGTTCAATTCCAACCAGTGGAAGCGGAGTTATTGCCGTCGAAAAATTTTGATTTGAATAAAATAGTATTTACGGTGAGCACAACTATAATAAATAAACAAAGAATCGGTCACCGTAAATACTATTTTATTCAAATCCAAATTTTTCGACGGCAATAACTCCGCCCCCACTGGTTGGAATTGAACCAAATTTGATGAGCGTCGTTTCTATAGACAGCCTAACACTTTCATGGGATGAACAGAAAATTTTGAAATTTTTAATTGTTTTTTTTTATATAATAAATAGAAACTTTCTTCTCCTGTAGCAAAGCGGTAACTGGCTGGAATTGAACCAAATTTTGTGTGTAGGCTTAAATTAGGTAACCTAACAATTTTATCAAGTAGCCAGTACGATTTGAGAAAAAAAGTCATTTTTGAAGAGCCCTAATGAGCATGCGACATTACAGCATGCGACACTTCGGCATGCGACAATTTGGCATGCGACACATGAGCATGTGGGTTAAATTACGGGTTAGGGGTAGGTTAGGTTAGGTTTATGGTTGGGTTAGGGTTAGGTTAGGTTAGGTTAGGCTAGGTTAGGTTAGGTTAGGCTATGTTTCGGGTTAGGGTAAGTTTTTGGGTTATACAGTCACATGCTGAAGTGACGCATGCTGATGTGTTCCATGCTGAACTGTCGTTTTCCATTGTGTCGCATGCTCATATGTCGGGCAAACCCTTTTTTTAGTCATCCACCTGGCAATGTGGAGAGAAAAACGGTATTTTGAGCTCTGAGCGGAAAAGATGACCATTTTTTTTTAGTCAACCGCTCGCAAAGTGGAAAATATTCACCGGTTTTGAGAATTCTACTCCGGTTTTGCAAGTTGCAAATTTTTGAAAAAGTGTCCTCTTTTTAGATTTCCAAAATATGGTAAGCCTAGACTAGTAGAAGTGGAGTTATTTGAGTTTTTTGTAGTAGAAGTGGAGTTATTTGAGTTTTTTGTTGGTAATTCTCGGATTATCCTTGATTAGTGAGTGGTATTGTTACAGGCAGTTTTCAGTTTCTTTGTGATTTGTAGGTCAAGTAAATTCAATGTGGAGTTCATTCGGTCGATGATTTGATTTTTGATCTCCTTCCGTGTCTGTCATCATCGTTAGGTGATGTTGGTTCATTCGGGTGCCCGATGGTGTTTTGTAATTCTACCTCTGTGATGTTCAGGTCGTCAAGTGGTTGTTGCGGATACAGGTCATCTTGGCCGAAAATGTGATGCTATTTCTGGGATGTCGCATGTTCCACAATTGGGGATATGAAACTCCGTATAATCAATCTTGGACTTCAGTACTAAATTCATGCATTCTGAAATATTATTTGTGATAGCTCCTTCAGAGAATGCAGGAAAATTCCTCGTAATGAAGTCGCAACCATGGCGAATTTGGTCGCCACGCAAGATCTTTTCAGAATACTCTCTGAAAGACTCAGCCCATCCATCTGCTTTCCAAAGACTGGACTTGTTAATACTTCGAGGTCATCTGAAGTTCCCCAATGTTTTTTTTTATCCAGAAAGCCACATCACGAATCATGTGATTACTGCAAATGACGTTGGTGAGATTTGGAAAGTGCTTTTGTTATCCCATTTTCTCTGTCTGTGATAACAACGAGGATATTGGTGATAACAACGGGGATATTGGTAACTTTTGAGAGTCCCATACCATGGAATACGACTTTGATGAAATTACAATGATGTAAGAAATACTTGTGTTCATGAATCATAAATGTAACGGGATGGATTGTGTCACTTTTCAATAGCACATTCCGACAAACAGAAGTGTAAAAGTCCCCTATGTTAAAAACGTTGTGTTGTAAGATAATTGCGGTGCTTTTTCGCATTGTAGGAAATATTTTCACCCTGCTGCCGGTCCTGTGGCCTTTCAATTGCAGCATGTAGGGTAGAGTGGATCAAAACGCCTATCGTGAGGGAGAAACGCCATAAAATCCTCCGTGCTATTCGAGTTGGTCTGAATTTCATAGTATCAACGCGAGATATCGTACCTAATTTAATATGAATGTATGGAAAACTTATTCATGTATCGTTTATCAGCAGTAAAATCATGATTCATCCATGTTCGTCAAAACGCACATGAAGATGTTTTGCTCTACTAGGTCTTACAATTTACCCCATGATACTCTGTCACGGATTTCTTTTTCATTCGTATGTAATTATACATGCCCACTATAAATCGGATCCTATACAAATGTTGCAACCCAAACATGTGATGAACAAAAAACAAGCTACTGAGCGAAAATCTAAAATCAGACGTGCAAAGGCAAATATTGTGCTGAAGTCAGTCAGAAAGGTCCGTCGTCCGCAAAATCACAATTTTGGCAAATGAAATGGCGATCTCCAAGCGTACATTCTTGATGTACCCATAAATGACAAATCAGACACTGAATCCATTTGCCCCGGGCCTACTATTACGGAACGGCTCACTGCAAATCAAGAAAGGCCATTCTTCGTCATCTCTTTTGTTTTTGGGTGGACATTTATCCTTGGACACCTCCTTTTTCGATCTCTTTGTAACCGGCTTCGGTGATTCAATATTTTTTTTGCACAGCGTTTTTGTAACCGGCTTCGAGCGTTTTTTCAAGGTGATGACGTAGCCCTTCTGAGTTTTCTGCTTTCCTGGATCTTTTTCGTTTTGTGACTGATTTAACCGGCGAACATAACTCGTCTATAGCTTCCCCTGCCTCTGAATTTTTTGAAGTTGAAGGCATGGGAGTTGATTTAACTACCTCACAATTCGTGATATTGGTGGTTCCTCCCACTTCAAGTATACCTGGGTCGGTAGTGGAGATATTATCTTGGCAGTGGTCAGCATTTCCGGCATGTGGGCCTGGCTCATCGGTCATTTCGGACAGTCTTGATATGCTCATCGTAGAACCAAGAGAAATTTACGTAAGAGAGGTGGTAAATGAAGATACGAAATATGAAGGAGTTTGACTCAAATCGGAGCTTCAAGTTCGTCAAAGACGAAAAGAATCGGAAAAATTATATTCAGATTCAAAGAGATCGCGAACGAGCGAAAGCGTGAGGTCTGACAGCGGAGCAGGAAATTCCGAAATGGAGAGCGTGATCGCGTATGGTGCTTCTCGACAAACGTCGCGAGATACGAAAAGGAGATAGGAAACTGGAAGATCTTTATATAGGGCCTGCAGGAAACGACGGTGGATCCTGTGTAGCCCATGGCATCATTGGACCAGCGGGCCATAACAAAAAGATTTGGTCCGCGAGAAAAACCGAAATATGGAAAATCATCGACAAATTGGGCATTAAATTACAAGATGGATACCTGAAACCGTTAAATCAACCAAGGAAGACTACGTACGGTATATGTGGAAAACAGATATCGAGAACATCTCCAAGAATCTACTGGAATGGATAGTTAAAAAGCACGGGAAACCACTGATCTATAAGAAGATTGCGGAACTTCAGGCTAAATTCGAGACCAAGCCGTGTGAATGGCATTAATTGAAGAGTTTGGCGGCTACACGGGCGTGTCAGAACTGACGTGTAGACGATATGACCTGTGGCCAAGAACAAAAAATGACGAGAAGAAAAAACTATTGAAGATATTAAAGAACAGAAAAGTACCAGCCATGACTGGTATGGAAGCGTAGTATAATCATGAAGATTATGCAAAACGCAGGCTGGAGTACGTATGGATCAGAAATAACTGCGAAGGAAGCAGAATGCGCACTGCTGAATAGCCTGCTAGAAGCAACATCTGGCGAAGTTGCGCACTGCTGAATAGCCTGCAAGAAGCAACATCTGGCGAAGTAAAAAGAAGCCCCCATATTCTGTTGGCAGGGGCAGCTGGAGCTGGGAAGACACTTTCGGGACAATTATTGTTCCCGAAGGAATTGGCATCCATTCTCCCAAACGATAGTGAGGGAGTGGGGTAGCTGGAGCTTGGAATAGATCAGTGTGTGGTCAAAGTAGACGATGCAACTGATGGTTTCTGGGGATCATCGCGTTTGCTGGGTACATTGTACAATTGTACACAATGTACCAGAATAATTGGGCAGCAAAAATGCACGGCACGACACGTGACCAGGATGCAGAGATAGTCTTATAACATCAAATGAGCTACCTAATGTGGAAAAATTCGGAATGGTAGCGGACTCCGGTCGAGCAAAAAGAAGATTTATGGTGGGGAAATTTCAAAGAAGAAGGAAGATGAAAATAACAAGCGCAACAACAGACGAGCTGCAAGTGATCTTGTTGCGAAAAATGGATATGCGAAAAACCCAAAGAGCGGGATGTAGCTGACTGAACTGTATAGCAGACTGCAACGAAGACGTAATAAAATGGCGTAGAATATCCACGAAACCAAAGACGAAAACGGGATTAACAGAAGATCTAAACGAAATTGTATTGCACAACTTACGTACCACAACGTCATCAACGTCTTATGGAATAAATGAAGGAGAAAACGCCAAAAGATGGGACGACCTAGGTCTAGGAGATGAAGTGGAAGATGAAATGGTGAAGGTGGCGGAGAATGCTGAAGCAAAGAAAATTCTAGAAGATATATTCTGCGAGGATACGCAGCAGACTACGTTCAATGGATTTTAGTTGTTGTTTATAGTTAAAGTTATTTGTGTTGTTTATAATAAATTTGACCATCCCCCACAAAAAGTTTTTAAAGTAGGGTTGGCAAGATAGGAAGGAGAGATACTTACATTCAGGTGTTCTAAAATCGCGAGAAAAACGTGGGTGTGGGAGGGCGGGGTTGTTTTAGCCAAACTAAGAAGAAACTTCAATCATCGGTCCAGCCGTTCGCAGTGCAGTGGCCAATTGCTCCAGTGTGTGCATTAGGGCTGTTCAAAAATAACCTTTTTTCCTGAATCTTGCTGGTTACTTGATTAAATCGTTAGGTTGCCTTAAAAAACGACGCACACCAAATTTGAATTCATTCCGACAAATATTCGCGGTTTACGTAGAGTTTGAAAATTTTGGATTTGCCCAAAAACGCAAAAAAAAAATTTCTCAAATTTTTTTGCCAACCCCATGAAATTGCTGGGCTGTCTTCAAAAACTATGCAAAACAAATTTGACTCAATTCCAAGCCGTAGAAGCGGAGTTATTCCAGTTTTTCGGTGATAGTTCTTGGATTATCCACCAATCAAGGCTAATCCCAGAATTATCGAATAAAAACTGAAATAACTCCGCTTCTACGGCTTGGAATTGAGTCAAATTTGTTTTGCATAGTTTTTGAAGACAGCCCAACAATTTCATGGGGTTGGCAGAAAAATTTGAAAAAAAAATTTTTTTGCGTTTCTGGGCAAATCCAAAATTTTCAAACTCTACGTAACCCGCGAATATTTGTCGGAATGAATTCAAATTTGGTATGCGTCGTTTTTTAAGGCAACCTAACGATTTAATCAAGTAACCAGCAAGATTCAGGAAAAAAAGTTATTTTTGAACAGCCCTAGTGTGCATTTCTCATTAGCCCGTCCCCCATTCGTTTTCTTGGAAATACAATCATAGGTGGTATGTACAATGTACAATGTACATGTATGCTCCCGCCGCATTCGTTGCGCAAAATATCGTGACAGTTTTCCCTCTTTCCCCGCTCGCCACTTCCCCAACTTCCCGTGCACCTTTCGTCGCAATGATTTTGTCACGCTTTTGGACATTTGTAATTCCGGTTTCGTCCATATTCCAAATACCAGTTGGCACGTAACAGTGTGAGTTTAAAACGCCCAGATAAGAAGTTGATATCTCAAAATATACCTAATTTGTAAAGGTACGATGTATATTATTGGTTTTAAAAAGGTAGGATGTATATTATTGAAATCAGCATAACAAACTTTACATGATGAGCCAAAGTTGTTTTGGTCGATATAGTTGACCTTTAATGAATCGGCTACGCTTCTCCATGCATTGTCCTTGCGAACCGTGTCCCTATACGCACTGATGCCCATGTTGTGTAGACACTCATAACCCCTAACTTCCGCCATTAATTGCTCTTACTCCATCTTCCACCAGGTCGCAACTCCATACAACTATCTCGCATCATTTTCTAAATAACTGTTTCGCGCCATTACCTCGTACCGCGTGGTGGTGCCAGTGTAGCGATCACTGTCACGTGTCACGGCATCAGTGAAAACGCAAGGCTCGTTCTCGCTAGTCGCTACGGCCCAGCCGACTCACTCGTTCCCCGTGAAAACAAGACCCACGTTAAAGGCTGAGAAAATGAAGATGTTCATACCTAATTTATTCGCTCGGAAACCAAGAGGACTTGATGCACTTGACCGCTGGAAAGCTAATGCATTTAGGCAATTTCTATTGAACACTGGTAAGCTTGCTCTCAAAAGGATATTTCGGCAAGACATATGAACATTTTCAACGATCAATATTGCAATCAGCATACTTGTGTCTGGAAAATCAAGTGAACAATCAATATAAAATATTCCCAGAACCATATTGAGGGTTTTGTTAGCAAATGTTTAGAGCTGTACGGCCCTAGTTTTGTTTGGTGTGTACTATGTCCACATGCTGCTACATTAGTCAAAAGACGCGATCACTTTCCAGGGCCTTGACAAGTGTTGCGCTTTCAAATTTGAGAACTATATGCAATCTTTAAATAACTCCCTGAGTCAAATCGTCCAATGGCATTCTGAAATGAAATCTCATGATTTTAGCATAGCCATTTACAGCGTGGCTGGCACGGAAACTTCGTACGCAATGTTGTGTTTTGCACTGCCTCCAGCGTTGGCGTAATAGATGCTGCAGCCTCAACCTGCTTCAGTGTGTATGTCGGTAATCTTCCAGCTGGGACCAGAGCGCAAAGGTAAATTAAACTGGTATCAATCAAAAGCAAATTTCGCACCGAGTCCAAAAATATGATTTGAATTTCGGCCCGGGAAAAAAAACCCCATGATTCCGAAAATCGAACTCAAAGTCAGAAATCGTCATTGTTTCACAAAACGAGAGAGAGAGAATTTATTCGGTCCATGAACATTGATAATACATAGCTAGATAAATACAAAGCAAAGTATATTTAATTCAATTCAGAACGAGGCTGTAGCGAAGGGATCGGGAGATCATCAAGTCAGCTATAGGCTGAAAGGATGGTTGTAATATGTTCGTAATACGTTCGCAAAGCAAAAAATATAACATGTTCGCAATGTATCAAAAACGGATGAAAAACTAAGTGGGATTATTCGCAGTAGGTAACCTAAAGAATAGACGAGATCACACAACGGCACCGGCTACAGGAACACAAACTAGGCAAAGAGATGCTGATTGACATGAAGAATTTTCATAATTTCCTGCAAGATATTCGTGAATCATTTGTTTAAAGATATGAAGTGGTTTATCTATTATATGGGGCGGAATGGAGTTCCATATACGAGGACCTTGGAAAATTACCATATACGAGGACCTTGGAAAATTATAGTTTTAGGATGTTCTCGGGGTAAGAATAGATTCATAGAAGAGCCTTGGGTACCGCGTGAATGGTGAGTTGGTTAATGGTGAGATCAGTGAAATAGTCTAGGAAGATTTCTCTGGTATGCTCTCATTGTAGTAGCCATGCATGAGCTTACCTATTTCATCTAAGTGGATATCTTCATCTTTCAAGATGTTCAAGTGACTATATGAAGGAAGATGTTCAAGTGACTATATGAAGGAAGGATTAACACTATGTTTGCGATTGGCGGGACAAGTCAATTTAATTGCTTTATTCTGCAGGCTTTTAATCCGATTCAAGTATCTAGCTTTGGCTGAACCCCACAATACGACACCATAAGTTAAGTGCGAGTGGAAGAGTGTGTGATGTATTGTTGGTCATGTGGAAAGTGGCAATAGGAAACGGACTTTTCTCAAGATTCCTATGGATTTCGATAGTTTAATGCAAATTAAATTAATGTGACTGATCACCCCATGATAGATTATTATCTATAATTATGCCAAGATAGGATAGAGACGCCTGGAAGGTTAGTCTTTCATTATTGAGCTCCAGCACTATGTCTGTTGGAGTACCTTTACCAAGGAACATACAGTGTGTTTTCAAAGAATTTATTGTTAGTCTATTGCTACACATCCATTCCTATATTTTTATTAGATTTGAGTTACAGGAATACTCAAGGTAAGGTGTGTTACAAGATGAGAGCATGAGAGATGTATCATCTGCAAACAGTTGGATTATGAATTCCGATACCGCATTGTCTATATCGTTAATATCTATATTAAAAATAGGAAATGACATAGAACTGATCCTTGAGGGACGCCCATTTCAATTTTGAGCTTATCTGTTGAGACTTCACCATTTTACCCATAACTCCGTAGTGAGATAGTTTCACCAAGAGTATTGATCTATTCACTGTCTCAAATGAAAGATGCAGATGGTGGATAGATTACTGAAAAGGTTTTTAAAGATGTTATTTATACTATCTATAACTGCATGCTGGGTTGAATGTCGCTCTCTAAATCCAAATGGTTTTCTGGATATTATGCTAAATTTATCAACGAAGCTGGTAACGCCTTTCAAGTAATAAATTTTCGATGATTTTAGAAAAAAATTGGCAAAATAGAAATTGGTCTATAATTGGGGAGATCTTCAGGATTGCCTTTCTTCAGAACAGGCGTGACTCAGACTACTTTCAGAATATCAGGGAGGATCCCACGCTCGAAGCGTTCATGAATCAGTTTAGTGAGTATAGGTAATATTGTATATATGATCTCTTTGAGACTGGGCCTGTGGCGGTACCATTCTTAAATGATTGAACTATCGCGATGACTTCATTCTCCACGACTGGCTGAAAAAAAGAGCTCTGTTGTGGTTTATCGAGATATTTCTTGTAGTTATTGGTAGGCACATGTTTGTCAGCAAGGTTTTTGCCTATATTTGCAAAGTATTGGTCGAGCGCATTGCCGATTTTAGTTGGATTTTTTTATCAGTTGATTTAAAAAGTTTATTAAAGAGCCCTCATGTTTTTGTTTGATAACCTTGGTTCTTATAAAATTGATCCTTGTAATAGTTGCTTTTTGACTTTTCTTCAATTTGGTTAATATATTTGTGTAATTTTTATACAATTTCACTTTGTTATACACACAGAAAAGAGAATGACTCTTGTAGAGTTAGTGTCGAGTCGCTATTTAGTTTCGGATTGCAGAGATCAGCCATGGTTCATTTGCGTATCTCATATCCCTGCGATTTTTTTGCGGAGAGGCGCATGTTTTTCAATTAAGGTTGATGGCATTGACCCTTTCAATAGGAGGTCAGATTTTGCAGAACTGAATATCACTTTTCAAATTCATACCGTGACGTCACCAAGAGTTTATCCGAGCCTCGATCTACACCCCGTTTCCGCCGTCGATCTACACCCCGTGACATATCTAGAGTAAGACTAAATAAGCAAACTTTTTCTCAGAAAAATGATGCCTCAGTGCATAGCCACTGTTGCCTGGTTTCAAACCAGCGTAAACCATGAACGTAAACCGCACAGCTCGCCAGATATCGAAAAATCAAAAATACATGGAAAATTAACATATAGGCGTAGTCATAATGGTCAAGTTTAAGATCAATACTTGACCGGACCCCTAGTCAATGGCATGAAACAACGGGATATACTTGCTCTTGTCATATCCGACCTTTTGCAGACATAGTAAACCAGTTTATGACTAATATTCCGTCACGAACTTGGACTTGATTATGTTGTTGAAATTCACCGAAGCGTGACCACAATTAACAAACCCCCTCCGAACAAAGTTTGATGTTCGAAACGGTGAAAAATTGCACAGAATACCGTACAAGTCGACTTCTGATGTTCTGGCAGAATTTCTGACTATATTTCCCACTCGGAAAATATCTGGAAATCATAGGCATTCGTATTTTCGGCCGAACTCCACATGTCAGATCGTCGGTATTCGAAAATTCTCATGCCCTATACCTTCAAATTAGGTGTCATATAAATCAGAAGATAGCTGGCTTTCCATAGAAACCAAAAGCAGTCCACCACGACATATATCTTTGAAGAAATTGTGAGATGAACTTGAACTTGGGTCACAAGTGCCCCCTCCTATTAAAAGGGTTAATTTGAGATGAAAACGTATGGTTCATATCATATCAGTTTGAGTTCTACTTTCGACTTCAAGGTCATTTATTGCATCAAAAAGTTCATTCGAGAAGTTGTCCGAGAGTTTTCTAAAGTTACGAGTGTAGGATACTTTGTGTTTCACTCCTACTGAAGCGTTAATGATTTTACAGAAAGTTGGTAAGTTATCAGATATATCGCTTGGTAATTTTCTGGATTGCTGCTCGACCTGATAGTAAATACGAGGTCAATCAGTGTCTGTGAGTTATGACTTATTTTAGTTGGGTCTTTAATTGATGAAGGATACGAGAAACATGATATTAGGTTGGACGTATCCACATTCCACAGACTATTTGTTATCTGATTTAAGGAGTTCTATCACAGTTTTTGTTGTTGGGTCAACTTATCGGAGCATCGCATCTATGAATTGAGCCATCGATTGGTGAGGGTGTCTGTAAATTGCACCTATTATGATGTGTCTCTATTTTTGTTTTTCACCGAAGTTATTTCAATCCACAGGTCTTCACAGCCTTGAAGACTCATACCAAACTCTGAAGTGATATGGAATTGGACATTGTTCCTAATACAGAACCCCACTCCTCCCACTACTGTGGGAGAATTTGCAATATGGACGTCAAAAGGAAGGACAGTAGATAATCTCGTTTCACTTATGGCAATTACGTCAGGATGTCTAGATGCCATTACGTCAGGATGTCTAGAAAACTCATAAATTAATGAAGTGACTTAGCCACTGTTTGTATGAAGTGATCTTACGTTAGCATGTATCATAGTAATATAAGGGCTATCATCGGTAGGAGCATTAAATTATTCTATACTATAATAATTAGAGAATTCCTTTGGTAAGTCAGATCTAGATAACTTTTTGACATACGATAATTCCCTTGTTAGTTGCATGGTAACTCCGAGTTTAGGCATTGGCAGCAATAATAATGCTCATCAGTAGTTCCAAGATGATTGAATTGCGGTGTCGTCAGTTTGGTGCACTTCAAATGGGTCCAGTAGTCACAGATATCGCAGCAAATGCAAGGCTGATTTGACTTGCATGGTTTGTGGCAAGAGCCACATGGAAATAAGACCGGAATTTTCTTATCTATTGATCAAGGCTGAATTAGGCTACAATTCATTCTAGGGGGATGCCATACCTAGTCAGATGATCATCACTTCTGATTGTCCAAATCTGGCTTTCGTCGTCCTTTCTCAAGTAAGATAATCCTTGCCTTGATCATATGTATTTGAACTTGTTGACTTTTTTGAATTTTAGGCATGCGTTTAATCTTTTTCGGTTAGTCTTCGTAAGGCTCTCATTGATGTATATTTTTTCTTTGGTTTTGTGTAGTATTGATCTACTGTTGTAGATCATGTCGCGAACTCTTCTACAGCAAAATTTGACTATCAAGATAGAATCAGGATAGTCTTCAGTTTGTGGTTGAGCTAGTCTATGACAAACACTAATGTCATGCTTCGTGACTAACACTAATGCCATGCTTCGTGACTATCACATCTACTTTCTTGGCAACTGACATCACAAGGTCTTCAGTACACTCCTTCTCGAGGTCGGGTATTCCTTTAAAACCAATGGAAGTTATCATTTATATTCATAACCGTCCTTACAGAAGCTACTTTGTCAAGTGTTATATAGGCTACTCTCCCAAGTGATTTGTTGAAAATGGATTTGAGTGAAGCTGAACTGCTGGAGAATTTTGACGACGTGAGTATCCCATTTCATTTATTATTTATTCCTTTTCTGCAGTGCGGCTACGAGCAGTTTTCTGACCATTTTTAAAACTTGTTCAATTTATAATTTATATTTCAAAGCACGCGATACTGCATCCATGTAAATATAGGAATGCTTATTTCAAATCAAACACCGTCCTGGGCCTATGCGATGTAAAGAAGTTACAGTCACAGGGTTATCAATTGAAATTCCATTGACGTGTTGAGATTTTATCTATCAGATGGATGATGAAATTTCTGTTCCGGGGGAATTCATTGAAAGTCCAGTACCGTTACCGTCTGGAAATATTATTCGGTTCCGGTACAGATGAACTTCTTCCACGAGTGAAAGATATAATCGTACAGCCCATATAGCTCCCGAGCTAAAGTTGGGAATCTCATGTGAGCTCAGGGAAACTCTGACTAATGACATTGTTAAGATCCGATGCACAAAACAGAATATGCTCGAAAATTATTCTGAATTGTTACATAAAACTTACTCTGTATGTACACGTCCATTAGGGTTGTTCAGAATTGACCGACTTTCAAAAAGTCGTGGTTTTCAGTCCGATTCCCATGCCTTATACCATAAAAACATATTCTAGCTACTTTTTTTCGTAATTCATCCCTTGCATCCGTGTGCATTTTGAGCTGGAAAATTATCGGCTAAAAATAGGGGATTCCCCTTAAATTTGAGTGTCGCCATTCGGACTAGGCTAGTAAACGTCATATATAAGCTGGGTTTATGCAGCTATTGCGGTTTGGAGTGCTACATAACCTTATTATAGAAAGTATTGCCGGTTCAGGACACCATTTTCATGTCCTACACTCCCTTAGAACTCCTCAAAACTGCCTAAGACTGATAATCATGTTGTTGGATCACATATCCTACACTCCTCAACCCTACCTGAGATTGTCCATCAATTTCCGGGATCACCATGTACAACAATACAACTGTGAATGTATCATTCACTCATAGCCATATTTTAAACATCACATTGTTCAAAGGAAACGAAACAATAAGGAAAAGAAATATATCAACTTGGCAAATACTACTTAAATCAGGTGGATGAAATGGTTGCTTCAGAGAAATCGGCATATCTGTTCCCGTGATCTTCCATGGCTTGTAAGAGGCTCGTCCGCTGTTTTTTGTCATCTGTTTTTAAAGCATCAAAGTCGGTATTCAATTTTACCAAACGCTTTACTGCGTCTTTAACTACTTCAACACTACTCACAAATTCTTGAGCAGTCACAAAATGCGGATCTGTATGCCATTCCGAAACTGGAAGACTCAACTAATCATGTTCGGCATGTAGAGCATCGAATAGAAACCATGATTCCGGTCCAATTAAAGCAACCATACTCATTGACTCAGAGACAGAGTCAGAGATTAGACTCAGAGGTATACCTCTGCGAAATTGTTCAAAAATTGGCATTTGCAGCAATTTAGCAGCCATCGCTTCCTTCACTTTGTCAGGAATCTTTGGTTTAGCCGAGAACGTTGTAGATACCACCATTTCCTCGGTGAGATGCCAATGATGTTTTCACATCTTTTTATATGCCACATGAGCAACTGTGAAATCGCATGATGTAAAGTCTGTCATGTCATGAAGAAATTTGAGATCATTACTCTGTGCGTCACATGCAATATTAGTTTTAAGCTGGGACAGAAAACTGGGCAATATTTATTCGTACCAACTTTCTAATGAACTCTTCAGAATAGCCCATTTGCTCACTCCACATGAACATTTTTTGACAGTTCAGCACTTGACTCGTCCATCCAGTGCTATAGTAGCACCAGGCTTGCGAAAACGATTATCAACATATTGGTCATCTAAAATCACCAAGGCGCCTGTTGCACAGTCTCTCACAATCTCTTATCAATACCGGTACTTCTTTCTGCTTTCCATTATATGGCTTAATCAGTGGAATTATTCTTGCTTTGCTTCATCAGCTTTCATCGCCAACCCGCTGCCTTCATCAAATGGAAGAGTTTTAGAGCTTCTTAATTGATCGATATCTTTCCACTTCTTGGAAGGTATTGAAATCTGTGTTTTCAGGGCCTGTGGTCGCCGATCCAAATACACACTTCACTTCCAAATCTCCCCGATGACTAGTTCATGAATATGATGGCGACAAGACTGTACAAAACTTTCCTGTTTATCAATTCTTCAAGTAACAGAACAATTTTTTCCATTGTTTGAGGATATTGTGTCAAACACAAGAGCTCTGACATTTTTTGTTAAATTATATAGTTCCAGCAGTTCAAATGACGGATCAGCCTATGCTTTTCCTGTAGCACTCTCCAGAGTTCGAATGCCAAGAAGTTTGCCCTTCTCAAATGCGTTACAACATGTAGACGATGCCAGCACTGCCAAGGCCTCAAATTGCTCTCCTAAACGACTCCCAGTGAGCTTTCCATTCCAGTGCAATGTGATGTGCTTTGGTGGATCGTTTGCTATTTTTTCAACAATAGACTCAAAAATTTTAAAACGATTTGCAATGCGTTGTCGATAGGTTCCAGATCTTGAAAGATGAAAGTCATTAGGGTCACCATCGCAAGCTTTAATCAGTGCTGCAGTTATCATGGTAGCAGCATTATCGCTGACTTTCAAGCGATCGGAAACCTGGCATATGTCTTTGTCGTTGAACAGGTTTACAGGCGCTTTTAGAGTCACAAATTTAAAGCAATGACCCGATGTCGACTGCGCCACTTCAAAATCACTGCTGTGGGAAGTGTCATCTACCTGCGAAGATATAGATGAGCTCTCTGTAAATTCACCTTCGCTACTTGAAGCTGGTGCACTCTCTCGCACTCATGGTCCGTCTCTTTTGTTGCATGGTTTTCACTTTCAACACTGTATATTTGCCACCAATCGTTGCTAATCACGGACCCCTTTGATCCTGATAAAATGTTTTGTATTCATGTTTCTTATCGCCGGAGAGAAGTGTACTTGCTTCAATTGTCGTCATCGCGTCAGGAGCTCCTCTATGCCCATAGCTCACTCAACTTGGCTTCAAAGTCACTTTGTTTTCTTGATACATATTGCTGGCCTTTAGTGACAGCCATTTGGTTTCTGTCTTCACACTGTCTCTAATCTTTCAATGGCATTGACTTGTGTGATGGTCTTTGTGGCAGCCAGGAACCAAAAACTCATTACCGTACTTCATCTCCTACGTCCTGGATGTGTAACTTTACTGGTTCATTTTTCGCATATGAATGCTCTCTTTGGTGTAACACATACTGCATAACTTTCTTAAGAGTAAGCAGCTTCGATCTCGTAATGTTTCCTCAGAGGGCCCAGCTAGGAAATGCTGTGTCTGCGACCGTGATCTTCTAGTTTTCTTCGATAATATATCACTAGATGGCAATTTTCTTTTTTTTTAGATATTTCGCACTAGAGCTAATCCTAGAAAAATAAATATACATCAACTCAGTCAAGCAACAAAGAATAGTTGGAAACATTTCAGTTCTCTAAGGTCAAACACATACTGCACAACTTGAGCAGGAATAGTCGGATTAGATCCAGTTATTGATTCTGGAAGATAATGATTCCTAAATTGGAAATACTCCGACCAGTATATTGCTATCTTAGGAAATAACATAAAATTCAGAGCAACCGATTGGCTGTTTTCCACAGTCACTGGAAAAGACATTTACAAGCTTTGTTTTCTATCTCAGTAGACAAGAAAGAGTATCAGGTCCATTAGATCGAATAATTCAATACTGCTACAATACTATAATCACTAATCCTGCGCTAGACTCGCTAACAGCATGAGTTAAAAAGCTACCTGGTAAGTCCTGCACCTCAATCGTAAACACAGTTCTTCAACAACAAAGCAGCAAAATACCTGAGTAATCAATGATTCCCATTTCACTGCCGTGCCTAGCGCGTCATCAACGCTTGAACATCCGCTTCCTGTCAACGAGAACACATGCGATTGCTGTCGAGTCACTCACAACGGGGGAATCCCCAAATTCCGAAGAATTTTTTTGGTGCAGGAAAAAACGGCAAAATGCACACGGATGCAGGAGATGAATTACAAAAAAAAGTAGCCAGAATTTGTTTTTAAGGTATAAGGCATGGGAAACGGACTGAAAACCTAGACTTTTTGAAAGTCGGTCAATTCTGAACAACCCTAACGTCCATGTTCAGTATGTACACAACCATGTCCCTGCGGAAGTGTGGATCAAGAGGATGCTGACTGCAATCATTCCTAAGTAATACGTTGAAGTGAATCGTGGATTTTTGATCGTGTCTAGTCACGCATTTCTGACAATTGCGATTGCGGCATAAGTGGATATCCGTAAACAAATTAAAAGATAAATTCATGGACGAGCAAGCATTATTGATCAATGCGTCTAGTTCTTCTAGGAATGTGACATGGAATGATGTGCTAATATCGCTCATTAGAAGATTTGTGGGTGCACGCGCACACATGTACTACAAACATTTATTAGCTACGCACAATCAGCCTAAATTGAACAAAAGGCGATCTGCCGCTCTACGAAAGAATCTCAAATAATAACTTCTATGAATGATTATCAAGTGCCTTTTCTGGCGTCTCTTAACAATTTCTTTTATGTTGAATTTATTGTAAACTTGAACTCAACTCAATAAGCACCCCGCAATGTCTTCTCAGCTGATCGGGCATTGGCACTGAATAATGCCGCAGTCCGTTAGGGTTGTTCAGAATTGTTATGAATGATTGCCTTTTCTTACGTCTCTTAACTTACAATATAGGAACAATTTCTTTTATGTTGAATTTATTGTAAACTTGAACTCAACTCAATGTCTCAGATAATCGGGGATGGGCACTTGATAATGTCACAGTCCGTTAGGGTGTTCAGAATTGACCGACTTTCAAAAAGTCCAGCTTTTCAGTTCGATTCCTTTGGCTACTTTTTTTTGTAATTCGTCCCTGCATCCGTGTGCTGTGCATGTTGAGCTTGAAGAATATTGGCTGAATATATGGGATTCCCCTAACTTCTTAGTGTCACGATTTTACCTAGCCTAGTTAAAGTTACAAATAACATGGATTTATGCAGCTGTTGCGGTTTGGAGTGCTACAAAACCTCGCTATATAAGGCATTCCTAGTCCAGGTTGTCATTTCCATGTCCCACACTGCCTTAGAACATTCTCAAACCTACCTAAGACTGATGATAGTCATTTTGTTGGATCACATATCCTACACCCCTCAAACCTAGCCGGCACTGTTCATCAATTTCCTGGATCACCATGTGCAAGAATACAACTGTAAATCTAATATCTGCTCACAGCCGTCACAGGAAACCAAAGAATAAGGCAAAGAAACAGATGAACTCGGTAAAAAATCAGGTGGATGAATCGATTTCGAGAAATCCTGCATATCTGCTCCGGTGATCTTCCATGGCCTGTACGCAGCATAGTCGGTATTCAATTTTACCACACGCTCTGCCGCATCATTAACTACTTCACGCTCTGCTGCATCATTAACTACTTCGACACCATTCACAAATTATTGATCAGTCACGAAATCCGTATCAGTATGCCGTTCCGAAACCGGAAGACTGTACCAATCATGTTCCAGATGTATAGCAATAAATAAAAACCACGATTCTGGCCCGATCAAATCAACCATACTCGTTGACTCAGTTTGTGATCTCTGACACCGTCTCTGAGGGGCATACCTCTGCGAAATTATTCAGGGATTGGCATTTTCAGCAACTAAGCAGCCATCGCTTCAGTTTGTCAGTCAATACCACCATTCCCTCAGTTGGATACTAATGATGTTTTCACAATTTCTTGTATGACACATCAAGAACAGTGATATCGCACAATAAAAAGTTTTTCATATCATGAAGGAATTTGAGATCATTCATAGGTCCGTCACATGCAACAGTTTCCAACCAAGCTAGAACATTAAACAAAGCAACGAATGTATTGATTGAGGGGCATGCCTCTGCGAAATTGTTCAGGGATGGGCATTTTCAGCAATTTAGCAGCCATCGCTTCGTTCAGTTTGTCAGGAATCTTTGGATTAGCCGATAACATAGTCAATACCACCATTTTCTCAGTTAGATGCCAATGATGTTTTCGCAATTTCTTGTATGCCTCATCAGGAACAGTGATATCGCATAATGAAAAGTTTTTAACCATGCTAGAACATTAAACAAAGCAATGAATGCATTGATTCGTTCCAACTTTTAAATGAACTTTTCATAATAGTCCTTTTGCTCACTCCGCATGAACATTTTTTGACAGTAAAGGACTTGACTAATCCATCTAGCGCAGTGGTTCTCAAGCTTTTTCACTGTGGGAGCCATTTTATGAACCTCAACTCTGTCGGGAGCCGCATGATGGCACGAATAACGTAATTTATTGAGAATAGAAAAATATCATCAAAAATGGTATCAACGAAATGGTGTACGGCTAAAATAGCGACGGCCTTAATAGCGACGGCCAAAACACCGACTGGCCACAACAGCGACGGCCATAACAGCGACGGCCAAAACCGCGATTGGCTCAAACAGCGACGGCCAAAACAAATACGACAATTTCCCCAGACGACACTGTGACAGCGGGCACTCCCCATACGGACAACTTCCGAAACGACGTTACCCAGCCACGTCCCTTCACCGATGGTATACCGAGGTATACCCTTCACCGTTGAAGCCGATTGCGGATGATTTACAATTTACATTCTTCCAGATAGTAAATAGATAGTGATCACCACAGATTTAGCGTCACAACATGTTTATTGAGACTTAATCCACAATCTTTCTGAGTTCCGAGAGCATGTGAATTGAGTTTGGATGAACAAGGCGTGACGCTAAATCTGTGGTGATCACTATCTATTTTGCAACTTAGTGCGAAACTTGAAATTGAATTTGATTTTTCACAAGTTTGTCATAACGAGGTTTCATCGTGGAGGAAGCTGTGCACAAGAGCTGTTTCAGATGACGATCAGTCAATCGGTTGCGATATTTGCTTTTGATCCTCACTAATTTGCTGAAAAGGGCTTCACATACATAGGTTGAACCGAACATGCAGGCATTCTTCGATGCGTTAGCTATCAGGTTGGGGTATTTTTCTTCAGGAACAGCACCCCAAAATTCAAGGAGTCCATTGCTTTGAAACAACAGTCGCAATTCTATATCGGACTGCAAGTCCAGCAGTTCCATCTGAAAAATATCAGGGGCAGTGGCGGCATCTACTGCCATTGGGTTTGAAAATATATTCATCAGGGGTACGGAATGATGCATTCCCTCTATTCGACGTTTAAACCCGTCAATCAAGGTACTAATAACCTGGTCATATGTTTTGAATGATCCATTCTGTCGGTGGTTTGAAAGCGTTACAAAATGTGTCGTAACACCCTCCTCTAGGTGCTTTCTCCAAAGACACAATTTCTCAATGAAACCAGACACTGTCCCGTACCAGGCGTGACAGAGCTTGTTATTTCCTTGTAAGTTCCGATTTAGTGACGACAGGTGTGAGGTAATATCCACCATGAACGCCAAGTCAGCAACCCAGTGTTCGTTTCCCAACTGAGGGATGTCTTTCTTTCCTTCGACAAATATTTTAATCTCAGGAAGTAGCGCGTAAAATCTTTTGAGGCATGCAGCTCGGCTTAGCCATCGTACAGCGGTGAACATGATCAAGTCTCCATGGTCAGCATCAATATCGGTGAGAAAAGCCTTGAATTTTCGATGGTTAAGTGCGTTTGCTCGAATCCAATTTACGGTCGATATTACTATATCTGTCACATTGGACATCTTTAATGATTTAGCAACAAGACTTTCCTGGTGTATAATGCAGTGTTGCCAAGTCACAGCGTCAAGATTCTGTTCAGCACGCCATTTGTTGACGAGTCCTTGAAGACCTAGATTTTTGCCGAGCATTGCTGGGCAGCCATCTGTCGCCAATGAATATAATTTCGATGGGTCTAAATGCGCTTCTTGAAGAGTAGCATGAAATTCACGAAACATGTCGGTTCCCTTCGTTGTGCCATGAATAGATCGCAAAGTAAGAAACTCCTCGCAAATCTTGAAATCTGGCATGACTCCCCGGATGAATACAGCTAATTGCTCTATGTCGGTAATGTCGTTAGTGCTGTCAAGAGCAAGCGAGTAGTAAGAAAAATCTTGCGACTTGTGAATAAGTTGCTCATGCAGATCTTGGGATATGCAATCGACACGACGCGTTACTGTATCATTGCTAAGCTGCAATTTTTTAGCTTTCTGCTGAATGGCAGGAGAACAATTGTCTTCGGTAAACAAAACAATAGCCTGCTTCGTAATTTCGCCATCAGAATATGGCTTCATATTGCTGGCCAATAGATGACTGATCTTATATGATGTTATTGTTACCTCTTCGGGTTCTTTTTTTTTTAAAAACATTTTTCCTTGTTTGCTACGCTCTGCTTTCAGACATTCTAACTTCCGTTTCCTTGATTCACCTTGATAGACGTCGTATTTTCCCGCATGTGTTTTATAATGCCTCTTAACGTTGAAAGATTTTACACCGTTTATTATTATAGGGCACAGAAGGCATTTCGCTTTGCCGTTTTCCTCAATTTGAAAATACGCCTCTTCCCATTCACTTTGAAAGGCCCGATTTTCTTGCACAAGGGTGCGAGATTTCTTTGCAGGTTGATCTGAACCTGACATTATCATTGAACCAAAGTCTCCGATATTTTCTAACGCTATCAAGATCAAAGCAAAGAGTAAGAAAATAAAGTACCTGCAGTTACCCCAAACGTTGATTGTCTTATTGACCGAGTCTCTTGTCACCCGTATTCTAATATGAGCCGCCGTCTCGAGCGAAATAAACTTCGCCCGTCTCATTACAGACACCTGATTAGGCTTAGGTCAGACGGTCAGAGCCTTCAGTAAAGCAGTAAAGGTTCGGATTTAAAGCCTACCGAAATTACTATCGGTAATGTTACGTCACAACCCGTACAACTTGTATTACGTAGGATTCTATTGTGATCAGGGAATGACCTTCGCGTCAGTAAACGTGAACATAAACGTACATTTGTTGTGTTGAAGGCGCGATTTATTTATGATCATGAATAATTAGAATTTCCGTAGAAGCATCAATGATTTCACATCGTTAGTGAGAGCCGCACGGAGAGCAGTCGAGAGCCGCATGCGGCTCGGAGAGCCGCGGTTGAGAATCACTGATCTAGCGCTATGAGTTTCACCAGGCTTGCGAAAACGATGATCAACATATTTGTCATCTAAAATCGCCAACAGCAGTTCGGGGCTTGCTTTGACCTCGTAAAAACACACTTGGGAAACGACAAACACACCTGGGAAACGACAAAGCCACAACCATGAGTCAGAGGTAGCTGGATCAAGGCGCAGTAAAATACATATCGATTCTTCATCAACAAGCTCACTTGAGGATATTCGAAGCCGCACATGATGGTAATTAATACAGGAATATGGTGATAACCCCGGAAAATAAACCCTACCTCAAGGGGTAGTTCCTACTGAGGGACAATAGTTCTCGAAAATGGTTGAATTGGACACGACTACTTGGGTACCGCGACGTAACAAGTAGGGCTGGGCACAATGATTCGAGTACTCGAATCTGATCGCGAATCTGGTCGCGCAAGGGCCATTGTTATGGTTATTGTATTGCGTCGCTACGATTGTTTAGAATAATGCCAATTTTCAGACTTTGAGGAGTATTTAAATGGAATTCCATTGCCCTGATTGGATTTTTGTTTATTTTCGGAATCAGTGCGACAGTAGCTTTCAAATAAGATCAACTCGACTTTAAGCACTGGGTCGTCAGCTATGGGATTAGCAATTATGTTGCGTTCAGATTGCTGAGCAGTAATTTCCTGCGGGCAAGCAAGCGTGACGACGGGTGTTGCGTAACTATCCGTAGGTTAGTTATCCATAGTTGATCACTAAATTATCAGTTCCGACGCATTATCATAACTAGGGGCCAGCCACAATTTTCGTAGATTTTGTATATGACGATAAAGTAAAATATTTCGTGGCCATTTTTATTTAACTCGATTTTTTTCTCAGCACTTCGTGCAATTTATAGCCAGGCGATTGCTTGCGTTTAGCATTGGTACCCCTTCCTGAAAACTAAAAATACGTTCAATTTATAGAATTGAGTGTGTTTATATTCTCAATTATAGAGAGTATTCTCAAGTATAGAGAGAATAATGTATCTCGTCCAACATCCGAATTTGCCTGTGCGAACGCTGAAAGGTCGTCGGCGAATGAAACCTTTGCACAAAATGATTGACACATCTTCGCGGCAATCTTCGATATTTATATGTCCAATAGCCGAGAAATCCTGTCCTTGCCAAACGACCCGAGCGTTATACAGAGGTGACCCGCAATATATGCAATTGACATTATTGACCGAATTCGTACATCAACTTTTAAAAGATTTCGCGCTTCACGCGGTTATCACGTGAACACACATTGTCTTTTCATGACATAGTTGTTATCGATTTTGATGCGTTTTGTTTCCGCCGTTACCTAATCTGGTTCGTTCCTATCAGACGACTAAAAAAGGTCATCAACATTCAAGTGGCCCGCGCAAAAAAGGTTCGTAAATCTCATGTGGCCCTTTGACCGAAAAGATTGACCACCCCTGTCCTTGGCCGAAAAGGTGGACCGCCCCTGTCATAAGTGGTCAATTTTATGAGTCAGTGGTACACCGTGTATGCGCTATGAGTAGTGAGGATTCAGTTGAGAACGATATTAGAGGACTGCTTTGTCACCAAATTGATAAGACTATATTCACATAGTTATGCAAAAAAATCTTTGAAAGGATGCGTCAACGTGTGAACACTGGTGCTGTATCCCTCATTAGTCAGTTTTCTAACTAGTCAGCTCGATGATTCGAGTCAAATATAGTACGGGATGATCATTTCTGAGTACCGAAATTTATGCTCCACTCTCTTGAGAGTTTAAGTATCAACGAGGATTTTATATAATAATTTTATATCATTTTACCTTTTTCATTTTCAGTAAGTTGTAAATCATGTCTTCAACGGACTGCACGGTACCAGGATGCAACTGCAGTCCACATCGACGAACCAATCAGCGAAGAAAGCTATTCAACCGTTTTAGAAGGGATCCGTCATCAGTGAATGACACTATACTTTGTGTGATCTTATTGGGCTCGAACTGTAGTATATAAGTGACGTTTTGAATGCTATCGGGGTCGGCTGAATCAGCGGGTTATGCTCGGCACTTATCAGATGCTTACAGCAAATTGAATTCACTTGAATGTTTTTAGGAGACAGAGCCACCTGCTACTAGCCAAGAACTGACTTCATCACTATGTGGTTCCAATGTACCTCTGAATAAGTCATGCCTTTACCTAAATTCAGTCGAAATATTGAATCGGCACTGCGCAAGGGTGATATCACATACTGCTTACATGCTGTTATACACGAATATGCTCATCATATACAACGTCATGGTGATATGAGCACGAATGATCGGTACGCAGCATTTTGCAGAAGATTATGCGAAACATACTCCTGTTTCAAGTAGCCGGGGAAATTCAATCTACTTAATTTAATGCATCACCATCGTTTTTAGAACGAAATTGTCAAAGAGACTGGTGAAAAATTTGACACAGGCAATTAGGAGAATCGGCGTCACCAGCAATTTTAAAAGAAACCAGAACTGCTTTAGATCATCACAATGCGGTACGGAGACATGTTGTGGCCAAAACAGGTGAGGTACTGACATCGGAGAAGAGCATGACCAATGACCATTGGTCATACTTCGAGAGGAGGAAACAGTAACAAAGCTCCAGCGCAGAGGTGGAAAAACCAATGAAGTTGTGACCAGTCACGTTGACGAGGGGGAAGAAGCCAAACTACAAGCAGTTTGTAGGTATAGACTTGAGGGGAGTAAAGAAGATTATCAAAGTAACCTGGCTTGTTATTCAATATCGACAGAGAGTCTGGGCCAAGTAAAAAATGTGCTGGGTGGGGGAGAAACGCTGAATATTAATTTTATTCGCTACAAACACAGTCGACAAACAACATGATGTTTGTATATTTTGCTAGCTCTACAACATTGATATGAAGAATATTTCCTTCAATGAAGATATTGGCAAAGTCAGCGCACCAACTCCAGGAAGTATAGGGGTTTAAAATTTGATTTAAATGCGAAGAGTTGAATTACATTGAATTATTTCGTTCAGCGGTTCGTTCAGGAAAAGTTTCTCTTGGACCAGCAATAATAACAGATTTATTTCTAGTTTATTTTTAAAACCTCGTCACTATACTCAATTTTTCCCATACAGTGACATGTGTTACATGGGGATAAGGCTTAGTTCAAATGCTACACACAATTTTCCCACAATATTGGGGTAAATTCGAAAAAAGCGATATTTTTCTACTCAAGGCTGATTGAATCCTCGAACTATTTGCAATCAAAAATTCAACTATACAATGTAACCAATATCAACCAGCAACCTTTTTATGTGACAGTTTACGGAAATGACGGTGGCAAGGTTAAGTAAGAACCAGAGAAGAGCATGGATTAGGATTAGGTTTTGAAAAAACGGGATTTGTGGAATTTTGTCGGATTTGGATTATACATTTTTTCAGAACGGATTAAGATTTGGATTGGATTTACCTATTTTCTGGGAGATTGAAATGTCGTGTGGCGAATGGCGACAAACTTTATTCAGATCAGTTATTCATGTACTTATGGTTACTAAGTTATCTTAAATCAAGTGAATCGTTGGTTGTGGAAGAAAATTTTCGAATCCCTCCATTGCATAAATTAGTATTTTTTCTGAATTTCCAGTTGGAATCGGATTAGGATTGGACATGGACTTGAATATGAAAAAGTTATTGGATTAGGATTTGGATTGGATTAGGACAGAAATTTCAAATCCGCTCATCTCTGGTAAGAACTAGAGGTCGACCGATATTGGTTTTTACAGGCCGATACCGATATTTTGACACTAACAAGGCCGATAACCGATATCATAGGCCGATATTAATATGAAAGGAGCAGAGAACATTTTCGCCAAAAATATTATATATTAGGCAAGATGGCACTTGTTCATGCCACAGAAAGCTGAACAACAAACGAGAAAACTGAAATTGAAAAGACTTATTGCTTAATTGTGAACATTCGTTGAAATTTGGGATAACCCGAAAATCAAAACATGATACAGAATTGCAGATCAGTTCAGAAAAGGTAGATTGTAATGCAGGAAGCAAAGTTTCTCTGCATGCTCACCAAATTAAACTCGTCCTACAATGGTAAATCTGTCACATATTATCCTTTGCGTCGTCAAGTTCTTGAGATTGAGAACACGGGGCACTGAATTTCCAATATTTTTAATTTTTTTTAAATATAAAATATCGGCCGCGATATCGGCCTTCATAGACCGATACCGATAATCGGGCAAGCTCTAAATATCGGCCTCGATAATCGGTCGACCTCTAGTAAGAACCACTGATTCAGTACACGTGGCAATACAGTTACAAATGAAAGGGCAGCCATGTCCTCTTTCACACTGGAATCAATAGTAACATTGAACAGGCCACGGAAATAAACCGCTTGCCAAGTTCAACTTGCTATAATTACTTGAGATAAGGGTTGGGTTTGGTCTTTGATTTTTAAGGGTTGGGTTTGGTCTTTGATTTTTTTAAATTTCCTATTTGTTTTGTTTCAATCACTATTCAATACCAACCTGTGATCTTGAAAAAATATTGTCATGTTTTGTTTTAATAAAAACCTGTGAGTTCTTAATGTCATGTCTTTTTTGTAATATAACCTTTACCCACATCGCATAATAGACTGTTTATGTAGTGGAATAGAAATAGAAATGGATACCCGCCGATAATTATTATCGACGTTTTTTTGGATCGGATATTGCTGATTTTAAGAATCCGGCTTCGTAGTCGGACCAGAGAAATTGTCGATCCGCTCCGCACTAAGAGATACGCAACACCCGTCGTCACGCTTGCTTGTCCGGAGGAAATCACTACTCAGCAATCTGAACGCAACATAATTGCTAATCCCATAGCTGACGACCCGCGTGCTTAAATGCAATAAAGTTGATCATATTTGAAAGCTACTGACGCACTGATTCCGAAAATATACACGAAAATCTAATCAGGGCAATGGAACCCTAGTGAAATACACCCCAAAGTGTTTAAATAGGCATTGTTCTGAACAATCGCAACCACGCAAGGGCCATTATTATGATCATTGTGATGCGTCGCTGCGATTTAGAAAATGCCGATTTTGTGATATGATTGTTGATATGCATGCAATGTTCTTTCCGGTTCTCTACAGTTGCTGACGATGACCCCTGACGAGTCAGACTAAAATACTCGGGTTCATTTCAGTAGGCTAAAATACTCGGGTTCATTTCAGTATGAATATACAATTCAATTGTAGATTGGAGTTCTGTACCTCCAAGCTCTTCAACTGACAGTATAGCGGAGACCTTGACAACCAGTTCAACAGAAGGACTTTTCCAGATATATTGTAGCCTACGGATAAATTAAACAGTAGGTTATGTATTACACATGAGTCTTATTCTATATGAGTCAGAACACATTATGCACTTGGTTTTATACCAAGGGCGAATTAAGTCACGTGATGTAGTAATATTTCATAACGGATAGGAGATAGCCAGAGGTTTTGCACTGGGCGATTCAACGGCTGCGACATGTTTTCACAGAATTGAATGATTTAATGCTCGACAAGCCGGTCAAAAATGACCGTAAAATTGCCTGTACCCAAATGGAAATTATGACGTGATACAATTTCACTGAGTCGACACCATATAGGACACTATGGTTCAATAAAAAGTCCGGATGGTTTTATCGGTCCATTGGCCCGAGACTAGATGGCTGTGTTTCTGAATGACCAGTCGTTCCTTTCATAAGCATTCCTAATCCTCGCTTTCCAGAACTCCTCAGTGTGTTGTGAAAGACTTGAGCACAGATCAAAAAATTGTGCACAGCTGATTTGGTGTAGTTGAACCAGATTTGCAAGTTGACGGGGGTTGACTCTTGCATGGCAAATTTTTGAATTTGGAGGTTATATGTGGGACAGAGTCATTCATCAAGCAATTTGAACTATCTTGCTCAATTCTGCACGAAGTGTTTATTTTCCGTTATTGTTCGAAATAAAAATAAACACTTCGATTGTTGATAGTACTAAAACGTTTTACAATATAGCAGTAACGTTCTACAATATAGCAGTAGAGTAGAGCAGTATAGTGGTAGTTTTAATTGTTGCAGAGAATGCTTCAAACATTGTAGATGCCGTGTCACGGCATCTACATTCTCCTTCCCAGCCTCGCTGACACGTTGAATTTGGTAGGCCAGAAAGCTATTCAAATTATATAAAATCAAATTACACTCAAGATAAAAACGACTTTTGATCATTTCCCCGGTAGCACAATGGCGGGGGCGAAATTTGCATCACTCCAATCTCAAATCAATGACGGTTAACCGGTTTCAAAACTGGAAAATGATGTGATTACTCGATCGAATTCGACTTACCAAATGCTCGAAAGAGCAACTGTTCTTCAGGAGCCCATTGAGGCAACTCAAGATTTTGCGCAGCCCCATTGAAAATCTTTCGTCCTTGGAATGGGAAGCACTACCCGAACTATGCAGCATTTTGCAGCCGTTTGACTATGTGACGAAGATAATTTTGCTGAGAAAATTAACCATTTCAAAAATCATTGAGCTTGCGAACGCACTTAGATCAGCATGTGGTCGTGTAACTTCAACACTCAAGTCGGAATTGGCGGAGAAGTTGGTGCGATCGCTGATTAAGAATCTTAACGCTTGTTTCGCGAACATGGAAAGTCACCCAATTATTCTGTCTCGTGCGATTTGAACGTAATGGAATTCGTTCAACGTATGCACACGATCAGGCGTATCAGGGACTCGTCGCAGGAGTGAGGCTGCACTTGCCGATAACGATGCTCCTCACCATAACGAGAATTCTGTTGATTTTGACGATGTACTTCGGGGCGAATTTGACCGACAGATCTCAACGATGTCAGAAAAGAAACAATACCACAATCACCAGTCATTGTAGAAGTGCAGCACTATATGAATGGCACCATTGTTTGTCGTACAAGTGAGTGACCCACTGCTTTTTTGAAGAAATCGGGAATTGGTGTATCCGCATTTGTCCCAAATGCAAAATGTGTACGGCTACTTCTGTTCCGAGCGAAGGAATTTTCTCGAGGTGCGGTCAGATCGTATATGATTGGAGAAGTCTATTGAAGACTGATCGAATGAGCATGATTGTATTCTTAAATTATAATTTATAGTTGGTTCATACATGTTTTTCATGTGTTGATTTGTTAAAAGTTGAGTTATGAGAACAGTCGTCCTCGGGAATATGAAGCAATATTCTTGTAAACTCATGTAGCTGCATACAGAATTCAATTCAAGATTTTATGACTCTGGAAAACGAACTTGCTCTTTTTGCTACATCAACGACTATTGATGTCGGATCAGTCACCGAGGAATATCAAATAGTATTGTTAGCTCTTCAATGTGACGCGGCAACGGAGGAAAAGTACTCACAAGTAGCCTTGCCTGAATTTTCCAAGTACTTGCCGGAGCATAAGTTTTCGAAGCTTTCTTCGCATTTCCGGAAGATCCTCGCGATGCTTCTCAACCATGGAGATCAATAAATCAGCCTTAGACCCTCGCGCTCGATCAGCCCTCTAACATCGATTCTTTAGTCGCTGGAAAACGTTAAATTAAATGAAATTTGAAGTGCTGATCATGTTTTTTTATTATATTGTGATTTCTTCAATATTTTTTGGTTCTTCTGTCTTAAGTATATGCCTATCGCCCCACGTTAGAAAGCGATGAGGCAGTAGACTCAGCATGTTTTCTAAACTGTATAGCTTGTTTGCTTCGATATTACATTATTGCGGCCCTCGACGTCTTCTAAGTCTGAAAAGTGGCCCGTGACTCGTTTTGAGTTCGTGACCCCTGCACTAGATGGAGGGTGCTTGAGCTTTATTTGCGATGGAACAAGAACGCAAGGTTCGATTGAGCAAATATACTTGCACTTGAAGCGAAACTGTCGAAACAACAAGCGTACATCAAATTTACCACAACTCGTGTAAGACTACGATGATGCAACAAGAGTGACTGGCAATTTATTTGCTGATGATTTGGTAAAGTGAAATACGGTTTGCGGCCCGCAAATGAAACAGAAACTTCTAATATATCGTAAAGCAAAACAGCTAGTAAATAAAAAGCCATAATTTCTTGAGTCGAAATTCAAAGAAACGAATTAAAATAGAAGAATATTATGCAACTCTCAAAAGAGAGGATATTGTGTCCCACGGCAGCCGAAAAAGAACAAGGATCGTAACTTAAATCATTGACGCCGGAGAAAAAGAAATTGCAGGAAATGCTAAGGAACTCGATACAAGAACACGCCTTGTCGACTGTCGGTTCTAAAATTACAGAACCGCGATCACTTTCAAATAAACGTCGATGTCCCGTATGCATATAAAATCTCCGTTTGCCCCATCGGAGAAAATCATAGTGAAATCATGACAAATGACTTCAGACCAGGATTGCTAACATACATCATTAATAATGCTTTTGTAATCCACTGTGCGCGCAATGGAAATTCCCAGTTGAATGAAGATAATTTTGGGTATCGGGGTTCGGACACGTCACATTTGATCATTTGTGGAAAGAGCCTCAATTAGATCCAAGGGTCCAACCACTATTTTTGATCGCAATCGGCAATAATGCAAGGTTGTATCAATGACCAACTCTTATTCGTCGGGATTTCAATTGTGCCGCAACCGAAAAGCGATTCTTTTCTATAAAAGTACAACTTGCGTGCACTGCAGATATATAATTTACGCACAGTTGCCAGATGGTCTGGCTCTAATCGCGACAGCCGAGTTCTGTAAAACGGCGCCGTTTCATTCTTGATTGGAAACGATAATGGCATACTACTCGGAGAACTTTGTGTTCCATATTTGAGGAGACCAATTTTAAACTACTTATCACCAGCTGAAAACAGGTATATAATAAATCCATTATGCCACCAGGATAAAAAATTAAAGAATATTGTTTGAAAACAGAGATATCTTTGCCTATGTACCGGGGTTGATAATACCTTGCCGATCACGGTTGCGACTGCCAGCTTGCACAATTATGCCATCAGACGCGGCGAGGTTGACATGACTAAGGAATTTGAAACTGCCAAAACATCCATTGTATTACCAGACTTGTCAAAGTGCTAGCTGTGATGTTTTAAGAATCGTGGAGACATATTGTCATGCTGTGAGTAAGAATTCCATACCGTTATAATTATTCACTCGTATTGAATTCACAGCGAAGAAGTACACAGAGCTGGTACGAAGATTGGAAGCTGAGGCGGCCACTGGCTTGGTAGATTGTCCACGAGATGACCCAGCTTTGCCGGGAGCAGTGCGAACAAGGAACTGCAACCCCAATAACCCCTTCAGCAAGGGCCCGCAAGCTCAGAGGAGTACAGTGCGGCTAATGAACTGGACTCCCCGGGTCCGCTTGAGGCCGGCCGAAGCTCGTGATGATTGGGATGAACAACTACTTGTGCTCCTGTCGAAACTGGAGCCTTGGGATCCTACGGAACCTGAGAGCGTTGGTGGAGAAGGGGTCTTAGATTACTCGGTTGCTGAACGAACCTCGGGGGCGAACTTGGCAGCCCCATTGGAGGCGCACGCAGTGAGTTTACTGGACCTATTCGGGATCAGTTCGCCATCGAACTCCTGGAGATCGAGGAGGCACATACCTAGCAAGGGCAGCCGATCTGACGAATCCCTCCGTAGGGATAAGTATGCGGTCGTACAACGGTTGTACGCGAAATCGAGGAAGTCGCGTGCGGTGCTGATCCTGGGTTGGCAGAGTACGGGGGCCTCAGGGTAACCGTCCAGTTCAGAAATGATCAACTTCTGGGGCAAGATCATGAGTTTCACGGCTGGAACAGATAACAGACAGACTGACTGGGGGCTGTTATCTGCGGTGACAACAGAGGAGGTGACCATGACCATTGATGCTTTGCGATCCTCTCGCCTTTCGGTAGCAGGTCCGGATGGGATGACACTCGACTGCGTCAAGATGATGACCGTCGATTGCCTTGTCAAGCTATTTAACCTTTGGAGCTTAAGCCGCGAACTGTCAAAGTCGCTTCGCTCAGCCCGGACAGTGTTGGTCCCAAAGGTCAATAGCCCAAGTGAACCCGGTGAATACCGAGCGATCGCCATTGGGGCGGTGTTGGTCCGGGCGTTTCACAAGTTACTGGCCTCTCGTTTCAGCGGGAGCTTTAAACTCAATCCCAAGCTGATGGCCTTCCTCCTTACATGGGTTGCGCGGAAAATTTGATGTTGCTGGACACGTTGATCGCACAGGCCAAGGCCAGGCTGTTTCTAGACATTAACAAAGCGTTCATAGGGTTGCGCGGAAAATTTGATGTTGCTGGACACGTTGATCGCACAGGCCAAGGCCAGGCTGTTTCTAGACCTTAACAAAGCGTTCGATTCGATAATGCACGACAGCATCCTGCGAGCGGCTCAACGGATAGGTACGCATAAACCTCTTGTGGAGTACACGAGTAGGGTCTACAAGGTGGCAGCGACCGATCTGTATCGTGAGCGCATGATGGTCACACGTGGTGTCCGTCAAGACGACCCCTCTCGCCGATTTTGTTCAACTCGGTGATTCATGAGGCCGTGTGTAGTAGCCTATTGTCTTAAACCTTTTGGTCCAACTGTCGAGGGTCACTTGGTGAGCGCCATGGGGTTTGCGGATGATGTCGCGCTATCGGCTAAGTCCGTGATGGGCATACGGTCTCAGTTGAAGCAATTATCTGGTGCCCTTGCCCCGACCGCGCTTGAAGCGAAAGCGGGTAAGTGCAGATCTCTGTCCATCCGCAAGGATGGACGCCGTAGATGGAGTTGCGTAGATGCGGTCGGCGCGTTTCGGATTTCTGGAGAGCTGGTCCCTTCGTCGGGTGCGGACGAAGTTTTCCGCTACTTGGGGCTGAATGTGGGCGTGTGGGATGTCGGGCACCTGCGCGAGCTCTCCAAGGCCCCCTTGAAGCCCCGACAATGTTTGCATTTTGTGCGTAACCACTTGATTCGCAAGTTAGTCTACGGAGGTTTCATTGTTATAGAAATTGTCTACGGAGGTTTCATTGTTATAGAAATTACGAGTCTACGGAGGTTTCATTGTTATAGAAATTGTCTACGGAGGTTTCATTGTTATAGAAATTACGAGTCTACGGAGGTTCCATTGTTATAGAAATAACGGAGGTTCCATTGTTATAGAAATTATTGAATGACCGCAATAACTGCAATACGTAGTATACTCTGTATCACCATCACAAGATGTGTAGTCCCAGAGAATATTGGTCACCTCATATGCCATATTGCGGTCTTTTGAAAGTTTCAAAATGACGCGGTTGAACGATTTGCGAGCAGTATTCACGCGGAATTGGTGTCGTCTAATCACGATGACCAGTCCGATCATACTCAGCTAAATCCAAACGAAAAACTATAATATCTTAGTGGCAGCTGTCTAATGATATGAGACTTAGATATCGCCCGCATTGCGCCAATGCTGCTTGATTACTCGATTTTATCATTCAATTCAAATCGTCCTGACTTTGCTCTTCAAAGTAAACATTCTTATCATTTTGTATTTCAAAGATTAGTTTTTCCAAGCATGGCGTGACGTACCACAATTCAAAGCCACCGGTACGGACGGCATCCCAACGGCTGCGTACACCTCGGGTGTTGCACCTTTGCTCCTCGACGTCATGAACGGTGTCCTCGAAGGCGGCCCGGTGCCGCCCGAGTGGCTCGAGAGCGAAATCGTGCCTATATACAAGAAGGCGCAGCGAGTGACCCAGCGAATTACAGAGGCATCTCCCTCATGCAGACCGCGGCCAAGCTGTTCGACCGAGTACTGCTCCTTCGCATACGTGAGCAAGTATCTACCAAGCTCCTGAATGTCCAGAATGGATTTCGACCATCCCGCCGTACAACAGAGCATATCCTGGCACTGCGCACAATCATTGACACCTGTCGCTCACACAAAAAGAATGTTGTGGCTGTCTTTGTTGACTTTGCAAAAGCCTTCGACTCGGTCACGCGCCAGCCATGGCGAAGATCCTCAGGTTCTATGGAATTCCTGAGGTGATAAGGAACGCCATTATGGCTCTCTACATTGACACACGAGCGCGAGTCCGAACATATGACGGTCCAAGCGGAGATTTTACCACTTCGGGTGGCGTGCTTCAAGGTGACACCTTGGCACCATTTTTGTTCGTGATAATTCTTGACTTCGTGCTACGAACGGCCTTCCCGGACTTCTTTGAATGGCGGCCACGGCAAGGAACGCGTACGACTCGCCAGGCTATCCACGTAGGTATTCTTGCCTACGCGGATGACCTCGCCTTACTTGCCCCTAACACCGCATCGGCACAGCGCCTCATCAATCAACTAGAGGGCCACCGCCGCTCTTATTGGCCTCCAGATCAATGCCAAGAAGACTGAGGTTCTGGCCATACCAGCTCTGTCGGAGAACGCCACACCAATTCAACTGGAAGAAGTCAGGCTCAAGAATGTCAAGAGTTTTATATACCTCGCTATTGACGTCGCGGACTCTGGAAAAGCACTGAAGGCGAGGCGAGCAAAGGCCTGGGGCGCGGCAAGACGGCTACATTGCCTCTTCCACTCGAGTGCCTCATCCCAGCTCAAGACCCGCATTTTCCGTGCCACTGTCGAGCAGGTTCTTCTCTACGAAATAGAAGCACTCACGCTGACATAAAAGCTGGGTAAGACACTCAACGCCAACTACGATGCACTCCTCCGCTACGCACTCGGCATCCACCACCCGGAGCACATGTCCACCAATGCTCTGCGCAAACTTACAAAAACGGTCCCATGCCGTTTGCTGGCTGCTGAACGACGCTTCCGCCTAATCGGTCATCTAGTGCGGCATCAAGACGATCAACCAGCCGCCGCCATCATCAACCACATTCCGTCGGAGCCATGGCGCAGAGGTGGCTGGAATAGAACCACATGGCGCTCGACAATAGAGACCGAGCTAGCGCAACGCGAGCTTTCGCTCGAAGACGCCCACGACCGCCCACGCTGGAGGCGCATAACAAGGGCCCAAAACGGATTATCTTGTTTCCTGTTTTCTTTTGCCCTCCTGTTTTCTTTTGCCCTTTTATTTAATTATTTAATTGAAAGTTGCTATATATAAGCATGGCTCCATCGAATTGTGTTGCTGATTGGAACTTTCGAAAACCATCTGGAAATCGAATAGTTTTTTACTGTGTTTCGTCCTTAATTTGCAGTCAATGAGGAAGACCACAGAGAAATGCTCCATAAAACTGTGTACTCGCTTGGGGATGAGAAAAAGAAGATCGTTGCAGACAAGCTCCGTAGAGTAATGTGAATAAGCTATAATGGTTACCAGAAGAGAGCTGTTGTTCAGTAGTTGTTTTACACCATGTAGGATTGCATTCTGCGAGCAACATTTCAGCCAAAGTGACATAATAACCAACAAGTTCAAGAAATGCTTAGGATCGGAGCGCTGCCAACTAAAAATCTCCCGATAAATGCACTAGTGTATTCAAAAGTACACATCGCAAACCCCTAGTGCAGTGGTTCCCAACCGGGGGGAATTCCCCCCTTGAAGGATATTTGAAATTTTTAGGGGGGAATCTGGCTTTAGCGTTGTATCGGAAGATATACTGGGTTCACAAGGTTTACAGAATTTTATGGTATAGAACTGTTAAGTAGAAATTAGTTCTTTACAATGGTACGTTTTTTTGGCGGATTTTAAGCTAGTTGTATGTTTAAATGCCTTCCGTAGATATTACAACCCCTGATAAAGTGAGGCTCGCGAGACGTTCTCTTTTGGCCAGCGACAGCCTCTCGACCAATTTGCTACTAAGCAGGAAAAAGCCAAACCGAATTCAGCACAAGGCCGCTGGTGAAATTGTTTAACTGTTCAAGCAAACATATGAGCTAACGTGAAAAACAAACCAAATACTACGATGCAACAACGGGCCATAGAAACCGGACTTCCGTCACCGGCTACCCGACTGGTAAAAATCAGGTCAAATTCAACTGTACTTTTCCAAAGTGTAGTACGGTCCGCATTCGATACGAATCGGAGATATCTGAATATGTTTGGCCAATATTTTCTCAGTCAACAAGTGGCCGGGCGTTGAAAAACACCTATTTTTAGTCATAGGCGACTTTTTCATAGGGGGGAATTTTAGCTCAAATATCGGCCAAGGGGGCCACGAGACGAAAAAGGTTGGGAACCAGTGCGCTAGTGAGAAGACCAATTTCCTTCCAAAAGGTTTGCAGAACCATAAGAAAACTTCAGAAGGCAGAAATGGAGATATAAGTCGAGTCTTCGAGTCAGGTAGACTCATTTATGCAATATAATATGCAATGTGAACGGCTAACGATTGACCATTGAGAATATCGGGTGTTTTACGAAAAAAGGCAGTTTAATTGGCAATTTGAAGTTGAAGACTCTGTTCTGGCACCATGATGGGGGTGAATTTGTTCAATCAATCAATCAGGTTTATTATATTTGTTGTTTCTTAATATCATATTTATAAGTAATTTTTCGGTTGTTCAAAACCGTTAGATTATTTCAGGCGCTACCTAACAATGGGAATACAGGAGCTCAGTTTTTTAGTCACATTATAGAGATCGTAGGATGGATTGACGACTTATTGTTCTCTGTTTAGATCCGTCACACATGACTATGCGTAGTGAAAGTCCGTTCGTGAAATTCCGATTGTAAAAGTTATACAGAATGTAAACATGGAATGGCAACGACCGATTTGGCAGCTTCACTGAAGCTGTGTTTCGGAATTGTTTTGCGTAAGCAAGCGACTATGATTTCTGGCAATCCAAAATTTATCTTACAGAGCGCAGAATTTACTGAATCTGGTCTTGATCGAAAGCTACTGTCGCTACGATTTCGAAATTGTGAATTTAAATATAATCAGGCAATGATCCACTTGGAATCCGCGCTACAAGTCATAAATATCGGCATTGTCCGAACAATCGAAGAGCCGCAACGGGTCATTGTTATGGTCATTATTTCGCGGCTACTCGATTGTTCTGAACAATGCACATTTCAGATATCCATAGTAGTAGTAGTAATGGGCTTACGTCACACAGTGCCGGACAAATAGCCACTGACAACAATTTATTCTCCCAAAACGTCTCATTAGGCCTATCTACATGTCGCTAGATGTCTCGATAAATTACCCGACGTGTGAGGTGACGTACTCGTGCGTCACAGACGACGGATATTTGTCGGGAAATCTGTCGGGCAGATTGTCTCGCGAAATTTACCCACTGTAGAGCTATCTACATGTCGTGCCCGACTGCCATTATTACGTACGGGTATTCCCCAAATGGTGACAGCTTACCCGACAGCGTCGTCGTTTTGCAGGTCACAAGAATGACCCGACACTTCTCCACATTTCACGCAATTGCACACGTTCCGTGGTAACGAGACGCCAAATTTGTTCACCCTGAACAGTGCACACTGTTCATATATTGCTTAATCAGAAGATGGGATACAGGAAAAATAACTGCAGCGACTGCTGTTTGCCATAAATATCTCTAATTCTAGTAAAAGAAATGATCCATAATATTAAATGACGGAGTTATTTTTAGATGGATCTAGATCAGGACTTATTGAGGAGATTGTTTAAATCATCTATTACGAATTGGTTCAGCAGTAGATCAAAACGAAGGCAGCAGTACCCAGCGATCTGTCCATTACTACAGCGAGAGAATCGAGAGCGAGACAGTCGTCTTCCCAGACAATTATGGATGAAATCTAGGTCAGTTTACCATAGATCCATCAGGCTAATGCATCATAATTTATAATAACGAAATAATTATTGCACTTCAAACGTAACTGTCTGTTAAGGTACGATGAATTTTGGAGGCGGCTCATGTATGAAAACAACAACGACGATTGGATGAACAACTTCCGAATGAGACGAGTGACATTTGAATCAGTCGTGGAGGAATTTTATGACGATATGAAGCCATGTATATAGCCTATTCAGGGTCATTTAACTTGGTCGAGTGCGTAGTCGCTTTTTGTTTTCACAGATGAAGATTCTGTACGGAAGCCAGTCGACACGTCCAAAAGAATTGCAATAGCTATATTTAAGCTAGGTTCTACAGCAGAATACAGAACAGTTGGTCATTTATTTGGCGTAAGTGACAGCTCCGTTCACAACTTCGTGAAAAGGTTTAAATCGACTATTTCAATAGGCCTACCTGCCTGGTGTTACTAGAGCAGTACTGGCACCTTACTATGTTGATTGCAGATTTTGCTAAGCAGCTCAAGCAAAAGCATCAAAATTCATTTGTATGCCATCAACTGAAGAAGCAGAAGATATAAGTCGACGAATATTTGAGACTCAGCATTTTCAACACGTTACACCAATATTTACTTTAAGTGTTAACTATACTTACCTGGTCGTTACACAAATACATCAACTTAGGTATTTGGCTGCATTGATGGCTCGCACATACCAGTCACAGCTTCAACTATTGGTAGAAAGGATTATACGAACAGGTTAGGTTGGGAGTCTATAATACTTCAGGCAGTTGTGGGCGACAAGTACTGGGAACGGAAACGCTCGCTCTGAGATTTTATTTGGTTTTGGTATTCCCAAGGCTGTATAATTGATTTTAAGTCAGTTATAAATATTATAAGTGACTTTTAGCACCTGTAGATATATTATATCGGCGAATGGCGATATGTCCAAAGTACCAGTACCAGCCAAGCATATTATAATTTAGACTCTAAGGGTGGAGCCCAATTTCTCTGCTGAGTGGCGATTCTCTACTCGGCAACGATTTCATTACTCAACTCACGCCAAAAAGTATACTCACGCTCAAATGCGTCCGGATCGGCACTCAAATATAAGTCAGCGCACCACCAGACTTAAGTGTCAATTTTCACGGTCGAGCAGCCAACTGCAGGCAACATCCGCCAAATACCGGAGTAGCGGTATTGTCGTAGGCACACTATTTCGTGATGTGAGGTTCTGCTAAGAGAATGACATCAGTGGCGCTTGGACGGATGTTGTATTTATAATTGTGTTTGTAATTATCTTCTGTACCCTTTTGACTTCTTGTCGTACGGCATCTCAGTATACCGGAATGGTAACTTCTGCAGTCTCAATGCGCTAGCATCCCCCGCCGTCGCCATTCTTACGGCGACAAAAAAGCCCAGAAAAATACCCGACGAAAGAAAGCACTCACAAGGAATGGAAAGAACTAAAAAGGGCCGCGGCTTCAAAATGATAAACATCGAAAAGAACTGTGACATCGGGCACTCTAGGCCGAGGTGGATGTCGGTATATAAAAAAAGATCGCAACTGCGTGTCGTTCGATATCCTCATATCTGTTCACTACATCGCATTCTACATTGTGTGTGACTTTTTCAGATGAAAAATACAACTTAACGATTATTATTAATATTACTCATGGTCTTCCCACAATTAAATAGACGAAGCATCTTGAACAGACCCTAGCATGAACCTCGATCAGCTGATAGAGTTCCTGCATGGTAATATCAGTTTTGGGATGGAGTCACTATACCTTCAAGCCAATTTGGACGATAGCAGCAATAAGCTACTGGAAACGAGAAATACTGAATATTTAAGAGAGAAAATGTCGGGTGGGTCTCGGTATTCGGGAAGTTGAATAGTAGAAGGGCAAAGTGAATGGTTCAAAGATAAATGGAAAGAAATCCTGAAATATGTTAATTTTTCAATTTGTTTTCACGATATAGATGCATTCTTTTGCTCTTTCAGGCCTGCACTTACGTGTTCGCCTGCTGTGAAACCATAGACTTTATAAAGGCTATGGTGAAACTTATCTTCATGAATTTCGAATGGGTTTGTAGCGTCTTGCAAATATACTTCTGTGGGGCATAGGAACGTTCCGGGTATCTTCAAGCATTTATATATTTCTATTGGGTTATCTTCAAAGAGTGTGGATTAGCTGAGGGTATTCATTGCATTTAGATAAATGAGTGAGAACTGCGTCTAGTTTGTAGGTCAGTGACGAAATAGGGACGACAGCGTCGTGTTGTCATGACAAAATCGTTCACGCGTGTCCGGTCGAGGGCGAAAAAAAATCTGGCAACGCTATCTCGGAAAACGACGTCTGGAAATCGATACTTAACTGAGCAGAGAGAATTGGCGCGCACTCAACGCAGAGTACCAATGTATTTTTAGTTGAGTGGAGATTCGCATTTAAGCAGTACTTAGTTAAGAAGAATTGGGCTCCACCCTAAGAATATTTGCTGTAGCGTATTTGTGAACTTTATTTAGGGTCCGAGGCCAATTCTTCTACTCAGCAACGAATTCCATACTCGACTCGCGTCAAAAAGTGTATACTCACACACTCAAATACGTCAGAATCGGCACTCAAAACTTAAGGCACCACCAGACTTAAGTGTCAATTTTCACGGTTGAGCAGCCAACCGCAGGAAGTAACCTTGGCAACACCCGCCGCGGTTATCCGAAATAGGACAGTAGGCAAATCTGCTGAATGCTGTGGAGTTAGAATAGCGTTTCGTTCAGTGGAAGAGTTGGTTGTGGGTGTACGGTACGTAGCATAGCGTTTCGTTGAGTGGAAGAGAGTTGGTTGTGGGTATGGTACGTATGTGGATACAACATTTTGAACTTTCTCGCGTCAAGGTATATAGATAGAGGTTAATGATGTTATTTTACAGATACAGAAATATGGCTTCTGATACAATCGTGCGACGAGAGCCGAATTTTCTAGATAAAAGAAAAACTCTGTTACCAGAGCTAGTAAGGCAAAGCCTCTTACTGGAGAACAAAAAAAAATTGAAAAAAAATTGATAAAGTTTGTGTGGCTGCCGAGGAGCGGGCGTGGGAGCTGTTATCAGTGGAATTTAATGCTGCCGCCATTAGCTGCGAGCGATCAGTGAAATGCCTCAAAAAAGATGGCAGAACATGAAAGATCGCTGCAAGGCTGATGCGGCGAAGCTTAAAAAAGAGCAGCGTAAAACCGGAGGAGGGACAATAGAGGCGATGTTGACCCTCTGAGCATAGTGTCCTATATGGTGTCGACACAAGCAAATCTCACGGTTCAATGAAATTGTATCACGTCACAATTTCCATTTGGCTACAGGCAATTTGACGGTTATTTTTGACCGGCTTGCCGAGCAATAAATTTGATGAATCGGGTATCAATCGAAAGCTGACTTCGCACTGATTACGAAAATATAAATTTTATTCCACTCATGGCCCTGGAACCCCCACAATCAGCCCCAAATTATTCATTGTTGAGTAGATTGGCAGTGTGACGCAACAATGTTGTCTGGCGAAACGAGAGAGTAACTCAAGAGCAAGGATGCGGCCGAGCGGCGAGAGTGGGATCAGCTGACGTCGCGGCAATAGCTATGTGCAAACGCGTCGCAGAGAAACGCTGCGCTGTTGATACTTTTTCTATTTGCTTCGGTACAAGCCAGGGATATCTAAACAGGGATATCCCTGGGTACAAGCGAGCACGCCTTATCAGCCTTTCCTTGACTTTTAAGGGTAGAACTGGGTCCACAGAATTTATTAGGGCCCTACCAATTTTCCTGCATTATCCTTCAACTGATGGAGATATTTAGGCTACGTCGAAATAGTCTACATTGGATATGTCACATTATTAGATATCGATTGCCTTAGCCCGCTAGTTGCGTAGGACTCCAGAGACGCGTGGCGCTGTTGTACTTTCTATAGGCGCTTCGCTAAAGGCGAGCACACATTACCAGAATTTCCTTGATTTGTAAGGGTAGAACTGGGTCCACAGAATGTATTTGGTCCCTACCAATTTTAATTCTTCCACTAAAATGTTTATCCTGGTAATGGCTAACGCCCAGTCTTCTAAATATAGCGCCGTGTAGATCATACAAACTGTGCCATTTCAAAGAGGTATGTAATTCAAATTGCTTTTATCTTAGATACGACTGCAGAATGATGTGCTACTCCTCAACGCTCATTAGATCTCGTGGAGATGTGTGCTTCTTATTATATCGCTTTTCCTGTGTTGGATTCATTAATGGCGTCATTAAATATGGAAGGTAGGCATAGCCGTTGTCACCGAGAAGGATCCCGTCAATCACGCCTTCCTCGAAATCATCCTTGATTGCACTGACATTGAATATGCGCGAGTCGTGAGTGGAACCGGGTCACCTTGCAACTATGTTCAAGATCTTACGATCACTGTCGCATATAACTTGTACGTTGATCGACATGTATCCTTTCCTATTCCGGAATATTAAAGGTCATCTATATCGTCAAATACAACTTTATCTTATATTGAAGAGTTCTTCATGCTGAGCATTTATAGTTCAAAACGACTGCCGAAAAACGCAGCATGACGGAGAATTTTTAAGTTGAACGTCGAGAATCCCGACCTTACAAAAAACGAGCTGCGAGTCAGCGATACGTTCTATGACGTCAGATTGTGTGCAAAGTCGCCAAGGCAACCCAACGCTAGTTAGTTAGCAACACTAAATAATAATGGAAAGAGATATCAGCATAGTGTTTCGAACACTATCATCATCATCATCATTGGTTTATTAGCAATTTTATCAGTTCAATACACCACAAAAAATGCGATACAATGAAAAGACAGGAAGATGTCGAAGCGACAAGGAGCAGTCTATGGAATCTGACACCCACCTTGGCCTAGGCGATGTAAAGAGGAGGCATGCACACTGAATGAAAGTAAAGAAGATAGTATAGAAAAAAGAAAGCGACAATAAATAGGGCGGCATGTCATGGGAAGCGAGATCGATAGGTCAGTCGTGGTCCGGTAATCTTGAGGATGGACTGTATTTATTTAGTAGTAATTGCTTGTATTTCGACTTGAATGTGGGCATGCTCGTCGACTGTCGGATGGCCGGCGGGATACTGTTCCACACATCAGGTCCGGCATATTTGATAGAGCGATGATCTTTTCGGTCGATCATATGATATTTGGACGACGTGGACGCGCGTGATACTATGATACCAGTGACACATCTAGAAGCGGAAGCTATTCGGAGGAATTTTCGGACGAGGGCATCAATTATATGTGATATCAAAGAAATATATAGCCAACGCCTTTTAATTAATCTACTTGTGATTTTAGACGTTCTTGATCCTACCGAGTTAAAGCCCATGGTTTCGGATGGAGAGGTCAGCACCATCAATCCAACCCCAGTACCTGACAGCAATAGCACAAGACAAGGCAACACCGAACGGTGATTTTAGCGAACCCTCTCGTCACTTGTCCAGCATGTGTTCAATTCTATATTTTATCTAAGGTGCCAGTGCTCGCTGTGCCATTTTATGCCAACTGGCAGAGAATCAGTGTGCTGTAAGGAGCTCAGCTACGTACGTGACCGTTTGGACTATCCTATCATTAAGTGTATCACGCAGCACCCTGGATTTTCTACGGTCTGTTTGGATAGATGGGTATTGAAACAGCATATTATGGGCATAGGCAGCAATATGGAAGGCAGTCGACAAGCAGATACACACTACACGAGTACGTGTAGGTACATATTCAGCTCAGCAACTATGTATATCAATTCTCAATTGCAGGAAATTGAGGCATACATCCTACCGTAATTTTGTGCGATGGATATGGGGATGGTGTGGCAGAGACAACAGGAAAGTTTTACCTTCGTGCGCGGTGACAAGAATCAGAAGAGAATTTACATCTGACCGCTATAAAGGATTCGTTTTTAATCATTCATGAATATATTTGTTGAGAAGTAAAGACGTCGTTCTACGAAAGGCAATGTAGTTAGTGAGTGGATGGATTGTGCAGTGCATGCAGAGATAGTCAATGCAGCCACTGCTGGTACTTAGGCAGAACCATGTAAAAAAAAGTAGCGAGTAAGAAGTAAGTGTTCTAGGCCTAGTCTGATCTCAAAGACTGAAAATCGTCGAGTAGAGGTAGCACGAGTACTTTATTACTAGCCCTCTGGTAATATATTAGTAGCATGACACATGCCTTGTTGTAACGGCATTAGTACTGTAGGCCCTGTTGTGGTCACTGAACTGCCTATTCGATTCTAGATGTAGACTGTCTTCCTCTTTTCTGCCAGCGCCACAAAGTCCTATAGGTTTCCCTATGTAATTACACGCGATCCTGAAGTATTATCGGTATATTGATTGAAAGTACCAATTGATCGATGATACTTATATTCATATGATAAGACAATACGGTACTGAAATAGATCGAAACAGCATAGTTTTGAAGACCCAACAAGATCGATAAATATAGTGCCGAACGTCTGGTATTTATACGTACAGAGTGGAGTACCCTATCACACCTATATCCAGACTTTTCCTTAGACAATAGACATGACCAAGAAATGGCGTCGAGCATACGCAACCAAGCGAATACAAATATGGCTCTCAAACCATAGACCCCCCAATAAACATTCAATGCCCATCGCAACAGGCCTACACAGCAACTCATTTGCCAATCGGTACAAATTACCACGCTACCCACATATGTTTATAGCATGAATCGGAAAATATATAATAAAGTGGTCCATCTTTCAAGTGTGATGGTACCTGCTTCTGTGAGATCTGATTGCATCACTTCTCTGTTTTTTCTGACAGTGATGCAAGAGGTGGTGGTATTTTGTCTTCTCCAAAGGCAATCCGAACGTGATACGACGCTCGACTTCGGTAATCAGTTTTTCACAGTAGTCATATGTAGCATCCTGAAGAACTTTCTGAACTGAGCAGCCCTTGTATTTGTGATATTTCACAGCATAAAGAGGTGTTCCAGCAGTACTTAGCCGATGCTTCCTAGACACGTTTTCATTAAATTGAAGTACCGCTAGCTGCATTCTTGCTTTCTGGCTTGCGTAATGGTAATGGTATAATTTCGGACAGAAGTGATTGGGGAGTGCGTTGAAGGTCTCGTTGCCCGAAGTATTGCTGGAACTTGAAAGCTGTCGTATGTCTTTGCACATTGATTTTGAATATAGCACTTCCATAACTTAGTCGTAAGCGAATGAATCCGGATTGAACCAATGTCGAGGTCTTGACAATTCACCATGCTCACGAACTGGGAAAGAATCATTGTTTGGGTGTTCATGTACATTAATTATGTGCTGACCAACTGCACTCCAAATTTGCTGATTAAGCTCTGGGTTGCCATTCCCACGTCTCGCACAGAAGTAAAGCTGGCTGCCCAATGACTTTTGCCAACGTCCAATGAGCTCACAATCCTTTTTCTTAGACAACGATGAGAGCTTCTTTTTCAACCCTTTGGCAATATGCCACGTATCAAATGTATGTCTTGTGTTCGGATGATCTAACCGCAAATATTTCCTAATTTGTGGATGTCGGTCTGTGACAAGCTCTTCAACTGTAACACTGGATAATGCACTCAAACCTCGCCTCAAACCTTCTTTCTCCATATACGCACTACCTCCCGTTTCATTTGACTGAACCAACTCGCAGCTCAAAACTTTCCTTGAGGCGGTATCCATTAGAGTTTAAATCATATACTTTCCACTATGTCCTGGACTGTCAGCCCTCCCATCACCAGATAGTATCAGTGAATTTCCAGCAATCAGTATCAGTGAATTTCCAGCAATCCAGTGGCGGCTCGTGACAATATCGGGTGGTGGGGCAAGGGCTGCGAGCGACTTTTATCAACATGACGTCACAATGGCGTTGTCCAACGTAAAAAAGTAACTTTATGATGCTCACATGAATTTCCCGACAACAGTGATTTTAACGTAGGTGCCGCGAGAGGTTTGCCGGTGAGCCGTGACTTGAAGTGTGGTAACAAATGTTTTATTCATTTATTTTTTAACAAAGGATTATTTTACAAAATGTACGTGAACTAAGAATCGTCCCTATGCCACGAATCAAGTATCAGGTCATCCTTAGTAGCATGCGTTATGATTTCATGGTATAGTTATAGATTACGCAAATCGATAGACCCTAATTTTTCTAAGCCCGTCCGAAAGTGTTTCGTACACGATCCTGGTGTGTTACGACCACTGAGCTGGTGGTTAAGACCAGAGATGGGCGGATTCCAAAATTTCGGGATCCGAATCTATCCGGATCCGGCTGGCAATTGGAAATTCATAGTCCAAAGAAATCCGGCTGGTGAATGTCCAGTTCGGAATCCGAAAAAATCCTGCCAGAACAATGCTAATTAATCATATCACAGCAAAAAAATCCGGCTAAAATCCGACCGTCACCCCAAATTCAAAATCCGGATCCAGTCCGGCCAGGTAAAAAAACATTGAAATCCTGCTCCGGCTCCTGAACCGGACTGTGGCCATCTCTGGTTACGACCAGGTGATAATAGGCAACCAAAACGTAGGCACCCGGCGTACGATTGGATCAATAGACTGGACAACTTCTAGACCTCTCATTTTCGCTCTAAAGACAACTGCGTAAACTACGTACGGAGCAAAGATTCAATACGATTCATGTTCGCACTTGACTTGACCTGACTCATTCCAATGACTAGAACTCGAGAGATTGCGTAAGCCTAACTGGAAAGGTCAACGAGTTCGGACACATACGCAATTGTTATCTTATAGATTGGGCCTGTCATATTGAATCCTGAACATCAATTTGAATGGTCTTTGAAGAACTAAGGACAGCAGCCTCGGAACTTCGGTCTCGGAACATCATAGGACATTTTGGCCTTGAAACTGGAGACTGTGACACAACACATACGGCTTACAGTCTATAAGTCTGCTGCGAAATCGCCGTTGGAAAATATACTAATCAATAAATACATGAATAAAAGCCGTAACTTAGTATACTGTTACAAGAAATCATCGAGAAGTAGCATACGCAATCTCATAACCCATTCCGGTATGGTACACTGTCAAAATCAATACAAACAGACGAACACCGAGCTTTGAGTAAAATAGATCGAGGAATAGGCTGATCGAATGATCAGCTGTTAGCCGACATCGAAAATGAAATAGCTATCGCATTTGACAGGGGATTGTAAGCAAATGGTTTGAAGGCCACAATTTCACAGTGAAATGGACATTGGCGAACATAAAATTATGTGAATATTTGAATGCAAACCGAGAATCTTGGTCAGCTGTTTCATGCGATCATCGAGATATACCATTGGAAATATCATCACCGATCTCGTTATGGAACGCAGACTATAGATTAGCACAGACCGACACCGGCTATTGCGTGAGATCCGCAATGACGTAGGTAGGCTAAGTATCAGATCAGCGCGCATCTCTACCATACTCGACCTCGAAAACGAAATAACTGCCTCAATCATTGAGTGTCAACGTTAAGACTTGGCACCGTGTTCGATACTAAAATCCAGACATACCGTGCGAAAGCTCATGACAGATCTAGGTATGGAACATCGTTGAAATCAATAGAGACCAATAACGGCTTTTGCGTAAATTTGTTGGCGATAAATGAAGAGTCAGCTCTTACTCGACTTTGGAAACGAAATTACCACCCACATAGTTCAGTGACAAACTTAAAACTTGTTACATCGGTCGATACTAACACTTATCGTGCCAAATGTCATGACCGATCTCGGTATAGAACATCGTCAAAATCAACGGTGACCAATACCGGCTTTTGAGTAAAATCTGTTTGCTTTACTATGTACATGATAGATCAGCACACACTGAACTTCGGAAACGGAATTACTACCATTATCTTTATAAGTAGCAAGCCTGAAACTTGGAGCAGTGTTAAATACTACCTTCACGACATATCATACCAAGTTTCAAGAAATATCATGGTGCGAAACACCGTCAAAATCGACCTATTCCAGCAAAGGTGGACTCAACGCATATTACGGTAACCGAGTTCAGATATAGATACGATTGTTACATCACACCTTAGGGGCGAGCAAGCATATTTGCCCCGGTTGCTCGGCCATTTTACGAATAGGAGAGAGTAAATCACCGTTTCTTTATTGTGCGCGGCTTTGAGAGAATAGATAGTGAAAGCTTGTTATGAGCGCTACCGGGGCAAGCCCCGGCAATGCATTCACAATGCGAAAACACAGAAGAGAATTCGATTTTCGCAGAGACTTCGCTATGTATGGGCGTTTGCAAGCGAAAGCACAAGAAGAACGCGGGTTTCGCTGTGATCTCGGTATATATTGATTGCTGTGCGTCTATAAATGGTTAAATTGTTATTGAACAGAATTTTAGGTGGGGCAATGCCCCAGTTGCCCTATAGGACGAGCCGCCACTGCAGCAATCATTGTCAAATCGCAATTTTGCAGTGGTATATACATGATTCACAGCTGGAATCAAATATGCTTTTTTGTAGTGCATATACGTAGAGTAGGAAATCGACTGTAAACCCATCAAACGAAACATCTTCAGTGCTTTCGAAGGAGATGATCCACTGAACATGATAGCACTGCTCATCACAATGTTTCCTTCACTCTTGCCTTCCCTCAAATACTGACTTTCCCACGTACGGCGATAGTTGCATGACTTGTCAGGACACTTTTGATCAATTTTCATCAAGGTGCCATGGCATGCAACTTTAATGTCGGCTTTCATTTGGCACAAAGGGCAAATTGAAAAAAGATCAACGATCTTCTGTTTTTTAACCATCACAAATCCACTGGCCATACATTCATTATTTGTCTTGAGTCACTTCATCTAATAATATTCGGTGAATGGCATAGGCATCACCAGCAGAAGTACTCTCGCTCATAGATGATTCGATGATATCCATATCACACGGATCAGTTTCCTTGGCATCATGCTTGATGACTAATGTATCCGTTCTCGCCTCATGAAGCTTTGCCAATGATGGTATGTCCCTCGATTTATTCAATACTTTATCATGAGTACGCAGAAAAAATTTAGTCGGAATAGCATCCTTTTTTAGCTGCACTTTACTGCAACGAAAACCAGCCTGCCTGTGAAGATCGTTTATAGGCACAAAGCATTCCGATTCAAAATGGTTGCAGCACAAAACACAACTTAAGAAGGAGGGTGGTTTTTCTGGCGTTCCCAACCAATCTTTCCTCGTTCTCCTAACCGCATCAACCCATGCCTTGTGCCTTATAGGTTCAGACTTTTTCCTGGGGAACGCATGCAACGAAACCTTAGGTTCTGTATAAGAGTCATTTGAGCACCCATAAGCCACGCATCGTTTACCGTTTTTTCTCTTCACTTCGATAGGCTGCTATTTACTCTGTCCAGTGTCCATATTCCTCGATACACGCGATATACGATAAGGAACAAGACAACAGATCGCGAAGCCAAATATGTACGTACGATGAGTGAGCAACAGAAATAAAACTGCACACAATCTGACGTCATCACACGCTCGACTGATTTTGTGTCGTTTCAGCGGGGGGGGGGGTGCTGTTTTACGCCCGATATCTTGAAAAATACTCATTTACTGCCAAAACCATATGTATTTTCAAAATCAGTGGAAATTTATCTACCAAATAATGGAAAGTCGATTTAACCGATGAAGATGTCCTTTGAGGCCTCGCTACCTCCTGGTGACACTATAGCTATATGAGTGCAATCGATTGCCCCAACTACTCCAGGAAAACCAGCAATTTTATAGAAGCCTTCCTTGGTCTTTTGAGCGTTAGCATATGAATACTGGATGAAGGAAGGCTTCTAAGTGGCGATGACGTAGGCTACTCTGTGAATGCTGCGCCTTGCTTTGCTGCGTGACGCACCAATCAAATCTGCATCCGATTACTGTATGTGACCTTTAGCAAAAGACCTAACACCAGAAGAAATTGGAGCAGTGGGGGCAGGCATTGGGGTCGGGGATGGCAGTTGTGGACGCTGAGAACAGCTTTGTTGCTGTTGGTCAATATGGTGGGGTCAATGATAGTAAATGTTGAAGGTAGGGTCAATGATAGTAAATGTTTCAGTAACTCTGTTTTTGGTCCTCTAACCAATTAGATCTGACATCAGCTTCTCTACGTGGGTTTCACAGTCCAACTCCTTATGTCTTTGTGGCAGATGAAGCCTTTCCTCTGAACAGGCATATCATGAGCCAGGCCATTTCCTCGCTCACGTCGTATTTTCAGCTAGAGATTGTCATGTACCAGACTTGCTGAGAATGCTTTCGGGATATTATCCACTCGCTTCTCTTGTTTTCGAAGGCCAATGGTTGTTTTACCTGAGCATGTGCATGTAGATGAAGTGTTCCGAGGTGTTCCGAGCCTCTGTACCATTCTACACAATTTTCTTATGATGTTGCAGTGAATGAAGAGCGCTGGTCATCGTCGCTACTGCCTATGATGAGACGGGGAAGAGAAGGGCTGGGAAAGCTAGAGCCACACGATAAGAATACGTCACATACTTCAGCAGTAGTGAGGGGGCCGTTTCTTGGCAGCATCACTGTATATAGTAGAATCAAACATTTTCAGTGTGCGTTTTGAAGAGTGTAATCCTTGACAGTGAAGTGATAAAGCTAATTATTTATTGTAACTTCCGGGACCTATTGTCAGCTGCAACTTGAATTGTAGTTGATGTGCTCTCCCGTTGGATTGCTCTTCACTGATGCCTGCGATGAATGATTGAAAAAGGTCATGCATGTATCTTTGACATTTCTAGATGGTTTGTGGTCCAGTCCATCATACTACATGGTTGGTAATACGCAGTCTGAGGCATTGGTAATACGCAGTCTGAGGCAATGTCGACACCCAGTTAATCATATATAACGTCCTTAAGGCCTCTGCACACTGAGCTCGCGACCCGATAAAACGAGAGAATCGCGCCTGTCTGCGACGAGGCTATGCTAGATACATCCGACTTCGAATATAACAATGTCCATTCATGCTCCTCATTATCAATTGAAGATGCTGCAGCCAATTTAAACAATACTAAAAGCTCAATGCACCTTTCTATCATTCATGTTAATTCCAGATCCCTAAGAAACCACATAGATGATGTAAATGATCTTATCTCGTTCTTCAATACCAAGCCTATGATTCTTGGCATATCAGAAACCAAGCTAATAACTCCTGACACCGGTGGCTTGGCTCTTGATGGCTATCAGTTTTTTCATAAGCCAACTCCTACAAATGCTGGGGGTACCGGTGTTTTTGCCAATTCTTCTTGTACCACCGTTGCAGCAGACTGCTACAATCTAAACATGGCTGAGGTTGAGGATATCTGGATCGAAATCTCTTGTCCCATAGGAAGAGAAACATCCATAATAGTTGGAATTATTTATAGACACCCCAATACATCCAACATTGATGACTTCTCAGAACATCTGTCACAAACTTTATCACTATTAAATGTAAATAAAAAGTTGTATTTCATCATGGGAGATTTCAATATTAACTTACTATCGAAATCGCAACCCATATTACATTACATCAATATGTTGAAATCCCACGGTGCAGATCCAACTATTACACTTCCTACTCGACTTACTGACCACTCATCGACTTTGCTAGACCATATCTATACAAATGTGTCTTCCTGCCCTATATACCCTTTTGTTATCGAATATCCTCTTACAGACCATTTTCCAGTTTTGATTAAATGTCTCACAAGAGCTCCTTTATCCAATAAGAAACCTATCTATAAGGGCCTTCCTACCACCAACTCTCTTGAGAGTCTTCAAGATGCTGCTGTTCAGTCAGTTCGGCAGCTTTGAGATGACAGCATTAACATATGACACACTTGATATGACTTTCAATAATTTTATGACCGAACTTATGAATTTGGTAGATCATCATATACCGTTATCATGTCTGTCACGTAAGCAGCGTAAGCTTTACTGCAAACCGTGGATCACTCCTGGTATCTTGAAGTCTATCAAAACTAGAAATAATGTTCACCGTGTATGGTATTTAAATGGTACTGAAGCGCAACGCCGACAGTACAAGGCATATGCTAATAAGCTAAGCCACATTAAAACGAAGGCAAAAAAATCATACTTCGCTCGTCACTTTCATAGCTGCAGAAACAATAAAGCTCAAACTTGGAAAACTATTAGAAACCTAATCAACCCTTCCAGCTCCCATGCCACCATCCCGCCTATTATAATTGATGACAACGGCAATTCTGTTAGCAATCCAAATAATGTAGCTAATGCATTAAATAATTACTTCACCTCTATTGGGCCAAAACTTGCATCTGATTGCCCTAATCTCCCCCCAAAACACTACCAAAGTACACCACGTAGTAGTACTAACAGTATATTCTTGAGTCCCACCAACATAGGAGAGATTAGCATAATAGTCGCCAACATGAGAAATAATAAAGCAGAGGGTCATGATAGGCTATTCGTGCAAATATTAAAGGCAGTTTTCCCTGCAATTTCTTCAATATTGGCTCATCTCTACAATCAATCCATGGCTTTAGGAATCTTTCCCGAAGCTCTTAAAGTAGCCCGAGTAGTTCCTGTACACAAAAAAGGAAACAGAATGTCAATGAATAATTATCGACCAATATCAGTCTTATCTTGCTTAGCAATACTTTTTGAAAAGCTTCTACACTCACCGCTCTCCGAATTTCTTCAAACCAGATTATGGCCCAATCAATTCGGCTTTCGAACTCATCACAATACTCAACATGCCATTTTAGATTTACTGCTCAAGTACCAATCAACAATTATATCTAATGAGGTCGGTTGCTCCATATTTCTTGACTTGAAAAAAGCATTTGATACGGTAGATCATTCAATACTTCTGAATAAACTATGCTATAATGGGGTTAGAGGAACACCGCTAGCTTTGTTCAAGTCTTATCTAAATTGCCGCAAACAATTTGTTGGTGACCAATGTACGAAATCTGATCTAAGCGAAATTACTTGCGGTGTTCCTCAAGGCTCAGCTCTTGGCCCCCTTTTCTTTATCATTTACATAAACGACTTACCAGGTGCATCTAAATTCTCAACTACCTTATTTGCTGATGACACTTGCCTGTATAAATCTGACCACAATTTGAGTATTCTACAAGACTCAGTCAGTATTGAGATGAAAAAAATCTGTCATTGGATGAGCCTCAATAAATTGAATATCAATGCAACAAAAACTCAAGTCCTTCTTATCAATGTCAGACCTAAGATCTTGTTACCTTCTCCATTTTTGACCATTGACAAAGATAAACTATCAGCAGTCCCTAATGTCAAATATTTGGGACTATGTATTGATAAAGATTTGAGTTGGAAGCCTCAACTAGCAGCTCTTGCCAGCAAATTAGCGCAGGCAGTAGGTATTATAGCTCGCTTGCGACATATTCTCCCTAGATCTGTACTAAGAGACATATATTTTTCACTCTTCCACTCTCACCTCGACTATGGAATCATCTTTTGGGGGTTAACTTACGATACCTACTTGAATCAAATCGCAGTTCTCCAAAATAGGGCTATCCGTTTGATAAGTGGCATGGGCCGATACGAGCGTCTTTCTCCAAGATATAAATCCCTGGGGATATTGAAAGTGCGCGACCTCTGCACTTATGAAATTGCCAAGACCATGTACCGATATCACCATGGTGAATTCCCTTCTGCTCTTAGCCGCATCTTTACGCCATCTGCCGGTGTCCACTCTCACGGAACTAGATCCGCCACCGCTGGAAATATCTTTATAAACAATTTAGCCGCTAGTGTGTGCCAGAGATCCCTAACTTTTGTTGGTCCAAGGATTTGGAACTCCTTATCAATAGAGCACAGAGGTTTGTCATTTGCATCATTCTGTCGGAATTTTAAGTCTAAGCTCATTTCTACATATTGAGACCTGAGAGTATAATCTGGTATTTATTTTGAACTAGTGTTACAGTTTTTTATTTTTCTACTACCACTGTTTTGCGTTTGCGTTTTGTTGTTTAATCTTTTGTTGAAGTGTTACTGACCGACAGTTGCATGATATAAATGTTCTAACGTTACGCCTTGACTACAGCTGACTTGAAGACTACACATCTTGATGTGGTCATATCGCTGTGTTTGTCTTTTTTACATATTTGTGTGAACAATCATCGTACGAATAAAGAATATGTCACCGGAGTTGCCGGCAACTCGCAACATCACGTCTGCGACAGGGTTGCGCAACTCCGCGACAAAGTTGAAAATTTTCAACTTTGTCGCGAGTTGCGAGCGAGGTCGCATCACTTACTGAGCGTGGTCTCGATGTCACCGCTGTACTTTACCCCGGTATTTATGTTTTACGACGACTACAATAGTTTCTTGATCGAATTAAGATTGACTTGAGGTCATTGTAGATCTTGAGGCACTTCTTCGATGGCAGTCAGAGATCGAAAAGTGTTCATCATAAGCACCAATGTATGTTTTCCATGAACACAAATATATATTTATAAACGTCAAAATAAATTGTGTTTTTTTGTGCCTTAGGGGAGACGGACATTAGGGTGGGGGAACGGGAGATTGGAAGTGGGTTAGGTTAGGGTATCCCAAGATTGGGGTTGGAAAAGGGGGATATCCGGGCGGGGGAAAGGGGGATATTAGGGCTGGGGAAATGGGATATCGGAGGTAGGTTAGGGTCAAAGTTGGGTTGGGGTATCCCAAGATTAGGGTTGCGGAAGGGGGATATTAGGGTTGGGGAAAGTGGGATATTAGGGTTGGGGGATTGGAGGTGGGTTAGGGTATCTCAAGATTAGGGTTGGGGAAGGGGGTATTGGGGTTCGGGAAATAAGGTGTTAGGGTCAAAGTTGGGTTAGGGTATCCCAAGATTAGGGTTGGGGAAGGGGGAATTAGGTTTGGGGTAAAGGGGGATATTAGGGTTGGGGGAAAGGGAGATTGGAGGCGGGTTAAACCCCGGTTAGGAGTAATCTAACCCCAACTTTGAACCTAACCCACCTCCAACCTTGATATCCCCTCCCCAACCCTAATATCCCACTTCCCGAACCCTAATATCCTCCCTCCTGCAACCCTAATATCCCCTAACCCCAACCCTAATATTTCCCTCCCCCAACCCTAATATCCCCCCTATCACTACCCTAATATCCCCCTCCCGCAACCCTAATATCCCCCTCCCCAATATCCCACTTCCCTAACCCTAATATCCTCCCTCCCGCAACCCTGTATTCCCCAACCCTAATATTTCCCCCCCCCAACCCTAATATCCCCTATCCCAACCCTAATATCCCCCTCCCCAACCCTAATATCCCACTTTCCTAACCCTAATATCCTCGCTCCCGCAACCCTAATATCCCCTAACCCAACCCTAATCTTCCCCAACCCTAATATCCCCCTTCCCCAACCCTAATATCCCCCCTCTCACAACCCTAATATCCCCCTCCCGCAACCCTAATATCCCCATCCCCCACCCTAATACGCCAACCCTAATATTGGGATACCCACAACCAATGTTCCCTCTAATTTTCGACGAGTCTGCGCACACTCACCAACTCACTGCGCAGATCTTTGGACAACAGTGCGTAAACGTCTGAAAAAAAGGTCATCACTTCGGATTTTTTGTGCGCAGCTTAGAATTTCTGTGCGCAGAGACCATGTCAGCACTGCGCATTTGCGCACGTGCGCAGCTTAGAGGAAACATTGCCCACAACCCAACTTTGACCCTAACCCTCTCCAAACGCAAAACAATATATTTTGACGTTTATAAATTTTTATTCGTGTTCATGGAAAACATTCATTGGTCATCATGGTTAACACTTTTCGATCTCTGACTGCCATCGAAGAAGTGCCGATCTTGAAGCATTGCAAGAGCACTTTTGTGCCGTCAGCTGTATTAGTAGGCATACTTTGTGAAGAGTCACACCGGTACTTGAAGTCCATGAGACAGTTGATAGTTTCAGAGCGAAAATGATTGGGATATATAGCCTGTGTGTGTCTCGTTATGGAAGCGTAATGGATTTCGGTTTTATGTAACCTACCTTATGCACTGCCCGAAAAACAAGTGGTCAAAGTGTGTCGAGTTGGAATCGAAATTTCTGATACCAATAGATCTCAAGACCGTAACCTTTGAAATGATCAGGTAGCATGGTACAGATGTCAGATTCCATCAATGTTCCATTTTATCGAGCTTTTGGGTACAGTGCACACTAGTATAGCAGTACCGTACACAATAGTATATCCTAATTTGAGCGGAGAAATAACAACAGGAAAAGAAAGATTCGTAATTTGACTTTGAAAGCTTGTTTGGCTTACAGTTTATTTGAAGATGCTTTCCCAGGTGTCAGCAGGTGTGTCATTTAGCTGCTGAATTTGTATTTTCTCTGCTGTAATTTGGTGTATGAAACTTTCTTGAGCAGATCATTTTGGACGCATGACTTATGGCAGGAAAGAGATGAGAAGTCCGAGTTTCTCTTGGCAGAAAGTCTTCTGTGTGAAAATGGGGACCCGCAACTGTGTCATAAATATTTTCGAATGTCGAGAGAAAAATTCTATAAATTATTGGATTTAATTAAGGAGGATATTTTCCATGAGGATACAAATTTTAGAAAAGCAATTGCTCCTCAAAGAAGACTGATTGTTACATTGAGGTTGGAAATGAGATAAGATATAAGATTGCGATCCAATATCTCAAATCTGTTATTTGCAGGTATTTGATAACTGGTGCTACCCAACAAGACTTGTCGTTTTCTTTCCGAGTTGGTCACAGCACTGTTGGGGTGATTCTTGACGAATGCTGTAAGGCTATATGGAATAAACTCATTGCGTTAGAGCTTGCTCCGCCTACAACAGCAAAGTGGCAAGAAATCGCTCGTGACTTTGACAGCATTTGGCAATTCCCCAATTGCATAGGTGCAATGGATGAGAAACACATTAGACTAAAGGCTCCCTCCAATTCCGGCAGTGAATATTATAACTATAAGGGCTATTTTTCACTCGTTCTTTGGGCTGTCTGTGATGCAAATTACCGTTTTATATTGGTTGATATTGGTGACTCTGGACGTCACAGTGACGGAGGTGTGTTTAGCAACTCGCAAATTGGAAAGAGATTTGAAAATAACACTTTGGCAATTCCTCCAGCCAGCTTTTTGCCTTCGACCAACATTATAATGCCTTATTTTTTTGCATGTGATGATGCCTTTCCACTACAAATTGGTATGCTTAAACCATACCCTGGACGTTTTCTTGGGAGAGCAATGAGAATTTTCAACTACAGGCTCTGTGGAGCTAGACGGGTCGTAGAAAATGCTTTTGGGATACTAGCAGTTCGATTTCAGATCTTCTATCGTCCAATCGGCTGTGATGTAGAGCGGGCCAAAGTTGTTGTGCAAGCTGCAGTTGTTTTGCATAATTATTTGCAATCCAGTAACAGTAGCAGAAGGGCCGACATTGGTATTCAAGGGGACGTTGTTTGTTCAAATAGCAGTATCATTGATGGAAGTTGGCGAGCCGAATTTCCCACAGTTATCCAAGACGGCCACTATGCCGCTTTATCATCCATGGGATCAAATAACTACAGCAGGGAAGTTGGACATTATAGAAATATATTAATGAGATATTTTGAGACGGTTGGGTCAGTTCCCTAGCAGTGAACTTGTTTGAGTGTTTCTTGGCAGATTTCATTTTGTTGTGTTTGATACATTCTTTTTGTATTGATGAAGAAAGTTCTCCACTACTGTTATGCTGAATTTTCTCCACAGATTGGTAGTCTATAAAATAAACCTGTCTGAAAGTTGGAATTCAAGATTATTAAATGGATTCCTTTTTTAACCATCGGCTCATCGACCTTGTGTCCCAGCATGCAGCAATCTGGGATGTTCAACTGCATCAACATAAAAACCGGCCAATGATCGAGGATGCGTGGAGATATATCGCAGCTACCCTCTCAGTTTCTCGTGAGTATATGGACTTGCACATAGTCAGCTGGGAGACCAGACATTTACAACTCTGACCTTCTTTTTCAGCTGATCTTTGCCAGCGACGTTGGACAAGTCTTCGGACACAATATGGCAGAAAACACAAGAAGCGGAAGGATATTCCCAGTGGGTCGGCTGCAGCCGTTCCCGAAACTTGGATATATTACTCTCAAATGAGTTTTCTAGATCCAGTCTTAACCCACAAAGAGTAATGGATGCCATTTTGTCATTAGTTCAGCAATTAAGTAATTTTAAAATTGTTGCTGGTTTATTTTTAGTTCAGTTGATAATTTGAGTTCACAACCAGTGCTGCTGGAAGATCAGGTGGATGTGAGCATTTCGGCATCTAGCGATGGTGACATGAGTTCAGATATTTTTAATACAACATATATATCCTCATGGTGCTTGATAGTTTCAGGGGGCTCGATCAACGTCTCCGCAGTTGCTGCAAATCTAGAATCCCCAGTTGCTGCTGATGTGGATTCGCAGAATCAGACTGCCCAACGATACCAAAATAAAAAGAGGCCTTATTGTCATGCAGACAAGAGCAAAGTTCAAGTAATTACAGTAGGCCTAGGCCTACCTCGTGTCAAAGGTGGTATCAATAGTCACTTTAACATTGCACAACTGAACGTCAACTAAGCGCATAAACAAAACTAGTTAGTTTATTTATGAGTGTAGATGTGTGGCCAATGTATGAGTGTAAGATGTGTGGCCAGAGTCATGATTGGTTATTTTGAATATTACAGAGCTAAATGAAAGAGATAAATGGGAGGCAGTAGACCATTGGTTTTTCAGTATGTTGATAGTTGAGTCTCTGAAAATATTTTTCAGTTTGGCTGTGAATATGTAATTGGGGGTTGGTTATGCTCATATGTCATATAAGCCTACCACAGCTTCCTATTGTAATTATGTTCATAAATCTATTTTTAAGGAGGAGATGATAAAGTACCTGAGAGCTTCGACTGAAGAAGTAAGCCAGCCCACGGACCAGTTTCAAACTTTTGGCGACTTCATCACAAACCAGTTGCGGTTGATGCCTGAAGAGCAATCCAGAATCAAAATGAAAAAAATGTCTGAGATTATCTTTGAAGACTAATTGAAAAATAAAATGAAATTGCTGTCGAATGTCGGACTGAAGTTGTGCACCGGGATATGAAGACTTGCTGGTCACTGAAACCAGGGTTGGACCATTAGAAAATTCTCAGCTTTTCACAATTGAATTCGAATTACAGACTTTGAAGTTTTCTCCAAATTTGAGTAGAACTATAATTATAGCTACAGTTATCTCCAAATCACAATCATAGCTTCGGTTTTCTTAAAATTACAGTAGAATTACCGAATTCGCAAAAACTAGGGACATTGAACCAACAATCAGTATGACCATAGCAAACGTCTGTACAGCAGGTTGGCTCGCTTTGCACTATACGGCTCTGCAGCGTTTACAGGAAACCAGAAATTGGATTATAGCAAAGTAAGATGTCATAAATTGGATCATAATTACAATCATTTCGCTTTAATTAGAATATTGACAAATAGAATTATCTAAATGGCCAAGTCTGACTGAAGCCGTATGCAGAGGATATTAAGTTTGTGTCGTATGTAGTCATAGTTTTGAATTATGCCGAGCCTAAATCTACAATGGCAGATGACGCAATACATTTTTTTATTGTGCGACTTCATTCATACGATTACAGATGTTGATCGCCCTCCGATGACTTTCTCTCGTACTTGAGTCCTGGCCCTCAGAAATCCATTTTTCTTGAGCCGACAAGTGAAGGAGAAGTTGCGATCATATTATCTGAAATGAAAAGTAACAAAGCAGTAGGACCCGATCTCATCCCAACACACTTTCTGAAGCTAGTCTTTAATATTATTGGTGATGTTATATGCATTTTCTTTAATGAGTCGATACGTCTAGGCATTTTCCCAGATGCACTGAAAACTGCCAGAGTAATGCCAGTGTTTAAGAAAGGCTGTAAAAAGCTAATTTCGAACTACCGACCAATCTCTGTTTTGCCAAATCTTGCCACGGTTTTTGAGAAACTGATTGACTGCAGACTCAAGAATTTTTTCGAACTGAATGCAGTACTGTCCCCGACTCAGCATGGATTCAGATCAAACCACAACACCAACCATGCAATACTATCAATTGTAACGGACTATTACAAAACCATCAAGCAAAAAGAAAGTGGCTGCAGCATTTTTATCGACCTCCGCAAAGCCTTCGACACAGTTAACCACAGAATCTTAAGATACAAGCTAGAGCACTATGGAATCAGGGGTATTGCAGCAACTCTACTTGGAAGCTACCTGGCAAACCGCAAACAATTTGTTAAACTGGGGACATTAAGAACGACTACCAGAGATATAACTTGTGGAGTGCCACAAGGCTCAGTCCTTGGACCGACTTTTTTCCTCATTTATATTAACGACATTGTTAATGCATCTTTATTCCGCACAACCCTATTTGCTGATGATACTCACCTCTTCATTACCTCCAACACTGTCGATGATTTGCATGCATCTGTGAATAGGGAACTCCCAAAAGTGTCGAGATGGCTGCAAGCAAACAAACTAAGTTTGAATGCAGATAAGACCGAGATGCTCCTTTTAAATAACGCTAGTCATAGTTTCACTGTGGACATCATCATAAACAAATCTCCATATGTGACTCAGCAAAATATCTTGGCGTCACCATTGATGCCAAAATGTCCTGGAAGCAGCATATTGAATGCACAATATCAAAACTAGCTCGGTGTGTGGGAATAATGACCCGTCTGCAATCTTTTGTTTCCAGATCAGTACTACGAACCATCTATTTCTCTCTTTTCCACTCTCACCTGCAATATGGAATCGTAGTATGGGGAAGTGCATGCACAACATTTTTGTGCAGAATTCGAACCCTGCAAAACCGTGCGATACGGCTGATCTCATCTGTACCTTTACGTACCAAACTATCGCCTTACTACCGTAAGCACCGAATTTTGCAAGTTGACAAACTATACCGCTTCGAAGTATCAAAAGTCATTCACAAATATTTTTCCAATAGTTTGCCTCCTGTGTTTGATGACTTTTTCATACCTGCCAAAAATGTCCACTCCCACTACACGAGATCCTCGTCTAAAGGAAACATCTACTTACCCCCACCCAATAGCAACCTAACTAAGAGATCTATCGACTACTCGGGACCTATCATCTGGAATGCATTACCACCACACATCCGTGAATTGCCTTATAATAGATTCAAAAAAGCCCTACTTGATCACCTCTTGTCGTTACACTAACACTGTTGCCCTACCTCGCCCAGACATTGCTTCATTGATCATTTGCTACCATCGTTTAATTTGTCTTCTATTTTATTTTTTTAACTACTGTAACCTTTTTTACAGCCAGACTGCTCAGAGTCAAGTGTACCTGTTTGATGCTGGTGTGATCAGACTAGATGACCTTCACGGTCTTATCGATCATTCCTATCTAATACCGAATACTGTGCAGTGTGCAAGCATATTTTCTGTACCACCATCACTGCCGTGTGTTATGTATTTTGGTTGGAAGAAAATAAATACTCTCTCTCTCAGTGTGTATTTTTGCTCAGAGAAATTTCTGGCAGAACTGGCGCTTGAGGTAGTTACCGCCTGTGGGCACTGCCGAGCCCTCATTTGGCAGCAGTGTGCATTGCGTCGCGACTTACGACTCGCAACGCGCAACTCGCGATGTTGCGTCGCGAGTTCAGTGTGCAGAGACCTTTATCCTCATACGTCAGCCTTACCATGTAAGAGTGCGCTTTCCTCCTGCGTACGATTAGATCAATGGACAATTTTAGGCTGATAAGGGCCTTGCGTAAAATATATTGAGGAATAGGCTGATCAAGTGATCACAGGCTTTTGAGTGAAATCCGCAATGCGGTAGTTAGGCTTATGTGTCAGATCAGCGTACGCCTCTACGATACTCGACCTAATCATCGAGTTTCAACCTCGGGACTTAGCACAGCGTTCGTTCGGTACTAAAATCAAGACATACAGTCCAAAAAAACTCATGACCGATCTAGGTATTGGGGATCGTTAAAATCAATAGAGAATCAATAGAGACAAATACCGGTTTTTGCGTAAAATCTGTTAGCGATAAATATCGAGTAAGCTCTCACAGTTCTGCGATAAACTTGGTAGAGCGTTCGATACTAACATTGAGACTTGGTATACCAAATGTCATGACCGATCTCGGTATGGAACATCGTCAAAATCAATGGAGACCAATACCCGCTTCTGAGCAAAATCTGTTTGCGATACAAACGGATAAGTACACAGTCAACTTTAGAAACGAAATTATTACCCTAAACTTTCAAGTAGCAACCCTGAAACTTGGAGCCGTGTTGAATGCCACCATCACGACATTACATACAAGGTTTCAAGAATTATGTTGCGAAATAGCAGCAAAGGTCGACTCAACGCATAGGACGGTAACAGATTTCAGATATACAAATATATATATATATACCATTACATCACACTGGCAGTTGCCTCGGTAATTTGATGAATAGGAGTGAGCAGTTTCGCCGTTTCTTTAAAATGTGAGCGGCTTTGAGAGAACCAACAGTGAAAACTTGTTACGATCGTTACCGGTACAAGCCCCCGCTGGGCATTTACAAAGCGAAGACAGAAGATAATTCGATTTTAGCAGAGACTTAGCTGTGTATGGGCATTTCCTGGCGAAAGCACAAAAATAATGCGATTTGCGCTGTTTCCGGTATATATTGATTGCTTAGTGTCTATAAATGGTAAATCATTGTTATTGAACAGAATTTCAGGTGGGCCAGTGCCCAGTTGCTTCATAGGACGAGCCGCCACTGTGACTCGTCAGCATGTGGCGTTTGCGTATGTATGTCAGCGTATATCTGCTTGCAACAGCATCTTCAAAGATGTTCACAAAATGAATTCCGTGGAAAAATCACTTGGGACTTGCATCAACTATACATAACGTCATCTCAATTTTACAGAATGCCGAAATGGAAAGTGGGATAATCGTTCAAATTCCAGGACTCATAAACTTGGGAAATACATGCTGGTTCAGTTCCGTGGGACAGGCATACTCTTATGTCATACGTCGGGTGTCGGGGCCAATGCAAATTCATCCGGAAGTCACAAATATACTCGTCCCATTGACAAACTTCAAGCCGGTTGCACGTGGAGTACTGATGAATGCTCTTCGAACTGTATGCAACAGACCTAATTTGGAATTTGGTAGTCAGCAGGATTGCTTTGGCTTCTTTTGGATGTCACATTTGTCAAAATTATTGAAAGAGCTCGGATTGAAGCACGAATTGGCGTATGAAAAGATCACACAATGCGAAACATGCAATACCAATCAAACAGAAACGGGTACCATCAAATGTTCGACGTTGATTGCGGAGTAAAAACGATAGCTGAGGCATTTGAAATCTTGAAACGACCATGTGGAAACGTGGTTCCATGACGGATACCAATGTCAGTCAAATTCAATGAGACTCCAAGGATACTGACAGCAGACATGGGGTGATTACTTCACGAATGTAATCGATTGCGATTACGATTACTTGTGATTCCCACGATTACGATTACGATTACAGCAAAATCAGGAAGTAGTCGATTACGATTACGATTACATTTCAAAAGTAATCACGATTACATTTGTTTTGCTTCTTAAAACTAATTTCAGAAGAGATATTGGAAGACAATATAAGGCTTGCGATGAAAAGGTCTAATGAGATAACAACTTTACTTATAAATTATACGTCATTTGCTTGTTACGTCATAATGCGCCCATTGCCTAACTCTATACAGGATTATTCGTCGCACCCAACGATTTGCATTCTTGCCAGGTACGTAACTGCCACACCCCAAACTCCCCAATAGGACCGGGAGCGAGCTCTAAGGGGACTTAAAAGTATTTCGTAGATCAACATAAATTGTTATAGAGTATTTTCAAGACAGTTAATTAACTTGAAAATTTTCTTCGAGCTTCGGGATTTATTGTCTCTAAATAGCTTGATTTTGAAATGCATACCTCTCCCTCTCAAGAAAAAAAGCAAGCATAATTTATAGGAATAGACATTTCGTGGGCGGTCATTACCCCACCACGACACACCGAAAGACGTATGCAATTTCGGCCAACATGCAACTCCACAAAGTGTGCTACCATAGAATGACCTTTGTGCCAAAACTTTGGGTATGTGTCCACCATTGTCAGTAGCCGCGCTCTGTGGTCGTGACGAATAGTCCGGTCCTTCCAATCTGAGCCCCAACAATGCAAATGCCACCCGGGGCACTCACAGAGGAATAAAGACATGACAGTTTGTGTGTGCGTCCCACGAAAGTTTTTTTATTAGTCTGCTGCGTTTGGGTGACTACAGTATCTTTTGATTATATAAAAGGCGGGCGGTCACTAATTAACAACATTCAATGAAGTAATTATAACAACGTACTAGATGCTATAATTATGAATTACGTGCCCCAGCTCTACCGGTAAATCTGAATGAATAGCAACATGATGCAATTACCAATATTATTGACGAAATTCAGTTATCAACTTGAAAACTGACCACCCTATGGGGCCCCAATACCAGGGGTTGTAATGACTCGAGTCGCGACATTTTGGTGACTAGACTTGACTCGAGTCATTTTTTCAAATGCGTAAATGGACTCGACTCGAGTCCATTTTTGTATTGACTCGACTTGCACTCGAGTCATTTTGTATGACTCGAGAATAGAACGGCCAAGACAGACATTTCATGTAACTTCGAAGAATAGTAAAGTTACCACATTATTTGTATTTCGTCTATCAGTCCTGATACTTGGAAATAGGGCCGTAAACTGTGAAAACTGATGAAAATTACTACATGATGAATACGAGCCATTCTATATCACTCGAGCAGAGTTGAAAAAAGTGGGTTGAACCGGATTGACATGAAAACTGATCTGTGAACATAACGAACGACTTGGACTCGTAGGCCTACTCGAGTCAAACACTATGACTGGGACTCGTCCCTATACTAGCTGGCTTGGACTCAGACTTGACTCGGGGGTGAATTGAAAATGACTCGACTTGACTCGAGTCAAAACTATAAAAGTGAGATTGACTTGTGACTTGGTTACAACCCTACCAATACTAACGTTGGGAGTGGGGGACGAATTGCTGCTTTGGTCCTGATTGTGCCTACTACCTACGCTAACATGGTGTATAAGCGGATGGCTATGGCGAAGGTATAAATGTCGAGTGAAGGATTGTGACATAACGATTGGCGCCCGTTTCATGTAGAGTCATATGAGAATAAGATAAAGTGAGCTTAAAATTCTTACACTTCAAACCGATACTGAAAGCTGCCGTTACGAGAAACAGCAAAGAACGGCTCGGTTATGATATATATCAGCAGCTGGTGATTTTAACCATCGTAATGTTTTATTTGACGAGTACAAAATTTCAAATCTTTGTCCGGTGTACGTACAATACATACGTATACTACATAGATAGGCCTACTGCTCGCCAAGCATCAACGGTCAAACTGCGTTCAACTGAGAATAAGTTACTATTTGAAACTAGGCAGAGTGGTGATTATTATCTTGCTGCGAGGTAGTGGCGTCTTGAGTGTATTGATAACCTGATATACAGCATGGCTTACACTCTTCTAACAATCACACAACAATGTACAGCGAATATATATTTACTACATGTGGATACTTCTTACGCAAGGACGAGCAAGGCTAATACTTCTGACGTAATAATGAGCAGTGGCGTTTGAAAATCAACCGTTTGCGCTATCCATAACCTGGTATAACATCTCTTCCTTGTTCACGAATATTCGGTCATGTCATACTCATTGTGCAAATAAAAAGTAATCGTTCTTTCACTAATAAATCGATTAGATATGTGAAGTAGTCGATTACGATTACGATTACTTTGGATTTTTTTCTAATGTAATAGATTGCGATTACGATTACTTGAAAATGCTGTAATCGTCGTAATCGATTACGATTACTAATCGCGATTACCCCATGTCTGACTGACAGTGCGCCTTAACCGTCTCAGCGAACTTTTGGTCTCCACTCTGAGGCGGGGAGCAAATGCAGTTCCGCGACTGATATCGAAAAAAATACCTTCAATTTTGGTGAACTCCAGACATTGCTCTGCAAGAATACCTTACTGATGGTAACTAGGTTAGGAGAGCTCATGTCCAATCAAACCATTTTTTATCTGTTCACATAATATATATCGTTGGACTGGCAAGTCTAGTATGCTTGATGTTTTAGCAGATAAATGTGATGACATGGTTGACCTTATAATATTGTCTATTCTTGAATGGTAGCGGTGGTAAATGATTTATATTTTCTTGGACTCTTGGCAGACATTTTAGAGTGCTACCAGTCATATTGCAAGGTGTCAGCTGTCTGTATTTGGTTATCGAATTGATGATTTTTTTTCTGTGGTCTTGTAATCAAACCTCACATCTGGCTGCAACTATCCGGAAATATCCGTATTAAAAGTTACAACTATACGACAATATCCGAAAAAAAACTGTGGTAATATCCGACTGCCACAAAATATGCCCATATCCGGTCCGAACGCTATCCGAGTTCGTCCGATGCTCGTCACTGCTGTACACTCACTACTCTGTTGATTAAGTCCCAATTACGAAACTAGGAACAGTGATATCTAACATCATTAAGGTGTACCATACCAAATTTCGTCACCCATTTTACGATGGAACACCTTCAAAACCAACGCCGTACGACAGGGGTCGGCAACTTTTTACTAGTCGCGGGCCACATTTCGAGTGCACAACGTTTTGGCGGGCCGGAATTTTTCTTAATACTATAATTAACGCTCACGTCGGTGTATTACCCTACAATGCTGCAATCTCAATCATACAAATCACAAAAAGAGCAAAACACACGTATTTAAACTTCAATAACGCAGGATAAATGTGACACTTGGCGCAGCTTGCTTTACGAAAGGTTTTCAACTTCTGGTAACGAGTCAGAGGAAGCAAGAATCAGACCATATTCTACATGGGCGTTGGAATACGTGATCTTAGCTTGCTCTTCGTGAATTTCATTGTTGAAAACTATTGTTCACATGCGTGCGTGCTACCAAAACTCGATGCTTTTCTTCTGCATTGTTGGTCAAGCTCGGATGAAGATCCATTTCCAGAACGTACTCTTTGTTAAAGTCATTCGGCGATATGCTCTTTGTATGAAATTTGTCATTCAATTCAACTGCATCGCATTTCAAATGGGCCGATTTGAAATTTTGTGGCAATGGTATTGGCGTCCACATTAAACGGAGTACTGAGTAGTCAGAATTAATTTTTTACAGAACGAATGTCGGAAAAGCGGGTGGGAATTCAGTAATTAAATTTAGTATATCACAGTTACAAATTTTTAGTGCTGGTACTAGGTTTAGGCCTACTCTCCTCCAGTATAGGAAAGTGAGCATATAATTTCCTTTGTATTGTTGACTTTCCCAGAGTCACAGTTTTGTTTCGAATGCGTCTCAACATCTCATGTATTTAGTTGTTTCCCTCTGAAGTTGCAAATTCAATTTGTTTTGATGTGACGTTAAATGTACTACGAAAGCAAGATTAGATACCCATTTTCGATGACAAGATTATGAGTCGGCGATGTTTGGTTCTCAAATAGTCCTCAACTAAGTATTTTCTTGGACATAACTCCTCTTCAAATTACCAATCAATGCGTCAATAATGTACTTTATCAGCATTTTATGGCATAATAATGTCAAAGGAAGAAACAGGAACATAACAAATGAAACGAGTGAGACTAAATAATGTCAAACTAAGAAACAGGAACACAAGAAATGAAACGAGTGAAAGAAACTGAAAAACTCAGTCACTCCCTTCACTAGTGCATGCCACCGGAAGGGTTTTGTAAAAGGAGTGCAAGTTTGGAGGAACCAAATTTTTATCACAGAGTTTAGACAAGTCTTTGTATTTGTCTGCCGGAATCCCTGGTCTCTCCTGATACAGCAGCGGTAGAACTGTGGCATTTGACCTAGTTGCTGGTCTTGAACTGGACAGCTGCAATTTTTGGAACGAGGGCTCACTAACTATACTTGAAAAAAAACTGTTGAATTGGAACCCTTCAAAAATTTCATTTACATCACTTTTGACCAGTAAATTTTTTCACCGGCATTTTTCCCAGCATCAATGATGGATTTGCTCTGCCAAATTGAGGCATACTGCGGAAAACCCAGTGGTGACTTGAAGTAAATAACGTCACTGTAATTAAAGGCATTGACTTCAGGTGAATTCTTCTTAAATGCCATTTTTATTGCCATTTCCCATTGTTTTGTGGTAAATATGCACTTTCCTCTGGTGGCGTTTTCGATGACAGAGTGTGCATTGTCATATTCACTTTGTGAATGTCCAATTACCATGAAATTTAAAGTTATCCCTACAAATTCAAAAACAGTAGAAACATGGGCATAGCATTACAACAACCGTTCTGTTATTATTGCCCCCCCCCCGCACCGGTCACAGAATAAATCAACAGATTTCTTTCTTGTGTCATTCAATGACTTCAAGTGCACACAAACTGCGGTAGCAACCTCACAGGATCCTTTTTTGGCCTCAGTTTCATTCCATAGGAAGCATGTCGTTTTCATTGAATTTATATAATAGGCTTACCATATTTTGGAAATCAAAAAAGAGGACACTTTTTCAGAAATTTGCAGCTTGCAAAACTGGAGTAAAATTCTGAAAAACCGGTTAATTTTTCCCACTTTGTGATCGGTTGACTAAAAAAAAAAAAGGTCATCACTTCTGCTCGGAGCTCAAGATAACGTTTTTTACTCCACATTGCCGGGTGGATGACTGAAAAAAAAAAAAATAAAAGGTCATCACTTCTGCTCAGAGCTAAACTCACCGTTTTTCACTCCGAAATACCCGCTGGAGCTTCACTTCTGTGCTAATATGCGGCATATCACTCGCAATTTGCTCTAAATCTGCCTAAATTTTCAAAAAAGAGGACAAAATCTCAAAAAAGAGGACAAAAGGGCGTCCTCCGAGGATACTTTCAAAAAAGTCAAAAAAGAGGACAAATCCTCTTAAAAGAGGACGTATGGTAAGCCTATATATAAGTTATTGTGAAGTTATAATTCCGCAGTCTTTTGGAATAATAGAATGATGACACAAATATACCCCCTCTCCTTCAATAAGACCATCTGTCTGTTTTGACGAACAAGGCTCATCTACCAGAAACACATCTTTCCACTTGCTGCCAATTTTCTTCTTTTCATTTTCGGGATCATAATCTGAATCGCTTCCCGCTGCAGAGTCACTTAATTCAATCTCCTCAGAGTCAGAGTCACTGCCTCTGTTTACAGCACCACCAGAACAAGATGGCTCAACTGCAACTCCTCCTTTTCTATCTGTGATTCCTTCTAGAAACAACTTCTCACTTGCTATTTAGATCCCAAAGCTTTTATTACTGTTCCTTGTATTCTTGCATCCCTCCAATTATCTTCAAAATGCATATAAGACCATCTGTCAGTGTCAAACTGGTTTTTCTCATCAAATTGCCAGGCTTCCGTTGGCACCCTTGAATTTATTCTAATTCGATTCATTCTGCCACTTTTCAACCACAAGTACTGGGAATTACCATAATATATCCCTGTAATCTTGATAGGAATCTAGTAAAAACATCAAGATATGAGTAACATCTAAATTTCAACACAAGTATTATTATCTCATCTCTCACTGTTAATTTACCAGTACTCTGAATTATGGCATCTCACACTGTTCATCTCTGAATTTTGGCAGAGCATATTCGAGAACATGCATTAACCTAACTAAAAAGGTAATGACATCCTGAGAGATACTATAGAACACTCGAATGACACATGGCAGGATCTTCCCGCCACTTTACTTACATGCAATGATTGACATAAAGCCTCACAGGCGTACATGAAACCTTAGTCAAGTGGAAGGTCAAAGAGGTTTATGTACATAATTTGGACATAACCCAGTTTGGTTTTCAATTTGCCTTGAAAATCCATGTGTATATGTCCACTTGACCATTGATCAACACTACCTAGAAGCATGAAACCCGGCTAAAAAGAAAGACCTATGTCCAAATAGTAATAGAAACCAAACAAGTCAAAATCACCAAAAGTGGACATTGGACAGTTTGGTTTTCCAGCGACGATATACAAGACATCGCCATATTGATGCTCTGCTTCTAGCAATATCTGAGGTAGGCTAACTTTTGTTGATTCAGTTTGTGAGACAAAATCAGCTTTCACCATTGTGTCCAAAACACTACTCAGGTTTGTTGTCTTGGCGTAAAATGTCTTCTGGTGAATTAAACTACAGATGACTAACATACGGAGGCTAGTTATCTATGATGAAACTGAGAAAGTTGGAGATTTTGTCATTGCGTCTGAGTAGAGGAACGGCACCTTTATTGTCGCACCCTATCTGAGAGGCAGACCCTTAAAAAAGTATGGTATACCTTCGGTTGCGCGATACACCCGCTTGATAAGCACTGGTCTAATATACTCTACAGACATTCTCCATCTACTTTTAGTACGAGATAGGCTACTAGTCGACCGCCTTCGCACCAGTTTTATGGCGTAGCAATAGACTACTACGACGTAGGATACTTTATATCGGAGCAATGCCGCATTCTTTCCAAGCAGTGCTGCTCTGCAGATTGGAACTGATTAGGAAACGGCGGGCCGTATTCTTGTGATAACTAATTATTTCGTCACGGGCCGGACGATTTCGCTTGGCGGGCCGGATCCGGACCGCGGGCCGTAGGTTGCCGACCCTTGCCGTACGATATCGACTATTCCGTTAATTCTGTTTGCGGTAGCATAGCACGCACCTATACATACTCAAATTTAAAGCACGCACCTATACATACTCAAATTTAATAACGGGATTATCATGCTAAATATTGAGTCCCCACCATGAAACTTGGTACGCGGTTGTATGACATTTTGCTAACGCCGTCCAACATCAACTTTTGCGTGAAATCAGTTTTGCGGGAGCCTAGCACGCACCTTAGGGTTGTTCAGAATTGATCGACTTTCAAAATGTCGTGGTTTTCAGTTCGATTCCCATGCCTTATACCATAAAAACATATTCTAGGTACTTTTTTTCGTAATTCATCCCTTGCATCCGTGTGCACATTGAGCTGGAAGAATATCGGCTAAAAATAGGGGATTCCCCTAAAATTTGAGTGTCGTTATTTGGACTAGGCTAGTAAAACGTCACATATAAGCTGGTTTTATGTAGCTATTGCGGTTGGAGTGCTACATAACCTCACTATAGAAAGTATTGTCAGTTCAGGACACCATTTACATGTCCCACACTGCCTTAGAACTCCTCAAAACTGCCTAAGACTGATAGTCATTTTGTTGGATCACCTATCCTACACTCCTCAACCCTACCCGAGATTGTTCATCAATTGCCGGGATCACCACGTGCAAGAATACAACTGTAAATGTATCATTCACTCACAGCCACATTATAAACATCACATTGTTCAAAGGAAACGAAACAAAAAGGCAAAGAAACAGATCAACTTGGCAAATACTACTTAAATCAGGTCCGGATGAAATGGTTGCTTTAGAGAAATCGGCATATCTGTTCCCGTTATCTTCCACGGCTTGTAAGAGGCTCGCTCGCTGTTCTTTGTCATCTGTTTTGAAAGCATCAACGTCGGTATTCAATTTCACCAAACGCTCTGCTGCGCCGTTAACTATTTCAACGCTACTCACAAATTCTTGAACAGTCACGAAATGCGAATCAGTATGCCATTCCAAAACTGGAAGACTAAACCAATCATGTTCGACATGTATAGCATTGAATAGAAACCATGATTCCGGTTCAATTAAAGCAACCATACTCATTGACTCAGAGACAGAGTCAGAGATTAGACTCAGAGGTATAGCCTACCTCTGCGAAATTGTTCAAGGATTGGCATTTGAAGCAATTTAGCAGTCATCGCTTCCTTCACTTTGTCAGGAATCTTTGGTTTAGCCGAGAACATTGTTTATACCACCGTTTCCTCGGTGAGATGCCAATGATGTTCTCGCATATTTTTATATGCCACATCAGCAACTGTGAAATCGCACAATGAAAAGTCTGTCATGCCATGAAGGAATTTGAGATCAATATACTGTGCGTCACATGCATTACCAGTTTTCAACCAAGCTGGGACATAAAACATGGCAACTTTCAAATGAACTCTTCAGAATAGCCCATTTGCTATCTCCACATGAAAATTTTTGACAGTACAGCACTTGACTCATCCATCCAGTGCTATAGTAGCACCAGGCTTGCGAAAACGATTATCAATATATTGGGCAGCTACAATCGCCAAGGTGCATGTTGCACATTCTTTCTAGTCATTTATTATCAAGACTTCTTTCTGCTTTCCATTATATGGCTTCATCAGTGGAATTATTTCTTGCTTAGCTTCATCAGCTTTGATCGCCAACCAGCTGCATTCATCAAACTGAAGTGTTTTAGAGCTTCTTAATTGATCAATATCTTTCCACTTCTTGGAAGGTATTAAAATCTGTGTTTTCAGGGCCTGTGGTCGCAGATCCAAACACACTTCACTTTCAGACCTCCCCGGATGACTAGTTCATAAATATGATGGCGACAAGCAGAAGTAGAAAGTAGAAAACTTTCCTGTTTATCAATTCTTCAAGTAACAGAACCGCACCTTTATTTTTTCCATTGTTTGAGGGTGTTGTGTCAAACACAAGAGCTCTGACATTATTTGTTAAATTATAAAGTTCCAGCAGTTCAAATGACAGATCAGCCTGTGCTTTTCCTGTAGCACTCTCCAGAGTTCGATTGCCAAGAAGTTTGCCTTTCTCAAATGCGTTGGAATACGCAGACCATGCCAGCACTGCCAAGGCCTCAAATTCCCCTCCGAAACGACTTCTAGTGAGCTTTGCATCCCAGATTCCCAGTGCAATGCAATGTGCCAAGTCGATCTGTTTCTTTGTCTTTTTCTTTCGTTTCCTTTGGACAATGTGATGTTTATAATGTGGCTGTGAGTGAATGATACATTTACAGTTGTATTCTTGCACGTGATGATCCCGGCAATTGATGAACAATCTCGGGTAGGGTTGAGGAGTTTGGGATAGGTGATCCAACAAAATGACTATCAGTCTTAGGCAGTTTTGAGGAGTTCTAAGGCAGTGTGGGACATGTAAATGGTGTCCTGAACTGACAATACTTTCTATAGTGAGGTTATGTAGCACTCCAACAGCAATAGCTACATAAAACCAGCTTATATATGACGTTTTACTAGCCTAGTCCGAATAGCGACACTCAAATTTTAGGGGAATCCCCTATTTTTAGCCGATATTCTTCCAGATCAATGTGCACACGGATGCAAGGGATGAATTACGAAAAAAGTACCTAGAATATGTTTTTTCTGGTATAAGGCATGGGAATCGAACTGAAAACCACGACATTTTGAAAGTCGATCAATTCTGAACAACCCTAAGTCGCACCTATACATACCCAACTTTATTAAGGGAATTACCGTGCTAAACATTGACTCCCCAGCTCGAAACTTAGCACGCAGTTATAAATTGCGTCACCCATTTCATGATGGAACACATTAAAAGCTAACGCAGTTCCTATATAGTCTTTTGCTTAAATCTATCTGTTTTAGGATTTGAATTAGAGCTATACAATATTTTCCCAATTAGATTAGAATAGAATTAGAGCTACACATACAGTTTTTTCCAAATTAGAATTAGAATTACTGAATTCGCAAAAACTTGGAAATTGAATGAAATTGTGAATGAGAAGTGAAATACAGCGAAATCGAGGTCAGTTCATATCAAATCACAGTGCATTCCAATAAGCATGAAAGAATGGTTAACGTCTGCACATCAAGCTTAGCCCCACTATACCAGGGGTCACCAACACGCGGGCCACATGCAGACGGCGATGTGATTTTGTAAGAACGCTAAGTTAGGTATTTTGGCCCTTGGCAAAATAGATTAGATTTAGACTACTGGCATTTTGCTCTAAATTGGACACCTAGAATTATCTTGTTGTCGAAGTCTGATACATACCCAGATTTAATAAGGGAAGTATGTAACATACATAATTAGCGTTGGCGAAACCCAGGCGAAACCCAATGAAGGCGTCTCGTACTGATGCGGGTGCCATTGTATGAACAAAGAGATGTTGCAAAATATCTCAGAGAATTAAAACAAAAATCCACTTGAATTCTGTAATATGTACATTCAAAGGAGGCAGTTTGTGATATGTACATTCAAAGGAGGCACTTAACGTCGTATGTCCGTCGTATCAGTCAGCTTCAGTTGTCTGATGGAAAAATGTTGTCTGGAGGCAGATTTGGCAGTGTCGTGACGATTGATCGGAATAACCTTGAACAGGCTGGTGAAGAAATTTAAAATTAAATGAAGTCAATTTCTTAAGAGATCCCCGACGGAAATATGGATATTCTTTGTCAGTGAACTTCCGTCGGTTCTTTCCAGATCGAAATAGAAAATACGAAATGCCGAAAAAAATGTAGTAGAGACTTGTGGAAACGTACATACGATCACATGGATTCCAATTCGATCACATGGATTCCAATATAGCAATGAAAAAATCTACATCGCACGAGAATTATACTACTCGAGACGCTGGACGGGAATTTGAGGGTCTTGCGACGCCTCGCGCCATCGATTCCAATATCCGAATGAAAAACTCTGACGGATTGCATGTAGATGCTTGCAGATGAAACATGTAGATGCTTGTAAATCAAGCCTGGAATAGACAATGTACGAGAATGATAATACTCCAAACGCTGGACACGTATATTTAAATTTCTTACTACTGTTCACACCTGGCGGCCCGCTACTCCCCTACCCGAAAGCTCTTCGTTTCATATGGATTTTGGTAAATGGGAGAGATTTAAAGAAGCGCTCGAGGCAATACCATCACATATCAGGATGGACTGATGTCATTGCAAACCTCTGAGCAAGTAATCCATGGTGTTCCTTTGCCTTCGACCGTCATCGCTTCAACACTGTATCTAAAAAAGTAAGGTTCTGCTGCTATGGTTACTGCACGATAAATGCTTGTGATAACACTGTCAGGGTTCCAGCTATGGACGGTATGCTTTATACAATGTATGATATCACGGAGAAATTAAACATCGAGGAAAGAATCGAAGAAAAATTAAGAGGAAACAAATGATCGATGAAATTGAATACATCACCCGATGAAATTGAATATATCACTCCCAGAGTCTTGCATTTGAAAAAACTGAAAACTGTCGACACGGTAAAATAACTCGGGGGAACTGAGTTCATATTCCATCAAAAGATGTTTTAAAGAAAATAAGACATGAAGCTCTTAAAATCGGACGGAAAGATCAAAACATCTGGACGTCGCTGACATTGTTGAAATGCGAGCAACAGGACATGGAAACGAATTGAAGGAAACGAAAAAACGAATTAAAGGAACCTTACAGAAAATAATTACTAGTCCTCCAGGAATCATTTTGTATTCTGAGGAGTCTGTGCGTATATACCATGACATAATTAAATGGAATATACTGTATCTAGACGCTACAGGTGGCGTACATAGCCCCCTTCCTGACATCCATGCAATTCTTGAAAAAGATGTATCCAGACATTGCATTGATGGTCTGCAGAATTCCAATGCTTACATTACAACGGAATGTGCTGTTCACACACCAAAGGAAAAATTCATTCAAATTATCAACGTGCATCAGATAACTGGGTCACCGACCACCGTTTCCAACATATTTTCACTTCCAAATAATTGCGAGACAGTCGATGTTTTCGATAGTGTAGTGCTTCAGCCACTTATGACGAATTTGATATTTTTCAAATAACAAAATTGCTTCGACCAACTAAAGACAAAGTCGAGATCAATATCCCACAAGTTCAGATGCAGAAGGCTGGCTCAGGAAACTATGGAGCATTTGCAATAGCTTTCGCAGAAGCCCTATGCCGGTAAAAAAATCCCACAACTTGCTGTTTCAGTGAAACTGATATACGCGAATTAATTGCGGCGGGATTCAGGGACAAAACTCTGATCAATTTATCCGCAGAAATGACTAGAAGAGTCAAAAAGCCCCGCGAAAAACTGTCGGTCAACTTTTACTGCAAGTGCAGACTCTCGAACTGCGGTTCCTATATTCAGTGTTTAAATTGCGAAATCTGGTATCATCCGTCATGTACAAAAACAGGATACCAGAAGACGTTTAAGCAGACAATTGAAAATGCGGGGACTGCACAGACCAAGGACGTTGATGACATTTTGTTTCTATAAGTGTAATTCTTGTGATTCACAATCGAAAGGTTTTCTTTTTTTTCTTTGTTAATAAGTTAATTTAACCTCGATTACGCAGAGATCTCAAACACGCGGGCCGCATGCGACGCAATAAGGCAGTTACGAAGAGAACGAACTGCAGACATATTTCCTTCATAACATCGGCTGACAACAATCTAAAGTTCGTTCTCGGCCTGACTTGACTGCCTTATCGCGCCATGTAACGGGTTAAGCATTTTATCCATCTTTCTTTCGGGGATTCATTAGTTGGAAAGCTGCATTGTATACGGAACATTGTATCAGTTCACAAGCAATTGTATGAAGCAAAGCACACCAAATCGACCATTCTTTGTTATGAACGGAAGTAGCAGGAACATTAAGTGGAACATTAGTGAAATTATCTTGTTTGATTCAATTATATCTGTTACTTTGTTCTTGATTCAATTATATCTGTTACTTTGTACTATAGAAGGATAGGCCATTAGGGAACCTTTTAAAGCCAAAGGTAAACCTAGAAAAACATTTCTTTAAACCAATCGAACGTCTCGCACACACAGCTATAATGAACTCGACTACGGAATTTGCAATTTGAACAATATTGTGCGGCATCTGGTATCAGAAATATACATTCATTTCTCAACTATGCTGGACAAAACCCATAGGCCGTTAATTATACCTTTCCATCTAGTCCTACCTCCTACCTGCACGACAATAAGCAAGGATTGAGTACCAAGCGAATGATTGGCTGAACTGCCCATACAGAATACAAAGAGTGAGCTATTTAGCTGGACGATGTGTACATGCTATTACAGATACTGATAAACTGATATGATGGCGCTTCGGCTGCTGGCGTAGTCTGCTGTGATCATACCGTCATTCATATACCTATGACAATATGTTCTGGTATAATGACAATTTAACATGACCTATTCATTACTACTGTGGCTCATCTGGACATTGACTGTGATGGACAAGTGATAGTTTAAATAGAAACTGATTCAAGGATAGTCTTGCTGCTCTGCTTACTCTGCCATTCACTCACTCGTGAAGTGTTTTCTGATACCGACGCTTTACCAAGGACTCTTTATCGCTTCTACCATCGCTATTACTTCTTATATATCGCTTCTACCATCGCTATTACTTCTTATATATGACTCCATGGATATATTTTTCTGCACCGATAGGTACAACAAACACTATACCACCAGAACGAGATGTCTTGGACATGTCGAGCTGCACAGATAACACAGATATAAACACGAGATATCGGGCTGAAACAAATCTTGAATGTTACGATAATTATTCATTCAAAGCTCCATTCGTATAAAATATTAACATTATGAATCAAATATATTTAAACACTGGACGCTTTTCCATAAGCGACTGTGCTAAATCGTCCAGCTTTCTACCCACAATGCATCTGCCCATGGTGATCACGCAAATTTACTTGGCCGGAGATAGCAGTAGTTCGCGGCTTGGTTTCCGCAGCATAATAACCATGGCGAAATCATGGACAGGACAGAAGCAGCTTCAGTTTAGGTAACTTGATGTGTTCCGGTACCAGCAATCTAATATCACCGATGGCGATTGGCATCACTGCTACTCAAGACTGCTTCACACTGACTTTGATTTAGAGATTGTAGGATGGAGTGACGAACACTGACTTTGATTTAGAGATTGTAGGATGGAGTGACGAAAGGCCCAATTGATATTCATCCTCGACGTATTTTGTTGGCGTGATTTTACAGTATATATTAGGGTTGTCCAAAATTTGAAAAAATTCGAAAATGCTGCGTTGTAATGTCTTATTCTATAGATTATTGATTAAAAACATCAACAAGCCTGAAAGAAGCTCTCAGGAACGTCGTTAAGATTTCTTACAAAGCGTTTGAAAGTAGCTGCCAAAGAGTGGGCGGGCCACCGACGGCGAAATTGCAACTAGGCGGGCAATGACGAAACCACGATTCTTGATTGGGTAATCGGTTATGCTTCAATGATGACGGCGGCTGTCAGCTCTGATTTGGGTGCTTCACCGTGTTTGACAGAAGGAGTAGGTTTTGCTGCTGCTGAGTCTGTTGGTGACGGCTGTAATACTGTAAAAGCGTGTTGTGGTTTGATGAGTCAATAGTAGTAATGTAACAGTGGTTCTTCGAATGTATCAGTTGTAGCAGTAGTTTCTGTTTTGCGGAGGTCGAGTCTGTTAGTAGAGACGGGAATTTGTAAAGCGCATTGTGGGTTGATGCATCAATAGTTGTAATGCAACACTTGTTCTTTGCTCAATGTTTTAGTTGCAGCAGCATTTTCTGTTCTGATGAGGTCGATTTTGTTAGTAGTGGTTGTGGTTATGTACAAGGGCATTGTGGGTTGGTGAGTTAATAGTCGTAATGTAACACTTGTTACTTAAATGTTTTAGGCGTAGCTGTAATTTATGATAGAAGGCAAAAATATTACTGTCATGGCAGAGGCAAAACGGCGGAAGACTGTGCACTTGCCACAGAGAAGAACAAGATCTCGATCTGAGCATTACTTGGTCGGATATGCTTGCGATTACATCTGTGGCTCGAGATTACCAACCTTGCGAGAAGTAATGAGTTACTTTCTGCATCTGAAAGACCATTGCCCTCAGTCAACCCCTACTCGTGAGCTATGTAATGTGGTGGTTCATGATGTCATGACAGTGTGGCAAATGGCGAGAATTGCCACAATACTTAAAGGAAATGCGGTGAAATTACTTGAAAAACATTTGATCAAATTTTATACAGGCTTCCCTACATATGAGCACTTTACACTATTTTTCGAGCTTGTAAAACCTACAGCGGACACTATGACATATGTGTATGCTTCTGGAGTAGGCAAATCTAGACCAGGCGTGCGCAAGCTGCAGTTGATAGATGAGCTATTTTTATTTTGTGTTCGGATAAGGCTTGGACTTTTTGAACTTGACCTGTCCCAGCGGTTTAACATCCACACGTCTACTGTTAGTAGAAAAATCGTAACTTGGGCCAACTTTCTATATTACTTGTTAGGCAATCAGCCAATTTGGCCAACAAGAGATCGCATTAATGAACTTATGCCACATAGTTTCCAAGAGCTCTATCCATCAACTAGAGTCATTATTGATTGCACTGAGCTATACGTTCAGGTCCCTTCATCAATGTTACTGCAATCACAGATGTAGTCATCCTATAAGTCGAACACAACCCTGAAGGGTTTGATTGAGATTGCTCCCCACGGAGCTATAACATTCGTATCGAGCCTTTATACTGGTTCCATATCAGACAGGGAAATTACACGATGCAGTGGAATTTTAGAGCTTCTTGAGCCTCATGACAGTGTCATAGCAGATAAGGGGTTTGACATTCAATCTATGCTTAACAAAAGGAATGTTTCACTGAATTTACCTCCTTATCTCCGCCATCAGAACCAGTTTTCACCAGATGACATCTTGAAAACAAAGGCCATTGCTAAAATTAGAATTCACGTTGAGCGAGCAATAATAAGGATCAAGGAATTTCACATTTTTGATTCAGATATACCATTAAACACCCTTGGTTCAGTTAATCAACTTTATACAGTGGCTTGTTTGCTTACCAATTTTCAAGGCCCATTAATTAAAGAGATAGATGATGCTGTCACTGCCGACAATATTCATCAGGATGACTAGCTTTGTTCACAATTACTTTCATTTTCGTTGAGCTTAATATTGTACTTATATTCGTTGAATTTTTGAATAAACATGGAAAGAAATGGAATTTATTAAGTTTTGTTCTGTATTCATTGGGTAGGCCTATTATGCAGCTCACAAGAAATAGTCGAAGAAAAATTTGTCAACATTATCCTTGGCAATTTGAAAAAATGCAGGATCAAACATAATCCTCTCAATGAAAAAAGTTTCGTCACTCACATAGCTAAAAAATTCGCACCAGTCAAGACCACTCAATGCTAATTGGCACTGAACTTGATAATAATAGTCATGGGTCCTTTTGAGTCTGATCGGATTGGAATCTACATCTTTTAAAATGTAAGCTACATTCCTGAAGTCGGTAGCGCCTTCTTTAACAACTTTGATCTCCAAGAGACCAAATGGACTCAGTCCTTGTAGCTCAACGGTGCCATCAAAAACCTTGCGGTCAGGTGTGCAGCCCAACCAGGGACATTTTGGATTGATAATTAAGCCGGATGGGTAAAGATTCACTTTGTCTTTTTTTGCTTTAGAAGCATATATAAATGCAGCCCGTGATTCTAAATTCAGCCCCCTCTGCATTGGTCCTGTAATAACTCTGCGTGATGGATTAAGGTACGTGATAAGAGTCTCAAAGTTACTTTGACGCTTTGCAACTAGTCCAAATTTACTGGCAGTAATTCTCGACTTGCGAAGCTGAGTCCAATAACTGCTATGACTTTGTGCTCTTGTCTTTGTCTCCACATCTATGGCCACTTCTCTAGATAGACTCATTGCATATAAGTCGGCGAGCTTATCCTGCTGAAGACATAATGATATTGCATTGTTGAAGCGGATACCGGCATCGGGAAGGGGCAAATTTGGGAAGACAGTGCATGAGTAGTCATTAATCAGATATTCGGCTGACATTTTTTGTTGGTACGAAATCACGCTGCCCTTCACCGCATGACCAAATTTAGTAGGCTTCATTTCCATTGAATCATTTAATCCAGGTGCTAGTGTTGCAGCAAGAGGCTTGGGACTTAAATCGCCATATTGATTTTGACTGAAAATTGGATAATAGGTGGCTGGCGAATACAGAGTTGATTTAATATACCGATCGTAGTTGGCTCCAGGTTGAATTTTCTTAACTAGTACGTCCCCAATTTCTTGATTGCCTATCTTCCGCTCCCTTGGAATACTCCATCGCTCCTTCATTCCAGTACATGTGGCGGAGTCTGGTACGCTATGCAGCCCAAGTTGTTTGCAATGTGCCAGGTAATAGAGCAATCCAACTACGTGATTGCAGTAGCCTCCTAGGCCTGCAGCGCACGAGCAGTTGCCAGAAATAGATTTTGTCGGGCCAGTTCGTTGCACCATCACTTGCAGCTGATGAGGATGCTCGTTTTTCTTCATCGAGTGGTGACACTTAGCAGTGACAATGGCGGAGTCAACATCATGTGATACTGCAATATTGATGATAATCAAAAACCAGCAATATATAGGAATTAAAAACATCTAAATATTATAAATTGGCCAAATGAAAAAGAGCAAAGGTAGTCATAATTTTATGAATATCTCTGAACTTAATACACCTTTAACATTGTGTATATATCCAGGCTCCGCAAAGAACTTGTAACCCTTGGCGGTATGTTCGCACCCAGATGCTGTCTTCGCGTAACTTTCAACTTCTCCAAACGTCAGATCGGGAAATGCTGACAAATCTGGAATATGAAAGCTACATCTATTTGGTGCATATGGCACTATATTGGTTGCAGTAGTCGATGTTTACAACCACATGAAATATGGCTACCGTACCTGGTTATAAACACATAAAGCAATATCATGGTTCACTGACATCTAATCCAGGAAGTATTGCAATGACCACTGAGCTTGGGCTAAGCACTGAGCTTGTTAGGTGCATGAAATTATTATTTTTGAAAAATATAACTGAATAAGAAACTGGTACTTACCTCTACCGGTTGAAGCTGATGCAACCGCCATAGCTCACGATCGATGTCATTCGAAATATTGCAAAAATTAACAACTACTACTACAACAACAACAACTACTATCTACAACTATCTTACTGCTGCAAAAATATCACTCAGTCTCCTTCAATGCCGAATTTTGTGTCATCAAATCAATGTTGGGTATGTACCAAACAACGATTAAAATATCAATTATTTTAACGGAATTATTCTAAATCCTTTGCGTAGCATTGACATTCGACACATCTGAATCCCTGCGCACTTCCAAGACTAATTTCCGAAACGTTTACAACTAGAAATCAACAATATACTACACGATATTTAGCATTGAGTCAGGTGCACGAAAAAGTGGCTTGCTACCCAATTTGTTGTTGCTATGCGTATCTAGTCACGTGATCGAAGTCCTGCAAAAGGCCTATTCACTGGTAGCCCTGGCCCGTCGGTATACATGTTTTGTAGGACCGAATTCTGCAGTACGCTTCTTGTTTTGTAATGCCACCCCTGGTCTGCTCATATACTATAGGCTTACCATACGTCCTCTTTTGAGAGGATTTGTCCTCTTTTTTGAAAGTGTCCTCGGAGGACGCCCTTTTGTCCTCTTTTTTGAGATTTTGTCCTCTCTTTTGAAAATTTAGGTCAGATTTAGAGCAAATTGCGAGTGATATGCCGCAAATTAGCACAGAAGTGAAGCTCCGGGGGGTATTTCGGAGTGAAAAACGGTGATTTGAGCTCTGAGCGAAAAGGTGACCATTTATTTTTTTTTTTTTTTTTTTAGTCATCCACCTGGAAATGTGGAGAGAAAAACGGTATTTTGAGAATTCTACAGAATTCTACTCCGGTTTTGCAAGTTTTAAATTTCTGAAAAAGTGTCCTCTTTTTAGATTTCCAAAATATGGTAAACCTACCATATACCTGCTTTTGATTGCGTTTGCGTAATATTGATAGTACATTGACTCTTGCTGGTGCGAGACAACATTGTTGTGTTTAAGAACTACGATTGGTTGTGTGTCGCACGTCCAACAGCTTTCAAAAATGCTTCATGAAGACTAAGTTTCGGTGTCACTGTACTGAATGTCCTATCAAGTTAATTTGAATTATTCCACGCCCGCAAAAGTAAAGTATATGCATATTGCATATTGCATATTGTATATCCACACAAGTGCATGCCATCTCACAGTTTGAAAAGCAATGCTGCAAAGCCAATTTTGGTTCCGTCAGTATTCCTTGCTCCCATAAGTACACATCTCTTTACCCAGGTAAATATTGCATTGCCGAGAAAATGAGTGATCCATTGGATGTGCTGTCGGAAATCGCCCTCAATTCGACGCCAGGTACTCATGACGGAAACGACAGTTCTGGTGAGTTATACTAAATTTTGAACTGAGCTGTTGGTTTTAACAGAACTTACGATCTCGTCAATTATGCAATCAAGTAATTAATTGTGATCCATTATTTGCCATATGTGCTCATTAGTCATGTTCAATTGTACAGCAATCAACATCAGGACTTGCCATGAGTTTTTGTGCCGTTTTTGATCTATGCCAGGGGGATCAACCTGTAGCCTTAGAAGCCGATATGAATAAATAGGTGAGCTCGGAGTATAGAATAAATAGACATAATCGACAATTTAATGCGGATATTTGGCTTCAAGTTGGTGCATTACGACTGTGCGCTGGAATGCGGCCGCATGCTGTTTTAATATTAGGAAATCAGGCCGTGAATAGCAAAAGGTTGGTCAACCCTGATCTACACCAATGCCTCCATAGCAGACAACACACTTATGCTCTGTAAGTTAGTTGTATTTTGTATTACAGAATCTGACGATTTGGACTGGATGGTTAGTCTACCTGCCATTTTCATCAAAAATAAACTTCTTTCTGTCTGATCAGGTACGAATATTTATCGATGTTATCAAGCAGTTGTTTGATTTGAAGTATACATAATTCGGGACTGTCAGAACGATTCGACAGTCCTAGTCGAACTTTGCATTTTATTGTAGTTTAAACACATTTTTTCAACGGTATACATCCCATTGCTATTAAATCGTTTTTATTCTGGCAGCCTTTCATAACTAATCATTTGGCTGGGAATTCGACAGCAGAGCAGTCATATTTTTTATAGCTGCAACCGATGAAATAAGATCAGATAAGGGCATTTGAATATTTACTCCTCAAACGCCCTGCTGTTGACAAGCCCGTGCACCCTTTTCATCGCAGTCGCAGTGAAGCAGTGGTGTACAAATGGCGTTTCGCAAAGCAATTTCTGGGTGTCCACACACTCAATTGGCAACATGAATGACAACCCAATTTTTAGGCCCAGATTCAGATCATCACGCCGTCTATTTAGGCGATTACAAGTATATAAGTGGTGATCTGCAAGCCATGTTAGTGTTATATACTTCAAGTGGACATCTTGAGTAGTACAGCTTTTTCAAAAAGTATAACTAAACGCATAATTTTAGCTGTATTTCGAAGGTGGCCACTTTTCAACTCGATAGATGCATATTCGCAACTTACTCAATATGAGTAATAACATGACAGTTGCAGTAAAACAGAGTTACAAATTTAAAAACTTTTGAGGGTGTCCAGCCCGCAGGACTGGACATTCAAAAAGAGGTCGGCATGGTGACGATAAAAAGTTGGTGTCAGCGTGAGCTGCTGACTAACACCTGGTTGTCAAGTCCATCTAATGTTCATATGCCCGAGCCAGAGGCGTTAAACTCAGTTAACAAGGCTATACTGAAGTAGAAGTAGGAAGACATAATTTTACTCGGTACGAGTTATGTTGTAAACCAGCTACAAGTAGAAATAGTTTGACAGTCTTTTGATACTACTCAAGTGAGCATGTATTTTTGAATAGTTATAATACGCTGCCAATATGTATGTTTGACCTGTTTCACAATACCAAACCTTTCTTCAGATGCCCAGATCAGCCTACCTTACAATTTGTTCTGCTGTGGAAAAGAAGGAGTGGGCCATCTACTTTGATGGGGAGACAGTCCGAGATATCAACAGCTTCCATGAGGGATTTGCAGTGATACTTTCAGTCTACTGGATATTCGACATACAGTTTTCGACAAACATCAGAAATTCCCTCACTTTCATGTCAGTTCTAGCACACTGTTGAAAGAGATGAGTTCTGCTGTTCGCACCAAACTTGGTAAAATCTGGGACTAATTTGAAAATAAAGTTTTGGAATAAAGGCGATGTTGTGATTTATGTCAACGTGGATTATGAAGATTTAATTTAGATGTTGTGCGCATCGAAGTCGTTTGACGAAGATATCCGGATATGATGAGGTGGTATCTGGATAGGCTGATGAGGTGGTTTACCGATAGCATAGGGGAGGAAAATTTTCCACCTAAAATAGGTGGGGGAGCCCACCACCCTTTACGGGTGGAGAAAATACCACCTCCTTTGGGTGATTTTTGAAACACCTCTGTAAGGTGGCCACAGTTTTTACAGTGTACCTACAAAGAGCATTCGCATGACACCTTGTGGTGTTTTAATCGTTCCATGCTCAGCAATTCTGTAAAGTGCTGCAGCGCCTCCGACCCGATTTGTATATGGATTCTCGTCCCGAAAGCGAGTCAAATCGATTTGCCCTCGTCCGAAAGTGTTTGGTACACGATCCTGATGCGTTACGACCAGGGGATAGGCAATCAAAGCGGTGGCACCCATAAACGTAAAACATTATAAAAAGCCAGCTGTCATCCATGGAAGATTAATTACGAGTCTGCCTGCCATCATTCAAGCAGGAATCAAAGCATTGTGTTAAATTGAAATGCGAGCACATATCGCATTAAACAATTTCATGAATAAATTATTTCATCTTGATGAATTTTTCACGTTTTTTTGCATAGCCATAACAAAATATATCGGTAAATTAACTGTCAGTGTGCCTCGAGTAATAAGGATGAAAACCACTCACTTTTCCTTAGCCATAGACATGGTTGAGTTACCTGGGCTCACTTGATTGAAATTATTCGGAAAGAACATGATGTGTACAGTCGTCCGCCCACCACCATTAATTTATGTCCTGTATAAGTATTGTGCGCGACGTGATTTCTTATTAGCAAAATGTTCAATAACGAGTTTATTGAAATCTGGAATTCCCAGAACCACGTCGTTGTGAATCGAGAGAACAGCCAACGCATTAAGCCTATCTTGGCCCATCCTGTTTCTGAGAAAGGTCTTGATACGTTTCAATGTGCTGAAACTGCGCTCGGATTCCGCGGATGAAACCGGGGTGGTCAAAATGATATTCAGAAAGCTAGTTACTGTAGCAAAGTTGATCGAAAGCGAATTTTCAACTAGGAATTTTGAAAGTTCACTAGTAGTTTTAATTTCCGAAAAGAATGTGTTAGAATACAAACAAGTCAACTCGCTCTCCAACCGAGCAATGTCGATCATCGGGTAATAACGAGGCACGCTGCGCAGTAGTCCAGAAGGAAAATGAATTTTGTAGGCAGGGAAATTTCTCGGATTTAACAGGGCGAAAGTAACCAACTGGTCACTATTCAGACGATGTTGGATTTGGGACATCAGTATATCGCAACATTCGTAAGCCGCAACAAGCAGGTTTTGCACACTTATCCCACGACGTAAAAGCGCTGTGTCACCAGCGAAGTGTACATTCGCCCGGATATGCGAAATTGCCTCACAAAAATGTGCAATACACAATTGCGCAGTAGTACCATCGGCCATACGCGACTGAAAAGTGCTGTACAGTGTATCGACGTGCATGAAGATGTCACAAAAAAGCTTCAAAAAGAACAAAAATTCTTCGTCTTCCAGGAGTCGTTTAAGCCCCGCCGCTTCACGTATGGAAGTATCATCCCAGACAGGAGAGCTCTCAATCACTGAGAAGCATTCCAGAAGCTCCACCCTACTCTCTGACACTCGTTGCACAACTCTGGATTGGAAGTTCCACCGTGTTGATACGCATCTAGGTAACCGGTGCTTGCATATGTCGCGCAATAGATCAGATCGCTTTGGCGAAACAGAGAAAAAGGAGGAGAACCCTGAAAGATTTGCAAAGAATATCTTGACAGAAGATATTCCTAAGCACATTTTTTTCACTACAAGATTGAGCTGATGCGCGTAACAATGCAAAAAATGCGCATGCGGGTAAACTTCTTTCATTAAAACTTGTACGCTATGTCGCGATCCGCTCATGACTGCTGCGCCGTCGTAGGTTTGCGCAATAAGTTTCGACTCAACTGAATAGGGCTGTAATGTTTTTTTAATACGTAAGAAATTCCGACAGCAGTGCGATCGTCAACAGCCACAAAGCTGTGGAATCGTTCGACTGGCATACCAAATTTCGTGAACCGAAAAATCACGACTAGTTGTGACAAACACGTAATGTCAGTTGTTTCGTCAGACTGAATAGATAGAAATTCAGCGTCAACAATCTCGGTAAACAAATGCTGTAGATAGATGTGATATATCGAATCAAGCACATCATTTTGAATAGTCTTTGAGGTACCCTTAGCTACTGTCGCGGTGTCGAGATGTTCGCGCAAAATGCTATCAATGGAAGCCGTGTATTTAATTAGATCCAAAAATACCCCCCTATTGAGAGAGCATTCCTTCTCATCGTGGCCTCGAAGGGGCAATTCATGAACTCCAATAAATTTAATGGCATCAATCACCCGAGAGAGAACATGCCTATTCTTATCTACAAGCTCATTGTGCTTGCAGACTGATACGCGATAACTTTCATTGAGCTGCGACATTACATTTACTCTGCGAAACAATTTATATTTAACTGCACTAGTAGCCATGTGCACTTGGGATTTTTGGTGCGTTTTCAGACGCTCTGACAAATGCTTCAGATCGCGATAACCAATTTTGTTCCAACAAGAGCCACTGCTTCCGGTACCGGCACTGTCGAATAAAAGACAGTAAAAGCAAAACAAGGCGTTTTTATCCTCGCCATAAGTAAGCCATTCATTTTTATCGAAATGCGCTGAAGAAAAGGCACGAGTGCGCTTTCCTCCGGCGTACGATTGGATCAATGGGCAATTTCTAGGCTGATACGGACCTAGTCGCTTTACCTCTAATTTTTGCTCTAAAGGCAGCTGGCTAAACGGCGTACGGAGCAAAGATTCAACACGATTCATGTTCGCACTTGACCTGACTACTTATCTGCAGAAATGGAAATGACTATAAATCGAGAGATTGCGTATGCCTAACTGGAAAGGTCAACGAGTTCGGACACATACGCAATTGTTATCTCATAGATTGGACAAGGAAATGGCATATTGAATCCAAAACATCATTCTGAAGAACTACGGATAGCAGCCTCGGAAATTCGGTCCCGGTACAGCTTGGGAGATTCTGGCCTTGAGGCTGGAGACTGTCACACGACACATACGGCTTACGGTCTATAGTGTCTATATGTCTGCTGCAAAATCGCCTTCGGAAAATATATTACCGAATAAATACGTGGATGAAAGCCGAAAACTTGGTACACTGTTACATGAAATCATCGAGAAGTATAGCCTCATGACCGTTTTCGGTATGGTACACTGTCAAAATTAATACGAACAGATCAACGCCGAATTTTGCGTAATATTTACTGAGGAATCGGCTGATCAAGCGATCAGCTGTTAGCCGCCATCGAAAACGAAACAGCTATCGCGCTTGACAGGGGTTGTAATTGTGAGCAAATGGCCCGAAGGCCACCATTCCACGGTGAAATTGACATTGGAGAATATAAAATAAAACTAAATATTTGAATGCAAACCGAGGATGTTATTAAACTGTTTCATGATATCATCATCTCATCACCTATCTCAGTATGGAACACAGATACACCGGCTTTTGCGTGAAATCCGCAATGGTTAGGTAGGCTAAGTGTCAGATCAGCGCACATCTCTACCATACTCGAACTTAATAACGAAATTGCTGCCCTAATCATTGAGTGTCAACCTTGAGACTTGGCACAGCGTTCGATACTAAAATCAAGACATACCATGTAAAAGTTCATGACGGATCTAGCTAAGGAGCATCGTTAAAATCAATGGAGACCAATACCGGCTTTGCGTGAAATATGTTTGCGATACATGACCGATCAGCACACACTCGACTTTGGAAACGGAATTACTACCCTAAACTTTGAGTAGAAACCCTGAAACTTAGGACAGTGTTAAATACCACCATCACGACATGACATACCAAGTTTCAAGAATTATCATGGTGTGAAACACCATCAAAATCGACCTGTACCAGCAACGGTCGACTCAACGCATATCACGGTATCCGAGTTCAGATATAGATACGATTGTTACATCACACCTTAGGGGCGAGCAAGCATATTTGCCCCGGTTGCTCGGCCATTTTACGAATAGGAGAGAGTAAAGCAACGTTTCTTAATTGTGCGCAGCTTTGAGAGAATAGATAGTGAAAGCTTGTTATGAGCGCTACCGGGGCAAGCCCCGGCTAGGCATTCACAAAGCGAAAACACAGAAGAGAATTCGATTTTCGCGGAGAATTCGCTATGTATGGGCATTTGCAAGCGAAAGCACAAGAAGAACGCGGGTTTCGCTGTGATCTCGATATATATTGAGCGCTGTGCGTCTATAAATGGTTAAATTGTTATTGAACAGAATTTTAGGTGGGGCAATGCCCCAGTTGCCCTATAGGACGAGCCGCCACTGTAAGCTACTAAACCCGTTCAGCCAGGATAGGTTTATCTATTTATGGCCAGATCCTCCTCATTTAATCAAGGTAAATATTCTCACTGAATGTTTCATTTCAACTTATATATTTAAGTACTGGTTATATTCAGACCGCGCGAAATTCCATGCTAAAAAATACACTGAAATCACCAACGGGGCAAATCCTGTGGAAACACATGGAAGTTATCTACAAAGACTTGTGGTCCAGTGATCTCCATCAGCCTTCCAAACTCAAGCATTCCCATATCTATTTAAATTCTCGCTCGAAAATGTCAGTGAAATATGCAGCACAGGTATGAGTGATCTTATAATTACAATCGTAGCAATCTATTAATAACTCAGAAATGAGAAAGAGTTCAATTTCATTGAGCAGGTTCTCTCAATATCTGTTGCAAGACAGTTGGAAAGAGCTGGTTTCGTAGCAACGTCCGAGTACGCAAAGATTTAGAATGTACTTCCGGAAAACGAGGCCAGAAGAACCCGACTATGGCATCGTTCGCAGACATCAGCGACCCACGCTTATCGTGGCTGCAACACGAATTTTAAATTATTTCCATACCTGGAAGAAATCCACGTGCTGTGAAAACTGATTTCATTGCTTCTCCAACTTACCAGGGTATTTGCATGCTGGTACCGTCAATAATAGACTTGGTACCTCCTCCAGCACACAACGATAAAATGGGTTTGCTTCGCAAGGATTTCGCAAGACTGTCTGGAACGACATTTCAGCATGCAAAGAGCAATCGGTGGGGCTGATGCAATTAACTACGACCAAACTTCTGCAGATAATCCGTCTGTGTTGAGCTTCGGATACAACGAACGAATTATAACAATGAAGAAGTCAGTGAAGGGGACAGCGTTGAACGGAAAAATTGACGAAGAACCGCTAAAGAAACGTCATCGTTCCTGAACCAATTTTATTAATTTGATAATGAAAACACTCAAAACTTAGGCCTATTCAATTTATTTATACCAAATTCAGTTATTCATTTTTTTCAACTGCTTCCTGAGACCCTTGTTTGTCCTTGCGATGTTGATGTTTTTTTCCAACACGTTCCTCAATTTCACAGAATAAGAATGAGCCCGCACTTTAATAAATTTGAAAAACAATTTTTGAAACACAGATTTGACTGTAAATCCATCCGTCCAATGTGGTGTCTTCAGAGATGAGCTTGGAATATAAATCGACAACTCCAGATAATAACATGAATCGTGCCTTAAACTCATTATCCAGTCCAGGGTGAGGCTCCTCGGCAACGTGATTGCGAAAATACCGTTCGCAGTGCATAACTAATTCTATGCACTTCGCAACAGCCACCCATAACCGGTCAGATGTGCCATTAAATTTTCTGTTGCGTTGGTCGGCTAAAGATCCTTTCCTGACTTCACCTTTCAACTTCATAATGACGCGCTTGTCCAACTCAGTGGTTGAAGGGTGGTAACACAACTTCCTCTACAAGAATCCAGCAATATATTCAAGTATTTCAACGTCCGTGTCACTGATGTCCTTAACTGCGTTCCTTCCTATATTCTGAGGATTAATAACACTGCTGAGATACTGGTGGAATTTCTGAAGTACGAGCAACAGATCCCCGGGAGAGACTGACAGCGAATTTGCTCGATTTAAAAGCACTCCATATTTAGAAAAATACGAATTGGGGTTAAACTGTTTGGCATATGCTGATCCTATGTCATAAAGAATTGAAAGGATTTAGCGTGTTTGATTTTCGGCCATAAAATCCTCGACGACAGCTCTCACGGTGCTTCAATAGAAATATTCACAGGTGCTTCAATAGAAATATTCACAGTGACTATCTCACTATCATCAGATTGCTGACCGCTCTCCTCCTCTTCATCCATATAAATCACTACTTGCCATAATTCTCCGTCCATTGTATAACTCAATCTTTCGCTTTTTCTACCCACCGCAAACGTAAACACAATACCGAAACCAGTTGTTTTCTACAACAGGCGACTTTCTGCAGGCGGAATTCATGCGTGACGGCGGATTATTGTGACTCAACATACCCTTTGTTTGTTTATTGTACTGTTTGTTTATTGTACAATCGACAGAGTGCGACATCTAGTTTTTCTTAATCTAAGGTCGGTCGATACCAGCAAAGAGTTATTATTAGTTATTAAAATGATGTATTAATAGTTATAATAATGATGTATTATATGATGATAGAGGATAGATAATAATAAAAGGATATGCGATGAAAATGAAACGGCATGTCATTGTAGGCGAAGTGGGATGCCAGATCATGCTCCTGTAATTTCAAGCGCGTCACTCAGCAGAATCTGTTTCAGTATTGTAATCGGTATTTCATAAGCACAGCGGAAATAACGTTCTGAGCATTATGTTTGCACAGAAGTTTTGATTCCTTTACAACCGACACTGATACGTGAAAGTAATGGCCAAAGCATCATTGTGTGTGTGTGTGGGGGGGGGGGGGATCAATCAATCACCGAGGAGGAAATTTCCAAATGCTTCGAAGGATTGAATGAAATGAATCAGTTGTGATGTATGTGAAGCCATATTTCCCACCGTAAGGCAACCCAAGTAGCACGGGAAAGTGCATAAGCGCCCGTCACCAACTGAGAAAATTGACATCGACCGAGTAATCGACATTTTTTATATGAATAAATGTATCAATTGGAATCGTTTGGTGCATTATTGGTTTCTTGATGCGAGTGAGAAATACCACGTATTTTAGCTTAGGCAGAGCCCCAAATTTGAGTTGCTTTCAGCCTTTGAGCTGAATGATATCACTCCCCTGATAACGATTCTCGCAGATCGCGGCTCTATTATAAATTACTCTGTTAAATCTGTTAAAGTTGAGACAGCTTCTTATTCACGTCTCCTTATGGAGCAACGTCTTGATACGATCGCCTTTTGAGGGGTCCCTGATAGAAAGAAGAAGGCTGGCCATTGCTGCTTCTGGGCCGCTTCATTCCTCAACAGCTCTGGTCTTAGTACCGTGAACAAAGACCTCTTACACGATTGATCGCTACGTCGATTAACATAACTACATCCAGGGATAGCGCAGTTGTTGACCATAATTGCAGCGGCGGTTTTATCTGCTTACGACGGATGTCGTGATCATTGAAGCATAACCTATTAGTCAATGAAGAGCCGTGGTTTCCTGATTACTGGTCTTCTCGTCGTTCTATGGTTTGTGGCACGCCGAATCTTCGGCGGCAACTTTCAAACGCTTTGCACGAAGTCTTAACGGCTTTCCTGTGAGCTTCTTTTTGGTACAATTTTTGGTGCATTGTTTTTTATCAATAATCTATAGAAATCTATATGATTGTTTTTTTTTATCAATAATCTATAGAATAAGACATAAATTATGGACAGCCCCTATCGCTCACCCTTGAGAAAGAAGAATGACATGTGTGAGCGATTCTCTAACTTCTATCAGGATGATCCGAGCGCGACCTTGTAATTAAACACTTTAACTGCCAAGGGCTATTATGGATATTGCTAGCAAATGCCAGGAAACGTTGAATTTTCGACTAGTTACAAATCTTGCTGGAATCGGGCATGCTGATAACTGTTGACCTTGTGCATCTGATGATCATTTTTTTTCTTCTATATTGAGGAATTTTTAATATTTTTAATATATTGCAATGTTTTACTGCTCATTTTCTAAAAAGCCACCTAGTGGTCAAACAAAAACAAGGAGAGCTACTGTATGCAGATGTGATTGCAGGAAATACTGCCAAATTACCCGGACAAAATTACCAGAAATTTGTACACAAATAATCATGGAAATATTTTTATTACTGCATGTACGTCACAACGCCAATTATGACGTCACATATATTCAAAGTGCAGAACATTTAATCTAAACTGGTAACAAAACACTTGTAGGAAAAACAATAGCAATTATTATGCAGGATGAAAATAACCATAATATAAATAGCTAAACTAAATTACTTGGAACTTGTATAATAATAAATAACCTGGAACTTGTAAATAATAAGTAACATGGAACTTGTACAATAATAAATAGCTTGGAACTAATGGAACAACAGCGAAAATGCAGGATTCAAATTGTTCAATTCTCGTGATAGCAACAAAACAAGGAATGAGACAGAGCCCTGTACCACATTCTTTACAACAATATGACGTTTTCTTGCTGATCCCATTTGATTTACCAACAACACAGTGACGTTGCGGATACATTGAGCTATTTGTGGATGAGAATCGAGCCAAATGATGGAGACCAAATCCATCACAGGATCTTTTAGAGGGTCTAGCATGTACTGGTCTTGGCGAAGATAGAGATAAACGCGCCGGGAATTCTTTTCCTGTTGAAGAGCACAGTTTACGAATCAACTCCTTGTTGAATTTATAAAACGACATCTTGTTGAAGCCTGATTTTGCCCTGTACAGAACATAGCAGTTGTGGATCGATATGTCTATGAGGTAAAAACATACCTTTTTAGTCCACTTAGTTGTCTTGCGTGTATACGGGTAGTACGCAATCAGTTGTCTTGCGTGTATACGGGTAGTACGCAATCATCTGATCCAAGTGATCGCAGCCAGACATGTGCTTGTTGTAATCACAAACACATGCCGGTTTCAATACTTTTTCCTTTTCTCTGGAGTTCTTCTTTCTCCTCACCACTTCACACCATTCAGTGCCGTTATGTTTCGTACTAATGGGTTTTGACCAAATTTTTATCTTTCCAGTAAAGAACAACCACTTTGCCTTTATCTTTTGCAACCCATTCTCCTGGTTCCAAATGACATTCCCGCAACTCTTTCGGTTCCCCACGAAATTTTCGCATTGTCCCAACGGTGTGAATTCCTTTTTCCAGTAACGCTTCCAACAGCTCCACGCTGTTGTAAAAGTTGTCCATGTACAGTGAGTGCAACAGGTGAAAACATTTCTCCGTCAACAATCCAAATACAGTCTCCCGCAGAGTCTTGTTTTGCTTACAATATGTGTCCATATTGTAGCAATAGTGGGATGATGAATCAGCTAATAGATAGGATTTGATGCCATACTTTATGGGTTTGTCTTTGTTATAGCAACGGAAGTGAAGTCTACCGCGCTACTTCATCATGCCTTCGTCAATTGAAATGTGCTCTCCCAGTGAGTACAATGATTGCCACTTTTGCAAAAGATGGTTATAGATAGGCCGACGCTTGTGCAGGCGGTCTGTACATCCTTCCGGAATGTCGCCATTGAAATGTAAATACATATTAATCTGCTGAAAGCGATTACGAGACATGCATCTACGAAATGCTGGTGTTTCGATAAGTGTGTCAGTGGACCAATACATATCAAGTCCACATTTTTATCAATCAGTCCTGTGAGAATAATCACACCCAAATACGTCTTCAATTCAGACACAGTGAGATCCTTCCAGTTTTTATGGCGTGAATTTGGCCCTGATGGGCCCTTGACATCTTGACGTACTGCGACAGCCTTTGGAAAATACTCATTTGTCTCTCTGACAATATGTTCAAGAAATTCCTCTGTAAACATCAGCGAAAAATATTGAAGTGGGTCAGTGACGTCGTCTACGGAACCTTCTTCGGTCGGACCTTGCTGCCCGGTAAATTTCTCCACAATTGGAACCCGTGCTGGGTCTACCCACACATAGTTGTCTCTAGTTCTTGGAGGGTGTTCACGTCTAGCATAGACAACGGAAGGCTGCGCTGTTAGATTGCCTGAAATAGTATTTTGATCACTCTCACTATCCTGATGACTGCTACCGGCACTGGTATTGATTCTTATGTAACGCCTTGAAGGAACCCTGTAATCCTCGTCATCTGAGGAAAGCGGCGTTTGCATATAGTGCCGAGAAGGGTAATTTCATCATTAAAGGGGCACTGCGCTCAAAAAATGATGTGGTCTCAAATTGAAGGGCAAAACGAAAAAAAAATTTTGGCCGCAGCCGTTTTCTTCAAAACGCCACCGTAATGTAGCTGCAATTTATTGAAATTTCCAGAAACGCACCCGGCTGCAGCTGTCGCGGCTCCGGGTAATTTCTTAACCCGTTACATGGCACGATGACTTCATCGTCGCACTTGCCCGACGCGATTAGGCAGTCACGCAGAGGACGAACTTTAAATAGTTGTCAGTCGATGTTATGAAGGAATCATGTCTTGCACACCAAGGCGGCGCTCAACGTGCGGTGTTAAATCAGGAGGATTTGTGTCTGGAGCTTGTCATGACTCTATAGTCCTGGATATAAACGGCAATTTCCTGCATTCTTCACCTTTTCTCGCATGCTTTTATATAAATGCCTACACTTTATAAATTGGGAGCATTATACTATCCGTCATATATAATGCTGCTATTCGTTTTCAGCATTTTTCTCATTGCTGCAATGTACTTTGATATTTTCCAATTGCAGACAATATCGCTTGGTGTCTTATCGACACATAGGCTACTGGAATGGATTAATGATGGCGACGTTTTGGGTAGCAAAAACAGAATGCCCTTGCCAGCCTGCATTGTGACTGCTATAAAGCAAAAGTACCCGAGTGATGATGGACTGTATGTCGGTTTCAAATGGCCGATAGAAAACGAACTGTGATTGATAACACTGCGGCTCTCAAGTCGAAATCTGTTCAGTTACTGTTACTGTATTAGACAGTGAACTGGAGCTGTTTGCATTCTATATTCCACCAATGGCTGCTGTGCCTGATACATCACTACTTTGCTTACTCGGTATTTCAGCACAATTTTTAATAAATAATAAAAGAAACATCTGAGGACTATATAGGCAGGGTATTACAACGGGGCAGTCAGGCAAAGGAAGAATGAAATTGAGCTAGTAAGCTACGCAGCACTGCACATGCCGTACAACTCGAAGATGTATTGTATCTCAGTCACATTCTAGCACGACGTTTTGAAAGTAATTCCTCGCAAGGGGAGGCTGGTTCAATGCTGACTGGATGCACACTTCTTCTGGCCCATGACATCCAGTTTAGTTCGTGCAAGCATCGTGTCACAAGTAAAATGAAGACGTTTAGGTGCAAATTTCAATATGACGTTGTGATAAACTTCCAATGATCCTAAAAAAGGAAGGTGTGAAATTTAGTGATCTGACCATGCTCCGATAACTGGTGTGCAGATGTGATGAGTCATAAAAAACAAATTACCAGTATGTTAGAGTCATCTGCTCCAAATCCCAGATCAAACTTTTGTTTTCTATCAAAGATTTCAATGCTTTGAAACTAGGAGATCCACATTGCAACCATCTAGTTCTTAGGCTCTTATCCCCAGTCAAAGTGCCATAGCTGCAGGAATATGTCTCCCCGTCAACTGTCCACTCATGTTCGCCGGTGATGTGATGCAGAAGAGATATCCATCTTCTTTTTAGCACCTGAAATTGCATATTATATAAAAAGTTCCTAATATGTGATGTCAGACATAGTTGATATGTAGACTTACACTGCTGACAGCACCAACACAAGTGATTAGTGATGCTTCTTGTCCATAGTAGCAAGTCTTCCATACCTTTCTTCTTACCCAGAGACACCAACTTTTTTTTCAGTCCTGAGAAATGGTTAGTAAGGCAAAAAAAGATTCAAATAATAACATCCAAGGCACGCTCCATACCAACTTTTTCCATTGCAACACTGCTGGAGCACTCTGTTTTTTTAGACAAATTGGACGTGGACAATCTTCTCAGTCTTCTCCATAAATGAATAAACCATATATTTTGCAGAAAACCCAGGTGAGTCCAATGAAACGGCACAACTTCTCGATGTCATTGCAGCTTGCAATAATGGCAATGTATGTTCTATATACTATTACGAAGACTCTGGGTAGAGCAAGACAATAGCGTAGACTAGTGCTTTTCAACCTTTTTGAGCTCCATTTGCACTTTTTTTGAAAAACAATTTAATTCGCACCAGCCAGCTGGAATTTATTACACAAAAAGAAAATGAAAATCTTATCACTTTTGTATTTGTAGAGCTTCCTGTAGTTACAGAGCGTCATTATTTCACATTCAGCGTATCATATTGTTGATTAATCAAATACTAAAATCACTGCAGTAGAAAAATCACAGATCTTCGTTGCTTTTTCTGGGGGTGTCGTGCAGTGATTTCTTTCGAAACTCAAAGGGCAAACCCATGAACAATATTCACTCGCAACAATATCACTTTTCCGCTAAATCGACTTGTTATGTCAACGCTATATGAATGTGTGTGCCGAAATTCCAATACTTTGCATTCAAATCAACACTGGCATCGCCCACTAACACTTACAAGGTAGGGTTATCATATTTTTGACTCGGGAAAGGGGGACACTTATTCAAAGTTTTCAGAAATAGAATAGTGGATAAGTAGAAGCCTGAAAAAAATGGTTAATTTTTCAGACTCCGTGGTCGGTCGACTAAAAAAAGGTCAACTTTCCAGTTCAACTCCGGAAATACAGTTTTTCTTTGACACTTAACATTGATTGACTATTTGGTTGAAATTCTTTTCATTCGCACAAGTACGAACCCTCACACAGGTTGAAAAGCACTTTATGCTGTAGTCGTTTTTCGGGATAACAGTAATTTCTTATCCACAACACGAGTACCACCAGTCAGGGTTCCCCATGAACATGACAAAATTCATGACATTCAAAACTGGTGCAGGGTTCGGGTACTGTAGGAAAATTCATCATGCCTAACCGAAATCCAAGGGTACGCAAACCTAACCTTAACCCACAATTCCGCGGCTGACCCTAAAACACATGTATTCATTATATTGTAATCATACTAATCCCCAAGCCATAATTTTACGATACCCTCATCTTATGATTCTCCAACCTGAATGCGAAACCAATTATGACCAATCTGAATTTTGAAATGTTCAGAGGGCACACTGATTGGTGATGGTAATGTTTTATACATACGACAACATAAGAATAGGACATGATCTATTCCTGCCCTCAAGAAATAGAATACACTAGGCCCAATTAAGAGAGAAATCTCCTGACTAAACATCGTCAGTGGAACGCCGTATCTACACCATCTTGGCGTGTAAGACATATTTCCTTCATAACATCGGCTGACAAGTGACAACTATCTAAAGTTCGTCCTCTGCGTGACTGCCTAGTGCCTAATCGCGTCGAGCAAGTGCGATGATGAAGTCATCGTGCCATGTAACGGGTTAAGAAATTACCCGGAGCCGCGACAGCTGCAGCCGGGTGCGTTTCTGGAAATTTCAATAAATTGCAGCTCCATTACGGTGGCGTTCTGAAGAAAACGGCTGCGGCCAAAATTTATTTTTCATTTTGCCCTTCAATTAGAGACCACATCATTTTTTGGGCGCAGTGCCCCTTTAATATCGTTCTTCGGACTGCTGCCGGTACTATTTCTTGCATACCATCGTAAAGAAACCATGCTATCACCCTCATCTTCATTGATTTCATCGAAATCAGATAACTCATCAACGTATGGTTCATATTCTTCTTCCACTACAAAACACCCTTGATCTAATTTCAAATATAAAAGCTTTCCCGGGCTCGGGGCAGCGAAATTGGTTGTTAATAACAACAAGTCTATTGAGTAGCCTCGAAATAAGCCGTAATCCCGACTTAAAACCGATGCCGGACTTTACTGTACGTCCTTGAAAAATATCCTAAATATAGGATCGCTGGCATATTTTAGAGATGCGTGAAATCCTGAATATAGGATCGTTGGCAGTCAAAGTGTTCATTTATGAATACCAGTTCTAGCTCTGCACTTCAATATTTTATGATTTCTCCAATCTTTCCATCCATAGGCTTTGTTTTCACGGGGAGCGTGCATTCTCACGGCGAGCGAATGTCGTTGTTTATTTCTTTGCTTCACGCCTCGCTGGAGATTTCCGTTGACTCGCTCGTTCTCGCTCACTTTTTCACGTTTCCGCACGGTTGTGGCGCGTTTCGAGAACGTATCGCAACGAGAAATTTGCGAGCGTTGCTAGACAAGCAGACCTCTAGACCGCTATGGAAGTGGAATATAGTTGCGAACATTGCTGGAATGAATACCAGGACAAAGTATTGGTGCTAGTAGCTGCGTATGTTTATTGTAAACATAAAAAAAGACAGAAGAGGAGATTCTGGGTTGGTGAAGATCTCCGAACCAGGGAGCAAAAAGGTATATCTAAATTGTTGACCTTACCGGTACTTTTTCGTTGTTGCATCGGCAATGATTGTCAACCGAAATCATTCCGATATGGAATTCTATTATGGGCTTTGCAATGATGCTGGTCAATATTGCTAAATGATCTGCTACAAACAAATAATATTAGAAAAATATGTAAAATATTGCCCACAACCTATAAATGTGCATTAATTTGTATAATATACCGGTAATATATAAATTAGCGTTGGTGGCCAATTTCCTGTGAAATCTTACACAAAAAACGTGTTGACCAGTGTATCTTTCTATTGCGTAGTAACAACATATTTTGAATTGATACCTTGATATACATATTCTCTTTTGATTTACAGGTGAATATCATATATTAGTGCCGGACTTGAGATTACACCGACCGGAAAAGTACCGGACATATTTTAGAATGCCAGCTGAAACATTCTATAAACTCCTTGATCATGTCAAAGAATCTATAACCAAGATTACAACAAACATGAGGAAGCCTATCAGTGCCGAAGAGCGCCTGGGAGTAACCCTGCAGTAAGTATATTGATTATTGATGTGATCATTGAAATTCTATTTTGGGAATGGATGGAAGATTCTCTTTAAATTGTCGTGAGGGTGGGTAAAACGAATCACTAATTTTGAACCAGAGTAACTTGACAAGAGGCCAAGATTTTTGTTATTATGACAGAGTGGTTTCTTGTAAGCTTGCAGATTAGCTTAAGAGATACTGAGGTTCGTTAGTAGGCTACTGTCCTAAATTGAATGATTTTTCATCATGTATGAATCGAATCAACGGAATGACCTCATTGTTGTTGTTGCGCTTTTCATTGCTAACTTCCAATGACAGTTCTTACTGGGAACCGACCTGTATGAGACTGATTTGTATTGGCTGTGATTCGATTTTGCTCATCCCTTTCCATTACTTGTTGCATATCATGGCCGCGTGAACGCGATTTTTTGCCGTGCTTTGAAATGTCAAGTCCTCAAATTTGAATTATATTTTACAGCTTTCTGGCTCACGGAGGATCCTATACAAATCTTGCAACAAGGTATAGAATGAGCAAGACAGTTCTGTCAAAAATTGTTCCTGAAACCTGCAAAGCCATTTGGGATGCTCTGCAGCCAATTGTGATGCCATCGCCAACAAAAGAATCATGGGCAAAGATTGCCAAGGAATTTGAAAGAAAATGTCAATTTCCCAGCTGCCTAGGAGCAGTAGATGGAAAACACATCCAAATCCGTGCACCAAAAAATTCAGGCTCCATGTATTTCAATTACAAAAAAACTTACAGTGTCGTACTTCTTGGCGTAGCCGATGCGAACTGTAAATTTGTTGTGGTAGATGTTGGTGGGTTCGGAAAGTGTCCTGATTCTCGGATCTTACAATCATCTACATTTGGCAAAATGCTTTTTAATGAAGAGTTGGACTTGCCTTCAGATAAAGTTCTAGCTGGTCAGACTGAATCTGTTCCACCAGTGTTTATTGGGGACGAGGCGTTCCCTTTAAAGCGGAATCTACTCCATCCTTATTCCAGCTCTCATGTGGATGATAAGAAAAGGATTTTCAATTACAGACTTTCTCATGCACGTCGAGTCGTTGAAATGGCATTTGGCATATTGGTTGCTCGATTTAAAGTACTGTATGGACGCATTGATGCAGCACCTGAACATGTCGACACTATCGTCAAAGCAAGCACAGTCCTTCATAATTTTTTATGCGATGAGAAAATTGGTTTGCCTGAACCTACAGACAATGAAGAATCAGCAAACCTCGCTACAGACTTAACTAGGCTCCGGATAGTGGGGAGACCATACAGTTCTGAAGCTGCAAGAGTTCGCGCTGCCTATGCTGATTACTTCGTGGGTAGTGAAGGATCTGTGCCTTGGCAGTCAGATCATGTCTTTAGAACTTGATGGGACTTCTGATATAGGAGAGCAACACGTGTTTTGTGTTATGTTGCTGTTCAGTCTTACAGTTGTTTTTTACTATAATTTATTGTTGCCTTGCATGTTCCTGACATTTACGAATACACTGGTTTCTTAGTTTCACAAGATTTATTCAGAGTTAATTGAGACAGACGTGTCTAGTCGCTCGCTTCAATATCCCCCTCCATTAGCTCTGCTATGAGCTTCCATACTTGAACTTTAAATTTCATCTGCCTTTGAGGGCTCAAAGAGGATAGAGGGCTGGCCAAGCCCCGTAAAAAGACCATCGCAGCACTATTCTGCTCACATTGTTGCGGACGATCTGGAAAATGAAACATTTGATTTGATGAGCACTTACCGATGTGGTAAAAGTAGTTAATGTTGCTATTCAAGTAGAAGTTGAAGTAGTCCGGTTGGATATATAAGTAATGAAAATATGTGACAAATAGCACTACTTGAGTACTCTGAAAAGATAGAAGTAGCCTATCCACTGATGAATAGAGCACGCATAAGTTGGAAGACTCACTTAGACTGTTTATTGCTCCCAAAATTTGTGTCAAATCTTGGTCATCAGTTGTCTTGCGCTTCTTGGTTGACGGCTCAGGAGCAGGGAGTGGTGGTTCAGCTGTACCCTCTAGCAGAAACTCGTCATTCTGATCAGGACACAGTGCCGATAAATCCAGTGTTGTATATTCTGGGTTAGGTATAGGGTAGTAAATATGACGCGTCAAATTGATTTTTATTGAGCTTGAAAACTACGAACCTGGGAAGCCATCTGATAGAATTGAACATCCCGCATCTGAATGTTCATTGTCGGATATTGCACTAAAATTATTTCGAGAGTTGTATTACAAACGAATGCTGCAATCTTACTCCGACTGTACCTTGAATTCAGCACTACGGCACTTCGCTTACTGCTGAAATTCGAAGTAGTTCTGACAAAAAAAATGAAATGATATCGATGGATATTATTGACATTTTTGCAAAGTCACTTTCTATTCGTCGTATGCGGACGCAGGAACTCGAGCCGCGGCATCATCTCCCACTCAGCGCAGCAGTTTCTTCCCGATCCAGACCGGTTGTTCTTCTTTTCTTTGTCCAACTCTCTCCGATATTTATCCCGTACTGCCCGCCATCTTTTCTTGCAATCTTCCACTGAAAGAAGCAAAACTTTGTATGCATACGGCGGTAACGTAGTGCGATAAAAGAAGCACTCACCAGTAGTTTTTAATGAATCGGCTATGTTTCTCCATGCATTATCCTTGCGAACTGTGTCCCTATACGCACTGATGCCCATGTTGTACAGACACTCATATGCCCTAATTTCCACAATTAATTGCTCTTCCTCCATCTTCCTTCAGGTCGCAGCTTCGTAGCAATACAACTTTCTCGCGCGCTTTTCTCGACTACTCTGCACCATTGTCTCGAACCGCGTGGTGGCGCCAGTGCTAGCGATCACTGTCACGGCATCAGTGAAAACGCTAGGCTCGTTCTCGCTACGGCTCGGCCGTCTCACTCGCTCCCCGTGAAATCAAGGCCATACAGCGTGTAATCTATCCCCACCCTATTCTGCTGCCTTCAATTTCTCCGTTATATACGATTAGACATTTTTTAGGAGACTTGTTGTAATTTTTCAATCTTCAACTCAAAGTATAGTATTTTTAGCCTAAACTCTTCTTTTATCAATTCACTCTCCCCCTCTATCATGTTGTTCCCTCTTATCAACAGCTCTTTAAGCCACATTGCTTCGTTCTTTGTTTCTTTTACGTATTTCAGTCTTTGATAAATCAAATTCAATGCTACGATTGTCTAAATAAAATATAAAAATACAAGTTCATTGTTCATTGGACTGCGCATCCAGAGTATCAAATCGCCGCGGCAACTGGAGCTGAGCTACTGGTTCATGTTGGGGTGCGTTACATGTTGATATTATTGTCCATCGTCATCCCCTTCCTCGCCCGTCACCGAATTGAGCACTACGGCTATTAACTAAGCACTGACATTTGAAAATTTATTACAATATCAGATGTATAATCTCCGATGACTGACAAAGATGGATTGCTGAGGCCGAGATTTGACCCGGGACGGCTGCTAAAAAAACAAATCTTCATTTCAATCCACTCCACACATCCTGGAATTCAAAACATACATGCCACTGCCTCACTAAGGGGGCCCATATTGACCACAATCGGCCCTCCGCCTTGTCTTTCGGCGCTTTTTGAGCTGCGCGGCATCATCCTTCGAATGGTCTGTCGTGTTTTGCCATCGCTTTTTCAGCACTTGACCATTCGCTGGCAGCTGATGCCGACACCATTATATTCAAGAGCTAATATACCTCCATGCTCGGTCTTTGGCCGCTGCACAGACCTTGTTCGTGGCACAGACCTTGTTCGTTTTTTTTATCCTCCGCAATCAGGTTTTGCTTAATCAGCTCCAATAGCAGAGCTTTTTCTTTCGGATGAAAGTTGGGCTCCCTTCGTTATTTTTTCGAGTTCGCTTGTGGCCATTTTTGTATCTGTCAAAAAAGCAACAATTAACCTAATTTGTATATATACGTTTAGGCGTATAAAATTCCGTATTTAACACATTTACTTACTAAAAAAATGCGATAGTGGGAATTCATCCAAGATAATTCTCACCTCTTGTCAGCAGTCTTGTATATTGTAGTAGACCGCTGTCCCTAGTTTTAACGCCATGTAGCCTATCTGTTAGGAGGGAAATATACTGTGCTCGTAGTATAGGGATTTGACCATATCATGACAACTATTAGATCTCGACTTCTCTTCTAGTGTTTCTAGTGTTGCCGAAGCTTCGTAACCATTATTACGCCAAACATAGTAGCTGAGTACTGCCTTTTTCCAGTCGCTAGAACTTTACCAACCCGTTCTTACTGGCTCAAGCTCACAATCACATGCATTGTTACGCATATTGAGCATAAAAACCCACTGTTTCTCTGTTACCGCCCTTGAGACTTGAGATTCATCTACGAACCGGACGCATTTATCTTCTGCAATATATCCGACCGAGTGATCCTGTGTGAGTTAAGGAATAACTAACCTAAAGGGAGAAAGTCTCCAGTTCAGCTACCTATTGCTCCTGCACGACACACCCACCCGTTACATGGTGGTGCCTTCGAGTTCGGTAACTCACCGCCTCAGGATATTGCAAGCCCCGACAGACCCGTTCGCTATCGACTTTAGGAGCCATGGGATCATCATCTACCCGGTAACGTGTTCAGCTTTTCGATCGTTAAGCGCCACTACAGCGTTCACAAATAACTTTTGTATTGCAACTGTTTACTCGCAATTCTCATTTACATCATATCCGTAGTCGTCTAACATAGCATTGTATCAGGGTTGTAACCAAGTCGCATGGTTCCGAGTCACGAGTCAATCTTACTTTTGTGGTTTTGACTCGAGTCAAGTCGAGTCATTTTCAATTCATCACCGACTCGAGTCCGAGTCCAAGTCACCGTTTAAAGGGTCAAGTCCGAGTCATAGTGTTATGACTCGAGTCCGAGTCACAGTATTGAAGTCATGTTCATCCCATGTTTTCAATCCTGCTTTGGTGATATCGAACTCATTGCTTGCCAAACATGCTTATTTTGTCCCCATCAGAGTCTTGGCACATGTTTATTTAGGTAGATTACGGACAGTTCCAGGCCTCATTTACCGATGCTACAGATAGACGAGACAGGTCGCCAATCTGATTACTTTACTAATCTTAGAAATTAAAATCAAATATCTGTCTTGTCAGTCTGATACATCACAAATACAAGCATTCAGTTTTTATTACGAGCACATCGACGACAGCTCACAAATAGCTGATTGAGAGCCAATAAATTCAAGTCTAGATACTATCTGATAGAGAACCTACGAATTCACGTCTACACATAAGGTGATAGAGAATCAACAGATGCATGTTTATGTAGAGGTATTTACACCAGGCCAGCATGCTGTAAAAGCGTGCATGCAGTTATGTGCAGTGACAAAAGAACAGATACCTTTGGATATTACTAAAGGTTTTCCTAATTGCATTACAGACTACATCGCAGTTACAGCATGGAGAAATAATGGTACAATGCGGCTGTTAAAATACATTTTTCCAATTTTCCGGCTACTTCTTAAAATTGTTAGATTGCCTAAAAAAACTCAAATTTGGCGCAATTCCAACCGGTAGAAAGCAATGCTATGAGAGAAAATTTTGGATTAATTACGAATAGAGATTTTCGAATTTTACCGGCTACCTCATGATATTGTTAGATTGTGTGAAAATATGATTGATAGCAAATTTGGCTCAATTCCAACTAGTAGAAGCAAAGTTATTGGAGTAGGATATTTTGGATATGAAAAAATAGTCGGCTTACCACTAGTATGTAATTATATTAGATGAAAGAATTTCTCACTAAAAATACTCCACTAATTTTCGAATCCAAAATTTTCTCCTCCCATATCATTGATTCTACTCTTTAAAAATTTAACCAGATTCAGTGTTCTTTTAATGCAAGATAACAATTTTATCAAGTAGCCACCAAGTAGAATAAAAAAGAAGTAATTTTGAACAACCCTATTACAAACATCACACACATTCATTATTACTCACGTGGACAATGCACATACCTAACAAAACGTCAAATGGACGGAGGGTACTGTGTGTTTTCACAGACGGCAGATCAAATCAATGATGAGTTACACTTCAAAAATACCAAAGTGGAGAGGAGATCCTCAGATATATTAAACCGGCATGGCCTTAGAATATAAATCCACATCTACTGAATACACTTTCCACTGGTGCACTAGATGCAGGAATTGAAAAGCATTTTTGAACCCCACTGAAGAGCATTGGATACCCATTATTTCTAGTCGCCCAAAATGCAAATAATCATCGCCTTCAAATCTACACATGAGCGTATCAGTCTCTTCCAAGTAGCCTACTTGACCATCTGAGTCATTACATTGGCTCTAATGGAACTTTGCTTTGATTGTTTCCTTGTATAATTGAGTACTTTGATTGCGGAGTATTTATGACCTCTTCGTCACTGGATGATTTTGTACAATGCATTGCTACTATGTACCATTGTGTGTTGTTTTTACGGCGGCCTATCTGATATCAGACAAGTGCAATTAAAGCATTGGTGACAAATAGCGATGTCGGCAGAATTCATCTAGCTACTACGATTCGCAAATTTCTTCGTCTTCGAGTCATATAAAATAAGTCAAGTCAATGACTTGGGTCGAGTCATGAGTAATGACTCGAGTACAAGTCGAGTCAATCCAAATATTGACTCGAGTCGAGTCGAGTCATTTTCCCATTTCAAGAAAATGACTCGAGTCAAGTCGAGTCACAAAAAAAACGTGACTCGAGTCTGACTCGAGTCATTACAACACTGCATGACCACAGTAATGTTGTTTGTTGTTTTGATTCATTTAATATGCTACAATAATATTACCACTGTGTACATGGGTCAAATTGTTATTTTCTGATCACACTGTTAACTATGGTAACCGTCCTTCACTAGTGTTGCTGTCTTTTATTTACTTTTGTTTATTTCGTTACTCTTTGCGGTGCTACTTGACTGAGAGAAGAAATTGATCCATATTATAATTATACTGCCAATATGCTTGGGTGACTCCGGCCTAGAAGACTTCGGTCATATCGGGTCTCCCAGTCTATACCGTGCCAATTATAGTTAGGAAAAATTTTTAAAAATGTATACTATTGGACGTGAATGTTTGTGGACATTGCCTTTACTATATTTCATGGTTGACGAATAAAAGAACTCTCTCTCTCTCTCTCTCATTGTATACACGTGCACGTTTTTAGTTTTCTATCACTAGTAAATGCAATTCAGCGAAAGCTTTAGCTAGTAGGCCTATCGGGCAGGATGCAGTTAATAAAATCAATACCGAACACAATTCACCTAAATCGGTCACTGACCACGCTTCGGTATCATAATGATTCAAACATTTTACTGTCTTCTCGGACGCCATTCAGAATTTTCCCACACAATCGCGCAATACACTCTTACGTCAAATAACATTTCTCATCATTTCACCGCACGCGCCCCATTGATTACGCCGGCATTCTAATTAAACTGACCGCAGCATACACTGTAAATCTAAAAGGTGGAAAAAAATGGTAGAAAAATGGAGGAAGATACATTCCCTCCCTTTATCCACCGTATCTTCACCACATATGGTGGAATTTAGAGGGGGGAATGAATAGTGTACCATATTTGGTGGAAAACAATTATTGACATGGTGGAAATCAGAAATGACTGTTTGCAAACTGTCGTATTGCACAATTAAAACATAACAGTCGATACTGGCTTATAGTTAATAACGTCATCAGACCTGAATTTGGAGTCGAGTGTTGTTTTTTACTCAATGTGAAGTCATAGTCGCGTGCATTTTTGAATATTGATAAAATATCGAACAGTTTTTTTTTTCAAGTGGTTAAGCCAGTAGAGGGACTAGTAAATTTGGAAATGTCTGAATACCATTAATGGATTGTAATAATTATTTCACGATCCTGCACGACCGTAGCATATCCAAAACCTTTAAAGGTCAACTGCATCTTAAAAATGAATTTGCCTTATTTCGTACGTTATGTGGTTAGGAATATGAATAAAATAATAAAAATTGAAATTACATGATAGTTTTCAAGTAATTTAAATTATAAATCGAAAAGCTGAAAAACGGATATCAAATCATTCAGCTATGAAATGACGTCATGTGAGTGACACGGCAAAAGTCCTGGTATAGCTCAGTGTGGTAAACAGATAGTTATTCGCGTTAAGATTGGTTTTGATACTGGATTTGATCGTGAATATGGAAGGTATGAAGAAGATGAGGCACGGAGGCACATCTTGTGTCGCGTATGGTTGCTCGAATACGCGATATTCGGTACCCAAAGTGTCTTTTCATCGCTGTCACAACCCTATTGCTGGAGAGGATTATGAAGACTGTGAAAGTGATATCCAATCCCTGTCAAGTGATGATAGCTTCCACCCAACAGAGTTAGACAGCGAGTCAGAGTGAGTACTTGAACAGTGTAATCATATTTGTACCAAACCTTCACCAAGATATTGATTTGCAGCCATTCAGATTCAGAGAAATCTCTGGAGAATATAGCAAGACCCAAGACCCAGTTTGTGATTGTGGACAGAAATAATAAGCTGGTGAGCATTTTTAAACATTGTCCAATGTGTCAATCAGAGTCGGACGTGCAAGAGTCTGGTTTAGGTAGCACACTGAGAATCAAGCAAGACTGCACAAACTGCTCATACTCCAGATTTTGATTTACGGGTAGTGTAGATGCCGTTATATCCTTTAAAGATGAAATAGCCTACTTGACTGTATCAAAAAGAATCAAACTGCTCCATTCAGCATATATACATGATACATATAGGCCTAAATTTCAGTTACAATGAATAGCATCTTTAATCCTGTTGTTTACCATTATGACAATCCATTTTCAGATTCATTGGCATATGAAAGTATTTGCCATGTTCTCTACTCCACGCGAATGGTAAATGACATACGCCATCTATCGCCGAATGGTAACACTGCTGGAAGTGAATCATTTAATGCCCTCCTCAATCATTTCTGCCCAAAGTTATATCACTACAACCATATTTCAGTCAAAAAGCCAGGTAGGTACCTTGCAGTGTCTCTGCTATTCAAAACAACCTATATCAGATTTTGGCATAATTACTAGCCTCATCAATTATGCATTTTTTGTAGGATGCAGTTGGCAATCAATGCATTTCAATGAAAATTGCACGAAAACTCAGAAAATGTCAAAGAGCGCACGGTCAATACCCGAAGTACAAAAATGGGGAATGTACGGTCCACAAGATACTTGAAAATTCAACATTTGGTAACTGCCGTTGATCTGACTGCATCATGAGATTTCGTCATATTGTTATACCTGTTCTAGATTACTGCAATGAGCTTGTCGAAGAAGTTCAAGCACTCATCAGAACTGGACCAGAAACTGTCGAGTTGAGCGATTGTGCGGAGACCGTTCCACCTCCTCTGACTAGCAGCATAATCATAATTAGCAGAGGATGCTATTGCCCGACATAATACCCGATATATGCTTTTCTGCCTGACACAGTAGTTATTTTGGTCGATTAGTTATATGCGTTTATTATTTGGAATACAACTGTACATTCACAATGTGGCGTTACTGAACTGGAATCCATTGTAAGAATTTGACGTAAATTTTGTTCGGACAGCAGTAACAACGCATGCAGGCAGGATTTTTGTCTGGTTTTTGCCACAGAATCCCCATACCCAGCGAACACAATTTCTGTAGGCGGTATGTTTCAACTTCCTGAAAAGTGAAAACAAGTGTATTAGTGCGAGATAAGTATTTGGCAACCGAATCAGAGACTCATCCCATTCATGCATCAAACTCGATGTTATTATTCTGCGGCTATATTCCTATTGATATCCAATATCCATAGTAGGACATCTCCAATACGTCAACGTCCAGACACACTGAATTGAATCCTGGCAATTCTGTCAGTAACTCTCGGAACCTCCTTACAGCACAAACTCATCAAGATACATGACTGAAACGAGCTATTACACTACAGACTATATATACAACTGTATTTCATGTAGTCTCGACGAGCGGCTGGCGCTGAGCAAGCTAGGCTGATCATGACCCATCACCAATTCACCATCATATGAAGCTGCAAGGGGTTCCACTGACGTGGGATCCAGCGCATCAACACCTGAACCAATGCGCCATTTAAACGGTAATTTTGTAAGTACGTGCAAAAATGATACTTACATTCGACATCCGAGTACTCGGACTCAGTCTCAATATCACTTGGCAAATCCGTTACAATGGAAACCTCGGCCATAACTGATTAGAATAAAAACTGCGAGAACACAAACAGCCGCTGTGACCGGTGTTGATAATATGTGTCACTCACTTGACGTCACAATGCACATTCTGCTTTTTCTGTAAACATGCCCATATTGGAACTTTCACTCAAAATTACGGCAATTTCCGATTGAGTTGAAACACGGAGAGTCGGTAATTTCGTAATGAAAAAAAATTCTGAACATGATTCCGCAAAGTTGTCATGAAGATGCAGTTGACCTTTAAGGTATATTATTATTGCCAATATTCTCACCAATGAACCGTGACCGGCGGTAAGTCAGCATCCGGGACTCTGGCAATTTGCTATTTCGAATATACGGGGATGCGCGCTCTGCGTCGTCAGTCAGTCAGTCGACAGAAAGAGATATATATATTCATTGATTTTGAGTTAATCACATTTATGATTATCGTTGATTTTAGTTCATGAGTTATGTCATCTGCTTAATCGATTTCGTATGAAGTACCGGTATCGCTCGTGACTGAAAATTCAATGAACTTGCCATTGCCATAAGCAGTTAGCAGTAGGGCTGGGCAAAATCGAGTACCCGGGTGATTCGATTCTGAATCAAGTATTTTGCTTCGAGTCGAGTCGAGTAATCGAGTATCACTTATTATGACGTCATAACCGGATATAGTATTTCAAAGTACAAATATGTACCTTTTATGCTACAACAAAGAATATAATGTACGTTATCCATCATATTACAGATAGCTAGGTATTTTTGGACCACACTGATTTCATTTCACTGGGCGGCAATGTTGTGGAATGATCATGACTTCAGAAATGCGTTATTCCCAGTAACGTTTGTAGCTTTGTACTATATGTATTGTATGCTACGGTACGACCAGTCAAGGTTTCAAGGCTTCGTCGGTGAAAATTGACATCGAAACTATAATTCTTGTTGATAAATTAACTTTCAGCCGCGAGGAGCGTATAATTTCAGTACTCGAAAAAATCTTATTTTACTACTCGACTCGAATCATTAAAATTACTACTCGATTCAGATTCGACTACTCGAATCATTATGCCCAGCCCTAGTTAGCAGTACCTCAGAGATGAGCATGATGCATCTGATGACCCGATCTACTGTTTTTCTGCTGATAACTTGTTTGGTGGGAAGGTAATTCAAGTAAACAACGGGTGATTATAATGCAAGCAATTAGCTAGGAAAAGTACGTTCTCATATTCATGCATACCATAGATAGAGCTATTGGGTACGGTATTCAAACTGGTTCTGTATTTAGTTTTACCATCAGTAGCTGCATATTTAGAATTTGGATTTTCATTATGACCGTTGCAAGGATAGATCTTGTTTGAATGAAAGGAACTCTTCTGATATCTAATTGTAACTTGTGATTTCAGTCCTAAATAATTATGAGACTTAGTTACATTCAATACCAACAACAAGATCATTACTGCGTGCACAAAAGAAGATATACCATCATCTGCTGCACTAAATATGATTTGGTGCCGGAATTCTTGAATATTCAGTGTTATGATAAGGGGTTTACTGATTGGTTTGATCTGTCTGATGCTGATGTAAAAGGAAATGATCGGATTAGAGTTCTTGTTATGGGTAAGTTTAGGCATGACTTCAATTATCAATTTTTTCACCTCTATACCCCATTTTCCTAGAAAATGTACTAAGCGTTTGCGACAGCAGCATCACTAGCGTCTCCCTAACTGTGGATTCATCTGAACGTAATGTAATGGATGATTCAGTTGAATCATTACTGGATTCATCTGAATCTATTGTGACGAATGATCCAGTTGAATCATCACCTTCACGTTCATAACAACGATGGCCTGTGGTCTACGACATCCCAGCTTTTCCTCAATACTTGGTGCATGGGAGCGCTGGCAATATTGTAATTCCATCAAGACTGAGAAAAGAGATCAAGACAATTCTCTTTCAAGATCCTTTGCGATATACTTAGTAAGTATAATTCTATTCAATTCATCCATCCTATTTTGTTTTGAAACTCGTGCATGCATTTCGTTAGTTTGGATAGATATCAGATAACTATATGCGGATCTATCTAACAGGCACCCAACTGCGCATCAGTATCGAGAAGAATGCTTGGCATTATTAAGAAACTCTCCAGTTTTGAAAGACAATAACGAAGAAAATTCCAGCTAGGTAAGCTGCATGTAACTGTAGTCCTGGGCAAGTGCGCAATGGGCATAGTCATAATACACTGAGTGGGTTCCCGAGACTATTCAAGGATTACTAGATGAGAGTATTATTTCATGAAATTGTGTGGCATTGCTAATTTTCCGCTAACAACTTTTTTCGAATGAATTCAAGTGCAGTGGCTCTCTAACTTCTGCCGTTGAGATGCAATTGTAATAACTTGTTTGACTTGCGCCGCACCAATAATCTTGGCTTTCACAATAAGATAGTCTCGTACCAGCCAGTTACATACAGTTGGATTCATTTCTGAAAACTACACGCGTTCAAAATAAATATCGGAACGCTATAAGTGATCATCGATGGTTCTAATAACCTGTGTCTGCTTTATAGGTGATGGAGTGGTGGATTGGCGTGCTGGTATACCAACCATGTTTGCAGAAGGATACGACAATTTTCTTCATATTGGAGAGGTAAGCTGTTCGTAGATAGATGGTGTATAATAGACATTGTTAAAACTAAACAGTTAGTTAGTTGATGATCAACTAGCTAACTTTTTTTGATGAGTTGTAGTTCTAATTGCTGATTTTGAAAATTCAGTAGTTGTAGTTCTAGTTACTGATTTTAAAAATTAATCAGTAGTTGTAATTAGTTGCTGATATTGAAAATTCAGTAGTTGTAGTTCTAGTTGCTGATTTTGAAAATTCAGTAGTTGCAGTTCTAGTTGCTGATTTTGAAAATTCAGTAGTTGTAGTTCTAGTTGCTGATTTTGAAAATTCAGTAGTTGTAGTTAGCTGCTGATATTGAAAATTTAGTAGTTCTAGTTCTAGTTACTGATTTTGAAAATTCAGTAGTTGTGATTCTAGTTACTAATTTTGAAAATTCAGTAGTTGTAGTTCTAGTTGCTGATTTTGAAAATTCAGTAGTTGTAGTTAGTTGCTGATATTGCAAATTCAGTAGTTGTGGTTCTAGTTACTGATTTTGAAAATTCAGTAGTTGCTGTTCTAGTTGCTGATTTTGAAAATTCATTAGTTGTAGTTCTAGTTGTTGATTTTGAAAATTCAGTAGTTGTAGTTCTAGTTGCTGATTTTGAAAATTCAGTGGTTGCAGTTTTAGTTGCTGATTTTGAAAATTCAGTAGTTTGTACAAGTCTGGTTTCTACCTCGCCATCTTATCCGCGTAAGCGGTGTCTTACAAGAATCCTAGAAGTGAGCCGTGCTACAAGTCGGCAAATACGGATTGAAAAATAAGGAATACCGGCCTGTTGTAAATGACCATAATGGTAAACCAGTGTCTCAAAATCAAGTCAATCCATATTTCTTATATGCCCTTGCCACTTTCGAAGTGGCAAGTTTCAGTAGACCTGGTACAGGCGTCGCGCATAGCTCAAGTAATGGATTGGGGATCATGAGATTGAAATATACTTCATTGCAGCAGACTGACTGGTGACAAAATATTTTTAAAAGCATAAATCAAATGAGCAACATTTTGTGACACAAATTCATGTTTATAACTTGTGCAGTGGTAATATAAATTGTCCTATGTGCTAAGCCTATCTCGATATCATAATGATCTGAAGTCCGAAGATTTCATAGTAATATATCTTTCAGGTTTCTATCTCTCCATATCCAACGATGGTCTACAATTCGCAATGGAGCCTGCACTTGGATGGAATCGTCTTCTCAAAAAACATTGAAAGTTTTGACGAAGTACTTGCTCTTCTGATCGCAGCTCATTGGATATTTACCTTCAAGTTTCAGAAGAATATCAAGCACACTCTCACCTTCATTTCGTCATACCTGCTAAAGCTGCCTGACGCTGACAAATCCTGTTGTGAGGGCTACCAATATGTTGCCACAAACAACGGAACTGTCATCATAGTTATGTAGGGTTACCATACGGAGGCTCAAGCAGGTCATTCGAAGTCGATTGTCAGTGCCGACTTTTTATTTTAGTCAACACCACTAAATTTAAGTAAAAACATGGTAATTCTGGAGTCGTCACTTTCATTCAACACCAAAAGTTTTTCAGAAAAAAAATAGCAAAATCGGCTGTAAGTCTTGATCAACTAACTTTCCTGAATTGGTAAAATTGTCCTCCTTTTTTGATTCCGTAATATGGTAACCCTATAGTAATGACTGTTCGAATACGCTCAATAAAATGCATGAAATGCCATACTACATGTTTTTAATTGGAATGTATTCTGCAGTATTGCATAAAGCAAAGATGTGTGGCAGCTGACAGATCGGTTGGGGTGGAAGGTGTGTCCCCCATATAGGGTGGAGGGTATTCCTCCATATAGGGTGGAAGATAATCCTCATATAGGGGGAGGGTATTCCCCCATATAGGGTGGAAAGTATTTCCACCATGATGGGGGGTGGAGTTGAATTCCACCAGAAATGGTCAAAATGGTGAACCACTTTTAATGGAGGAAATCTCCACCTTTCAGATTTACAGTGTATATGCGCTGCGAAATCGCCAACCATTTCGAAATGTGCGATCCTACAATTTTTGGGGTTGACATGCTTCAAGCATTAATATTAAATTACTACTTCATTCTAATTGCTATTGTGTATTCGTGAGCTGTTTGCGCTTCAACCAGTCATTCAGGGAAGTTTTAGTTTCGTCTAGTCATTCAGGGAAGTTTTAGCACGGATATTATGTGAGCGGTATTCTACTTTCTGCTATTCAGCGGGTTTGCATCCGCACAAGCACCTGTCTTTGTTTGAAATTGCGGTCACCGCGTGTTTGCAGGTTATTTCCCACCTGATTGAACACGAATATGTATTATTTTGGATCTAACGTGGCGTTACACGCCGTGTCATCTCAGATCACCTGGTCATACAGACAGCTAGGAAACACATCAGTTGTTTGACTAATTAGCGTTAATGAGCCATTGATTCTGTCTTCCAATTTCAGGCCGAGTATTGTAGCAGACCGCTGGTCCTTGACGTAACGTCCCTAGATAGCGCTAGGTATCTGTTACGATTACTACATACTTTGCTCGTTGTGCTGTAATTTCCATGTGACCCACACGCGATTGCACAATGTTCCGGATCGTAATCCTCTGTCTCGTATGGCCTAATTACCATTATGATCTTTTTACTTATTACGCGAGTTAATCACCGATTGCACACTGCGGGGGCGTCGCTGTCTTGCCGCGTATTGCGCAAGTCTATACCCTTTTTTCCCGTATTGCTCGGGTATAAGCGCCGGCCTCTTTCGCACGTGGGGGAGACTCATTTTTACTACGCTACCTGACGCACGTCTCTTTTTACTGCAATACATCCATACCGAGTGTACTGTGAAGTTAAGAAGTCGCCAACGCCAAAGACAGCAAGCTATAGGCAAGTCGTTCCGCTATCACTGCTCCAGTACGACACAGCCTCACTGTTACATGATGCCATCGAGTTCGGTAGCCTTACCGTTGCATGATGTCATCGAGCCCATAGCCCCACTGTTACAGTATGTAGAACGGCATGTACAATCTCATTGTCACGTACTCATTTTGCTTTCATCGTTTTTGCCCTGGTTGCGCGAGCAGCCGATTTTCCCATTAATCCCAGGTTATGTAACTATGCATTTGCCAAGGGATAGATTCCACTTAATTCCTGGGTCTGATCTCCCGTCGCGCCGCCGTGACCAAGTGATTTTTGTTGCCCTATTTGACGGTGACTGCTATTCACTATTCACGTACCGTTGTATTCATGACAGAAAAGAGCTCTACTGGAAGCACTGACATTGCTGGTAGTTGGCCGGATATCTTCAACTTGGCGGGAAGGTGCAAAATAGGAGGGAACCTCAATTTCCTTCCCTTTTGGGTTGAAATGTGACCTAGACGAGGATAGCGAACATGGATTTACCTTTATGGTGCTGTTTTCAACATCCGTATTGGTAAACGATCTTACCGACCGAATAGATGACATCCTTACTTTCAGAACGTTCACGAAACATTTCACTACGAAATGCACACGAACACGATAGGAGAAAAGTTTTTCTCTTTCATTAGCACTAACAGTGTTTTTCTCTCTCATTGGCACTAGGGTTGGATTATCCGGATAACGGTTAACCGCAGGTTTTTTTATTATCCGATATCCGGATATAAATCTGCCGGTTAACCGGATAAAATAGTATCGTGAATGTGTTTTAAACTTTTAGGAAGCTTCAATAAGTCGAATTATCAGTGTTTCGCGCGGCCAATTAGCGAGAAGCGTGTCGTCAATTAGCGGGATACGTCAATGCATTGTATAACGCGACGCAATCTCCCGCTGAGAAGATCGTCAAATCAGGTCATTGATTGCCGCGAACTCGGCTATCGTTGCTGGCCTGGTTTTTCGACTCTTCAACAAGCCTACAGTTCCGCTGGCAGAATCACATCTGCAATAGGCTCTGTGGACATTATACCATCACTGGCCTACATAATCGCATTTGCATTGGCTTGCTGCTCACGATATTATCGCTGGCCTGCGCAATCGCATCTGCAATAAGCATGGTACGAACGATATCATCGCTGGCGTAACCATAGTCTCGGGCCTGGCATGCGTTGGCTCCTATATCTTAGTGGCTTGGAGACAATATGCCGCTGAGATTATTGATCAGCGATTGTGATTAATGAGTGACATTGCGAATCTGAATGACATCGAATGTTCGCAGTCCGGAAACATGTTTGTTCGTGCGTGCAAGCGTCATTGATTTCCGATGATACTAAATTCGAAAAAAATCGAAACCACCTCGTTTTATTTAAAACACCCCCCCCCTTATTTTTCGGCTGGCTACGGGCCTGATCATGTGAATTTCTCATGGAGGAATTAGAGCGAGTTATCATGTCGGCCTCGATTCCGGTATCAGCAACTCGTCCTTCCAGTACTGGACACTAGGGTTGTTCAGATTTGAAAAATTGTCAGGAAACTTCGACCATTGTGATCCAAATGATGGTTTAGTACATAAAAACACTTTTATGAGCAATTTTGGTCATCTTCATAGTGATCTTCCTTTTCCTCAAAGCCCCCAAAGATCCCGAGGTCATTTCTCCTTACTACAGCTGATACACCAGAGTGTTTACGTTGACGTAGTGTTCTGTAGTGTTGGCCGTGTAACCAGTTTGTAGCTTTTGTGATGTTATCAGTTGAAAACGGTTGTGCAGAAATAAGGAATTGCAAGGTAGTATATTTGTTTTCAAAATTGTACCTAAATGTTGTCTTATAAATATCAGATCTATCTCCGTTTTCCTGTTTAAAACCTATCTATCGTGTTCATGGGAAGCATTTATTAGTTGCACGGGTGACACTGGTTTGTTATGGATCGTACTTCGAAGGAGCGCCGTTGGGTTGCAAAGTCGTGACCAAATGCAGAGATTTGCAGCTACTTTTTAAGCAGTAAATGTATTGAAAGGTGTATGATATGTAATGTCAGTAATGGTTGCCCGACATATGAGCATGCGACACAATGGAAAACGACAGTTCAGCATGGAACACATCAGCATGCGTCACTTGAGCATGTGACTGTATAACCCAAAAACTTACCCTAACCCGAAACATAGCCTAACCTAACCTAACCTAGCCTAACCTAACCTAAAGCCTAACCCTAATCCAACCATAAATCCAACCCTAACCTACCCCTAACCCGTAATTTAACCCACATGCTCATGTGTCGCATGCCAAATTGTCGCATGCCGAAGTCTCGCATGCTGTAATGTCGCATGCTCATATGTCCACGGACCGTCAGTAATATTTACCTCAATTTTAGTTTATCTATAACATAACGAGTAATTCCATTTGATGGTAAAGTGCAATTTAGTAGAAGAAGAATGCCTGACACAAAGCGGAGAAAGGCAGTGCCGGATTCACCACGAACAAGATCGAAGTCTGGTTTCTATTAGAGCGGATAGTCATCTGATTGTATCAGTCACTCCCAGTTCTAAAATATCTGCTATATCTGAAAGAAAACTGCCCTAAGACTACCAAAACGCAGGAATTTCTTCTTCAAACTGTTGGAAGAGGTTGCCAAACTTCATGCGGCTTGAACTTTATTATCTTCAAAAGATCATGTCAATTGTGATGAACTCGATAAGTTGGGGGACCTTGACATTGCGACGCAGTTGTCGCCATCCCAGAAGAATGAAGACATCGCATTTTATGAGGACCAATAGTATTCTCGCAGTGTACGACTCGCTGGAAAACATGAGACTTTTGAAAGAAGCCAGGCTGAGATCAGTGACGAACCTGTTTCAGCATCTGCGAGCATAAGTTCTAGTGATGAATTTGTTACATTAATGTCCTCGTCACCTGGGAAGGAAACTAGTACACCACCCTCTGACTATGATGCTGCAATCAAATATCCTTCATTTATTGAACTTCAAGCTCCTAGAAACTTGTTATGAAAGAAACATATTACCAATGAGCTGGACCGCCTAAAATTGACTGATAACCAAGCAACTATGCTACTTAGTGCTTTCATGCAGTCATGCGAAGGGAATATTGATGCCTTTGTGCTATCCATATCATGTGCTATCCATATCAAGTATAAAAGAGACATATAAAGGCTAATCGCCGTAAGGTTCCACATGATATATTTGAATCATTCCAACAAGACCTACCCAATCATGCTGCTATACACTGGGATGGAAAGTTGACAGAAGACAGACTTGGAACAAACTATGAAGCATTGGCTGTGATATTGTCTTCTTATCCTCAGCATACAGATGGAAAATTACTTGGAATTCTCAACATCTTTTCAATGATAATACCAATTGTCGCAAGCCACGAAAATGTTATAACGTACTGATCATTTTTTGCCATAATCTGCTTCATAAAGTTTGATTATTCAAAATGTTCTCACTACAAATTCATTGAGTTTCGGAAACATACATTGCCTTCACTTGACTCTATTGTTGTTACAAGAGCAAGCCTTGTATCATGAACTTGTTGGATTTTCACAATGTTGCTCAGTAGGTACCCTTGTCATATTCCACACTATGGCAACCTCTTAGACTGTTTGAACAGGACAGTCCTGCGTTTTGGTCGTCTTCGGGCAATAAGTGAACGGGAATATTGAGTAGTGGACTTGTCTCTTGTTCTTTGCAGGACAGGTACAACCCTTCTCCGCTTTGTTTCAGACATTCTTCAACTGAATTCCGGTCCTCCATCAAATTAGACAACTCAGTATTTTACAAATGAGCTGAAATTGTCCGGAGTCACTGGCATTGCACATTATATTCCGACTTAATAGATCTTTCATCAACGTTAACAAAATAAAAGCAACCTGGAAATGCATGCAATTGTCTCATTCATATAGCTTGACTAGCTGTAGCAGTGGGCCTATAGAGATAACAACACATGTACCAGAAGGTCGCACTGGCATATGTAGTGCAATACGATTGCCAAAAAGATATATTACCATGATATTTATCACCTATAGACGGTCGTTTTCAACTGCAAACTCCACTAAAGGTACAATCATCACCTCAGAGCACTGCTTTACAATAAGAGCTAGGTAAAAAGTCTGGGTAATCCCCAATAATTAGGAGAATTGGCGCCTGATCTTTAGGGGCTTTGAGGAAAAGGAAGATCACGATGAAGATGACCAAAATTGCTTATAAAATTGTTTTTGTGTACTAAACCATCATTTGGATCACAATGGCCGAAGTTTCCGGACAATTTTTCAAATCTGAACAACCCTACTGGACACCTAAAGGGAAGAATGGGCAAAAAGGAAGCGCTGCTTACTATATTCAGCCTTGCTTACTATAATTCAGCCCATTTTGTGGAAGCAGAAAGAGCATTTAATACGTGTGGACTACTTGTTACAAAACTCCGGTCCCGGCTACAGGATGCCACTATTGATGCGGTGTGTTTAATAAGGAGGGAGCTGCAATTACACTGTGTAATGATTTTGCGATCCATTTGTCATGCAGACCTCGTGAAATCGATTATCTCACTTAGGATTCACTATCCGGTTAACCGGTTAGGTATACGGATATATCCGTTATCCGGATAGTGAAAATTATTGATATCCGAACTAACCCTAGTTAGCACTAACAGTAAGCTCGTCAGTTGATTTGCCCGTCTCGCGAGATGTGACCACTTATATCGCTACACATGGCGGTCATCGCTACATGGCGGTCGAGACGACACGTTCTCTCTTCGAACCTCAGTTTTATCGCATGGTCTGGCAACTAGCGCCGCTTAAGTACAAGGACTGTCTTTCGAGCTCCGTATGTTCATAACGTTTGAACTTGGCTCGCGACACCTTCGAGGACCCATCTATTGCTCCGGGACACTCGAAATATGTTCATTGCTTAGTAAGAGTGAACACTCTATCTCCGATGACGTCTTCGGATTTGTCATCGGAGCTAATGTGCACACGTGTTACCCTGATCTATCAGCGTGCTGCCTCAAAGGCAGTCTTCGTTATAGTTTTTACATCGTCCATTTGACCGTTACCAGCGGAGGCGCGGCCATTGCGCCGCTTTGGAGTGTCTGCTGGCGGATACGATGAAACTGGCGTGGAAATGCATCGACCGTGGGCGAGGGATCATGGGTTCGCATGAAGTCTTTGGAAGGATTTGGTACAGTTAGACTCACATCGAATCTTTGAATACTGTGTCGCGTTCCGGTTATTTATGTTCCTAAATCGCTCGATAAGAATGCTCATTGCTCACCTTTGCATCTCCTACTTCGTGAACAAGTGTGATGGATGGGTTCCTCTCCCACTGACAAGACTGCGTGTAGACATTATACATACTGTGGTCGCTTTACCATATCGGTTGGCATAGCACTGTACCTCTAAAAATACATGCATCATTATAGCATAACCTACCAAAGCTACGATTGCACGTGCTAATTCGACTCGTCATTGGGGTCATCTTCATGCTTCATTCAACGCGTAACACCCTATATAACCATGTGACAAGATTTGTCCCTCGTACGCGACTCATACCGCGTGCGCGACGCATATATCACTCGCATCATTTACATACATCACTTTTCTCTATTGATCGACCCGAACGATAGAGGTAGTATTTGTAATGACTCCTGTGCATAAAGACACTGGCATATACTTTCTCAAGGAAATTGATTGATAGGCTCAAAAAATTCAAATATAGTACCACAGTAGGCAGCGGCTCTAGTAGTTTCAGAACTGATTTGAAAAAATAAACCAACTCATTGAGAGGTCAGAGTTAAGTGACATGATGAAACACTTGATATACGAACTCTGACTCAGAGTAGAAGACATGCATTCAGCGTGTTCATTTGATGCAATTTCAATCACTTTTTCATGCGTTTTTGAAGGGGTTCCATAATGTCACAGTTACCTTGCTATATGGCGTCAGTTCAACGTGTACTCTTTTCAGCAAGCTTTCACTCAGCATTGCATGAGATTCGCGCTTGTACAGATCTAAAATATCTGTCCAGACAATCGGACGACCTTGAACATCTGTCATTACCTTCGAACCATTTTTTCGTGAATTATATAAGGAGTTACGAGCAGTCTTAACCATAAAAAATAACAATTAAACAAATGTGCAAAACAAATGTGCAGAGTAAATTTTAGCCAAACAATTAAACAAATGTGCAGAGTAAATTTTACCTAAACTACCTTCAGCAAATTAGGGGGGTCTGACAGCAAGGGAATCGGTCGATGAACTGCTAGCGGATTTTGAGCCATCAGATTGGTTCGCATAGTAATTTCATGATTTTTTGACTGATGATGCGAAACGTCTTTCTGTTTGTTGATGCGAAACATCTTTCTGTTTGTTGGATGTCCATCACATATCAAAGCATGATTTTGCAGCCCTGCTTTTTCACATGCGATGATGCTCTTCCAAACCAATGAGGCTAATCGTCCGGCTGTCAAAGACCGTGTGGCATACCATGCTATTGACACAGACACCTTTCTGGTTACGGTCCTTCATAAAATACTTGTAGATGATAAAATATTTATATTGGCCCCCATGTTTTTTATTTTTGCTATACAAGCCATAAATCCTTACCTAAGATGTAACTGGCTAGCTCATTCCCTTTTTTTCTTCCGTCACTGACATAGGATCAACGTTCCCCACTAGTTTGCCTTCTCGCAAAACAAGATTCTCTTCAACTCAAAACATTTGTCATATATTACTATTATACAATTCTTATCCAATTGACACTATTACTAAGCTTTTCTTTTCATCTCGTCAAAACGTATAAATCCGGTCATGTTTTCAACCTCTTCTTTTCTAGCTGCAGTTTGCTCCAGTGCCAATTCATTTATACCTGGACCGGGTGGGATACGGTTTCTGTAAATGATAGCAGTATGCAATGATCTGTTTATTTATCTACCTGTAGGGGCGAATTGTGCGATTGCTCGGCAATTGGAGGACATTGCTGCTTCTAATGTGTGTATAGGCTGCTGGGGATCTCGAGTACAACTCGATGCACCATCTCAGAATGTCAGGATGATAGCGACGACCATTACCTGACCTCTGTGAATTGATCATATCATCAAGAAATAATTGATGCAAGAACTCATTCATGTTGCGTTTTTCAGTATATCAACTATCGCCGTGCGTTTTTCAGTATCAACCATCGCCCATAAATTTAGCTGATTAGTTGCATGTTGCTCTCAGTTATGTGTGTAGTCTGCAATAAATACCTGAACTGTCAAATATACCTGCTCATCCACCTCAAAAATAATCTTTTTTCCTGAATCTTGTTGGCTACGTGATTAAATTATTCGGCTGCCTTAAAAAACGGCGAACACCAAATTTGAATTCATTCCAATCAATATTCGCGGGTTTCGTAGAGTTTGAAAATTTTGAATTCGCCCAAAAACGCAAAAAAAATTTCCAACTTTTTCTGGTAACCGATGCCGAACTGCACGGTAATTGCTTCTGCTGGCACATCAGAATATGAACATCTGATCAACCGTCACATATATTAATATAGCTCCTCATGGTTGATGATAATTTATACATCGTAAAACTAACTCGTAAATGACGTAAAAAAGCAGCATCCAGCCACCCCAGAGCTCGCCGAGTGCAAATGAGTGACCCTACTATTGGGCGGCGGCGAGAGTGGATTTTCGAGAGTTACACATCCCGGAGTTCTAGATATCCCTGGGTTCGGTTCACGGCTGTCGGGATCATTGAAGCATAACCGATTAGCCAGTCAAGAGCCGTGGTTATTTGATTACTAGTCTTCTCGCCGTTCTATGGTCGGTGGCACGCCCATTCTTGGGCAGCTACTTTCAAACGCTTTGCCAGAAATCTTAACGGCTTTCCCGTGAGCTTCTTTCCGGCTCATTTTTATAAATCAATCTGTTTTCTATCAATAATCAAGCTTCGGAACCTACGTGGAGACTAGAACCATCGAAATATATCCAAACGTATATTATGTAGGACATGGCCTAATACCCGAAATCAGATGTGCCATACCTGATGTAGTTTTTAACCTTCAATAGAACTGGTAGGAAGAACTTATCACCCTAATATGAATAGAAGGGGTCCCAAAGAACATTTAAAAAGCAGTTTCATGCTTCGGAACCTGCGTGGAGGCGAGAACCATCGAAATATATCCAAGCGTAAATTATGTAGGAAGTGGCCTAATACCCGAAATCAGAGGTGCCAGACGCGATGTCGATTTTCACCTTCAATAGAACTGGTAGGAAGAACTTATCACCCTAATATGAATAGAAGGGGTCCCAAAGAACATTAAAAAGCAGATTCAAGCTTCGGAACCTACGTGGAGACGAGAACCATCGAAATATATCCAAACGTAAATTATGTAGGACATAGCCTAATAATACCCGAAATCAGATGTGCCATACGTGATGTAGTTTTTAACCTTCAATAGAACTGGTAGGAAGAACTTATCACCCTAATATGAATAGAAGGGGTCCCAAAGAACATTTAAAAAGCAGTTTCATGCTTCGGAACCTGCGTGGAGGCGAGAACCATCGAAATATATCCAAGCGTAAATTATGTAGGAAATTGCCTAATATGGGAATTTAGATGTGCCAGACGCGATGTCGATTTTCACCTTTAATAGAATTGATAGGAAGAACTTTTCCCCCATATATGAATAGAAGGGGTCCCAAAGAACATTTAAAAAGCAGGTTCAAGCTTCGGAACCTACGTGGAGACGAGAACCATCGAAATATATCCATTATCCAAGCGTAAATTATGTAGGAAATGGCCTAATACCCGAAATCAGAGGTGCCAGACGCGATGTCGATTTCCACTTTTAATAGAATTAATTGGTAGGAAGAATTTTTTCCCCATATATGAATAGAAGGGGTCTCAAAGAACATTTAAAAAGCAGGTTCAAGCTTCGGAAGGGGTCTCAAAGAACATTTAAAAAGCATATTCGAGCTTCGGAACCTACGTGGAGACGAGAACCATCGAAATATATCCAAACGTAAATTATGTAGGAAATGGCCTAATACCCGAAATCAGAGGTGCCAGACGCGATGTCGATTTTCACCTTCAATAGAACTGGTAGGAAGAACTTATCACCCAAATATGAATAGAAGGGGTCCCAAAGAACATTTAAAAAGCAGATTCAAGCTTCGGAACCTACGTGGAGACGAGAACCATCGAAATATATCCAAACGTATATTATGTAGGACATGGCCTAATACCCGAAATCAGATGTGCCATACGTGATGTAGCTTTTAACCTTCAATAGAACTGGTAGGAAGAACTTATCACCCTAATATGAATAGAAGGGGTCCCAAAGAACATTTAAAAAGCAGTTTCATGCTTCGGAACCTGCGTGGAGGCGAGAACCATCGAAATATATCCATTATCCAAGCATAAATTGCTCATCATTGCATTTTGCAGTTTCGAAACAATGCCATTCTGTCGCCCAGTATCAACAGATAGTACGGTGTCTCATATGATATATTGAGATTTTCAAATTTTCCTATACAACGTATTCTTCTAATCGGTTTTCTAGACCGCTGAAAATATCTAGAGTTGTTCCACTTTCGCCTTTTCGAACACCCAGTTTGATTTGTGTCAGACAAATTGAAATTATACGATATATTCAGTCCACATCCAACGTCGGAATTAATAATTATTTATTAATTATTTAATTTTGACTGTAAACAAGAACACGATAGGAATATTTCAATCTGGGCGATCAAAATTTACTAAAATCATTTGTGACTACAGGACACACAAACTTTTGAAATTTTTTTCCTACTCATAACTCTACTGTACACTGATGAAAACACTGTTGCCAAACCCACAACAATAGCAAAAGCAGCACGAGTTCGATACAAAAATGCAACGCTCAAAATGAGAGAAACGATATGGGAGTCAATGCCTCTTCAGTCTTCATGGACAGCACAAGAAGTTAACTTCAAAGCCCCATGTAGACGAGCTTTCATGGACCTGGATATCCAGCTCCGGTCTGAAACCGGCAAGCGAAGGATTCATTTTCGCAGCACAAGACCAAACGCTCCCTACAAAATGCTATCGCAAATGAATTCTGAAGCAAAACACGGACGGCAAATGCAGAATGTGTTGTGGCACATCTCATGTCCGGCTGTGGTGTACTTGCAGCTACCGAATACACATGGAGACACAATAGGATTGGTCACTACATTCATCTTGAATTATGCAAACATTTTAACATCACTACTTCGACAAAAAATTGGTACGATTACAGCCCAGCACCAGTGACAGAAAACGACCAGGTAAAAATTCTGTGGGATGTACCAGTTATAACTGACCGCGAAATCAGAAGCAACCGCCCGGATATGATCATCAAACTAAAAAAGAAAAGAGAATGCTTGTTCATTGAACTGGCTGTCCCAGCTGATCACAATATACAACAAAAAGAATCAGAAAAGCAGTCCAAATACGCAGACCTCAAAATGGAATGTGAGAAAATGTGGCGATGCAAAATAAACATTGTACCGATAGTCTTTGGCGCTTCAGGGGTCGTAAGCAAAAAACTCATGAGACATACGGGTAACGTTCGATTCGTCATGATCCAAAAGATCACGTTATTGGGCACTGTGCATATTCTTCGGAAGACGTATGCACCACTGGACTAAAATTATACTAGTGAATGACAGCATCATTTCTGTAATAATCTGACTTAGACTCCATGTATTGCATAGGAGTAACAATTTGACTGCATTACTGAAATTTTAAAAAAGTACTCCAATCTCGCCATTTTCCTTCGGTTGCAGGTTGCTCCCCGGATTATGTGTGTATTGACCAGTTTCTTACTGTGAATAAAGAATATAATGATATTAACAGCGCAAAATCTACGATACAAACGAAATGCAGACGTCAGAAACATTTTGAATTTATGGAAATTTTGACATGTCAAAAGAGGCCGCCCTAATGATTATACAAACCTGTGTAGCTCTAATTCTAATCTAATTTGAAAAAAAACTGTGGAGCTCTAATTCTAATTCTAATTCTATTCTAATTCAGAAAAGCTGAAAATTTTCTAGTTGTCCAAGTCTGCTGGTACGGGCGCTTCAGGAGTCGCGCAGTACCTTCATTTTCTTCAAGTCGACTTTGTTATTATTTAGTTATCATTCGGATACCGTAGGCTATCGCACCATCATCCTACGTCGTAGTAGCCTATCATGTAGAACAGTTGGATTTGACAATTTAGCAACTCAGGAAATATATTAGGAAGTTGGCAGATATGGACGTGCTTGAGCTTTTGGATGAATTATGCGAGGAGAGTAGACCGCAAAGCTGTTACCTGGTAGATTTGAAGAATCCACACAAAAAATATTCAGATTCGGAGTTCCAAGATCGATTTAGATTTTGCAAGAAATCAACCTCGGATATTTTAGCAGTAATTGAAAGCGATTCAGAACTGAACCAGCACAAGCATGCTGTGCCAAAATTACAACAGCTACTACTGATATTGCGATTATATGCAACAGGTTACTTCCAACGTACAGATGGCGACTTGATGGGTGTAAGCCGCCAGACCGCAGGACGGGTAGTACACAGGATTTCAAGGTGTATTGCGAGACAGAAATATCAATTCAGCAAATTCCCTGTCAATTTAGATAGAACAAAGACAGATTTCTATAAAATCAGTCACTTTCCATCGGTAATTGGTTGCATAGATTGTACTCATACCCATAGTTTCCCCAGGAGGGGCAAATTTATGATAGTTTTTTTGGTGTGAGCCAGACCAGTGATCCCCGTACTTCAGGCCACACTACCTCAGGCTATATGTGTCAGACAGCAGATTGGATTGGTTCAGAGGTTGCAATAACTGGTGGGAAGCTTCTTTATCCTCAAGTAAGAAATACTTATGTGACAGGGATGATCGTCCCACACACTCGCGGAGGGGAACAACGATAAAACAAAAAATATTACAGCGCCAGTTTGCAAACCTCCAGCAAGCAGCAAGAAAATAAACTGAGGGAAGCAGAAAGATTGCGTCAAGTTGAACTCCATCGAATACAGATGGAGTATTATAGGTTTAAAATTGATCTAATGAACAAGCAGATGGAGAAATGAATTTTCTAGCTATAGTTTGTCTGTTGATCATATTATTTTACTGAATTTGAATAAATTGCAACTATTGACCAATGTTAGAGTAGAGCTTTCTCTTTGTGGTCGTCAAAACGAATATCAGGTAAGAGGTAAATATCTCGTCGCATCAGCTAGTCGGAAATACCATAGACCTGTTAGCCTGAGGCAAATAACCCCCTCTATCCTAAAGAAATGGCGATGAGACTAAGCTGCACTTATTCATATATTATTGGTTCAAAAGACTGCAAGAATATGATATGATGTAAAGGTAGATGGAGTGGCAACACTGCTGGTGGCAACTACTTGGTTATCAAACAGCATTGAAGCAAATCAATCCAAGGCAACGGACATGTTCCAGCCAGTCCATGGGTTCGTGCAGGCGATAACGATCGTATTTTTTCATACCAAAACAAACAGTGGTATAGTTGAGATGTTCTGGTAAAACGTCGTTTCTACTGTTTACTGCGGTTAACATCAAGGCGGCCGTCATGGCAACGGCGTTGCAAGATGACGTATTTCAAGCAGTGTGCGAGCGCGTGGATTCACGAGTCAGCACATTCGTCTAATTTTCAGGTTCCGCTAAACCAGTCACAGTCATCAACATTGGTCAGCGTTTAGCTAAGACTTTCAGACTGATTTACGTGTGTTTTCGGCGTTCAGCGTCTGTTTTGAGGTAAAACTTCTGGTCTCCACCCTGTATGATTTAGAAATCATTTGGAAAACTGGATGTGACATCGTGGTGATTGATGTCTTGTGTAGGTGGAATTGCGGTGAGTGAATATTCCCCGCATAATTGTCGGTAAGTACGCTCTTTCGGCTAATTTATTTACAGGGTTGTGGATTAAATTTATTGAAATAAGGTATTCGGTACTGCTTACTGCTTCAAATCATGTAAGTATTCGGAAAAAGACTCGATTGACAGCTAATGTTATAATTCGTTCGGTAACTCAGAAGTAGCATACGTGTAGGGAGCGCGCTGGACTGCGTCAGAGAAAGTGCATCTTCATTTGGATTTCGTTTACGGAAAAAAAGCTGAGAGCAGAGACTTTAGCTACGTTCTACCATAAATGCATAGTCTAGTGTGCGTTCTCAACCACAATAACATGTGGATCACCAATCAGGTAACTCCAGCCCTACCTCCCACAAATCCGAACACTGGTCTTACACGACATTGTACGACCCAACCTAGGCCTAACTTCTTACTTCGTAAGAAAAGTACGCATGACAGGACTGGTGTGGATGTCATGTCAGTATATTGTGTCGTATGTTCCTCATTTTGAATGTGTGTAGCAAGCCAATCATTACCGGTGGTGAGTAGAGAATCCTATGTCAAAAACAGTAAAATTGTTCGCAAGTGATGTTGATATTTATTTTCAAGCATTTTGAAATCAATGAACAAGAACGAAAAAATGAACTCGTCGGATAAAGACAATGTGACTCGGTCTTTTAGTTGATGTAATCTTCTACCGTATGATATATTTCGAAGCATGGGTGAACATGTAAAGCCACGCACATATAATATGTTTTTCTCGCTCTTATTTTCTTTGCTGCAGATGCTCCATGCTGCAGATGCTCCACGCAACTGTCTATCACGCTATCTGTGGTAGCAGACATGACACTCTTTCTGCAGATGCGATCTGTTGGCACCTGGTGGAGTTGGCCGTACAAAATGCCTGGCTCTCAACCTGACTAAGCTGGATCGGCTAACAGTTATGTCATGTTGCTGCCTGCTTTCCACTTAGGTCAAGTTCTCAACGATGAGCTCTAGAAACCTCAAATGCGTGATTTTGCACAACATTTGGTCATCCTCCGCTGATTCCGAATATACAATATAGGCCTTGGTTATTGCTAGGCTGAAGGGGTGAAAGAATTGTTTCTTCCACCATTTTTACACCGACGCTCAATACGAGATCCTTATTTGATCTGAACAACGATCGACTCCATTCATGTACTGATTGTAATCATCCACACATTTGGGCTTCAATTTTTCTTTAGCACTCCCGGCACTTCTTTTTCATCCTTCCATTTTATCACTGGTATGTGGCCACGTCTAGCACTTCTTCTTACGCCTTTATTCACCAGCTTCTCCGTTATTGTAGGTGGGGGGTCCTCGTCTGTCGCTTTGACGTCGTGAATACTACCCTGACGCGATGTCACTGCTAGCATCGAAACAAGCACACTACAAACATAACGCGCAAAGAAATACTGTATTACATAACGTCTCACTACAACATGAATGAATATACAAGGGTCCGAGGATTATTGCGCAAAGAGATACTGTATTACATAATGTTCAGTTGTTCACACTACAAAATAAATAAATATACAAGGGTCCGAGGATTATTGATTTTTGCATTTGTCGTCCTGGACGGTGTGATACATAGGCAGTTCCGCTTCAGGTATGGCAGTGTTTTCTAAAAAAGAGACACGCTTTTGTTACACGTGGCGGTGGGATTCAATATTTTTGGTCAGCCGATTCTGATATAAAAGTGATTGCCAGTAAACTGCAATTGGAGGTGGTCAAAAGTAGTCAGCTCTGAAAATTTCTACTCCATTACAATTGCAAACAGATGTCAAAACTAATTCCAGAATGAAAAAATGATGATTCTCAAGTGGATAGATTGCAGCTTCTGGCAGTTAATCGGAAATGATAAATTTCGAAAATCGATTCAGTTAGAGCGGTTCTCAAACTTTTTCGCCTTGCGGCATACTAGAAAATTATTCAATTCTCGTGGTCAGTAAAGTAACTTTAAGGCTCGTGGCACACAGTTCGGGATGTATGTAGTTTTTCAAGTTATTTTAAATTCAACATCTTGCCACGTCCAAGTAATAGTGCTAAGACTCGAGTACTCGAAAAGTTGTGTAAAGCCCAGACTTTTCGTCGCACTTCACGCACATTGGATATGGAGTGTCCGATATGATTTCACAAAAGCATCGGTGAATATGATTTAGGTAGCAGGTTGCGTGGTTACGTTCCCACCGCATTGTCGCCCATACGAAATATTTCATCAGTTTATATAGCACATCATAACATTTGAAACTGATGTTTCGCAATCTAGCATTTATCTTAGTGTAGCAGTCCGTGGCGTGTCCTACTCTGGAACAGAGGCTTCTGACTTTTTTTTAGCTTTAGACCTGTTTTAGCATACAACCTTTGAAACTTTCTGGACTAAAGATCTGAAATACATTTTCCGCTTTCAGAAGTATTTATATTTCACTTTCAATTCCTAGTATCATACTTTGAGTTCTAATTAGTATCAGTTCCTTTGTCTGGAGAACATACATGGCATTTTACGATTCACTATATTTTTTATTAGCGTTTACTAGTCGCGAAAAGTGTTTACACCGTATCCGATACAACTTCTCCGTATTGCTCTCCGACTAAACTACGAGCCTTACAATATGGGGGAGGGTGTCACATTCCATGATATTTTCTAAAACGTGCTTTTCGAGTAAACAAAGGATTAGTATCGCATTTCCCTCTCAATACCATCATTTTCATCCCACCATGCGGACGAACGCTTATGCTGTCGATAACTGGATACCTCCTGGTATGCAGAAACATGAATCAAGCTCTGCACCTTTCGCATAGCTCAATTTGTAGCTTTCGACAATCAATGCGAACGAATTACAGTCGTTTTCACAACTACTTAGTTACTCGAGTAGATTCAAAGTCAGTCAATTCTACTTCTACTTCAAGTAGTTTTAAGTTGCTTATGGAAGAAGTACTTCTACTCGTACTTGAGTAGATTTTTCCATCGGTACTTCTACTTAAGTAGCTTTCTTGACTACTCTGTTTGAAGAAACATGTCAAGAGTGAGAAAAAATCCCTGTTCTACGAATGCGAGGCCTTCAATATCATCCACCAAAAGTTTCACAGGAAGTGATTTGTACCGGACTTGAACTCGTTAATGACATTGAACAAAATTACATGGTGGTGAATTGAAAATGACTCGCTCGAGTCAAAACTACAAAAGCGAAATTGACTTGCGTCTCGGAACCTCACGACTTGATTACAACCCTGGCAGAAACGCTGACTACTCAGACCACATTTACATGTAACTGGTGGTATTGCTTTGATATTGGCCGCATAACAGTACATTTCTAAACTCTCCTGGTCATTATAACTGTCCTCATAATTAGAGTACTCAATAATGGACTGGAAATCGAATGATCGAGGCCATGACAACGCAGTGACTACTTTGAAATGGTATGCCACCCCACCACATAAAAAAGACGCTACCGACTCAATAAAATCCACCAAATTGATCAAACCACCAACCTGTCAAAACCTCCGGCATTGCCTTCTTTAGAAGGGAGCGATAATGCTTGTTCTGCTCCAGCAGTTCCATATTTTCAGACCTACAAGACAGAACACGCGAGATAGCAGACTGTCGCCTATCGACGCTCACGATAGGTCAAAATAAACTTTGCATTCAAACTTCACGAAGGACCCTGTGAAATTGTTGGCAACCAAAAAAAATCCGTCAAATTTGGCGGAATAGACACTTACGTGACCTTTGACACGAACCAATCAGGTTGCAGCAGGATGTAAACAAAGAACAAGCCCGGGCAAGCTTACTATGAGCTCTTATGGAAAAGGGTTGAAAAATATAGGTTTTTAGCAAAATTACATTGTATTGGGAATAGCTGGCTTTGGTGAATGGTAATAACGTAGAGCTAGTATGTATTTGCAGTGTTATAACGTACAATAAGTATGAATGGTGGCAAGCACGCATCAGCATGACATGTCCAAATGAATGAATTTCTGACAACTTTTCGGATGAAGCAACTATTGCTGTATTATCCTTAGTCGTATACTATAGGATTGTCGTACCGAATAGCATGTATTAGAGGAATCTTGTATAGTACAGTCTACAGTCTGTATCATTATCTAGCAAATTACTGTTACACTGGACACCTGTATGCATATTCAATGATCATATTAATATGATATATGTTAGGCAACATGATCCGTTCCCAGCTGAAATCTAGCTCGTGTGTTGAATCAGGATAAATGCCGGATAAACACTGTGCTAATAGCCTGTGTAATATGGAGCATTCCAGACCGTTCCTAGTGTGCGCTTTTACCTTTCCCAGAGCCAATAACATGCATGGAAGAATGTAAAATCTGGATAAAGGCATGTGGACTTCCTTGTAGTCATCTGAATTCTCATTTTATTAATAAAATGACATGTCTATTATTGTACCAAAAATTGAATCGTGACATAATCTAGATGAAACAATTCTGTGTTTCAAAATGAGTCCAATCTGAAATGCAGTCACACTTGATGCCACAATCGACTTGGTGTGTGTCTAGTTTTATTCCACTCCAGTCTTGTTGCTTGATGGTGTGTAATGTATTGAAATTGTTGAGAGCAATATATATTCAATGATGAGATGAATGGTTGAAATTGGTAGCGGTGATACGTTGCATGAGTCGGACGAGTACGCCTTGATAGGTGCCTGCACAGCAGTATTGCTCTGTAAAATAAACATATTATATATTTTGTGCAGGCTTGATGGATTTCTTTTATGAAGCTGCAGAAAGAGGAAGTCGATGGATAAAACGCAAGAAAATCAAATTTCTGGAAGAAGTATAGAAGCACAAAACAGGAAACTCGTCCAGGAAAATTACAAAATTGACGGACAATAGACGATTTCCAGCGCTCTGGCGCCAGTAGTGTATGACTGGCCAAGATTAGAACCAGCCTCATTTTGCTCCCCTGACGGTTATTCGCCGGCGTTTCTGAATACCACGCCATTGGAATGTAAGGAAGCCGCGTATATATAAGGTGATTTAATATTAGTTTATGCTAATATCTTGTAAGAAGTTCAGCTTGGAACTGTAAAGAACGTAGTTCTTGGCTTCTTATTGTCGCGAACAGATGCATGGCTATACCGGTGTAGCCTATGCATATTCAACAGTTTTTACGTTTGTGGACATTGAAACGTTTGCACTGAAATTCACTTGATCTGGAAATAATAGATTATTAGCAATGTTCCCTCTAAGCTTCGCACGTGCGCAGTGCTTACACGGTCTCTGCGCACAGAAAATTCAAGTTGCGCACAAAAAATCTAAAGTGAGGACCATTTTTTTTGTCGTTACGCACTGTTGTCCAAGGCTCTGCGCAGTAAGTTGGTGAGTGTGCGCAGACTCGTCAAAAATTAGAGGGAACATTGATTATTAGGCTACAAAACGTAGAATACATGGATTTCAGCATTCTCATTTTCTCAGACACAGTACCGGTACATATTAATTTCCTGTGTTCGTTTATTGGCATTAATGCTGCATGAAACTTATTTGGAGATGATAGCCTATCTTGATGTAGCATACCCAAAACGGCATAGGCCTAACAATATTGACTCCTATATGCTCATTCAATCTTTAGTTTGCAAAGATGAAGACATACATGATTGCAGCCAAGTGCCTGACAGTCAGCATTCAATGAAGCTCCATCGCATCGCAAGGCATCTCATCTTAGTAGTGAAACTATCGAATGTAAACAGTCTCTCAAGACTCTCCCGTTACAATAACAGCTGAATCCATCGACAATGGCGAACTCGAACTGAAGGACGTACGTTTCACGACATTTTGATCTTACTGGTCTAATAATTGATTTTCGAGCGTAAAATTGACCTGACGAACACTCTGATGAACCCAGGGGATGCTCGAAAACCCCAGATCTGGGTGGAAAAACCCAGGGGTGGCCTGTCTCACGAGCTGAAACAGCTTCGGCGATGGTAACAGCATTTAATCGAGACAGAATCAGCTGATATGAATGGGTGGGGTATCTTGGCTTGCATGCGATGGCGCGGATACTGCCAACACTGAGAGTCTTAGAAAACCACTTAGGGAGTCCCACAAGATTAAGAGATGTCTTTCAGATAGTACTGTTATGCAAACTGTTGTCAGGTATCGTACGCAGCTCATACTGTAGAATAAAATGATATTCATGATCCCGATATTCTTTGTTGTATTTGTATTCCTTCAATAAAATACTAGTTCTTTTGTTGGAACTATGTGTGACTTATTTCGTCTCGATGTTGCCTTGAGACTGGTATTGAGTTGGCGAACCCTGCTGTACAAACTGGTTGGATCTGTCTCTATGAGTATATAGAAAAACATCCACGTCAACACACAATCTGTCAGAGATTCTCTTCACTCGGTGTTGCTCGACTGAAATCTTTTGCCACGGAAATTTTGATGGGACAGAGCGATCACGTATTCTGTCTGCAGCAGTGCGTTAGCCTGATGTTATTGTCGTGGAATTGTCTTCCATATACTTTTGTATTCCGAGAGCTCTAGTAATGTAAATCACTGACTGAGACAAGCCTGATATCACTATCGTGGAAATGTCTTTCACAGACTCTTATATTCTCTGAGTGATCTAGAAATGTAAATCACAAACTACTGACATATTGACAATTTATTGCTTCGTCAAAAATAAACAAATTTGACTGGAAATCATGAAATCACATGTAAAGGTCTTATACTACTCGTCGCAACTATTGCAGTGGACTAATACAGTGCACTCATTTTTACAGAGGATATAGCTCAGTGGAGGTAACAGAAGAAGAAACACAAATAGGAGTCGAGGCAATAATAATATGCAGATTGTCATAATAATATGATGTTTATGATAGAAGTATAGATGGAAATAAATGTTATAAATAACAAGTTTCTCACAAATATGCCAGTGTTACACAAACCTTAAATAAAATCCTTTCCACAGTAACCTCTCCTATGTTCCAACGTAATACAATCTTTATTTATAGCTTCTTGTCCTTTGCGATGGAAGCTACCGGTACCTATATCACCATTCTCTCATTACTGCATAATGCACATAGGGACGCAACAATGAAGGTGTGAGACACCATTCGGCTTCGTTTTTACATGCTATATGCAGGCACTGGCACATATAGATCCACAACTATAATGACCTACGTTACGCCCCTTCAAAACCTCCGATCCGACAGCTGGCCAGCCTTTCGTAACAATGGCGCCACCCATGCGCAGCCAGTGGAAATCGTCTATTATTGCCAGTGAAGTTCAGTTCTCAGAGGAGCATCATAATGTCAAAAGATGCGGAGAAGCTGAAATTTTATGCTAGACTACATTAAATTCTTTCTGAATTGTCCGACTTATCCTACTGACGTCAAATTTATGGTATTGCTGTAAGCATACTATTAAACAATTGGTTCAGCCACATGTAACTGCTTCATTAAATCGCGATTTGGCCATGTAGATATGTGGTTCGTAAAAATGCACCATTTGCATTCATTCATGATTTCTCAAATCTAGAATGATTATTGACTGTCAATAAATCACATACAACTTTGAAAGGATTGATGGATTGTGGTACACTTACTTTTATGCAGGAACTATTCACAGGGAGCATTTCAGATCGAAATATTAGTTAAATATGTGGATTCGACAAGAAATGCAAGAAAATGATGGAGTTCAGCTATGGTGAGCCAGGCAATGCTATCATGGCAGAAAAGGAATTCACCATTGAGTCTGAAATCAAGAAATTGAATCTAGATTTAAATATTCCTGCACATGATTTACACAACGTCAAATGCCTTAGCAAGACTGTTCCACAACAAGAAAGATGGCGAGAGAACGTATTCATATTGAACAGCTGATCGGAAGAATCAAGGAGTATAAAATTTTGTTCGGTGTCATACTATGCAGCATTGTGTATCACAACTAACCAAATACGGACTAATTGCATACTCTAATTCAAGATTGAAAATTAAAAATGAATGACGCAACATATTCGGCAATTGTGCAAATTCAGTTCCATTGTGAATATCGTAATGCCTAATAGCATGCTACGGATCGTATTTGCGCGGTGCCAAGGTCAGTCTGTACCAACAGTGCATGTCTAGATATTCCAGTGGTGTGCATTGAAGCTTATTTAGATGCTCAATTTGTTGAATGAACAATTCTCCAGAAGAAAATGTTCTAGGATTATTTGTGTTTGGTGGAATGTTATAAAACTGAAGACACCAGATACACCAAAATCTACCTTGAGGCAGGAGTTGATCGGTTGCGAGTACGGTGGAGAGATTGCTTGTCAATCACAATGGAGCTCACTGATGCTGATGCAAATCACAATGTAGTCCTTTTAGCTTCAGGTGCTGGATTGTCTTAATCAATGCATATGCATGAGAGCATATATCAGAACCTAATATGAAAATAAATCATGGTTAAAATATCTATTGCAGGAGTCTCTGAAAAAATGTCTTTTTCCTTACTTACCCTGTCTTACAAGTGCAAGACGAATCAATAATGGATTTTCCGAGAACGTGTATTTCCATTGAGTGTGTTATCTCACTTTACCGCAAGTTGCGATAACATTGGCTGTTCACTAGAATATTGCTTCCAAAAAGAGTGGATTGTCTCCTCAATCTTTATCCCTAAATCGTGTGCGTAGCGCTCCATGAAATACTTCGAAGCTTTCTCCGCGGTGTTAGAAGAAGATGCTGTTCCACTCAAATCCATAAATTCGATAGAATCTCCATAGCTTTCAAGTTTCATAATAAATACACAAAAATTGTGATGTGTGGCAGCAGCTATATTTCATAGTATATATATTTCTGAACATGAGATATGCTTGAAAATTTTGCTCGAGACCTGGAGCCTATGAAATCCGTCAAAATATGCATTACCACAATCCTATAGTATAGTATACAACAATCGTCGCTTAATCCGAAAAGTTGTCAAAAACCCGTGTATTTGGACACAGCACGCTGGTGCGTACTTGCCACCATTCATGTTCATCCTAGATTAAAAGCTACAACTACATACTAGCTCTACGCTACTACTATTCATTAGGGCCAGTCATCCCCAATTCAACGTAATCTTGCTTAAAACCTTCATTTTTTAACCTTTTTCCATAAGAACTCATAGTAAGCTTGCCCGGGCTTGTTCTTTGTTTACATCCTGCTGCAACCTGATTGGTTGGTGTCAAAGGTCACGTAAGTGTCTATTCAAACCTGTTATTCATTACTAACAATTTCAAAGATCACAAGCTTCACTTGTCTTTTTCATACGACATTTCATTCGCCGTATCCACAATTTCCCATCGCTAATACTATTTTTTCAAAGCAAAAATGTTCTATTCGAAGAAATTCACTTCTTCGGGTCGGAATTGAGCTAATTGAACGTTTTGTAGGCAACCTAACAATTCATCATAGTCTCAGAAATTTCAAAAAATTTGAATTTTTTTAATAAATTCAAATTTTCTACACTAATACCTTATAATAACTCCAATAATTTCACTTCTGCACATTAGAATTGAGCCATATTAGATTTGCAGCGTTTTTAGCCAAGCTAACAATTTCATTGCGTCCTCAGTATAAGTTCGTGGTCCATGGTGCAATTTTACAGAAAATTTTACTTCGACCAACGCCACCGCACAAACTCGAGAAGCTCACATTCTCTTTTTCTCCATGTTGCGAGATTTGTCCAGTTCCATTTCGAAATATTCGCTTCTGTATTTGTAGTCGGCCACCTCCATCTCTAGGAGGCACATTCGAGAGTCGAACGGCACGCCAGGTTGGCTCGCTGCCGCGCCCATACGGGTCACGCGCTTCGAAAAAAGAATTTGTGATTTACGACAGTGACGATACACTTGTGTTTTTGATGCGCTCAAACACAATACTAACTTGGTTACTAATTTGCTCATATGAGCAACGGTCAGACAAGTTTTGAAAAGTGAGCACTTCTCGTTCTAGATTTTGATAAGTGAGTAGTCTTAGCTTTGCGATTTTTGAAAACGAGTAGTTGAGTTGCAGGTTTTGCAAATCGAGCAGTTTAGTCACGGAGTTTGATAAGTTATAGCTGCGGATTTTGATAAGTGAATAGCTCTAGTTTGTAGTTTTGAAAAGGAGCAGTTCTAGCTTTAATTGCAAGTGTTGAAAAGTGAGTAGTTTTAGCTCTGGTTGCAAGTTTTAAAAAGTGAAGAGTTCTCAGCTTCTCCGTTATTGTAGGTGGGGGGTCCTCGTCTGTCGCTTTGACAAGTTCCAACGCCGATAACGCCACGCATGTGCAATTCGTCGTACATTGTCACTCTAGTATAATGCCGATCCGTATACAGCTCGTAACCTTCTCCGGATTATTCATCGACCATATCGAGGACAAGTTGAGCACTTTTCCTGGGCCACAATCATAGGCGCCGACTTTTATTTTTTTACGAGATGGCGAAGTCTTGTGACGTCATAATTTTTCCATATCGATGACGTTATCGTCGCACGAAAACGCACGTTACTACATGCCGGTGGTGTGTACTACATGCCGGTGGTGTGCGTGCAGCGTTAAACCATTCGCGTGACATTTTAATACTGGCCTTGCACTCATTAATATCAAACCATGCAGTCGAGATATTAAATAGAATCTTAAAACGGTACGATCATTTGAAGTGTTGAAGTGCCTGCGCTACCAGTCCGTCCGACGGAATCTGCAGTTGCATCGATGTTATTCACGCGCAATGCCCAGTGTGACTAACGAAATACACTACGCACTGGCCTTGCAAGTAACATACGACAACTCTTGAATACTTCAAGCAGACAATAATGATGATTGCAAACGCGAAATCGCGCAGCCAATCAATAATTGTCTCTTGCGGTTTCTTGCTTCGCGTTGACCAACTCGCATCGCGGCAATTGTTTGATGATTAAAACATTGGTGCATTTCCCGATTCAAGTTCGCGAAGCATTTCGGGAGTACATCGGTAAATTCGTAAATTCAATCTGCATGTCGACGGCCGCCAACGCATACTAATTGAATTACGTGTTGACGGCCGCACAAATTTCGTTCTACGGCCGCCGGTTTGCCACCCTTGGGCAAGAATTAATTCCACTTTCGGACGCATGCCGCGATCTTACCAATAGAAATCCACTGTCTATCTAATGCCTAATAGTTTAATATTCGATAATGTTGTTATCGATACGAGTACATCCAGCAATCATCAAGTTTATTGGAATGTAGAAGGTTCCCTGTTCAAACGAATCGAATACAATCAGAATTTGTGCCACCCATAATCTTGTGATGCATCACGTTAATAATGAGAGGAAGACTGAAAAATGACTTTGTGCGACAATTTCGGAGTACGAATGTATCAAGTAGATAACAAGAAATATGGATGGTGGCAAATAAGAAAGCGTGTAATCTAATCAGTATCGCCACGAATCGGTTCCGAGTGTGACACTGTATTGAGTGGCTTTCGTCGCGACTCGCGACAATTGTTTTCTCATTATATCGGTGTTTAGGCTGTATTGCTGCATCTCCCGATTATTGTGATGGGCAAAGCGAATCTGCGAATAAATTAATTCCAATTTGCAGGCACAAACCAACACACCCTCCAATTTCGCGCTACGATTACCTATCACGAAGCTACCTAGCTCATGAATGGTTTTGTAAACGAATATGGCTGCACATAATTTAGATTTCAGAAAAGCAGAACGTATATTTGGGCGCTTGGTCGGCAGAGGAGATCTAGGATGGTGCTTCTCATCACACGCCAGGCGCGTGGCCAGTCGAAAAATTAGGATGATTTGGATTTTTTTCAAATTTACCAATATAGCATTAATTCAATTAGGGGTCAAGTACATGCGTAAATCGCGATCATATAATCTCTTCGTATCGACAATTTTAGGCGTATGATAAGCTTGCCACAGTCAGGGAGTGCTGCCAATTAGCGAGTCACTGATCTCTGGTGAACAATTAAATATGCGCGAGTATTACGCAGTCTCGGCTACAGTTTTCGCAAATCAAAATGTCCGAACTTGATTGCACCGATTTCAAACCTTTGTCGTATTTCAGAACTCGAGACATGATACACATCTTCTGGTCGTTACATTCAAGAATTAGCGGGACTCAATTTCGCACGTTAAAGTCTGTTTGCAGCGATTTGATTTTATTCAGGTTCGTGGTGTCGCTTTTTAATCAATTAGACATAAAACAATAACTAATTAGAGTAAACTCGGCCGCATTGTCTCGAAACCAGCGAGAGACAGGAACCAAAGCATGCTAGGCCCGAGACGCGATAGTTAGGCCATAGGTCAGCAATGATATCTTTCACTACAGGCCTATTGCAGACGCTATTGTGTAGGCCAGCGATGATATCGTGCGCACCATGCTGAAGCCGCCAATGCAGATGCGATTGTTGAAGCCTGCGGAACCAGGCTTGATCGAGACGCGATAAATCAGGCTAGCGACGATTGCCCCGCGCACGGGAATGAATGACCTAATTTCGCGACCATCTCAGCGGGAGATATTCACAGATTCTTCGCGCTAATTAACAAAGCGTTTCTCGCAAACCCGCCGCGCGGAACACTGATTACACAATTATTGAATTACAACTGTAGCAATTGCAAGAGTTAGAAGAGAAGAGAATGATCGTTTCAAAATGACGGGGTTTCACGTTTCAAGTAGGTACGTTCGACCCCCAAAAACCCGTGGCTACGCGCCTGGCACACGCGCGTATCGAAATTGAAGACGTCTCTAACGAGGTCGCATCGATTCGCCTGATTACTAATTATTGGTCACAAATCACTTGGGCGTTTGAGCATTTTGTACGAGGTGGCCGCCACCTCGTTAATATGGTCATGAGGGGGCTGCGCCACCTCGTAACCTCGTAAGTCGGCGCCTATGGCCACAATCGTTCGATAATTTGCCAGTTGCTACTTCAAATTTTAAACCATATCCGCTTCGAGACTCGCACAACTGGAATAATTTCATACCCACTTTTTTGGCTTTAGAGCAGGGGTGGGCAAACCTTTGAGCTCGCGGGCCGCCTTAAATATCTGAATCCATTCGCGGGCCGCACTATATAAAATTGGCATAATAAACTAAAACGCAGTATTGGTATTTGATTATATGGTGAGGTGTCTCAATTCTTGGATCATTGAAATCATTGAAATTTAAATCTGTGAGCCGCGATCTTGTATGCTAAATACACTTATGGTCCAATTCCAGAACACACAATGTTGACAGCATCATAACCATGTTAGCTACAAACACGCTTCCACTATGTGTAGATAAAATATAAATACTCTGATTCTACGCATATACAGAAAACAAATCTACCCAAGACATGCGCGAATCGCACATCACTGAAATAATTACAACAGGTGTGGCCAATCTGAAATCTCACTCGTGATCCGAATTATGTTAATCTCATTTGGGATTTCTGTGATGTTTAGCAGTTGAAACCTTTCAAGCTGCTTAAGACAGGGCTGTCGCGCCGCAAATTAAACATAAAAAACAGGAAGTATTCACATAAGAACAGTAGGCTATTTTTCACACTTTTTAAGACCCCCCCTTTTGATGGTGAAAGATTTGGCACCCCCTTGTCATCATAACATAAAACGCAACCAGGATGCTAGCCAACTTACCGGATATAGTTTGATGGCACGGAAGGCTACAAATGAGGATGAGAGATTTTTAAATATGATATTTTGACTAAACACATAGCAATAGTTATGAATTAACTGCAAGTCGCGCCGAGCGCGAAAAAATTTCAGCTGAACTCATTTTCGCACCCCTCTTCAGATGCCTTCACGCCACCGAGAGGGGCACACCCCTCAGTTTGAGAACCACTGCATTAGAATTATCATGGTAAAATATGCTACGAAATAGTGTAATCAAGTCCCAGCCTTGGTTCGATTTTTTGTACGCATTTCATCAATATTTTTAAAAGTCTCTTTAGACGATCGCGGGCCGCACAAAACGGTGTTGCGGGCCGCTTGCGGCCGGCGGGCCGTAGTTTGCCCACCCCTGCTTTAGAGGGTTATAGACCTCGAAAACCACACGGACTTTGAAAGGGCATGTCCCTTCATCCAAACTGAGTTCCTTCCGCGGGAAGATGTTTTTTGAATATTTCCAAATGCTTCATCTTTGGCCTCAGTTTGAATAATGGGTCATGCCCGTCATCGCCACTGGGGACGACTGGCGACAAATTAAGCATTGTCCTTGTAATGCAGGAAAGACATAATGGCGGAAAATCGATTTCTAGACATGGCACATGGGACGTATTCAATATTATGTATAATTTGATTGGACCAGTACTACCGAATTTAGGGTTTTATATCGATACCCATTGCCCATGGCTAATACCAAACTAAAAAACTTCCTGGTTTCTATGACTGCTGTGGACCGCCAGATTGAGGCATAGCTGTTTGGTTTGAGGCACCTTCCTTTTTTATTTTTTGGTCTGCGTAAATATTAGTTTGTTCGCACATGTGCCTGAAAAATTCTTCGGGCAGGAGTTCATCAAAGAGTACTGCTGGTGATAGATATAAGTTCAGAGATGCCACTCCTGGGTTTTTCCACCCAGATCTCTTTTTTTAAGCATCGCCTGGGTTTCTGGGTTTTTATCCTTGAAATCTGTTTTTTTTCTTCAATATCCAGTTCGCTAGGTCAGTTTTACGCTCAAAAAATAATTATTAGATTAGTATGGTCGCAATATCGCAAAATGCACGCACTTCAGTGCGCCATTGTCGATGGATTTTGCTGTTATTGTAACGACAAAGTGTTGAAAATCTATTTCACTATCAAAATGAGAGTCTTCGCCTTCATGCGATGGAGCTTCATTGAATGGTAACTTCCAGATCGCAGAAAGTCATGCTCATATAGGACGCTTGCCAGTAGCGAACTCGGCACTCGGTGAACAATTCGGCATGTATCGATAAATATCATGTAACTGTATGGTATGCACAAGCAAATGAACAGACCAGGTGATGATCCGACTAATATAATCCTATTGGTATCTGCGTATATTTATAGTTCCAACAGGGACACTCGGAGAGAGAGAGTTAGTTAGTTGGACACCCCTAGGAAGTTAATCAGATGCATTGGTTAGCAGCACATTCGAACCCTGACCCTAAGTCCCTAACCCTAACCCTGATTTTCATGATTTGGCAGTTATTTACTTCCACTACACATTGGTCTGCGATTATTCCAAATAAAAGTGTTTGTCGTAGGATTAATCAATCGAAAGCTACTTTCAATCTGTTCAGGTCGCTGAAAATACATGAAATCATCCTTAGAAATAGGGAATGGATGGCAATACATTGAACTTTCGCAGCGCGATGATATAATTAGTACCGGCGCACTATTAAGTACTCACGCTGCGCCCCAATTGTTTCATTGTGACATGTTTTTTGTGCGATTTGCAGTATCAACCAAGCAAAATGTGTATTATGAACTGTTGTAAATTCAATATCGAAGGCTTCAACGACTGTATGAGTGTATTCGACGACTATCAGGCTCCACTTTCACAGCTATCTCGTGTGTTTTGAGTGAAATAGGATCTTTTTTTTTTCTGGGTTTATTTCGCCTCCACATCTGGGTTTTTTCGAAATATCCCAGTGGCATCTCTGTATAAGTTATCCAGGCGGCAGCATGGTGCAACGGTACACGGTATTATTTGAGGTTTTGCGGCAGGATCGTCAGACCATTGATTTGTATGTAACATCGAGGTCGTTTCTTGCTGGCAGTCGAGGGAGCGGTATTCAGCAGTACGCGGTGACACCACAGGGTCGGCAGATTAGAATGAGGCCTCGAGGTCGTAGCATGCCCGATACTGCACTCGGGGAGTGTGGCAGGTGACGCAACGCGGGCAAACTGCCTAGGTCAGTGTTATTCAACCTTTTTTGTCTTTGCGGACCCCTTTCGGATCGTCACGGACCCCACAAAGTTTCAATTCGAATGTAGCTCACTTATCGTGCAATCGTTACATGTCTTGCGAAAATTCCAACTGTAGGCTTAGTTAGATAATAGGCAAAAAATGACGTTTCTTGAAAATATGATCATAATATTTCATATAGAAATTTGGTTGACTTCTACTATTTCAAAAGCGATTTCTGCAATGCATTTCTTGAAATCCGCGGTCGTGTCCTGAAAATCCGCGCCTTCATTTCTATATTAACGAGAGCCGAAAATCCATTTCCACAAATATAGGTGGTGGCGAATGTGATATTAACACGTAAGGGTTCCGAAGACACTTGGATATCGCAACAAATATGACACCAAAATTGACGAACATTTTTTCAATGAAGACATATATAGGTGGTGGCGAATGTGATATTAACACGTAAGGCTTCCGAAGACACTTGGATATCGCAACAAATATGACACCAAAATTGACGAACATTTTTTAATGAAGATATATCGTCAAGCCTGGTCATTTCTATGTAGCAGCTTATCTTGAAGTTAATATGGAAAAATGATTGTGTATATCACAAGAGAAAATGGATTTTGTAAACATTTCGAATTGAACGTGACCTTATTCATCCAACTTCTATTTTCACAATCAATCAATCAGGTTTATCAATATTTTCATGGTTTCAAAACATCACAAGACTGCGATACAATGAAAAGATAGGAAGGTGTCGAAACAACTTGGAGTAGCCTTTAAGATCAGACACCCACCTTTGCCGAGGCGAAGTAAATAAGAGGCATGGACACTGAATGAAAAGTAATGCAGAGAATATAAGACTCAAGCGACAAAATGAGGTGGCATGTGGCGGAGGGCGAGGTCGATGCTTGGTCGTGGTCCGGTAATCCTGAAGACAGGCTAGTATTCATTTAGAAGAAATTGCTTGTATTTCGACTTGAATGTGGACATGCTCGACGACTGTCGGATAGACGGCGAGATGCTGTTCCACAATTGGGGTCCAGCATACTTGATAGAGCAATGCGTTTTCTTGTATTCAGTCCTGGTCGTATGGTAGTTGTTCATCGTTGAAGCGCGTATGCTGTACTTGTACGTTTTTGTCTCCGAGGTGAAGTAGTTTACATTTGAGGGACATTGACCGCAATGGAACTGATAAATAAACTTGACAATTTTGCTTCCTCATAGCTTCTGCCAAGTTTAGAACACCAAATCTTTTGTGAAGCGATTTATCAGTTGCACACCCAGGCCTCCGTAGAGCTTTGACAGTGATACAGATGCAGAATGTTTGTATCAGCAGGCTGTGGCCTAGGTCTACCTCTTGCGCCGGTTCGCAAGACCGTAGGCCTAACTCGTCTCTTTGCAGCAGGTGAGGACTGAGGATAGTCCGCGATAATAATCGTCAGGCCGCAACGGCGAGATCGCTGAAGCAACTGCACCTGATCTGTGGAAAACCCTCCAAAAAGCTGTTAAATTTGACAAATAAAAAAATAAAATTATAAGTATATAATTATCGCCCGGAAGTAACTTAGGACGGGATTAATATTGGCTTTCTATAATTCTCAATTGATTGTAAACACTTATATTTCACTACAGGCTCTGCTTTGATATTTCACTACAGGCTCTGCTTTGTGAAAAACACCACACCCACTTCTATATTTATGCGCAAAATAGCCTTAATTTCACACAGCTATGTTTACTCAAGAGTTATAGCTATGTTTACTCAAGAGTTATATTTCTCATGCACAATATCAGACATTTCAACAGGCATTGCCTATGTCTTTCTTCAGACTCTGCATCATCGTGACATCAGTTTTTGCATGTAAGGCCTTTACATACTCCACGGGCCAAAATGCACGTGACCCCATTCTTCTTGCAGTTGCATCTTGATGCAATCTTTTTGACAATTACAGCTTGTGAACTGCAATAGCTCATCAGGATCAATGGGTTCCAGTACTGGATCTGGCTCATATCCATATACGCCTATTGTCCATCCGTAATGGCTGGGATTCAGAGACGTAAAAGAATCAAATCCCGGGTCTGCAGGCGCGGGCGGAGTGAACGTTGTGCATCTGCACCCTCTGTTACGTTAGAGGTAGTGTCTCTGGTTTGATCACTCCTGTCTGACGTTGGTCCCACTTACCATGTACAGAAGCCATCCACCATCAATTACGCGGGTACAGCATGGTTGGTTAGTCAAGTCAAGTTGATCAGTTCACGCCTTCATGGGTGTATTTGAAAATTCTGCCTTGTCCATCTTGATCAGAGGTCTCAAACACGCGGCCCGCCAGAGCATTTGGTGCGGCCCGCCACCACATTTTAGAATTTTAATAATTTGACAATATAAAAATGTCACATAAATCTTTACAGGTTATTAAGTCGAAATTCCCTCTTAAATTGCTCCGAAAGCCTGACACTATTCGTCAAACTTCACTATCACATCCATTGCAAACGCTATCATGCAGGGAAGATTCACTATTTCGCCACATTTCCAATTCGTGATGACAAAACCTGATCCTTAGACGATTCGTGACTGAAATTTGTGAGTTGGAATTGGACGCAATCTTTTTTAGAATTACTCAGACTCGGGCAAACTCGATGGCAAAATGAAAATGACTCGAGTTGATTCGGAGTGTCTCGGAATGCCGTGAATTTTTTAGAACCATGGACGCAACAAACTAATCGCGTATCAGGGGAATAGTAATAGATCGCTGGTCGCAGCTTGGTATTTCGCTAACCAAGCAGGTAGTTATGGCAACCATGGGCAATCTGTTAGTTACATCTTTGGTCGCTAAACCATGTTATCAAGGTCATTTTAAGGTATCGAGTACCGTAATGGTACGCTCCAACGATGTAACAACAATGGGCCGTTCGGCGTCCCGACATTTTAATCACTAAGACACATTCAATAATATATTTATATCATATTTATATTTTTTCTGCTCCAGTATATGAAGATATTTGGCTATGAGATTAATAGCCTACATATCAGAAGTACACCCGAATCCTGGATTGGAATTACAATGCTCAACCCAAAAATGTTTTGATATCAAATCAGTCTCTATTATCAATCTGTTAAATTCAAAATATTCATAGTAGCTGCAAAATCATAACCCGATAGCTTTTATGATGGCAATATACATCTGTCCGCCCATATGGTGTCTATATCTTATAATTAATATATATCCAGTTCAACAACAATTCTATTCAAATAGTTATAAATGTGATGATTCTTTTCGTTCCAGGCCTCAATTGATACAGGAGCAAATCACATTTTGACGATGTGTGTTTACTGTCAGTGTGCTGGATCGGCTCACTTTCAATAGGACAATTCATTCCCGCCAAATAAGGCCTACTTGGAAAGACATAGAATACCCCTATAAGTGTATCCGCGTCTGCGGTGTCTTATAAAAGCCTAGAGGTGTGCCGTGCTATATGTCGGCCGTTACCCCAAATACAATACCCCCAAAACAAACAAACAAGCCCCAATAAGTGCTGCGGCCCGCAGCGTCGTCAAAACGGGAAAACTGGCCCGCGAGCACATTTGAGTTTGAGACCTCTGATCTTGATCTTTGTTGCTGAACAAGGACAACGGGAAAGGAGTGAACTCATACTGTAAGTCTTAGCTGCCATATCCCGCTGGGTAAAAATGATCAATCGGTTTACCAAATTCAATTAGTAAATGGGAATGTTTTACTCGTTGACCTTAAGACTAGCGATGACCGGGCTTTCACCTGGGATATGACAACCATGGTCGACGTCAGTGACTTTCCATCCTGGTTGATCTTCATGGTCATCCTAACTTAAGCTGCCCCTCAGTATTTCGACTACGTCATCATCCGTACTTGTAAATCCAGTTCAGGAATACACGACCAACTCCCTTTCTCTATCGTTGACGAATGGCTTCATTTTCTCAACCATTTTAGGTTCAATGGCCCCTGCATCTCGCTTCATCTGTGTCTTGGTGAGGTCTCCGTGAACGGGTATATATGTTTATTAGGGTTGTCCATAATTTGGAAAATCTTACAAATCCTCGGTTGTAATGTCTTATTCGATAGATTATTGATAAAAAACGACACTGAGCCTGAAAGAAGCTCACAGAAAGGCCGTTAAGATTTCGTGCAAAGCGTTTGAAAGTAGCTGCCGAAGAATGGGCGTGCCACCGACCATAGAACGGCGAGAAGACTAGTAATCAAGAAACCACGGCTCTTGATTGGATAATCGGCTATGCTTCAATGACCACGTCAGCAGCAGCTTGTCGATTTGGTGAACAAGGAGTCTGCTACTGGCGGCGATTCTGAAAGCGCATTGTATGTAGGTTGACAGATAATGATTTAGGATTGATTAAGGGTATGTTGAGGTACGAAATACATGATGAACAAACAACAGCTGCTTCACAAAAACGTCTAAAGCATGACTGCTTTATTGTGAAAGAAACCGCCGTAGCCTATATGCCTTGTTTTCAACGAGGGAAAGCATAGGCGCTTATGCAAGTGGCGACGGATTCCTAGTTTCAGAAATAATATATCATTATTGAATACAAAGATAAAGCTTAACAATGACACTATAGTTTGTGTGATCTCATTGGGCTCAGGTTGTAGTACATAGTTGAAGTTTTGAAAGCTCTAAGGGTCGGCTGAATCAGCGGGTTATGCTTGGTACTTGTCAGATGCTTGCATCAAACTGTATTCACTTGCAAGTGTTGTCAGAGTCCTTGATGATGACGCAGAAAAGAGGCGTAAAAGTAAGCACATATAATATGCTGGATATGATATGTCAAATTCCTTAATAATCGCGCAGAAAAGGGGTGTAAAGGTAAACACAGACAATGCTGCATAGTGCATAGTATCCAGCATAGTTTGCATATCATATTAAGCAGGGCCTGTGCTTGCATTTAAACCTCGTTTCTGCGACATCATTAGGGACTTTGAAAACATTTACAAGTGAATTCAATTTGCTGCAAACATCTGATGAGTGCTAAGCCTAACCGTCTGATTCAGCCGATCGCTAAAGCAGTCAAAACTTCAACTATGTACTGCAACCTGAGCCCAATAAGATCACCTAACTTATAGTGTCATTGTTAAGCTTTATCTTTGCATTCAATAATGATATATTATTTCTGAAACTAGGAATCCGTCGCCACTTGCATAAGCGCCTATGCTTTCCCTCGTTGAAAACAAGGCATATAGGCTACAGCGGTTTCCTTCACAATGAAGCGGTCATGCTTTAGACGTTTTTGTGAAGCAGCTGTTGTTTGTACATCATGTATTTCGTACCTCAAGATACCTTGAATCAATCCTAAGTCATTATCTGTCAACCTACATACAACGCGCTTTCAGAATCGCCGCCAGTAGCAGACTCCTTGTTCACCTAATCAGCAAGCTGCTGCTGACGTGGTCATTGAAGCATAGCCGATTATCCAATCAAGAGCCGTGGTTTCTTGATTAGTAGTCTTCTCGCCGTTCTATGGTCGGTGGCACGCCCATTCTTCGGCAGCTACTTTCAAACGCTTTGCACGAAATCTTAACGGCCTTTCTGTGAGCTTCTTTCAGGCTCAGTGTCGTTTTTTATCAATAATCTATCGAATAAGACATTACAACCGAGGATTTGTAAGATTTTCCAAATTATGGACAACCCTGATGTTTATACTGACATCCTCCCGGTTGACATCTGACAAATGACCGAGAGTGAGCATCCATCATCTATGGCCTCAAAAGCTGTTGCTCATTCTTCCTCTGCTCAGTTCACCAATGCGGTTCCCGCGGGCAGGCAGACAGGCGTTCTAATGCATTGGTTCTCAAACTGAGGGGGTGTGAAAGCATCTGAGGGGAGCTCGAAGCCGCTTGAAAAAATTATTTTTCTTGAACTCGGAATGAGTTTAATTTGTGCTGAAACTTCCAAGGTTCACCATTGGCAATAATCCTAAAATTAGGCCTATATTTCGATTTGAAATGTCATAATTCCGCCGTACCACCCAAACACTGATTCTAGAATATAGATCTTAGGTGATACTGAGCCTTGCACTAATAAAAAGATGTCCCTGAATGAAGAGTAACTGGTAAATGCATGGAGCTGCTAGTGGTCTTTGATTTTGATTGATTTGATTTTTCACTATCATCAAGAGGCTTCCTAGATGCTAAAAAAAGTTGGAGAACCACTGATGATGGCCTGCAGGTGTGAAGTATCTTGGTAACAATGCAGGACAGATTCTCATTGTGGTCTGCGAGTCACTCGGTTCTGATAAAGACCTTGGACGTTTCTACCAAGTAGTGGTACTCCACCCTGACAGAGTGCAGCTGTTCCTCCTCTTTTTGCGAATCGATTGAACGTGTCTTCAAACCTTCGCTCAAATACTCGCACTACTAGGTCGGTGTGTCTGGCTCGCAGTTCACCATCAGCCACCATTTCTATGAAGGACTTCATATCACCACGCTCATCCTCAGTTAAGGCAATTCTCATGGCATGTTGATAGATAGCTGCATCGATGAGGAGGTGACCGCGGATTGCCTTTTCAAAACATATCCTCCATCCATGCTGTGGCAGGTTCTTGTGCTTCCAGCATAGATCAACTGGTTCACATCTAGTAGCCCGAAATCTTCCATGTTACCAATTTATCCCAGATAAATGTCAATAGATGAAAACCACCCAACGTTGGAATGACTGGTAAATTTGTCTGCTTTATTATATAGCCTATACATCCCTCAGCTGAATCGGACGATCGACGGTCACTTTAGTGACACCAGCGCGCTGTGTGCAGCCTTTAAGGGTGGTGAAGGGTTCAAGTCATTACGGTCTTCTTCAATAACTGGATGGAACTCGGTCTGTGTGCGCTGTTTTGCATTGATTCTATTCATCCAGCCATTCCAGTTGGAATGTTTAAACTCATGTAGGTTCATGGGCTTAAATAATCCAGCCCGCTGCTCATAGTGTGCTACCTGGACTGATCCATGAGCCAAGGATAAGAAATTATGGTGAAACAGCGACGATCCATGCAGAAACATCGACATTGAACTCACAGAAGTATGTGCTGGATCCATAGTCGCTTTTACTTCGGTACAATTGCGTCCATCTTACAGAACGGAATAATACAAGAATACCGTTTTAGCCCCTGCTGCACGACTTAGTACTGTATTTGAAGAATTACTGTCCTGATTTTAAGCCTGTATATGTGTGTTTTACCCAGTAATACAGTATACAGAATTTGTTGAATCGTTCGGTATCGAATTACTGTTCGGTGTGCTTCTGACGCTATAACTATGCCATCAGCGCCATTACTAGTACATATATTTTCCACAAAACAGTCTGTAGTAAAAAGTAAACTTTAACTATCAATTTAGAATCATGAAAAACCATTATTATACCCAGCACCGTAACTCGCCCCTAAAACCCCCTAATTGGAAGGGGGGGGGCGAGCTCGAAGGGGGCCCCAAATTATCTCGTGAATTAGCATAAATTATTGAGTATATTTTAAAAATTTATGCAACTTCAAAATTTTTTCGCGCTAGGCGCGATTTCAAGGTGCCGAATATCATAATGATTTGGTACTCTTCCCCAAGAAAAGAACACGCAAGATTTTTCGAAATGGACATATCGGCGTTGGCCAATACCGCGACACGACGCACTAAGACATGTAACGATTTAGGACATATTACATGCGACTCCAAAAAGTGTGCCGGAACGATCGGCAGCGTAAAAACCTTGGCCGGAAAGGACTGCCCTTACGCTGACCGAAAATTTCGTTATATATACAAAATAAATATAGCTTTAATTGTCCATAGAGCCCATAAGCGCCTAAATGACTGGCGCCGAATGTTCCTGTCTTGACAATCTGAACCTCAGAAGACGAATTCCATCCCGCAGGGAAAAATTATACGCCAGTGAAGAAAAACCAATTTGAAATCGTGTGCGTTAGTTAGGTACGTTTGCCCGATTCTATATTTTTTGATGTAGCAGACATGAGGTCACGAAATAACATCATGTAACGAATTCATACCAACAAGTCCGCCCGCCGAAGATGTTCCAGCATTATTTATGGCCCCTACAGTTTATAAGACACCTCACTCAGCTCTACCGGTAAATCTGATGAAGTGAGCGGAGAGGACAAGAAAATGATAGCAATATATATGCAATTCCCGATCTTATTGATCGATTTTATCATTAATTATGGAAAATTTTTGCGCTTCGCGCTGGCTCATTACGGCTAATTACGTGTAAAAAGCGATCAACGCCATGCGGGTTGGGGTCGCGGTTTATCACCATATGGGAACCCAAGACCCAAGTTTAGCAGGACCTGACGAAATGCTGTTTCGTTCCTGCCAACGAGTATACGCCCGAAGATGTTTAATTATTATTGAGGGGTCCTACCTTTTCAAATACATCTCACTCAGCTATACCGGTAAATCTGATTACGTCAGCAGATAGGGGCTAAAATTGATAGCAATATATATGCAAGCAATATATATGCAACCATAGGCTTACCATATTTTGGAAATCTAAAAAGAGGACACTTTTTCAGAAAGTTCAGATATGCAAAACCGGAGAAGAATTCTCAAAAACCGGTAAATTTGTCCCACTTCGTGATCGGTTTACTATAAAAAAAAAGTCATCTTTTCGCTCAGAGCTAAAATCACCGTTTTTCACTCCGAAATACCCGCCGGAGCTTAACTACTGTGTTAATTTGCGGCATATCACTCGCAATTTCCTCTAAATCTGACCTAAATTTTCAAAAAAGAGGACAAAAGGGCGTCCTCCGAGGACACTTTCAAAAAAGTCAAAAAAGAGGACAAATCCTCTTAAAAGAGGACGTATGGTAAGCCTATGCAACCACCGATGATACTGACCGATTCAATTATGAATTCTTGAAACTTTTCACGCCTCGCCCGTCTAGGCGAGAGCGGGAGGCCCACTAAACGGACACCCAATATTGATGACAATTAGCGGCAAAGGGCAGGCAAACAAGGGGGTCTGGGGGGCTTCGCCCCCCAGCAGTCCGATTTACCACCCTATGGGGGGCCCTATACCAAGGTTTTTGGGGGTGGGGCTGACGAAGTGCCGTTACGGCTTAGATTATACCCATCCTTAGTAATCTATAGGCGATTAATTTTGTTTTCATTTTTTTATTATTTAATATTATTTTGTTTAAAATTTGTCAAATTTAACAGCTTTTTTTTTCTGGGTTTCCCACTTCAACATTTTAACACATGTTATGTGTTATGAAAGACCTTGACAGACGTATTGGTAGAGACCTTGACAGACGTATTGGTGAAGAAATTGTTTGGTAACAATATAGTTCACAGATTTGTGATATATTCCATAAAATGCCCTTACTACTTCCACTACTAGAGTGATCTTTTATCCATTACTTCCTCCACCGTTATCGGTCAAATGAATTAACTCGAAGCCGGAAAAGTCCTGGCATGTCGGCATTGTTACTTCATCAATGAAGACAAATTATTGATTTTGCGTTAGCAATTAGATCGATACTTCAGCATGTTTGACACCTACTATCGGCGACCTTTCTATGTTGCATTCATATAATATAGCCCGTGACGGTTATATTATCGTAAGTTACAATACCATTGTGTAAGAAAATGTTTGAGGATGTTTCAAACCTAAGCCACAATCGCTGGTCGTCCTAATCGTAAACTTCATGTCGCCCACCCTATTTAGTGGGTCGGATTTGAAGAAGTTCACCTAGGTCATGTGATTTTTATAAACGATTCGGTTATTAAGAAGACATTGCATGATTTCTTGTTCAAAGTATATAGGCAATGCATATAACATATATATTGTTGCACAAATATACACAAATATATTCGTCATTTACATTGTTATTTCATTTGGGCTTTCAATGTTTTGTGCGCCAATATCATATTATACAGACAGCAGAGCAGGCCTGGTGCTTGCACCATCATATTTAATATGTCAATGCACTTTCATATACATCATTATATTATTTTATGCCTGCAGGAAACAGTTATTCAATAACGGTCGGGACTTATAGCATGAGCATGGACGAGATTAGCTGGGAATGAGCATGGACGAGATTAGCTGGGAATTACTAACAGATGATATAATTCAAGAGCTTCTATACATAGACATGGATGAAGAACCTAGTTGAAGCAACCCTAATCCTAAATCTGTTGGTATTAAGATGAATGACAATATTTTTCAACCTTCTCCGGAGGATATAATCAAAGAGATTGATGAGCGGATCAATTTAAAACCTCGTGTGGCAGCCAAAAATTGACGCAGTTCATGTCACATTACATTCCTGCAGCTGAGTCTGCTAAAGTTGATAGAGAGTACTCCAAAGAATGTTGTACAGCTGCCACATATTTTGAGGGGTTGTCAGCAGACCAGAGGGCGCCAAGACTGTTGCTCGAGGCACTTAAAAGAATGCGAAGAGAGGAAAAATTAGTAGGTGGAGAAATTGGACGATTCGAAAGCGAAACACTGGAGTATATTGCTGGCTTTGCATTAAACTTATGCCCGATTTTCATTGGTGACGGTGACGCAGCTGTGCAATGATAAGCAAAGGTATATTTTGTACAGCGTGTTTATCTGAGGCTTTCCCATGAAGCTAGTGGAACAGTATGATTGGTAGTAGATGCGTACGATATCAATATTTATAATCGTTTATAAAGCTAGAGGACACCTGTAAAGCTCATGTAGTTGATAATTTTAGCAGTATTCATTCCGTAGGTTCCGCTGCGGGTTATTATCTGCACTACCGGTATGGCGGTACGATATCGGGTATGTTTTGCTACATTGATAAAGCGTAAGTGTATATCAGGATGTAACAGAATATTGAGAATTTCATTTTAGGATGATTTTAGTATTGATTACGATTAGGGCTGGGCAAAATCGAGCACATGAGTGATTCGATTCTGAATCACGTGAAATGCTTCGAGTCGAGTATTCGAGTATCACTCATTATGACGTCACAATATAATGTACTATGTCAAAGTTCAAATATGTACCTTCTATGCCACCACGAAGAACAAAATGCCTGTTATCCGTCACATTAAAGATACTTTGGTGTTTTTTCGACCATACCGATTTCATTGCACTTCTCGACAATGTTGTTGGATGATCATGATTTCGGAAATGTGTTATTTCCAGTAACGTTCGTAGCTTTGTACTATGTCTCTTATGCTGCGACACGGCCAATCAAGGTTTCAAGGCTTCCTCAGTGGAAAATAGTCTCAAAACTATAATTCTCGTTAATAAATTAACTTTCAGTTGCTAGGAATGTGTAATTTCAGTACTCGAAAAAATCGTCTATTACTACTCGACTCGAATCATTGAAATTATTACTCCATTCAGATTCGAGTACTCGAATCATTGTGCCCAGTTCTAATTACGATATGCTTTTAATAACTGATCTGATGCTATAAGAATTGCAGGATGAGCCTAAAGGGCCGAGACCAATTCCTCTCCTTAACAGAGTAGTCCTCAAGTGCGATTCTCTACTCAACTAAGTGCAGATCGATACTCAAACTTGAGTGCGCGTCAATTCTTGTCACTTAGTTGAGTAACGATTTTCAGAAGTCATTTTCGAGAATCGTGTTGCCAGATTTTATTGACTCCAAATCTGATATGCGTGATTGGTTTCGTCATGACTCATGACAACAGGAGGCTGTCGTTCGCCAACACAGCTTATGGTGGAATTATAGAGTATGTATGACTGGAGTGACGAGTCGATTGTTCTCCCATTGTTAGCCGGCAGAATGGACACGGTCAGATGGCTGCACCCAAAACAGGATCGCTCAGTGCTAGTTTCAATGGCGTTCAAGGCGATTCGTCGTGTATTTCTTGAAGCTGCGTTGGATTTAGTTCAACATTTAGGTAGCGGTGGTGAATCGTTACGACTAGCGAATAATACCGTGTAGCCTCTGTCATATTTTTCGCCAGAATTAGATCATACTTCGTCACGCATAGAACTGATAGAAGTCGGTATCATGGCGGATTCGGGCGCATCACTTTGGCCTTTGCGGATTACTGCGAGGACCAGAGTGAAGTTATCACACAAAATTCTATCACACAAATCGAAGGGTAACCACTAAATCTGAAATGTGACAACATGAACGATGGTATCATCATCATGATGAAACAATGGCGTATCCGGATAGCTTATCCGGATTTGGACACTGACATATGATAGAACGTAGATAGAACTCTGTCCATACCAAATTTTATTTAGATCCGTCGCCAAAAACGTGTCCAAAATAGATAACCATGAATTAGCACTTGCAATATTTCAACCAAATACGCGAGAAGCTCTCGTGTTTCGATGAGCGCAGTTCCGGAAAACAACATTTGCAGTAAATGTACACGATATCCCTAGACGAAGCTTGTATAGCACCTTAATCGTGCCAAATATTAAAGCTGTAGCAAATGTCTTAAGGGTCATAAACGCCGCCGACTTCTGGAAAAAATTACCACATTTTGGCGAATCGCGTCTATGAGAATTGCCACGAAATCGCAAAAACCTCTCGTGTTTCGATGAGCGCAGTTCCGGAAAACAACATTTGCAGTAAATGTTCACGATATCCCTAGACGAAGCTTGTATAGCACCTTAATCGTGCCAAATATTAAAGCTGTAGCAAATGTCTTAAGGGTCATAAACGCCGCCGACTTCTGGAAAAAATTACCACATTATGGCGAATCGCGTCCATGAGAATTGCCACGAAATCGCAAAAACCTCTCGTGTTTCGATGAGCGCAGTTCCGGAAAACAACATTTGCAGTAAATGTACACGATATCCCTAGACGAAGCTTGTATAGCACCTTAATCGTGCCAAATATTAAAGCTGTAGCAAATGTCTTAAGGGTCATAAACGCCGCCGACTTCTGGAAAAAATTACCACATTTTGGCGAATCGCGTCTATGAGAATTGCCACGAAATCGCAAAAACCTCGCGTGTTTCGATGAGCGCAGTTCCGGAAAACAACATTTGCAGTAAATGTACACGATATCCCTAGACGAAGCTTGTATAGCACCTTAATCGTGCCAAATATTAAAGCTGTAGCAAATGTCTTAAGGGTCATAAACGCCGCCGACTTCTGGAAAAAATTACCACATTTTGGCGAATCGCGTCCATGAGAATTGCCACGAAATCGCAAAAACCTCTCGTGTTTCGATGAGTGCAGTTCCGGAAAACAACATTTGCAGTAAATGTACACGATATCCCTAGACGAAGCTTGTATAGCACCTTAATCGTGCCAAATATTAAAGCTCTAGCAAATGTCTTAAGGGTCATAAACGCCGCCGACTTCTGGAAAAAATTACCACATTTTGGCGAATCGCGTCTATGAGAATTGCCACGAAATCGCAAAAACCTCGCGTGTTTCGATGAGCGCAGTTCCGGAAAACAACATTTGCAGTAAATGTACACGATATCCCTAGACGAAGCTTGTATAGCACCTTAATCGTGCCAAATATTTTAGCTGTAGCAAATGTCTTAAGGGTCATAAACACCGCCGACTTCTAGAAAAAAATTACCACATTTAGGCAAATCCCGTCTATGACAATTGCCACGAAATCGCAAAAAACTCTCGTGTTTCGATGAGCGCAGTTCCGGGAAACAACATTTGTAGTAAATGTCCACAATATCCCTAGACGAAGCTTGTATAGCACCTTAATCGTGCCAAATATTTAAGCTGTAGCAAATGTCTTAAGGGTCATAAACACCGCCGACTTCTAGAAAAAAATTACCACATTTAGGCAAATCCCGTCTATGACAATTGCCACGAAATCGCGAAAAACTCTCGTGTTTCGATGAGCGCAGTTCCAGAAAACAACATTTGTAGTAAATGTCCGCGATATCCCTAGACGAAGCTTGTATAGCACCTTAATCGTGCCAAATATTTAAGCTGTAGCAATTGTCTTAAGGGTCATAAACACCGCCGACTTCTAGAAAAAAATTACGACATATTGACGGATCGCCACCAAATCGCGAACTCTCACATCGCTATTTACCTTGCTGTTCAGGTTGACATTACTGCTGTAGGCCTACCGAAGAGCCGTTACCAGTGAAAGAAATGAACGAGTATTCGCACGAAAGAGTCAGACTATATGACAATGAAATACTGATGTAGCCATCGCGCCAGGAATCCTACTATCTCCAGACCCACCCGATGTAAACATGACCTTTCGCTATCCTCCATCCTGGATATGACAATAATAAAATCTCACAAGGCATTATAAGGAAGACACAGACGTTTATTGCTTTCTCAGACATAAAATGTTACAGGAATTGGCGATATAACCCGTAAGGGTCTTGTTACTCATCATCTCCATTACTGCGAAGTAACACAATGTATCATATCAGTGAATATAAACATATGGCAGTCTCCCTTTGCAGGAAAGCAGAAGCAAACATATAGATTACTGAAACACTTGTCAGTTATGGCAACATGCTTGTAATAGCAGCATTTATGGCAACATACGTACTGTACGTGCAAGGCTGTGGCATCTGTATGTTTGTACCAAGCATCATAAACAGGGGCAGAGAGTGGTTGAAAGCTGCAATAGATTTTCAAAGAACAGAACATGTGAACTCAGCAACAATAACTGGAATTACCAAAGGTCATGTAGTGGACACAGACTCTTCAACAGAAGAGAGCTAACAAAGGACATATATTATCATGCAAAGTAATATACACATGATTCCAGTTCAGCACAAAGTCCCAACAGGCTGTGAATACAGTGAATCGATACAACTTAAACATATGCTTCTGGGTGCTTCGGTGCAAATAGCTAGTCAACAAAACCGCAAAATATTATTCAAAGACATGGTGCGATTGGATGTTGGGTGAATAACACTACTAGGCGATTTGGTGCAAAGAGTCAACAAAACTGCAAAATATTACTCGAAGATGTCTGGCATCGAGGGGAGGCAGAATTGTCAAAGACATGGTGCGTTGTGTCTCATCATACAGTCCTTCATGATGCATTCATACCGAAACCACGTCCTGAATACATACCGATAAATGCGTGCATATTACAGTGCACAGTGTATCAGCACTTAGTGTGTTGGTGATATTGATGTGAGGCGTGCAAATTACTGCCCAACATAACATTGAGCAGAGGCAGAGTTGTCAAAGACAAGGTGAGGTGTTAACATAATGATAATATTAATAGAGTGAATTGATGCAACATCAACATATACGATTCTGGAAGATTCGTTGCAAATCACTTGTTAACAAAACCGTGAAGTATTACTCCAAGATGTTTGGCATCGAGGGGATGCAGAGTTGTCAAAGACATAGTGCAATTGGGTGAACAAAAATTAACAGACAGTGTACTCATACCTATCCATTATCGCGAAGAACGCATACCTAAGAAAACACAGTATTCCCAGGGTGTCAAAGTGTCAAAGACATGGAACGATTAGACGTCACGCGTGCAAACTACTACATATAGCTGCAGCATATATATGGACCCTGGGAAATAGTCACAGGGAGAGTGGTCAAGGATATGCCTCGATTAGACGTGATGAGGGCAAATTACTACGTCTATGTGCAAATTAACGAAAATGTGACGATTGGACATGATGCGTGCAAACTATCACACATAGCGCAGTATAAATATATTTCACAAGCCCCTGTGGTTGCATAATGCATGTTTTACTTCTGGGAGACTCTGTCCAAAGGTCAATTTATAAAGAACCATCTACAGATCTAAGATGTCTGGCAGCGAGGGGAGGCAGAGTTGTCAAAGACATGGTGCGAGATTGGATGTTGCAATAAATTTCACTAGCGCAGATAATTATCATGAAATTTTACAACCAAGAAAATTTGATAAACTGCGAAATGGAAGACCCATGCAACTATTAGCATTGCGTCTCATCATTTGATTAACTGCGAAATCGAAGATCCATGCATGTGTTGCTGATATTGATGTGAGGCGTGCAAATTACTGCCCAACATAGCATTGAGCAGAGGCAGAGTTGTCAAAGACATGGGGCGGTGTTAACATAATGATAATATAAATAGAGTACTACTAGGTCTACGTGCAAATTTAAGAAAATGTTGCGATAGGACGTGATGCGTGCAAACTATCACACATAGCGCAGTAGAAATATATTTCACAAGCCCCTGTGGTTGCATAATGCATATTTTACTTTTGGGAGATTCGGTCCAGAGATCAACAACAACCCAACATAGGGTGCTCGTCAAAAGAAACGAGCTAACAAATGGTATTGGCTATCGTGAAGAACGGGCACGTAAGAAAACACAGTATTCCCAGGGTGTCCTAATGTGTCAAAGACATGGAACGATTAGACGTCACGCGTGCAAACTACTACACATAGCTGCAGCATATATATGGACCCTGGAAAATAGATTATCAAGTCACGGGGACAGAGTGGTCAAGGATATGCTTCGTCTGGATGCAATGCGAGCGAACTACTAGGTCGTAAATTAACGAAAATGCTGCACCTAGATGTAATGCGTGCAAACTATCACACATAGCGCAGTAGCAATAAATTTCACAAGCCACTGTAGTCGCATAATGCATGTCTTTCTATTGGGAGACTCGGTCCAGAGATCGATTTATAAAGAACCATCTACAGATATGCAGAGACATGACCCGATTTGTTATTCGAAGCCAAGCCGCAATAAATTTCACTAGCGCAGAAAATGAAATCTTTCATCTCGTGCTGTTAAATACTAGCAAGGTTACATTGCCCACTGTTCCCTACAGTGATATGATTTAATCCAAAACACAGGGTTATCGCTATGGCGAAGACGCCGCAATCACTACCATTACCTTGCTTTTGGACGAGGGGAAAAAGTACTTCAAGAGTGCTCAAAATTGTGATTTCATCATCGACATAAAATGATCTATAGTGTCGCTACTTAGCCACGCAGTGGAAGAAAGTAGAATGTTACGACATTAATCAATTTGGCCTTATCTAGGCACAGGGCTCTGGATTATTTCGAAACGCCAGAGGCTCGTCACCAATCACCTCAATTTCAGTCTTCTCGAATCCGCGAAGTTTCTTTTGTGGCGACTGAAGTGTCTTCTATATATTATCAGTTTTTCCTTTTCCACTTCAGCAATTAAGACCGAAACACCGGTCATAATTCAAGTATCAATGCCCCTATAACGGTGTTTTGAACTTCCAGTTGCTTCAATTCTATACTTCAGTCCCTTTTCACATTCATTCTTTTAAATCAGTTCAAGTGACTTCTCCGAGACACCAGGAACCTGAAAGCAGAGAAACACAATCAAGAGTTGTGATGGGAGCACAATACACAACAACCAATATGGAATCAGCATCTGGTGCTAACCAAAGATCCTCTCGACTACAGACAGATGAGTGGGTGACGCTGACGCTTTGAACACATATCGCTGATATCTGTGGTTTTGGAACTATGTGATAGTAAGCACGTGTGAGTTACGGTTGCAATGACGTCAAATTGACGTTCTTCAATAATTATCACCATTTCATATTAATGGATTGGAAGAGCACAACCGACAAGTATAATAAATGTCATCAGTACAGACTCAAATTGGCAACAAGTTATATATACTGACCTACCTTACAATTCTGTTGCCAGGAAGGTAAGTAGCAACTTCAATTAGATTTCCTCAGTTCTCGATAGTTGACGAGAATGCTTCAGGAATTGAGAATACGGTGAGCTGCAACCAAAATGTAAGATAAATACACAGTCAAACCTTAACTAGCAAATAAAACTTACCCGCTTTCCCCGGCACTACTCTCCACGACTAATTATAGGTAATTTGAATACGATCTCACATAACAGGTGAATGTCTCCAACAGCAGCTCAAGCGCGTCGTAGAAACGTGGTCATCTTACTGCAACGTTCAAAACAGGATATGACGTGGTGTCACGTGTCAACTCCATCATCGTAATCAGTTCAGTTTATTGGGAATAATAAAAAGCTATTCTCGCCCTATTGCTGAAAAGATCAATTGAAGTATGGTCCCATCACTGCAATTACCCCAAAATTGCTCTCAGAACTCGGTATTCTACATTGATCTGAAAAAAACAGCCAGCCGGGTAGGTCGGAACAATAACGAATCTGCGAGTCATTCAAGCATGAGTGACTCCTTTTTTCCTTTCTTGTTCAGTGATGTCGTAATTCCCCACGTGGCTTAGATGGTGTCGGTGATGTAAAGCAGAAAGCTGTGCTGTGGCCATTATTGATGTGAGGCGTGCAAACTACTGCCCATGGCGCAGCAATGAAATGCAAGATTTGGAAAGGTTCATGAAGGTACACAACCACGGTAACTAGTAGATGATTTGTATTAACAGTTGAACAGTGTATGCATACCAACAATGTGCTCTTTTTAGGTGACACTGCGAAAGGAAGACCGGGCCTCAAAAATAATGAAAGGGGATTAGAGGGTGGTACAAGTACCGGGAAGAAGCAGGGTTGTAACCGAATCACAATTCGAGTCATGGTATTATGACCCTAGTCCGAGTCAAACTTGTTGTGTTGACTGCTCAGTTTACAGTTGAAGTGTTCTTAAACCCACTTTTGATAACCCTGTTTGGTGATACCGAATGGTTCTTATTTACAATATACTAATTATCCTCACTTTTAGCAGTTTCTGATCGCATTTTCAAGTTCCAGTGCCGATGGACGAAATCCCAATAGCGTGGTTACTTTACTATTTTTTGAAAGTGCAATGAATGTCGGTCTTGACCGTGTGACTCTCTAGTCATTCAACCCTTGGAAGAAGACGCCTAAACTCATTGTGTTGTTTTCAGGGTACAGATCATGGGGACGCAGAGTCGTCAAAGACATGGTACGATGGATTTCAACGAAAAAATTTCTTGAAATTCTCATTTCAAATTCTTTTTTTCAATGAAATGTATTTATCAAAATGTATGAAGGAAGATGGTTAGAGCATTATTTAAGCATTGATGGATGTAGGCAGTAATGTCGGTCTTCTTAATGTTTAGGTAATACAGAGAGTATGAGATGCAAGCGACAAAATTAGGTGGCATCGGTCCGGTAGTCCTGAAGGCTGATTAGTATTCGTTTAGAAGAAGTTGCTTGTTATTATTTCGACTTCGCAATATTGTTTAATACACTGAAGTTCAATCAATCAGTTTATTAATACTCTCATCATTTCAAAACACCACAAGACTAAGATACAATGAAAAGATAGGAAGGTGTCGAAACAACTTGGAGTAGCCTGTAATGTCAGATACCCACCTTAGACCAGGCGAAGTAAAGAAGGGGCATGCACAGTTGCACACTGAATGGAAAGTATAATGCAGAGATAATATAAGACGCAGGCGAAAAAATGAGGTGCACAGTATATTCTGGGTCGCATAAAGTAATGTTAATAGGGAAAGTCGTTGTAAACGATTTATGACTTGAATGACTGGCTTACCCGACTTCCATCTGCTCTCTACATAATCATCATATTGAAAACGTAAAAACTTTCAAATACCTCGGATGTATCATTCACTGTAAGGCAGTGTTTCTCAACCGGGGGTCCGTGAAGCGTTTTCAGTGGGTCCGCGAAGCCTCCAAAGTTGGAAACTGATTGAAACCTAATTAGTATTTCTTAAATGAGGGAGATTACGAGGCAGTTATGCTTCAGAACTGCTAAAACTTCAGTGCCCAACTCATATCAACAGAATGGCCGTCTGTGAAGAAATATCCTATACCGTGCATACTCATTTTATTTGCCAATAGCCTTCTAATACAAATATATTACTATTTCGAGATGTTTCGTTGAGGTTTGTGTAATAAATAAAAAGTTGGAGTAGCAATGTCAATTAGGACAACTTCGAAATGTTCAAAAAACATTGTGGATTTTGGATTTCAAGTTGTCAGTCTTTTGAAATTACTGAATAGATGTTTGAAATAGAAATTCGAATTTTCCCAATCTGATCAAAGAAAGGAATCGAAGCCTCGCCAAGGAATCCACTTTCTCCTGAAAATAACTACCAAATTTATACATATTTTATGATTTTATTTTCAAAAAAAGTCATTTCGGCACTGTTTATTACTCTAGCCTACAATTCTTTTCTACATAAGGCAGATGACGGTTGTACGACATTTGAGCTGAATTAGAACTAAAACTTCAGGGGGTCCGCATGGTACGTGACGGTCCAAAAGGGGTCCGCGAAGACAAAAAGGTTGAGAACCACTGCTGTAAGGAAACGAATAATGTGGGAATATCCGAAATCAACAATAGGATCAGCTCGGCTCATGCAGCTTTCCAAACCTATAAATACCTGGTTTGAAACTTCAGAATTTGGATTCGTACAAGAAGAGAGATTTTGAATGATTTTGTGAGAAGTAGACTCACATATGGCTGCAGTGTATGGCCTCTTTCAGAAAACAAAGGAACGTCCTGGATGTCTACTACAGACAATTTTTGCGAAAACTGTTACATGGAGGCTACACTCGAAAGGGAACCGACCACGCCTTCAAAATTAGTAATGAGAATCTTCGTAAAATCTGTCGCATCTGACCTCTCATCATTCATTGATTACCAACAAGCTAAACATATAATTCGAAAACCTGACAGTGTCGTGAAGTCAATAACCTTTGAAGATGATAAGAGAACCATAAAAGGAAGACCCTCTTCAACGCTGATGAACAACGTCCTTAATCGGAACGACACCGAAATCAGGACATTCTCGAAAGCTGCACTTTCACGCGAAATCTAATTTATATTTGAAATCATTGATGCTATACGTCTTATTTCGATATATACTTCCATCACCTCGGTCATGGTGCTCTTATAATCTGAACGCAGACAGAGCTAGACCTATATGTATTGTAAATAACACTGCAACAAAATACTATACTATCTTCTTTACTTTTATTCACTATGCATGCCTCCTCTTTACATCGCCTATGCCTAGGCGGGTGTCTGATTCCATAGACTACTCCAAGTCGATTCGACATCTTCCTGTCTTTTCATTGTATCGCATTTTTGTGGTGTATTAACTGATAAAAATTGCTAATAAACCAACGATGATAATTAAAAGATTCGCGATTGCTGTCGCGATTGCTGTTCACTGGGTTGTAACCAAGTCTCGAGGGACAGTCAATCCAACTTATGATGGTTATTGAGTCGAGCCCTTTCAGTGGGCGGCCGAGAGAGTCAGTTATCGTTTCGTCAAACATTAAATTCGACTCGATGTGACCAAAATTATGGTGACGTCTTGCTCGAATTCCGGCCGTAGCAGATAGCCAATACCGAGTAATACGTACAGGCAGTGTTGCGGTCGCTGAACTGCCTATGTGATTCTGTGTAAGCTGTCTTCCCTTGAACTTACAGCGCCGCAAAGTCCTATAAGTTTCCCGATGTAAATATACGCGATCTTGAAGTACGGTAGAAAAGTATATTGCTTGAAGTTCCAATTGATCGAATTTCCTTATATCCAAATTATAATACGACACAGTAGTAGCACGAATAAGATATTGTCCCAACAAGATCGGTAAATACAGTGGGGGAACGTCCGGTGGGCCAATTACTATTGACAAACTGTACCCTATCACAGCTATATCCAGAATATTCCCTTAGACCAGACCAGGAAGTATCGTCAAGCATACGCCATCTAGCGAATACAAGTATGGCTCCTAAATTATTGAACCCCCCAAGATTAACATGAAATGCCTACAGTAACATACCCCCCCAAAAAAGTTATAAAATGACAAAGAACTTTTTTGCAAATTAAGTAAAACATTAGTCCATTAGTGGCTCCTCGTCGGTGGAATCCTCGGTAACTTCCTCTGCAGCGAGAAGCACGACCAATTTGTGGATAGGTCGCTCCAAAAACTGCACATCGTTGATTCTTCTTCCGTACTGATCAATAGTACGGTCGGCGATGCGTATCTTAGCCTTTCGCACCAGCCCATCTGTCGAATTCGAAACCGAGTGTACGATTCCCAATTTCCAAGAGTTTCGCGGAAGGTCATCATCATGAACGATAACAATATCTCCCACTCGAACATTTCGACTAACTTTGCTCCATTTAGTGCGTTGTTGCATGCCAGGTAAAAACTCCCTTCTCCATCTGAACCAAAATTGATTCACAGCGTATTGTGTTCTTCTCCAGCGCCTTCTTGCATAGAGATCTGGCTTGCCAAATTCCCCTGGAGGTGACAACAAAATTTTTGGTTTCATCGTTAACAGATGATTTGGTGTCAATGGTTCTGGCGCATTGACATCACCCAAATTGATAACAGTTAGTGGTCTTGAATTTACCACATTTTCCACTTCTGCGAAAAAGGTTCTGAGTGATTCATCATCCAAATGTGAACCTATTTGACAAAGCAATGGTTCCAAAACACGACGCACCGTAAGAATTTGGCGTTCGACATTCCCATTCATATGACTAGCTTTTGGCACGTGAAAGTTGAATTCTATCAGATCACAATTTTCAGACAATAGATAATCTCTGACCTTTTTCTGATTCATCTCACCCATCGCCTTTTGGAAAGCATTCTTTCCCCCAATGATGTTGCTTCCGCAATCACTCAACAGTGATTTTATCGGTCCTCTCCTTGCAAGAAATCTTTTCAGTGCATTAATAAATGAATCCAAGTCCATAGAGTTTGTTGTCTCCAAGTGTATAGCTCTGGATGACAAACAAGAGAAAATAACTCCGTACCTTTTCAATACGGATCGCCTTTCTTTGATTTCAAATGGCCCGAAGAAATCGCACGAGCAAAATGTGAATGGACCTTGCTCAGCCATTCTCGACTCTGGTAATTCGCACATCTTTTGTGCCGATAATGGTTTCCGTAATTTCCGACAAGTTATGCATTGGTGGATGTGCTGAGAGACAGCACTCACATCACCTATAATCCAATATCCATGTTGACGTATCTCATTGTGCGTGATTCCACGTCCCATATGGTTGACCTTTCCATGAAAATGGCGAATAATCAAGTCCGTTACGTGAGATTTCCGAGGCAGCAAAATTGGATTCTTGACTTCAGAAGACAAAGAGCTATTACGGATTCTTCCGCCAACTCTTATCAAGCCATCTCTGTCCACAAATGGATCTAGTTTGTACAAAGGACTGCCTTTCTTTACAGAAGAACTCTTCGACTTTGATGCAGGATCAAGACGTTCCATGTCATCAGGAAAGAATTCACTTTGTAAGTCTTTCAAGATGATCCTTTCTGCCACTGATAACCTTTCAATAGTGAGAGAACTGTTTATGGGCAAACCCTTCAATCTGTCTTTGAATTGCAGGCAGTTTGCAACAGCCCGTTTTGCCTTGAACCACGACGAAAACTGCTTCAAGTTTGTATTCCAAGATTTAGATCCCGAATTTTCATTGGAAGTTGTACTGAGTGACACAGCCTTTCTGACTTCCACATCTACCAAGTCATCCACAGCTTCGCCTGATGGATGAGCGTCCTTTGGTATTTCAAATCTTCCCTCTTTCCACAAGAATTGCGGTCCATCCCACCATAACGAAAGTGATAAAAGTTTTTCCAGCGACGTACCTCTGCTTGCAATGTCACTTGGATTATCATGTCCTGCCACATGCATCCATGCAGAAGAGTCTGTCAAATCATGTATCAGTTGAACTCTGTTTGCCACGAAAACATGAAATCGCCTCGCTACGTTATTTATATATCCCAAAACAACATTGCTGTCAGTCCAAAAATACTCTTTCAAATTTTCATACCGCAACTCTGTGTTGAGAAATTTGCTCATCTTGGCTGATACCACAGCCGCAGTCAGTTCCATCCTAGGAATTGACACTTGCTTCAAGGGTGCAACTCTCGATTTTGACATAATGAGAGTGCAATGCACTTTCCCTTTATCATCAACCAAGCGGAGATATGAGCATTGCCCGTATCCATACTCACATGCGTCGGAAAAATGGTGAAGCTCCACTTCCTCAACGGTGCCGAATTCATCAGGTTTCACACATCTTTTGATTTGAATTTTATCCAAATTGTTCAAATCATTTAACCAATCTTCCCATCTACGAGCATAACTTTCTGGTAGCGCAGTGTCCCAATCAAGTTTCATTTTGCACAATTCTTGCAATAATACCTTTCCAACCAGCAGAACAGGGGCTAGAAAACCCATCGGATCAAAGATAGACGATACGACACTCAATACTGTTCGTCTTGTTACTGGTTTATCCACCAACTCCCTGTGGAACCGAAACACATCCAATGATGGATTCCATAAAATTCCCAAAGACCTCTCTGTCAACGATGACATAGTATCGAAGTCAATGTCCTGCAATCCCTTCGCCCTTTCCGATTTATCAATCGATTCCAATACTTGCATTTTGTTCGACACAAATTTATGCAGTCTCAATCCAGCCTTTCCACATATACCCACGCTGTTTTTCACCAATTCAACAGCTTCATCCACATTTTCTACCGAGGTTAATCCATCATCCACGTAGAAATTGGATCGAACAAATTCTGCAGCCTTGGAGCCGAACTCTTGCTCTCCATCATCAGCGGCCAACTTCATGCCATACATGGCCGCGCCTGGCGATGAGACACTTCCAAAGGGAAATACCTTCATACGATACTCTAAAAGTTCCCTTGAAATATCTCCATCTTTCCACCACAGAAATCTCAGCATATCACGATCCTTTTCATTGACATAAAATTGAAAAAACATTTTTTCAATGTCCGCCATGATGGCTACTTCGTTCTTTCTGAATCTCAACAAGATTCCCGTCATATTGTCCATCAAATTTGGTCCACTCAATAGTACGTCATTAATGCACAGACCACCGTACTTGGCACTCATATCATTTACAATACGAAGACTTCCTTTCTTGTTATGAAAAACAGGAGAATGAGGTATGTAGTTGATACGACCATTCTTTAAATCAAGTATGTCTTCTGGAACCTTTTCCGCATACTTTTCAATAGTCAGATTCATTTGATCCTTATACTCCTCATGAAGATTCTGGTTTTTACTCAATCTTCTTTTGACCTGCTCCGCTCTTTTCGCAGCCAAAGCTCTGTTGTTTGGCACTCTAACATTGTCGTATTTCAATGGCAAAGGGAATTCGTAATGCCCATCCTCTCTCCTTGCAACACCTTTTGAGAGGATGTCCATAAAACGCTTGTCCTCAACCGACAAAGAAGCTTCCAAATTCCTTTGTTCGATGAAATCCATTTCTAGCAAATGATTGATATTCTGTGGACACATAACTTCCTTCGCCTTTGACATGTATACAAAGGCGGTATTCCCGTCAGCAACAACTTCTGAAGTTTCAAAGCCTTCTTCCATTTGTGCATCTCTCACAATGGTATGATGCGATACCACGCTAGGTGATTCACCCGTCAAGTCTTTACAAACATTACCAACAATTCCCCAACCAAACATAGATAGTTGACCATATGGATCCGAATCACCACCGGCTACAATCTCACGAGGACGTAACGCGTTGGGAACATCAGCACCAATTAATATTCCAACCTTCATAGATGGGTCGTAGGGCATAATTTTATCCGCAATGCTCCGAAGATGAGCCCACTCTCTTGCAACCTGAGGTTTGGGGATTTGTGAAATTTCAACTGGAATTTCTGCTCTTGTGTACACTTGAGGAATAGTGACGGAAGAAGTTTCATCGATACTTGAAACTATAATTCCAGTGATCCTGCTTGAGTTAATGACTGCACCAGATTTGTACAATGTGGACATCTGCAACTTAGTATTGACAGATTCCAGTCCTAAACTTTCCTTCAGATCATCAACCATGAAAGTCCGATTACATTGACCATCTAGCGCACAATAACATTTGACCTTCTTGGATGGATTGGCAGCAGTACTCACATAAACCGGAACGATCATAGTATTTTGCTTACCTCCCTTCTGTCCTTCCTTGGAGCACACTTGCGTACATTTCGAGTCCACCTCATCAGTTTCTATATGCAGCGATGTCATATGCCTCCTTTTACATATCCTGCAAGTTATTCTTGCTGTGCAGAACTTGGCCATGTGGTCTTGCGACGAGCCACAACCAAAACATAGTCCTCGTTTCATTATAAATTCCCGTTTCTCCATATGGGATAGCTTTCCAAAGCCTTCACAATCATCAATGTGATGTAGTTCGTCACAAAAATAACACTTTGTCCTTGTAGCCCTCGTGTCGTCCTGACATTCTGTCGAGAACGATGTGACCTTAAATTTTCCTTTGTAAGAGTCTTTATAGCTCACTACTTCAGGAGAGTCAATTTTCCCTTTGTTATTTGGCGAATCCAGATCATCCAATTCTGGAATATTCATCTTTTCGGCACAGACATCGACAAATCCTGCCACTTCTTTCAATGGTGGATATGACGCCTCACCATATTTACTTTGCCATTTGTAAACTTCATCCCGCCATTTACCTCTCAGAAATTGCGGTAGTTTTCCAATGATTTTATTACTCTCAATGGCATAGTTCAAAACACCAAGCGCAGGTATTTTCTGCTCAGCTGCCGCTATTTGATCCAAAAAGTCTGCAAATTTTCTTAGACCAATCCCATCTTTGACATTGATTTTTGGCCAAGAGGATAGTCGATTCAAAAATGCATTTCCAATTACATTGTCGTTGCCGTATCTAGTTTTCAATCTCTTACGTGCTCTTTCATAGGCATCTCTATTCTGCAAGAGCAGTAAACCCTTTATCATTTCCTTAGGCTCACCAGATAGATGCGACTCTAGATAGTTCAAGAGCTCATGCACATTGCATGTCTTCGATTGAATCAATGCATCAAACGAAGTTTCCCAGGCTAAATATTCAAGAATATTGCCATCAAAAACACCAACCTTAATTTCTGGTAGACCACAGGATCGTGCCAACATAGCATTCGAAACAGCCAATTCCTTCAAAACCTGATCCAGATTTGCATTAACATGATATATCCCATGAGCACCATCGTTATTAGGAGCTCTATCCATTACATTTTCGGTGTTATCCAGTACACTACTCGGTTTCGACTTCCGCCCTCTATCCATTAGCCTTTGTATGTCTCGTTGATTCTGAGCCGACAGGTCCTTCATCTTCTGCTCGTAGTCTCGTTGGTTCTGTTCAAGCAGCAGAGCAGTCTCTCTATCAGGAGAGTTTGAATCTTCTAGTACAACAAGCCTATTTCGTCTCGCAGTGGGCTCAGAGAACTTAGCCTTCGTTTCGCCATTGTACTCATCCAAATATTCCTTTGCGTTGTAGCCAGTCTCTTCTACCCGATCTTGTATATCCTTGAATGAACAAGAAATTGCTTCCGATTCCTCTGGCCTAAGACGAGGCTCAAGATCAATCCAAAAATCTTGTAGTAGAGCAAACTTCTTTCGCATATCTAAATATGCTTTTGAAACATATTCCCGACCGTCCCGTGACTCTAGTAGGTCATTCAGACATTTGCACTGTCGCAATACCTCTTTGACATGGAAGTCAAACTCTTGCTTCATGTTTTCAATATAAGCGGAGGTTCCTCTAGTTCTCCTGTCCGATATCACGGTGTGGCCATGCTTGTAATCCTCGGCCATGATTCTATTAGGATCCGAATCTACGTTATCTTCACCCACCAAAGTAGAATTCCTTGAATTAACACCATTTCGGCCACCACCTGAAGCCTTTCCAGACTTCTTCTTATTTCTTCCAGGAGTCATTATGAAACCAGAGTACACCAACTTAGTGTTTTCTTCAACAGAAGTGTGTCCTTTCTCCAATATTAGTATAAATGAAGCAAGTCCCACCGGCACCAATCCACACAATATGGAATTGTCCTTTCCTTATGTACCGATAGCCGTCCTGTCCTTTGTTTAGTTCCGCTTCCAGGCGTTGCACCGTATATTCCAATACTCCACGACCGGACCTTTAGCTGTATTTACTGTTGCGGTCGCTGAACTGCCTATGTGATTCTGTGTAAGCTGTCTTCCCTTGAACTTACAGCGCCGCAAAGTCCTATAAGTTTCCCGATGTAAATATACGCGATCTTGAAGTACGGTAGAAAAGTATATTGCTTGAAGTTCCAATTGATCGAATTTCCTTATATCCAAATTATAATACGACACAGTAGTAGCACGAATAAGATATTGTCCCAACAAGATCGGTAAATACAGTGGGGGAACGTCCGGTGGGCCAATTACTATTGACAAACTGTACCCTATCACAGCTATATCCAGAATATTCCCTTAGACCAGACCAGGAAGTATCGTCAAGCATACGCCATCTAGCGAATACAAGTATGGCTCCTAAATTATTGAACCCCCCAAGATTAACATGAAATGCCTACAGTAACAGGCAGGCCTACATAAAGTTATGTGAAAAAGTTGACTTGAGTCATTTTGACTTTCCTTCCAAATTCAATTTTCTGCTACAATTTTCATAATTTCAATGCACCACGAGACTGCGAGGCAATGGAAAATAGCAAGTTGTCGGATCGACTTCGAGCTGTCTTTAAAATCAGACATCTACCTGGCCTAGACGGTGTAAAAATGGGGGCATGCACACCGAATGAAAAGTAAAAGAAGATGGGACAGGTGATAGGTGACAGGTGCCGGTCCGGTGAATGGAGGATTAACGATTATTAAAGGGGCACTGCGCTCTAAATATGATGTGGTCTCAAATTGAAGGGCAAAACGAAAAAAAATTTTTGGCCGCAGCCGTTTTCTTCAGAACGCCACCGTAATGGAGCTGCAATTTATTGAAATTTCCAGAAACGCACCCGGCTGCAGCTGTCGCGGCTCCGGGTAATTTCTTAACCCGTTACATGGCACGATGACTTCATCGTCGCACTTGCTGGACGCGATTACGCAGGCACGCAGTGGACGAACTGTAGTTAGTTGTCAGCCGATGTTATGAAGCAAATATGTCTTACACGCCAAGGTGGTGTAGACACGGCGTTCCACGGACGATATTGAAATTTGCACCTAAACGTCTTCATTTTACTTATGACACAATGCTTGCACGAACCAAACTGGCTGTCCTGGACCACAATGAGAATGTTGGCAGATTTCCTGCGGTGACACAAGAAGGTTTGCTGTGCAGATGAAATGTTTGCAAGTCAAGGTACTCAGTTACTTACTCTATATTTGTTCAAGCAGGTGTTCTACGATACAAAAAAAGTTGCTCTCGGTCAGCAAAAGAGTGGATCTTGAAAAGCATGTATGAAAAGAAGACGAACCACTATGCGACAGAGCTTTTGAGGCGAACTGCTGAGAATCGCACCGGCATCAACTTCCCCAGTAACATTTCAAGAAGTGTGCATCCAGTCAGCATTGCACCAGAACCAGCCCCCTCTACAGAGGAACTACCTTCAAAACGTTGTTCTAGAACGTGACTTAGATACAAAACATCTCTATCGTACATCTTCAGATACAAAACATCTCTATCGTACATCTTCGAGTTGTATGGCATGTGGTGCAATGCTGCGTAGCTTACTAGTTCAATTTCATTCTTCCACTGCCTGACTGCCCCGTTGTAATACCCTGGCTATGTAGTCCTCGGATGTTTCTTTTATTATTTATTTTAATAAACGACTAAGCAAAGTGGTGGATGTATCAGGCACAGCAGCCATTGGTGGAATATAGAATGCAAACAGTTCCAGGTCACTGTCTAATGATACAGTAACAGAACTGATTTCGACATATATAGCAAAGCTGCAGTGTTATCAATCACAGTTCGTTTTCTATCGGCCATTTGAAACCGACATACAGTCCATCATCACTAGGGTACTTTTGCCTTGTAGCAGTCACAATGCACGCTGGCAAGGGCATCCTGTTTTTGCTACCCAAAACATCGGCATCAATAATCCATTCCAGTATGTGTCGATAAGACACCAAGCGATATTGTCTGCAATTGGAAAACATCAAAGGATATTGCAGCAACCAAAAAATGCTGAAAACTAATACCAGCATATATACGACGGAGAGTATAATGCTCCCAATTTATAAAGTGTAGGCATATATATAAAAGCATGCGAGAAAAGGTGAAGAATGCAGGAAATTGTCGTTTATATCCAGGAACCATGTCATAAGTCCAAGATCCTGTCGTAGGTCCAATACTAAACAACACAACATGTTCTAGGACCCACTTGTTAGAAAGCCTTCTGCCAGGACCATGTGGTTGATTGTTATTATTCCAGTTTTTTTCTGTTCACTTTGAAAAACGTTTCAAGAATGGAGGGATGTATAATTGTATATGTAGGAGAAAATCGTCATGTTCTGTTATGCAAGTCGACCCTCCATTCCCAAGAAGCTTCATTATTTGTTGTATTTCCCTGCAGCAGACGCGCTCATTCTCGTTTGTCATGGATGCACAGTTCAAGCGACTGCACCAGTCATTGTCTAGTGTCCGAAGTTGACTCTGGTTTTCTGACGATTCCTTTGACCAATACAATGAGATTGATGAATTGCATTCAAGAAACACAGGTACAATACTTACAGAGACATGAGTTTGTGCATCTAGAGTTGCAACAAGACGGGCGAATTCCTCCTCTGAATATTGTGGCTCGAATTGATACGGCAGGCTCTCACCAAATATCGTGATATCATCGAAATCTTCAACATCTGTATCTTCATCAGAAGTTACGTCATCAACAAGATCTTCTTCCATACCATTATTAATTTTAACAAATTTTACGTTATCTACGTGTCAAAGGAATTGCATGAATGAACTGATGGAGACAGAAGATTCGTTTGTGAAACTGAGAACAACAATGTTACGATAAAAATTTCCACAACAATATTGGAACTTTGATGAGAATGAAATAATGATATCTTTGTGTTGACTATCTATACATCTGTGTCTTGAACAAGTAAACTGGACCGTATCAAGATAGTTGCTATGTCATGGGTAAATGATGCAAAATATCTTGTGTCTGTCTATTCCACAAGACCACTACTCCAAAGGTTGTGCACTGTGCTGTCGTTAAAGGGGCACTGCGCTCTAAATATGATGTGGTCTCAAATTGAAGGGCAAAACGAAAAAAAATTTTTGGCCGCAGCCGTTTTCTTCAGAACGCCACCGTAATGGAGCTGCAATTTATTGAAATTTCCAGAAACGCACCCGGCTGCAGCTGTCGCGGCTCCGGGTAATTTCTTAACCCGTTACATGGCACGATGACTTCATCGTCGCACTTGCTGGACGCGATTACGCAGGCACGCAGTGGACGAACTGTAGATAGTTGTCAGCCGATGTTATGAAGCAAATATGTCTTACACGCCAAGGTGGTGTAGATACGGCGTTCCACGGACGATATTCAGTCAGCAGATTTTTCTCTTAATTGGGCCTAGTGTATTCTATTTCTTGAGGGCAGGAATAGATCCTGTCCTATTCTTATGTTATGTATAAAACATTACCATCACCAATCAGTGTGCCCTCTGAACATTTCAAAATTCAGAGCGGTCATAATTGGTTTCGCATTCAGGTTGGAGAATCATAAGATGATGGCTTGGGGATTAGTAAGATTATAATATAATGAATAATATGTTTTAGGGTCAGCTGCGGAGTTGTGGGTTCAGGTTAGGTTTGCGTACCGTTGGATTTTGGTTAGGGATGATGAATTTTCCTACAGTAGCCTACCCGAACCACCAATTTTGAATGCCATGAATTTTGTCATGTTCATGGGGAACCCTGACTGGTGGTATTCGTGTTGTGGATAAGAAATTACTGTTACCCTGAAATACGGTTACCCTGAAAAACGGCTATAGCATAAAGTGCTTCTCAACCTGTGTGACGGTTCGTACTTGTGCGAGTGAAAAGAATTTCAACCAAATAGTCAACCAATGTTGAGTGTGAAAGAAAAACTGTATTTCCGGAGTTGAGCTGGAAAGTTATCCCTTATTTAGTCGACCGACCACGGAGTCTGAAAAATTTACTATTTTTTCAGGATTCTATACTTGATCCACTATTCTATTTCTGAAAATTTTGAATAAATGTCCTCCTTTCTCGAAGTCATCGTGCCATGTAACGGACTAAGAAATTACCCGGAGCCGCGGCAGCTGCAGGCGGATGCGTTTCTGGAAATTTCAATAAATTGCAGCTCCATTACGGTGGTGTCCTGAAGAAAACAGCTGCGGCCAAAATTTTTTTTTTCGTTTTGCCCTTCAATTTGAGACCACGTCATATTTAGAGCGCAGTGCCCCTTTAACCCGTTACATGGCACGATGACTTCATCGTCGCACTTGCTCGACGCGATTACGCAGAGGACGAACTTTAGATAGTTGTCATTCGATGTTATGAAGGACTCATGTCTTGCACACCAAGGCGGCGCTCAACGTACGGTGTTAAGTCAGGATGATTTGTGTCTGGAGCTTGTCATGACTCTATAGTATTTGCCAGTTGACTGATACTGAGATGCCGTTACAGTTGTATATTGATGCAGATACAGCTGTCATTTTCAAGATGTATTAACGACAGCACAGTGCACAACCTTTGGAGTAGTGGTCTTGTGGAATAGACAGACACAAGATATTTTGCATCATTTACCCATGACATAGCAACTATCTTGATACGGTCCAGTTTACTTGTTCAAGACACAGATGTATAGATAGTCAACACAAAGATATCATTATTTCATTCTCATCAAAGTTCCAATATTGTTGTGGAAATTTTTATCGTAACATTGTTGTTCTCAGTTTCACAAACGAATCTTCTGTCTCCATCAGTTCATTCATGCAATTCCTTTGACACGTAGATAACGTAAAATTTGTTAAAATTAATAATGGTATGGAAGAAGATCTTGTTGATGACGTAACTTCTGATGAAGATACAGATGTTGAAGATTTCGATGATATCACGATATTTGGTGAGAGCCTGCCGTATCAATTCGAGCCACAATATTCAGAGGAGGAATTCGCCCGTCTTGTTGCAACTCTAGATGCACGAACTCATGTCTCTGTAAGTATTGTACCTGTGTTTCTTGAATGCAATTCATCAATCTCATTGTATTGGTCAAAGGAATCGTCAGAAAACCAGAGTCAACTTCGGACACTAGACAATGACTGGTGCAGTTGCTTGAACTGTGCATCCATGACAAACGAGAATGAGCGCGTCTGCTGCAGGGAAATACAACAAATAATGAAGCTTCTTGGGAATGGAGGGTCGACTTGCATAACAGAACATGACGATTTTCTCCTACATATACAATTATACATCCCTCCATTCTTGAAACGTTTTTCAAAGTGAACAGAAAAAAACTGGAATAATAACAATCAACCACATGGTCCTGGCAGAAGGCTTTCTAACAAGTGGGTCCTAGAACATGTTGTGTTGTTTAGTATTGGACCTACGACAGGATCTTGGACTTATGACATGGTTCCTGGATATAAACGACAATTTCCTGCATTCTTCACCTTTTCTCGCATGCTTTTATATATATGCCTACACTTTATAAATTGGGAGCATTATACTCTCCGTCGTATATATGCTGGTATTAGTTTTCAGCATTTTTTGGTTGCTGCAATATCCTTTGATGTTTTCCAATTGCAGACAATATCGCTTGGTGTCTTATCGACACATACTGGAATGGATTATTGATGCCGATGTTTTGGGTAGCAAAAACAGGATGCCCTTGCCAGCGTGCATTGTGACTGCTACAAGGCAAAAGTACCCTAGTGATGATGGACTGTATGTCGGTTTCAAATGGCCGATAGAAAACGAACTGTGATTGATAACACTGCAGCTTTGCTATATATGTCGAAATCAGTTCTGTTACTGTATCATTAGACAGTGACCTGGAACTGTTTGCATTCTATATTCCACCAATGGCTGCTGTGCCTGATACATCCACCACTTTGCTTAGTCGTTTATTAAAATAAATAATAAAAGAAACATCCGAGGACTACATAGCCAGGGTATTACAACGGGGCAGTCAGGCAGTGGAAGAATGAAATTGAACTAGTAAGCTACGCAGCATTGCACCACATGCCATACAACTCGAAGATGTACGATAGAGATGTTTTGTATCTGAAGATGTACGATAGAGATGTTTTGTATCTAAGTCACGTTCTAGAACAACGTTTTGAAGGTAGTTCCTCTGTAGAGGGGGCTGGTTCTGGTGCAATGCTGACTGGATGCACACTTCTTGAAATGTTACTGGGGAAGTTGATGCCGGTGCGATTCTCAGCAGTTCGCCTCAAAAGCTCTGTCGCATAGTGGTTCGTCTTCTTTTCATACATGCTTTTCAAGATCCACTCTTTTGCTGACCGAGAGCAACTTTTTTTGTATCGTAGAACACCTGCTTGAACAAATATAGAGTAAGTAACTGAGTACCTTGACTTGCAAACATTTCATCTGCACAGCAAACCTTCTTGTGTCACCGCAGGAAATCTGCCAACATTCTCATTGTGGTCCAGGACAGCCAGTTTGGTTCGTGCAAGCATTGTGTCATAAGTAAAATGAAGACGTTTAGGTGCAAATTTCAATATCGTCCGTGGAACGCCGTGTCTACACCACCTTGGCGTGTAAGACATATTTGCTTCATAACATCGGCTGACAACTAACTACAGTTCGTCCACTGCGTGCCTGCGTAATCGCGTCCAGCAAGTGCGACGATGAAGTCATCGTGCCATGTAACGGGTTAAGAAATTACCCGGAGCCGCGACAGCTGCAGCCGGGTGCGTTTCTGGAAATTTCAATAAATTGCAGCTCCATTACGGTGGCGTTCTGAAGAAAACGGCTGCGGCCAAAAATTTTTTTTCGTTTTGCCCTTCAATTTGAGACCACATCATATTTAGAGCGCAGTGCCCCTTTAACTGCTGTCAATGGACGGTCTTACATTGTTGGTATCGCGTCCCTGCCGCTGAGAATACGTTTACTTCATCAAAAACATTGCAAAAATACTCAAACATGAATTTATTCAAGGGATGGAAATATCAATACTTAATCTTGGGAGATACTTCATCGCTACATTGCAGTTCTGCTACAAACATCTGTCTTTTGTCATAGAAAACCCAATTTCCTGTGAAAAGTGCCGATCTTAACTCATCTCGGGATTAACGAGCAAAATTGCGTTTGGTAAGCATATATGCTACCTTTTGCATTTGATGACAGCTTTTCAATCGACTTCCAAATATCAGTACGGCATTTATGTTGCAATTTTAGCGGGGTTTCAAATTGTGTCGGTGGTAATTTTCGCAGGGTAGGTTTGGGTGAATTGAATTTTTCCGGCGTTTCCAGGATGGGTACGGCACCAAGCTTCAGACTTACTCTTTTTCCATTTCTCATGATGTCATCAGGGCGAAAATGGACATCACAGATAGTGGCTCTATTGAAAGTACAAATCATGATTGACATGGTAGGTCTGAAATGCGATAAACTTCAAACAGAATCATCATCCAAAATCAAACAAAGAGATATACGGTATATAGGGTATAGTTCACATATATGCAATGACTCACGATTCCTTGTGAAGTTGCTTCTTTATTGTGTCTCCCTGTGTTGGATCCCTAATTTGTAATACAATTTTACGCAGAGCCTCCCTATGTTTCCTTTCTTCTTTGGTTTTCGCCAAATCTAGTCTTCGAATTTGAAAAAACGATCGTTGTGTTCCGGATTTCCGAGCCTTTTGTGAATGCCAGTGACAACCAGGAACGCAGCAATTGGAGCCTGACATTATTTTCTCCAACCAGTTAAGAACACTACAACACTAAATTTCTCATGAAAATTGTGTCATCAGCCATCAAGTAATTTCATGTACGATATGCCTAATATAACGGCCGACCAGCAATAATCTTCCAAGGTAAAGTAATGCGCTAACAGGGAATTGTGTGCCCACTATATTCACGTCGATTCCATACAGCAGACACAAAAACATATAGCATGATAACGATAACTTTACCAACTAATCCATGACAGGCTACTCCAGTCGCAATGTAACACGATAACATGCCGCTGGCACTGCCTGAAAAACCCTACCAGCAGCAAAATTTGACATCTTAACCTACGAAGTGATATCTCAGCATTATGAATTGCGTACAGAAAACATACCGCGCTAACCAATTAACCTCCTAGATCTGATTAGAACGCATCTTTTCCCTGTGCTCAAGCGGCAGAGATAGCATCTTGGCGACAGCCTTTCCAAATTGACGAAGCGGAACGATCGGTAGTGTCTACACCACCTTAGAACACTTTCGTTTTACATAACAGAGACGGTGAAGTTTAGCCAATAGGAATACGGATCACGAAATTGTCGTGGTACGAAAAAGGCAGAGATATCTTTCTAAAACTCTAGTTTTACGTAACAAAGTTAGTGAAATTTAATTTAGCCAGTAGGAATACGGATTGCGAAATAGTCGCGGTACGAAAAAGGCAGATATATCTTTCTAAAACTTGCGCAATACACAAAAACGATACTGGCTTTGACTAGTTACAAGATGTAAGATACAATGTATATTGGCCACACATGATAGTCCTACTAATACGCTAAAGTCCAATTCACGTTGACAGAGTCAACTACAATGTGAATGTCTCCCATTGAACCCAAGCCGCTAGCGTTGTAGGTGGCGGAAGTCCCCATTACGATAGAGTTCTCTTGTTTGGATAATAGTAGAGCTAGGTAACCAGTGACGGTATTATGTTCCGGTATTATACAGCGATAAACTAAACATGCAAACGTTACAGTCGAGCCGAAGTCCGTCGGGCGTCTACTCAGCAACGTCAGTATGCGTGCTGCGCATAATTACGTCACACATCAGTATGCTCGCGGTGCTTAGTTACGTCACGCAGTTCCGGACGTATAGCCTGGTGGACTAAGGCTGCGGGCTATTCATCCGGTTCCGGACGAATAGCCACTGCCATAGCTGTTAAATGACACCATTAACCGTTATTTCTATACCGTGATGCAAGAAAGTTCGAAATGCTGTAGTAGAAGTCCACGTACATACCCACTCATCATACCATACCCTTCACAACCAACTCTCTTCCACTCAACGAAACGCTATGGTATAGCTCCGCAGCATTCAGCAGATTTGTTTCGTTCAATTGGCCTACTGGCCTATTTCGGATAACCGCGGCGGGTGTTGCCACGGTTACTTTCTGCGGTTGGCTGCCCGAACGTGAAAATCGACACTTAAGTCTGGTGGTGCGGTGACTTGGATTTGAGTGTGAGTATACTTTTGTCGAATTCGTTGCCGAGTAGAGAATCGTTACTGAGTAGAAGAATTGGCCTCAGCCCCAAGTCCTAGGCTGTATAGTGTACACTGTGCAGTAGAGTGACTGCCGCCAGTTTAGAGTGACTTCGTCTGTTAGGATTTTATGTAATAGGTTATTGAGAGCAAGCGGACTTGGTGATCTATTTTTCGTCAGCGGCTACCCGACCGGTAAAAACAGGTCAAATTTAACTGCACTTTACCAAAGTTTTGTGCGGCCCGCAGTTGCGTAGCAGCATGTGCTGACAACCATGGCTTCGTTGAAAATGCGGCACCCCTATTTAGCGTTACCATATTTTTGTGGCCCACATTCCGGACACTCTTTAGTGCTCTAAGCCAGTTTTAAAATTACGTATGACCAGTTGTGGCGTCACACTGGCAATGTTTTGCCTATTGATTGTGAATACAGGAGTGGATTTTTTTTCCGTGACCCACCTCAAAATTGGGTAGGCTGATTACTAAAAAAATGGTCCATTTTTACATGGTTAAATGGTACAATTAGTCTCATTACAGGGATTGATAGTTACTTAAATTTTTTTTTTATTTTAGTTTTTGCGAGGACATTTGTAGCCTAAGCCTACCCATTGCGGAGATATCCCGTGATCATTCGCCCATGATGTATTCTTCCGCTAGGTCTCGCAAAAGAGACTACTTCTTGTGATGACTCGAGACTCGTATATAAGTGTCTTGTGATGACTCGAGACTCGTATATAAGTGTATGAAACACGTGTTAGAGTACTATTATTATGAGACTCTATACGCAACTACTGCATCAACGCTTGAATAGACCATTGTTTTGAGTATATCGGTTACGAAGAGCTTCTCCAAGGGCAACAGGACTTCATATCTCGGCTAAGTATTCCAGTATACGGACAAACACGGTAACACGATTTTATTGTCAATTTCTCTTGAAAACTATCGTGACAGCGGTTGACAGTACAGCACATATCCCTATTGTGTATGTGTTATTGTTATATTGTTACAGATTCGATATTGCCATAGACAAGTGTTTAATAAAGTATCTAAATGGCAGGTAATGATAATGAGAAACACGCTGATAAAATACTAATCGGCCACGCTAAAATTGTTGAGCACAAAACTGCTTTACCCGGTATTGCCGTTGAAGGAGGGCACGGGTTTCCTATCAGCGTTGTTAAAAAACGAGCCTACCTACGTTGATGATCGAATTGCTACTATTGATCAGAATAACGGCACCATTTTGCCCGGTCAATCGAGGAGATCAGTGCATATTACCGCACCACAGTTGACCGTGAAATTTTCAGTACCGAATTATCAAGCACACTTAAATATGGCTGGAGAAGTTGTCACCAATCAGAACTTTTTTCAAGTTAATTTTTCGCCATACGGCAACACTTCTTGATCTGTTGTAGCGTGCCGCCTTTGGCCCGCATTCTATCCATATTGTCCATAAATCTTTAGGCTTATGTACAACATATACAGTGGCAAGATTGCCCCACTGGCGGTCCCGGCAAACATCAAGCTTGTTGCAGATTTTAAGTGGTTTATTACTCTTTCAGGATACTTTCATCTTCTAAAACTCACAGTTTCTTTCCTGTGTTACCAGATATATTTTCTGATCGTAGTTTATGATGTGTTGACGGACGTCTTTCAAGGTTGGTTGTTGATAAATCCAAGTATATTTTATATTTTGACACATTTCTTCTTTCTTATCCCTTCAGCCAATATCTGCCAGAAAATTTTTTAAACAGTGCAAGTTGTTTTAATAATATATATATCTTCACTTAAACATTAGTTTTCAAACATTATTTTGGTTTGTAATAGAAGCCGCAATATTTTTTTATGGTTGTCATCTGCATTAAAGCATCAATACTGATAATTTATTGTATGTGCCTTTCCTCTTTGAGAATTCAAGCTGCTTATCGCTTATTTCTTTCGCAATGTTTATTAACTTCGGACTCCACCATTAGATGACGATTTTCTATTTTGGATGTTCTGCAGAATGATGAAAAATTATTTAAAATACATCCTGCATACGCGATACCTCATACATCTGACGAATTACCCTGAATAACTAACATGTCGGGATATCAATGGTTGAAATTCCTGTGATGTCTTGGACTCGATGCTCTACTGGTATTGCAGTGCACTGTCACCATGAAATTTGATTCCTGCTGCATTAGATGTAGCACTGGCAGCTCCGGACTACTCGCATATCCTGCATCTTGATTTGCTGACTTATATATTTGTTTGGTATGCGGTATGTGCCAATAATAATGCGAGCTGGACCCACATATGAGCATGTCACAGTAAGCGGGAAAGGCAATAAATTAATTAATGGTATACTCACTCTACAGTCTACACCTTGGACGACTTCCTGTTATATCGTGCATGTCAGTTCCGTCTTAGCTGTGCATCGAAATATTGGAAGATGCATAAAGGACGTGTATTCGGAGATCACCATTCTCCCACTACGTAGTGAGAGCGTGTCCTCTCCATCATTTGCTCTTGCAATGAGCGGAATATATCAGCATTTCTTTTTTTGGTGCTCTGTCACTCTCATTAGTTTTCTCTTCTTCGCAATATTAATCGCGTGAATCGTCTCGCCATGCGTCCAAATTCTCTATCATTTGTAATTTCGTGGCACGTGGAAGGCATTTAAACCATAGTGATAAGTCATCACATCGTATGTGAAGTCATATCTTGGCCCACTTTTAGCATGAAATTGAGACGCCCGTTCTTCTCTGCCCATTCTTCAAACTTGAATAAAACGAAAACGAAAGCACAATGCTCGAAACTGCCTAGCGAGACCAGGGCACAGAAGCATTGTTCATTGCGCTCAGTAGCGCGTGCAGCGTTCTTATGAAAATATTTTGCAAACCTCTACAATCCAGCATCAAAGAGTTCAATCATTCCGATGACTGACCACTGCCTTTTCCAAAATAACACTATCGAAACGAAACGGATCTTATTCTCGAACACCAACATGAGTAAAGTAGCTACCTGTGGAACAACGATTGATCATATAAATTTCTTCCTTGGTTTTTCGTTCGATCGAAGACAGCGGATATTGTCCTGGTTTACTCACACTGTGTTTTGCTGGAGTTTGTTGATTAGCTTGCAATCGCCGGAAACCGTTCGAAGTCTTCTTATCACTTTGCAAATTTACTCGAGAAGTATACTTCAGAAAATCGTTTCCTGTTGATGATCATGATTCACTCCTACCACGGAACAAGAGATTTATCTTAGTAACACGCAATACGACAGGGTCACGTGTCAGTTTTATTAAAATTAAAGGTTTTTAGTGGCACTTATCACCTGTTAAGGTCTTGTGTGCCACGGACGCTAATAAGATCGGGGAAAAATTCAAGAAAAAGGCACTCAGGAAAATTCAAGAAAAAGGCACTCCAGAAAAAGGCACTCAGCATGACAACGGCACTCAAATGTATCTACCACTTGATAGAACAAATTCAGCAACAGCGGGCGATAAGGCTGGGTTAGACAACACTTGAAACAGTAAAATGAAGATTGAGCCTAGTACACTCGTCGCGCAGAAATCTGCGATAAAATTGGTATTCCGGACATACAATAATAAAATGGTACACCGTTTCAGGTACGTGAACGTGTCAGTTTTGCTACGCCGAGCATTAAGATATTTCCGTATGAAAGGAATCGACAGTTCAATAGTTTGTTCGAGTTTTCATAGTCTTTTTAATATACATGGTTCATACTCTCGTTGTAGTTATTTGTCCAGAATTCATTGTAGCCGCGAAATAGTGGTGGGATCTTCCAGTATACACATGTATAGATTAGCTGTACTAGTCACACTATAGAGGATGTGTTCCATCCTCTATAGCAGTGGTTCTCAACCTTTTTTGACTCGCGCCCCCTTAGAGATGGTCAAAAAAATCGCGCCCCCTGACCCCCTTGCATTTATCGTCATGTCAAAAAGAGCACATCATCTAATACAGAGGTGGGCAACGTTTTTGATAATCATGGCCGCATTTCGATTGCTTATGTAGCGTAAGGCCGCATTCCAGGGCATAGCCGCAATGAACGATCTGGACGCCAAATTCCTATGGTAAACTGTCCATATCCATTCCCGGTGAACTCCGGACTATTCTACTTTTCACAATGGCCTATTGTACGCACCGAAATCGCGAGTGGCAATGTTATGAATAGTTGCCGGGAGGTGCATATTGTCGCGCGGAGCGCGAAAATTTTTCAGGGCCGCGAACGAATTGTTGTTTCTTGCCAATTCCCATTCCGGCTCAGATTAAGAAGGGCGCTACTGCATTAAAATCGAAAAATGAAGTCTTGTTGAATTGCGCGAAGAAATTTCAAGATTAATTAAAATCTCTCGAAAATGCGGGAGTGAATTCGTAATTGCAATTTGCATGTCTACGGCCGCCAACACATACTAATTGGATTAGGCGTCGACCGCCGCTCAAATTCCCTTCTACGGCCGCAGGCTGCCCACCCCTGATCTAATAGTATACATAAGGTATATCTTACGCCAATTTTGAATCTGCATTCCAGTTGTTGAGTCTTTTACATGACAAATTTCTCCAAACTTGTTTGAAAATAACAAAAAACATTGAACAAGACATCCGTTAATTAATTTCAAGGTAGGTCACCCTGAGACTAATCCTGATGCTGGTCGTGAGTACAGAGAGCAAGGCGTCGTTTTGTCCTGCCAGGCTAAATTTGATCAGTTTTAGAAATTAATTAAATTGTGTTGATTTATAGCCTAATTGAGGGCGAAACCGGGCAACCTATGTTGCATCTAAGTCTGTCTTAGTAGCCTAACAAGAGCTGCCCAGCGCGCCAAGCTTTAGGCTACTGTCAAAGCTATGAAGCAATGAATGACTTACACGTGGGAATTGCTCTCTATATCTCCAAAGAATTTCAAAAATTTGCTCAAATCAAGTTGAAATCAGACTATACTCCGTTGAGCGCGGTTGCTAGAGTTTGTATTTTGCAAGCTTTCTTGAATATGTAATAAATTTCATCTTCATTAATCGTCTTCTCATAATGGATGTGAAACACATGTTCAGACACGTACAATTTATACTGACTTTGTCAATTTCTCGCGCCCCGCCTATAATGACTTCGTCAATTTCTCGCGCCCCCCAGGTTGAGAACCCCTGCTCTATAGTCACACGCCAAGCAGACGCGTTTCTGACTGCTCATTCTATTTCTATTTTGTACAGACGAAAAACGGTTTTCTGAAATAATGGATACGTGGCGAATCAACACAAATCAATCGGTGGCGACATGAACTTATTGATAGATATTAATTTGGAATCTTTGAAAATTGCGATACATCTACGATTGAATAGGATTGGTATATCAAGTAGTAGATGCTGTTTCTGCGCGGCAGTCCGAATCTTGCGCTGCCGATTATAGGCGCAGAAGCCTGTCTACGGGGTTATCTACGGATGCTAATCGTTGTAATTCATACACGTGATCCATGACTTTAATAACACAATAGCACGCCCAACTTGATGATGATAGCTGACACTTAGCACAGCAACAGCAACATACAGACAGCGAACGTAACAGAATCAAGATAAACGTAACTAATGTAAGATTTACAATTAATTTTGCGTCAACGTAAATAACCAACAAATGGTGGTTCGCAGACGCTTTATATAGCGGTAAGAACAGCCTATCTGAAAAGGCTTGATTACAAATGATTACTAAAATCAGGATTAACAAATGAAATGCGCAAGCGCAAACAGATGCTGTCTGAAAAAGACCAAGACTGAAGTGGTTTGCATTTTTATTTCTTTCCCCGTCACTTTGCTGTGGGTCTTGCTGCATACAGCTACAAGAAGATACGGTTGGGGCAAGTTATTACACCTTGTGCTGTCTGGGAGCATTGCTCTATAAATCCAATACTCACATATCAGAAGGTAGATCATTTCATGATTTCTATAGCGATGCTTCCCTTTTCGTCCGTCTTTGGAATACTGAGCAAGTAGTAACTTGGTTGCAATTTTGTCCAACACGCCTGGAATTGTAGTGGTCACAGTTTGTCCACCAACCAGCGACAAATACGATACCTGGAAAACCAAGAAATCCAGAAAATCATAAAAACAGGTGGCAACAGAATATCAGAACAGACAATCCAAGCGACCTGTAGCTCCATGACTTGGAAAAATGAAAATGAATAGAGTCAAAAACTACAAAATGAAAATTGACTTATGACTCGGGACCTTGTCGATAACCCTGCACAAAGCCAACTCAACAATACAGCCCGGATTTAATGCTTGGCTCTGTTTCTCCATCCTCACTAACACTCCCGGTATGGAATCGATGTCAACTTGCCCTACTGGAATTCGGTATACGTGTGTTGTCTGATATATCAGGTGAGCAGCGATGATTCGTTTTTCCCGATGCTCGAACTCAGCATCCGTGATATTATTGGAGAGACGGAAAACGCCGTAGACTTATTAAACTCTTTCTAAATGTTGGCTCCAATCCCATTTTGCGGCTTCTCCGTAAGATTGTTTTTCAAATGAGTCAAGCAAAGTACATGTTTGCTTCGAGAAACGAACTAACGATGCCTGACTGGAGTGCTATTTCGTCATCGGTGTCAACGGTTGTTTTGGTGATGTCTGATCAGAGAGCAGATGCAAGCTAGCACAGGTAACCCATCTGTTGCGAAGATCCCAGCTTTTTTGAATCCATTCTTCAGGTAAAAAGAAGTGGCCATACCCGTTGCCAACGATTTCATTCCATAATTTACGAAGGCGATTAGGAAAAGAATCTTTTGATATGACGCTGCTTACATGCTTTTTAGCTTCCACTCCGTACACTATTTTTTTTGCTTCCACTCCTTACACACTCTTTTTTTAAGTTCTTACATACTTTTTTTAGTTTCCACTCCGTCAAGATTTTTTTCCATTTTGCCTTCATGCTTCGAAAAATTTGACATCCACTGAATGGCTGAGTGACATGAGTAAAATTAGGGGAGTGGTAATATACAAAAGCACTATATGCTGAAATGAACCCGAATATTTTCGGCTGACACTCTCGTCAGGGGTAATCGTCAGCAACTAGAGGAGAATTCAAAAGAACATCGTATATCCACAATCGTAGCATATCACAATTACCTTATTTGGTTTCACTCATAATAACATATGGTATCCTAAATGCGTATAATAACATATGGTATCCTAAATGCGTATGTTTTGGCATTCTAGCTACTTGGCCCATCATCTCGACACCGCAAAATTGCAAGTGGCTTTTTGCACCGTTTAGGCATCAGTAATGCGGGAATCTCCCTATGTAGAGTCCAGATGTTGCTACGTTTTCGCCCTCCCATCTTGTAAACCGCAGCAACACTCACATCGTGAAGTTTCTCGTGAAAGTATGAATGCGTACATTAGGAATGTCCAAAATTAGGAAAATCTTGAAAACACCCCCGATTGTGTCTCATTCTATAGATTATTGATAAAAAACGAGCCCAAAATAACCTCACAGGAAAGCCGTTAAGAAGACACTTGAAGCGTTTAAAAGTTGCTGCCCAAGAATGGGCATGCCGCCGACCAGAGAACGGCGAGAACACTAGTAATGACATAACCACGGCTCTTGATTGGCTATTCGGTTTTGCTTCAATAATCACGACAGCGCTTCCTGATTAGGTGTTCAAGAAGTCTGCTACCGGCGGGGATTCTGAAAGCGCATTGTTGGTAGGTTGGCAGATGATGATTTAAGATTATTTCAGGACATGTTGAGGTACGAAATACATGATGAACAAACAACAGCTGCTTCACAAAAACTTTTACAGCATGGCTGATGCTTTAACAGCGTGACTACAGTACATCCTCAACCAGACCGCCAGCACATTCGTAACAATAGCGAGTTCAGATTTGACTGAATGACACATCCGGTTGAAAAATTGAATGCATATTTGTCAAGGACGGCATTAAGGTGGGCACTTCTGTAACAACCCAAGGAATGGATTTTCTAATAATGTCACATAATTTTTCAAATAAATATTCTATAATTTGAGTTCATTCACGAAAGTACTTTAAGCCCCCTTCGAGCTCGTCGCCCTCAAGTTGAGGGTTTGAGGTGCGGCAGTGACGGTTCTGCCTATGGATTTGGAATTGTCCTGCTTTTTGTGCCCTCGAAATTTTCCAATATATATCCTGCTATTGCACAGAGATATTACTCTCCAGTCTCCATCCACATTATCCTTCTCTGGTATGTGCCGTTTGCTTCAAGTTTTGTATAGTAGCTGGTGATTCCGATTATGTCATCATTCTGAGAAAGGTTTGAATGGCACTAAGGCAAAGCTGGCATATTAGTTGGCCTCAAACAACTACCACAGTGGTTCGCAACCTTTTTGTCTTCGCGGACCCCTTTTAGACCTTCACGGATCCCCGCGGACCCCCTCAAGTTTCAGTTGAATAATCACGTAAACGTCATCTGTCTTGTGCAAATATTATTTATATATGCTAGTGATAAACAGCAACAAGATTGCTTTTCGGGGAAATAACATCATACTATGTGTATAAACTCGGCATCAGTACGCACTACGCAGGCGTGTCTTGGAAATCCGCGCCGACGATTTGATATAAACGATTGCCGAAATCTATTTTCACAAAGGTAGGTGATGGCGAATGAAATATTAACGCGTAACGCTTTCGACGACACCTTTGGGTATGATCACAACATATATAGCACCAAAATTGAGATACAGATTTTTTACTGTGATTTGTTTGTGGTATTCATGGTGTTTGTCGACTACAACGGTCATTTAAAGGTGTTTGTCGACTACAACGGTCATTTAAACCAGGCATATATTCTTCATTTTGCTCCGTAACTGCTGACTTGCAGCACGACCCCCTTCTAATAAGCTTGTAAGACACAGCTTATGCGGATCGCATGACGAGGAGGAGCCTAGGTAAACTTCCAACATAGCTAGGAATTCTAGACTCATCCTAGGTCGGACTCGAACCCGCAACCCATTGGTGTTTCAGCCGTGGATTTTACTACTACTACGCTATCGCGCCTCGTCATTTCCGTGTATCAGCTCACCTTGAATTTATTCTGGAATTGTGTTAATGTATATCAGCCTACAGATGAAAATGGATTCCATCGAGAGGTTTCAATCCCGTTACTGGGCCATATTAGGAATAGAAACTTCAGGAATTTTTATTTCAAACTACTGTTCACTAATTTGCTGACACTTGAAATCCAAGATGATTTGCAGACCATTCGAAGTCACCCACATTGACCTTACTGCTGTAACTTGCTATTTTTTCCACAAACTTCATATAACACCCATCAACGACAATATGTTTGTATCGGTAGGCTATTGGGAACCTGAATTTGACTATGCATTAGGGTTGTTCAAAATTTGGAAAATGTTTGGAATTCTGCGTGTCCATCGCTTATTCTTTAGATTATTGTTAAAAAACAATAATGGGCCTGAAAGAAGCTCCCAAGAAAGCCGCTAACATTTGTCTAAATGCGTTTGAAAGTCGTTGTTGAAGAGTGGGCGGGCAACCGACAGCAGAGGCGGGCAATCACGAAACCACGGTTCTTGATTGGGTAATCGGCTGAGCTTCACTGATTACTGCAACAGCTGACTCGGATTCGGGAGCTTCGCTTTACTAAATTGAAAGTCTGTTTTGCTGAGGTAGAGTCTGTTAGTAGCGGTTGTGGTTCTGTACAAGCGCGTTGTGTGTTGATGAGTCATTAGTAGTACTGTAACACGTGTTCTTTGAATGCTTCACAGTCGATAGCAGTAGTTTATGCTTTGGAGCAACAATAGTGCAGTCATGGCAGAGGCAAAACGGCGAAAGATTGCACACATGCCGCAGCGAAGAACAACATCCAAATCTGAGCAGTACTTGGTCGGATATACTTGCGATTACATCTGTGGCTCGGGATTACCTACTATACGAGAAGTAATGAGTTACTTGCTGCATCTGAAAGAGCATTGTCCTCAGTCAACCCCTACTCATGAACTATGTACTGTGGTGGTGGATGATGTAATGACAGTGTGGAAAATGGCGAGAATTGCGACAATGCAGAAATCACATGTGGTGCGATCACTTCAAAACCTGCACGAAAGATGGCGTGATCTGAAGAAGAATCCGAAACAGCAAAGTGATCCCAAGGGTAAGAGGAGAAAATTCACTGATGATTTGGACAAGCTGTGGGATATTGGAAGTAGAGATGCCATAACAATAAAAAATGACATTTATCTATCACATGAAAGAAAGCTTGAAGACATTGCATTTTATGAAGATCAACGGCAATCTCGCCAGTCAATAATGTTGGGAAGAGACAAAATTCTGGCTAAAGACCTCAAAAAGAAAACCGCAGCCATTGCAGATCAAACTGTTGAAAACGTTTCACACGACTCAAGTTGTGACTATGTTGTTTTAGCATCATCGTCATCTTCAAAAGAGGGTGACAGTTTGAGTTCAAGTTCTGACTATGATGCTGATGTTGGACTTGGCACCTCGACCCAATCCATTAAACTGATGTCACCTAAAAATATTATGAAAAATACGCATGTTTCCCAAGCTCTGGATCGATTGCAAGTAACTGACAACGATGCTGATGGGAGCATTTATTAAGGCTTGTGGAGGAGATATAGCCATGTTCTCCCTGTCAAGATCTTCAACGAAGAGAGCCAGGGAAACAAATCGCCTGGAAATATCTCAGGACATTTTGGAAAAATTTGCCGAAAATATACCACAGCATGTTGCCATTCATTGGGATGGAAAGCTCACAGAGGATAGATTAGGAAATCGATATGAAGCTTTGTCAATTGTTCTATCTTGTCAACCTCAATACTCGAAGGAAAACTACTTGGAATTCAGAAGATACAAAATGCGGCAGGTCAGACACAAGCTGGATATACAAGATGCTATAACAGCTTTGGTTTTTGACACCACAGCAAGCAACAGCGGCTGGAAGAAGGGTGCAGCGAAGATCCTTGAGGACCTTCTAGGAAAGAAGGTTTTTTACCATGCGTGTCGGCACCATGTGTATGAGCTAGTAGTCAAAGACGTCTGGAAATGTTTATTTGGAAAAGCAACAACCGGACCAGAGAACACATGGTTTGCCCACCTTAAGAAGAGCTGGAGCAGTCTTGACAGAAAACAGCAATTCAAGACTCTGACTATTCCTATATGCTTTAAAGAACGAGCAGCAATGACAGTTGAGAACTTCAAGCTACTACTTGCCAGAAAAGATTTCTTCACACGGGATGACTACAAACAATGTGTGACTAATGCTCTTGCTCTTCTCGGTGCAGATGGAGATATACATCATCACAAACCTGGTGCAACACACCATGCAAGGTGGATGGGCACAATTCTGTATGTTCAGAAGATGTTCATGTGGGCTGATCAGTTACATTACAAATCTGAAGAAGTGGAACTGCTGCATCGCTTCAATTTATTTTTAGTTCTCTTCTATATCCCTGCCTGGGTTGCTTCCAGCATCGGTCGTGATGCAGCCGGTGATGACTTGAGATTCATCCAGGACATGTTGAGTTACAAGGGACATGATGAACAAGTTTCCAAAGCTTCTTCACACAAGCTTTTAAAGCATGACTGGTATATCGTGGAGGAAACCGCTGTATATGCCTTGTTTTCGCCGAGTGAAAGCAATGAAACCCGAGAAAATATGGCAAAGACGCTCCTACAGGTAGAGCGAACTTCAAGTTTCAGGAGAGGCCCGCCCTCGTTGAATGCAACTGTACGCATCAACAAGGACACTACTTTGTCTGATTTTATTGGGCCACAGTCGTGGTACATATTTGATGTTTTTGAATGCTCTGGGGCGTGGCTAGCTCAACCGGTTGATGTTTGGCACTTATCAGATTCCTACACCAGAATGAGCTCCTACATCAGCTCTGTCAAAGTCGTTAATGATGCCGCAGAACGAGGTGTAAAGCTAAGCACAGACTATGCTGCAATCTTGACTGACAATGAACAACAAAGAGACAGTCTGCTTCAAGCTGTGGAACAGCATATGAAGACAGTTGGAGACAGCAGGAAGTCAACTCTAATCAAAAGCCTGTAATCTGCAACTTGTGCCTGACAATGCAACACTGATCTGCAACGTACTTTTTTAATGTCTTTTGTAAATAGTGCTTTTCGCCTTCATTCAATTGTGAATAAAAAGTGTAATATGCGTTTGTTTATGGGTGAGACGTCGACCAGTCATAACAAGTACTACTGAGATGTTGACTCCTGGTGGTAAATTTTTTAGTTTCACTCACTGTCAGTAACTTTTGGAAAGGTAGCAATATGCATGCATCTAGTTTATTCGTATCTCAACTAGCGAGAGCACCTGTGCAATACATAGCACTTTCTGCAGGTAGATATTAACTTAGGAGGTTGCGATGTTGTACTATGGACTCTTGGTGACAACATTAACAAAGGCAATATATCATGTCTGTAATGCCACCAACAGAAACGACTGCACAACAGCACGCAAAAATCGTTACCAGCAGTGTTCACAAAGTCGGTCTTTCAGCCAATCATTAGCTTATTATTACCGGCTTCAACCAATCAGGATTAATGGCTTCTCTTTGCCCGCCCACTTCATCGATTCCCCGCCCACTCGCCGACGGCTACTTTCAAACGCATTTAGACAAATGTTAGCGGCTTTCTTGGGAGCTTCTTTCAAGCCCATTATTGTTTTTTAACAATAATCTACAGAATAAGCGATGGACACGCAGAATTCCAAACATTTTCCAAATTTTGAACAACCCTACTATGCATTTGTATAGTAGAATGTTTCATCTCAGACGACCAACCGCGGACCCACGGTTGCGAACCACTGAACTACCATAACGGAAGGTGCAGAATTACCTGTTTGCTGCACCCACAGGCCACAACTGCCGCGGTTCAGGAAGCTGAATTCTTTAAAGGCTCTAACCAATTGCATGCAGGTTGAAGCCTTTTCCTCAACACGACAAAATGATTTATATTATTTGCATATGCTTTTGGTGATGTGTTCCCAATGGTAATTAACGCAGATTTCCTAGCTTTATGCAATTATCTGGAGCTCGTATGTCCTCATGTCCCACTGATGGCATGAACGATATTAATGATATGCCCACGGGATGTGCAACGGCATGAGCATGATAAATGTCATAGTGTGAACCATGGCGTCCAAGCTGATAATATCAGTTCCTATAATTCCTGGATTTACTATTCGCCAATAATTGAAGGGGTCCGAATAATCTTGTGCAGTGTCAACATGATATTGTGAATTTTTCAGTATTTCTAGTGCTCCAAGAGTCCCAGAGTGGATGTGTATACTATACTCTCTGAACCGCGTATTAATGAAGAGATAGCGCGTTACAAACATTGCCAATCCTTTCCTACGGATATTGGTTCATCCAAAACTGTTAAATCGTATTTTCAAGAATCTTCATTGCACAAACATTTTCTTTGCAGTTTAGAAATATTGGAACACATAAATCATGCTCTTCATTCATTGAGACTTTTCTGCTGAGCTAAATCATCAAAATAGTATGCAAATTGAAACTGAAGGAATTCGTGGCAAGCAGGACCAAAACAGCACGTCGACAGCCATTGGTCCGGTTATGTTCGAGAACAAGCGGATTGTTTTGCTACGATTTCGAGATGAAAAAGATTGGACAGACGGTGGGTATGTGTTCTTTGATACGGACCTGCAACCGTTTGGAAGTTCCACTTGACTTCATAAATTTTCGTTACTTTGTTGAAAAGCCTGGAGAACGTCTTTTCTGGTCGCCGCAGGACTTGACCTATAATCTATTGTCCGCTTGATAATAACATACTCTGGGTATCCGTTGTCAATGAATATTTTGCATATGCACGCAAGTTCACAATTCAAGTGATCCTCAGAACAAATCATTAATGACCGGCCAATGTGCCAATTTAATTGATTTCAAGACTTTTGGGGCTAACAGAGTTCCATCGAAGGTAATGACCTGTGAATGTGGGCTTCCTATAAACTAGAGGTCTCAAACACGCGGCCCGCGAGATGATTTTGTGGAGCCCGCACAAGCATTTTCGATTTTCAAGTATTCGATAATAACTGTCACATATCTCTTATATATTTGACTGTTTAGAAATGTTTTGTTGGGAATTGTTAAAAAAAGTTGGATGACTGAAGTCAATCACGGCGACTTCGAAATGTTTACAAAAATCGTTTTTCTCCTGTGATATACTTCAGCACCGTAACTGCCGCACCCCAAACCCCCCAATTGGGGGGGGGCCGAGCTCGAAGGGGGCCCAAACTTGTTTCGTGAATTAGAATAAATCATAAAGTATTTTTTGAAAATTTATGCAATTTTTTCGCGCTGCGCGCGATTCAGGTAGCCATTTATCTATATTATTGGGTATTGGCACATTACCGCGCCACGACCCACCAAGACAAACAATCAGGTTTTAGGCCATATAACATGCGACTCCAAGAAGTGTGTGCCATAACGATCGGCAGCGAGAAAAGCTTGGCCGAAAAGGTCTATGCCCTTATGCAGACCGAAGACTTCGTTATATAGGCTATACCAGTGCTCTTCAACCGGGGTTGTCGTACACCCTAGGGTGTACCAGAATTTGCAAAGGGTGTACCACTCGGATGGGGTGTACAGGGGCGTACCAGATACGAATTACATTGAGACGATGGCTAGCTATCACAAAGGCAGGTTTATGGGTCAGTACAGGTTGACGCACAGGTTAATGAGCAATATGGTACGATGTTATCTCAATTTCATGACACATTTGAATAAAATATTCATTTTATTCCCGAAGCTTTTCGGCTGACCCTCGTCAGGGGAATATCGTCAAATGTGTCATGAAGTTCTGTACTCCTAAGCGTCTCTTTGTGTTATCTCAATTGTAATACTGTACACCGCTTGATTGTGATGTCATAAGCAAATATTTCTTCTATTCATTTAGCCGTCGGCAATAGACCAATGGTTCCGTTTGTTGTTGGATAGTATGCAGTTAACAAACATGTGTTCAGCTAGTCATTTGTCTTTTAGTAATTTTTGAGGAAACCGCCGCGATAGCTCAGACTTTTTGAATCTGTACTTCCTACCCGACGTTAATAAATACCGCAATGCAAATAAATGAAGAGACGTAGCCAGCCAGGGTCGAAACAGCTTCCATGTTGAAATCGCAACCCTTTTCTTTTAAAATGCCGATTGCATGTCCAATATTTCGCCATACATTTGCAATTTAGTATTTTGTTATTAGTGATCTAAATTAGCGACAATAGACTGTGTATAGCGGCATCCGTTCTGAGGTTACTGACATCTCTTGCAGCCCATGTGCTACTATCGACTGTGTGTGGGGCAGGCCTGATACGCAGTAGGCTGGTGCGCCTGCTATCATCGCTGATCTGAATTACCGCTTCTGCAGCAGTAGCTTTACCTACCCTCTCCCCAATACTGTTACATTTAGGTTGATTACGCTGGTCAACAAAATGATTTTTTTTTCAGGCAGAACATCTGAGAGCCGTTTTTGATGTTGCTGATTACGAATATCACATTAGTTTTGTCAGATTGGCTCTCCGTCAGAAGATATTTATACCCCTAAAAAAGCCCAAAATTATTGTATTTACCCTTAAATATTTCACTTGGTGAGAAGAAAATCTTAGTTTTTTCTTTCTCATTTTATACTGCGCATAAATGGCTAGTTGATTATGAAGAACCCACATGTCATTCTATCAATATTAACATGACATAATGCGAAATATATGTTAGTCAAAAAAGCAGTTTGTCAAGCCTAAAAATTGAACTTTTCCAAAACGGAAATTAATCTTCTCCTGTATCACTAAGATTAAAGAGGAGTATAAAACTATAAAATTCGTCTTTGAAAGGCTTAACAACAATACTTATATGTGTCTCATTTCTTTTGGCTGGTAAATGGATAATTTTCCACTGAGTCAACGAAGTGGGTATACCTAGTAACCCTATCAAACGAGAAGCTTAAATCTGGTATCTGGTATATTCGAATACCGATGAAAGATTCCAATTTGACATTAGGATGAGTTCACAGCATGTAATTTCTCCTAAGATGTAGTAAATAAAACTTTTTAGCTGATCACAAAACACCCAACTACAAACAGTTGGTCCGAAAATTCAGGTCTGCATATCGAAAACTTGGAACAAGCATGAGCATAAAAGTTCACTTCCTGTTCAGTCATCTTGATATATTTCCCGATCATCAAGTTGATTAGCAAGGGGACAGGTTCTAACAAGACATCAGAACAACAATAGAAAGATACCAGGGCAGATGAGATGAACCATTGATCATATTATGTCAGACCGTTGCCGGAACCTGTCGAGAAACTGCACTAATAGCTTACAGGCGCAAATTGTACAAAAAAAAACAATTTCGATTAAAAATATATCAATAATATTGTATTCCAACTGATTATGTCAAATTTACAATAGGTGGTTGACGTAAAGCTGATTGAATTAATGCCACGTTATTTGAGTATCTGGGTAAATAGGCTACTTCTATGCCTGACTGGAGTTTATTTATGTACATGATATCCGTGAAAGTCTGTAACTATGATAAATCTAATACCGAAAATATAGTGCTGTTGCTGTATCTTGATTTAATATAGTCTTCTGTGTGTAAAAATAACAAGTAGGTTGAATTTCTAAACTTTATAGTACCACTAAGCCGATTTTATATCTAGTCATTATCGCGAAAATGGGAGATTTTGGTCAAAACAGCCCCATGGGTTATCTCCACAACAAGAGCCAATTTGAAAAAACTAAGGTCATATTCGGAATCAGTGCCCTTCAGAACCCCCAAAACCACTCTTACTTTGTCTGCCTGTTGACAAGTGGTATCATTCGTAATGTCATGCTGTTTTTGATCTGACATGAAATAAATTCCAATTTACGTGGCGGGGGGCCTAACTGGCTGCGAATAGACTCTGTGACCAAACACTATTTTATTCAAATCCAAAATTTTGACGGCAATAACTCCGCTTCTACTGGTCGGAATTGAACCAAATTTGAAGAACATCGTTTTTATAGACAACCTAATACTTTCATGGGGTGAACAGAAAAATTTCAAATTTTTCGGTATTTATTTTTATATAATAAATAGAAACTTTCTTCTCCCGTAGCAAGGCGGCTACTGGTTGGAATTGAACCAAATTTGGTGTGTAGGCTTAAGTTAGATAACCTAACAATTTTATCAAGTAGCCAGTACGATTTGAGAAAAAAAGTCATTTTTGAAGACCCCTATAATGAACAGGGGTGTACGAGTTTTGAGCAAACGTTAAAAGGGTGTACCACGTCGAAAAAGGTTGAAGAGCACTGAGCTATACAAAATACATATCGGTTTAATTGTCCATAGGCGCCTAAATGACTGGCGCCGAATGTTCCTGTCTTTGCAATCTGAACCTCACAAGACAAATACCATCCCGCTGGGAAAAATTTTATGCCAGTGAGAAATACCTATTTAAAATCGTGTGCGTCTCTTAGTTTAGAAGCCTACGTTTGGGCGATTCTAGATTTTTTGATATAGCAGACTGGAAGTCACGAAATAACATCATGTAACGAAGTCATATCAACGGGTCCGCCCGCCCGAAAATGCTTAATCATTATTTACGGGCCCTCCCGTTTTCAAGACACTTCGCTCAGCTCTACCGGTAAATCTAATTACGTGAGTAGAGAGGACAATAAATTGATAGCATAATATATATGCAATCGCCGATCTGATTGACCGATTTTATCATAAATTATCGAAAATTTTCGCGCTGGCTCACAATACAGCACAGATAATTTCGTGACAAACGCGAACAACGTGATGGGGGGTCGTTTTATCACCCTGTGGGAGCCCAAGACCCACGTTTGTGGGGACCTGACGAGGTGCTGTTTCGTTCCTGCCAACGGGTATACGCCCGAAGATGTTTAATTATTATTGATTGGTCCTACCTTTTCAAACACACCTCACTCAGCTCTACCGGCAAATCTGATTACGTGAGCAGATAGAAGATAAAAATTGATCACAATATATGCTATTCCCGATCATACTGACCGATGAAACCCTGAATTCTAGAAATTTTCCGCGCTTCGCGCGCTTAGGCGACAGAAGCTGATTCGCTAAACAAACTCCCAATGAATATGATGAATAGCGGTAAACAGTGTATCGCCGGAGGGGGGTTCGCCCCCCACAAGTTCGGTCTATAAAATTATGGGGGGCCCAAGACTAAAGTTTGGGGGGGGCTGGCGAAGTGCTGTTACGGCCCTGATACATTATCATTTTTTCCATGATAACTTCAAGATGAGCTGCTAGAATGCCAGATAGAAAAGACCAGGCTTGACGTTATATATTCACTAAAAAATTTGTTTGTCAATTTTGGTGCCATATTTGTTGCGATCGTACCCATGTGCGTCGTCGGAAGCGTTATGTGCTATTATTACATTCGCCACCACATATATTTGTGAAAATGGATTTGATGCACTCGTTCATATCAAATCGAATGCGCGGATTTTCAGGACACGACCACATATATTTCAAGAAATGCAGTTGCAGAATTCGATTTGAACAAAGTCTTCAGGAATAGTATGATCTTTTTTTCAAGAAAAGTCATTTTGTTACTGTTTATCACTGCCTACAGCAATGCAATCATTTGCACAAGATGACGATTGCACGATGATTGAGCTAAATTTGAAGTAAAACATATTGGGGGTCCGTGACGTTCCGAAAGGGGTCCGTGAAGACAAAATGGTTGAGAACCACTGGGCTAGGTGATAAAATCAAGATGACTCGAGTGGTGTCGGTTCAAACGGTTAAATCAGAGAAGGACTCGTGAATTGGGAGGTCGTGGGTTCGCAGAGCCATGGATGCAACAAACTGTCGTGAGGAATAGTAATAGCCTATATCAAAAGGTCGTAACGGATTTCGCTTTTTAAGCAGGTCGATGGCAACCGTTCGCATGCTGTTGCCATCCCGCTGTATATAGTTAGTTACATCTTGGTTCTCTCTATCCATGTTATTATCGCCAATTGAAGGTGGCGAGTAACAAAGCGGTACACTAGACAGCTGTGACACCGATGGCGGTTGGGCATTTCATTAGTATGACAAATTAATTTTGAATTAATGTTGTTATTTATCTGTTCCAAGATTCGAAGGTATATCGAACGCTGATTTAATTTGACTTTTGCAATGACATGATCAATAGTCTACTTCATCGGTAGTATGCCCGAAACCTGGACTGCGCTGTACTGCTCAAACGCTCTGATGTCATATCGATCCTTGGTAAATTCTAAAACATTCTATCTATGATTGTGGCACATCAAATGTCCGCTAGCTGCTAACCTGTCACGGAACAGTTTTTACGGTGTCATGATGCATTTGTCCCCTTGCATTGTGTCTGTACCACATTATTTTGCCAAGCTATGTCAAGTACTACAACAATTTTTTTCAAATATTAAAAATGTGTTAATGTTCAGGCCAGGCGATAGTACGATATTACATCACGATGTGTGTGTAATGCCAGTATACAAGGTCCCGTCAAATAAGGCCTATACTTCGAAATACATTGAATTCCCCTACTATTGATGCTGCGGCCCGCGGTGTCATCGAAAACTAGGAAATCGGCTCGCGAGCACATATGAATTTGAGACCTCTGATCTAAATGCTTACATTGAACTCCAAGATTTTTGTCCTCGAGGGTTACGAAAATTAGCATATAAATCTTTGTCCTCACATCACACAATATTCCCTTTTATCAAGTGTTTTGTGACATGTAATGATGTAGCAGCAGAGCCTGATGATCCCTGAGAAACCATAAAAAGACCATTTGTTGGATCGGTGCAGATTGCACGAAGTGTTGCTGGAAGTTTGTGGGCATCTGGTCAATGTCTAGTTAAGCAATGAGACCTGGAATATGTCTTCTGGCATTCTTTACATTGCTTTTTACTTTTTCTTTCCGCCGGCACAATAAAATTAAGAGTCTTGCTATACTTGCGCGGTGGCAGATTGCCACAGACATTAGTTGAATGATACTAAATTGATTCGCGCCGCCCGAGAAGTTTAGCGCAAACGGGGCATCCGTTGATTGGGACTTCTGTGGTTGGCCACGCGTTGCATACACATGAATCGACACGGTACTCTATATAGCCCAGAAACAGAAATGTATGAGCAATGAATGAGAAGTTCTATATACAATTAGGTTGTTCAGAATTGAATGATTTTCAAAAGTCATGGTTTTCAGTCCGTTTCCCGTACCTTATGCCTTAAAAACATATTCTAGCTACTTTTTTTTTCTGTAACTTACCCCTTTGCATCTGTGTGCATGTTAAGCTGGCAGAAAATAGGGGATTCCCCTAATATTTGAGTAACACGATTTTACATGGTCTAAGCATTTGTTAGGTTTGGGATGATGCAAAACCCCACTGTATGTATTTTTCCGAGTTCAGGACACCATTTTCATATTGCACACTGCCTTGGAAATCCTGAAATTTACCTAAAACTGAATACTATTTTACACGATTCACCAAGTGAAAGAGTAGGCCTACAACTGTGAATGCACCATCCAATCGCCCAGCGACATTGTACATATCTTATTATTCAATGACGCGTAATAACATAATGGGGAAATGGATAACGAAGCGAAACATCATAACAAAGGAATGAATTAATTTGACAAAAATCCAATACCAATTTGTGTTTGTTTCGAAATTTTTAACTCTGCCAGAGATCTTCCACGGCTGGTAAGAGACAGGTTTGCTGTTTTCTGTCGTCAGGTATGAACATAGCGTGGTCGGTATATAATTTTATCATACATTCATCTTTTGGTGCCGCAGTTGCTCGGCAACTTGAGGGTTTTAAGTTAACACCCAACCAATATTTAGCATGCACCCAACCAATATTTAGCATGGAGATATACCACGTACTACACAGTGTGCAATGTGCATGCTATAGTAAATAATAATTATGCAATATTGCACGAAGCCATTCACTCGCTCGAGAGACTGCAAACTCCAGCGTCTGTCTCGTATAGACCCAGACTCATTTTACGCTACCTACCGCAAACATCTACGAATAAATTCTGTATTGAGCAATCTCTTGGTTCAAAGACTTACAAAGCTATGAACTTCATAAGATTTTCGCGCCTCGCGCGGCTAGTGGCCCGCGCAATAGTTCGTCAATCGAATGTGGCCCTTTGGCTGAAAAGGTTGGCCAACCCTGCTCTAAAGGCTTACGCCTTCCACCGTGGCAAATAGCCTTCCACTGGAAAATATTACACAAACTACAATTTTCAAAAATTCATATTTCGACTACTCGACTCGAATCATTGGAATTAATACTCGATTCAGATCCGAGTACTGGAATCATTGTGAACAGCCCCAGTCGTGATCTCAATTGAGTTGGCAAATTCTTCAGTTAACCAAGATACACACTGGTATCACTTGTGATATTGGATGAAGCAGAATCGATTTGAATGTTAAAGTCATGAATGTAGTCATCGAATCGCTCAACACCAGTGTAACCATTTTTTTTTCTATGTCAGAGTAATGACGATTCATTTACATTTACAGATTTAAAACTTGAACTGATAACATGGTGTACATAAGATGTCCTTCCTGACTTGGAATGTCTTTTGTTATTTCCAAACAAAACTGAAATGTTTCATCATATCCGCATTAATCACAGAACTTGCGCACGCACTTCCAATGTGGCATTGGAGGTTGCACGTCGATATGCCGTACATTCCAAAGCTATCGGGTTCATGCGATCCGGCGCCATGGTTTGAGAACAGGTATTTCAGCTCGCCATGTTTCTCACCCCAACATCTCTACTATGATGGGGCTGCAAATGATGGAAGTCAGTGTCAACCTGATTCACAGCACGAGGCTGGAGTGAACCCCGGCATTCGTCTGGAAGTCGAATTTGGTATGATGTAATATATGTCTTTATGAGAGCAGAATTTTCTTCCGATCTCTACATGCAATAGCATCATGGACGATTTTGTTTACATGCTGGATGGCAACATGATAGAATCACGAGGGAGGTGTTTCAAAGATACTTGGGATGCAATTCTGTCTGAATCTGGATATCGCCAGTTTTGTATTGCCAGAGACATGGTTGAACCTATATCAATGCCATTTTATGATTCCGTTAATGATGCAAGTTCTTCCTTTGAAAGACATGGAAACACTAGAAACACTTGGGTTAAATGTTATCTTCAAATCAACCAACAAACATTTCCGGGTTGTTATTGCTGCTGTTTGTGGAGACAGCCTTAGCAGTCATGACTTGGGAGGCTTTCAAAAATGCTTCAGCCGAATTTATAGGTTTTGTATGTGAGTGTATAATGAATTAAGAGATGTCAGTAAATGTTCTGAAAAACTCATTCGTTCTGAGATCAAAGGCAGCTCATGGTGAGCATGTGTCAGCTGTCTTGAATGACCCTTCCCTTGAGAGTCCGTATGGTGTTAACGCAAATCACCATTTAGCTCTCTTGAATCATTCTGTGTTATTGACATATTTCCATCAGATTTGATGCATGATATTTTCGAGTCGATCATCCCAGTCACTGTCGAGGTCATACTTGATAGACTATGCCATCAGGGTCATCTGTCCAAAGCTCAATATCAAGAAAAATTGACTGTTTCCATTTTGGCATAAACGATTCCCGCAATGTGTCTAAAAATGCTCATCTTCCACTACGTTCATTAAGTGCAGCTGACAGCTGGTGTCCTTTCAGAAATTTGCCATTTATATACTATATGATGTTGCCCCAGAAGAATTTTCTGAATGGAAGCTTGATACATGTCTGAAGGATTTTCTGAATCGAAGCCTTATACATGTGTCTCGCATCTGTGACTTGGTTTTTGCACCTGCTATTTCACTTACTGGTATAGCGACTTTAGATGTGATTGTCAGTGAGTTCTATCAATTGTTTTTGCAAATATCCCCCGAAAAGATCAAGCCCAAATTCCATTTTTTACTGCATTATCCAACTTAAATACGAAATCCCGGCCCCATGCGTCTTTACTGGTGCATGCGTTTCGAGTCCTATCACCAACGAGTTAAAAAAAAATTGCTCAGTCTTTTCGCAATTTCAAACATCTCCCCTATACTATTGGCAAACGAATCCTGCTTCGGAAATGTTGGGAACAACTGCCTGATCATGTGCTCTCTGATCCAGACCAGTGTGGTGGTATTGAAATCACCGAGGTTACTCAAATATCCCCATATATCATCGAGGCATTCAATCACCAGTTTCCACATCTACAAATTGAAGGAAATGCTGAATTTGTAAAATATTTATATACTGATTTTAAGCACTACAATGTCGACGATGTACTTGTGCTTGCTACTTCTCAAACAGGCATTGAGTTTGGTCAGATTAGTGATCTTATTTGCTACGACAGAAAGTGGTATGTGGTGACCCGAAAACTTAACGTGTTGAATGAGCTATGAAGGTACAGCGGATGTTGTGCTGATGATGGAGAGGTAGGCAAATTATTCCTCTCGGTATACTTGCGCAGAATCCGAAATTATAGTCATTTTGCAGGTGGTTCAACATTGTCACATGCAAAATAACGTACCCAATTGCCATTATGGACGATGAGAGAATAACTTGGCTCAAGGAATTTGCTGCGAAAACTCTAGCATGGAAGGTTAGATGAGCATTATCGGTCGCCAACTATGTGCAGAGAGATTCTGAACGCAGAAAAGAGCCAAAAAGAATGATGACGCCCACAATGGAAGGGCTTATTTTCACATCAAATAATATGATTGGCCTATCGGATCGCCTACTAATGGAAATGCCAAGAATCGCTCTAGGCACCTTTACTCAAGACGTTCTTGAGGCAATTTTAGGAAATCTTGTAAGACGTGATTTTTCATCTACATTAGGGTTGTCCAAAATTTGGAAAATCTTAAAAAGTCTCCGTGATTGTGTCTCATTCTATAGATTACTGATAAAAAAAACAATAATTAGCCTGAAAGAAGCTTACAGAAATGCCGTTAAGATTTCGGTCAAAGCGTTTGAAAGTAGCTGCTCAAGAATGGGCGTGCCACCGACCATAGAACGGCGAGAAGACTATTAATCAAAATACAACGGCTCTTGATTGGCTAATCGGCTATGCTCCAATGATCACGGCAGTAGCAGCTGCTGATTAGGTGTTCAAGAAGTCTGCTACCGGCGGGGATGAGTGCGCATTGTTAGTATTTTGGCAGTTGATGATTTAAGATTAATTCAGGACATGTTGAGTTACGAAATACATGATGAACAAACAACACCTTCACAGAAGCTTTTACAGCATGACTGCTTTATTATGAAGGAAACGGCTGTAACCTACATGCCGTGTTTTCATCGAGGTAAAGCAAAGGCGCTTATGCAAGTGTTGAGCGAATTCACCGTTTCAGTTCGGATCCATCATCAGTGAATACAAATATATAAAGCTTAACAATGACACTATACTTTGTGTGATGTTATTGGGCTGAAGCTGTAGTATATAGGTGACGTTTTGAATGCTCTAGGAATCGGCGGTATCAGGCGGTTATGCTTGGCACTTATCAGATGCTTACAGCAAATTGAATATGCACTTGTAGGCGTTGTTATAGTCATTAATGATAATGCAGAAAAGAGGTGGTAATGTACGCATACTCGCGCTGGCTATGCTGGATATGGTATGCCAAAGTCCTTATTGATCGCGCTGAAAACAGGCGTGAAGAAAAGCACAGACTATGCTGCATATAGTATCCAGCATAGTTTGGATATCATATCTAGCATAGCCTGTGCTTACCTTACACCTCTTTTCTGCAGCATCATTTAGGACTTTGACAATTCTTATAAGTGAATTCAATTTGCTGTAAGTATAACTGCCAAGCATAACCGGCCGATTCAGTCGATCTCTAGAACCTTCAAAACTTCAGCTATGTTGTCTCTGCAATGTCTTCGACATGTGTAAGTTATTCAATTTGGAATAATTGTGATTTGTTGAAATCCAGAATGTTGACAATTCAGATTGATGCAGACGAGAGAAGCATTACACCGTTTGAATATACCCGACGCAGAAGAATGATGCCGTTGCCATCATTCAGTGATAAAGTGCGAACAGCCCTTCAATCAAACTCTATTTTCACTCTCGAAAATAGACTTGTTGAGGAATCTGCTTATCATGTTCTTCGAAATGGGGACATGACAAAAAAAAACAGACTACTCCAATTTTTCCCGGGCTATGTGCGAAAGATATCCGTACATCAAGGTTGATATTGACGGAAAACATCCTTCGGTGAGTTGACAGAGTTCGGTATATTTTGTAACAAGTAAATTGGTGATCATATGATTTTCAGTATTACTTCTCAAAAAACTATCACAAAAAGTTGAGGAATCTCCGGCAAAAGCGTCTGGCGGGTCTTCATGCTGGAGTTCACCAAAATTGTGTTCAAGCACATCAAGTTATTTACATAGTTATTAGTCCTTTTTCATTGTTGATAATTTTTGTGCAATTCAGAAGCTTATCCTTCTTTGACTCCCGAAGAAGCAAAGGCGAAGTTGGAATCTGAATTAAAAAGACCTGATGGCAATTTGTCAAATCTCTCCGTCCACACCAATTTGTGAAATGTTTCTTCGCTCTAATTAGAATCTAATTTGTGAAAACAACTGTGAAGCTATAATTCTAATTCTACAACAATTTGTGAAATGTTTCTTTGCTCTGATTGGAATCTAATTTGTGAAAACCACTGTGTAGCTAAAATTCTAATTCTACACCAATTGGTGAAATGTGTCTTTGCTTAAATTAGAATCTAATTTGTGAAAACAACTGTGTCGCCATGAAAGTAATTCTACCCCAATTTGTGAAATGTTTTTTTGCTCTAATTATAATCTAATTTGACAAAACAACTGTGAAGCTATAATTCTAATTCTACACCAATTTGTGAAATGTTTCTTTGCTCTGATTGGAATCTAATTTGTGAAAACCACTGTGTAGCTACAATTCTAATTTTAAACCAATTGGTGAAATGTGTCGTTGCTTTAATTAGAATCTAATTTGTGAAAACAACTGTGTAGCCATGAAAGTAATTCTACCCCAATTTGTGAAATGTTTCTTTGCTCTAATTAGAATCTAATTTGCGAAAACAACTGTGTCGCTAAGATTGCAATTCTATCCCAATTTGTGAAATGTTTCTTTGCTCTGGTTCGAATGTAATTTGTGGTTGCAACTGTGTTAGTTTGATGTCATAAATTTGGTCGAGGTGTCGCTTGATTTTAGCATATAACCGTAAGTAACAATTTCCAAATTAAAGTAGTCAACGTTGGGACTCTAATGGAAGTAGAAGTAACAGAAATTTATACTGAAGTATGTAGTGATGTAGTGATTTACGAAGTATGCTAAAACTACTCCACGTGAAAATTGAAGTTGAAAGGTACTCGAGTAGTTTGAAAATGTAAGATTTGGTTGTAATGTTCATTCTTTTACTATGTAATGGTCCGAACACGGGTAGCCGAAGTGAAATTTGTCGTTTTGGCTATTCAAGCTAAAGTGGAAGTAACATCTTAAATTTCTATTGAAGTAGAAGTAGCGATTTTCAAGGTATGTCAAAATTATTTCAAGTGAAAGTAGAAATATAAGTTGATAAGTGCTCGGGTAGTTTGAAAAGTAGTCTTCGTCGAACAGGGGTCGTTAGTTCTTAAGTAGAAATGTAAGTCACGTAAATCTGTAGTGAAGTATATATAGCACTTTCCAAGGCGTTGTATAACTACTTCGAGCGGAAGTTGGCAACATAAAAAATTCACTGACATTGCTGTTATATTTCAGGCACAAGCGTCGGAAGAAAACGTTTTGGTGCAACCACTTGTGAATGGTGAAGAAAAATAATAGGCAGTCAACATCAGCAAACGGTGCATTGATTTAATTCTATCATTGTAGAATTTTTACATAACGCTTTTCGTCATGCTCGTTTCAAATTGTTGCTGTTTCTTTATTCCTGTGATACCATTCTTTCATTTAATCAATGTTTTTTTCACATGGACTGTTTCATTAGCTTCGAGTTGTCCTAGCAGTTAGTGTCTTATATTCCTGTGACACATTTTGTGTGATTACTTGTTGCAATATGATATTTCACTTCAGTCGTGACTGTGTTAAGTGGTAGTAGGTCTCACCTTATTTGCCATTTTGTGTTTCGTTAATAGTTGTAGTTTCGTTGGTAATGACCAATATTGTATTTGTATTTTCCCAGTTTCGTTTCCCACTCACCCAATATACGCTGTGTATGAGTTGATATGATGTTGCATCCCATGTTGTTAGCCCTGAGGCGTTGAACCAGTTATGGAGTGGAGATGATAAAGGGGCGAATGACACTTCCATAAGGAGTCTTGTCATGTCCACAGTAGGCCAGACGCGACCATTGGGTCAGGCGGATCCATGGGGAGTCGGGTCATGTCTACAGTAGTACGTCAGGCGCGTCGATGGGGATTCGCGTCATGTCCACAGTACGTCAGGCGCGTCGATGGGGATTCGCGTCATGTCCACAGCACGTCAGGCGCGTCCATAGGGAGTCGCGTCACGTCCACAGTAGGTCAGACGTGTCCACAGGGAATCACGTTACGTCCAGGCCAGGTCAGCTTTGTCCATAGGGAGATCGCATCATGTCCACAGTACGTCATTGCGGACTAACTCAGGAAGCAGACATGACTTCTCTAGTTGTCGACAGTTCCACTCCAGGGAGGTAACGTCGGGAAGTTACCGGACGTCCTGCTGGCTATTCCGCGGGAAGTCAACCCTGGTTATCAAGCCATTCATCGGTTTTGGCTTGCCCCCTGATCAAGAGTCTTTTAACGTCTACCATGCCAGTGTTGAGAATGCTTTTCGAAGGTTGAAGTCGCGGTGGCGAATATTGGGAAAGAAAATAGGTGCATCAATTAAAATGGTACCCGAAATTGTGTCAACATGCTGTGCTAAGTACAACTGGCGCGAAAAGAATGCAAATTGCACACCCAAACGGATTGACCACCACTGTTTTCCTCAACCGCCAACACATTTACTTTCACAAAGCGAAAACCAGCATCATGATGGCGCTAGGGTTCGCCAAGCAACAGTTCAGCAGTTGGCTGACACGCAGCCGCTGCGAAAGTGTTTCCGTCGATAATGACAAATTGATTCATTTCCGGTCAATACAGTTGTAAAATTTACATACAATGTGTATTCGCGTGGAGGGGGAAATGCAGGAAAGAGGAGTGCCTAGTTTGTAGGCAATCCAGTTAGCAAACACAGTTGTAGCTGGCTCTTTATTGTGGAGGTCTTTGAGCGTTGGCGATTCTGTTGAATTTCATGATAATATATGTCCTTTGTTAGCTGCTCTCTTCTGTTAGAGAGTTTGTGTCCACTAAATGACGTTTAGTAATTCAGTAATTGTTGCCGAGTTCTCAACGTTTAGTAATTCAGTAATTGTTGCCGAGTTCCCATGTTCTGCTCTTTAAAATCTATTGCGGCTTAGCTTCAACCATTCTATGCCAGTTTATGATGCTTCGTATAAACATACAGATGCCACAGCCTTGTACATACAATTGTACAATTGGAATAGTGCACTGATATATTATGCCACTGTGAATTGATTCCATATGCTGCTATGACGAGCATGTTGCCATAACTGACTGGTGTTTAGTAATCTATGTGTGCTTCTGCTTTCCTGCAAAGGCAGACTGTCCTATGTTCATATTCTCTGATATGATACATTGTATTACTTCACAGTAATGTAGGTGACGAGTAACAAAACCGGTACGAGTTATATCGTCAATTCCTGTTACATTTTATGTCGTAGAAAGCAATAAACGTCCGTCTTTCCCTTATAATGCCTTGTGAGATTTCATTATTGCACTGCAATCCCATATCCAGGATGGATGATAGCCAAAGGTCACGTTTACATCGGGTGGGGTTTGGAGGTAGCAGGATTCCTGGCGCGATGGCTACATCCCGGCTAAATCCGTATTTCGTTGCCATGCAGTCTGACTCTTTGGTGCAAAAACGCGTTCATTTCTTTCCCTAGTATTGGCACTTCGGTACAGCAGTAATTCCAACCTGAACGGCAAGGTAAATATCGATGAGGGTTCGCGATTTCGTCGGTGGTCCGTAAAGATGTAATTTTTTCTGTAAATGGTCGATGTTTTGGACCTGAAATACATTGGCTATGGCAATAATATCTGGTACGAATAAGGTGCTGTACAAGCTTTGTCTGAGGATATCATGGGACGTTTGACAGAAATGTTAGTTCCCGGAACTACGCTAATTGTAAAACGAGAGCTTTTTGAGATTTCGTGGCTATTCTCATACACGCGATTCGCCAAAATGTCTTTTTTTCTAGAAGTCGGCGTTGTTTACGACCTGAAGTACATTTCCCATACCTTTAATATTTGGCACGATCAAGGTGCTGTACAAGCTTCATCTAGGCAGGGGTGTCAGACAAACGGCCCGCGGGCCGCATCCGGCCCGCGAAGCAATTCTGAGTAGACCAAGAAATTCTTATATTATCCAGCACATTTGTAGCAAATTTTAAGCCTTTTTGCACTAAATACTTTCAGTAAATATTCCCCCAAAGCAACAAGTGCGGACAATGTTCAATTGTTCATAGGTCACATTATAACCACCCGACTACGGCGTTGTGCTTTCACTCCCTCTACTTCGAGAAGGCAAAAAGTGCACACTGAGTTCAGTGTTTTATGGGAAAATGGGCCGAAAAGTAACTATTCACAAAAGTGAAAAAGCTAATGCGGAACGGTTATATGCAATTTATAAAAATATAAAATTCAGATATCTATGGTCGTATTGTCGTGTCGCTTCCTATCCAATATAGGTCCCCGGACTTGGGACGAAAATCCCGACTTGCGATTTAATTTTTATTACCCAAATTCGTACGCCCGAGTTGACAGTTAAATATCTTGTATTCCTCACAACGGCAAATTACGACTACAGCAAAGAGAGGACAGAAATATTCCTACACATATCGTCGTTAGTGCTTCTGTTTTTATCGGCTCTTAGCTGTATTCAACCGGACAAATATCGTATTTTTGTCAATACAATTAATCACGAATAAAGGTGTGATCCGGCCCGCCGGCGATTTGAAGGCTTGAATCCGGCCTGCGATGCAATTTTAGTTTGACACCCCTGTTCTAGGGATATCGTGGACATTTATCACAATCGTTTGTTGCCGCACCTGCGCTCATCGTAACACGAGAGCTTCTCGCGTATTTGGTTGAAATATTACAAGCGCTAATTCATAATTATCTATTTTGAACACGTTTTTGGCGAAGGATCTACATCAAATTTGGTATGGACAGAGTTATTATATCTACGTTCTATCATATGTCAGAGTCCAAATCCGGATACGCCATTGTGCCATTAATATGATGATACCACCGTTCATGTTGCCACATGCCAGATTTAGTAGGTACCTTTCAATTTGTGTGATAACTTCACTCCGGTCTGGTTATGTGTGATCAAATGTTGTGACAACTATGCCTCGATGTTGCTAACGGACCCATCTCTTTCTAATTGTTAATTATCAAGAGTTGCGCCTCAAGGCAGACAGCAGAGGTAACTCTTGTAGGGTAACCCTAAAAGGAGGGAACGCGGAAACTGCGGAACTCGCGGAAATGGCCCCTAAAACGCGGAAACAGCGGGAAACCTCGATTCCTAAAGCGCTGAAACAGAGGAAAACGCGGAACAGTCGGTCATTGACCTCTATAGATCACAAAGTATGCACTAAAACGAGGAAACAGCGGAAAAGGCGGAACGCGGGACAGTCGGTCATTGACATTTGTAGATCTCATAACCCTGGATATTAGGGTTGAGGAGAGGGGAGATATTAGGGTTGGGGGAGAGCGGGGTGTTAGGGTTAGGTATATATCAGGGTTAGGGGAGGCGGGATATTAGGGTTAGGGGAGGTGGGATACTAGAGTTAGCTTAAGGTTATGATTAGGGTCATGATTGGGGTTAGGGGAGGTGGGATATTAGGGTTGGGGAGAGGGGGTGATATTAGGGTTGAGGAAGAGGGGGATGTTAGGGTTGGATATCATGTCCCTAACCCTCTTCTCCAACCCTATATCCCGCCTCCCCTAACATCACCCTCTCCCTCAACCCTAATATCCCACCTCCCCTAACCCTAATATTCCACCTCTCCTAACCCTAATATCCCACCTCCCCTAACCCTAATATCCCACCTTCCCCAACCCTAATATCCCACCTTCCCCTAACCCTAATATCCCACCTACCCCAACCCTAATATCGCGCCTCCCCTAACCCTGATATATCCCCAACCCTAACATGCCCTCTCTCCAACCCTAATATCCCCCAACCCCAATCTTCGGACTGTCCCGCGTTCCGCTGTTTCCTCGTTTTAGTGCCTACTGTGTGATCTATAAAGGTCAATGACCGACTGTTCCGCGTTTTCCTCTATTTCAGCGCTTTAGGAATCGAGGTTTTCCGCAGTTTCCGCGTTTTAGGGGCCGTTTCCGCGAGTTCCGAGTTTTCCGCAGTTTCCGCGTTCCCTCCTTTTAGGGTTACCCACTCTTGTATGCCGATTACGTCCAGGCACTCGCCTGATTGTTCACTAGGTTTAAGCGGCACTTCTTCGTTATTCCCCACACATCGAAAAAATGATCCCCATGACACCAGTAAATGCTTCCCATGAACAATAACAAAAAAATTTATAAACGTCAAAATGAATTGTTTTTCGCGTTTGGGTGTGGGAGGGGGATATTAGGGTGGGTTAGGATATCCTAAGATTAGGGTCGGGAGATATTAGGGGTGGGGAGGGGGATATTAGGGTAGGGTAGGTTAGGGTGAGGATATCCTAAGACTAGGGTTGGGGATATTAGGGATGGGGGAGGGAGATATTAGCGTGGGTTAGGGTCAAGGTTGGGGTTAGGATATACTAAGATCAGGGTTGGGAGATATCAGGGATGGAGGGGGGGTATTAGGGTTAGGTTATGATATCCTAGGATTAGGGAGGAGTGAGGGGATATTAGGGTTAGGATATCCTAAGGGTTGGGGATATTAGAGTCGGGAGATATTAGGGATGGGGGAGGGGAGGGCATATTAGGGGGGTTAGGATATCCTAAGATAAGGGTTGGGGATATTAGGGATGAGGGATATAAGGGTGGGTTAGGGTCAAGGATGGGGTTAGGATATCCTAAGATTGGGGTTGAAGATGACAATATTCCCAACCCTAATCTTGGGATACCCTGACCCCAAATTCAACTCTAATCTTGGGGTGTCCTACCTCAACCTTGACCCTAACCTACCCTAGCACCTGCGTCCCGCAGCCCTAACCTTAGGATATCCCCTTCCCCAACCCTAATCTTCGGATATCCCAACCTTGACCCTAACCCACTCTAATACCCCCTTCCCACGACCCTAATATCTCTCACCCGTCCCTAATATCCCCTTCCCTGACCCTAATATCTCCCACCCGACCCTAATATTCCCTTCCCCGACCCTAATATTCCCTGAGCTCTGATCCCAACGTGAAAAACAATTCATTTAGACGTTTATAAATTTTCACATGTTTATGAGAATCATTTATTAGTTTCATGGTGATCACTTCTGGATGTGTGGGGAATAACGAAGAAGTGCCGTTTAAGCTAGATATAATGGATACAGAATATGCTACTGCTGCGTCGTAACCGGCCGCAATTACAAACTGACCGGTTTCTATATTAGGTGCCATAAAAAATGGCAATTTCCGTATGCTATTCTGCCTCTTTCTTCTTATTATTCGATCTTTGCTGCTATACTCGCTACTACATACTACGGGCTACTCTCGACGACCCAACGTACTTCACGGACGCCCTACGAACGAATGAAAGAAATGAGGTTTCGCTTCTTCTCTCGTTGGATGAGGTGACTCGTGCGTGACCAACCATTGATAGCGGAAATCCGATTACTAGTGAATTTGGCACATATACTTCGTTTCCATGCGCGGCCGACGGACGACCGAAAGGTCATGACGCATTCGTTGTACATGTCGGCCGTGTTTCCATTACCAGGCGTAATCCGATCGTGACTTGGCCGAACCAGGCGGCCGAAGAGTTCGTGATGACGTTTTTGGCTGACTGATTCAGTAATAATTTCACCACATGAGATGGCGACAAAATAACTCAATAGGTCATGAGCCGATACGACTTGTAGCGGTCATTCAAACAACCGGCCAAGACCTGGAACATGTAGGCCTAAATTGAACATGTAAAATTAATGCCCATGCACCACTTGATTAAAACTAACAGAAGATAGGATAAGACTGGAAATATGAAAATGAAGTGGCACGGGCGATACACATATGGGATATCGTGGTCGGATAATTTCGAGCGCAGATTAGTAACTTGTTGTCTAGTACGGTTACCATCTTTTAGAAACGGGAAAGCAGGACACTTTTTCAAACCTAAAATACCGATGGTAAATACTGAAAAAATGGTAAATTCTTTCCATTTCCCAGTCGGTTGACTAAAAAAATGACAACTTTCCACTCGGCTGCAGCTCCCGAAATACCCGTCGGAGCTTCACTTCGGTACTGATTTGCGGCATCTCAGTCGAATTTTGCTATGAATTTGACCAAAATTCCCCCAAAAGAGGACAAAATCTCAAAAGGGAGAACATTTGGGCGGCCTCGGCGGGCATTTTCAAAAACCCGAAAAAGGAGGACGTATGGTAACCCTATTGTCTAGTCCAGTGGTTCTCAACCTTTTTCACCTCGCGGACCGGTAAAATTTCAAAAAATGTCTGGCGGACCGGTGAACTTTCAAAATTGAAATGAAGCCAAAATGTAAAGTATGCAACCGTTTTGTGCAATTATATGGTGCTAGAGCAGGGGTGGGCAAACTGCGGCCCGTAACACCGTTCTGTGCGGCCCGCGAGAGTCTAAAGAAACTCAATAAAAATATTCATAAAATGCGTACTAAAAATCGAATTAATGCAGGGACTTGATTAAACTTTTTCTTAGTATATTTCACCATGATAATTCTAAGGCAGTGGGTCTCAACCTGGGGGACGCGCGCCCCTTGGGATTATGAAAGCATCTGAAGGGGATCGCGAAGCTGAGCTCAACTGAAATTTTCTTCGCGCTTCGCGCGATTTACTTCCAAATCATAATTATTGCTCTGTATTTAGTATGAATTTCATATTGAAAAATCTCTCTTCAATAGTCGTGACTTCCCATGCCACCAAACTATCCGTTAGGTTTGCTATAGCATCCTGGTTGTGTTTTGTGATATGTCGATAAGGAGGCGCGAAATCTACACATATAGTAGCAGCGTGTTTGAAGCTAACATGGTTATGATGCTGTCAGCATTGTGTGTCCTGGAACTGAACCCTAAGCAGAATTGATAAATCTATGAACAGATCACTGCTCAGTGTGCTCACAGATTTTAATTTCAATCCTGTTCTAAGAATCGGGACAACAGACTTTCATCTCCATAGTTTTGACAAATTGGTTATTGAGGTCGACCAGCCTATGAAATCTCGCCATTGTTTCTGGCGCGTGTACGATATCATCATAGCAATGTTTGGTTTCTTTCAAATAAGCATATATATTTTTTCCATGTCCTCACTATATAATCGAATACCAGCAATATTGCGTTTTGGTTTATGATCCCAATTTTATATAGTGCGGCCCGCGAATGGATTCAGATGTTGAATGCGGCCCGCGAGCTTAAAAGTTTGCCCACCCCTGTGCTAGAGTGTGAGATTTACAGGGTTTTGATCGTAATTAATTATCTTCATGATGGCATCTATGTGATTTTATGGTAGTGTGTCTGCTGAGTCGAGGTAAAATTGCCTTGTCCAGATAAACGTGCTACCGCCGAGAGTCGTTTACAGTTTTTCGCGCCGAAGACCGTGGGTTTAACCGATCACGCCAACACGAATAATATTCTCCTCTTTGACAATATCGAGAGAAGAAGCGTTTCGGAGTAGAACCAAGCACCTTGTCGTACTACCTTGCTCATTGTCCACTGCCACCAGACGCAGGCTACTCGGGCAACTACGAATGCAATGCGTGCCGCAAGACAACACCTTACAGCAGCTATACCGGCCATGCACAAGCCCGGGCCGAAAAATTACTTTGTCAGCTCACCCCAAAAAAACGCTGATCTTGGGCCGCCACAGCGCGATAAGCCAAACTTCCAGGGGCTTCGCCCCCAGACCCTACAGTTAAGTGGAGATTTTCACCTGTAATTGTGAGCACATTCATTCTACTCAGTGTAAGCAGAGAGTTTATGTAGCCTAATCGCGCCAATTGCGAAAATTTCCGATGATTCATGAGTCATGACTGAATCGGTATTCTCGCTGCCGAATTTTTGGCACAACCTTCGGAGTCTCATGTTAGCCTGAACTTGTGTTGGTACGTCGCGGCGCGGTAATGGCTGACGCCGAAATGCCTATTTATATAAATCATGCGTATTTCTCGGAAAAGGGCACCTATAAGCATGGCATGGCAAAATAAGTGTGGGCCCTTTTCAAGCTCGGCCCTTCTCCGATTGGGCGGTTTGGTGGGCCCCAGTTACGGTCCTGCCCGATATGAATGAATCGAAAGCGAATGATCGCGCAAACTGCGCTGTTTAGCGATGAGTCAGCTCGTATATGTTCTGTAGCCTACTTGTCGCCTTCAACATTGCATCTTGAAATTAAGGTATAAAATTGTAATATACCTCGCGGACCGGCAGGTGCTAGTGTTCTGCTGATATGATGCGGTCGTGCGGATGTTCACGATTTTCAGCTTGCCGTTTTGATATTGTATTCATGGTAGCCTATGGGTTTGTGAGGGTGCTGAAATTGGCACTTCTCAAAGTTTAATTGGTGGGTAGCAATTTAGTAGTAGTGCTCTATATTGCTCTTTATGACAGGTTTTATAGACATTCTTGGTATTGTTAACTTCCTAATTGGTAAATCATGCCGACAAGATGCTTCAATAAAATCTCTGCAGTAGTTCCTGTATCGTGACTGACTCTTAAGTCACAGGCATACATGGGGTAGTCTGTTACAGAGGAGCGGCCGAACAACTAGAGGCCACATGGGGTTTGCAAGTGGGTGACTTGAGTGTTAATGACCTTATTTTAATCGCATCGACAAGTGATGCCTGACATATCAAAACAGTCGTTACTCCCGCCTATACTCCACGGCCCATCTTCGTTGACGCCGAAAAAGCTAGCTGATAACTTATACTTGTTGTCTTCCTCTACAATCATGATATGAACAAGATTATTTTCCTCTACAAATATCGATATTATGAGTATCTCATCATCCTCGTTAATTTCGAGGATAAGAAACGTTTCAGAGTACGACCAAACACACATTGTTGTTGTACCTTTGCCCACCAAACTTACTACGAATATATATTTGTAAGGGGTAAAGCGACACCGGGTCTTCCACGATACAGCTTCCTGAAAGATCATGTAAACAGGGCCCTTTAACGAGTCAGCTTGGAGATGAGACGTGACGTCACCGGAGACGACTTGAACGCCAAGTCGAGTCGAACATGTAACCAGGCCTAATGTTGTGAAAAGTGGCAATTTCAAGCATCTGGCATGCTTCGCTCATACATTGTACTTGGTAGTTCATAAAGATATTCAAAATATGAAAGCTACTGCACTCAAGATAAAACGATTTTTGATCATTTCCATCGTAGCACTTTTGCGGCATCTCTCCAATCCCAAATCAATAAAGGACCACTGGTATTAAAATAAAAATAAATGATCTGGTCTCACGTTGGAATTCGACGTATCAAATGCTCAACAGAGCAAGGGTTCTTCAGAAATCCATTGAGGTAGGGTTGCCATACGTAGGCCTACTCTTTTGAGAGGATTTGTCCTCTTTTTTGAAAGTGTCCTCGGAGGACGCCTAAATGTCCTCTTTTTTGAGAATTTCGGTTAAATGTAAATGGATATTGAACTGAGATGAAGGAAATCAGCGGCCAAGTGGCGGAATAACGGGTTTTCGGGACTTGAGCCGGAAAAATGACCTTTTTTAGTCGACCAACGGAATATCTGATAGAAAGCCGGTAATTCGGGATTTGAGCCGGGAACATGACCTTTTTTTAGTCAACCGGCCACTCAGTTGGGAAAATTTACTATTTTTTCAGTATTTTACTCCTGTATTGTAAGTCGGAAAATTTTGAAAAAATGTTCTCTTTTCAGATTTTCGAAACATGATAACCCTAATTTAGGCAAGCCTCGGAATTTTGCGCTGTTCCATTGAAAATATTTCGTCCTTGGAATCGGAAGCGCTCACGGAGATGTGTTTGGCTTTGCAGCCGTGTGACTGTGGGACAAAGAAAATTTCTGCTGGAAAAGCAGTGATCGTATCTGTTTAACACTGATGTCGGAATTTGCGTAGAAATTGTTGTATCGTTGATCGAAAATCTTTATGCTCGTTATGCAAATATGGAAAACCACCCAATTCTCAAGTCTCGTGTTACGCTATTGGATCCGCGATTTAACCGCAATGGATTTCGTCGCAGAAGTATGTTGCAGGAGCAACGCTAAAGTGTGGTCAGACCATATCTGATCAAAGGCTGATCGAATTAGCATGATTGTTTGAATGTGTGCTCTTACCTTGAGCTCGTTTAGTGTCACTGATAATTATTTATTATTTGTTTCATTGATCATCTGGTTAGTTAAAACAAACTCAGTGTTGCAAAATGATGTTGCAAGAACAGGATGCAACCCCAAGTACCAGTAAAAGGTGCGAACATGTTGAATCGAATCAGTCACTCCCAAAAGAAGCCATCGTTTTGCGACTTGTATCCATGACGAAACAATTCAATTTTCAGACGATAAAATCAAAAATAAAATTGTTGAAATGATAAAATTAGTACAATTTTACGGGCGAACTTTTGAATTGTACATTTAAAAACAAGTCAGCGACTTGAAATGCATTATCAGTAAACAATGGGCTAATGCCAACCTGTTAACCCAGTGGTTCCCAAAGTGGGCGCCAGTGTCCCCATGGGGGCGTTCGCGAGCACTAAGGGGGCGATGGCCATGAAATGGGCGATTGGGGGGCGCTGGATATAAACTTGGCGCGGTAGGGGGGCGCTGAGAGCAAATGGGGTCGGTCTAGGTTTAGAAGTCAACTGCTGCGTAGTGTTGAAACTATTGATAAAAAGCAGCTAAATTCGCAGTAAATATGCAGAATTGATTCAATCAAGGCAATTTAGGGTCGTTCGTCTGTATATTCGGCTGTACCGGAAAAGTCTATTGTTACTCGACAATGATGATCATGCCGTGCAATGAACTAGTTTAGCAGCCGGCAGTATCCCTGGAAAGCGTGGTTCATTGTGCGCTGTGAGAATTACGAACTATTTAAGCAGTTATTGCTCATTGCATAGTGTGATGGCTTTTTACGAGAACCTGTCTTGCGTTTTTTATTCCCTGTTTCAAACGATCGTGGATTTTCCACAGCGCTTTCGACATGGCGCGACACGTGGCCTTCGACACGGCGTTCCGGTTGTGAGAAACGATATCGGTTCTTCTTGACGGGCATATTTTGCAAAATTTATGAGTAGAATATATCCGGTCTCAGTAATGATGAAACCTGATGAAGGTGAAAAGGGCATCACTGCCCGGATTCAGTGATAAGCCCGTGATATTTCAGCAAAATTTGGCGACACGTGAACTGTTCTGTTCCAATTCTCAAGCTTGCATGAGCTACCGGTCCTGCTCGAATACCCGATTTTGACGGAGAGACATAAATAAATTATCTTTGGTGATTTGATTCCAGGATATATTCCAATTACAATTTCCTCACTGGATATTCAATCCATTCTGTGAAGCTCCCGAGCATAAAATGATTGAGGAGCTGATTACATTGTTGTGTAAAACAATTTTGAGTTCAACCTCAAGTTCTATATCTCCAATCATTCGTTCTGGATTCAGAATGGAATCAAATAGAAATACTCTCATTGCAGTTGGGTTGACTTTTTCGTCGTTGTTCTTCCCCGCTCATATTTGATAGTGTTGTCAGTGCCGTGACTGGAAATTTTATAATGAGATTGTTCTTATCAAAACTCAAACCCAATATGACGAGTATGATGATAATAATAATACATCAGCTTCATCCGCCTCATTACTAGCTGTAATAAATGCAGAACAACTTTCGTTTATGATTTAAGCGTGGTAAGGGGTGTCGGGGGGCGCTGGAACTTTATTCGTTGTCCAGGGGGGGGGGGGGGGTAGCTCGAAAAAGTTTGGGAACCACTGGAACCGATCGCATAAAACAGAAACTCACCACTGCTGATACATTGCATTCAGGGCCGTAACAGCACTTCGTCAGCCCCCCCCCAAAACGTTGGTCTCGGGCCCCCATATGGTGGTAAAGCGAACTTCTGCTGGGCCAGACCCCCCTCCAACTATACGCTGTTTATGTGTTTACATTGGCTATACGTTGTTTCTTCATTGGGTGTCCGTTTAGTGAATCTGCTTTGCTTGCCTAATCGCGAGAAATTTCTATAATTCATGAATGAATCGGTCAATATGATCGGTATTGCTTATATATTGCTATCAATTTTTATCCTCTCTCTGCTCCCGTAATCTGATATACCGGTAAAGATGAGTAAGGTGTGCTTGAAAAGGTATATGACCCCTCAATAGTAATTGAACATCTCCGGGTGTATACCCGTTGGCGGGAACGAAAGAGCACTTCGTTAGGCTCCTCAAAAAACTTGAGTCATGGGCTTCCATAGGGTGATCAACCGACTCCCCCCCCAATCCCGTTGTTCACTTTTGCCACGAACTTACAGTTGTATTGTTCAGTTAGCCAGCGCCAAGCGCGAAAATTTTTGATAATTCATGATAAAATCGGCCAATAAGGTCGGCAATTTATATATATTGCAATCAATTTCTTGTCCTCTCTACTCCAGTGTTGGGATCAAGTCACTACCTTCGAGTCACGAGTCATCTCGAGTCATTGCAGAGTTTGACTCGAGTCAAGTCAAGTCACTCAATTTTCGAAGGTGACTCGAGTCAAGTCAAGTCACTCGATTTTTGGAGGTGACTCGAGTCAAGTCAAGTCACGAGTCAAGTCACAATTCAAGTCAAATTGAATCTTCGACGTATGAGTGATGATTCAAAGTCATAGCATTTTGCCAGCTGCGTGAAAGAGATTAATTGGCCATTTAGCTTGAATCAAATAACGAATATATAGTTAAATATACAAGCAAAAAGGCGATGTATCGCACGCGCACACGTAGAACTGCTAATAAAATACGTGATTAACTAGTTACATGCTACAGTCTGTTATTATCAGCCAAAATAGAGGATCGAATACGAAGCTTCGAGAAGTTTAAACAACTTGATATGGTACTATACACTACACATTTACGCACATCCGTCAGAATATAAACGCATAAACTATATTCATTCGATTTAAATCATAGCGGAGGTTTGGTAAAGGTGAGCACTGCTCAATGTAAGCGCTGAGTCGACTAAGAAACAGAGATACGTTTTTATTAATCTACTACTACTACGACAACGTAAGCCGTGATCATTTCGTTTGCGGTCAATTTATTTGTGATGTAACAATGGAGGACCAGTGAAACGTACAATAAGTGAAGGACTGACTGGTTGCTCTCACAAGTGTCAGCGCCGTATCGCGAATAATCCGAACGTGCACATTATACAATGATTTAGTCGACACAGTTTGTTTATTGATGACTTGAAATTGACTCGTAAATTTTGCTCCGAGTCACGAGTCAATCCACATTTTTGAAGCGTCGAGTCAAGTCAAGTCAAGTCATTTTTGCAAAGTGACTCGAGTCAAGTCAAGTCATACGAAAAAGTTGACTCGAGTCAAAGTCATGACTCGAGTCATCCCAACACTGCTCTACTCACGTAATCGGATTTACCGGTAGAGCTGAGTGAGGTGTCTTTGAAACTGTAGAGCCCGCAAATAATAATTAAACATCTTCTGACGGGCGGACTCGTTGCTATGACTTCGTTACATGATGTTATTTCGTGACCTCCTGTCTGCTATATCAAAAAATATAGAATCGCCCAAACGTAGGCCTACTAAACTAAAAGATCACACGATTTCAAATTGGTATTTCTTCACTGGCATCTAATTTTTTCCTGTGGGATGGTATTTGTCTTGTGAGGTTCAGATTACCAAGACAGGTACATTCAGCGCCAGTCATTTAGGCGCCTATGGACAAATAAACCCATATGTATTTCGTATATATAACGAAGTTTTCGGTCACCATAAGGGCAGTCCTTTCCGGCCAAGGGTTCTCGCTGCCGATCGTTCTGGCACACTTCTTGGAGTCGCGTGTTACATGGCCTAAAACTGTATATGTCTTGGTGCGTCGTGGCGCGGTAATGGCTAGCGCCGATATGCCCATATCTATAAATCTTGCGTATTTTTCCTAGAAGGAAGAGTAGCCTACCCAATAATCATAACGCCTGGCAAGTTGAAATCGCGCGCAGCGCGAAAAATTTTTGAAAAAGTTGCATGAAGTTTAAAAAAATACTTTATAATTTATGCTAATTCACGAAAAAATTTGGGGCCCCCTTCGAGCTCGGGCCCCCCCAATTGGGGGGTTTGGGGTGCGGCAGTTACGGCCCTGATTGCATTACATCACTAACCGGGATCTGTAATCGAAGCCCATGCGTATCCGAAACCTGCTAAAGCAAACATTAGGCAAGCATCCACTACGAGCAGGCAGAGGTGGTCAAAGTAGTCACCGTCGCTACTCAAGTAGAAGTAGAAGTAACGCCGGAATTTCTACTCAAGTAGAAGTAGAAGTGGTGGTTCACAAGTAAGTAAGTAAGTAGGTATTTTACGCTTATTTGTGCCTGCAAAACTGAAAACTGTCAAGTAGAAGTAGAAGTAGTCTAAAATCATAACTACTTAAAAAGTAGTGTGGGTAGAAAAAATCTACTTCAAGTACTTCAAAAAGTAGAAGTACTTCGTTACTGACCACCTCTGCGAGCAGGTACATATTCTATTGAGAACGATATATTTTGCCAATGCTTTTTTTAAACTAAAAAAATCGCTATTCATCCCAATCACTCAACTTTTTATAGCTCACCTTTCAATCATAACTGAATTGAATATAGATACAAATTTTTTACTGTACAACGGATTGAATAAGAAGCTCAACTTGATTGACTAAGTGTGTACGTGTATACGAGGGAAAATACATTCACGAGAAACAGAAATTGACCGGTTCTTCCTCAACATCAGGCCCCTAATACCAGATGAAGACGGAGTAAGTTGTATTTTTGATATTATTATTATTACTAAAATATGTATATATAATATCTATCCATGAGCGATCATCATTATTTTATAATTGATATATATGAAATATTTTACAATACAATCTAATACAAGGTCGCAAAGTCAGCATAAGCACATGATATTTGACACAGCCGACATGATAAATCCTAGAAATAGTCTACCTAAGTAAGTAAACGGGAACCACACCACGGCTTGGGTGTGATTGAGAATCCAGTCCGCCATGCAGCCAAGAGTCAACTCGGTCATTCTAAAAAAAACAGCCACATTAAAATAGAATAAAAACAGAATCAAACGCAGATGCATGGGCTATCCTATATTGTGTTGTTACGAGTTCAGAATAATACAGAGTACATGTAATAGTACTTCTCGTCAGTGGAGGCTCGTCGCGTAGGAAAATGGGGCACTGTCACACCAGTAATTCTGTGCTATATAATGTTAACATCAATTGACATTTACAAACGTAGAGCATTCAATAAAAGTCGTGCACATATTTGACAGCTTGTAATGACTCGCGTCGCGACTTTTCGGTAACTCGAGTCCATTTTCTGAAAATGCGGACAATGAATCGATTTGTGTATTGACTCGACTTGTGCTCGAGTCATTGCGCATGACTTGAGACTCATGCGGCGACGACATGCATTTCATTGTGACTTGATTGGATACAACCCTGGCATTTTACAATTAATTCACGGAATCTACATCCACGGCGTTCACCGATTTCTCAGCTCATTCAGGGGCACTAACTAAATTCAAGATTATCTGAATTCAAAATTAATGTTACCATGCGTCCTCCTTTAGGAGGATTTGTCCACCTTTTTGGCAATTCGTCCTCCTTTAGAGGTTTGAGAGCCTGGCGTAAATTACCAGGTGCACTAGCCCGACTTGCCTGTTTCGCTTCTGTTGTCCACTGAAGAAAATCCCGTTGATACCACTGACACCGTTGAGAATCTTCTGATAACGGGGTCGTAGACTTTCCGAAATTCGCCGGTTCTGATTGCGGTGATGTAGAACGTAAAGACCCCCTAACAGAAAACGAAGTTTTGACATTTTGCGGCAGCTTAATAATCAGGAAGCGTCAAACGGAAGACTTACAAGGTTATAATCGAGCAATGTCACAACTAGTACTACCAGTAAGTCAAAGAGAATTTTCATGGAAGCTGGTGGGTAATATGTCTTATCTCAGGACCCTAATTTAGAGTGGCAAGAGTCAGCGTAGTGATCCGAAATTCGGAATGCAAATCCATCCGCCTCCGGCTGTAAATTTGAAATTCAGAGTCCGAAAAAAAAACGGCCGGCAAGCTTCCAATTCGGAATCCGAAAGAATCCTGACAATATCATACTTATTTTACATAGTTTAGTTGAAAACCCCTGCAAAAATCCTGATCGAGTCTGGCTGAAAATCGATGAAATCCTGAGTCGGATCATGACCACTTCTTACCGTAATAGGTCGTTTTGGCATCGTTCTTCATGTTAATTAAATTGCAGTTGTATCACATTGTACATTGTGTTCGTCTTAAGCGGATGAAAATAAATAATGTGACCATTATTATTTTTTAATGGACTTCTTGGCTCGAGACATGCATACAATGTCGTTACTCTTACCAGAAACGAATTGAATGCTTCTATTTGATAAACGATGAAAATGAACGCAAGATCCACGCATAAATACCGCAGTTCTAACTTAATTCACAAAAATAATGGAACCCGTCAAATTTGAGCCCAACGCCGTACAGTAACCGAACCATAGTATTACATTTGTAACATAGCCTGACGATAAACTGATTATTACTGGTTAAAACTGATTAAACTGGTTATTAGAATCTAGCAGGGTTGTAATGACTCGATTCGCGATTTTTTGGTGACTCGACTTATCGCAAGTATATTCTTCAAATGCATACAATGACTTGACTCGACTCGGCTCAATTTTTGTATTGACGCGACTTGTAGTCGAGTCATTGTGCATGACTGGAACCAAGTCATGGACGGTCAGGACAGACATTGCAACTTCGAAGAATAGTATAATCACCACATTAGTGGTATTTCGTCTATCTTTCCTGATACTTAGAAAATACGGTATGACACTGTTAAGGCGGGGGGAAATTAGTATATTATGAATGCGAGTCAATATATCCCAGTCAACAAAATGGAAAGCGATCGCCAGGCGTATTTTCCGCATTCGATGTCAAAATGATGCTTCAAAAGATACACTTTTCGCACTTCAGCTGCACACTCATTAACCCTTCAGTTGCCGTTCATTAACCCTCTCGCTACTGCAGCTTACGACCGCTAGTAACCCTATGGCTACCTGAATCATTGTTGCTTTCTGGCAGATATATTAACCGTATGTTGCAAGACATCACAATTGACAATTAAATATATTTTCATTATCGTGTTAGTTTTAATAAAATCCACCACGAGCATACATTCAAAATACCGGTCAAATACAGACAGACAGTCATATAAAATGCATAAAACGACACATTGATTTCAGTTGAAATACAGAGAGATGTTCTTTCCGGGGACAAGTTTGATACAACTATTCTTGTTATTGAATTGAAATGCAGACAAAATCTGGTTTATCAAACAAGTCTGGCGGGAAGAATAGGGTCAACGCAACGCCGAGCTACCATCAGCAGCCAGCTCACTGTGTGGGACGCTAACTTCATTCAGAACCCAATTGTGAATGATAAAACCCACGTTTAGGCTTGGCTTGGTCACTGATATCTGGGTAATTCCACTGGCCTCATATTCATCGATGTACAGAAAGCGAGATATCCTTAGTAGTGATAATCGGCTGATCAAGGACATAGTCGCTGCAGGCTGAACCAATGCTTGGAGAACGATATTTTATGAACTGTTGCCTTCGCCAACGCTGCATTTCTTTCAATTCACCATCAGACGTATACGGATATTTGGCCATATCGCAGTCACTTCATGGCTTCGGTCTCCATCGTGAAATAAAGGCTAAATATTGCAATAAAATAACTCGCAGATTAACTGAAATGAGTGTCACAAATTTTAATTAGAAATTATCACAAGATATAGTATTTGGCTGAACAGTTGAAATGGCAACCGTTGTAACGATTGTAAATTCAGTCACAGATAATGCAGTCAGAGAACGTATATGGTTGAGCATATCCCATGTTTCGTTAATATACCTAGCCTACATAAATGAATGCACTAACAAATGATGTTAAAGCCATAACCACAACACGTCAAGATTCGGCGCGCGGTAACGACACTTTTCCGCGGTTTAGCATTGAAATGTATATCAACAAGTCGGTAGTACGCATAACGGTCAAAGCACTTGACAAGTATCACGCTGTTCACTGCCGCCAACCTGACACTTCAGGCCACGGAAAAATCAAAGTCAGCATTTATATCAAGTACTATTTTACAAGCCTAACGCAAACAAGCAATTAATACGACTGATCTGCTATTCGAAACACCTTTTGACTACCAATACACATCTAAGCAAGCATGTAAAAAATCTCAAAAATAACCCGAACTATCCCTTGCTCCACTTATCTCAACAAAGAACTTCACTTCCCCTCCATCGCTACAGTCTCGGAAATACAATTCGCCTGTACGGACGATAATTCAAACTTCAAGTGTGTAGCGGTAAACAACATCCGATGACTTATGACATCACAATCATTCCACGCTCAAGTGCTCACGAACCTGGAAAAGCCACGCAGAAGAAACGTCACGGTGAAGCCGCGTGATAATCAAGCGCAATTTGATTGGTTAATTACGCTGACACCAATCTCGCTGGCCGACCGATGGAAAGGAGAACAATCGATCTTTTGAATTCGAGAGCGATCAGTTTTTGTACATCAAAGGTACCGCCTCACTGTAGTGTCAAAACAGTTGCGTTCACTTCTCTCCTGCACTTTCTTCGCCTGTTTCGGCATTGAATGTACACACTTTTGTTGACTGGGATATCACTCGAGCATAGTTGAAAAACGTGGGTTGAACACAATGAATTGGACTGGAGTCAAAACACAACGAATCGGACTCGACCCTCTACTAGCTGACTTGACTCGGTGGTGAATTGAATAAGACTCGAGTCAAACTATAAAAGTGAGATTGATTTGTGACTCCGAACATTGAGACTTAGTTACAACCCTACAAATCTAGTGATGTTCTGAACTTGAGTAGCTAACACTGTAATGAACTAAATTGGAAATGTGAGTCGTGTTTCAAGTCCAGTTTCAATATTGAACTACACATTACTCTCAGACGTCCCTCACCTGAAAGGAATTGGTCAAAGCGAACAGCCAACTCATTGCGGTGAGAAATGTCTGATCTTCAGAGACAAGCATCACATATCCGAAAATCCAAGAGAGACCCATGGTAGTCGCCAAACAAAGTGACGTGACAATGTGTTGCCGTAATGTCCTTTTCCTTTTTGTGGATTTAATCTTAAAGGACGATAGGATTGATTATGCGTGAAACAATAAAGCTAGACACATTAAAATGTAGCATGTACTCCTTCAGCTCGTTGCAGAGGCGTGCAGTCGGGGAACATATGTGATGCGAGGTTCAATTCTGGCCAGACTAAATAATAGTAAGCTGCCTAAATTCCTTTATAATTAGCTTATAACATGGTCCCAAACGTGGACAATCTCGCCCCCGACCCAGTGAGCGATTTTGAGAAACAGGGGCGAAAATACCGAAGGGGCGATAGTGCGTCGATAATGTTAGAATGGCTATGTTAAGTAATCGGCACGCAATGCACTCTATCTGCTAAAGAATGTTCACTTCCATCGATTTATACCTGGAGGCGGGTGCTTTGGAAGTCATGTCGAAAAAATACTTTTCTCATGCACTTCACCAGCGATCAGAGTTTAGTTGGATAAAATTTCCCGTTTATATGTCCTCTTTTTGGTTCCGAAATTATGGGGAACGAAAATTTGCGTCGAGTTTGATTCGTCTGTTGCGTCGATTTTTATGAACAACTAAATCTTGACCATTTTACACTCAAATTCAGTGAATTCGCATATTTATTGTTCCAAAATATACCTTGAAAGGATATATGAAACACAGACGGGCTAGGCATCACATATGATAGCGCAATTCATGTAAACAACTCAGAATTTACGATAACTGGTGGTAATCGAATGGTATTGTCACACTGATTCCGAAAATCTAAAAATCAATAATGTCTGAATACCAGAACCCCCTCAAAATCGCAAAAGAATGTGAAAATTGTCTTCGATTCGTAAAATGACTGCGCAGAGAAACAAAAACCTGGTGAAAATCAGATGAATCCAACTCACCGATTGCTAGCTAACAATTCGACAATCGCAGCGCTTAGAAACAATGCGCGAACCGACGGTGTTGAATAAATTGTGTAATTGCAACGGCCAACATGTAATGAAAAGCAAATACAGTCCCTTACTGATGTAGCTGTTATGTGCGATACCTTCAATTGTAGGTAAGTATAGTATCTTCTTACGTAGCCTGCGTGTGAAGACTGCTAATGTATTAATGCTAACAAATTCAGCTACCATTTGGGATTTATCTATATTTGTAAATCTGTCTGTAGAGGAGTCAGTGCTCACCAACCATGAATCTCACTGCACGCCACTGATAGGTATACAATGAGAGCACGAGTCAACATCATGGATGTAACCTCACCTGAGCCATTTTACAGCTAATTTTCGGGATTACGATGCAGAAAACTACTATGTTGAAGAGTAGCAGTAAACCAACAGGCAACAGAAATCCAAAATAAAGCGAGAAATATCGCAGCCAACAGAAATTCCCAGCTCTGTATGACGACTCGGACGTACTAGCGCCTAAATGAAACAGCTGATGATTGGGATTATCACATAGCGCATAAGACTAATACCTGCGCCGTTTCGGTCGATATGGCCAAGTGTTATCCCTGCGTTAAGTAAGACGATGATAAGCGGAACTCCATACGCAAACCACGCTGCAAATTGAATCTTGAACCTTCTCCCTAATGATTCCATTACCTGATATGATTGTAAATATATGTTAGTTAGATAACCATATCCTAAAAATAGTTTGATAGCAAGTTTTCTAATTCATGCCTTTACATTTTTCGAAATACTTCATAAAAATTTCAGTAACAATTTGCATGAAAAAACAGAAAAAATTGCAATATAAACTTTTCAAACAGCTTTAAACAAAACACCCATACTATATAAATTCTGAGTATTCAGGCAGCTACCGGAAGCTGTAAAAAGTTGCATAAGTTCCAGAAACTTGCCATAATATTCGCCTTCGAATATTTACAAATGAAGTACGACACTGGCTCACCAGGAATGCAGATACAAACACATTCATAGGATATAACATTTTCATGTTAATTTATATGATAGCAAGTGAACACACTGTGTTTAGTTGTAGAATGGATTATTTAGACACATATAGGATCTACACGACCCATTCGTCACGTCATTACGCTATATACTGCGAATGTTATGTCACTTTAATGCTGATATACGCAATGGTGGCCCTATGAACGGGGGGGGGGGGGGGCGGCGGGCAAGACTTACCGGGGGGGCCCTATAAGTATCTCACCGTAACTTCTGGGGGGATTCGCCCCCCAGACCCCCCTTCCGCATATGTTATAATTAGCTATCTTTGACCGCGTCAAGGTTTGGCCAGATGCTGGATTCGCCCATATCTATTATTGCATGTGTGCAACGATAGACTACATCAAAACTAAGTAATTCTACCGCATACAGAGACGTGCTGATTATAGGGATACGGGACTTTTCTAACAAATGCAGCGATTTGATGATGATTGACACATCTGTACGGAATCATATTCTTGCTTGGTACACGGGGATTTCCATGTTTATTCGCTATTATCCCTGAAAAAAAGTGCATGAACCAAAGAGGGGGGCCCTTTCGACCAGGGGGGCCCTTTCGATCAGGGGGGGCTTTCGATCAGGGGGGCCCGGGCGACCGCCCACCTCGCCCACCCCAAAAGCCACCACTGGATATACGTACCCCATTAAAAGAATGGTTGTTAGTTGCACATAAGACCACGAAGCTGCAGCCTAATACGGCAAGATGCTTTTTTAAAGCTGACTATAGCTCTCACCTGAACAATATCGCGGTAGATAGTGTAACTATAAACAGCTGTCCAAAACCAAGTACACAAAAAAGAATACTGCAAAAGGGCAGTTACTATCGTGCACTGCATTGTATTGACCTGAAACAGAAGCAAACGCTGCAAGATAATCAGTCGATGATATCAAATCTCGAAAAGCATGCCACATAAGAGAGTGAGTGATAGGATTGAAACATTCGATGAAAATAATATCGAGAAATTCGTATGAATTCCAAAATATGTTCTGCTTTGAGTTGAATTCCGACAGGTTTTAACCTCCAGTAAAAGTCAGTAGGGGTCTCAGCTTTCCCGTGGCCACTCACTGGCCACAGATTTTTTTGTGGCCGGCCACGAATATCTCGTGGCCGGCCATGAATCTGCGTTGTCTCGTGGCCGGCCACAGTGAATTTCATGGCCGGCCATAAGAATTCATTGTGGCCGGCCACGAGTTCATGGCCAGTTCGTGATTTTCGCATATCTAGTTGGATCAAAATCGGCCCTTTGCATCCAATTTGACAATAGTCAAGTAGATCTTCTTCATTTGCAACGAACTTGCTGGCGGCAAGGTTTGTATAGACGACTTCCACTATTATCGCACGTACCTAAGTTACATTACCACTTTATTGAGTAGTTTAGGGATGGGTTCAAAATTTGCACAGCTTTACACGCGTTTACCTTCTGTAGAAATGAATTCAATTCCCACTGACTATTGAAAAAGTACTTTGAGGCGGTGCGTTGTAAACTAACACCTAAACATACGTTCCTTGAACTTCCTAGAATCTAGATAAATATTTGATAGAGTAATGTATGAGCGTACATCTTATTGCTCGGTCAGACAAACGTCTTTACATTAAAACTGGTGTCCACACAGCTTCCACGCCAGGCGATCAACGCAATGGGATTGTGTGGAAAGATAAAACCGTGGTACAGATTCGATAGCCTTGCAGTTTCTTCGCATCTCTATCGCCCAAGCCCATTAGTGACGCAAACGTAGATAACCTGACTCCCTGCCCCCTTTCCTTTTCTACATAAAGAAACCGGCATATTCTGCTACAAAAAGTTTGTTTATTCCGTTACCAATTTCACAAAATCTGAAGCAATTGAAGATATGATTACAATCATTCACAATTCATATACAAGTAGTTGCATGAATGCAATATGTCCAATACATGCTTTTCACAGAAAACACCCATGGGCACGAGAGATCAAATGCACTTTAAACGGCTATAAGTATTTGCACTGCATTCAAATGTCGAATTATAATGAACGATTGGGACGTGTCTGTGTCATCAAGATTGTTCCCTGAACATTGATTGGGGAACATTCCATTGTTCTCTGCATCAACCACAAATATCATGCCTATTGGCCAATTCGCAGGCTTGGCATCTAGGCATTTTTCATCGATCGATGGCGCTGCATTTGATGTCACATCGATCGATGGTGCTGCATTAGATGACGCAAAGTATCTGGAGTTATCTATTATTGTAACAGTAATTTAATTATATAGCAGGCAAATTTACGTCCTATGCCCACCACATCGGTTAGCAGCTTGATCTAACAACGACTTGCGATACAAAACGATCCTTGCACCCAAGTAATCAAGTATCCAGCTCTGGCTTACATGGCATCGGTAGTGACTGCGACATGCATCTCATTCGTACATTATTTGTTTCAACCTGGAAGAACGGCACCTAGGTGGATATACTTACAAATTATATAGGATCGGAAACGTGACCAAAATCAAATTTGTGGGAACAAAGCCCCACATTTTACCAATATTACAGTTAGGTTAGGTTACATCGTTGCCTTTATTCATACATCTACAGCACATCTGCAGTGTGTCAAGTTCAAGTGCTGCTACAGCATAGAAATATTCATAGATTCATCGACACAATTCTCATCGTGCAAATGAGTGCAAGCTCCATTGATGTTGAGGATCTTGAACGTCGTATGTATTGTATAGCAGTACGATAATCAAGTATGTATTGTATAGCAGTACGATAATCAAATATGTATATAACCGTATATCGCGGACTCATCATAGACCGGATACAGAAAGGAAGGATTGTATCAGCCTGGCATTATCCAATTCACAGCTATTCAGCTATACGAAGAATAACAAACTATGGAATTGTTTGCAACTACATGTCCTCTATACCGATGGAAAGACATATCAGATCGGGGGAAGCACCGGCCACAGCGAGCTGCGAGCTGCTCTGTGGCCGGCCACAGAATGTTATGTGGATTTCACAGCTTTTCTGGAACTTGAAAGAGTATTTTCCACATATTCTTGGTTCTTTGATTCCCTAATTGTTTCTTTCGGGTACTTTGATTACGGTATTTAGTATTTAAAACAAGAAAACAGGTAAAATGACCGCATATTGACCGATCCAGTATCTCGATGAAACATAGATTATATTCAAGGAGGTATATAGTCGAATCTACTAAAGCGTAAATCGAAAAAATCTGCAGTGAAGTAAGACAAATTTCCAGTACAGTATTGTATTATTCATAAATTCATCAGGGCAATCCACGAAAGATTTTAAACTGCCCCTGCCCTACATCCTTAAACTACATGATCAGATATATATGTATCACTTATTCGCATCGCAGACTCATCATAAACGATAAACATAGTTGAAATATGGAGTTGAAAAAAGGACATTATCATCATCACATTGTTTAATGGTAGGTTTGCATAATTACAAAATAAAACTAACTCTACAATCGATTGCAACTGCACAATGCACATCTTACGGTTGAAAATCAATATCAGAATGGGGGAAGCACCGGCCACAGCGAGCTCCGAGCTGTTCTGTGGCCGGCCACAGAATGACATGAGAATGAGTTTGACATGGCCGGCCACGGAAATTTCATGGCCGGCCATACCGAAATTTCATGGCCGGCCATGAAAATCACCATGGCCGGCCACAGAATAGCACTTTTCATGGCCGGCCACGGAATATCTGTGGCCGGCCACGAAATTATCCGTGGCCAGTAAGTGGCCACGGGAATGCTGAAAGTCCGTCTCGTAAAAGTTGGCCACTCAGCTTAAGAGTTCAATTAAGGCTTCTCAAAAGTCAAAACTAGTCGAGCAGTGTAAGAAGTATCTAACAAACGAATATTTTAAACGTTTTACGCTAGATCAGCGGTTCCCAACGTGGGTGATATCGCGCCCCAGTGGGCGATTTTGAGTAACGAGGGGCTGAAAATACCAAATGGGGCGATACGGAGGACGAACATGTTAGAACATTCAGTGAGATATATTTAATTAACAGGGCGATGACGGCTTATTGTGCATATGACGTCAAAGTTGACTGGAAGAAAGAGGTCAACTCAACGGGACGTAGACAAGGAAACCGGTTTTACGAACATCTACTCGGAAAAATGACTTTTTGTTTAGTTAATTCACCAGCGATCCAAATTAGGTGAGTAAATGTCCCGATTATATGTCCTGTTTTTCGGATCCGTAAATATGGGAGGGGGAGGAATGGGTGTCGTGATTGATAAGGGGGCGATGAGTAGAAAAATGTTGGGGACCACTGTACTAGATGTTGATAGTGTAGAATTCAGAAGCAAAATGCCCCTAAAGGCATGGCGCAGATGATCGCAATAAAAATATTATAATGCGAATGCAAGAAACCTGTGAGTCCACTCCAGCAACAAACATTGTAAGTGCAACGGCTAAACAGATGCAGATATTCGCAACGATCTGCATTTGATATGTCCTGCGATTGCTCCTGAAACAAACGGGAATTCATATATAGGTAGGCTACTTCATATCATATGATACTCTGTAAAGAGTGCAGTAAATGAAAGGTGTTGAGTTCATTGATTTACTACACATAGTAAGACTTGATACTCCATATTGTTCACTCTTACGAGTACATCCATCGTGATAATCGTGCGAAACAATTCACCCCTGTGTCACAACTTGAAATGTGGATATTGCACCAATTTTTAGCGTCATCAATAATTTTTGTTGGTTGCGGAGATGAATCTTTCCGAACTAGTCCACCCCTGATTATCTGCTAGAAGCACACGACCCAATATACTTATCAGACCATTTATATATACTGCTGCATCTTAGCAATAGCAACTTTAACTTGTAATTGAGTAAAAATTTATCGCATCACTCTTCTTCTACCTGAGTAGAATGCGAATACTTTGACCCACTTGGAACACCAGTCAACTAACGTATGTCTAAAGGGCAGAGCTTATACATGAAAGTCGCCTTACCGTGAAAGGCAAATGATGATGAAGGTAAGCACGAGGCCGGCAATGGAAAGCCCGGACCCGATGTACGTCACAAGGCTTAGGGCTACGTCCACGTTAAGTTTGGAACGACTCTGCAAATACAAATCGATTAGAAAAATGATAAACGTGGTGGACTAGGAAATCACTTTACTGTGTAATCATAAGACATTTCAAAAATTATTGTGAATATTATGCTTGGTGAGATGTTGTAATATTTCCGTAGTAGTCTCTATCATTCGGTCATTTCTCTACAGACATCGATATATCAACGTTTTCATAGTACAAGGGCGGGCAACTTCTGCGTTCGGCGGGCCTGATATGGAAAAATGAAGTAGGCCTACTTGGCGGGCCGGATTACAGAATAGATGGGCTACATCAATCGCGTATTTATTCACCTATACAAGGAATACGTCGTATTTAATGTAGTCCCAAACAGTATTTAATGAATTTATTAACCTAATGTATTTCAATAGATATTGATTGCAGTTTATCAGTCATGTGTGGTCGATCAAAGTCTTCAACAAGTTCTTTGAACTCTAGCTGCATGTCAGACGTAGAAACCCTTAGTAAAGACAGCCCGTGAACATCAGTTATATTGGAACGCAGCCTTATCTTGTTAATGTTCCTGGTCGCGAATGTTTGCTCGCAAATGTATGTAGACCCGACCAGAACAACTAGTTTCATGACCATCTTTCTCAGGGTAGCAACCTTGGATTCATTCTGTGACGCATAAAAATTTTCAATACTTTGAGATTAGAGTTTCACTTTCAGGGTAGGAACTATCTGTGGGCCGCTCTAAATCCCTTATGTTGTCGGTTCATGATGCTCTAGTTCAGTGGTTCCCAACCTTTTTGTCTGCATTCCCCACTTCAGATTTATTCCGAGCCTTCATTCCCCACCAGGACTGTAACAGCACTTCGTCAGTCCCGCCAAAAAAAACATTGGCCTTGGGCCCCACAGGGTGATAAACCCAACTTCTGGGGGGTGGAGCCCGCCAGAACCCTTTCAGCCCGGCTGAGCCTGTACGCTTTTTCCCCGCTACTTATCAGCTACATCGGGTCTACTGTTTAGTGCGTCGCTTTATATCGAGTGAACGCGCGACGCGCAAAAAAATTATATAATTCGTGTTTGAATCGGTCAATATGATTAGGAATAATTGCATATATTTTGTTATCAATTTTTTATCCCCTCTCTGCTTATGCAATCAAATTCACCGGTAGAAGTGAGTAAGGTGTGTTGGAAAAGGTAGGACCTCTAAATAAGAATTAAACAACTTCGGGCGGACTCGCTGGTATATTGACTTCGTTGCATCATGCTATTTCGTGACGTCCTATATCTGCTATGTCAAAAGATATGGAAATCGCCAAAACTAAAAGGCACACACGCTTTCAAATTGGTATTGCTTTACTGGCAAATTATTTTTCCCTGCATGGCATTTGGCATTTGCCTTGTAGGGTTCAGATCGCCAGGACGGGAACATTTGGCGCCAGCCATTTAGCCGCCTGTGGACAATTAAACATATGTATCATTGTATATTGTATACATCGAAGTTTTCGGTCACCACGAAGCCATTCCTTCTCGGCCAAGGTCTTCTCGCTGCTGATCGTTCTGGCACACTTCTCGGAGTTGCATGTGACATGGCCTATAACTTCATATGTCTTGGTATATCGTGGCGCAGTAATGGCCGACGCCGAAGTCTCCATTTCTATAAATTCTACGTATTTTCGTGGGGGAATGGTATCCAATAATCAGATATTCGGCAATATTAAATCGCGTGAATTTATGTTAATTCACGAAATAATATTGGGCCTCTTCGAGCTCGCCCCCCCCCAATTGGGAGGTTTGGGGTGCGGCAGTTACGGTCCTGTTCGTCGCTACCCAGCACTTTTGTCATCACAGAGCAACTATTTGCTGGTTTGACTACACAATACACATAACCACACAAGACAATCGCCTATAACTGCAACATAAAATGTATTGTAAACCTATACCAGTAACGCTCAAAATTTTCACGTTAAATTGTAGTCGTGCTGGATGCGTTTGTGACGCCATCATTGGCCATCTAGAATTAAAAATGAGGTTTTGTGAAAAGCACGCAATTTAATTTTCGATGCATACATTCCAGAGCAGTTAACTGGTAATGGTAATTGCGCATGTGTCTCCGTGAATATGTAGACGAGTGGTCGGGAACCTTTTTCGTCTGAAAAGCCATGTTAGCCCTAAATTTTCCATTTCAACTCCCAAAGAGACATACATGTCAATTAATTGTTAAGTCACAATTGAAAATTCGTGACGTCATGGTAGTACTAATTCGAACTCAGTACATGTGATTCGTCGTGGGCGCAATGTTTTCTCTGTAAAAACTCGTAGGCTACTAATCATCCTGCGATAGCGCAATTAATCGTAAAAAGTCAAGAATTTATATCACAGGGTATTAATCTAAATGACCATGGCACTGATTCTAAAAATCAAAATAACTATAGCACTGATTCCGAAAATACAAATATTGATCGACCTCTCAAATCGGCGGTAACATAAATGTTGCACTAGACGCCTACATTTTAACGGCAGTACTAGAAAGCTATTTATCAATTTGGACGTGGATAGTGAAGAGTTATTTGTAATTTGGATTTATAATTGGAATGTCACTTCCAAGACAGTTCATTTCTCGGCGTGGATCAGAAAGACAATGTGTATTTGAAAACTAGATTGTCATATAGGCGTCCTCATGTCTGCTATTCCCTTGATCAACCAACGTATGGTGCAATCCAAGATTACGTAGCGCGGTATGCCATGTACAATTGTACATCGAATTCGCGAGGGATATGCAGCAACTTAAATTTGAGGATTTTGTTAAGGGGTTCGAGCCCTTAACCCAGGATACGCCACTGCCTTTACATCTCAAATACATGTTTATGCTGCCACGAGAATAACTATTCTGGCCGTTAATAAAATTTACTAACAAGTTTCTGCTATATTGATAAAATTAATTACTAAATCAAAAATATGTCAAAGAGGCATATCTTATACCCAAAAGAGCCATATATGGCTCACGAGCAATAGGTTTCCGACCACTGATGTAGACTGTCCTGTAGATAATTTTGAACAAATGCGTCTATTCCCCACCAGAAACCATTGAATTCCCCTCCAGTGGGGAATTCCTCACTGTTTGGGAACCACTGCTCTAGTTGGTCTCCAAAGTTTTGTTCTTATGAATGCATATTGTGAAATTCGTTTACATAGTTGATGCACGTATTAGGTGTGATTTTGACAGTTCTGTTTGGCTTCGAACTATATCCGTTAACTCGGCTCGGTTTGCACCTCTATCGTTATATTCTTACATCTATCATTAGGTAACGGCGCAAAAAGGTAAGGTGGAAGTGGATTACAATGACCTATATCAACGCATGCATGATCGGCAGGCCGTGTTATTTTTGGCATATGCCAAAACTGCCAAAAATAACTTATTTTTGGCATTTTTCGATTTTTATTTTTGGCAGTTTTGGCATCGTCCTCTAAATAGATAGTTTCAGCCTCGAATTAGTCACAAAAACGCTTTATTTGGGCTAGTTTGTCAAAAGACACCACAAAATGTGCAGCATCCACGTATAATCAGTGCCAACAAACAATAATAATAAGAAAAAACCTAACGATTTCATAGGTTAATAATATCAAACGAAACCACAAAATGTGCAGTATCCATCGGAATTGGTGCCAATAAGCAAAAAGAAAAAGAAAGAAAAGCCTAACAAACACGCTCAACAGCTGATTGTTACAGCTGTTGAATAGACTTAACTCGTTTGCACTGTAACAATGCTTCCAACTCAGGTTAGCTAAGTTTCTCCTAAATTCATTTGTCGCCCAGCGAATCTGGGAAATATCGGCTTCAACAGTAGCCGTTGAGGGAAAGAGTGTTGCCAGTCATCCACAAAAGGTTTTCAGAGCTTCAAAATCTTTGGAGGGCCGAACCGGCTTCCATGCATCATGAAAAGAGATCACTTCGCCAGTGCCATCGATCTCATTCGCGGAAAGAATTTTCTTCCCGATCCTTTTCCAGGAGTTTCCTGTGTTGTCTCTCAACACATTCTATTTAGTAGCCCGACTATCATTTCTCCTTCAGTCTACCGATATATTTTCGGAGGACTTTTGTCACTTCAGGTGGCTTTGATATTACCAACTCGCATGGAAGAGTCCTGGGAAGGTTAGCTTGTTTAAGAACATTGACGCAACAAGACTATGCATCTCAGAAATAGCCAGACAGTTTGTTGCGTCCCAATGTTCAACTCGATCACAATGCAAAAATCGTGGTTAATTTTGGGGGTTCCAGTTCCATGAGCAGAATACAATTTATATTTTAACAATCAGTACTGCGGCAGCTTCTCATTGATACCCGTTTTATCAAATTTAGCGCTCGACAAGCCGGTCAAAAATGGTCGTAAAATTGCCTTTGGACAAATGGAAAGTATGACGTAAACCAAATGCAGTCAGCCGTTCAATCTCGCTGTGCCCACACTATTTAGGACACCATGCTTTCACCCCTAATGGGTGGGCTGGACCCAGATTAAGAAACCTGCCTTTCACAAACGCCATGAACAACACCATGAACGAAATACACTATATTTGGCAGGCCGTGTTATTTTTGGCATATGCCAAAAATTGCTTATTTTTGGCATTTTAAAATTTTTATTTTTGGCAGTTTTGGCATCTGGCTCCTGAAATGCCAAAAATAACACGGCCTGAATTGATCGGGGAAATAAATGCACTTTCGGTTCAATTTTTACTCGACAATTTCAATTGTATGCTTCACAATGAAAACTGGCCAGAATTACCAACACATTTTAATACAATCACTCGATTACAGCTGAAATATATACATAATATCAATATCAAAAAATTGATAATGAGCCGGGTAATGTACTAAGCCAGGGGTGGGCCAGATTCAACATATGAATCCGTTCGCTGGCCGCATTATAGTATATTCGGAATTATTAGTCGGGGCGCAAGCTTTTAGTTGATTATATAGTAACCATATAGTAGCCGAAGACATGGAGATTATACATAGATATATAAGACAATTTAAATATTGATTCGATGGTAACGCACATGCGTCAGAAACATTACCGAGATAAGCTGGCTATCCTCAATGAATTCGTCAAAATTAGGGATGGAAGTAGGCTGTAGGTTACGCCGTTTCTTAGGACAGGATGAATATGGAGCAGCGATCTGCTCATAGATATGCTGATTCTACGTTTGGTCAAGCTTCAGCACACAAAATGCTGTCAGCGTCATCATAACCAGCATATGACCTTTAAATACGTTTCAGCAAAATGCATGTAGTAAACTTGCCTTCTTCACGTTCTTTTGACGACGATATCAAAATAATTTACGGTTGTCTTAATCATTTGATAAATTCGGTTGACTTATTTTGTACCTCGTAGTTTGATAAAGTGTGCCTATAATGATGATGTTCGGATCCAAGTGGTGTTTTAAATTGTAGCAACGAATTCATTATAATAATGTCATATTATGACAAGTTATAAACATAAACCTATTGCATTACCTCTCCAACGCCGAAACAGTAGTAACTATCAATTGATTATTTATTTATTTATTTATTACAATGCATTCATCTTCAACTCTTTGCTTTTTGTATTGATTCGGAAATCATGTTATTATTGAGTTGAGATCGAAGCTACGAATGATTTGCACCTACCTGCTCATGCTGAACTGCTCATATACGGGAAGGATTTACCCAACACACGTATGGACCGGTTTTTCATAAAACAGCACTGAAATTTGTAGTTCTAATCTAAAATCACTATTGTGATCCAAACTAAGTCATTTTCGTTTTGATTTTTCTGGATGTTCAGCAACCAAAACGTTTCAAAATGCGTGGACCCGAGGTCGGGCTATTGCGGCAACAATAAAATAATAAAATACAATATTAGGATTATATTTTAATCAATATCATGGTGAAATATCATAGGAAAAAATTTAATCAATTCGCTCTAGTAATTAGATTTATACTGCCCATTTTGTCAACATTTCACGGGCCGCACAAAATGTTCACACAGGCCGCATGCTGCCCGCGGGTCGTAATTTGCCCACCCCTGTACCAAGCAAACACAATATTCCAAATTCCAAACATTATTTGAGCGTTATAATTTTAAATCTGCGTTATCAACAAATAACTTCAGTCGCTCTTTCGGGCATTGAGTAAATGTAAATGTACAGAGATTATTTGTATTGACACATTGATGACCTCTCTTTGATACAATTTGGTCACATTTTCAGTATAGTTGTATGGACATATGCAGAAAGTTTATAAAGTTTGTCGCAGATGTAAAAGGATCTCAGAGCTCCAGTGTGCGACACTACTTTAGGTAATATGGTTAATTCTAAATCAGATCAAAGTAGTGGTTTGAATAGTAATAAAATGATTGTCTAAGACTCAATTACATGTGGCACAATCCACCAACGCAGAACCAGCAATGGTGCAGCAAATACGTCCGATATAGAAATTTTATTCGTCAGCCGCAATAGCGTGAAATACGCAACTCGGTGGATAAGAGGACGTTGATCAAACTGTTGCTGATATTTAGTCAATTAACTCTCAACTCCACAATGTTATAAGTTAAAAGTTCTGCTTACCACAAGAATCGCGAAATTCGTCAAGTGATCGCACTCACAACTAGCCGGTAGTCCCGGCTGTAAAGCGCATCCTTTGTGTGACCAATCTTTGATTTCAAAATCCCAGAAAACACATTCTAGTTCCGTGATGATTTTCTGAAAGACGCACTACTCTGGTCGAAAGCTGTTTCTGATTCGAAAGCAGATGTCATTCCCACCGTAAAGCTATTAGGTCGCTTCTCACCAGCCTCTTCCTTGATATAACTGAATACTATTACGACCGGAACTTCAAGCTTGATGCTTTCCAAAGTGTCGGTCGAATTCCCGAGTGTCGTGGCAATGACCTGTATATAAGATACAAGTAGCTGTCTATTACGGCTCATCGTAGAAATCGCTTAAAAAATCACTATAAACTGCATGCCGGTTAGTGACATCGCGGTTTATGCGTTCAACAGAGAGAGAAAGAGAGAGATAAGATCTATTTCGTCGTCTGTCGGATGCAAAATAAGGTACAGCAATAACAGCGATAAAAATAGATCAATTCATAAACGCTTATATCGGCTGGTTGTCCCGATATGAAAAAGTATTCATCCTTGTCGCCCAGAGGTTTGGAATAAACAGTGCAGACCTGGTCAATTCATTGGCGATAGATAAATAAATAAATAAGGATGACAAATCATGATGTAATAGTCTAGCGCAGTGCTTTTCAACCAGATGGATGGAACGCAATGGTGTGGGTGAAAAAATTACAGCGCGGTTGACTAACGTAATGCGGGTGGAGATCGTAAATCATTGCTACTTTTTCTGACGTGCAATAATAATTACTGTAAACCTAAAAAGGGAATTTAAATGCACTGGCTCCCCTCGCACCAGCCGCAGTATATTAGTGTTAGCACACTGCAAATTTTTACGTAATCAAAATTCTGGTTCGAATGCGGATGTTGTGGCAGGCATACAGTACATCAGCACGTCTCCTCTCTGGGCTTTGGAAACACTGCTATACGGCAGTGAGTTCAGCGAAGAGGAGAAACCACCCACACATAGAAACTTGGTAGAGCCGAAACTCGAAGCAATAATCATTGGTGTCGTGACGGTTTCGCTTAGCACATTGCGCCACTCGCTTCCGCACGAAGATAGTAGTAAATACAATAATTACATACGTTTGCAAGTTACTGTAACGACAATTCAACCCCTCTCCCTACAGGGTTCACAATTCCCATATACGATTCAATGGAGATTCAATGGAGATTCAATTGTTGAAAAACGCTGCATCATCAAGTCAAATATGCTTGTCTCGATGTTTTATAATAAATATTCATTCAGTTCTCTACCGAAATTTTGAAAAGAATCGCGTCAAGCTCGTGAAACTGTGACTTGTTGGCTGCACACAGTTTGGGAATCACTGGATTTTATCATAGATTAGGTGAGAAGTTATCGGGCGCGATATATTTCTAATACTTAAGTTCAAAGCCGGCAAGACCCCATCGTCTTTAGTACAAACCCTAAAATATTGAAAGCGCTGGACCATGACAATTTCTGAAAAAGGCGCTGGAGGAAAAAAAGGTTAAGAACCTCTGGTCTAGACTCCGCATAATTTTAGTCGTCAATGAGGTGGCCCTGCTTTCTAAATTAAAAGACACATCACGAGGATTAACGCAAAACGACTACTGACGCTGAAAATATGCGTACTTTTCCAAAACATTCAGTTGACCATGATGCTAGGGATATTAGCTCAGTTTTCATGACAATTGCGCTCGTAAAAGTAAATGAAACCTATCGATGATCTACTCTCTACTTTACGAAATAAAAAGAAGTGGAATTAGTCTGAAAGCATATCTACTTACTAGTACAAGTAATTACGCGAATCGTACCCGAGTATATTCCAGGATAGTAGAAGTGCCTCGTCACCAACCATCCTTAATCATACATCTTCAGACTCACTATAGACAACTAACCTACGGATTGATACGATTTTCAGATTTTGAGGGCTGTTCTAGGGTGGTTCTATTGCGCTGATGAGCGTGTAACGTACATTTTCGGAATCAGTGCGACAGCAGCTTTCGAATAAGATCAGTTTCGTCTATTTCGGGCGCTTAGATCACCCGCTATAGGTTCATAAATTATGTTGCTTACAGATTGCTGAGCGGTACATCAGTCTGGGCAAGCTAGCGTGACGACGTCAGTTGCGTATCTATCCGTAGGTTAGTTATAGTTATCTATAGACTCACCCATTCCGTTGTTCTGTTTGATGGAAAGAGAGCACTGGATCGAAAGGCGACGGTCACAATTCTCAACGGCGATTCCATCAGCGCTCTCGCTTGAGTAAGAGTTTTAGGTGGAATTGAAATTGTCATCGGGTATGTCAAAACTGTTGTGCTTTTATTTTCGTAGAATCTCGCTTTGAATGTGTACTCAGCTGCAGCAGTAACGTTCTTCTCTTCGGCAATGTCGCGCACCTGAATAAAGGAGTGCAAATGCGATGTAATCTGGATTGTTACAGGAGAAATCGGCCGCGATAGACTTCGGTCTCAGGCAGCAATCTTGGGTTCAATAACAAGGAGCATTCTAACCCCTGTCAACGTTTTTGCGCGGCAGTCTGAATCCCGCGCTGCCGGTTATAGGCGCATAAGCATGTCTAACGGGTTATTATGGGATGCTAATCGATGTAATTCATACATGTTTACCAAGAGTTTGATAATACGTTCATGTCGGATTCGGATAAACAAATCTGACCCGCATAGCAGAAACAGCAACATACGACCGAATGAAGGTAATACGAAAGTCAGGATCGTCATCCAAGTATTGAAGAACGTAGGCGAAAGTAGGATTTACAATTTACAACATACAATCGACAAGTAGTACAGCAACAGCAACATACAACTCCATGGAGTTAATAACGTAGGACGAAAGTAAGGAAATTAAGCTAAGCAAGGTAGCGGATTTACACTTAATTTAGCGACAACGTGACAGTGTTGGGATGACGCGAGTCATGACTTGACTCGAGTCACTTCACCAAATTGGCTTGACTTGACTTGACTCGACGTTTGAGAAAGGCAGATTGACTCGTGACTCGAAGCAATCTTTACGAGTCAATTTCAAGTCATCAAGTAATCGATGTCGACGAAATCGAAGCATCTTGTATAAGTTCGGATTGTTAACGATGCGCCGGTTCGACCTGCGAGAGCAACCATTCACTCAATGAGTGTGCGTGTTACCGAGCTTCCATTGTCATGTAACAAATAATTGATGACAAACGCAGCGATCGGAGCTTACAGCTTACGTTGTCGTAAACTAGTAGAAAGCAATATATTAGCAATGTATCGCTATTGTATAAACTGCTCACAGTGCCCAGTGCTCACCTAGACTAGGGTTGGCATACGTCCGGAATTTCCCGGACATGTCCGGAATTTTGAAGACTTTTCGTTAATCAGCATAAAACAATATTTTTTGGGAATATTTATGCTGATGCATGATATTTTTCTTCGCGCTGCGCGCGATTTACCATCACATTTATTGATTTTAATATGGAGACTACCACCCTCGCAAAAACTGCAATAAAATGTAAATAAAAACAACCTTCGTTTACTAGAATAAGCCTAATTGTAATCGCAATTATAGGAGAACGGTATATTCCTAGAGATCGTTAAGGCCATTTAAATGCTTTATTCAAAGATAGTGATTCCAAATGGGGGGTCGTTTGCCTTTATTCTGGGGTTTGCGAATATGTTGAACGTAATCAGCTTCCAAAATAGCCCGTGAGTAAGTCTGGGCCAAGGTGCTGACTTCTTTTAGTAATCAGCTCGTCAAATTTTGATCTGGGCCACGGAACATTTTCAAATTGGAGATGGAGTCGCGACCATAAAAGGTTGGAAACCACTGGATGTGGGGTGTTTATAAAGCTCCGTGGTGAGCACCGGCATAAGGCTGATGAACAATCTTATCTTTAGGACATGAACATGACTTAACGATGTGCAATTACGCTCCCTGTATTTTCCAACTCATCATCATCCACCAGCTCTACCGCTAACTCTGATCATGAGGTCGGAGAGTAGTATCTATATAGTATATGGAACAGCCAATATTATTGACAGAATTCATTCAAATAATTCAAAGACCAGATGCATATTGCATATAGAAATCAGATTCATAGCAAGCACCTCCCACCCAGAAGTTGAATCGATTGCCCTATAGTGTGGGCTCAAAATCATTGTTTATTTGGGCGGGAAGGGGCTGAAAACATGTGCCTTCGGTCCCGGTTACACAACGCACATCCACATACTCCTGAACCGGATCGTGACCACCTCTGGTCTATGAGCAAAGCTTTGCTAGTGTGACGTCATAACTCATTTTGAAATCCACTAGTGGGCGCTAAAGAGTGTCAGAAATTTAGGTTGCAGAAATATGGCAACCCTAACCTAGACCAACTCTCTTGTATGATTGAAATCGAACGAATATCGTCCATACGTTTATTACTGTATATCATGGATATGTAGTGCGGTAGGGTATTCTACCATATCATTTTTTCAACTTTCTGAGGTTTTGTATTTTGTCCTGTATTTTGGCTGATCATTTCAGAGCGGGGCTATACCGCGTAGGCGTCAGCGATACAGAGCTTTTATGCGTAATCAACTCTTGATTCCTTCCTCGATTCAGAATAAATGGGGACTCCATCTGTATTCAAAATGGTTAGCAAAATGCAATTACTTTGAATCACATCTCGTCCTTTGAAAATTCAACTTGACTCGACTAGTGACTTGACTCGTGACTTGACGTGACTCGACTTGACCCTTGAAAATCGAGTGACTGGACCTTACTCGAGTCACTTCCGGAAATCGAAGGTTGTGACTTGATCCAAACACTGCAACGTAAATAACCAACATTTGGTGGTTCGAGGACTCTTTATATAGCGGCGAGAACACCCAATCTGAGAATATCTAAAGATTACCAAATAACATGTGTAATGGCAAACAGTCAATATCCGTTAGATGTCGGAGCACACTCAATTTCAGCTTTAACGATCACCAAAACACGAATGACACGCTGGTGTGGTTACGATATTCTGTAGTAATATCCAGAGCATGGTATAGTATGGAATAGGAATTTACCATACTTCGCCCCAATCGTTCCATACCATACTTGAAAAGTTTCCATACCATAGCAACATTCTTCCCTATCATGTTTGATACTTTTTCCATAGTTTTGCAACTTGCCCGACCTCTCAAGTGATATTCTATTTTGTGATATGCGGAATTGTTCCGCCGTATTTATTCTAATTATTTTGGATGAAATTACCCATTTAAACGGCCCTGATGCACCAATGATATCATATGTCATCATCAATCATCATTATATATCATATGTCATCATCACTGTCTGTTGGCTAACCATCCAAGACCGAACGTATAATATATACGCACGGGATTATTTGGAAATCACAACAGAATCTCATGACAATTACATAAACCAAAGGCGAAATTAGAATATTGGCTCCCAACTTTTTTTCTTTATTCCCCACGACCTGAAATCTATATCTCCACCCTTTAAAATTGCTCCCTCCAATAAAATTTGGTAAGACTTTGTTTTGCAACGACTCGCTATTGCTGAAAGTTAAGAGCCCCAGAATTGAACAACACGCAATAAAATTAATGAGCAGTGAACTGGCAACGGTGAACGCAATGTTGCGCCTCCGTAAATGTATGTGTGAGCCGACAGAAAAATAGGAGCGGGTTTGAAATATTTCCAATTGTAGCGAGGTAGCATCAATTTACATGTGTAAATGCCAAATAATAACAACCTAAACATATATACGGGAAATCGCGAGCCGCTGTCCAGTCGATTCTCGCTAATTGGAGGCACTGATAATACGGATTGCTGAATTGCAAATGAGCTAATAGGCCTAAATATTAAAGATACGATCGGCATTTCATACAGACGTTTAATAAAAGAGGTTATTAATGTAAAGATTTTTTTTACATAGAGTCTATTCCCAACCAGAAACCCCTAAATTCCCCACCGGTTAGAAATCACTGCATTAGAATATATCTTAGAATATATATTTACAGCACTAGAATCATTTTGGTAAAGCGGATCAAATGTCCATTTTCCCCGTCAATATGTGGGTCACACATTAGATCCATTAGCCAACATCAGGATGTCCACTGTCCATTCTTTTATCAGAGATAACTAGATTTCATGAAGTTTATTGCGTGTTGGAGGCCGGCATATAGTAACGTCGCTCCAAGACAAGCTACATATTTTTGAATTATAATGACGCTTATGACAAATAGATATTGCGTGTTGATCATCCTACCATAGCGCAGAAAATTATTTCTAAGCTCAACAAATCGATAAAAATATCCATGTAACTTCTACATCCTCGGAGCCTATGATTTTAAATCCCCGTTGGTAGTTTATGTTGTGGAAGATAGTAGGGATGGTGTGAACGTGACGTTAACGTTCGCGTTCTGTTTGTGAACCTCAGTAATCTAGAGGTTCACGTTCACAAACGAAACTTGGTTAGGCTTACCATATTTTGGAAATCTAAAAAGAGGACACTTTTTCAGAAATTCCAGACATGCAAAACTGGAAAAGAATTCTCAAAAACCGGTAAATTTTTCCCACTTCGTGATCGGTTGACTAAAAAAAAAAAAGGTCATCTTTTCGCTCAGAGCTAAAACCACCGCTTTTCCCTCCGAAATACCCGCCGGAGCTTCACTTCTGCGCTAATTTGCGGCATATCACTCGCAATTTCCTCTTAAATATGACCTAAATCTTCAGAAAAGAGGACAAAATCTCAAAAAAGAGGACAAAAGGGCGTCCTCCGAGGACACTTTCAAAAAAGTCAAAAAAGAGGACAAATCCTCTTAAAAGAGGACGTATGGTAAGCCTAACCTTGGTAGGCTATGCAATGTGAACCTTTTTCATATATTACAATTTTTCATGTCATGTTGGTTAAAAATCTCGGCATTTAAACTTCGGACCACTCTATGCATGGCGCATGGCAACATAAAAAATAAACACTAAATAGGCATGCACCTTGGCCATCTCAAATCTTTTGCGTTCCGTGTTTGAATATTTACTGACTCTCTGCTGTAAGCTTGACCCTCAATCACACAACATCAAGAACGAAATGAAGTACATGTTGAAGTCAGCGAATGATGCTTTTTCAAACAATCAGTGAAATTGATATACAAAATACATCGTTGTCTAATGTAAAAAATCTAGCAGGCGTTCGGGATCCAACTTGATTTGATAAGTTTATTGTATCATAAAAACCAAATCCGCGCAATTGGGGTGTTGGTTACTGTATAACTTGTTTAGGGGGTAATTTCGGTAGCAAGTAAACCCGTTTTACACTATGCCCAATATCAATGTAGCAATAGTCCGGCGTCGAATACATTGTCCGGTCTGCCCTAGACCGTTAAGGCATAAACTTATATTCACTTGCAAGTCCTCGTTGAAATTGTTATCAAAGCGACGGAAGAATTGAATTTATTATAGCATTTGATTGCTTCAGTTGATACATTTGGTAACGTTTCAAATGTCAGCATGTACTTATTAAGCATTGAGGATTATGAGGTCGCTATCGCTATCGTGTACATTAATACATCACTAACCGATATGTAGGGTTGGAATTAGCAATATGAGTCGTCGCTATGGCTATCGTGTACAATAATATGTAACTAAACTGAATTGTAGGGTTGGAATTAGCAAAATGACATCACGTGACATCCTAAGGTTCACGTTCGCGTTCATGCAGAACCTTTCAAAAATGTTCGCGTTCACACGAACCTGAACCTTTTAGGGGTTCGCACAATTCCTAGAGGTTTCATGATATTTATATTGGAAATATAATTATTAATATTATTTTCCTTCATATACCTGTTGAGCAACTTTGTTGTCTTCAAATAGATGTCGACCGGGCTGGGTCCGTCATGAATCGCAATTTTAGATGTGAACATAGACTGAGCGATTTTCTAACGTATGCAATCAATTTGACAAATCGAAAGTAGGATCTTTGTCATGATTCTGGCAAAGCTGTCAAAGTATGGCAAAAGTATGGAAGTATGGAAAGAACATTCCGTGCCATACTTTGGAAATTTCCATACCATACCATACCATACCATACTTGCACTTTTCATATTCCATCCTGAAATTTCGTTCCATACCATGCCATACAATGCTCTGGTAATAACACAAAACCAGATTTACTTGACCAGTCACTTCAAGTATTCGATAAACACTTGAGTATTTTAGTATTTCGGCGACTACTAAAAACACGTGTTAAATGATCGTTCGCCCTGTGGCTACCATTTTATTCATAACTGACCTGTTTGTGACAAGCACGCTGCTGTTTTTTGACTCATCGTTCATGTTTTAAGGCAAAGTCAAATATTGGCATGGTTACAGTATAATAAACGTAGTGTCAACAATTTCGGCTCCTAAATTCAATTTTACAGCGCCGTAATCAAATTGACACGTTGTACCATATCGATCCTACTGCGTCGTGATCCCCAGCAACCTATAACCAACCTCAACATTGATGTCTGGCGTTAATGCAGAGGTCGTGGAAGTGTTTTCATATACCAGATTTCTTGAAATCTTCGTTATCGACTGCACAATATCTTGTTTTTCTGTGGCTCGTTCCGTCGCTAAAATATACGCATGGGAAATTGAAAAACATTGCAAGCTTACCCTAAAATTACAGTGGTTCTGAAACAGTGGTATAGGTTTAGCACTCGGGGATACGACGCGCCAAAATAGGCGGTACGACGTGGAGAGTTGAATGTGTAACAGGATAGGTTGCTATGTCTAAACGGGTTAGTTGACAATGTTAATGACCACTTTGATAAGCGACATGGGGGTGAAAGTCAGGAAGTAATTTGAATAATTTAAAGATCATAAGGGTAATTTATCAAAGCGGTAACTTACCAATGCATGAAACGCTAACATATTATCATATTGACCACAAAGGCCACCACGCCGACAATCATCACCAATCGACAGAATGTTTAGTATACTTCTGCGTTTTGATCTGGATTTTAATTCAAGGACCAACTTCTGATTCAACACGCAAACTGTATCGTTCATTCAAAAACTATCATTATATTGGCGCTTGAATATCCTTCTTCGTTCTGACATATGTCGCAATGTTGATTCCTGGATCTGAGATTAACATATAATTGGACGGAGCAGAGTCCCCGTTAATTTCACCCAAACGATTCGTCTATATTGAATGAATCCATGCATGACAATGAGATGAATTCCTATAATTACAATATTATTTACATCCACCGAATATTGCAGACCCGGGATGCGAGAAAATTTCATGACATCTTGAAGTATAAGAGATTCAGTTGGGATAACACTGGCCTAAAAGACGCACTGTTTAGAACAGTCGTTTTCAAAGTGGGCGCCGGCTCCCGCTTGGGTCACTGTAGCTTCAATGTGGGCGATTGGGATGCGCTGAGATCAAAAGGGGGCGGTATGCACTAAAGAAATAAGTGTAGGAAATTAATTAATCAATCAATAAATACATTTGTGCATCTCCTAGTACGCAATATTGAGTTTTCTAACCAATCAACCGTAACGGCCATACAGTCGACTCCGCGCACTTTCGACGAATATAGTGGAAAATCAATTGTTCTTTTCATGGTCAGGACCGTAACTGCCGCACCCCAAACCCCCCAATTGGGGGGGCGCCGAGCTCAAAGGGGGCCCAAAATTATTTCGCGAATTAGCATAAATTATAGAGCATTTTTCAAAAATTTATGCAAATTTATGCAATTTATGCGCGCGATTTAAAGTTGCCGACTTTCTTCATTATTTAGTAGCCTACTTTTCCCCAAGACAAAATACGCAAGATTTATCGAAATGGACATGTAGGCGAGACATTTAAGGTTTTAGGACATGTAACATGCGACTCCAAGAAGTGTGCCAGAACGATCGGCAGTGAGAAAACCTGGGCCAAAAAGGACTGCCCTCTTACGCTGACCGAAAACTTCGTTATATATGCAAAATATATATAGGTTTGATTGTCCATAGGCGCCTAAATGACTGGCACCGAATGCTCATGTCTTGGCAATCTGAACCTCACAAGACAAATACCATTCCGCAGGGAAAAATTATATGCTAGTGAAGAAATACCAATTTGAAATCGTGTGCGTCGTTAGTTTAGTACATTTGGGCGATTCTGTATTTTTTGATATAACAGACAGGAGGTCACGAAATGACATCATGAAACGAAGTCATACCAACGGGCCCGCCCGCCCTAATTCAGCTCTACCGGTAAATCTGATAACGTGAACAGAGAGGACAAGAAATTGATAGCAATATATATGCGATTCCCAATATTATTGACCGATTTTATCATGAATTATCGAAAATATTCGCGCTTCGCGCTGGCTCACTAAACTGTGACCCTTATTTCGTGACAAAAGCAAACAACGTGATGGGGGGGTCGGTTTATCACCCTATGGGAGCCCAAGACCCCAGCTTTATTGGGGGGGGGGCTGGCCAAGTGCTGTTTCGTTCCTGCGAACGGGTATACGCCCGAAGATGTTTAATTGTTATTAAGAGGTCCTACCATTTCAAACACACCTCACTCAGCTCTACCGGTTTATCACCCTATGGGGGGCCCAAGACCAACGTTTTTCTTTTTTTTTTTGGGGGGGTGGGGGGGGGGCTGGCGAAGTGCTGTTACGGCCCTGTTCATGGTCATGCGTAGTAGGCTAAAGACAAACAGCACATTAAAAATACTGTCATGTTACGTATTTACTGAATTGCAGCTGCGTACAGTACTGTATTTCGTTACCAAACGCTTCAAGAATAACTATATACTAGTTACTATATTACTGTGCAAAACACACATTTAGGGTTCAAATATTACAGTAATTGTTCTCGAGCGGAACGAGTATTTTCACCTGATATTGCTCCACAAAATAGAAGGAAATTAAAACAAAAACGCTTTTCTCCAGGCGGTAAGCTGCACCATTATCGTCTAGGCCTGCATAATGGACGGAATTGCATCGACGTAAAACCGGCTATAAGGCTGACACAACCTTTGTTTCATCATAATCATTATTCTTTCGACCCGTGTAAAAACGAACGAAGCACTGTTTATTGTGTCATAACCTAACGATAAGAATTGCGAACCTGCATCCGAATTAAGCGAAAAATTGTCGGAATCAAGCGTAGTGAAATGTAATTCATAGCCAGCGAGGCTTATTAACTACACATTTATTAACGCCTGTACTACGAGTTTGATGAATTATAAAGATTCTAATGTATCACAAAGAAGTACAATGACATTTGAGGGGAAATTGATTGGTACGACATTTCTACAAAGTTGTGACTTAGAAATAACGAGTAGCATGGTGCCCGCAAATTATAGTAACCGGATAAAGCCATAAGCGCAAACGTCCTTGTGTGAGGAAGGAACGATGATAGGGGTCAGGGGGCGTTTGGTACCGGTGTTATTGGTAAAGGGGGCGTTGTGTAGAAAGGTTCGAGAAATACTGGTTTGTAACATACGTTTGATGCTTTTGTTTACGTAATGCTCCGTCAGATGGCTCACAATTGCCGCTGCTTCGACTATTTGCTTCTCCGTAAACTGAAACAGAAGTGATACATGAAACAGGAGTGGCAAATGAATTTCAGGTAAAAGAATATCAGACAATACAAACAAACTCTGCCCAGACAATTTATATGACCATTGACCGCCTGTCAAAATTCGGCGCAATGCCAATCGCGGTGCCATATAAGACACAGTTTACACGGATGAGAATATTATATTTGTGCTGACCAAACTCTATTAGTTTCTCTCACCCAGTATGTTGTCGAAACACTTGCTGGCTAAGTAATGTTTATTACTATCTTCCGAATGTATTGGATGATGGTTCTGGTGATACACAAAATGTTAATGTGAGCGCCTGCAACATTAGTATAAGTGTGCAGAAGGGTGTCAAACTTTTACCTTTTGATCGCACATGAGCCGGACCGATCAAATGATGTATGTATGGAAATTTTTATCTCCATATCACTTGCTTTTCAGCAGGATGTTTCATTTTCGAGCATACAGATAATATGGAATACTACGGATCATACAGTAACTAATAATGATGTTGCCCAAAAATAATATAATTGACCGACTGTGTACTGTAGTAAACCACTAGCAAACTTTTATTCTGCCTTTGGTATAGTTGTGATGGGACGATGCCCCCCCACGTACTACGTATGAGTTGGACGGACTGTAGGTTACGCTATTTATTAGTAAATGTGGGCTTTTCGAATTTGGTTCACTATTAATGAACCAACTTCGGGTTCTTTTTTAGACACGTCCTTCTTGATGATAGTGAAAAATAGCCTTATCGTCATATCAAATAATATTAAGTAAAGCAACCACAATGTTTGCAATCCCAACGCATTGTTTGGTGGCATGGAAGGAGTACGGCTGTTGAGACACTTCTCAAATATGGAATTCGGACCATGCACAGAGCAATAATTATAAGAGCTGGAGGTGAATCGCGCGGAACGCGAAACTAAATTCTAAATTTTACTAAACGTAATCATGTGCAATTGTAGGACGTAGCCAGAGGTGGCCAAAGTAGTCATGAATGCTACTCAAGTAGAAGTAGCGACGAAAAAATCTACTCAAGTACGAGTAGAAGTACTTCTTTCATAAGCAGCCTAAAACTCTTTGAAGTACAAGTAGAATTGGCCGACTTTAAATCTACTCAAGTAAGTAAGTAGTTTTGAAAACGGTCGTTATTCGTTCGCATGGACTGTCTAAAGCTGCAAATTGAACTATGCGGGATGTACAGAGAGCTTGATCAGCATTGATGCATCTCAGGAGGTATCAATTTCCGACAGAAGAAGCACTCGTCGGCATCATGGGTTGCAAATTATAGTATTGATACGGAAATGCGATACTAACCTCTAGTTTACTCGAACACCCCGTTTTAGAAAATATCATGACATGGCGCCCTACCCTATGTTATAAAGCCCCTATAGTTTAGGCGAAGAGCAATACGGAGAAGTTGTATCAAATACGGTTTCAACACTTTGTGCGATTAGAATACGATAATAAAAAGTATGGTTGATCGTAAAATTGTGTACAGTGGAGCTTTTATTTTCGGAAAATAGAGGAATTACTACACTTGCTTTTATACTTCAACATGTATGTTTTGCAGACTAAAGAACTGAAATTAATTAAAACTTAAAGTATGATACTCTGAAGTGAAAGAGAAATACCCAAAAAGCGTAATATATATTTCACGTCTTTTGTCCAGAAAGGTGGTCTGCTAGAACAGGTGTAATGTTCAAAAAAGCCGGAGTCCACTTTTCCAGATTAGGACACGCCATGGGCTGCTAGATTACGAAGTGATAGGCAATCGCTAGATTGCGAAACGGTAGTTTCAAGCGTCATGGACCGCCATATTTACTGTGATGAAATATTTGAAATGAGCGACAATGCGGTGTGAGCGGAACCACGCAATCCGGTGCCTAAATTATATTCACCGATACTTTCGTGAAAACATATATTTGACACTCCAAAACTACTGTGCGCGAAGCGCAATAAAAGTTCTGGGCTTTACTTGAAGTTTATGAAAATTAAATGTTGGTGCTCCGTGAAAACAGCCCCGAAATTCGTCAGGCTATCTTTCTTATTGGAGGATTAAACTACTTCCACTTGACAAACTGAATATAGCGAAAAGTAAGTAAGTGGATCACAAGATATTACGAAGTAGAAGTAGCGAACATCATATCTACTTGAGTAAGTACTAGAAGTAGAGGAAAATTACTTGAGTACTTCGAAAAAGTAGAAGTACTTCGTTACTGACCACCTCTGGACGTAGCACATATATTTTTAGAGATTTTGGTGCCTCATACTTTCTATAGCCTCCCTTGGGCTTAGCTCAAACGTACCTGACTTGTACATCGTGACATCCAGCGTGTCACTAAGTCTCATTTACGCGATTTACCGGTAAAGCTTGCTGTGGCCAACGTATAATTAGACAATAAGGATATATATGTTTTGCGGGGATAATATGATAAATATAACTAAACTTTTACTAACTCCAGAATTTTTTTCGAAATGGCTTTGTGGCCTAGCTCAAAATGACCATGTGGCTCACCAGTGGGCCATGGCCCACCGGTTGAAAACCCCTAGTGTAGACGGAGCCATATTGCTCACCACTGTCTCATCGTCGTCGGATATCTTTTTCAAAAAATCCGCCACATCTTCGACTAGTTCTTCGTTCAACGCCGTGACGTTTGCCGTGGCGAATTCCAGTGTCTCCAATGTCGTGTTGGTGTACGTCTGAAAAAGACAGGACGCAAAGTTGTGTTTGCGGTTGGTAAAGTTGAAGACGCGAGGTCTTGGATGTGGATCTGCATCAAATAAGGACCCGGAAAATTATGAAGCCAGATTTGAATTTGGTTGCTGATAATTGTAAATTCTCTAACGAATTTCGAAAACAATGCAGACATTACCGGATTTTGAATTGGATTTATACTCGATACAAAATAAATTGAGGATTTTTATTTTTATATGGATTTGAAAATCCATTCCGGACTAGCGTTTACGTCAAAAAATATTAAATCCGCCAAATCTTTGCTTCACACCGTAGTCCTACCCATAGCTAAGTTCAGTGAGATACACAACGTTGTACATAAGGCAACACTCTACTTTTGAAATGATAAATTGCGAACTACAATCAAACAGAAATCTGCACCAACCGACCTAGCAACTGACGTATAACCTTGCCGAACATCGTAGTCACCTGCAGTGGTGTGGACACAGGTAAATCGCACGGCTCACTGCGTCTGAGTCTTCGACATTATCTCCGTCTGACCAAAGGGAACCATGGCAATCTTTGAGCCGGCTACCCGCACGCGAGATTTGATAATAATGCTTCTATCAAAAGCTACCGAGACATCGATGGCGGAAACATAAATTTTATTCTGCTTAAGATCTGGAACCCCGTCAAATCAGTCGCAAACTCCGTGCCGACGACAAATTATGCCATAGGTCAGGAGCAATGAGGAGGATGGCGGGGTAGGGTCAGCATATCTTGGAATCCGGGAAGGAGGCCACTTTTAACAAACGATAAAAGTACGATTGTCGAACTAGAAGACTGCTGATTTTGAAATTGAAATTTGAAATTTTGTTATGTTGACTAAAAAAAGGTCATCTTTCCAGATTACCCCGAATTATCCCACTTTCTACAGCTGCTACTGTGGTTTCGACTAAAAAAAGGGATATCCAGTCCTACTCCCGAATGACCCGTTCGAACTTCCGCACCACCGATTTCGCGTCATTTATGGCGTTTTTAGTTGAGCTTATCCATTAGTCAGTAGTTATATAGATCGCTCGCGAACTAGCGTTGTGGCTTATGGGCGCGGTGGCACGGTGCCGCGAAAACTCGTGGTGGCATGGTGACCCTTATCTCTTATGGGTGCGGTGGCACGGTGCCATTGTGTCTTATGGCGGGGGTCGCATGGTTACCTTTTCAGGTATAGGCTGCGGCGGCACGGTGTCGTGAAAACTCGTGGTGGCATGGTTACCTTTTCAGGTATAGGCTGCGGCGGCACGGTGTCGTGAAAACTCGTGGTGGCATGGTTACCTTTCCGGGTATAGGCTGCGGCAGCACGGTGTTGTGAAAACTCGTGGCGGCATGGTTACCTTTTTAGGTATAGGCGCGGTGACATGGTGACCTTTCCGGTAGAGATGATTTGACTAACGTTGTGGGTATAGGTGGCGGCGGCACGGTGTTGAAAATGCATCAGGTATGGTAAATAGCCATGTGATTGGTCCTTAGTTAATGTGTATATTCCAAATTACGGCGAGTACGACAATGATATATCGTTATTCTTATGGACGCGGCGATGATTCGTACTTTCGGGTATAGACTGCGGGCGGAATGTCGTACTTTCAACAAAAAAGGCGTGAAAATAGTTTGCAAAATCTAGGAATTACTCTCATGGTAATGTTTGAGTAATTAGATTACCCCAGAGCCGGCGTAGACTGCGATTCGAATACCAACAATAACCACGTTCACATATTAACACTCCAAATAGGCGTGAAATAGTTTGCAAACCCTGCGTTCGCTGACAAGATAATGTCTCGGACATAACCATCTTTAGCGACTTGGTGTTACAGTCATATCGATCACTCACGCGGTGAAATTTATGTAAGCAGTTTGGCACAGAACTTGATTTCACTCGTAAGATTTAATAAGTATCGAATAACAGACCGCCAGTGTCGGTAACTTGAATAGCGACAAATTGTCACTTATTTCCGCTCTAACCCTAATCCTTTGTGAAGTGAACGCTTATTCAAAAGGGTGTGATATAATTTTAAAATCCAACGACCGCTCACCGGATAATACTTCAGACATAGCAATCCCTCATGCCCGCTCACAAGGTAATATTTCCGCAATAAGTTTGTCACAGAGACGATGATTCGAAAACCAACAATTTCACACTTTCTGGTGGTTGCTATATGTTTCACGCCTCCGGAATAGTGTCTGACTTTAGTTGCGTGATAAGATCCATGAAAATATTCAATCAATGCGTTAGTTCGTCAACTTGAAATGAAACTTACTACACAGCTCTAGTTGATTCGTATCTGAATGTGTTAATTCGGTACAATTCTAATTAATTTGAGAAATCTTTTCGTGATCTTTTGATTCGACTGTAACCTGAATATTACTGACGCCGACTTTCAGCCACATTGAATTATTCGCACATTCCGCGCCGCTGTTTTCACACCTATAGAATCAATACCAACTATAACTCTACAAGAATCAAGAATCACAAGTATGTGCATTATACAGTTATTATCTTTATCAACATGAATTTAAACTCTTACCAAAAACACGCAACTAATCATTTGCCAACTCTAGCATTACCAAAAAATTCAGGTATTGTTGATTGAAAATCCTTGAACCCGTATTATTAAGAGTGTTATAGTACGACGTCGGAATCCACTCGCGAGATGTACTAAAGGTAAATCCAGATAATCCAAAATGAAATATTTGGACTTTGACATAGTCTGAATTGAAATAGATTGACAAACATGACTAACAACTTTCAACCCAGTCATATTTAGAGATTATACGCACATTGATTCGAAACAAGTAATGAAACATTACAACTCTATTCGCGACCTGTCTTTACGTTTGTCAAAGAGAGTTTCAGAAATATTATCACTATGACATCTCAACATTTTAACATCTTGCCATCAACAAAAGAGTAAAATACAAAAACCTTGTCAAGTCAATCCGTTTGTAACTCACCGAACCAAAGCAAAAAGTGTCTATACGAAAAGTAGACAAGACTACGCAAGTAATCACTACAACCCACAAACATATCAAGTTCGGTTTTAGGCATATACCACCAACTCGTCTTTTTTGTTCAACTGTTAAAGTCGTTACTATGCCGCAAGACAAAGAAATTACTATGCGGTATATTTTGTAAGACAAAAGTAATTACTTCTCGGTGTCGGCGACTTGAGGTTAACATAATATATTTGAGTATACGACATTTGAAAGTATGACCATCGTAGTTTCTTACAATCGAACGCAGGTGTTATATCGAAAATTATCGTGATGTAAACATAAGGATTGTCACATCGATTTAACATATGAGATTTCGTAATGGTCTATCATGACTTGATTATTAAATTATTCGCGTTAATTAGACCCGGTGTTGTGGTAAAGGTTATTATGACAGCAACAAACTTTTCAGTACCGTTGTTATTAACATATTGAGTTGTAAAACTATGCGTGTCTGAAATGTTCTTTAATGGAAAATTATTCCACCTTGGAACATATCACCCTGCGTATCGCGGATATCAGAAAATATTTTACAAATGTAATTGTCTCCACTAACCAAGACTAAAGATGAAACAACAATTTCCTTTGTTAAACAATAACCGGTACAATACTTTATCATCGTAATCAGCAGTGAGAATTGAAACACTTTCGCACATTATCCGGTGTCAAGATATCACACTGGGTGAATTGACATACAGCCGCTTGATTAATACCTAATCCATTCGCACCATTTCACATACTTTGATCATTACAAAAGTAAATTGGAATATGTTTGCTAGATGCATTCAATTCAGTTAGAAATATCTGGTACACAACAATCGTAATATCAAGGAAGTACTTGCTACGCTGTAATCCACTTAACGTGTTTTGCATTGTTGTTCATTTGTAGTATTGATTGTTTTTGAACCCCCAAATAATAATTCCAGACATGAAACCAAACCGCTGAAAGTCGTTACCATCACAACGAAACAATTTGTACGATGTTTTTCAAATGCATCCTATAGTTAGGTGTACTAGAATTATTTGTGTAACACATACACCGACAATGCAATCGAAAATTTTTCCGTTGTCATTCGCTAAAGTAAATGTCATCACAATACTCATCAAGCTGTCATCTGTAAATCAAGATTACATCCAACTTGTAACTGTATCGTTTAACTACCGGGTTGCATCAGTTTGCTATTTTTGTCATTTAGTGACTGCTGAACATACCAAACGATACACATTCACTTACGAAATACTGTGTTGGTCGTAATTTCCATCATCGTGATAATCGAAGTACATTTGTTTCGAGTTCATAACAACCGACTACTTTTCTATGACCCGATATATTTTTGACAAGTTATGCTTAGAAGATTGGTGCATCTCGCGAAAAATAATATACCACTCATATTGATACTGCTACTCCATCGACCGGTATTTTCAAACGAGTCGATTTTCAACCGAGCAAAATTTATTACTCGAGTTGTCCTGCTTACTATATTTAAATGTAAACTCACCCGTCTTTCAACAACAAACAATGATAAAAAGTACACAAGCAAACACAACAAGTTTTACTTTTGTAGGACACTAATCATTATTCCACGCATCTCATTTCATACTAAGTGTATATGAAAGATATTCATGGTACACGAATATATTCGCTCATGCTACGAACATACGCAATGATTGGTGACGCTTTCACACTATTTCGATTTAGTGTAACAAAAACAACAACAACAATTTTCACTCTCTTGACTTATGAAAACAACAGAAGAATCTTTATTCAATATTTTGTTTTTTTTTGTCAACTAGTTACTTTTTCATGAGACCCCCACTACTCTTACAAAAGTACGAAAGATATTTACATCACACAAATTAATCAACTTTACTCGATATTCCCATGCTACGAACCTGTACAATGATTGGTGACGCTTTCAAACTGTTTCGTTACCTCAAGACCTTTATTGTCTGAATGGTTGTTCATGTATCTTATTAATCAAATAGTTCAACACACAACAATAGTACGAACAGAAACATCAGAGTTGTTTACACAAAAGTTTGTATGCGTACAGTATGCGAATACCATGTGTAAGTCGAGCGCAATTGCGGTATCCATCCAAGTTTAGTTAACACAAATTCATTACAACGGAGCCGCGTAAACTTTCGTGAAAGAAAAGCATACCCACTTCCCGAGGGGTCTGTCAATGTCATAACAATAAACCAGATACTCCAACAACAGAGTACATATGTTTTCTAGTCACGATCCTTACATCTTTCACATAGATCAATCTACTTTGCTATCGAAAAGTACTGAGTCATCATATGGTTATCCTCACTAGTAAAACATACTATCATACAAAATGGTCGTTATAGTTTGCACACCAACGGTACATCGTACAAGTAACAAGTCTCGAGAATCCAGTTATTCAAAAAACGTGAAAGTATTTCTACACCAAGTCGTTATGTTGACGAAAGCGTATATTGTAATATCATGATCGATTTGCATTCGTTGGCCACAAACTGTCACTACTCTAAATAATTCTTTTTCACTCAAACACAAACGCATACTTGTCACCATTCGTTTTCATCAAGCACGGGTTCAGGAAACTTACTTACTACGACATGAATTTTTATTTTTATGTTGTGTAAATAGGTAATAATTAATTCAAGTAACACTATATCAACATCATCGACTTGTGCTAATAGATTTACATGCGGTCTTGTGGTTTTCGTCGGGACATACAGCACGAACTAACTGTAGACTCCTCTCTGTTGTACAACTACTCGGTAATCGAAATGCATTAACATGTAAACAACGATCTTGTTTCGTCACACCAAAAATATGTTCACTATCGCGATACTCCGCACAAGACGTGCATAGCCTTTTCACACTCGTAATAGTATACCAACGTCAAGCGATAACGTTTAACAAGACCAACGACACTGAACCCACGACGTTTACCTATGTAAAATTACCACTTTCACTTGCCAGTCCATCGTTTACCTGACTAAACATATTATTTTCCTTTGGAGATCTGACGTTTACCCAGAGTAAGAAACCATTTTCACTTGCCAGTCCATCGTTTACCTGACTAAACATATTATTTTCCTTTGGAGATCTGACGTTTACCCAGAGTAAGAAACCATTTTCACTTGGAAATATATTTTTTCCTTGGCTAACAAACCTTTTTTCACTTGGAAATATATTTTTTCTCTGGTTAACAAACCTTTTTTCACTTGGAAATATATTTTTTCTCTGGTTAACAAACCTTTTCACTTGGAAATATATTTTTTCTCTGGTTAACAAACCTTTTTCACTTGGAAATATATTTTTTCTCTGGGTAACAAACCTTTTTTCCCTGAGCAACAAACCATTCTCACTTGGTGATCCGTCGTTTAGCCGAGTAAAAATATCATTTTCCTTTGGAGATCCGGCGTTTACCCAGTGTAACAATACATTTTCACTTGGAAAAATACTTTTACCTAGAGTAACTAATCATTTTCTCCTGGGTAACAATCCCTTTTCGTCTGGAAACTATCATTTAACTGAGTACCAATACCGTTTTCACTTGGAAATACATTTTTTCCCTGGGTAACAATACCATTTTCGTTTTGAAAACTGACAACCACACCGGTCAATTTGATATTTTTGTATATTGTTACAACAAACAGTGACGGAAATATACACAGACAACCGGTTTCAGAGTATACCCCATCGGTCGTATCACGTCAATATCATCGGTTAACCACATACAATATACTCTTGTACACCGAAATGCACGCTTTGGAAAATTGGACAATAGGCTGCGATAGTTATGTGATGTCCGGGTTCGTGCTTTAGATTTTCCAGAGTCAAAATGTCTGAATAAAACACCTCCTCGACGACGGTTGGTATGTGGATAACGGTTGGATTTATGTCACCCATCGCGATAACAATTCCTGGTCGAGTTTTCCACCGGCATGTTTGCTATATTGTGTCTTTATTGGTCAATGTATGTCTCGACATTCAGTTTGAAATCGGAAATGATAAAGTATGTAACCGGATCCGGATATCAACTCTGAATCGATAAACCAATGAACAATATTCAAAGTAAACATGTCACACCCTGTGTTTCCACGAAAAAATACCATCCAGACATACGTCGCGCTTGTTTGCCCACACCAGTATACGCGCAAATGGAGGTGTGTGACATTGCATGCAATGTGTTGGTATACAAACATCGATCCACAGACATTATCATAGTCGGTAGTTTTGATGTAGATCGAATGTCACCCGATAACAATACCAATAAGCCACATTGCAATGACTCTGAGTCAATCTGAAGCAGGACATACAGACACCGTTCACTGATTTACTCGATGGTTTTATCGCGTTTTAACATTACAAGATAGTCATGACCCTATCTCCGGACAGACGTCCCAGATCAATTGGATACATGGGTCAATATCCATCGTGTTGTCGAGACCGAAGTTTTCCGCTGAGACTGCAGCGTTTCACCAATGTGAACTATCGAAGTACGGTGCTCGAAATGATTGTGATCAGTCTTTCAGTCACGATGCAAGGATGTCGCTACTCCCACATAACGACTCCAGATAAATATCGTGAACAGTGATTCTGAAAATCTCGGACTGATACTGTGATCCAATAAGGTATGTTTCTGTGGAATGAAGACTGCAATCGTACACCACAATAGAACACTACCTCGCGATTTCACACACACAATCATAAAACACATCATCGTAAGGGTCCAGTTCGTCCGGTGACATTTCGAAACGGTCGTCGCCACAAGAGATCGGTATCATTTTGAAACGACATCGTCACAAGTCTATTGACGTCGATTCTGTTGGTCATGTCAATCCGTTTCACAATCCATCGTTTTTCAACTCCCCGCACCATAGTGTTACGACACAGACAAGAAGCGTCGGTGGGAATAATAAAACACGGAAAGCACACTTTGGTGTTATTTGACATGGATTTTACACCCGACGAACCTTACATTCGAACGATGCATTGGAATGACGCTTGTATTATTGACGTAGAAGGAACAGAAATGTATCGATTTATTGGTTTCGTACATATCCAACAAAAACCAGGGTATGTGATTGTGCGTGGTTCGCATATTCGACTGTGAACGCTCTATTGGTATATGCTGTATAGTTCACTTTCACCGTCGTGCGAATAAACCATGTTACGGTTCCATGTTTGTGTGTCTGTATGTCCTGCTTCAGATTGACTCAGAGTCATTGCAATGTGGCTTATTGGTATTGTTATCGGGTGACATTCGATCTACATCAAAACTACCGACTATGATAATGTCTGTGGATCGATGTTTGTATACCAACACATTGCATGCAATGTCACACACCTCCATTTGCGCGTATACTGGTGTGGGCAAACAAGCGCGACGTATGTCTGGATGGTATTTTTTCGTGGAAACACAGGGTGTGACATGTTTACTTTGAATATTGTTCATTGGTTTATCGATTCAGAGTTGATATCCGGATCCGGTTACATACTTTATCATTTCCGATTTCAAACTGAATGTCGAGACATACATTGACCAATAAAGACACAATATAGCAAACATGCCGGTGGAAAACTCGACCAGGAATTGTTATCGCGATGGGTGACATAAATCCAACCGTTATCCACATACCAACCGTCGTCGAGGAGGTGTTTTATTCAGACATTTTGACTCTGGAAAATCTAAAGCACGAACCCGGACATCACATAACTATCGCAGCCTATTGTCCAATTTTCCAAAGCGTGCATTTCGGTGTACAAGAGTATATTGTATGTGGTTAACCGATGATATTGACGTGATACGACCGATGGGGTATACTCTGAAACCGGTTGTCTGTGTATATTTCCGTCACTGTTTGTTGTAACAATATACAAAAATATCAAATTGACCGGTGTGGTTGTCAGTTTTCAAAACGAAAATGGTATTGTTACCCAGGGAAAAAATGTATTTCCAAGTGAAAACGGTATTGGTACTCAGTTAAATGATAGTTTCCAGACGAAAAGGGATTGTTACCCAGGAGAAAATGATTAGTTACTCTAGGTAAAAGTATTTTTCCAAGTGAAAATGTATTGTTACACTGGGTAAACGCCGGATCTCCAAAGGAAAATGATATTTTTACTCGGCTAAACGACGGATCACCAAGTGAGAATGGTTTGTTGCTCAGGGAAAAAAGGTTTGTTACCCAGAGAAAAAATATATTTCCAAGTGAAAAAGGTTTGTTAACCAGAGAAAAAATATATTTCCAAGTGAAAAAGGTTTGTTAACCAGAGAAAAAATATATTTCCAAGTGAAAAAAGGTTTGTTAACCAGAGAAAAAATATATTTCCAAGTGAAAAAAGGTTTGTTAGCCAAGGAAAAAATATATTTCCAAGTGAAAATGGTTTCTTACTCTGGGTAAACGTCAGATCTCCAAAGGAAAATAATATGTTTAGTCAGGTAAACGATGGACTGGCAAGTGAAAATGGTTTCTTACTCTGGGTAAACGTCAGATCTCCAAAGGAAAATAATATGTTTAGTCAGGTAAACGATGGACTGGCAAGTGAAAGTGGTAATTTTACATAGGTAAACGTCGTGGGTTCAGTGTCGTTGGTCTTGTTAAACGTTATCGCTTGACGTTGGTATACTATTACGAGTGTGAAAAGGCTATGCACGTCTTGTGCGGAGTATCGCGATAGTGAACATATTTTTGGTGTGACGAAACAAGATCGTTGTTTACATGTTAATGCATTTCGATTACCGAGTAGTTGTACAACAGAGAGGAGTCTACAGTTAGTTCGTGCTGTATGTCCCGACGAAAACCACAAGACCGCATGTAAATCTATTAGCACAAGTCGATGATGTTGATATAGTGTTACTTGAATTAATTATTACCTATTTACACAACATAAAAATAAAAATTCATGTCGTAGTAAGTAAGTTTCCTGAACCCGTGCTTGATGAAAACGAATGGTGACAAGTATGCGTTTGTGTTTGAGTGAAAAAGAATTATTTAGAGTAGTGACAGTTTGTGGCCAACGAATGCAAATCGATCATGATATTACAATATACGCTTTCGTCAACATAACGACTTGGCTAGAAATACTTTCACGTTTTTTGAATAACTGGATTCTCGAGACTTGTTACTTGTACGATGTACCGTTGGTGTGCAAACTATAACGACCATTTTGTATGATAGTATGTTTTACTAGTGAGGATAACCATATGATGACTCAGTACTTTTCGATAGCAAAGTAGATTGATCTATGTGAAAGATGTAAGGATCGTGACTAGAAACATATGTACTCTGTTGTTGGAGTATCTGGTTTATTGTTATGACATTGACAGACCCCTCGGGAAGTGGGTATGCTTTTCTTTCACGAAAGTTTACGCGGCTCCGTTGTAATGAATTTGTGTTAACTAAACTTGGATGGATACCGCAATTGCGCTCGACTTACACATGGTATTCGCATACTGTACGCATACAAACTTTTGTGTAAACAACTCTGATGTTTCTGTTCGTACTATTGTTGTGTGTTGAACTATTTGATTAATAAGATACATGAACAACCATTCAGACAATAAAGGTCTTGAGGTAACGAAACAGTTTGAAAGCGTCACCAATCATTGTACAGGTTCGTAGCATGGGAATATCGAGTAAAGTTGATTACTTTGTGTGATGTAAATATCTTTCGTACTTTTGTAAGAGTAGTGGGGGTCTCATGAAAAAGTAACTAGTTGACAAAAAAAAAAAAAAATATTGAATAAAGATTCTTCTGTTGTTTTCATAAGTCAAGAGAGTGAAAATTGTTGTTGTTGTTTTTGTTACACTAAATCGAAATAGTGTGAAAGCGTCACCAATCATTGCGTATGTTCGTAGCATGAGCGAATATATTCGTGTACCATGAATATCTTTCATATACACTTAGTATGAAATGAGATGCGTGGAATAATAATTAGTGTCCTACAAAAGTAAAACTTGTTGTGTTTGCTTGTGTACTTTTTATCATTGTTTGTTGTTGAAAGACGGGTGAGTTTACATTTAAATATAGTAAGCAGGACAACTCGAGTAATAAATTTTGCTCGGTTGAAAATCGACTCGTTTGAAAATACCGGTCGATGGAGTAGCAGTATCAATATGAGTGGTATATTATTTTTCGCGAGATGCACCAATCTTCTAAGCATAACTTGTCAAAAATATATCGGGTCATAGAAAAGTAGTCGGTTGTTATGAACTCGAAACAAATGTACTTCGATTATCACGATGATGGAAATTACGACCAACACAGTATTTCGTAAGTGAATGTGTATCGTTTGGTATGTTCAGCAGTCACTAAATGACAAAAATAGCAAACTGATGCAACCCGGTAGTTAAACGATACAGTTACAAGTTGGATGTAATCTTGATTTACAGATGACAGCTTGATGAGTATTGTGATGACATTTACTTTAGCGAATGACAACGGAAAAATTTTCGATTGCATTGTCGGTGTATGTGTTACACAAATAATTCTAGTACACCTAACTATAGGATGCATTTGAAAAACATCGTACAAATTGTTTCGTTGTGATGGTAACGACTTTCAGCGGTTTGGTTTCATGTCTGGAATTATTATTTGGGGGTTCAAAAACAATCAATACTACAAATGAACAACAATGCAAAACACGTTAAGTGGATTACAGCGTAGCAAGTACTTCCTTGATATTACGATTGTTGTGTACCAGATATTTCTAACTGAATTGAATGCATCTAGCAAACATATTCCAATTTACTTTTGTAATGATCAAAGTATGTGAAATGGTGCGAATGGATTAGGTATTAATCAAGCGGCTGTATGTCAATTCACCCAGTGTGATATCTTGACACCGGATAATGTGCGAAAGTGTTTCAATTCTCACTGCTGATTACGATGATAAAGTATTGTACCGGTTATTGTTTAACAAAGGAAATTGTTGTTTCATCTTTAGTCTTGGTTAGTGGAGACAATTACATTTGTAAAATATTTTCTGATATCCGCGATACGCAGGGTGATATGTTCCAAGGTGGAATAATTTTCCATTAAAGAACATTTCAGACACGCATAGTTTTACAACTCAATATGTTAATAACAACGGTACTGAAAAGTTTGTTGCTGTCATAATAACCTTTACCACAACACCGGGTCTAATTAACGCGAATAATTTAATAATCAAGTCATGATAGACCATTACGAAATCTCATATGTTAAATCGATGTGACAATCCTTATGTTTACATCACGATAATTTTCGATATAACACCTGCGTTCGATTGTAAGAAACTACGATGGTCATACTTTCAAATGTCGTATACTCAAATATATTATGTTAACCTCAAGTCGCCGACACCGAGAAGTAATTACTTTTGTCTTACAAAATATACCGCATAGTAATTTCTTTGTCTTGCGGCATGGTAACGACTTTAACAGTTGAACAAAAAAGACGAGTTGGTGGCATATGCCTAAAACCGAACTTGATATGTTTGTGGGTTGTAGTGATCACTTGCGTAGTCTTGTCTACTTTTCGTATAGACACTTTTTGCTTTGGTTCGGTGAGTTACAAACGGATTGACTTGACAAGGTTTTTGTATTTTACTCTTTTGTTGATGGCAAGATGTTAAAATGTTGAGATGTCATAGTGATAATATTTCTGAAACTCTCTTTGACAAACGTAAAGACAGGTCGCGAATAGAGTTGTAATGTTTCATTACTTGTTTCGAATCAATGTGCGTATAATCTCTAAATATGACTGGGTTGAAAGTTGTTAGTCATGTTTGTCAATCTATTTCAATTCAGACTATGTCAAAGTCCAAATATTTCATTTTGGATTATCTGGATTTACCTTTAGTACATCTCGCGAGTGGATTCCGACGTCGTACTATAACACTCTTAATAATACGGGTTCAAGGATTTTCAATCAACAATACCTGAATTTTTTGGTAATGCTAGAGTTGGCAAATGATTAGTTGCGTGTTTTTGGTAAGAGTTTAAATTCATGTTGATAAAGATAATAACTGTATAATGCACATACTTGTGATTCTTGATTCTTGTAGAGTTATAGTTGGTATTGATTCTATAGGTGTGAAAACAGCGGCGCGGAATGTGCGAATAATTCAATGTGGCTGAAAGTCGGCGTCAGTAATATTCAGGTTACAGTCGAATCAAAAGATCACGAAAAGATTTCTCAAATTAATTAGAATTGTACCGAATTAACACATTCAGATACGAATCAACTAGAGCTGTGTAGTAAGTTTCATTTCAAGTTGACGAACTAACGCATTGATTGAATATTTTCATGGATCTTATCACGCAACTAAAGTCAGACACTATTCCGGAGGCGTGAAACATATAGCAACCACCAGAAAGTGTGAAATTGTTGGTTTTCGAATCATCGTCTCTGTGACAAACTTATTGCGGAAATATTACCTTGTGAGCGGGCATGAGGGATTGCTATGTCTGAAGTATTATCCGGTGAGCGGTCGTTGGATTTTAAAATTATATCACACCCTTTTGAATAAGCGTTCACTTCACAAAGGATTAGGGTTAGAGCGGAAATAAGTGACAATTTGTCGCTATTCAAGTTACCGACACTGGCGGTCTGTTATTCGATACTTATTAAATCTTACGAGTGAAATCAAGTTCCGTGCCAAACTGCTTACATAAATTTCACCGCGTGAGTGATCGATATGACTGTAACACCAAGTCGCTAAAGATGGTTATGTCCGAGACATTATCTTGTCAGCGAACGCAGGGTTTGCAAACTATTTCACGCCTATTTGGAGTGTTAATATGTGAACGTGGTTATTGTTGGTATTCGAATCGCAGTCTACGCCGGCTCTGGGGTAATCTAATTACTCAAACATTACCATGAGAGTAATTCCTAGATTTTGCAAACTATTTTCACGCCTTTTTTGTTGAAAGTACGACATTCCGCCCGCAGTCTATACCCGAAAGTACGAATCATCGCCGCGTCCATAAGAATAACGATATATCATTGTCGTACTCGCCGTAATTTGGAATATACACATTAACTAAGGACCAATCACATGGCTATTTACCATACCTGATGCATTTTCAACACCGTGCCGCCGCCACCTATACCCACAACGTTAGTCAAATCATCTCTACCGGAAAGGTCACCATGTCACCGCGCCTATACCTAAAAAGGTAACCATGCCGCCACGAGTTTTCACAACACCGTGCTGCCGCAGCCTATACCCGGAAAGGTAACCATGCCACCACGAGTTTTCACGACACCGTGCCGCCGCAGCCTATACCTGAAAAGGTAACCATGCCACCACGAGTTTTCACGACACCGTGCCGCCGCAGCCTATACCTGAAAAGGTAACCATGCGACCCCCGCCATAAGACACAATGGCACCGTGCCACCGCACCCATAAGAGATAAGGGTCACCATGCCACCACGAGTTTTCGCGGCACCGTGCCACCGCGCCCATAAGCCACAACGCTAGTTCGCGAGCGATCTATATAACTACTTTAGTCTTGCTGTCAAAGCTATGAAGGAGGACGAATTTCCAAAAAAGAGTACATTTAGGCATCTTCGTAGGAAATTTTCGATTTCCTGAAAAAGGAGGACAAATCCTCCTAAAGAAGGGGACATATGGTAACGCTACTCTAAGGCAGTGCGCTTACTGCTTTAGCGTATCACGCTATCGTGTTTATCCGGAATGCACAGTTGTAATGACTCGAGTCGTAATTGTTCTGTTACTCGACTTGCCTCGAGTCATTTTCATAAGTGTGCAGAATGACTCGACTAAACTTGAGTCACTTTGTGTATTGAATCTTCATGTAATCTATTCACTATTTTATCTGTTTCGAAAAAACCTACAAGGAGTAGTGCTGGTCGGAGTTGTAATCATTGGTACTCAAGTATAAGTAAAAGTAGCGAGGTATATTCACAGTCAAGTACAAGCCGAAGTAGCGATTTCCAAGTACGCAAAAAAGTAAGTATTCAATGCCTATTTTTCGATAAAAAATGAAAAATGTGAAGTGGAATTAGTCTAAAATCATAACCACTTGAGAAAGTAGCTCAAGCAGGCAAAATCTACTTGATAACAAAGAAGTATTTCTTTAATGGTGGTCTCTGGCTAAGAGTGAGACTAATGAGTTGAATCAAAAAATGAGTTGAGCATGACTTTAACTAGAGACTAAACTGTAGGGTTGTTTAAAAATAATTTTTTTCTACGGATTCATTAATTAAATTGTTAGGTTCCCTAAAAAACCCTGCACACCAAATTTGACTCGATTCCAACTGGTAGATGTGAGCGCACATGAGCGTGAAATATATATTATTTTATATCGGTATTATAATATATATATTATATCGGTGGTGATTGAAAACAACTCTACTTGACTCGAGTCAAAACTATAAAAATGAGAATAACCTGCGACTCGGAACCTTGTGACCTGGTTATAAGCAGGGCCGTGGAGTCGGTTCCTTTTACCACCGACTCCAACTCCGACTCCAGACGATTTCAATATACCGACTCCGACTCCTAACATTATCTTCACAGACACCCGACTTCGACATCCCTGGGGATCAGCTAGGAAATTATACCAAATAAACAGAAGTCAAAGAGAGTAATTATAATTTTGTGATCGTTCGACAACGTGAGATACTAGTAACATTTGATTCGATTTCAAAGTACTTGGAGTCGGAGTTGGAACATTCTAACCAACTCCGATTCCAAGTCCAGACAGTATATGCTTCCCCAACTCCGACTCCAAAGAATGCTACAAAATTCCTCCGACTCTGACTACAACAAGAGAAAATTGAACGAATCTCTGACTCCGATCCCACAGCGTTGTTTACAAGCCTGCTGCGACGTGATAGCACTTGGAACCGACCTCATCGCTTCCGGGCTGAGGTGAAAGGAAATAAGCCTTGTGATTAATCTGTGTCTACACCAGTGCAGGACACTATGCCAAAATTGTAAAACAGGTCACGCATCAGTTGATATGAATTTCACCAGCATTACCTGATTCACGATAGTCTCTATAGCTTTACATTCGGACACTCTTATCGTGTCCGCGTCGTAGGAGTCTTCAAGAAGCGAACACATAATCGAGGCAAGAGGTAGATTCTCGTTATCTGAAAAGAAAGCTGGAAATGGATCAACCCATCATCTCATGTCTTTTCATACGTATTTTACGGAAAAGCAAATTTGCAATAGGCCGACTGCGAAATAAAATTTAGTTATATGCGATAACAGTAGGCCTACACATTTCAAGAATTTCGACCTACATTTTTAGCCAACCGGGAACATTTTTATGAGATGGATCTCTAGATGATTTTGTTAAGATCATTGGTGTCAAACTCAACTAGCGTCACGGGCTGGATTCAAACCTTCAGATCCTTCGTTGGCCAAACAAGGCAAATGATTCCAAAATGTTACCTCGAAGTCCATGGTCTTGTTTTTCACCTGAATATCCTTTATTATAAAGCATTATATCACAATGGCGATAAGTAGGGGTTCTATATTCTAGAACAGTGGTTCTCAACCGCTGGTCTGCGGACCGGTGCCGGTCCGCGACGACTTTCTTGCCGGTCCGCGAGGTATATTGCAATTTTTTATCTTAATTTCAAGATGCAAGATGTTGAAGACTTGTCCATTTATAAAATATATAAAACATCGAATTTTAAACTGATTCAGAACTTCGTGAGGTAACATTAGAGCTGGAAACATATTCGATTTGACTTGAAGTTCAAGACATGTCATTTGACGACATGCGAACGACAAGTACGAGCTTCCTCGCTAAACCGCACAGTTTGCGCGATAATTCGTTTTCAATTTATTCATTTTGTGCAGGACCGTAGCCTAACTTGGGTACTCGAAACTGGACAATTGGATATAGCTGCCAAGCTTGAAGGGTGTTCAAACTTATTTCACGAATGAACATAAGTTATAGAGTATTTTTTGCATTTTTTCCCAAACATTTTAAATTTCTTTTCGCGCCTTGCGCGATTTAGGGCCACTAAATGTCTTGCCTATTGGGTTATTCTTTTCCCGTAAATAGGCATTTCGGCGTCAGCCATTACCGCGCCACGACACACCAGCCATTATGCAGTTTAGACCAGGTCTGGCCAACCTTTTCAGCCAAGGGCCACATTCGATCTACGAAATATTGCGCGGACCACTAGCCGCGCCAAGCGCGAAAATTTTTCGAAGTTCATAGCTCAATAATATATAGTCACTTGACTATATTGTGGGCCTGCAGTTTATCGCTGGGCTCAGTTTGCCAGGACTGGACTATTCAGCGCCTGGACATATCAATTTCGAAAGCTTCGACCAACATGCGTAAATCATTTTGTGCCTAGGTTTCATAGTCGACGGTCTTTCTGCGAGCACAAACGCTAGGTCGCATATTTGAACGACACTTTGTCTCGTAATCGAGAATATAGTTAGACTCAATCTGATACATTAGGAGTTCTTTCATTTTCACAAAGGGGTAGCAATATTAAAAGCAAGAGGTCGAGTGACAACATGTTGCGCGAAGCGTGTACAAAATATTTACTTTTGATAAATTTATCGCAAATTATTCTGCTTTATTGTAGTGTACGAAGATCTACCAAAATGTGACTGGCTCATGGAAATGCCAATGCGTCGTAACTGATATTTTAGTCATCACATCTCAAGTGTTGCGGCGAGACTAATCGAATTTTTGGTTGGCCTTGCAAGTTCACAATCTGTGCAATTCATTTTTTATGACATTACCAATTTCGGAAATTACCTCGCGGGCCACTCAAAACCTTCTCGCGGGCCACATGTGGAAGCGAGAAAACCTGGGCCTAAAAGGTTTGTTGACCGAAAACCGATAGATCCGTGTTTAAATGTCCATAGGTGTCTAAATGGCTGGCGCCGAATCTCGCCGTCCTGGCAATCTGTTAGTACCCCACGAGACAAATGCCATTCCACAGAGAAAAATTGTTTTCCGGTGAAGAAATATCAATCAGGAATCGTGTGCGGCTTTTAGTTTACTACGAATAAGCGATTTCATAATCTATTCACTATATAACAGACAGTAGGTCGCGAAATAATGACATGCAACGAAGAAATTATTTCATCAGGCCCGCCCGAATATTCAATTATTTTTTACGTGCCATAAATTTTCCAAGACGATACCTCATTCAGCTCAACAGGAAAATCTAACAATTCCCAGTAGAGTAGAATGAATGTGCTCACGAGTACTGGTGAAATCATCCATCCGACTGTATGGAATGGTGGCGAAGCCCCTCATAAGTTCGGCTTATCGCCGTATGGGACTCAACACCAACATGCTTGGGGGGTGGCTGATGAAGTGCTTTTTCGGCCAGGATTTTTGTGGATAGCCTGTATAGCTGTTGTCAGGCGTTTTCGTACGGCGCATCGTCTTCGTAGTAGCCAGAGTAGCCTACGTCTGGTGGTAATGGGCAATGGGCAAGGTAGCAGGACAAGGTGCTTGTTTCGACACCGAAACGGTTCCTGTCTCGATATTGTCGAAGAGAAGAATATCATGCGAGTTGGCGTGGTCGGTTAAACCCACGGCCTTCGGCGCGAAAGACTATTTACAAACTACTCTCGACTGTAGCACGTTTATCTGGACAAGGCAATTTTACCTCAACTCAGCAGACTCACTACCGTTAAATCACATGGATGCCATCCTAAAAATAATTAATTACGATCAGTAGCCTCTAAATGTCACTCTCTAGCACAGGGGTGGGCAATTATTTTCCTCCGCGGGTCGAATCAGAATTAGAAAATACGTTGGCGGGCCGAGTGAAAAATTTAAGCTGTATTCTGCAGCGCATTTTTATTTTATTTCTAAATTACATTGTTAATAAATGCTGCTCTGTGAATTTATCGATGTTAGGTAATGAGAAAGTGACGGTAATTGAAAAAATATCTATTTGCGTCATGATTCGAATCAATGTTAAACATGATACATTTTCAACTCTCTTTGGACCCCTATCCACCTTCTGTTAGCGCGCGCGTACGGCTTCGCATTGTCTCGTGAAATCTTGGTGTATTTAATTTAATTGTCTCGTGTGTTGATCATCATCATTATCAGTCGCGTTTTCTCTGCGTATATATTCAATTGCTAGACTCGTTTTCGTTGGTTACTTTGCTGAACAGACGGTTGGAAGATTCTTGGGATAAAGCATCGTTGTAAATCCTACTTTGTAGTTTGTACCTACTTTACACCTTATATTTCTGCGTACTGCGTGCTGCCATTTGTGCTGTTCACGTTCTACTAAGCGTTAATTTGGATTAAAAAGTTTGTTTGATTTACACCGGCCTTACATTCTACCGTCGAGATTAGACAGGCTTCTGTGCCTTAGTCGCCACAGACTCATTTCGTGTGCCGCGCAGAAACATCTTCTATTAAGACTCCAAAACAGTGTTTCTCAAATCTTTTTAGACACACCTCCCTTTATTTTAGTAAAAGATTTCGCGCCCCCCTTATAATGATATCACAAAATATGGAAAAGTGCAACCAGAATGATAGCTATGTCAACGGATAGTTTGATGGCATGGAAGGTTATGGCTGTTGATGAGAGAATTCTGCAATATCAAAGTCAGACAATACACAGGGCAATAACTATAATCACGCGGTAAATCGCGCGGTTCGCCCACTTCTGATGCTTTCACGCCCCCAGTTCGATAGCCATCTGCACCGAAATGTGTATGCAATAGTACAAAGCTGATTATCTTGGTAGCTGCCTTCCGAGCAGTTTGCAGCTTAAATAGCCTTGGTGTTGAGCGAAGCTTGCAGTTTTTTCTGAACTTCGCCCACCATTGACCGAGGGTTTCGTGGTTTGGTCATAAGAACGACTTCGGAAACTTGAGAATTTGAAACGCATACCGTATGCGTAATGTGACAATGGCAACGGAGTAGGTTTGAACTAAACTATATGAGAAGAGTGATTTCTAATGACTTCAATTGCCACTCATACTTTGCCACATTGCCTGTATTTTGAATCTGTATTACGCATGCGAGGTACGTATAGACAGCGTAGCCAATCGTGGCATATTAATGAACACTGAACTGAACAGCCGTCAAAGTAAACGAATTTCCTCTTCAGTTGATACAGCCTACGGTTTTAGTTATTCAAAAAGCAAGTTTTATGTTTTGAATTCGAAGCAACCTTTCGCGGGCCGCAGAGAATAGCTTCACGCGCCGCATTTGGCCCGCGGGCGGCACTTTGCCCAGGCCTACTCTAGCACCATATACTTGCAATAAAACGGTTGAATACTTTACATTTTGGGTTCATTTTAATCTTTGAAAGTCTACCGGTCCGCCAAATATTATTTGAAATTTTACCGGTCCGCGAGGTGAAAAAGGTTGAGAACCACTGTTCTAGCAACACCATTATTCACAAATACCCGAATTGATAAAAATACGGTGATTGGCCGGTTTATTACGGTTATAAACCGTTGAAAAGTTGCTCTAATTGCGATAAAAGTTGGCACAGATAGCAAAATGCAATAATTTCGAATCATGTCGCGTACTTTGAAAATTCAACTTGACCTGACTCTTGACTGGATTTGACTAGCGTCACCTCGAAAAATCGAGTGACGTGACTATAATATGACTTGTGAGTCGTGACTCGAAGGTAATGACTTGTTTCCAGGAATGTTGAGTAGCGTAAAATTACCACACCGGATGATTGAAATGTGACTTATGAACATGCTCAACATTTACTCTCTTGAGGGATTATTTAATGGAAGTATTTCATACTAACTATCTCAATATTTTTTATAAATGTTCTGGATAATACAAGCACATTTTAATCTACCCAGAATATTTTCGTGGACCGGATGAAATCATCTGGCGCTGTATGTTTGACACCCCAACCTTTTCGACTCATCGCCTGCTTATCAAGCTTGACACAAATCTTTGCCCTATATATTAACGGATCCGAAAAAGAGGACATTTAAACGGGAAATTTATCCACCTAACTCTGATCGCTGGTGAATTGACTAAAAAAGGTTATTTTTTCTAGTATATGCTCGGAAACCCGGTTTCCGCGCCCACTTTCCGGGTTGACCTTTTTTCGCCTCATATGCAGAATAAGCCGTTTTCACGTATATTTTTGGACGTGTTAATCAAATATATCTGACTGGACGTTCCAACATTTTCGCCCCTTAGTCGCCCCCTTTGGTGTTTTCGCCACTCTGCTCCCCAACATCGCCCACTGGTGGCGCGACATCGCACACGTTGGGAACCACTGGCCAAGATGCTCAGCTCATGTGTAGCCATTGGTTGGAATGTGGACAAAAGGTGCCGGTACATTATCAAAAATATGCATTTAAAAGCATCAACTCTAGTTACAGAAGAGTGATCACACTTTTTAGGACACGTAAAGCGTTGATATAGTCATTTTATGTTGGATAATATTCACTTTGTTCATTTGAGCACAATCGCGAGTGTAGGATTTCGTAGCACCGCAATAAATTGTGATACATACTTGGACATGTCTCTTTGGAGTACGAAACGATACCAGGCTGCGTCCGAGGGAAAGTGTAATTTGCCACGGACTGTTCAATACTGCAAGTGTCTGAAGACATGGAAAGCTAATACGACGCAACACATACAAAATACAAGTCTATTTGAGAATTAGGGTACGTCACAACACAAATCCAGGGATGTAGAATCAATAAATATGATTCCATACCAACATTCAGCAGCTAACAGCTGTTCAAGAATTGAGTATTCTGAACTGGTATTAGAATTTGAAATCAGTACCAGTGCAGGGGTGTTATTTTTATTGCCGTATTTGGTTCAAATCACCAAGCGATAATGAATATCATAGATAATATCACCTCAAAGATAAGCAGATATGACACATTTTACAAAATTTAAAATCTCGAGCAAACCTTGAAGCGAATGTTTCATAAGGAATGGAGATTGCTAATAAATGTAAATCGAATTTTGAGTTTATTATTTTGAAACATCCAATGTTTCATTTGAGATGTCATCAATATTTCCTGGCTTTGGAGCCGATGGACCGCCACGGTACTATAGCGAAGCTCACTCAAGTATGCAAGTAAAATGCATGGATGCATGAGCCAATCCATCAATCTTAAAGAAGGGGAATACTATTGGAGTTATTTCAACTGAGCAATAATTCCCAGTAGAAAAATCCACCATATCCAAGTAGCTTATAAACATACCCCTTGCCTCGGATGTAGCCGTGAATGCAGACTTTCCCGTAGTGATTTCTAACTCATTCGTTGTAGCGTTCGTAATAGCCCATGATGTACTGAAGGTAGTCGTGGCCGACGATACAGTACTGATGATGGAATTTGTTGTCTGTGGGGTCAGATTGAGAGCCAGACGAGTTGTTGTCACGTTTGCCGTTTCAACGAAAGTCGTTGCATGAACTGTAGAATTGAAACAGAGACGCGGGAATCAACCAACCAAGTTTTATCTTTCACGCATTAGGAATATAATGAAATGAAATTTTGAACACATTCATTACTCAAATACCTTGCAACACCCTTCATATTGCCAATGCAGCAGCGAGACACTAAATAAACATAGCAAGTGCGGGAGGGACATGGTAGTTGTCAGGATAAAAATAAAACATCTCATGCATATTTGGAAGCATACATGTTATTAAAACTATTTTGAAAAGTTCGGAGATTACAGTGGCCTATCCGAAGATTAGCCGATTCCCACCAAAATTTCGAACATTACAGTTGCAATTTCCGGCATTTTTTATTTATAAGACATTTAGGATCAGTCACATACGGTCAAGGGAGGAAAGCAGTGTAGTAACTACTTGCGTAGCCTGCGTGTGAATAGTGCTAATGTGATGAGAAAGAGTCGCTAACTCAATCAGCTACCATTTCGACTTGTAAATCTGACTCTCTAAACCAGTGGTTTCAAACTATTTTAGACACGCCCTGCCCCCTCTTGCGATAGTGAAAACTCTGGCGCATCGTCATATCACAACATGCAACCAGAATGTTAGCAATCCAAACGGGTAATTTGGTGGCATGTAAGGCATGACTGTTTATAATAGAATTCTCAGGCATTAGTTCGGAATATACGCAGGGCAATAACTATGAATTTCAGTTGACATTAGCTTCGCACCCCCTTCAGATGCGTTTACGCCCCCAGTTTGAAAACCACTGCTCTAAAGGGTCATTGCCTCACCAACCGGCCGTAAAGACCCGCAGCAAAGGTCTATCTATGTACATATATCTATATATTCAAGACGTGATCAGGTCAGTCAATAAGTACCTGATTAAATAAAAAAGCACTATCAATAAAATAAGCTTCACCTTCATATTCACAACGATCACCCGAAAATCGAGCCGTGCAGTTGCATGCAGGTTTAGAGTCTCTGATGATCGAACATGAACTATTATGGAGACAATAAGATCCGCCATTGAAGTCGCAGAGCGATTCACATCTGCATATAAATTGTTTCAGGATTTACGATTTTGGTCTCTCCATAAAGCAATTAGTATTATAATGGTAACTAATGAAGAATGTGAGTTACTGTGGGGTTGAGCTTTAAGTTTCGGCACAATGTTTAAGCTGCAAGTTTTTACTTTATCTTTGTACAAAGTGCGTGAGTACCTCTACAGATTTGCAACAGTAAAAAAAGAAAGTGTAAATAAGTGAATTAATTGTGCCTTTGTACAACCACTTGATAAAATTACTATAAAACTGCAATGAGCCAAATTGCTCCAAGTTAAAATTTATGACATGATCATTCCGACGTAGTCACAATCTCAACTTGATTCAAAATTTTGAAATCATATTCCCGCAATTACTGCCAGTCACATTTGGTGAGAGTAAATGAGAAAGCGTAGACGCAATGCAGACAGATTTTTCATTCCAACTCTATATTCTTTTATCACTTTATGAGTAAGTGTATCTCGATAGTAACCTGGTTGTATCCTATCATACCTTACATGATATATTCTAATATAGGTAACAGTAATTGTGATTGGTTGGAATTTTCATATTCAACCTGCGTTAACAACGGGGAAAAGCAATTGAAACAGACTATGTTTATTGGATTACGGTTATGTATAAATTGGGTTGTGCTCGGGGCAGACCATACCATGTCCAACGATCGAGAGTAGGAAGTTGGGTCATATTGGTCATGTCAACGTGCACCTCGATTTGGCTAAGACAAAATTTCGTGATTTACTACAGTGTGAATTTCGGGCCTTTGTCACAATGGCTATTGCATATTAAGATATTATAAGCAATTCACATCGTTAGAAATGGTACTGCAATATCTTCCCTCTGCAGGAATGTCAGCATTTGTGCAGATTACCTAGTTCCAGGATTATATATTTCTTTGTCTCTGTACCCAGTATGACAGCTGCAGTTAAACCCTGGATCAAGATTGAAGCAAGATGCATTTGTATCGCAATTTTGGTCTCCGGTTTCACATTCGTCTACATCTGTAAATACAATATATAATTAGGTGCGTTATACCAAGTAATGGTCTAAGTATGATGGTAGCAATGACTTCACTCGATTCAGGTTTTTCACGTGGCCTAACTCAAGTTGCCATGCCGTTTCATAAATGTGGATTGACTCGTGACACGAAACCAAATTTACGGGTCAAATGTCAAGTCATTGACTAATCGTTGGCGGAGTACACAGTACATCTAGGATACAAATTGTACATGTTGTCGTCACGCAGGTGTGATCTATGTGAGCAACCAGTCATTGAACGATCGGAAAAACTGGTTTTACGGATCCTCTATTGCAGGGTTCTTCAGCCGGGTGTGTCGTATAAACTGTAGGGTGTAACAAAATTTTAAAAGGGTGTACCGCTCAGAGGGAGTGTGCACTATGGTTATGACTTGAAAAAAAATTGCATGTAGCAGGAATTGATGAACATTTTGGTATAAATTAATAAAATTATAATCATTTTGTTCAAATCGAAAAAATGTCCCGCACAAACTCTATTTTCGACACTGGCCCAAATATAGAAACAAATTACAATTCAAAGGTATTCTTTGCTAGAAATTTTATCTTCAAATATATGTTCTTTTGCACTTCTGGTAAAGTTAATCCATCAATTTGACTTCCCTTTTTGTTATTATGTTAGTGCCAGGGACATCTACAACAAACAGTGGGGATTTAAGGCACTTGATCGCAGCAGGACATTCGAGCGCAAAGATAGCAGCAAATAATCTTTGGTATATTCTAAAACCCGACCGAGATTGGATTTTGGGTCGATACCGATAAAACCGATATCTCACACCGTGACCGATAACACCAATACATTCAGCCGATATTCAAAAGAAGTTGGAACATCTTTACATCCATTGTTATGCTTGAACATGAAATAACTAGAAAGGCTGCATCTGGACACCTATAAAGTGTAAGCTATATGAAACATATCAATATTCTCAGTTTAGCGGTCATCTAGCCGTCAAAGATTATAGTTTTCCGACTTCCTACCGCCATGTTGTGACGTCACGGAAATTGCCGATAATTCTTTCAAAGTGCGATATCGTCTCGATATTATCGGCGAACCGATAATCGTTGGGCTCTAGTAGTCTAGTATATTCCATCTTTAGACATCTGGTTAGAATAGCAGGCTTTCTAACACGAATTTGCGATGAATAAGCATGATATCTCCAGGATGTGAAAGTACGCAATCATGGCGCTTGAACTCCATCTCGCATTGCGTGGAGATGGAATTTTACGCCATTTGACTATTGGTAATCTACTATTTTCTTTGAAAGAGCGGTATGCAAACTTGAAACCATCCCTCCATCCACGGTTTTCTAATATTTTCATCTGAAATCCTGGCTTGATGGATTGTACCGTACTGTTTTACCACATCATCTCCAAATTTGTAGATGGGAGTTGGATTTGTTGAAGACGTTGGATTGAAGAACTCTGATATATGCTTTAAGAATCGATAATATGATGTTAGCAACCAATATATTGTGGTTTATGAAGACCCTTGCTCATCATCATCGTTGCATTTTGCAGTTTCACAACAACGCCATTCCGACGTTCATTGTCAGCAGATGCTGTGTCACATATAATATGACATTTTCAAATTTTCCTAGGCATCATATTCTTGTAATTGGTTTTTTAGACCGCAGAAAATATCTTGAGTTGTTCAACTGTCACCTTTTCGAACACCCAGTTTGATTTGTGTTAGGAAATTCGAAATTATACGATATATACAGTCTACATCTAATATCGAAATCATAAAATATTTATTAATAATTTAATTTTTACTGTAAACAGAACACGATAGGATTAATTCAATCTGGGCAATAACAATTTACCAAAATACTATTTTAAATCTACTCAACTGGAACTGTGTCAGTTAAATTCAAATCAGTCGCTATATACATTATATACTCTGTATCTACAAAAAAAGCATATCCTTCATACAGTGAAAACTGGAAAATTTTTATGCGAGAGGTTTTTGTTTAAACAGTCTTACCTTTTGTGAATTTTGAAATCAGGATTCAAAAACTCACCGTTTGTGACTACAGGACACACAAAATTTAAATTTTTTTTAAGTCATAACTCTAGTGTACAGGGGTGTACCAGATCCGCATTACAATGGACCGACGACTAGCCATCACAATAAATAGACACGTTTATGCTTCAGAACATATTGACCGTGTGTGCAACATCGTACAATGTTCATTCCAACTGTACGCAGCTTGTAAATTAAATTCGTTTTGCTATGTCATAAGTAAATGCTTCTCCTCGTCATTTTAACGTTGGTAATGGACAAATTGGTGCATTTCGTAGTAGAACATGCTGGAGTTGACATGTGTCAAGCTTGCTATGTCCCTCTATAATGATAAATGAGGAAACCACCGCGAGAGCTCAGACACTTTGAATTGGTAGTTCCTACGAGATGCCTAACAGCGCAATGCAGGTATATTATTGCAGGGGCGTAGCCAGGGGGCCTCACGGGGCGTCGAGTTTGAAAACCACTGTGCTAGATGGTGGTCCGGTAACATCGAGCCCCGATTAGTATTAAGTATTTTCAATGCGTGGCAGCCTTACCCATACTTATTCCAACAGACCTGAGGTGGTCAACCTGTAGACGTACGGTCGCATGCAGACGTTAAACAATATGCGGCTCTCCAGTCTCCACACATAATCAAATTAGCGTGTGTTGGCGACCGTCAATATGCAATTTGAATTACCGAATTGGTTCCCAAATCTTTGAGAGATTTTGACTATGTCTACAATCCTGATGGCAGGTCAAAAATAACAACCCAAAACAAAGTGATGAAGAATAACCGGAAGATGAATCATCATTAATCTGTGCCAAAATTTTCGAAGACACCCCCTGCATCAGCTTTACCGGTTAATCTGCATGATCACGTGGGCTAAGATAAATATTGGACAGTAATATATGAAACAACAAATATTATCGACGAAATTAATTTTCCAGGTGAAGAATTTTTGCGCCATTTGCGACTAGAATAGGAATCCTAGCATTCATGCTCTCGATGCTGATGCATATATAGTAAGCCTGCAGGGATGTTCTGCTGCTACAGTAAAAACTTATCGCAAAGTATATCTCAAGAAATCAGTGTTGGCCCAGCACACTACAAGGATCTCCGCGGTACGAAGTTCCCAGTAGCCAATTTAACATGAGTATATCACGTCCAGATGGGCGATGACGACTCTCCGCCGGAATGTGACCGTATGCTATATATCAGGGGTGGCAAACCTCTTCGGTCACAGGGCCGCATGAAATTTACGAACAATTGCGCGGGCCACTTGAATGGTGATGCAATTTTAGTCATCCGATATGAGCGAGCCGGATTAAGTAACGATGAAAACGAAACTTGTTATAGTACGCTTTAAAATAGGTAACATTTATGTCATGATAACAGTTAAGAAATGACCTAGCCGCGCGAAGGGCGAGAATTTTTCAAATTTAATTAAAGAGTTCGGTCAGTAATAATATTTGAATACTTTGTTGCGCCGATAGCAGACGTTATATATAAACGTAAGACCTTGATAGCTTTCACATCCTATTTAACGTCCACTTGTATGAATATAACTTTATTAGTTACTAATAAAGTTATTAGTTACTACTAAAGTTAATAAAGTTATATTCATACAAGTGGACGTTAAATAGGGTGTGAAAGTAATAATATTGTTACTCGCCGCTGTATTGCATACCGCCGGGTTCAGTTTGCAAAGACAAAACTATTCAGCCCCTGCGCATATCAATACCGAAGGTTACGGTCAAGATGCGTCTATCATTTTGTGCCGCAGTGTCATCGCCGACCACCTCCCCGCGAGCGCACACGGTAATTCGCTTGTTGGACAAGTTCTCAAATAGTTGCGAATATAGCTAGACTCGATTCTGTAAATTTCGCGTATTTTAATGTTCATAAAATCTGCCGCGATATATTTTACTTCATTATACTATACCAAGATCTACGAAAATGGCCCCACCAATGCATTGGAAGTGATCTTTTGGTCGACAACATCCCAAATTTCGCGATGACGCAAATCAATTCTTGTGTTCGCCTAGCAAGTTCACTATTGATTACCTGGGCAATGATATAACTAATTTCGAAAAATTACTCGCGGGCCACTCAACACCATCTCGGGCCGCGGTATGACCTAACCACCCCTGCTACGTATGTAATCGACATGCGGCTTTAATTAGGCTTACTATATACAAAACCAGTGTGGCATGTGGTCAGGGGTGTGCGAGTTTCGAGTAAACGTTATAAGGGTGAACCACGACAAAAAAGGTCGAAGAGCATTGCTCTATTGTTTTGTCACAAAAATTTTAACTGCAAGCGAACTGATCAGAGACTTAGGTGTCGTAGACAAAGTAATCTATATGTAGCAATGTATTTCTGTTCTATAGTATGCTCAGTGCTCATTGCTCACTTAACGAACTACTTTACCTTAAGTATATATTACTCTGTTGATAATTGGTGCAGGCATGAATTTTTCTTATTGTTGTGTAAGTGGGTTAGGTATTGCATCTTATCGATTCGTTCAAACTAAACGAGGCTTCGTATTCTATTCTATATCTGGGCTGGTAATTATGGACTGTACACCAGAGTGCACACTAGATTGTAAACCTGGGCATTGAGCGGCCTACGGGACAGATGCGGCCACCGACGCTATTATGAGCGACCCGCGAAAAGTGACTTGAAATTTTAACCATAAAATATGTTTATTAATGTAAATGCGTGGACAAAAACTATAGGCTGTATAAAATGAATCGGAAATGCATTTACTTTGAAGTCTAGTGTACCGTGATTACGCAAACTACGCACGAAGGATGAGTAATCCAGATTCAAAATAAAGTCTATTTAGCAAAGTCTGCCGTAACAATTAAAGTTACAAGTCACTGTTTCCATAATGAAATTAAAATGTTCTCTGTTGTCATTGTTACATGAGAAATTAAAAGGTCTGTGCTTACGTACGTTTCTAAATCCTAATTCGTAAATCATTGCCATCATTGCAAGTAATGACTAATGAGAAGTGCGACTGAAGGCCGACATTTCAATACGATTAGGAGCACTACATATTTTTAATGATGTCAGCCGTGAACCGGTCTTTTCAGTTTATGGTGAGCACGGAGCAGGTCTTCGTGTAAGAAATATAATTGGAGTCGGTATTATGAGAAAAATCATGCAGTGAAATACATACACTCGCCAAAACCGCAGGGCTATTTACCAAGCCACACTGAGCTTGGGACGCAGCCTGGTATTAACCCATCCATTTTTCAGCATGCTGTGCTCACAATGCAATTGACTGCTTTCAATTTAGAATTAAAACTGCACGCCGCAGAATATAGTCTACACTCTACACTTTTGTCTCGCCCCGCCAACGTATTTTTTGCCTAACATTTGGAACGCCGGGGAAACTAATTGCCCACCTCGGATATAGACAATACGTATTATAGCAGTTTTACATCAGCATGAGCGATGTAGCGCCATTTCGCAATAATAATTAACTCTATATATATTCGTTACTCAATAACAGTAATTACCAACTGAAACTTGGTTGCAATCAACTTGCTAAATGTGACTTTAGAAGCAGTATAATCAGCGGTTATATTATTTTTATCTCGTCTCGTACTTCGAATATTGAATTGATTTTGACTTCACTCGTGACTCGTGTCACCTTCAATAATCGTGATCCATGACTTGACCGGAGATAAAATATTTGGATGTGGATGGGCTTTTTGATTTTAATATAGGTATCATCAGAAATTGCGTTTAAAATGGACAGGGGATACGACAAATCTTATTGGAAGTACAAGGGGTACGATCGCTAAAAAGGTTAAGAAGCAATGCTATTACTATGGCTCAATAATGATTATATTCAAGTTGTTATTGATATGATCCAATAATAATCGAAGTCAAAATCTAACGCCGACTTAATTTGACGTTGGCAATTACAGTCACAATGGCTGATACTTATCACGACTATATCAAAACCAGGATTAGGCTCCAAATGCTATGATATCAGATCAATCTTCAGTAGATTTTAAAATATTCTACATAAAATCGTGGTACGTCAAAGGTCCACTAGCTGCAATATTATAACCCGAAAGTTATACGATATCATGATGCATCCTCTCCCAGGATGACTATAACTCATCAATTAAAAAAATTATGGCCGGCACAAAAACAATTTTATTCAAATATTTGAAAATGTGTTTTTTTCTGTGTCAAGCGTGGATATTACAATAGTAAATTGCATTTCCACGATGTTTGTGGAATGCCTGCCTGCCTGCAAGGTCCCTTCAAATAAGGCCTACTTGGCAATTATACACTGAATATACCTAATCATTGATGCTGCGGTCACGGCGTCATCAAAAACTGGGAAATTGACCCGCGAGCACATTGGAAATTGAGACCTATGGTCCAGTGCCAGAGTTCAGTTCCTTTTTCGATGTTATTATCTGTTCGCGTCTCTTTCCTGCGGGTCTTTGACCGATTCATCATGAATTATTCAGATTTTTCGCGCTTCGCGCCTCTACGCGATACCAGGTCCCTCGCTGAACGGAAAACCAATGTAGATGATAAGTGCTGTCTAAAAGCGTACAGTGTGGGGGGGGGGTCTGGGGGCGAAGCCACCCATAACTTTGGTTTATCACCATATGGGGGCCCAATACCAACGTTCATTTTTGGGGGGAACTGACGAAGTGCTGTTACGGTCCTGCCTATAACAAGTACCAGCTTCCATCAGAACACTCTCACTTATTTAGTCAAATGCGAAAAGCTATTCGTAAGTTAAACAACTCATTGAATGGACATTACCTGACACAGTCATTGACGAAATTTTGTATTGCGATATCTCCGGTACGAGGTCATTCCGAATAACGTCATTGAACTTATTCGAAACTTGAATTGAGTCGTCTGTGACACGGTTTGGTAATTGCATTCGACCAGATCCAATGATACTCCCACAACGAAACGTCAATCGATCGATTCCTACGACAGGGATGCTGAGGAATGTTCCAATTGACCCGATCTTAAACGAATTCGTGATTCCTGTCATTGAAGTGAAGGGACCAATAGGCCTACAAGGTATGCATACAATTACCTGTCTTTCGAATATAAACTGTATAACCGGATTACCACGATTCGCAAGTAAGCAATGGGATATTTTTATCCAAACAATTTTCATGCATTTTATTCGAAAATTATTTTTTCAGTTCATCAGATTTTAATCAAATATATTGAAGCTGTAATATCTCAAAACATGTGTCAAAATTTGACTCACTATAAAGGTAAAGAGTTCAGCGGCTTTCTGGTATTCTCCATTAGTGCTGTTACGTATTTCGTCAGTACAATTTTTAAATGCCAAGGTCATAATAAACTCCATATGGATGGTGGCTGCAAGGAATAATTCGTTAACAAGTAAACACAAAAGCAAGCTATACGTACCTTAATATTTTGATTATGGTATGGAATTGAATAAAACATTTAGTATAAATCCGGACACCGATGCGGATATAATATAAAAGTCAATATATACTACATTTCTATCAATTTTGCAATTTTAAAAGTACATATCTTGGAAACATTTATTATATTAAGGTTGTGACGGCAATCTTTAGTGCTCTGCGGACCGGTTTCCAAGTGAAATAATTTCTCACGCACCCTTCTTTTAATATCTACCTAAATGAATTATACCACTTCCGTATAGGGCATGGGTCACAAAGAGGTCATATTTTGCGGCCGCGATCTGATTTGAGCTTTCGGTAAGAGGCCCATTAGAGCATTTCGAAATTCCGAAATGAATTTCGGTTTTAAAATACCGTTACTGCTGTGCAAATGAGCTATTCTCCTGTGCCCAATATGACTACGGGAGATGTAGTACCGGCGAGACACTGGGACCGAAAATATTTGATAAACTCTCCACGATAATCTCGCGATTACACTCCGTGCGTTTGTTTACGATTGCATGCTGGCAGAATCTTCCGTCTCACTATGCAAATATATTCGACCTACGTGAGTTATGGGGTCTGTGACAGATATTTCCTGTTTTGAGGGGTGTTAAATAGATTTCGATCGACTTATACATTTTTCTTTGTAACCTTCAACACGAGCAAACCAACAACCATTTTAATGTGAAGTGTAGGGCTTGCATCAGGCAACATAAAGGCGCGTATCTTTTCCATTCGATGCTATCATTGAGTTGATTTTTTCAATCTAATTACAATCTTGACAGCGTAGTGGGTCGATGATAACAAAAAGTGATGATATTGTAGAGTTACCTTATTAAATTAGTATATCGAAATTGAAAACAGCTGATTATAATTTATTTACTGAAAATCTTGTTGTATCGATTAAAAAAGGTCATCCCTCGGCTTCCGAATTACCCACTTCTTAACGAGATTACTGCGGTGTTGATAAAAAAAGTCGTCACTTTGATTCGAATCCCGAATTACCCACTTTTTGACGACGCTTCTGCGATGTTGAACTAAATACAAACAAGAAAAAAGAAGGTAATCACTATGGCAAGTTTTTGTTGCAGTTAAATCCGTGGAAAGTTGCATTTATTTTTCCCAAAAGTTGCATTTATTTTTTCACAAAAGTTGCGATGAAAGACCACATTTTGATCGCATGACTGCAAAAAAACAACGATGAACTTCCCAGGTCCGCTCCCGAAATACAGTTTTCCATTCACTAATTGCCAAATATTTCCAGTAAAAAGGTGGCTGCATGAAAAATCGAAAAATCTTTCATGAAAAATCGAAAAAGTTGCAAAAAGTTTCATGAAAAAAATGGACAAAAGTTGCAAAGAGTTGCACTATAAGATTCCTTCAAACAGCTTAAAACAGCATTCTACATAACTTCCGAGTATTTAGGAAGCTGCCGAGAGCTGTAAAAAAAGTTGCAAAAGTTGCAAAAACTTGTGCTAGTAATCACTTAAACTCGACTGCCGAATGACCCGCTCGAACGCCCACGTTTCGTATTTGGCGTCGTTTATGTCAATTTTCTGTTAACCCTGTCCTGTAAAGCAGGATGAATATCCAATAAGGAGGATGTTTAGGCGCCTTCGCAGGACATTTTCGATTTCCTGAAAAAGGACAAATCCTACTAAAGGAGGACATATGGTAATACTATGATAATCTGTGATATTTGTATTTATTTAATAAAATGCTATTTCTTTTGTGGTAACTATTCCCGTTGCTCATGTTAGAGAGCACAGCGTTGTACTGACGTAAACTTTTAAAAACGTGATTGCTATACTGTGTGGTCGATTTGGTCTCTATATTGCAGTGGTCGGGAACCTTTTTCGACCGAAGAGCCATATTGACCCAATATTTCCAATCGTAACTCCCAAGAGCCATACATGTCAATCAACTGTTACGTCAAAATTGAAAATTCGTGACGTATTGGTAGCACTAATACACAGGATTCGTGGTGTGCGCCACATTTTCTGCCTAGATGCGTAGTTGGTGCCAAACATGGTCTCTACAGCAGTACATACCCACTGCAGGGTGAGCTACGTCAGTGAAGTGGGGTTAAGATAGGCAAGTGAGGCGGTGCCTCACATGTCAGGGATGAGCGAGGGAAATTGTGAAACATTCAATGATTATTATTGGTATTTTTATCATTGTTTATGAATGATTAGATTTGAAGTATTTCATGCCCAAAATCACGGAATTTTCACATATTGTTCGAAAATAAAGCGCGAAAGGAGAGTTAAGGAACAGATGAGGCACAGAGGGGGCAAGCCTCACCTACGATAGCGCAACTCTTCGTAAATACCTTAGAATCTATCATCACTGATATTATTCAAATGAAATTGTCACGCTGATTCGGAAAATCTAAATATTGATCGACTTCTAAAGTAACGGGCGTAACATAACGCTACACACCTACATTTACGGCGGTTATAGAAAGTCACTTCCAAGGATGTTTGTTTATCGTCGAAGAGCAGGAAGACAATGTGTAGTTGAAAACTGCATTGTCGTACAAGCGTCGTCATGTCAAGGTATCAATCAAGATATCGTGCAATCCAAGATTTCGAGGCACGAAATGGCGGTTAGTTCGAATTCGCCAGTCGTGTTAGTCGCCGGCACGATAGCAACTTAAATTTGAGGATTTTGATGAGGGGGATACGAACCCCTAACCCTGGTTACGCCACTGTCTTGACCTCTCAAAGACAAGTCTATGCCGCCACGATAATATTATATTCGGGCAGTCATGAAAATTTACTTACACCCGAAAGAGCCATAGGTTCCCGACCACTGCTATATTGCATTCTTGCGACCCCCGGCCTCTGCGAAACTGGCCTATGAGCCATTTTTATTTGGAGATCAGTGTTGTAGGGGATGGTGGGCACAATTGAGCAAAGAAAAACACGTCTTTAGCCATCGCCCCTTCCCCGCTGGCGAGGAGGAAACTTGATAAGCAACGAAGCGAGTCTGCAACTGTGATTGGATCAATAGCCGACACATCTATAGCAGTGATCCACGTCATTCACGATCAACGTGATCCGTCAACCTTCACTTCCAAATACATCAGTAGATGTGATGATGAATTTACGGAGTGTATGTCTGCCACAAAATCTATTACACAATACCGCTATGGGACTATGCAATTGGCTAGCGACACGGAATCTAAAAATCATGGACGCTAAAACTAAACGTCATTGAGCTGTACTGGGTCAGGGAATTATGGACGCATAACACCACGCAGATAATAGGCATCTATAAACGCTGAACGCCAAGCGTCATGTGCAGATTCACTCATTCAGACACCAGACGCAAAATCGAGACCTTGGCGTCAGACTGGTTTAACCACTTCTTGACAACAGACGTCCCTGCACTCCACCCAATTCCATCGTCCATACCACTACGTGAATTTTTACATTTGGAATAACATAACCGAGTTACCTTCATGGACACTTTCGCATTCTCGACCATTTCCAGTGTATCCAACGCTACATGTGCAGAAATAACCTCCTACAGTGTTATTGCAAATTGAATTGCTGCTACAGTTGTTAAAATATATTGGATCGCACTCGTCGATATCATGACATTGCGTGCCGTTTCCAGTGTACCCGTCAATGCATGTACAAAAATAACTGCCCGCGGTGTTCGTACAAGCAGAATTATCGTGGCAGTCATTGTCGTAATAGATGTGACATTCATCTAAATCGCAATAAGTCCCGTTTCCAGTGTACCCGTCATTGCATGTACAAAAATAACTGCCATCAGTGTTCGTACAAGTGGCATTCTCATGACATTCATTCTCATTGGAACTGTAGCATTCGTTATAATCACAGTTAGTTCCGTTTCCAATGTATCCGACAATGCATGTGCAAAAATAACTGCCCTCAGTGTTCGTACAAGTAGAATTGTCGTGGCAGCCATTCACGAAAGAGCTGTAGCATTCATCTAAATCGCAATAGGTGCCGTTTCCAGTGTATCCGTCATTGCATGTACAAAAATAACTGCCCTCGGTGTTGGTACAAGTAGAATTATCGTGGCAGTCATTGTCGTAGTTGATGTGACATTCATCTAAATCGCAATAAGTCCCGTTTCCAGTGTATCCTTCATTGCATGTACACAAATAACTGCCATCAGTGTTCGTACAAGTAGAATTATGGCGGCAGTCATTGTCGAAATAACTGTGGCATTCATCTAAATCGCAATAGGTGCCGTTTCCAGTGTACCCGCCATTGCATGTACAAAAATAACTGCCCTCGGTGTTGGTACAAGTAGAATTATCGTGGCAGTCATTGTCGTAATAGCTGTGACATTCATCTAAATCGCAATACGTGCCGTTGCCAGTGTACCCGTCATTGCATGTACAAAAATAACTGCCCTCGGTGTTGGTACAAGTGGCATTCTCATGACATTCATTCTCATTGGAACTGTAGCATTCGTTATAATCACAGTTAGTTCCGTTTCCGATGTATCCGACAATGCAAGTGCAAAAATAACTGCCAGCGGTGTTGATACAAGTCGAATTTCCATGACAGTCATTGTCGAAATAGCTGTGGCATTCATCTAAATCGCAATAGGTGCCGTTTCCAGTGTATCCTTCTTGGCATGTACACAAATAACTGCCCTCAGTGTTCGTACAAGTAGAATTATCGTGGCAGTCATTGTCGTAATAGATGTGACATTCATCTAAATCGCAATAAGTCCCGTTTCCAGTGTACCCGTCATTGCATGTACAAAAATAACTGCCATCAGTGTTCGTACAAGTGGCATTCTCATGACATTCATTCTCATTGGAACTGTAGCATTCGTTATAATCACAGTTAGTTCCGTTTCCAATGTATCCGACAATGCATGTGCAAAAATAACTGCCCTCAGTGTTCGTACAAGTAGAATTGTCGTGGCAGCCATTCACGAAAGAGCTGTAGCATTCATCTAAATCGCAATAGGTGCCGTTTCCAGTGTATCCGTCATTGCATGTACAAAAATAACTGCCCTCGGTGTTGGTACAAGTAGAATTATCGTGGCAGTCATTGTCGTAGTTGATGTGACATTCATCTAAATCGCAATAAGTCCCGTTTCCAGTGTATCCTTCATTGCATGTACACAAATAACTGCCATCAGTGTTCGTACAAGTAGAATTATGGCGGCAGTCATTGTCGAAATAACTGTGGCATTCATCTAAATCGCAATAGGTGCCGTTTCCAGTGTACCCGCCATTGCATGTACAAAAATAACTGCCCTCGGTGTTGGTACAAGTAGAATTATCGTGGCAGTCATTGTCGTAATAGCTGTGACATTCATCTAAATCGCAATACGTGCCGTTGCCAGTGTACCCGTCATTGCATGTACAAAAATAACTGCCCTCGGTGTTGGTACAAGTGGCATTCTCATGACATTCATTCTCATTGGAACTGTAGCATTCGTTATAATCACAGTTAGTTCCGTTTCCGATGTATCCGACAATGCAAGTGCAAAAATAACTGCCATCGGTGTTGATACAAGTCGAATTTCCATGACAGTCATTGTCGAAATAGCTGTGGCATTCATCTAAATCGCAATAGGTGCCGTTTCCAGTGTACCCGTCATTGCATGCACAGAAATAACTGCCCTCGGTGTTGGTACAAGTGGCATTCTCATGACATTCATTCTCATTGGAACTGTAGCATTCGTTATAATCACAGTTAGTTCCGTGTCCAATGTATCCGACAATGCATGTGCAAAAATAACTGCCCTCAGTGTTCGTACAAGTAGAATTGTCGTGGCAGCCATTCACGAAAGAGCTGTAGCATTCATCTAAATCGCAATAGGTGCCGTTTCCAGTGTATCCGTCATTGCATGTACAAAAATAACTGCCATCAGTGTTCGTACAAGTAGAATTATCGTGGCAGCCATTCACGAAAGAGCTGTAGCATTCATCTAAATCGCAATAGGTGCCGTTTCCAGTGTATCCGTCATTGCATGTACAAAAATAACTGCCCTCGGTGTTGGTACAAGTAGAATTATCGTGGCAGTCATTGTCGTAATTGATGTGACATTCATCTAAATCGCAATAAGTCCCGTTTCCAGTGTATCCTTCATTGCATGTACACAAATAACTGCCATCAGTGTTCGTACAAGTAGAATTATGGTGGCAGTCATTGTCGTAATAGCTGTGACATTCATCTAAATCGCAATACGTGCCGTTGCCAGTGTATTCTTCATTGCATGTACAAAAATAACTGGCCTCGGTGTTGGTACAAGTAGAATTATCGTGGCAGTCATTCACGAAAGAGCTGTAGCATTCATCTAAATCGCAATGCGTGCCGTTTCCAGTGTATCCTTCATTGCATGTACATAAATACCTAACATCAGTGTTCGTACAAGTAGAATCATCGTGGCAGTCATTGTCGTAATTGATGTGACATTCATCTAAATCGCAATAAGTCCCGTTTCCAGCGTATCCTTCATTGCATGTACAAAAATAACTGCCCTCGGTGTTGGTACAAGTGGCATTCTCATGACATTCATTCTCATTGGAACTGTAGCATTCGTTATAATCACAGTTAGTTCCGTTTCCAATGTATCCGACAATGCATGTGCAAAAATAATTGCCCGCGGTGTTGGTACAAGTAGAATTATAGTGGCAGTCATTGTCGTAAAAGCTGTGACATTCATCTAAATCGCAATACGTGCCGTTGCCAGTGTATCCTTCATTGCATGTACAAAAATAACTGGCCTCGGTGTTGGTACAAGTAGAATTATCGTGGCAGTCATTGTCGTAATTGATGTGACATTCATCTAAATCGCAATAAGTCCCGTTTCCAGTGTATCCTTCATTGCATGTACACAAATAACTGCCATCAGTGTTCGTACAAGTAGAATTATGGTGGCAGTCATTGTCGTAATAGCTGTGACATTCATCTAAATCGCAATACGTGCCGTTGCCAGTGTATCCTTCATTGCATGTACAAAAATAACTGGCCTCGGTGTTGGTACAAGTAGAATTATCGTGGCAGCCATTCACGAAAGAGCTGTAGCATTCATCTAAATCGCAATGCGTGCCGTTTCCAGTGTATCCTTCATTGCATGTACATAAATACCTAACATCAGTGTTCGTACAAGTAGAATCATCGTGGCAGTCATTGTCGTAATTGATGTGACATTCATCTAAATCGCAATAAGTCCCGTTTCCAGCGTATCCTTCATTGCATGTACAAAAATAACTGCCCTCGGTGTTGGTACAAGTGGCATTCTCATGACATTCATTCTCATTGGAACTGTAGCATTCGTTATAATCACAGTTAGTTCCGTTTCCAATGTATCCGACAATGCATGTGCAAAAATAACTGCCCGCGGTGTTGGTACAAGTAGAATTATAGTGGCAGTCATTGTCGTAATAGCTGTGACATTCATCTAAATCGCAATACGTGCCGTTGCCAGTGTATCCTTCATTGCATGTACAATAATAACTGGCCTCGGTGTTGGTACAAGTAGAATTATCGTGGCAGCCATTCACGAAAGAGCTGTAGCATTCATCTAAATCGCAATAGGTGCCGTTTCCAGTGTATCCTTCATTGCATGTACATAAATAACTGCCATCAGTGTTCGTACAAGTAGAATTATCGTGGCAGTCATCGTCGTAATTGATGTGACATTCATCTAAATCGCAATGCGTGCCGTTTCCAGTGTATCCTTCATTGCATGTACATAAATAACTGCCATCAGTGTTCGTACAAGTAGAATTATCGTGGCAGTCATCGTCGTAATTGATGTGACATTCATCTAAATCGCAATGCGTGCCGTTTCCAGTGTATCCTTCATTGCATGTACATAAATAACTGCCATCAGTGTTCGTACAAGTAGAATTATGGTGGCAGTCATTGTCGAAAGAGCTGTGGCATTCATCTAAATCGCAATGCGTGCCGTTTCCAGTGTATCCTTCATTGCATGTACAAAAATAACTGCCATCAGTGTTCGTACAAGTAGAATTATCGTGGCAGTCATCGTCGTAATTGATGTGACATTCATCTAAATCGCAATGCGTGCCGTTTCCAGTGTATCCTTCATTGCATGTACATAAATAACTGCCATCAGTGTTCGTACAAGTAGAATTATGGTGGCAGTCATTGTCGAAATAGCTGTGGCATTCATCTAAATCGCAATAGGTGCCGTTTCCAGTGTACCCGTCATTGCATGTACAAAAATAACTGCCCTCGGTGTTGGTACAAGTGGCATTCTCATGACATTCATTCTCATTGGAACTGTAGCATTCGTTATAATCACAGTTAGTTCCGTTTCCAATGTATCCGACAATGCATGTGCAAAAATAACTGCCCGCGGTGTTGGTACAAGTAGAATTATAGTGGCAGTCATTGTCGTAATAGCTGTGGCATTCATCTAAATCGCAATAGGTGCCGTTTCCAGTGTATCCTTCATTGCATGTACATAAATAACTGCCATCAGTGTTCGTACAAGTAGAATTATCGTGGCAGTCATCGTCGTAATTGATGTGACATTCATCTAAATCGCAATGCGTGCCGTTTCCAGTGTATCCTTCATTGCATGTACATTAGGGTTGTCCAAAATTTGAAAAATTTCGAAAATGCTGCGTTGTAATGTCTTATTCTATAGATTATTGATTAAAAACATCAACAAGCCTGAAAGAAGCTCTCAGGAACGTCGTTAAGATTTCTTACAAAGCGTTTGAAAGTAGCTGCCAAAGAGTGGGCGGGCCACCGACGGCGAAATTGCAACTAGGCGGGCAATGACGAAACCACGATTCTTGATTGGGTAATCGGTTATGCTTCAATGATGACGGCGGCTGTCAGCTCTGATTTGGGTGCTTCACCGTGTTTGACAGAAGGAGTAGGTTTTGCTGCTGCTGAGTCTGTTGGTGACGGCTGTAATACTGTAAAAGCGTGTTGTGGTTTGATGAGTCAATAGTAGTAATGTAACAGTGGTTCTTCGAATGTATCAGTTGTAGCAGTAGTTTCTGTTTTGCGGAGGTCGAGTCTGTTAGTAGAGACGGGAATTTGTAAAGCGCATTGTGGGTTGATGCATCAATAGTTGTAATGCAACACTTGTTCCTTGCTCAATGTTTTAGTTGCAGCAGCATTTTCTGTTCTGATGAGGTCGATTTTGTTAGTAGTGGTTGTGGTTATGTACAAGGGCATTGTGGGTTGGTGAGTTAATAGTCGTAATGTAACACTTGTTACTTAAATGTTTTAGGCGTAGCTGTAATTTATGATAGAAGGCAAAAATATTACTGTCATGGCAGAGGCAAAACGGCGGAAGACTGTGCACTTGCCACAGAGAAGAACAAGATCTCGATCTGAGCATTACTTGGTCGGATATGCTTGCGATTACATCTGTGGCTCGAGATTACCAACCTTGCGAGAAGTAATGAGTTACTTTCTGCATCTGAAAGACCATTGCCCTCAGTCAACCCCTACTCGTGAGCTATGTAATGTGGTGGTTCATGATGTCATGACAGTGTGGCAAATGGCGAGAATTGCCACAATACTTAAAGGAAATGCGGTGAAATTACTTGAAAAACTGAACAAAAAATATATTTTTCTGAAGGCGACCATGAAACGGGAAAGTGATCCCAAGGGTAAGAGGAAAAAATTCACGGAAGATTTGGACAAGTTGTGGGATATTGGAAGTACAGATGCGATAGCAATAATACAAAATGACATTTATCTATCACATGATAGAAAGCTCGAAGACATTGCATTCTATGAAGATCAACAGCAATCTCGCAAATGCATAATGTTGGGAAGAGACAAGATTCTCGCTAAAGACATCGAAAAGAAAACAGCAACCATGGCGGATAGAACTGTTAAAAACATTCAACATGACTCAAAGTGATGACTATGTTGTTTTAGCATCTTCTTCATCTTCAAAAGAGGGTGATAGTTTGAGTTCAAGTTCTGATTATGATGCTGATGTTGGTCTTGGCACCTCGACAGCCATTAAGCTGATGGCACCTAAAAATATTATGAATAATACCCATGTGTCCCAAGCTCTGGATCGATTGCAAATAACAGACAACAAGGCAACAATGCTGATCGGAGCATTTATTACGGCTTGTGGCGGTGACATAGCAATGTTCTCTCTGTCAAGATCTTCGACAAAGAGAGCCAGGGAAACAAATCGTCTTGAAATTTCCAAGGATATTTCAGAAAAATTTGCAGAAAATAAACCTCAACATGTTGCTATTCATTGGGATGGAAAGCTCACAGAGGATAGATTAGGAAATCGGTATGAGGCTCTGTCAATTGTCCTATCTTGTCATCCTCAATACTCAGAAGGAAAACTACTTGGCATTCAAAAGATGCAAAATGCTGCAGGTCAGACGCAAGCAGAAACCACTTTCAACATAATTGAAAGTTGGAATATAAAAGATGCTGTAACAGCTTTGGTTTTTGACACTACAGCAAGCAACAGCGGCTGGAAGAAGGGTGCGGCAAAGATTCTTGAAGACCTTCTAGGAAGGAAGGTGTTCTACCATGCATGTCGGCACCATGTGTATGAGCTGGTAGTGAAAGACGTTTGGAAATCTTTATTTGGAAAGGCCACAACTGGACCAGAGAATGCATGGTTTGCCCACCTTAAAAGGAACTGGAGCAGTCTTGACAGGGAACAGCAATTCAAGACTCTGACTATTCCTCTATGTTTTGCTGAACGAGCTGCAATGATAGTTGATAAGTTCAAGCTACTGTTGAACAGAAAAGATTTTTTCACACGGGATGACTACAAGCAATGTGTGACTAATGCTCTTGCTCTTCTCGGTGCAGATGAAGATATACGTCATCACAAACCTGGTGCAGCACACCATGCAAGATGGATGGGTACAATTCTGTATGCTCAAAAGATGTTCATGTGGGCCGACCAATTAGATTACAAATCTGAAGAAGTTGAACTGCTGCGCCGCTTCAATTTATTTTTGGTTCTCTTTTATATCCCTGCGTGGGTGGATTCAAGCATTGGTCGTGATGCAGCTGGTAATGACTTGAGATTCGTTCAGCACATGTTGAGTTATAAGGAATATGATGAGCAAGTTTCCACAGCTGCTTCACGAAAGCTTTTGAAGCACGACTGGTATATTGTTGAGGAAACCGCTGTATACGCCTTGTTTTCACCGACGGAAAGCAAGGAAACCCGGGAAAATATGGCAAAGGCGCTCCTGCAAGTAGAGCGAACTTCCAGTTTCAGAAGGGGCCCACCCTCATTGAATGCAACTATACAGATCAACAAGGACAGTACGTTGTCTGACCTTATTGGGCCCCAGTCGTGGTACATATTTGAAGTTTTTGAATGGTCTGGGGATTGGCTGCGTCAACCGGTTGATGATTGGCACTTTTCAGATTCATTCAATAAAATGAATTGCTACGTTAGTTCTGTCAAAGTCGTTAATGATGCCGCAGAAAGAGGTGTCAAGCTAAGCACAGACTATGCTGCAATCTTGACTGACAATGAACAGCAAAGAGACAGTTTGCTTCAAGCTGTGGAACAGCATAGGAAGATTTTTGGAGACAGCAGGAAGTCTACTCTTATCAAAGGCCAGTGATCTGCAACACTGACCCTGCGATATACTTTTTAATGATGCCTTTTGTAAATAGCATTTTTGCCTTTGTTAAATCTTGAATAAAAAGTGTAATATGCGTTCGTTTTAGAGAGAGACGTCGACTTACCATAACAAGCCATAAGGAGAAATTGACTACTGGTTTGCAATTTATGAGTTACAGTCGTTGTCAACTGGTATGTTTTAGAAGGCTCGAAGGTAGCACGATGCATGCATCTAGTTCATTCTTATCTTAATTGGCCAAGTTCCTGTGCAAGAAGTAACAAAACTGTTATACACAGTGTTCAGGTAGAAAATATATTACTGGATCGTTATGCTGTTGTCGATGGCAGCATTAACAACGTCAATTTACCATATCGCCAATGCCACGAACAGAAATGGCTGCAAACCAACACAACAGAGTAGAACGAAATCGTGACCAGCAATGATCACAAAATCAGTATTTCAGCCAATCAGTAGCTTATTATTACAGGTTCCAACCAATCAAAATTCTAGGTTCGTGATTGCCCGCCCACTTCATCGATTCCCCGCCCACATGCAGACGGCTACTTTCAAACGCTTTGTAAGAAATCTTAACGACGTTCCTGAGAGCTTCTTTCAGGCTTGTTGATGTTTTTAATCAATAATCTATAGAATAAGACATTACAACGCAGCATTTTCGAAATTTTTCAAATTTTGGACAACCCTAATGTACATAAATAACTGCCATCAGTGTTCGTACAAGTAGAATTATGGTGGCAGTCATTGTCGAAATAGCTGTGGCATTCATCTAAATCGCAATAGGTGCCGTTTCCAGTGTACCCGTCATTGCATGTACAAAAATAACTGCCCTCGGTGTTGGTACAAGTGGCATTCTCATGACATTCATTCTCATTGGAACTGTAGCATTCGTTATAATCACAGTTAGTTCCGTTTCCAATGTATCCGACAATGCATGTGCAAAAATAACTGCCCGCGGTGTTGGTACAAGTAGAATTATAGTGGCAGTCATTGTCGTAATAGCTGTGGCATTCATCTAAATCGCAAAAGGTGCCGTTTCCAGTGTATCCTTCATTGCATGTACATAAATAACTGCCATCAGTGTTCGTACAAGTAGAATTATAGTGGCAGTCATCGTCGTAATTGATGTGACATTCATCTAAATCGCAATGCGTGCCGTTTCCAGTGTATCCTTCATTGCATGTACATAAATAACTGCCATCAGTGTTCGTACAAGTAGAATTATCGTGGCAGTCATCGTCGTAATTGATGTGACATTCATCTAAATCGCAATGCGTGCCGTTTCCAGTGTATCCTTCATTGCATGTACATAAATAACTGCCATCAGTGTTCGTACAAGTAGAATTATGGTGGCAGTCATTGTCGAAATAGCTGTGGCATTCATCTAAATCGCAATAGGTGCCGTTTCCAGTGTACCCGTCATTGCATGTACAAAAATAACTGCCCTCGGTGTTGGTACAAGTAGAATTATGGTGGCAGTCATTGTCGTAATAGCTGTGGCATTCATCTAAATCGCAATGCGTGCCGTTTCCAGTGTATCCTTCATTGCATGTACATAAATAACTGCCATCAGTGTTCGTACAAGTAGAATTATCGTGGCAGTCATTCTCGTAATAGCTGTGGCATTCATCTAAATCGCAATGCGTGCCGTTTCCAGTGTATCCTTCATTGCATGTACAGAAATAACTGCCATCAGTGTTCGTACAAGTAGAATTATCGTGGCAGTCATTGTCGTAATTGGTGTGACATTCATCTAAATCGCAATGCGTGCCGTTTCCAGTGTATCCTTCGTTGCATGTACAAAAATAACTGCCCTCGGTGTTCGTACAAGTAGAATTATCGTGGCAGTCATCGTCGTAATTGATGTGACATTCATCTAAATCGCAATGCGTGCCGTTTCCAGTGTATCCTTCATTGCATGTACATAAATAACTGCCATCAGTGTTCGTACATGTAGAATTATGGTGGCAGTCATTGTCGAAATAGCTGTGGCATTCATCTAAATCGCAATAGGTGCCGTTTCCAGTGTACCCGTCATTGCATGTACAAAAATAACTGCCCTCGGTGTTGGTACAAGTGGCATTCTCATGACATTCATTCTCATTGGAACTGTAGCATTCGTTATAATCACAGTTAGTTCCGTTTCCAATGTATCCGACAATGCATGTGCAAAAATAACTGCCCGCGGTGTTGGTACAAGTAGAATTATAGTGGCAGTCATTGTCGTAATAGCTGTGGCATTCATCTAAATCGCAATAGGTGCCGTTTCCAGTGTATCCTTCATTGCATGTACATAAATAACTGCCATCAGTGTTCGTACAAGTAGAATTATAGTGGCAGTCATCGTCGTAATTGATGTGACATTCATCTAAATCGCAATGCGTGCCGTTTCCAGTGTATCCTTCATTGCATGTACATAAATAACTGCCATCAGTGTTCGTACAAGTAGAATTATCGTGGCAGTCATCGTCGTAATTGATGTGACATTCATCTAAATCGCAATGCGTGCCGTTTCCAGTGTATCCTTCATTGCATGTACATAAATAACTGCCATCAGTGTTCGTACAAGTAGAATTATGGTGGCAGTCATTGTCGAAATAGCTGTGGCATTCATCTAAATCGCAATAGGTGCCGTTTCCAGTGTACCCGTCATTGCATGTACAAAAATAACTGCCCTCGGTGTTGGTACAAGTAGAATTATGGTGGCAGTCATTGTCGTAATAGCTGTGGCATTCATCTAAATCGCAATGCGTGCCGTTTCCAGTGTATCCTTCATTGCATGTACAGAAATAACTGCCATCAGTGTTCGTACAAGTAGAATTATCGTGGCAGTCATTGTCGTAATTGGTGTGACATTCATCTAAATCGCAATGCGTGCCGTTTCCAGTGTATCCTTCGTTGCATGTACAAAAATAACTGCCCTCGGTGTTCGTACAAGTAGAATTATCGTGGCAGTCATCGTCGTAATTGATGTGACATTCATCTAAATCGCAATGCGTGCCGTTTCCAGTGTATCCTTCATTGCATGTACATAAATAACTGCCATCAGTGTTCGTACATGTAGAATTATGGTGGCAGTCATTGTCGAAATAGCTGTGGCATTCATCTAAATCGCAATGCGTGCCGTTTCCAGTGTATCCTTCATTGCATGCACAGAAATAACTGCCCTCGGTGTTGGTACAAGTAGAATTATCGCGGCAGTCATTGTCGTAATTGATGTGACATTCATCTAAATCGCAATGCGTGCCGTTTCCAGTGTATCCTTCATTGCATGTACAAAAATAACTGCCATCAGTGTTCGTACAAGTAGAATTATCGTGGCAGTCATTGTCGTAATTGGTGTGACATTCATCTAAATCGCAATGCGTGCCGTTTCCAGTGTATCCTTCGTTGCATGTACAAAAATAACTGCCCTCGGTGTTCGTACAAGTAGAATTATCGTGGCAGTCATTGTCGTAATTGGTGTGACATTCATCTAAATCGCAATGCGTGCCGTTTCCAGTGTATCCTTCGTTGCATGTACAGAAATAACTGCCATCAGTGTTCGTACAAGTAGAATTATCGTGGCAGTCATTGTCGTAATTGGTGTGACATTCATCTAAATCGCAATGCGTGCCGTTCCCAGTGTATCCTTCGTTGCATGTACAAAAATAACTGCCCTCGGTGTTCCTACAAGTAGAATTATCGTGGCAGTCATTGTCGTAATTGGTGTGACATTCATCTAAATCGCAATGCGTGCCGTTTCCAGTGTATCCTTCGTTGCATGTACAGAAATAACTGCCATCAGTGTTCGTACAAGTAGAATTATCGTGGCAGTCATTCACGAAAGAGCTGTGGCATTCATCTAAATTGCAATGCGTGCCGTTTCCAGTGTATCCTTCGTTGCATGTACAAAAATAACTGCCCTCGGTGTTCGTACAAGTAGAATTATCGTGGCAGTCATTCACGAAAGAGCTGTGGCATTCATCTAAATCGCAATAAGTGCCGTTTCCAGTGTGACCCTCGATGCAATTGCACGTATAATTGCCGTCGGTGTTGGTACATGTGGAGTTATGGTGGCAGTCATTGTCGAGTGAGATTTGACATTCATCGATATCACTGCAATATGTCCCGTTTCCAGTGTAACCGTCGATGCAATTGCAAGTATAATTGCCCTCGGTATTGATACATGTGGAGTTATCGTGGCAAATATTGTCGACAGAGCTGTGACATTCATCAATATCGCTGCAATATGTTCCGTTTCCAGCGTACCCTTCATCGCAATTGCAAAAATAATCGCCATCGGTGTTGGTACAAGTCGCATTTTCATGACAGTCATCGTCGTATGAGTTGTAGCATTCATCGAAATCACAATAAGTGCCGTTTCCAGCGTACCCTTCATTGCAAGTGCAAAAATAATTGCCATCAGCGCTGGTGCAATTGGCGTTGCTGTCACATCGATCACATTGCTGGTCTACAAAATATAGATAATATTAGATATGAGCTTGAATGATTGATTTAACCTACGTTTTGGTTATTAGGTCCAAATCTCAGCTCATATCTGAACTATCACTTCAGCGGTCCGTTTCATTTATCTCGACCGATGCATTACCGCGGATCATACGTATTAGATCCTCGGAGTATCGTGGCATGATGATGATCTTGCCATTTTATCGATAAAATTTGACCGGCGAGTTTTGATTCATCTAAAACACTAGTTATCACAGACAAATTCAAATTCAAAAGATCTGAAGCAAAATACAAAAAAGCTTCCAAACATTCTCCATCAGAGATGGATGCTAAATATCAGAAGGTTCACAGTAATTCGTAGCATTTTACATCGATCGGCTGATGAAGCGGTTATAAAACTTGTATCGGCAATTCTTCGAGAGATCGCTAATGACCTTACAAATATTTCACATGATCCAGACTTAATTATTTTTGTAAAATAGATTTTTTCGTTAATCAAGACCAGGGGTGGTCAACCTTTTTGCCATTCACGGCCGTATTTCGCCTTTTCATGTAGCCTACGTCCGCATTCCAGGGCATACTCGTAACGAACTTGCTTGACGCCAAATGCCCATGTTAGAGTGTCTATGTCCATTTTTAGTGAACTCCGGAGTCCGGACCAATATATTTAATTATATAGGCTTGCTATATGCACCTAAATCGCAAGAGGTTAGGGTCATGTAATGGGAGTGTTCATTTTCGCGCAAAGCGCGACAATTGGTTCAGAATTACTGATGAATGTCGTCATTAATATTAGAAGTTTTACATAATACTATCAATCATTTGTCCTCTCTCCACCCATGTACACTGTAAAAAAAAACTCGATTCACCGCGAAATGTTTGGAAGCACGGTAGTCAGACATTACCGTTAGTAAATGTAAATTTAACTTACACTCGTCCGGTAATCTCACTTTACATGCCAGACTGTTATGGTTACAGTCACTTCCTGTATATCCGATCTACATTTTCTCCTGTATATTTGCCACCGAGACTGTAATTTCACCGCCTATCTACATACATTCTGTCTGTGTAAATCGGGATTACATACCAGCTTGTAAATTCACGTACATCCCATACCTATCGCAAAGCAACCCAATGCTAAAATATCACAAAAGCTACTTCACACCCCCAAAACGACATTGGAACAAACTGTATATTCATTCATGATTCACGATTAGAAGGTTATCGATGTAAAAGTATTGCTGCGGGAGATATTAACATAAACCTTCTAAAACACAAAGGCAACGCATACTCCAACGCCGTCAAATCCGCCGGTCTCTACCAAATGATCACCGAGCCTACACGCATAACCGAAAAGTCAAGGACTTTGATCGACCACATATATACCAACTCGCGCGACATGGAAATCATTCCATTTGTCATTTCGGCAAAAATCAGTGACCACAACCATATTGGTTTTCTATCACAAGAACAACAAAGGACATCCCCCGAAACATATCACCTCTGCAGACGACGAGAGTTAGTGGACGAAGAAGCGCTCGATGATGCCGCATTCAATCAATTTAAAACATCAGCCATCCCCCACATCTCCGTAAACAACTTTGACGAAAAATTTGTAGAGTTTATGTCTGCTATCAAATCACTGCTGGAACAATTTGCACCTCTACAGCGCCTTTCGAGAAGTCAAAGAAAATTGAAGCGAAATCCGTGGATGACCACAAAGCTGATTCAACTTATCCGTAAACGTAACCGGTGGCATAACCGAATAGACACCAAGAACTGCCCAGAACATGAACGAGAAAGATTTCGACGTTTCAGGAATCGCACCGTGCATCTCATTTCCAAGGCAAAAGCAAAGTACAATGAGAGATTTTTCAACAGACACATAAAGGACACTCGAAAAACATGGTCAGGACTTAACTCTCTCCTACATCGAAAACAAGGCCATAAGTCTGTTTCGGAAATCGTGAATTCGGATACCGGAAACAAACTTTCAGACCCGGCGGCCATCGCGAATCACTTCAATGAATATTTTTGTAACGTAGGCCCAAATATTGCTTCTTCTATTACAAAACCTGTGTCGGCCAGGTCAGAGGTGAGATCGATATCCCAGTCAATTGTGCTTGAACCTACGACCAAATACGAAGTAGAAGTAGCCATCCACAAACTGAAATCGCACAAGGCCGACGGCTATGACCAAATCCCATCATGGTTTTTAAAAATGATAAGCCTGCATATCGGTCAATATATGGCCCATTTTTTCAACTTCATGATAGAAAATGGAGTCTACCCAAGCTATCTAAAAAAAGCCAGAGTAGTCCCTGTACACAAAGCTGGGGATAGAACTAATGTCACCAACTACCGTCCGATATCCGTTCTCCCATGCATCGGGATTGTATTCGAAAAGTTGCTCCTCTCCCGCCTGTCCTCATTCCTCGCCAAAATGTCTGTCATTTCCCCTCAACAATTTGGCTTCCGAAACAAACACCAAACCGCTCATGCCCTCCTAACAGTGGCCGAACAGTACTATGATATCTCAGAGAAGCGAAATGTGGGATGTAGCATTTTTCTCGACCTAAAAAAAGCGTTTGACTGCGTAGATCATAAAATTCTCATCTCAAAATTGGCGCGTTACGGACTTCGGGGCCCACAACTTGAGCTCATGAAAAGTTACCTCATTGGACGCCAACAAATGGTTGCGATCTCAGACACCTTGTCCTCTCCTCACCCGGTGACCTGTGGTGTGCCCCAGGGCTCAGTACTTGGACCGGTCGTTTTCACCTTATATGTCAACGACATTTTTGAAACCTCCTCATTGAACACCACACTGTTCGCTGATGATACTCACCTTCTCTCTTCTGCATCTTCGACGGCAGAGCTGGATGCCCTGACTGGTGACCAAATGCCCAAAGTCCATGAGTGGACGGCCCAGAACAACCTTTGCATAAACGCCTCGAAATCGCAATTGCTGACAGTAAATTCAAAAAATAACCTAACCGTTAATATCGCTGGTCAGCCCGTTTCCAACACAGATAATGCCAAATATCTCGGAGTTTTACTGGACTCGAACATGTCCTGGAAGAGTCATATTCAGTCCCTAGAAACTAAATTATCACCGAAGTGCGGCCTGTTCTACAGCCTTGGGCGCTTCATGCCAGCATGGGTTCTTCTGATACTCTTTAAATCCTTAATCCAATCGAAGTTACATTATGGCATCCTCTGTTGGGGGGCTGCCAGTAAAACTGCACTCAAGCCACTGCAGAAACTACAGCATAAAGTACTCCGAATCATAGCTAGGGCTCCAAAGGGGCCTGGCTGCCCATCCAATAAGTCGCTGCTGAAGAGATTTGGCGTCCTAAACATAGAAGATATGCGGAAACTAGAAATCGCCAAGTTTATGTATCAGTTTCACTGCGGTCGTTGCCCCGAATATTTCAATGACTTCTTTACCTCTGAATCAAAAGCGCACAAGTACAACACACGCGCGTCCACGTCGTCCAAATATCATATGATCGACCGAAATGATCATCGCTCCATCAAATATGCCGGACCTGATGTGTGGAACAGTATCCCGCCGGCCATCCGACAGTCGACGAGCATGTCCACATTCAAGTCGAAATACAAGCAATTACTACTAAATAAATACAGTCCATTCTCAAGATTACCGGACCACGACTGACCTATCGATCTCGCTTCCCATGACATGCCGCCCTATTTCTTGTCGCATTCTTTCTCTATACTATCTTCTTTACTTTCATTCAGTGTGCATGCCTCCTCTTTACATCGCCTAGGCCAAGGTGGGTGTCAGATTCCATAGACTACTCCTTGTCGCTTCGACATCTTCCTGTCTTTTCATTGTATCGCATTTTTTGTGGTGTATTGAACTGATAAAATTGCTAATAAACCAATGATGATGATGATAATTCTTCTTTTGGAGATATGCGGTAACACGAGGGGTCTCCCACCAGCGGCCAAACTTCCAATTGTTTCTTTTTCTCGTCCTCATTCCTTCTGTGTAACTGGTTTCTTGCAGTTCCACTAAAAAGAATTCTTGCGTAAGTCGCTACATTGCCAAAGTTCCTAACCTGAACATTATATTATGAGGACTACTAAGAAAAAAATAGGCTAACAAAAATATAACAATTTTTGAAGTACCGGTACTGGTGCATTGTGTGATGACGGCTCCGCCTTTTACATGATATAGCAGAGATTCATGACTTACTTTATCTAATGCAGCGGTTCTCAACCTTTTTGGACATGCGCCCCCCTTGGCGATGGATTAAAAAAATTGCGCCCTGCACTTTTCGTCATGTCAAAAAGAGCACATCTTCTAATATAGAGATAGGCTATGTTAATCTGTCCATATCCATTCCCGGTGAACTTCGGACTTTTAGATTCACGAATAAATATGGTAAGTACTGTAGGGATGGTGTGAACCTCTGAAAGGTTCAGGTTCGTGTGAACGCGAACCTTTTTGAAAGGTTCTGTGTGAACACGAACGTGAACCTCATGACGTCACGTGACGTCATATTGCTAATTCCAACCCTATCCTTCAATGAAATGATAGCCTACATTAATGTACACGATACCTAGCCACGACTCGGGCAACATAATGTCTCAATGCTTAAGTATATACTGAAGTTTTAAACGTCTCCAAATGTATCAACTGAGGAAATCAAATGATATAATAATCTCGTAAAATCAATATATTCCGCCGCTTTGCCAACAATTTCCACGAGGACTTACCAGAGAATAGAAGGACAGGAAAGGACGTAGTTTATTTTTGTCCATTTGTGCGGCATATACACCGAATCATGACATAAGTACACACTATCTGCGCATATGCATACCATGAGTGCATGATGTGCATATGCCGCCAGGCAAGGAAGATGCAGATTACAGCCTTGTAGCAGTGTTGGGATGACTCAAATCATGACTTTACTCAAGTCAAACTCGAATCACCTTTTTCGTATGATAGACCGGAAAATGTATTCGGTATCCGAGTATTGCTACATTGATATTGAGCAGAGTGTGAAACGGGTATCTATGCTTGCTACTGATATTACCCCATTAACAAGTCATTCAGCAGTAGCTAACACCTCAATCGCACCGATTTGGTTTTAATGATACAATAAACATGAAGTGAAGATTGACCCCGTGCGCCTGCTAGATTTTTTAAATCAGAAAACGATATCAATCTCATTGATTGGTTGAATAAGCATCATTCGCTGACTACATAGCTTATTTCGCTCGTGATGTTTTGTAATTGCAGGTCAAGCTCGCAGCATCGAGTCACTAGATATTTACAAGCGGAAAGCTGGATCTTTCGAGCAAACTTTTGCTACACAGCAAGCAAAACTTTTGAGATTGTCACGGTGCATGCTCGTTTAGTGTCGATTTTTTATGCTGCCAGCGCCATGAATAGATTGACCTGCAGTTAAAATGTAATACGTTTAAGCCAGCAATGTTATAATGAAGTGAAAACTGTAATATATTAAAAAGGTTCACAGTGCAGAACCTACCAAGGTTCTGTTGTGAACGCGAACCTCTAAATTTCCGAGGTTCACACACAGAACGCGAACGTGAACCTCACGTTCACACCATCCCTAGTAAGTAGTAGTAGCAGTATCACATATTACTGTCGAATATTTATCCTTTTTCAGCCCATGTGATCAGATTCACCGGTAGGGTTCATGGAGGGAGTGCTTTCGAAAATATAGGGCAAGTTATAAATGATAATGCATCTTCGTGTGGGCCAATTTTTATTAGTCATGCACTTTGTTGCATGCCGTTATTTCTTGACCCCGATCAGGATTGTCCAACGTATCGGTAGTGGAAATATATTGAAATCGCCCGAATGTACCATAAAAAAATTTATTTCGTGAGGAGCACACGATTCTGATTCCTGCTCAGATTTAGAAGGGCGCTACTATATTAGAATCGAAAAATCAAGTTATGTTGAACACACATGGGGTGATTACTTCATGAATGTAATCGATTGCGATTACGATTACTTCTGAATGAAGCGATTACGATTACGATTACAGCAAAATCAGGAAGTAGTCGATTACGATTACATTGGAAAAGTAATCACGATTACATTTATTTTGCATCTTAGAAGTTATATCGGAAGATAATATATGGATTGCGCTGAAAAGGGCTAATGAGATGACAATCTTCCTTTAAAAAAATATGCGTCATTGGCTTGTTACGTAATGATGTACCGATTGCCCATTTTTATAAAGGTCGATTTATCGCACCCAACGATTTGCATTCTTGCCAGGTCCATAACCGCCGCCCCAAAAATTTCCCAATAGGGTGGGGAGCGAGATCGATGGGGCCTCAAAAGTATTTTGTAAATCAACATAAATTATACAGTCGTTTCGAGAGATTTAATTAACTCGAAAATTCTCTCTGGATAACTTGATTTTTAAATGCATACGTCTCCCTCCTAAAAAAAGGATACATAATTTATAGTAGGGTTGCATTTAAAACAAATGGTTGTTTAAAACACTTTGTTTAAAACATGTTTTAAACGGTGTTTTAAAAACAAAGGCTTTAAAAAAACTAAATTGTGTTTTTAAAGTTGTAACATTATGCCATAATTAACACTTTCCAAAAAACATTTTGTATGAGCCTACGGACAATTACCACCTGATTTGGCCGACGTGCATCGATATGGGATGGTTGGAACCCTCAAATGAGCTATATTTACCCTATATTTTCAATTGTCAATCTCAATCCACTAGGACATCACAATTTTATATTCGTGACGTCGTGGTTTAAAAAAAATTTAAACAAGGGCCTTGTTTTAAACATGTCTGTTTTAAATTGATTTTTGTTTTAAGTGCAACCCTAATTTATAGTAATAGGCATTTAGGTGCGAGTCAATACGTGCGACGACCCACCAAAAGATATACGCAGTTTCGACCAACATGCAACTTTACGAAGTGTGCTACTAAAGAAAGACCTTGGTCGAAACTTTGGGTATGTGTCCATTGTCAATAGCCACGCTGGGTGGACGTGACTAATAGTCCGGTCCTTCCAATCTGACCTCATAATGCAAATGCCACCCGGGCACCCACAGCGTTTTAAAGACATGACAATTTGTGCGTGCGCCTCATCAAAGTTTTTGCGCCACTGCAATATCTTTTAATTATATAACAGACCGGAGGTCACGAATTAACAACATAAATTAAGTAATTATAACAAGATATCGGACGTTATAATTATGAATTACGTGCTCCCGGCTCTACAGGTAAATCTGGCCATCGGGGCTGAGAGAGGATTAAAAATTAATAGTAATATGATGCAATTACTAATAATATTGACGAAATTCAGTCTTCAACTTGAAAATACCACCCTATGTGGCCAAAGACCAACGTTTGGACTGGGGGACGAATTGCTGTTCAGGTCCAAATTCTAGCTACAACCCACGCTAACATGGTATAAAAACCTATGGCCATGGCGACAGGTTCCAATGTTGAGTAAAGAATTGTTAAATAACGATTGACGCCCGTTTCAAGTAGAGTCATATGAGAATAAGATGAAGCCGGGGCCCGATGAAGAGAACATAAAATTCTGCCTTCAACTTCATACAGATAATGTACTGCAAGCTGCCGTTACGAGAAACGGCAAAGACGGCTCGGTTATGATATATATCACTAGCTGTTGATTTTTACTGCTTCCTTGTGGAAACCGTAATGGCGAGTACAAAATTTCAAATCTTTGTCCGGTGTACGACTGTACGTACGTAGTACATAGCCCTACTGCTCGCCAAGACGCAACGGTCAAACTACGTTTAACTAAGCATAGCCACACATCAATACATAAATTACTATTTTAAACTAGGCAGAATGGAGATTAATTATCCTGCTGCGAGGGAGTGACGTATGGAACGTGTTGATAACCTGATATACAGCACGGCGGGTGTTCATACAATCACACTAATGTAGGCTACCTACATCGAATATCTATTTACTGTGGATACTTCTTACGCAATGACGAGCAAAGCTAATAGGCTACTTCTGACGTAATAATGAGCAATAGCACTTGGAAATCAGACGTGTGTGCTATCGCAAACCTGGTATAATATCTCTTCCTTGTTCATGAATGTTCAGTTTATGTCATAGTCCTTGTACAAATAAAAAGTAATCGTTCTTTCACTAAGAAATCGATTAGATATGCGAAGTAGTCGATTACGATTACTTCGGATTTTTTTCGAATGTAATCGATTGCGATTACGATTACTTGAAAATGCTGTAATCGTCGTAATCGATTACTAATCGCGATGTCGCATGTCTGATGTTGAATAGCGTGGAGCGCGTTGAAAATTTCAAGATTAATAAAAATCCCTAAAAAAATTGGGAGTGGATTAGTAATTTTAATTTGCATGTCGCCGGATGCTAACACATACTAATTGAACTAGGTGTCAACGGCTGCACAAATTCCCTTCTATGGCAGCAGGTTGCCCATCCCTGATCTAATAGTATACATATGGTATGTCTTACGCCAAGTTTGAATCCGTATTTAAGTCTTTAACATTTCTGACAAAATTCCCCAAACTTGTTTGAAAACAGCAGAAAAACATTAAAGGTCAACTGCATCTCTATAGACAACTTTGCGGAATCATATTCAGAACTTTATTTTATACCGAAATTACCGACTTTCCGTGTTTGTACTCAATCGGAAATTGCCGTAATTTTGACTGAAAGTCCCAATATTGGCATGTTTACAGAAAAAGCAGAATGTGCATTGTGACGTCAAGTACATGACATCTCTATTCTCACCACAGCGGATGTGTGTGTTCGCCAAGGCGCTGGTCGAATATTTGAGTTGGTTGTATGGCGAAGGACTCGCTTGTATGGTGTTAAAACTGAATCTGAGTACTTGAATGTAAGTATGGAATGCGGACGCGCTTCAGGTGGTGATTCGCTCGATCCCACATCAGTGGAACCCCTATCAGCTTCGTATGATGGGTCGGTTGGTAATCTGTAGTGTGATCAGCGTAAAAGCTAAATGAAATGCAGTATGGTAGCGGCCTATGTATAATTTGGTGGGTGACCTCGTTTCAATTAGGAATCTTGCTACAATAAATCACAGGTGTAAATATGGAGGTTGCCAGCTTAAATGCCAACTATCAGGGAGAGTTTGTGCTGACAGAATAAGAGTGAATCACAGCATTACCATGATTTCAATCAGCTTGTTGGGATGGTGAATTGATGATGCATTGAAGATGTCTTACTATAGATATGAACAGGATTATGGCCACAGAATTATAACATCTAGTTTGATGCATGAGTGAATGAGCCTCATTAAGATGAAACGGCGAGTCTGTTGCCAAGTAATGTCCTAACACTACACTTTTCAGGAAGCTGAGAAACACTGCACAGGAATTTCGTCCGATTGCTATGGGGATTCTGCAGAAAACAACACGGAAAATCCTGCCTGCGCATGTCGTTACTGCCTTCCGATCAAAAGTCACATCCAGTAGTTTCAAAGGATTTCAATTTTGAAATGCTTCCTTGTGAATGAAAATAGTTTTATTGAAAATAGTAAATGCAACAAACTAATCCATCAACACTGCTACTGTATCAGGAAGAGAAACATATCGGGTTTTGTGTCCAGCAATATCATCATCCGAGCTAATTTTGACGATGCCGCTACTCAAATAAAATTGATGAACTCTGCCGTTCCTGGTTGTGTTTTGACGAGTGCATTGACTTCTTCATTGCAGTAATCTAGAGAAGGCAAAAAAATATCACAAGGTGTTATAACACAGTCAGATTGAAGGCAGTATTCCAAACGCTGTATTCTCAAGTATCATTAAATAAAGGATTGCCAACTGCATCCTACAATGATGCGTATGGTTGTTTTGAACAGTTAACACAGTACTTTACGACAGTTATGGTGATACTGGTACTTTCTCATCTCCGCTGAGCTGCCAACATCTTGAGAGGGACATAGATTACGATATAGTAATGGATCATCGGTATTATCGTGTTGCTTTTGCTGCTTACATGATAAGTAGGCTTCCTGACTCATAGGCTACAGCTTCTTCAGTCGATGATTTTATCAGGGTTGTAGCCAAGTGGCTAATTTCCGAGTCACAAGTCAATCTCACTTCTGGCTAATTCCATTATAATTTAGCAAATTTTTTGAGATTTGTAATGCATACTCTCAGAATTGTCCAATATTTATATATGTTGTTCTTTTTTGAATTCGAAGTTTATTAAAAAAAAAAAAATTGAAAAATGTTCAGCAGTTCAAAAGATATTGCGATTTAAAATCCTCTCGTCACTAGGTGGCGCTACTTTCAAAAATCTTTGATATCGATATTTTTCGCTTAAATGATGGTAGAGAACCAATTAAAATGTCCAATGAACCAATTCTGGGGCCAAGGAATTCAATAAAACCAACTGTTTCGCCCTAAACTCAATGAAAAAAAAGTTACGGATGAAAAAAAAAATGGGGGGGACGGGCTTGAAAATGTCTGTGGGATACGGCCTACACAAAAAAAATTATTGTGAAATGTGCTTTTAAGGAGTATGGTTGATAAAAAGCTTGATTTTAAATTTAATATTTATTCCACCATGAAATATGCATTACATAAAAATTTCATGGTCCCAACCCATATCCCTGCTCACCGTAAATACTATTATCACCAGTCAAATATATGAATAAATTTATTTGTATCGGTTTTTGAAATTTTTCAAGTAGAATCCGTGATGAACCACCGCATCAACAATATTAGAAGCAAGTAACAAAAGACATATTTACAATTGATCTTGAAATGTGGCAAGTCGACGATCCAAAATGCATGCCAAACACGAAACAATAAATATGTTCGGATTTTTGACTTTTGACAATACTAAGAGACAAAATGCATTTTCAACATATTTATTGTTGTAGCGCCACCTAGTGACGAGAGGATTTTAAATCGCAATATCTTTTGAACCGCTGAACATTTTTCAATTTTTTTTTTAATAAACTTGGAATTCAAAAAAGAATAACATTTGTAAATATTGGACAATTCTGAGGGTATGCATTACAGCCCCTGTTAAATTATAATGGAATTAGCCTTCTATAGTTTTGGCTCAAGTCGCGTCTTTTTCAATTATCCTTGGAGTCCATAAAATGGGGTCAGCGATGCTGCGATGTAACCATCAGGTCATGGAGTCAGCTGGTTACATACTCCCTTTTCAGTAACTAATGCCACTACTTCATTCAATGAGTGAAGTGGCTTAATTTTAGAATACTTCCACTTCAAAAGTTTTTGAAGGCATATACTTAATTCTACATGTATACTTGAGTGCAAACAATAACTACTTTCGTTACCACCACAGTCAATACTAATAGAAACGGTTAGTTACAGTTTTATAGTACTAGCTGACTCAATACATTTTCACTTACCGATTTCGGACAGTACGTAGCTTTAGAGGAGTACCGGTATTCCTCCGTGAAAATAAAGTGTGTACGGGAGTACATGCGATAGTTGCCTGTGTTCGGTAGTTAACTAGCTTGTGTATCTCGGACACTTCATTGAAGCAAGATGGTTGGAAGTGATCAGCGCATGGATATGATTCTGTGCGCAATTTTGGTCTTCACGGTGTTCCGCTCTGTTCAGCTATAGGCGTCCGGTCGGCTGCCGGCATATGGCTTGTGAAAGCGATGTAAGGACACTTTGAGTACCGCATATTGCGTATTGTAGCAGCCATACGCGACATAACGTCTACCTCCATTCCTCATCTTCTTAACAGCTTTCATGATCGCACTGAAATACTCAAATCCACAGCAACAAGGGTAACCTTATGCAAACCAGGTATCAAGACTTCTGCTGTGTCAGTTACATGACGTCATTTCATGGCTGAATGGTTTCGTTTCCGTTTTTTGGCTTTTCGATTTATAATTTAAATTACTTCAAAATTATGCAGAAATTACAATTTTTATTATTTTATTCATATTGCCAGCGACATTATGTATGAAATAAGCAAAAGTCTTTTTGAAGATGCAGTTGACCTTTAAACAGGACATCAATTTATTTCAAGGTAGGTTGCACTGAGACCCATCCTAATGCTGGTAGTGACTACGGAGAACGAGGCGTCGTTCTGTACTGCCATGCTCAATTTGATCAGTTTTGGAATTGAATTGTGTTGATATAGGGTAGCTTGAGGGCGAAACCGAGCAACCAATATTGCATTCAAGTCTGTCTTACGCAGTGCAGTTCGCCAGCTATTAACAACAGCTACGGTACCCAGCGCACCGAGCTTTAGGCTACTGCCAAAGCTATAAAGTAGTGAATGACTTACACGTGGGAATTCCTCTAAATCTTCAGAGAATATCACAAATTTGCTCAATTGAAGTTGAGCGCGACTGCTTGAATTTTAATTTGGCGAGCTTTCTTGAATACGAAATAAGTTTCATCTTCAACAATCGTCTTCTGAAAATGGTTGCGAAACACATGTTTAGTCAGAATTCATACAGACCTAGTCAATTTCTCGCGTTCCCCAGGTAGGTTGAGAACCACTGATTTTATGAATTGAAGCAAAAGGTTCCTCATTTGAGGCGGCATGTGTGCCACACAAATCCAGCAGTGGATGAAAACATCTCTATGCTATGGCCAGAAAATGACATGAACATGCCAACAGTTTCAGCTCCTCCGCAGCGGAGTATGCGGTGTCACAGGTCACTATATAAGTCGATTAATATCTCAACCTAGAACAGAGAATGCGGCGAATGAAATATCTCAATCATGAAATCAAAGTCATTCCGGTGGTGTGCACAGTCGTAGATATTCACGGTAACGAATACTATGTAGTACTGTACCTTTTACGACGCGTATTCCGTTCAGCATTCCTAGGAATCTTCAACGATCGCGTCCATTTTCTTCAAGCGCAACAAGCTTCGCTCCACCCTTTGCTCAAATCTCAATAATGGCCAGACGACGACACGACAGCCGAACCATAGTATCCCAGCAGTGCAGAGTCAGCTTTCGATTGATACCAGTTCTACCATATTTAATGATCGGCAAGCCGGTCAAAAATGACCGTCAAATTGCCTGTAGCCAAATGGATATTGTGACGTGATACAATTTCACTGAGGCGTGAGATTTGCTTGTGTCGACACCATATAGGACACTATGCTCGAACGATTTCGAAATAAGTGGTATTCATCCGCTAACATGCCACCAATAATATTTACTAGCCACCGCGTTATAATGTTTGATTTAGGTCGTTTTTTCATACAGAAACATTTATCATTACATAATAGTCCCTTTCTCTTTCATCTAATTGCGTATGAATTGATATTTATTCCTTGTGTTGTTCACTACTTACCGTACTTACTTAACCAGACGCCGCTTGTGATGTCACAGTTGTGCGTTGGTTGTTTACTACGAATCTAAGAAAAAGCAGTAACGCGTAACGGTAACCTAATGTAACCTATTATAGGTCGCCTTGTTCGCCATTAACAAATGGTCAACTGAGCATGCGGTGCTGATATTTCTAGTTTCCCAAACAATATTATACAGCCTAAACTGATATTCTAACTCATCAGTCATATCCGTGACAACGAATGTAACCAGCGAGACCGGCCGTATAGCCATAGCCTTATAATATAATATAGTGGCTGGTGTAGGCTACCACATTAGCTACGATTGTGAGTTGTTTCTTTTACCCTACTATATACCAGAGTTGGATCAATTGTAATTTGTAATTGTAATTGAATGTAAATAAATTACATTTTTCAATGTAATTGTAATGTAATTGTAATTAAAGCATTTTTATTTTGTGTAATTGTAATTGTAATTTGACAAAAATTTTGCTCAATTACAATTTCAATTACATTAAATTGCTATTGAGACCTGACAAACACAACATAAAATAATTGACTTATAATGCATTCTCTTTAGATGTCGACAAGGAATTTGATGGATCCATTTGCGGAAGCCCTTGACTGCGCCCTTGCGGGCGAAGTTTTTTTTATTTTTACCGCTATGCTGGCCTCGGCTGCCATTGTATACAATTATTAGCTTACTAACCAACGGATGGATTCTCAACACGTGACTCACGATTGAATACGCCGAGAAGCGAACTGCTGAGCCGGCTAAAAGCAGCAGAATTGATAGTCCCATAGCTGGCGATCCAAGCGTCGAAATGTGATATGTATGGTCCTAATCGGAAGCTAGTGTCGCACTGATTCCGCAATAAAAGTATATTTCCAGGCAATGGTACCATCCCAAAATAGTCGTGAAAGTCTGGGAATCGGCATTGTTCTGGACAATCGCCCTCGTAATTGGTCATTGTCGTGGTCATGCTGCTGCGGCGCTCTCACTTTTCAAAACAGTCGGCCTTAAACGGCTATTTTGGAGCAGTTACATTGCCCTGACGAGATTTTAATTTGTATTTTCGGAATTAGTGCATCGATAGCGTACGATAAAGACCAGATGCATCAAATTTGGACGCTTGGATCGCCAGCTCTAGGACTACAAGGTTTGCTGCTTTTAGCCGGCTCTGCAGTACGTTTGTCGGTGCATTCATCCGTGACTCACATCTTGCGCATCTATCCGTGGGTTGGCAATCTACAATACGATTTCAGATCACGATGCTGCATCGTTACTTCGTCTGGCTAACTAACCAGATCACTGGATATTATATAACGTCTTATCTGACAGAGCACGGTTTTGTTTTAACTCCTCATCCTAATTCCTACGTCCCTCGATAAAAATAATATTATTTCTTTAATTATATACTATATACGCAAATCCAACGCGTGCATATATTATAATACTTTTTTCAACGACATACTGCATATAGTTCGAAAACGTTTTTTCTTTTTATTAATTAACGGGTATTTGCGCATCATGAATGAAACATGAATACTTGAATTGTTGTTAATTACGACGCTACGGTTGTCAAGGAGCACGGTTGAATTTATGATTATTCAATTACATGTTCAACAGCAGCAATTGTAATTGTAATTGTAATGTAATTGAAGCATGCAAGGAGTAATTGTAATTGTAATTTGATATTTTTAGCATGGAGTAATTGTAATTGTAATTTAATTGAAACATGCATGAAAGTAATTGTAATTGTAATTGTAATTGAACTCAAATAATGTAATTGATCCAACTCTGCTATATACTAGGGATGGTGTGAACCTCTGAAAGGTTCAGGTTCGTGTGAACGCGAACCTTTTTGAAAGGTTCTGTGTGAACGCGAACGTGAACCTCATGACGTCACGTAACGTCATATTGCTAATTTCAACCCTACAATTAAGTGAAGTGATAGCCTATGTAAATTTACACGATGCCTAGCGAGTAGCGACTACTCGGGCCACATATTGCCACTATGCTGAAGTACATATTGACCTTTTAAACGTCACCGAGTGTATCGACTGGAGCAATCAATATCTTCCGTGGCTTTGCCAACGATTTTGACAAGGATTTGCAAGGGAATGTAAGCTCACGCCTTAACGGTCTGGTCCAGACCGGACAATGTATTCAGCGTCTGAGTATTGCGACGTTGCTATTGAGCAGAGTGTAAGATGGGTTTCTTTCTATACTTGCTACCGATATTACCCCATTAACTAGTTATATAGACATCGGTAGCCGATACCCCAATCGCACGGATATTGTTTTTATGATACAATAAACATATGAAGTCAAGATTGACCCCGTACACCTGCTACATTTTTTACATCAGACAACGAAATCAATTCCATTGATTGGTTAAATAAGCATCATTCGTGACTATATGTTCTGTATTCCGCTCTTAATATTGTGTCATTGAGGGTCAAGCCACAGCAGAAAGTCCCTAAATATTCACAAACGGAAAGCTGGATATGTCGAGCAAACTTTTGTAGCAAAGCTACTAAGATTTTTGAGATTGTCAAGGTGCATGCTCGTTTATTGCATTGAGTGACCCGCAGTTGAAATGCATTAAATTTCAACCAAAGATGTTGTAATGAAGTGTAAATTGTAATATATGAAAAAGGTTCACAGTGCAGAACCTATCGAGGTTCGTTTGTGAACGTGAACCTCTCAACTTCCGATGTTCACACACAGAACGCGAACGTGAACCTCACGTTCACACCATCCCTACTATATACTATACTGAAATTGGTACTAGGGCTAACAATTTCCGTATGACAGACCCTAGTCTCGCGAACGAGGTTGAATCAGGTCAAATAACTATGCACAAGAATGATATCAGTAACATTCAATTCAACGTATACATTGGCTGCAGAGATTTTCAAGCAAATCAATTTTGCCAATAACCTGGTATACTTCAGTAACAAATAACTGTCTGTAATTTTGGGAAGAAATTCTGGCAACTTGACTTTACAGCTAAATTGAGGTAATATTACATATCGAAATGTAAAACTACAAGCTACGCGCAGTCATTGGCTGCGACCGGTAATTCGTTGCAAAATTTGCAGAGATTTCCCAGTAAATCTACCAGATTTTTTACAGTGTATGTGATCAGATACATAAGTGGAGTTGATGTAGGGGGTCTTTTCGAAAATTTAGGGCAAGTTATAAATTCGGCACATTCGGGTTGTCCAATTGCTATTAGTCACTCTGTTGCATGCTGTTATTTCTTGACCTCACATCAGGATTGTCGGTATAGTGAGGAGTATACGATTCCGAGTTGGGATTTCAATATGCGGCGCATCATTTTCCTCTGCTGTTCGAATCTGTAATGTGGGGCTCTAATTGCAAATAACCCTACTATATTAAAATCCTATTTGATTGGTAAAGCAGGAGGAAATTACTCTCTTCTAATGTCTTCAATACAGCTATTCACTTCACACAAAGTTGAAGTACAGGTTGTTCAGTGTCGCTATCATCTCGTTGGTGGGTGTGCTTGTCTTCGCTTGGTGTATGATCTTAGGCGTTAGCACGGTGTTGAGTATTAGCTGTTTGCCATACCAGCTGAGGTCTCTTTTACTGTAGTCATATATTTTCCTTTTTATTGCTTGCGTAGTTTTGGACCAGTTTTCTTCTTTTTGGTTTTCTCCGATGTACTGTCCCAATACTTCTATTCCTGGCTTAAGTTGATTTTTCAGGTTTTAGCTCGCTCTTCTGCATCTAGGGTTGCGGCTCGCTGTAATCTGAACTATTCCAGCACCCACTTTACTGATTCTTAATCTCTCGTAAGTGTGGTAACATCGTTTGCGAAATGTTTTATCTTCACTTCGCACTTTCCTATCCTCATTCTTATTATGTTTCTATTTTTCCTTATTCTTTCCGCTATCGGTTCAGCCGCTAGCGTATAAAGGTAGGTACTTAGGGGACACCCTTGTTTGAGTCCTCTCTTTATTCTGATTTTTTCTGTGGGAGCTCCATTTAGGTACACTGTGTTGTCCGAATTTTGGTATATCGTTTGTATTAGTCTAGTAATTTTAGTCCCGGAATTCAGTCATTCCATTATATCAAAAAGATATTTGTGTGATACCATATCGAAAGCTTTTTTTTATCAAAGTTTGCGATGACCAGTGGAGTTCTTTTTTCGTCGCATTTACGTTACGTGGTACGTCCGTCATCGATCTGCCGGGAATCGAGGACTTTTGGGACTGTCCGATTACGTCCAGCAGATCCTGCTTCATCCTATTTGCGATAATTTTGGCAAGGATGTTGTAATCTACATTAGTAACTGAAATAGGTCTCGAATTCTCCAAGTGCTCCGGGTCGCCTTTTTTGTATATTAGCTTTACCGCAAATTCAAACCAGGATTCTGCGATTCCCGAAAATGCGATTGAAATGTTATAGAGTAGAAGTAGGTCGTTCTAAATCAAGTAGTAGAAGGTCTTATAGAATTCGGCCGTTATTCCATCTGGCCCCGGTGACCGGTTGTTATGCTGTGACGAAACGGCAAGTTTCAGTTCCTCTAGCGTGATAGCATCGTCCCTCGTATTTGCCTGTTCTTTGGTGAGGCTCTTTGGTAGGGAGTCGTTTAATTTCTGTCTCTCTTCTTTCAGTCCGTCGCAGGCTCGTCCGCAAAGGCTATTGTAGAATTCCCACGTGGTACCAAGTATCTCTGATGGTTATTTCGTGTTCCTGCCCTCTTCCGTTTTTATGCTGTTGATAAGTTTATAGGTTTCCCTCTTGTCCAGTTTTGAGTAGAAGTAGTTGCTGGGTTGTTCTCCCTGCTCTATTTCCTCTCTGTAGTGAAGTGTCATAAGAAAATTCATTTTCTCTTTTTTGATCTTTTTCAATTCCTTGATTATCTGTTCTCTTTTCTCTGGCGTTATGTTCGGGTTTTCTAGTGCTTGGCGTGTTTGTATTTGGTGTTCGGAGCGTTTCTTCGTTTCGTTTATGCCGTAACGTATAGAGGTTTGTTTTATCTTGAGTTTCAGGTGATCCCATCACTCGCCTAGGCTGTTGTGTTAGCAATTACGAAGACTGAACTCGTTGTAGAGGTTTCCGACTGTTGCCCTGAAGTTTTCATTTTGAAAATGGTCCGTGTTGTTCCTCCAGGTCCCTCTAACCCACTTGGTTTGCTTTCTATCCTATATTTTTACGACCATGAAGTAATTATGATCGGATATTGGATTGATCTTATATTCACATCCTTTCTTGGTGATAGCTAGGTCTTTCGATACGTAAACCAGGTCTATTCGTCTTGAATTCGACCATCTTGTTACCGTATATAGTCGTTTGAAAGGTTTTCACCGTCGAAAGATGTCAACCATGTAGTGTTGGTGGATGAAGTTTTTCCACAACGTTGCTGCAGGTGTGAGTTTGAAGGTATGCTGTTTTTCGGCGTCTTTTTTCTGATACGATCATATCAAAGTCTCCGGCGATGATGCAGGAGTAGTCGATATTTTTAATACTGTTAATGGTATCCTCGTAAAAGTATTTTGGTTGCTGTTCCGGACAGTGGCGCATATAGGTTGATTACGCTTACTAGTGCCTCTTGTTGGTTTGAACGTAATATGATTTGCTGCACTCTATGGTCTACATGTATTTTATGTTCTATTTTATCATTCCCTAACCATTCTCCTCTTATCAAGACGAGGGTTACCTGAAAGTAATACTTCCCTTCGATGTTTTCTCATCGTTTACCCCAAAGCAATTGGAGTGATATATAAAACCTTAGTTTTTTGCGCATTTAGCTAATTTGTTGAAATTAATCCTATGCGTCTCCTGAATGCAGTAGACGTCCGCTTCTTCGTTGCGGATAAATTCTATGTAGCTTCTCCAATGTCTTTCGAGTCCATTGACGTTGATGTTCAGGACTCTAATTTATGGTGGCTTTGACCGCTCCATGGGATTGTTTAGGAGCGGCCAAGAGGAAGGAAAAATATATATTAAACACAAGAACAGGGGACATAGCAATCACAGAGTGTAGGCAATGCGGGAACCAGCTGGAAACAGTGAAACACATTGTATACGATTGCTGAACAGCAAAAAAGATACAACACCTTCGCCGATAACACTGATATATTACGCCAATAGTCAAATAAGGTGGAATCTACCTCAAAAGGCACATTTTAAAAACTTCAGAGCATTTATTTCAACAGTGTTACAGCCATTATCTTACCTACATGAAATAAATTTGAAAGATTGCATCTGGACACTTTGAAAGTGTAAACTATATGAAATATAGTAGTATTCCCAGTCTAGCGGTCACGGATGAGAGTTTTCTGACTTCCTACCATCATGTTGTGACGACACGAAAATTGCCGATATATTTTCACCTCCAATGGTCGATACCGATAGTTCTTTCAAAGTGTAACATCGACTCGATATTAGCGGTGACCCGATCGGTCGGGCTCTAGTTCTGATTGTGGCATCGTATTGAGTAGTTCGCCTTGCGACTTTTTCCCATTATATCGGTGGTAATAATGTTAAGCTGTATTGTTGCATTTCCAGAGGTGGTCAGTAATGAAGTACTTCTACTTTTTAGAAGTACTCAGTACTTATGTAGCTTTCCTCTACTTCTGGTACCTACTCAAGTAGATCTGATTTTCTTTAGTTCTACTTCTACTTCGTAATATTTTGTGATCTACTTACTTACTTTTCGCTATTTTCAGTTTGTCAAGTAGCGGTAGTTTAATCTCCCAATGCGAAAGATAGCCTGATGAATTTCGGGTCCCAGAAATTTTGTTGCGCTTCGCGCACAGTAGTTATTAGTGCGGAGCATGGACAGGAGCCGGATTGGATATCCGGCCGGATTTTTTTAATTTTGGCCGGACCGGATCGGAGCCGGACCAGAGAATTGAAAAACTGGATCGGAGTCGGACCAGATGATTTGTTAATCCGCTCCGCATTAGTAGTTATGCAGTGACGAATATGTTTTCAAGAAAGTGAATTTAATTTAGGTACCGGATTGCTTGGTTCCGCTCACACCGCGTTGTCGCCAATTTCAAATATTTCATCACAGTAAATATGGCCCACCATAACGTTTGAAACTACCGTTTCGCAATCTAGAAATTACCTATCATATCGTAATCTAGCAGCCCATGACGTGTCCTGCTAATCTGGAAAATCCGGCTTTTTTAACGTTGCACCTGTTTTGGCAGATCCCCTTTGAAGCTTTATGAACAAAAGACATGAAATTTATTTTTTGCTTTTTTGAAGTGGTATTTGTATTTCACTTTCAACTCCGAGTATCATACTTCGAGTTCTAATTACTTACAGTTCTTTTGTCTGCAGAACATTCATGTTGAAGCATAAAAGCAAGTGTAGTAATGCCTCTATTATTCGAAAATAAATTTTACGATCCACGGTATTTGTTATTAACGTATAACAATCGCGCAAAGTGTGGGGACCGTATCTGATACAACTTCTCCGTATTAGTCCTCGCCCAAATTTGCGGCCTTATAATATAGTGTAGTACGCCATGCCATGATGTTCTCTAAAACGGGGTTTTCTAGTAAACAAAGGGTTAGTATCGCATTTTCATATCAATACTATAATTTGCATCCCATGATCAATTTTCCCTCTAAGCTGTGCACGTGCGCAGATGCGCAGTGCTGACACGGTCAGCAGTCGTTACGCACTGTTGTCCAAGGGTCTGCGCAGTGAGTTGGTGAGCGTGCGCAGACTCGTTAAAAATTAGAGGGAACATTGCTGTTGATGCGAAAGAATGCTTATTCTGGTGAAAATTGATACCACCTGGGATGAGTCAATACGAATCAAGATCTCTGCACCTTCCGCATAGCTCAATTTGCAGGTTTTGACAGTCCATGCGCACGAATTAAGACTGTTTTCAAAACTACTTACTTACTTGAGTAGATTGAAAGTCAGTCAATTCTACTTCCACTTCAGGTAGTTTTAGGTGGCTTATGTAAGAAGTACTTCTACTCTTACTTGAGTAGATTTTTTCGTCGCTACTTTTACTTCTACTTGAGTAGCTTTCTTTACTACTTTGACCACCTTTGTGCATTTCCCGGTTATTGTTGGCAAAGTCATATTAGCGTAACGAATATGCGCTGTCATGAATTCCAATTCGCAGGCATACACAATCATACTGTCCAAATTCGCGTTTCGATTAAAACGACTATCAAGAAACTAGCTCAAGAATTCGGTTGAACACGCTTATGGGCGCAAATACAATTAAATTTAGACTTCAGAAATTTCCCCGGTTGGGAATCACTGTTCTTGGCTATGCATAAATCAATACAGTCATCCCCTCAGTACGTGAAAGTATTTTTTAAATAACTTTGTTGTTACTGTGCTACGAGTGGTTTTATGATTTTTCCAGCGTCCCACAAGCCGAAAAAGTTTGGGAACAACTGATGTAGATAGTGAAACAGAAACTAGTTTCCCGTTTGTTTTCCTCGACGAGATAGTTTTACGGTACTCACCAGGTATATCGGTGTTTGTTCTTGCAAGGCCTGTAAATGAATTTGAAAGTTGAATATCTTCATCAAAATCTCACGACATGGAGAAGTGTAAAGTTCTCTAGCATAATGTCGCAAGAGAAATCGTTATCCCGTCATTATTTGTCTTCACCAGGGCTATCCGTAGTTTTGGACGCCACTCTATACAATGCATCAAAAGATGCGGTTCATCGATTCGCCGTGACAAACATCACAGCCAACGCTGGAAAAGTCGATTGACAATGACTCTATCGAGAAATCATTTACGGCGGTGTTAATTTCACCCTGCTGTAGGGCATGCAATTGGAAGACCAATCTCATAATCGAGTCAACCGCAGTATCGATATCTTAGCTTTCTCTGTAATCGTCAAATGATATTCATCCACGGTAGCAAACATGATAGTGGTGAAAATACGAACAGGATTTGTGGGGTGTGTAATTATAATTATTCGTACGGAATGTACAATAGCCTGAAATGGTGAGTATACCAATATCATATACACAACGACATTACAGACGGCTTATACACTGCATTGATATCGACTGCACAATTTATACCTGGTTACGAAATGTCGCTGGCTATATGGGAAATAATAGATCTATTGAATTGGAGAATGAAATAGCGAATAGAGCTGCATCCGCTGTCGCGAAGTGTATATAGGCCCGTGGTTCTCAAACTGAGGTCTGGGGGACAATTTTCTGAGACCGAAGCACGTTGTTGATGCGAAACACCTTCGAAAAATATATACATGAGCCCGCAAAATATGTTGAAAATTTACTTTAAACCTTGTTGACACAGAAGTTCAAAAAAGTGGAGTTAGTGTTGGACGACTTCTTCAACGGTTGGAAACCACCTGATCGAGAATTTCGTAGAATGCAGGAACGTAAAATGAGACATCTGTGTTGTTTCAAGGTTGTATGAAATCTACTACTGAAACATGATGACAAATGTCATCTTTGCCGCGAACCACAGGCAGACGTGCAAGGCGATCGGGAGACTAGCAACAGCGCCATTCGACAGTCAGAATGTTCTACCACAACATTTATTCAGACGTCCTAACTCAGTCTTCTATTTCGTATTTGACACGCCACTCAAAACATGATATGAAAACGATGAACGACATTGAGACTGTTTCGCTGAACAAAATCTCAGAATTAGATGCAAATTATTACAGCGACGTATATATGCTCCACGGCTACTTGATAATAACCTAGGGTTACCATACGTCCTCTTTTAAGAGGATTTGTCCTCTTTTTTAACTTTTTTGAAAGTGCTCTCGGAGGACACCCCTTTGTCCTCTTTTTGAGATTTTGTCCTCTTTTTTGAAAATTTAGGTCATATTTAGAGCAAAATGCGAGTGATATGCCGTAAATTAGCACAGAAGTGACGCTCCGGCTGGGCGAAAAGTTGACCTTTTTTTTATTTAGTCAACCACCCGGCAATGTGGAGGAAGAAACGGTATTTTGGGCTCTGAGCGTGAAAGTTGACCTTTTTTTGTCAACCGATCACAAAGTTGGAAAAATTCACCGATTTTTGAGAATTCTTCTCCGGTTTTGCAAGTTTCAAATTTCTGAAAAAGTGTCCTCTTTTTAGATTTCCAAAATACTAACCAAACATATTACATTGACGTCAGCAAAAACCGACTTTCTCTGGTGACTTGATAATACACAAACAAGTAATTACGACGTCATAGAACCGATTTCGGGTGTAAGGCTATAATAAACAAGCAGGTAATTAGTTTGTGACGTTCCAGAAAGCGCTATCGGTGGTGATGGCACCATCGATCGTGAGGATATAATAATAATAATACATAAAATTAGTCATGGTGTCACAGAAAGTGCTGTCGGTGGTGGCGACTCAATCTGTCATGACCCTGATCCTTTGCGAGGTACTATCTTTTAACCGCAAACCTTTGCACATAGTGCGATCGAGCGCGCGGCGCAACTGCTAAGTTGAATCATGACATCAGTATTTTTTATAACAATTGACTTTGTCATACTTTGATTTGAAGTAGGGTTGACAAACATGATTGATGACTTTCCACTCAGTTGCATTTTCAAATAGTTATTCGCACAATCCCAATTTGCATTCCGTTGTCTTCGCACTAACACAATCGCCCAATACCGATTATAGCTGTGTGACAATTATAGAATCACGAGTATATACAATCACCGTGTTAATTTGTCATCTTGAAATCTATATGATTTTATTTCAAGGTCATAAACATGGTACTATGTTATATCCAATCATATGAATAGTGTTTCTCGCGTGCATTTCAGATTTTTTCACATATTGATGTGAAACAAGGATTGAACCTTGCAACTCTATCAGCGATCTGTTTATTTTTGCCGCAATTGAGTTTCTGGAAATCCTATCACAAGTGCGTCCCGAAATCGTATAACGCACAAGAGAGCCAATCACTGAAATATCACAAAGTGTTGTAACCACTTGTAACTTACCCGACTAAATCAAACAATGTCTGTATGCTACAGAGACAAGATTACCGAGCATATACAATCACTCCAACCCGCAAACCTCGGTTGTATACATACTACAAAGACCTGTCATTTTTATTCGACTGTAAAAGGCGTTGGTCTTCTGACATCAATTATTGCTCGATGAGTTTGACTTGAGATCAACAGATTGGATGCTGAATACGTATATCAGATTCGAATGTTTTGTCAATGCTATATTGGGAATTGATTTCTTACGATCGAAACCTGCATCATATTGAAAGTTATCATGACGTCTGCCAACATGTTGGACGCATTCTTATTAGCACATCAATTTGAAATGCGAGATTTTGTTAGTCGATCAGTGCTTGATTGTAAATTATATACGTAAACTATACCTGGTGTAGTGGTGACTGGTGAAGGGTATTATGATGTCAGCAACATTTTCGAAACAATATTATTAGCTTCCTGATTTGAAGAAACAAATTCTTATGTTAGATTTATAGTGGATTAGAAATTTATACATATCCCACAATCCAGCCCTTGTATTACAGCAGAGGTCTCAAACTCAAATGTGCTCGCGGGCCAATTTCCTAATTTGTGGTGACCCGCGGGCCGCAGCATTAATAAATAGGGGTATTCAATCTATAATATCCAACTAGGCCTTATTTAACGGCACCTTGCAGACAGGCATTCCACAACCATCAAGAAAATGTAATTTACTATTATACTATTCACTCTTGGCACGAACAAATCACATTCTCAAATATTTAAATAAAATAGTTTTTGTGCCGGGCATAATTTGTTAGAAATAATGAGTTTAGACATCATGCGAGAGGACGCATGATGATATCGTAAAAGCTGTCGGGTTGTAATATTGCAGCTATTGGACCTTTGAAATGCCAAAATTTTATGTAGAATATTTTAGAATTCACTAAAGATTGATCTGATATCAGAGCATGTGAGCGGTGTAGCCTAATCGGGGTTTCTGATATACTCGTGATAAGTATAGGCTATTGTTACTGTCATTGCCAAAGTCAAATTAACCAGCGTTACGTTTTCTTCGAATAATATTGGAACAGATCAATAACAACTTAAATATAATCACTATTGTTCCATAGTAATAGCATTGTTTCTCAACCGTTTTAGCTATCGTATCCCTCGTACTTTCAATTAGATTTCCAGTGACCCCAGTCGATTTTCAACACAATTTCTGATAGGACCTATAAAAATCAGAAAGCTCATTCACATAAAATCGCGCGTGGTGCGAAGAATATTTTCCAGTTGAATAAATTAACCCAGAAAATATTACACAGCATATATGCCAATTTCCACAATGCATCTGGTACCCCCTGATGTGGTGCTTTGTACCACGAAGGGGATACGGACTCCTGGTTAAGAACCCCTGGAATAGAAATGACTAATCGCGGAAGAATCCATTGGTGTTACAGCTGTGGAGCGTACCACTACCTTACTCGCCACCGATAATAACATGGACAGAGAGAACAAACAACATCAAGGATGTAACCAAATATACGTCACGGGGGCCACAGAATGCCAACGGTTTCCATACAGACCTGATTAGATTTCTATATTCTATATACCCTACGCAACGCAAGCTACGGGCTTTTGATATATTACTATTCCCCACGACAGCTTCTCAGATTTTTGCGTCCGTAGGATTGCCAAGTCACTATTCCGAGAGGCAAGTCCTTCTCTGATTTTAACGTTTGACCAGAGACTCAACTCGAGTCATTTTTAGTTTATCACCCAGTCAATCTAAAATCGATTAAATTGACGAAAGGTCGCACCAAACAAAATCACAATTTTCAGTCACGAATCATCAACGGTTCATATTTTGTCATCATGAACCTGAAATGTGACGTAATAGCGATCTTCCACTGCATGGTAGATTTTAGGAAGTGATGTGATAGTGAAGTTTGTTTAGATTTCAGGTTTTTTGTAGTAGTTTTAGAGTGAACTTTAAGTTCCTAAATCTAACAAAAGATATGACACTGGAATATATTGTCGAATACTTGAAATTGAAAAATGCCTTCGCGGGCCGCACAAAATGTTCTCGAGGGCCGCATGCGGCCCGCGGGCCGCGTGTTTGAGACCTCTGTATTACAGGATGGTATAATGCCATTGTTAGCTAATATTTTTAAAATGCAATTGTTTAAAATAATCTGGACGCCAAAGATGAAGCAGTAATCTTACTAATGTCACAATCAACAATCGGTGCAATGCTTTATTGTCGGAATCTGTGACGGGGATTTGGAACACATACGCACTTACGCAGTGTTAAGATATCGCTATGCGTAACGGTGCGTATGACCCAGATTCGTGCGATTTCGCGTACAGCGGGTTGATTCCTTGCAACATTATCCAACGCGCTAAATGCAAAATATTGCGAGGTCTACATATTTTCACAAACGCTTTCATAATCACAAAAATAATTTGTAGGATGTTTGCTAAATAGATCTTAGTCGGTAGGCTGGAGTTAATGTAGAACGCAGAACCACAAAGAAATGGAAACACAGCCTACACCGAAATCTGGGAATGCGTATTCTATTTTGTACATTAGTACTATTGATACAATTTACTTCATTTCCATCCGCTAAAATAATTGTCATCACTAAACTCTCACCCCTAAAAGACCTTGACCGGGTATTATGAATTCGAGCTGTGATTGAATTCTTAGAAATTTACTCGCGACTATACTACAGATCTGATTTACCGACGCAAGACGCATGAGCATCACTGAGTTGTTGACATAGTACAGGTATTTGAATATATCGCTTACTCCCACTATAGACTAATCTCTATGCCTAAAGCAACGACGCAAACGACCAACACAAATTAATGTTTGTTGAGTTATTATTTCCACGATATCAGCACACACCATGTAATATATTAATGATTTTGAGTTACACGAGAATGGTTTAGAACACACAAATCTCACGGACATTTTACTTACTTGTAGGATTATGATATTGACCAGCATCGCTTCATCAGTGTGGATCGTTTTTCAATGTCATAGATACAAATTATATTAGTGAATAAAAAAGCAATTTTTACTTGCTTGGTGGAATATGAAATCGTGTGTGATTGACTTTTCAGTCAATATTCGTTTCCGCTTGATCCTATTGTTTTGAAAACTAACCCGCTCGAAAGACCGAGCTTTACCTTACAAGCAATGTTCCCTCTATTTTTTTACGAGTCTGCGCCAGACATGGGGTGATTACTTCATGAATGTAATCGATTGCGATTACGATTACTTCAGAATTACGCGATTACGATTACGATTACAGCAAAATCAGGAAGTAGTCGATTACGATTACGATTACATTTGAAAAGTAATCACGATTACTCACGATTACATTTATTTTGCTTCTTAGAACTAATCTTGGAAGATATATTGAAAGACAGTAGAGGATTGCGATTAAAAAAGGCCTAATGATTATTAAGGATGCGTCATTTGCTTGTTACGTCATAATGTACCCATTTCCCAACTTTATAGGGGACGATTTATCTCACCCAACGATTTGCATTCTTGCGCGGTCCGTAACTGCCGCACCCAAAACTTCCCCATAGGGTGGGGAGCGAGCTCTTGAGACATCAAAAGTATTTCGTACATCAATATATATTATAGCTGAGTATTTTCGAGAGATTTAATTAACTTGAAAATTTTCTTCAAGCTTTGTGATTCAAATGTCTCTAGATAGCTTACTTTTGAAATTCATACATCTCCCCCTCAAGAAAAAAAAACATGCATAAATTATGGGAATAGGCATTTGAGTGCTGGTCATTACCGCGACTCGACACACCAAAAGACATATGCAGTTTCGGCCAATATGCGACTCCACGGAGTGTGCTACTAAGGAAAGACCTTGTCCGAAACTAAGGGTATTTGTCCATTGCCAATAGCCGCGCTGGGTGGGCGTGACTAATGATCCTGTCCTTCCAATCTGAGTCCACAATGCAAATGCTACCCGGGGGCACCCACAGAGGAATAAAGGCATGAAAATGAGTGTTTCTTTTAGTCTGCTTCGATTGGGCGACTGCAACATATTTTTATTATATATCAGACCGGAGGTCACAAATTAACAACATACAATAAATTAATTATAACAACATATCAGATGTTATAATTATGAATTACTCCTCCCTCCCGGCTCTGCAGGTAAATCTCACCATAGGGGACCGAGAGAGGATTAAAATGACTTGCATAATATAATGCAATTACCATATTATTGACGAAATTCAGTCTTGAACTTGAAAATTGTCCACCCTGTAGGGGCCCAAGACCAACGTTTGGAGTGGGGGACGAATTGCTGTTTTGGTTCTAATTCTAGCTACAACCTACGCTAACATAGTGTATAAGCGGATGGCTATGGCGGCAGGTACAAATGTTGAGTAACGAATTGTGAAATATCGATTGTCGCCCGTTTCAAGTAGAGCAGGGGCGGCCAACCCTTTTGGCCAAAGGGCCATGTGAGATTTACGAATCATTGCGCGGGCCACATGAATGTTGATCACCTTTTTTAGTCGTCCGATATCAGCGAACCGGATAAGGTAATGGTGAAAACAAGACTCCAGTCATTACGCACCAAGATTGACAACAATTATGTCATGAAAAGTCTGTGTGCAACTGTGCAGTGCATCCTTGTGCTAAACGCGCCAAGAGCAAACATTTTTCAAAGTTATAATGAATGGATTCGGTCAATATTAATGTCATTTGCACATATTGCGGGTAGTCAGGATTATTCGGCTTTGGGCAGATATGAATATATCGAAGATTTTTTCGGAGATAAGTATATTCTTTTGTGTAATGGTTTCATAACCTACGATCTTTCTGCGAGCGAACGCGCAAAGTCGCATGTTGGACGGCACGTTCTTTCATAAATGCAAATATAGTCAGACTCAATTCTGTAAATTGGGCGTATTTCTAATTTTCAGGAAGGGGTACCAAAGCAAGAATCGACTGACAATAAATCGCACGCAGCGATAAGAGAAAGATCAGGTCACATAAATATGCCACGAAATATTCCACTTTATGGTCACATATGATTATATACGAATGATATGGCTGACCACTGTCGACGCCAATGCGTCGGAACTGATATTTTCGTCATTTTAGACTACTTCTACTTCTACTTGACAGTTTTCAGGTTTGTAGGAAAAAATAGGCGGGGAATACCTACTTACACTTACTTGTGAACCACCACTCCTACTTCTACTTGAGTGGAAATCCCGGTATTATTTCTACTTCTACTTGAGTAGCGACGATGACTACTTTGACCACCTATGTATATATGCTTATTTAAAACAATCTAAACATTGCTTTGATGATATATCGTACAGGCATCAGAAACGGTGGCGAGATTTCATTAGCTGGTCGACCTCGATAACCAATTTGTCGAAACTATAGAGATGAAAGTCGGTTGTCCCGATTCTTAGAACAGGATTGAAATTGAAATTTGTAAGCAGCGATGCGTTCATAGATTTACCACTTTTGGATCAATTCCAGAACTCACAATAACTTTTTAAGACACGCCACCCCACCCCCTTATGACGGTAAAAAATTCGCGCCCCCCTATCGCCATATCACAAAACGCAACCACGATGCCAGCAAACCTAACGGATAGTTATATGGAATGGAAGGTTACGACTGTGGATGAGATATTTTTTAAATATGAAGTTCATACTAAAAATATAGAGGAACAAGTATAAATGGGATGTAGAAACTTGTCATTTGAGCTCAGCTCCGCTCCCATCTTCAGATGCTTGCACCCCCCAGCGGGGTGCGTCCCAAGTTTGAAAACCACTGCCTTAGAATTATCATGGTGAAATACAACTAAGAAAAAGTTTCATCAAGTCTCAGCATTAATTCCTTTTTTAGTACGCATTTTATCAATATTTTTTAATGAGTTTGTTTAGACTCTCGCGGGCCGCACAGAACGGTGTGCAGGGCCGCATGCGGCCCGCGGGCCGTACTTTGCCCACCCCTGACTTATGGCAACGAGGTGGACTTTTTGGAGTTAGCTGCGAAAATTTTCATGCTTTATAGTTTATACCTTCGAATCATATAAATCAGAAGATTGCTAGCTTTTCGAACAAACCAATATGAGGCCTCTAGAACGGACACAAATTAAGATGTGATCATACGAAGTTGTTCAATTTGAGATTTTAAAAGGGTTAAGAGGCTGGTGCGGAGAAGTGAAACCACGTTTGATCGTAGTGCAACAGCGTTTGATGTTTTACAGTGGTTAGTTAATGCAAAGGTACTTGATTCGACACCATATTTATGCTCGTGTCTGAAACTTTATCCGACCATTGGTGTTTCAATTGCGAGCTGTGTGAGGCGAGCTTCTCAAAGCTCAAACTGATTAGGTCTTATTTACGTACTACCATGAATGATGATCGGTTATCAGCTCTATCCATTCTGTCTATAAAAAGAGACTACGTTCAAAAACTTGAATTTGAGGACATTATCACTGATTTTGCTTTGAGGCGGCTATTGATTTTCTATTTTCACAATACAATCGTTCGCTATTTCTTGTCTTTATTATTTTTGACCTTATTAACGTTGAGATGGTGAGGCTGAGACGCGGCATATTGTTTGTAATTATTTTTATTGACAAGGTTGCTTGAACATGAATCTATGTCGAAATTTGCTGCGGTCTACATAGGGGAGGGGGCTGCATTTTAGGCGAGAGCCAGGGGCGGCAGCACATGCTGCTACGCCAGTGCATAGGCCTACTGCTCGCCAAGCAATAACGGTCAATCTGCGTTTAACTGAGCATAACCAAGCATCAATCCATAAGTTACTATTTGAAGCTAGGCAGAGTGGTGATTCTTATCCTGATGCGAGGTAGTGGCGTCTGGAGTGTATTGACAACCTGATATTCACCACGGTGGGTGTTCTTACAATCACACCACAATGTACATCGAACATCTATTTGCTATGTGTTGATACTTTTTACGCGGTGACGAGCAAAGCTAATACTTCTGACGTAATAATGAGCAGTGGCGTTTGAAAATCAGACGTTTGTGCTATCACTAACCTCGTATAATATCTGTTCCCTGTTCAGGAATGTTCAGTTTATGTCATAGACCTTGTACAAATCAAAAGTAATCGTTCATTCCCAAAGAAATCGAACAAAAATGGGAAGTAGTCGATTACGATCACGATTACTTCGGAATTTTTTCGAATGTAATCGATTGCGATTACGATTACTTGAAAATGCTGTAATCGTCGTAATAGATTACGATGACTAATCGCGATTACCCCATGTCTGGTCTGCGCACACTCAACAACTCACTGAGCAGACCCTAGGACAACAGTACGTAACGACCAAAAAAAAGGTCTACACTTCGGATTTTTTGTGCGCAACTTAAATTTTCTGTGCGCTGAGACCGTGTCAGCACTGCGCATTTGCGTTACAAGCTTTCGCCAGTAAGCCATGATTACGATCAGCGTACAAATTTGTAAACGAAATTCGATATTGTCGTGATTTACCGTCTGGTGAGCGCATCAAGGAGGGAAATCCACATTTCGTCCAAAAATACAGCGAATATTTTGATTTTTCCCATTACTTAAGTAATCGCGATTTCGGTGAGCCTTGCGTTCGAAAATATCTATAGGTAACTAAGAAAACAATGGCCATTGTTCACAGACGATGTCTGTTGTTCGTAAACATCGATTAATTCCACCATTATAGATTTCCCCGATCAAAGTCAGAGCTACTAAAACGATAATAGCATTTTAAGTGGTGAAGTGTGGCTGCAGCGAAGTCTGGACTATTACGTCACATTTTTCGCTGCGATTTACATGGCCGCAGTAACTCAGCACATATACCACGAACCTATTTTTCCGTTGCAATTAATAATGTACCGAATACTTCCGACTATGTTTCAGCGCTATTTCATTTAACATATATGAGACGTAGGATCTTGGGTTTCTGTTCGTTTATTAGCTAATTCTAATCCCAGTGGATGGCTGTTCAGGTTGATCTCGCAGTTATGCTACATTCAGTATCTGCATAAAGGTTGATATAACTGTAAAAGAGGACTTACCTACGAAAGCAGAAATCAAGATTAAAAGTGCGACACGGTTTCGGCTCCAAAGTTCCTGCATATTCAATGATGCATAATCGTCGCGACGGTAGGTAAACTTCACATTCTAAACTAGATTGACTAGTAAGAGATGAATACGGGATTCTTACAATTAACTATCGGAAATATCTGCTGAAACACCCAGAAGTCCTGTTATTATGCTGACTGACTATTAGGACGCCCACTGATGCGGAGTGTGTGTAATGCTTCGCTGCGATTCTGATCGGGTACTCGATATTGACTAGGTAAGGTAGTGAAACCTCATGGAAGCGCACAACTTTTATACGATGGCTTAAATATCCCAGGTTCTCAAATATTGGGTAGGCTACTTGAAGTACCAAGGAACGACTCAAATTGGCATCAATCAGGTCTATCAGGATAAAATTATGAAAAGGTATCCGTCATCCCGGAAATGCTTCATGTCATGGAATCACGCTATGTCGCTATCGTAAGATTATAATACGATCGAGGTTGCATTAAAGATCCAAAAAAAATAAAGCAGACATGTTTAGAACATGATTGATTATGAAATTTTTTATTCCATTTTCTTTTAGCCATGGCTTTCATTGTGTGCAATACGACAGGGTCATACCTATCTACTGGTATAAGTATGCAGATTGAGGAGTTTGCTAGGGATTTTGTTTGTTTGTTTTTGTGGTATTCATGGTGTTTGTCGACTACTATGGTCATTTACACCAGACCGCTATCCTTCTTAATTTCCGTAACTGCCGACTTATAGCACGGCCCACCTCTAGGCTTTTGTAAGACTAGGGATTTAATTACGAGTTGATTCCGTGAAATCAAATATATCTATCATTTCATTAGAACTGAGATCCGCTATCGCGGCAAACTAGGCATCAGGTAGCTGACAGAAGTAGCGTTTCACATTACAGCGTTTCAAGTCCGGTGTCATAATTTTTAGGATTGAGCTGCTCAGAGTCATATATTAGGAATTTAATAATCAGCAATTTCCATATTACGATTTACCTCATCAGTAGGACTGGGCGTAATCAATCAATCGAAACTCAACCTGAGTGATTCGATTCTAAATCACGTAAAATGCTTCCAGTCGAGTCGAGTAATCGTGTTTCAATCATTATGACGCCATAACAGAATGCAATATGTCAAAGTTGAAATACGTACCTTTTATGCGACCACAAAGAATATAATGCCTGTTACCCATTAGATTAAAGATACTTTGGTATTTTTCGACCATACCGATTTCATTGCACTTGGTGACAATATATAGTGGGATGATCTTGACTCCGGAAATGTGCTATTTCCAGTAACGTTCGTAGCTTTGTACTATATTTTTCGTATGCTACGATACGGCTAATCACGGTTTCAAGGCTTCAACTGTGAATATTAGTATCGAAACTGTAAATCTCGTTGATAAATTAACTTTCAATGGCGACAAGCGTATAATTTCAGTACTCGAAAAAATCGTCTTTTACAACTCGACACGAATCATTAAAATTGATACTAAGCACGATTTCCTAAGGAAATCACCGTTACACGAACACAAGGATCGAATTTAAAACTGTTTCGTAATTCGTGGATTGATAGTCAGTTCACTTCGTGTAGTGTAGGCCCAACTGATCGCACCACTATTATATTCCACGATTACCAATACTGGACTGACTTTTTGTAACATAACCTGCTGACAAAAGATTTGGAACCCATCACTGCACAAAACGTGCAATGCGATACACAAGACGCGATGCGATGCAATGGAAGAAGGATGTCGAAACGACCAGCGTGGTCTCAATCTAACACACAATGATTCATTCTTGAGCATTAAACTGGAAATTTTAAGAGGCCTTTGAGCCTGGTCATGCCTCATGGTGGCCGCCGGCAGTTTGCGAAGGATATAACAAACGAGAATCTATTTGATTAGGGCAAGGTGAAATATTTAATTGGCAAAGCTCACCCAAACGTGACGGCCTACATTGCGTGGTGTTTAGTTTCGCTTGAACGCGCGGAAATTCAGTAAATGTTGGCTAAGGCAAATGAGGATTTCTGCTATATATGCAATTAAGAGATTGAAGTATAGAATTGCAATAAATGGAATATAACTTATATATTTATAAGTGAAAGCATTCTCTACACATGTATTCAGCAATATCGCAAGATTTGGGATTTCAATATGACAATGTTCAGAGATTTAGCCTATGTGAAAAATCATCTTGTTGATGTCACTGGTACGCGCGGTTGATTCCGTGTAAGACTATATGGTACACAGACGATAAAATGCAGTCACATCTTTTATACCTGAGCTACCTAAGATATTTCATACCCTATGTAGTATATACGCATCGTATATCTATCATGTCTCAACTAAGTGATGACGGGTTCATATTGAAATAGAATAATGTACATCGCTATAATACATCTCGTTCAGTGTTCTTCCATGCTGATCCGTAGGCCACTTAGCAAAAATTGGACTCACCACGATTACAAATATATTGTTCAACATACTCATCAGTCTATTTGCACCTTTCTCGACACTTCACCGACTATGCTTAACTTTCATTACTTGACGAATCGTCGACACTTCACTACATCTAACTTATGCGGTTACGTCGGCATACACCGTTAAATACGCATATCAAATTTAGAATGAACGATCGGCATTCCACCGATTCATTCACTATGTTCACCCAACCGGCGTTGAAATAGGTAGCAAATAACCACGCGGTCTATACCGGGGTTGTCAAAGCTCGACTTGCGTCGCGGGCCGGATTCACACCTTTAAACAGCTCGCGGGCCGGTCAAATGGTTCCAATATGTGACATCAAAAATGCATGCTCTTGCTTTCCGCTCGAAAAATTTATTGTCAATCCTGTATACATAATAGTTTATTACCAATACATTACATTACGGATCATAGGGTTATATCCTAGCAACACTTTCATTCGCAAACAACGGGATTTTGGCAAAATTTCGAAGATTAGTAGTTTGAATTCAATTATTAACCGCTAGTACACCGACTGTAACGACGGAATATGTTGGTAAATGTTAACTGTAAACGTGGACGTTAGAATTTGGCTCACGACCATTAATCGTGATTCGGGTTTCTCTGTCTGCTTGGGACCTTTTGAGTCAGAAGTGATACAGCAGTACGACCAGATATATTTGAATACTACTTTTTTGTGACTATTATATTCTCCATACGCGACCTGCATATAACAGTTTCGCTTCGCGAATAAGTCTTTACGACTCTGAATGTGCACTTTTTTGAGTTTTGGGAATTGGATGTCAGTGTAGGCAACTTGTTCTTGATGGTGACTAGAGTGAACCATAACAACGCTGTCGAATGATTCTAATGTGAGGCCTATGATCTTGACACTTGCTGCCGTGTTGGAAGTATTTCTTTCTATAAAATCTCAACATTTGTTAGAGATGGGCTGGATAATACAGTTTTTTCAATCTACTTTTTTCAATCTGCTTCGTGGGCCGTATGTCTGACACCCCCGGCATATAGAAATCTCCGAACCTGAACAGCAATACGACTACGCTGCCGCTGGTGCGCTCATCAGGCCGGTTGCAGTCATGAAGCTCTCATAGAATCCACGTAGACGTCAATGGAACTTTGCAAAGCGGTTGAAATACATAAAACTTTCCGGCTAATAATAGGGAAATTCCAGAACATTATCAAAGGCAGTGGTTCACAACCGGTGGTGCGTCGATTGAACTGGTTAGGGTTGCCGCGAGAAAATTTGGTAAACAAGCTCGACGTGTAACAAAAATTAAAAAATACAAATTTCTGAGTGGCATGATCGGTGGTTACATTATTTGTACCCACTCAAGACGCCAATTGTACAAATGTGATGCAATGCGGCCTGCGACGCGACTCTTTCTGGCCCGCCGGAAGTAGCCTAGGAGTTGAAACGCAAAACCTACTTTTTAAACTAATGTGCGAATTAAAACCATAGATTGCATAAACTGAACCGTGAAGCCTGCTCGTTCATCTATGTATTGTACAGTTGTACACAGGGTGGAGTGAAAATGATTTTTTTTCCGAATCGAAAAAAGGGGGTTCTTAAATACCGACAAATGACCCTAAACTTCAATAAAAATTGATTTTAGGGGATTTCCCCCCTTTTCCAGCCTGCAAACCCCCATTTCTGCGCGAGAGGGGGTAATATTGCTCATCTCGGCAACCACAAAGTCAAGAGTCAAGGTATATAGCTCAAAAGTTGCCAAAACATTATGTTTCTATCTGTCTTAAGAGGAAAGTTTTTTCTATTGTGAACACAATGAGTTACAGCCAATAAACACTAAAATTTTGAAGCGGGTAAATGGCGGGAGTCACTTGGTGACATGTTAGTGTGATTTCCACAAGAACAGCTAAATAAATCAATCTCATTATGTAAAAGCTCACTGGTAAGGACTGTTACTCCATCTATCTTTAGAACAGGCCAGCCGGCGATTCACCTGGTCCTTGCGGGCTACGCGTGGCCCCATGGGCACCGCATTGGTTACTGAAAAGGTGGCTGAAAAGGTTGGCCACCCCTGTTATAAATGATGAGTCGTTTGCTTGTTACGTCATAATGTACACATTGCACAACCATGGTGTCCTATATGGCGTGGACACAAGCAAATCTCACGGTTCAGTGAAATTGGTCCACGTCACACTTTCCATTTCGCTAAAGGCAATTCGACGTTACTTTTTAACCGGCTTGCAGACCGCGAAATTTGATAGAACGGGTATA